>NW_027139442.1:0-1402500 GCF_035084215.1 Heptranchias perlo | reverse complement strand
CACTGCTGATGTAATGTGTTTGTTCAAATGACTGTAACTAATAACAATGATCAGGGGTATAACCGTGTCAGTGGAGATTTATCCTCTGTATAAATCAGAGCTTGTTGCAATGTATCAGCTCAGCGTGCCTGCCGGAGCTGCGGTTTGCAGGTCAACAGAAGTCACTGGTTCTCACAGAAATGGGATATCCAGTAATAATTCAGATAGAACGCCTTTACTATCCTATCCTTGCAGCCATTGGAGTTCCAGGTAAGCCGTTATTTCATCTGTGAATATTGTAAATCGCTGTTAACTGTGCTGCTGTACTTGGCAATTTTTTTCTTCCACCATGTTTTACACAGCCACCTCTTCTGTTCTATCAGTTGAATGATGGAATGTTTAAAGTCTCTGCTCTTTCGGTCTTGTAGGAGCTGCAATATATCTGTAATGAATGCTGTATATCCAAAGCTGGTATTGCGACTCGATTATTCCCTGTACTGAATACATTGTTGAATAATCATATGTCGTTAACTTCAAAACCGTCGGTCTTGTAGCAGCTGCATTTTATCTGTTATGATCTTTGCAGATCCATCGCTGGCATTATTAATGGATTATTCTCTGTACTGAATGTATTGTGGAATAATGCTATGTCTTTAACTTTTAAACGTTCGGTCGGGTTGCAATGGCATTATATCTGTAGTCAACTGTATTTATCCAACCCTGGCATTGTTACTGGATTATTCTCTGTACTGAATGTATTGGAATCAGGTGTCTGGGCTAAGAGCTGGTATCAGACTATCAGAAGTTGTTAACAGTTTCATGTTGTGAAACCAACCTGTCCTGGAATATTTTTCTATAAATGTGTTTTCAGTGATTGATAATGAGACATCTCACGGACTCTGTGTTCCAAGGACGCAGCGCAATGTCCTCACTCCAAATTAAAATGGTTCAATTCAACTAGGATTTCAATGTATTTATTGGTTATCACTGTTAATAAATATTATTTCATTGTATGAATATCTGACGCAGCGCCGGAGGTCTGGTGACTGAACTGATTTTGCTGCTGATTCTTTCACATCTCATTCTCTGCTTCACTGTGGATGAATTCACTGTAAAATGCAATGTTTTGAGTTTATTTTGGATCAGTTTGGACTTTATCTGTTGGAATCATGAGCCCTTTGATTTATCTGTAGATTATAAGTTGCAGCGGTCATGTTGGCGTTTTGTTAATTGAACAATGCCGCCATCTAACGCTGTACTTTGTAATTACAGGAGAAGGAATTTCAATTATTGTGAGGTGTCCGGAAGAGACAATTGATTCTGTTTATTCCATGCATTGTACATGAAGTAAACAGTGTCGGTGAACAGGTGGAGAATTGAATGATCTGTAGAAGCATTAAACTCTTCACAGGGGCTTCACCATTTAACAAACTGACACTAAGAATAGGATCGTTGGAATACGGGGCTGGTGGAGAGAAAGCAGGCCCAGGGTGTTAGGATTTACTCGGATGTGAAAAGCGGCATTGAGAAAGAGAGTAGAGAGAGTGCGGAGAGATAGAGAGGAGAGATAGAGAAAGAGACTGAGAAGGAAAAGGAGAGAGAGGGGAGAAGGAACGAGACAAAGTGACAGAGAGAGAAAGACACGCACACAGAACGAGGAGAGAGAGGAAGAGGCAGAGCGGCAGTGGTGTGAATAATTCATCGGAATGAACTGCTGAAACTTCCACGACAATTTTGAAGAGGAAATGTGAATTGACGGTGTTACTAGGATGTTGTCAGGTTGTGAAAGTTTTATTGTACTCTCTCCCTGTGTGTTTATCACCATGAGGTCCTCAGTCTGTTTATGTGAATGATGTGGAGATGCCGGTGATGGACTGGGGTGGACAAATTGAAGGAATCTTACAACACCAGGTTATATTCCAACAGTTTTATTTGAAAATCACAAGCTTTCGGAGGCTTTCTCCTTCGTCAGGTGAGTATGGGATTCCATGGAAGGTACTGCATATATAGTCAGTGAACAATGCCTAGTGGTTACAGATAATCTTTCCAACTGTCCGTTATCAAGGCAATCAAAGGAGTGTTCAGACAGAGAGACATTGATGTTTCTCTCTCTCTCTCTGTCTTTGGGTTCTGATCGTTTTTATATTCAGTGGTCCTTTATGTAATGTCTCTCTGTCTGAACACTCCTTTGATTGCCTTGATAACGGGCAGTTGGAAAGATTATCTGTAATCACCAGGCATTGTTCTCTGACTATATGTGCGGTACATTTCATGGAATCCCACACTCACCTGACAAAGGAGAAAGCCTCCGAAAGCTTGTGGTTTTCAAATAAAACTTTTGGACTATAACCTGGTGTTGTAAGATTCCTTACATTTGTTTATGTGAATGTTCCGTTTACTTGTTTACTGACTGGATGCATAAATATAATTAGAATCTATATAAAGAAATACATCATTGATTTCTTTATCGCATTGAATTATTGAGATACTGAATTCTAGAAGCTATGTGTCAGCTTAATTCAATAAAGAATTAAGCTAATTCAATCAATGCATTTTAATTAAATTTTAATTGAATGTGCAAGGTAAATTTATTGAAAACATTATATAAACAACGAAATGTTCCCTGAAGCCAATAACGATAGAAATTAAAGGTTGAATTCATTTTTTGCGTTGTGTTACTGGGACCTATAGATTAGATTTCCTCTTACAATCAGCAGTCTCTCCCTGTGAATCCGAACCTCTCCTCCCACTGCATTGAATCCTCTGTCTCCTCATCCGTTGCATCAGTTTATTCGTTTTCCCAAATCATCTGCTCCTGACTCCCCGCCAGCTCCTACATGTCCTTTTCCTTGTCGCCCTCCGAATCTCACTCACTGGCTCGGCATCCAGCTGCCTCCAATCCGATCTGAAACCTCAAACACACCACCACGGATCTCGGTCTTTCCCGTTCAGCGCCAGCCACTGTCGGCTCTCTTAACCCAGAGCAACAAATTAGCCGCATCTTCCCCTCTCCCCTAATCTTCGCGGCCCTTCGCTCACTTTCTTATCCATTTGGAGCGCAAATACTGATTTAACCCATTGGATTCACGGCCTTGAAATACCTTCTCTCTTCCCGACCGGCACTGCGCCCTCACTCGGCCCTTCCAGTGGATCCGGTGCTCACTTTATTCACTTCCTGTGTCAATTTCCCAATTCATTATTGATAATTGTGTTTAAAAACATTTCTCTGCCCGAAGGTGCTGCCCAGGTCAGTGAATCAGTTCCCACCGTTTGAAGCAACAACAAATCTGGAAATTTTACCCCAGATCCTCTCAAACTGCTGCTTTGGCTCCAGGTCTGATCAGTAATTTCTCTGCTTCCGTTTCTCTCTCTTACAGTTAACTTGATGGCGATTGTGATCCTGTCCCGAGGAAAGTGCGGACTCTCCAAATGTATCACTCGCTACCTGGTGGGAATGGCGGCGGCCGATCTCCTGGTCGTTATCACTGATGTCATAATGCGGCGCATTGTTGATATTTATTTCCCAGTTTCATTCTTGAGCATTACCCCCGTGTGCCGTCTCATTGAAATACTGAGTTTAATTAACACAGCAGCCTCTGTCTGGTTCACAGTTGTTTTCACCTTTGATCGATTTGGGGCCATTTGTTGTCAGAAGCTGAAAACAAAATATTGCACCGAGAAAACGGCGGCTGTTGTTATCGGGGTGGTGAGTGCGCTGAGCTTTTTCCGCAACATTCCCTGGTACTTTGTATTTGATCCGGAATATATAATGGACAATGTACCCCGGGGTTGTATCTTGAAACCGACCTTTTTCACTTCACCCGCATGGGCAGCGTTTGACTTGTTTAATCTTGTGTTAACTCCTTGCCTCCCGTTCATTTTGATTTTTCTGTTCAATGTTCTGACCGCCAGGCACATTTTAGCGGCAAATAGAATCCGCAGAGGACTCCAGGGCCGCAGCAGTGTGGGGAATCACAAGGATCCAGAGACGCAGAACCGAAGGAAATCCATCATTTTACTCTTCAGTATATCCGGCAGTTTTATATTGTTATGGAGCACAGACGTGTTTTATGTTATTTCTCTGCATACAACAAACGCCCAGTATTATACGGTCAGTGACATTGAGTCAGCCGGATTCATGCTTCAACTTCTCAGTTCCTGCACCAACACGTGTATTTATGCTGTGACACAGACTAAATTCAGAGAGGAGCTGAAGAACGGGGTGAAATACCCACTGAATCTAATTGTTAGATTCGTTAAATCATCGAAACATCTAATTACATTTCATTCAAAATTATATAAAACGTCAATGAGAGTAGATTTTCATGTTTGGCGGTGGTGTAAGACGGACGGTAGCGGATCCTGAGCCCGTTATTCACTGCCACTGATTTTCCGATCCATTGACATCAATGTGTTCACTAAAGTAACTGATATCAATCCAATAATTCAAATAAATTTGTGAACACCAGACAGGAATAATATTTTACCCGACAAATGCGGTGTTGTGAAATGATAAAAGATGTGATTCTAACATGAAATGTTTTGCTGTTTTAGTTTGGAAATAATATGATTTCAATATTAAATGTTTAATCCTGAAATGAATAAAATCAAATCCTCCTTTTCGGTTGATGATTATTTCCCATCACACACACTGCCCGGTGGGATGGACTGAGGGTGAGCTGTCAGAGTCAGACAGCGTCCTGTTCATTGGGACATTTGTTTTGACCAGAACAGAAGAATAATGACCAACACCCGGACCGTTACTAACTGGTAAAATATTAATGTAATTTCAAACTCCAGTGGGCAGTTCCGGAGATCGTTTCCTCTCTGAGCTGCTGTGCAGCAATGTTTACTCACTGCAGGGAGTTTAATGGGACATGAGGCTGGGACTGGTTACACAGATCTATAAGGAAACCTCTTGATACATTTCCGAGACGATCAGGGGCCGGAAGATTTCTCACAGCCGCATCAAGCCAAGGGAAAGCTCTCCTTCTCCTCCTTGCCCCACAAAATATATGTTAAAAATAAACTTCTCAGTGTTCTGGACCACTCAATACCCATCGAAAGGGCGGCTCCTCCACCCATTTTTGCCCAACATTAAATGGTTTCCAGTGCACGTCATAAAGCTCTGATTTACATATTACACGTGGCCTGACCGGAAACAGGTGCGTGTTGCTCCGGCCGCTCTTCTCAGGACCCTCCCCACGATGGTGGAGGCAGGAACCAGAGTGTTAAAGGGGCGTTAATTGACCTGACACCATTTACTAGCCTCATCCACCCCATTTCCGCCTGGCGATGATGCTTCAAATTGGCCACATCTTTCCTGACCTATGCAGGAGTATCAATCTTCGACGCCCACAAGATGGTCCGTTGTGCAAACTGCATCAGTTCACAACACGTGGAGGGAAATTTTCACCATCGCCGGGGGCTGAACTGGTAGAGCGGAGCATCCGCCCCTTATCGAACCGGCCCGATTTTAATTTCTGCTCCTTCAGTTTAGTGGCCAAGCAGAGAAGATGAAATTACCTTCCACGTCTCTGACCCTTAGGTTCGACAGGTGTGTGAACGACATCAGACGGTGTTTGCCAAACACTAACATGAATGTAGGCGAATGGACCCGTGTATTCAGGTAAAAGCTGATAACCCCCCTCCATAGAGACAGGACTCCCTATACCATGGAGTTGGAGAGGGAATCAGCCCCCAGCAGCTGTGGGACACACTGAAGCGAGGTGCGGCTCACACAAAGGCTCTATGGGGAAATGTCACTGTGTAAGGCCATTTCACCTTCTATTGTACATCATGTCTTCTAAAATATGTACTGTGTTTTGAATTGTAAAAATGGAATCCGTAGTGCGTACGATTCTTATTCTATTGTTTTGAATTGTAACTGTGATATTTACATTGAACTGTGTGTGTCCAAAAATTTTATGAAATAAACTATATTTTGAAATACAAAAAAAATTCCAGTCTCACAGCCTCTGTTGTTATTGGACAGTGAACAGAGTAAATACGACCAGACTAAAGATGTGGGGAGTAATACAAAGAGCATCTATAGGGACTGTAGAGGAGCAAAGGGGCTTTGGTGTGTCGGTACACAAATCAGTAAAAGTCTGTTATTATTGGATGGTGAAGAGTGGAAAGCTAGTGCACATGTACCAAAAATAACATTGAACACCCCAATTTCGAGGCTGTCATATTCCAAGGAACAGAAAGATATGCTGATAGGGTTAGATGAAGAAGGGTGACAGGAGGTTCATGTGGAGCATAAACACCGGCCTTCCGTACATTCTCTGTAATTCTATTGTTGGTACCAAGTGAGAAATAGGAGAATTTTCTTAATGGTGAGAAACTAGGGACGGTAGAGAAGCAAAGGGGCTTAGGTGTCTCGGTACAGCAATCACTAAAAACTAGTGCACATGTACCAAAAATAACGGTAAATTTCGAGGCTGTCGTCTCCCAAGGTATCGCTGTCAGGTACTTCGCCATCTTTCTGGAAATTGCTGATACAATCAGGCCCCACTGCCTCCCTTGCTGCTGCATTCCATACATCCAGCAGCCTCTGCATTAAAAAAGTTACATTCAATCATTCTGCTCATCCTAATCCCCAGGTAGAGAAGACTAATAGTGGCAGGAGGACCCAGACCATCAGCCTCATGTGAGTTTAGACATTTCCGTTTTAAATTCAGATTATTGTATTTGCAGTTTATTCCTTTGTTTTGTAGATTTCTATTTTTATTTCATTCTTGCACATTATGCATGCCAAACAAATTCTCCAAACCCTGTGCGCAGTGAGTGCGATATCCTGGCCCTCTGATGAACAGCTCTCATCTTCGACGCCCCTCTTCCCATCACGCGACACGCGACAGCGTTTCTCCCCTTTGCGCGCTGACGTCACGGCGCGTACGTGACGCTACGGTCCGAGGGAAGCCGCGCATGCGCCGCGCTTTTTCTGTGCCGCGTTCCCTTAGCAACAGGACGGCGCCGGGCGGATGATGATGGCGGTCTCGGGCCGGCGGGCGGGCGGGGGCTGCTTTTGGCGAGGCGAGGCCGACAGAGGGAGGGCCCGCACCCGGGGAGTGTGCTGAGAGGAGAGAGCGGGGGGGGGGGGTGGTAATAGGGAGACGGGCGGAGTTACTCGCGCCTTCCTGCGGGCCTCGTGAATCTCCACTCTGGCAGCGCCCGATGTCCAGCTGGGCTCCGGGGGTAGTCACTCTGCCGCCTCCAAGTCAAACGGGCCGTGGGTCGGAGACAAAAGTGAGCGAGAATCAAACAGCACATAGAGAGGCCGCTCGGCCTATCGCGCCTGTGCCGGCTCTGTGAAAGAGGCCGCACGGCCCATTGCGCCTGTGCCGGCTCTGTGTAAGTGGCCGCTCGGCCCAGCGCGACCGTGCCGGCTCAGTGAAAGAGCGACCCCATCAGTCCCACTCCCCTGCTCTTTCCCCACAGTCCCGCAAATTTCCCCCCTTCAAGGATTGATCCGATTCCCTTTTGAAAGTTATTATTGAAACTGTTCCCACCGCCCTTTCACGCAATGAATTCCAGATCAGAACAACTCGCTGGCTAAAAACATTCTCCTCATCTCCCTCTGGCTCTTTTCCCAATTCCCTTCAATCTGTGTCCTCTGGTTACCGACCCTCTCGCCAGTGGCAACAGTTTCTCCCCATCTAATACATCGAAACCCCTCCTCATTTTGAACCCCTCTATTTAATCTCCCCTTTACTGTCTCTGCTCCAAGGAGAACAATCCCAGCTTCTCCAGTCTCTCCACGTAACTGAAGTCCCTCATCCACGGTACCACACTGGTCAATCCCCCCTTAACCTTCTCTGGTCTAAAGAGAGTAATCTCAGCTTCTCTATTCTCTCCACATAATTATTATTTTTTATTAAGTGTGTTGTGCTGGGTATCTGGAAGCTGTAATTCGGTGAGTAGAAAGCAGTGGGAGGATCAGTCTGCAGATTGATTTTGGGAGATGGAGAAGACGGCGATCGTGGATTCAGACAAGGGAGGGAGGTGGACTTTGAGACGGTCCGTGCTCTGTTGTACGATCTCTGTGTGTGTCTTCTTTCGCAGTTCCCGTTTGTACCTGTGACCTGGCTGTCGGAGTCAGTGAACTCGACTGCTGCTGTGACCCTGACTGTTCCCCCGCGGACATCAATGTCTTCTCCACCTGTCTGCCGGGCAGTGAACCGTAAGTTTCTGTTCGTGTGTTACTACATTGGCTCCCGTTCCGGCAATGCCTCGATTTTATAATCCGCATCCTTGTGTTCAAAACCCTCCATGGTCGTCGCCCCCTCCCTATCTCTGTAACCTCCTCCAACTGTTTTTCATCACTTCTGACAAACCCATGTCACTCCACCCTATCATCGAATCGACCCCACCCATTTATCTCCTCCACACCCCATGTGCATTCTAAGAACCGTCAGTGCTGGGACACTCAGTCCTGTTATACACACTGTTAGCGCTGGGACACTCAGCCCTGTTACTCACACAGTCAATGCTGGGACACTCAGTCCTGTTATACACACTGTCAGTGCTGGGACACTCAGTCCTGTTACTCACACAGTCAATGCTGGGACACTCAGTCCTGTTATACATACTGTCAGCGCTGGGGCACTCAGCCCTGTTGCTCACACATTCAATGCTGGGACACTCAGTCCTGTTATACACACTGTCAGCGCTGGGGCACTCAGCCCTGTTACTCACACAGTCAATGCTGGGACACTCAGTCCTGTTATACACACTGTCAGTGCTGGGACACTCAGTCCTGTTATACACACTGTCAGCGCTAAGGCACATCAGTCTTTTTAAACACACAGTCAGTGCTGGGACTGTCAGTCCTATTGTGCACACAGTCAGTGCTGGGACACTCAGTCCTGTTATACACACAGTCCGATAAATAAATAACTGCAAACAAATAATAAAATCTCCCGGACCTGATTGTTTCCACTCTAGGGTATTAACGGAAACGGGTGGGGAAATTGCAGATGCATTAGTCATAATTTCCCAAAGCTCTCTGGAGCCGATTGGATTCCGCCTGTTTCATGTACCCGCCTAATTTTACCCCCAGAATGCCTTCGCCATAACTGGAATGAAATTGGTTCATTGATATAACAAAATGGGTTAATAGGAAGTCGCAGCCCGTTTTACACGGCGCCGGATTTCCTTTCCATTCCTGCCCTGTTCAGTGCATTTAACAGTGAGTTATAAATAGTAAAAAAAAAACGGTGAAACCTCATGATCTTAAATCGTGCATTAGCAGAAAAAGCTTGTGCGCTTTATCTCTCTTTCATTTTCCTTCTATGAAAAAGGCGACTCACCCTGGAACACGGTTCTAACGGCGGCGCCTTTTACCCTTCGGCAGAGTGGACACTTTCCATCTCTGAGCTCAGACGTTGTTTGTCCGCGAACAGTTCAACAACAGAAGGTGTGAGCACGGAACTTGATAGTGTCCTCAGCCAACATCCACTACTCGGCACTTTGCAATCGGAGCCACGGGGTAGCGATAAGCACCGGCGACTCTCTCTGCTTCTCTCTCCCCGCCAATCGCTCACCTTTTCCATAAACATGCACGAGTTGCACTCCCTCACCGTTACCACTGAGAATTCATCACACATAAGTAACCGCTCTGATAGCTTTCAAATTCAGAGGGCTCCACATCAAACCACGAGTTGATTTTATCCACTGAGCGACCTGATATCGGATACCACCAGATTCAGTCCCACTCTCCCGCTTAACAGTTGTCCATTCAGCTGCACCACAGTCCGGGAATCCTATACTTTTCATGTAAAACTGTTTCACGACTCAGCAAACAACAGTAAAAAAGCGATTTATCAATTTTCTAAAAGGAATACTTTGACACCCTAGAACTGTGAGGAACGGCAAATGAGTCACATGCTCCGCCATTCAAGAGGAACCCGGAATCATTCAAAGACTGAGAACGGAAAAAGAGGCTGGGAGCAAATCAGTCGGTCTCCACAATGAAAGCAACAACACTGAGTTTTATACAACCTGGAATAACATATGGATTGGAATGTTGCAAGGGTCCAACATGGCAACGTTTGAATCTTACATAGTGAATTCAGAATTAAGGGGCTAGAATGGAATACATACCCAGAACAACACCGTAAATCATTTGCTTGGAATGGAATTTTGGCTCACATCATGGTCAGGAACTCCAATGCTGCGAATGAGCCTTTTCCCACTTCAGGACCTCCGTGCCAGCATCAAACTCTCAAATATCAGGCGCAGCAGAGACAAATGCAACAACCAAGTGCCTCAACCCAAACCTCTGAAGAGCGCCCCCTACTGCGTCGATCAGTTTTTTTTGTTTCCCAGAACAACCAAACTTTCGGCTCTTTCAGGGAGACATTGATAGTGCCGGGTCCTCTGTCAGATTTATGGTCCAATCCATTAAAAAAACCGGAATATCCAGAAACTGGCAGCAATTTAGTCACAGGGAAGTCTAATATAATGAATGTAAACAGGTATGTTTAATCTGACAGGGATATTCAGTTGGCTTACATTTGGGAATGATAAGTTGAAACCGACCCTCTTTAATTAGGACATAGTTGTGTGAGTTAATCAACTAATTATTAGTGATTTCCTCCAATTATCTCATAGGGTCTTTCAATTTTCGCAAATTCCGGATGATTCCACAAGAGTTAAAATAGGCACGGTGAGAGATAAGTCAAACTGAATTCAAACACTGCATCGTATTTCCACTAAAGTCGTGTTATGTTCATTGTACAGAACATTTAGGTTGTAAAATAATGACAATACACGCCAATACATCCAAAACTCTGCTGCCCGTGTCCGAACCCATATCAACTCCCGTTCACACATCATCCATGTACTCACTATAGTTACCACCAACTCCTCCAATTTAGAATTCTCATCCTCCGGTTCAAATCTCGCCATGGCCTCGCCCCTCCCAATCCCTGCAGTCTCCTTCAGCCCTATACACCTTCATGGTTCTGTGTAATTGTTGTCTAAATACTACTCCTGTGAAGTGTCGTTGGACATTTTCTTAAATTCAAGGCGCTACATCAATGCAAGTTACTGTTCTTGCCTGTCCCACAATAAAGAACAGTAGCAGAATCTTGTATTTCAGACACGAGATAAGATCTGGAACAAAAGATTGTGACGGGCAGATCCAAGGCCATTCCTCTGTGATGCTGAATGTTCTGTCGATGTTGCAGTTTTCGTCGGCCGTCATGATTCGGTAAATTTTACCACTTCCCTTCAGCGAACTGGGTTCAACTGTCAAAATACCTTTCACTAACCACCACCCCTCTAAACATGCTGCAATCTCTTTAAATAAGCGTCTTTACAATCTGGGGAACATTGTATTCAGCCATCAGATGAAATACGTCAATGGAGACTAAAGAACAGAAAATTTCAGCTGGTGATTGGGAGTGTGATCGGTCAGTTACTTTCAAGGTTGAGGCTTTCTGTGTGGTTTGATTTAGCGATACCTCCAATCGTAACAACTATTGATACTTTTTCACTGCAGATGAATAGAGCTTATCTTCACATCATTAACAAACAACACGCCTTTCATTCATAGTATCGTAGTAGGTACAGCATAGAAGGAGGCCATTCGGCCCATTTTGCTTCTGCCGGCTCTTTGAAAGAGTCATCCAATTAGCCCCATTCCCCTGCACTGTCCCCATAGTCCTGTATTTTTCCCTTCAAGCATTTATCGAATTCCCTTCTCAAAGTTACCATTGAATCTGCTTCCACCGCCCTTTCAGGTAGTGCATTCCAGATCATTACAACTCCCTGCATAAAAACATTTTTCCTCATGTCGCCTCTAGCTCTTTTTTCGACCACCTTAAATCTCTGTCCTTTGGTTACCGACCCTTCTGCCACTGGAAATCGTTTCTCCTTATTTACTCTATCAGAATCGTTCATGATCTTGAACACCTCTAACAAATCTCCCCTTTACCTTTTCTGTTCCACGGAGAACAACACCAGCTTCTCCAGTCTCTCCACATAACTGAAGTCCCTCATCCCTCCTACCATTCTGGTAAATCTCTTCTAAACCCTATCTAAGGCCTTGACATCCTTTCTAAAGTGTGGTTTACTTTCAGTTAGTACAGTGTTACAGTTGGTACATAGAGTGAGCTGTTTGAAATATGTCTAGAAAACTGTATGTGTTTATGTCTAAAAAGAACCCTTAGTTAACAGTTGTCGCAGAAAAGACTATGAAAATCTTTTCGTGACCAACGTAAAGTAACGTGTATATTAGTGTTAAAATATAGCATAAGTGCAACAGTAGTGCAATAATGGAGGCAGAGATAATGAAATGTTTGGGGAGCGAATTCAAGAGCTGAGGGCCTAGACTGCAGAAGACATCGTCGCCAATGTTGGGGCGAAGGGAGATGGAGTTGCTTAAGCGCGGAGAGATTACAGGGATAGGGAGAGGCGAGGCCTTGGGGGGATTTCAACACGACGATTAAAATTTTAAAATCGAGGCGTTGGTGGACAAAGAGCCACTGAAGGTCAGCGAGCACGGGTGTGTTGGCTGAGCAGGTGGAGGTTTGGGTCAGGATACGGGCAACTGAGTTTTGGATGTATTGCTGTGCATTGTCATTACCCCACAGCCTGCATTACCCTGCATTCCTCCACTATCTCGACTCAGCTACAACCTAGCTTCCATTTTCTTAAACAAAGGACATCTGTTCACCTACCTTTCGTTGTTGCTCGAGAATCTAATGTTTTCGCACAAAGGTAAACCTGTTTCTCATTCAAATGATCTTTACCGACACAACCCATTTATGGACACTGGCGCTACACAATCAAAACGTCTCCTCAATTAAGTGATTTCCTCACACAATCACGACCGAATTGAAAAGGGTAGAATTCAAATAAGTATGACCAACTGTAAACCAACTCAATTATCGGAGTCAGGTTAAACATATCCGCGTAAATTCATTATACTAGACTTCCACGTAACTAAATAGTTATCAGTTTTAGATGATCTAATTTATTTTATTCGGCTGGGTCACAACCCTGACTATGACCCTGCTCTAACAGCATCTCACAGAAAGAGCCCACAGGTTGGCTGTTTTGGGAAATAGGGTTTGTGTTGAGGCACTTTGTTGGTGCATTTTACTGCACTGCACCTGGCGTTTGGTTGTTTGTTGCTATTACTGAGTGCCTGAAGTGGGAAAAGATCCCTTCCCAGCACTGGAGTTCTTGACCACGAGGAGTAAAAATTCTAATCGATCACAAGTGATTTACGGTGTTGTTCTGGGTTCACAGTCCATTCTAATATCTCCACCCTGTGATCGTTGTATAATATTGAAAGGTTGCCATGTTGGACCCTTCGATAGTTCCAATCCAGATTTTATTCCAGGTTGTACAAAATTCTGTACTGTTGCTTTAATTATGGGGACCACCTTACTTTCTCCAGCCTCTGTTTCCGGTCTCATGATTTAAACACTTCCGGATTCCTTCTGCTGCGAGGTCGAACAAGTGACCGAGTCGCCGTTCCTTACACTTCTCACGTCTCAACGTAGCGCCTCTTAGAAAATGGATACTGTCTCTGTTTTACTGCTGTTTGGTGAGTCGTGAAACTATTTTATACCAAAAGTACAGGATTCCTTGACTGTGGTGCAGCAGAGTGGACAGATGTAAGCGGGAGACTGGGACTGAGCCCAACGCTGTCCGATCTCCGGCAGCTCAATGGAGAGAAGCAACTCGTAGTTTGGTGTGCAGCCCTTTAGACTGGAAAGCTACAGGAGCGGTTACTTGCTTGTTCTCAATTCTCGGTGGGTAACGGTGAGGGAGTGCAACTGGTATTAGTTTCCGGGAAAAGTGAACGGTATAAGGCGTAGACAGAAACAGAGAGAGTGCCCTTTGTTGATCGTTAACTCGTGGCCCCGTTATAAAGTGTTGATTCGTGGATGTCCGCTAAGGACATAATCAGGGTCCGTGCTCACACCCTCCCCGAGTCAAATTGTTCGCGGACAAATAGTGTCTGAGCTCAGACATGAAAAGTATCCGCTCTGCCGAAGGGTAAAACAGATAGGTGCCGCCCTTAACATCGTGTTCCTGGACGAGTCGCCTCGTTAATAAAAGAACAGAGAAAGAATGGTGAAAAGGCATGAAAAGTCACAGTTTTTTTTCTGATAATGCACGATTTATGCTCATGAGGGTTGAAGTTTAGCATATTTTCCACTATTTCTTCTAAAAAGCAAATGTTAAATTTGCAGCACACGGCAGGAATGTACCCGATGTGGAAAAGCGCATTCGGCGCGGTGTAAAACGGGCTGCGATTCGCTATGAGCGAGTGTTACTGGCGAAGGCCAAATTCATCTGGGTTATATCGAAGTCATTCTGGGGTTTAAATTGGACATTGACGGGGACTCAAAACAAGTCGGATCGCATCGGCTGCCTGTTAGTCGCCGGCCCGATCCAGGTCCAGGAAAACTGGACGCTTTTTCAGAAGTGGCGCAGAGCTGAGGCGCATCACGGAGCGGACTCAAATAACTGATTCATTGTTTCTCCTTTTAGTGTTTTTTGGAACTCAGCGGAGCGTTTCTCAAGGTTAGTGTCGACATTTCTCCTTAAAATAATGACATCGAACAGTTAATATTCTACACTGCTACATTATTGATTTTGATTTGATGTAAATGAAGTTGATTGCTGTAACCGATCGTGTTGTCCTATTGGTAGCGGGAATGCAAGTCTGCATCTCAGCAGCTGTTATTGCGAAGGCAGCAGGGGAGAAGTCGGTGTTACTGACGCTTTACCAGATCCTTTCTCTGGTGTGAATTAAACATCTGCACACATCAATCTAGGTGGGCCCGGACCAATGCTCCATTTAACGTTAACATTACTTCATTCGACCTAATCTGTATTCCGCTTTGTTGGCCAATCCCAGCACTTGGCATCAGTCATATATTGGCTGCATGAATTGAAGGTTCAATCCGTCTCCACCCCAGATCGCTCTCCTGCTTCTCTGTGTTCTTTATTTTCCCCTTTTCCTCTTGGGTGCCTCCCGCTCTCAGTCCAATAACCCAAAGCATCACTCCTCCTCCGCCTTCCTTCTTACTTTCTATGTTCCCTGTTTGAATACCTTGAACAAGCCGCAGCCGCCTTTGTGCCTTTCTTGGTATTCTCTGAACAGCCTATCGAAGGCCCTGCCGCTCGCTTCATAGGAGCAGCAACCCGAATGGCCAGCGTGCCTGCTGACGCCTAATCTCATCAGCCTCCTTCCCGTCCGACTCATGGTACCATATAGTATCATAACGTTGTACTGCACAGAAGGAGGCCATTCGGCTCGTCGTGCCTGTGCCGACTCCCTTGCTCTTTCCCCATAGCCCTGTAAATGTTTCCCTTCAAATATTTATCCAATTACCTTTTGAAAGTTACTGTTGAATCGGTTACCATCACTCTGTCAAGCAGCGCATTCCAAATCATAACAACTGGATGCATAAGAAATCTTTCCTCATGTCGCCTCTGGTTGTTTTGCTAATCACCTTAAATCTATGTCATCTGGTGACTTTGTTGAAATGACGGAGTGGGTTGATGAGGGCAATGCGGTCGATGATGTGCATATGGACTCTCAAAACGCATTTGATGAAGCCCCAAATAATAGACTTGCAAGAAAAATTGAAGCCCATCGGATTAAAGGGAGAGTGGAAGCGTGGATGCAAAATTGGCGAAGGGGCAGAAAGCAGAGAGCAGTGGTTTTCCAACTGGAGGCAAGTATACAGTACTGTTCCCCAGTGATCGGCATTAGGACCACCGCTTTTTGATGTATATTACTGGCCTCGACTTGGGCATACTGGATTTAATTTCAATGTTTGCAGATGATACGAAACTCGGATATGTGGTGAACAATGTTTAGAATAATAACAGTCTTCAGGAGGACATAGACAGTCTGGTGAAATGGGTAGACACATGGCAGATGAATGTTAACTCTGAGCAGTGTGAAATGATACATTTTGGGAGTAAGAATTAGAAGAGGCAATTACCGAATAGGACCGAATTGACTCCTTCTGCGTTGTATTCTCCTATGATACTATGATACTGACCCTTCTGTCATAGAAAACAGTTTCTCCCTATTTCCGCTTTCAAAACCGTTCATGATTTTGAACAACTCTATTAAATCTCCCCATAACATTCCCCACTCTCAGGAGAACAATCCCAGCTTCTCCCATCTATCCACGTAACTGAAGTACTCACCGCTGGAACCATTCTAATAATTCTCTTTAAGGCCGTGACATCCTTGCTAAAGCGTGGTGCCCTGAATTGAACACAATACTTCAGCTGAGACCTAACCAGTGTTTTATACATGTTTAACATATCGTCCTTACTTTTGTATCTAAGCCTCTATTAATAATACAAAGTTCCCCATACTCTTTTTTAACGGCATTCTCAAATGATCTTGCCACATTCAAAGATTTGTGCACATACCCCCAGGTCACTCTGTTGCTGCACTCCATTTAGAATTGTACCATTTAGTTTATATTGTCTCTCCTCGTTCTTCCTCCCAAAATATATTACTTTACACTTCGCTGCATTAAATGCAATCACTCATGTGTCTGCCCATTTCACCACCGTGTCTATCTCCTCCTCTAATCTGTTACTTTCCACGACATTATTTACTACATTTTCGAGTTTCGTCATCTGCAAACTTTGAAATTATACGTTGCATACCCAAGGATAGGTCATTAATATAATCAAAAGGAGCAGTGGACCTAATGTCGACCCCTGGGGAACAGCACTCTATACATCTTTCCAGTCTGACAATGAACTGTTCACCACTACTCTCACAATTGTCCCCGGGCCAATTTTATATCCACGCTACTACCGAACCTTTAATGCAGTGGGCTTCAATATTTCTAACAAAGCTTCAATGTGGTACTTTAGCAACTGCCTTTTGAAAGTCCATATCCACAGCATCAACCGCACTCCCCTCATCAACCCTCTCCGTTACTTCATCAACGAACTCAATTAAATTAGTCAAACACGATTTTGCTTTAACCAATCCGTGCTAACTTTCATCAGAGTTTGATGAAGGAGGGAAGGAGAACGCTCGTGTGGAGCATAACCGCTGGTATGGACCTGTTGGGCCGAATGGCCTGTTTCTCTGCTGTTCATTCTATGTAATGTAATTTATTAGCCCATACATTTTCCAAGTAACAATTATTTTTGTCTCAGATTATTGTCTTTAAAAGTTTTCCCACCAGCGACGTTAGGCTGACTGGCCTATGATTGCCGGATTGATCCCTCTCCACTTTTTTGAAGAATGGTGCAACATTTGCAATCCTCCAGTCCTCTTGCATCACTCCCATATCTAAGGAGGATTGAATGATTTTGGCGAGATCCTCTGCAATTTCCAACCTTACTTTCCTCACTAACCAAGACATATCCCATCTGGATCGAGTGACTTTTCGACTTAGGGTAATTCCAAACTTTTAAATACCTCCTCTTTATCGAAATTTATCCTATCTCATATCGCTGCTCTCTCCTCCTTTACTGCTACATTGACAACATCCTCTTCACCAGTGAAAATCGATGCGAAGTATTCATTTATTACCTCAGCAATACGCCCTGCCTCGACAAGAAGGCCGCCCGTTATGTGCCAATCAGTCCGACCCCAACATTGATTATGCTTCTGCTATGTAATTATTTAAAACATGCTTTTGGATTCCCTTTTATGCTAACCGCTCTATTCGCATACTCTCTCTTTGCCCCTCTTATTTCCTTTCATGAATCTCCTCCGCATTTTTTGTTTTCAGCTTGGTTCTCTACTATATTATGACTCTTACATTTATCATAAACTTCCCTTTTGCGTTTCATTTTAATTGATATATCTTTCGTCATCCAGGAAGTTCTAGCTTTGGATGCCTTTCATTTCCCCTGGTGGGAATACACCTACTCTGTATCCGATCCATCTCCTCCTTGAAGTCCTCCCATTGTGCAATTACTGTTTTGCCGAACAATTTCTGATTTCAATCTACCTTGGCCAGATTTATTTTTAACTCACTGAAGTTAGCCCTCCTCCAGTTAAGTATTTAATGCTGATTGTTCCTTTTATTTTCCCATAACTATTTTCCAAACCTGACGATATTATGATCACTGTTCCCCACTGCTCCCCCACTGACACATTCTCCAGTTGCCCCAATTCATTCACCAGAATTAGATCCAGCACTGCTTCCTTGCTCGTTTGTCTGAAAACATACTGATCAATAAAGTTCTCTTGCACACATTTCAATAATTCCTGCCACTCTTTGCCCTTTATTACTGTAATTACCCCAGTCTATATTGGGATAATTGATGTCCCCTAATCACATTACTCGCTAGTTCTTGCATGTTTCTGTAATTTGCCTGAAAATTTGCTCCTCTATCTCCTTCCCACATTTTGTTAGCTAATAGTGTAATCCCAGTAGCGTAATAGCTCCGCTATTGTTCCTTACTTCCAACCAAATAGATTATGTATTTCACCCCTCAACTACATCATCTCCTTCCAGTACCATAATAGTTTATCTGCTCAATACCGTCACAATCCCTCCCCTCAACCCTTCTTTCCATCCCTATCTTTCCTGATTATTTGATAGCCAAGAATATTAAGTTCGGAATCCTTCCTTCTTTGAGCCAGATCTCAGTTATGGCCACCATATCATAGTCCCACATGGCGACTTGTCAGTGAAAATCACCAACTTTATTTACCATGCTATGTTCTCTCCGAACTCACCTTAGACTGATTCGCATTTGCACCCTGTATGATCACTCCTATGTGGGACCACATCTTGAGTAATGTGTGCAGTTTTGTTCTCCTAAATTGAGGAAGTATGTCCTTGCCATGGAGGGAGTGCAGCGAAGGTTTACCAGACTGGTTCCTGGGATGGCAGGACCAACGTATGAGGAGAGATTGGGTCGGCTAGGCGTATATTCACGACAGTTTAGAAGAATGAGAGGTGATTCCATCGAAACATATAAAATTCTAACAGGACTAGACAGACTAGATGCAGGGAGGATGTTCCCGATGGCCGAGGAGTCCAGAACCAAGTGCCACATTCTCCGGATACGGCGTATGCCATTCAGAACCGAGATGAGGAGAAATTTCTTTACTCAGAGGGTGGTGAACCTGTGGAATTCTGTACCGCAGATGGCAGTGGAGGTCAATTCATTAGATGTATTCTAGAAGGAGATAGATATATTTCTTAATGGTAAAGGGATCAAGGGATATGGGGAAAGAGAGGGAACGGGGTACTGAGTTAGACGATCAGCGATGATCATTTTGAATGGCGGAGCAGGCCTGAAGGGCCGAATGGCCGACTCTTGCTCCGATTTTCTTTGTTTCTATGCTCCTATGTTTCTACGTTTGAACTATTCTTTACTCTAGTGCTATTTTCCTCTCCGATTCCTCTGTGCATCTTGTTTCTGCTCTCCGATGTTACATCCTTGTGCCATCCCTCGACCAAATTAAATTCAACGCTCACCCACAGCTCCAGTTAATCTCCCCGCAATGGGATTGGTCCGAGCTCTTTTGAGGTGCAACCCCTCCTTCTTGAGTAGATCCCTCCAATGCCATTATTGGTCCCAACGATTACTACCATTGAGATTCTGCTTTTTATCCTCCCCCGTGCCTCCTAAAACTCTGACTGCAGGCCCTCAACTCTTTTCCTTTCTGTGTCACTGGTTCCCACTTGTACCGCGAATTATGGCTGTTCCTCTTCCCCCTTCAAAATGTTCTGCACTCTCTCACTCACCTCACCCTCGACTACACCATTGGAATCTTCAGCGGATCAATCACCGTCCAACACATTCCATCCAGAATGAAGGTTCACTCACTAATAAAGCCCTTGTCATCCATGTGGATGATTGAGGGGTTGCCTTGACCGTACTTTTTTTTGAATGAAAATGGCAATACCTTGAACCTGACTGACGCCTCCTCACCAGGTTTTACATTCCACCATCTGACCCATTAATATCCGTCGTGGATGCATTGTAGCCCTGATCACCAAATCACACATTTTCTCTTCTTGAACCGTCTGCTTTTGCCAGCAGCTTACCTTGATCCACATGTCTGGGCTTTCCATTAAATCATAGTTGTTTACCGCCCCCCGCCTCCCTTATATCTATCTCTTTGATCATCGATATTAACTGCAGTGGAGACAGAAATTACCTGGGTGGCGATCATACATTTTACAATTTAAGCTATTAATGCCAGGTTCTATTCCCAGCACCGTGTCTAACAATGCAACAACTGGCAGAAATGATCAAGAGATTACAAGTGCAGGGATGAAAATGAGTGCAATGGGGAATGGATATGGTCCTCCCGCAGTGACTCAATGCAAGTAACGGTAACAGATGAGTGAGATGAGGCAGTGGTTTTGCAACATTACAAGGAGTGGAAAGTTAAATGGACAGAAACAAAGCAGAACGGAACATCCAATTCGCTGAAGATGCCCGGCCGAACATTACACTTTCATTGGTCTCGTTTTAGTCGGTAAAATCTGCACAACTGAAAGTAAATAATTATATAATTTATTGCATAGTGAAAGGAACAACTGATTGTTTTACAAACACATATCTGGGAATGATGCGTGAAACACAGTTAACTACAGTATCAACAGAATGGAATAATCAAGAGGCAATCTCGACTCAGAAATTGTCCCATAGGATTGGCAAACTGCCAATGTCACTGCATTATTTAGGAAAGGAAGGAGAGATAAACGAGTAAATTCCATAGCTTTTAGTCTAGCGTCAGTTGTCGGGAAGTTACTAGACCCTGTTATTAGGGACAGAGTGACTGAGCATTGTACAAATTTGAGCTGATCAGAGAGACCCAGCAAGGATATGTAATGGGTAAGTCATGTCTAACGAACCCAGTTGAGTTTTTGAGGAGGTAACTAACGTGGTCGATAAGGGAATGTCTCTGGATGTTATTTTTCTATTCGACAAGTTTCCACATAAGAGACTGTTAACAAAAACGGGAATGCAGGGAATAGGAGACATATTATTGGCTTGGATATGGAATTGGTTAGGAGGTAGGAGACAGAATGTCGGGATACTCAAACTGGCGGGATATGACTAGTGGTTCCTCCAAGGGATCTATGCTGTGACCTCAGCTTTTCACGATATTTATAAAGAACTTGCATCAAGGAATCGGGAGCTGTATATCTAAGTTTGATCATGACACTAATTTAGGGGGCACAGTAAATGCTGCAGACTGGAGCAGAAATTTGCAAAGAGACATTAATAGATTAAGTGAGTGTGCAAAAACAGTGGCAGATGGAGTTCAATGTGGAAAACTGTGAGGTCATCCACTTTTGCCATCAGAGTATTTTAAAAATGGCGAGAAGCTAGAAAGCAGAGAGATTTCGGGTTCAAAGTACAGAAATCAATAAAAGCTTGGTACAGAAATTAATTGAAAGGCGAATGTAGTGTTGGCCTTTATCTCAGGTGGACTAGAATACAAAGCGGTGGAAGTTATGTTACAGATGTGCAGAGCTCCAGTCAGACCACATTTAGAGTATTGTTTTTAGCTCTGGGCACTGCTCCTCTGGAAGAATATATGGGCCTTGGAAGGAGTGCAACGCAGATTCACCAGAATGATACCGGGGCGAAAAGGGTAAATTATGAGGACAGATTGCATAGACTAGGCTTATAGTCCCTTGAATATAAAAGATTAAGTGTTAAATCTAATTGAGATGTTTTGAAAGATCAAATGAGTTGACCGGGTGGATGGAGAGAAGCTGGATCAATTGAAAAATTCAAAACAGAGATTGGTAGGTTTTTATCAGGGAAGCGATATGGAGCCAAGACAGGTCAATGGAGTTGAGATACAGAGCAGCTATTATCTAATTCAGTGGCGGAACAGGGTCGAGGTGGTGAATGGCCTACTTCTGTTCCAATGGGAAGACTGTATGAAATAATTGACAAGATTCGGTTTCCACCACTCACATAGATCATTAAAATAAAATCAAAAAGACAACTGCAATGCTGCTTGTCTGACTCCAGTCGGATTTTCTGTTGGAATACAAGGATATCAGACAGATAGAATTACAGAGAAATTACAGCACGGAGAAACGCTGTTAGGCCCAATAAGTTCGTGTTGGCCCACAAGAGAAGTAGACCTAATCCCATTCCTCATCTTGTTTCCACAACCCCTTTATCCTCCTTTCCTTCAACCATTTATCTAAACTATTGTTCAATGTTAACATGGTCTCTGTGTCAATCACCAGCCTCACAACTCTCGGTTTAAAATTGTTTCTCCTGTTCACTGCACTAAATCGCTTACATTTGATCTCTATCTATATCCATTTGTTTTACATTCCCCAATCAACTCCTCCGAATTTTTAAATACAAGTCGCGCAGATGGGAGCAGTAACTTACAGACGGACAAAGAGAGATTAAATGAGTGGGCAAAGAGAGATTAAATGAGTGTTCAATGTGGACAAGTGAGGGATCATCCTCTTAGAACCCAAGAAAGATGAATTGCACTATTTTCTAACTGGTGAGAAACTAGGAACTGTGGAAAATGGGTGTCTATTTACATAAATCAATAAAAGCTAGTAGACACATAAAAGAACAATCAAAGTGGCGAATGGAACTCTGGCCTTTATCTCAAAGGGACTGTAATACAATGGGGAGAAAGATATGCTTCATTTGTGTACAGCCTTGGCTGGACCACCTCTGGAGTACTGCATTCAGTTTTGGGCACCGAAACTCAGGAAGGATATATTGGCCTTGGAGGGATATTTCCTTGAGAATTGAAATTTCAGGGGTTATCCAATCGATAAAGATATTCGATACGGTAGAAAGGCAGAAACTATTTCCTCTCGTCAGGGAATCCAGAAGAATATTAAAAATAGAACTGAGCCATTTAGGAGTGAACGTTGGTCGCACTTTTTCACACGAAGTCCAGTAATAACCGAGAACTCCCTCCCCAAAAAGGCTGTGCATGCTGGGACAAATACAATTTTCAATACTGAGATGGATAGATTTTAATACTGGCTGGATTAAAGGTGAGCAAATGCGGTTGAGGTGCAGATCAGCCATGATCCAATTGCATGGCGGAGCAGGCTCGAAATGCTGAATTGCCTACTCCTGTTCCTATTTACCATGATCCAAACCCTGGAGTTTCCTCTGCTACAATGAATGCAGCTGGATTTTTGATTGGAGAGAAAGATGAGGCTCATCTAACTGATGGTTAGTTTCACTGCGCACCGACTCTTTTCAACTCAACTCTGAGTTGTGGGCTTACATTTATTATAAATACTGGTGGCAGCAAAGCATTAATAAGTATTAATATTCACCTACATAATGCGTGCAAGTCTGGCAAAGTGTAGCTTAGGTAAAATTAATCTTTAACTTTTGTTTCAGATTCTCTTGTGATTCCAAGAATTGCTCTGGACCAACAGTCGGGTGTGTACATAAAAGGAGATGCGGCCACTCTAACATGTACCAGTCTCGGGCTCCACAGCGGGAGCCCTTTCACTTTCTACAGAAACAGTGAGTTACTGACCCGCACAGATGTAGATCGACGTTGGGCCAGGCTCCGCATTGACCAGATCTCTGATGGGGACAGAGGATCGTACACTTGCCGGGACACGAAAACTGTTTCAGGAAGAGAGGTGCAATCACAGTACAGCAACTCTGTTGAAATAACTGTTACAGGTAAATGAAAAGAAAGAAAGACTTGCATTAATATATAGCGCCTTTCACGACCTCAGGATGTCCTAAAGAGCTTAGCAACCAATGACGTAGTTTTAAAGTGTAGTCACTGCTGTAATGTAGGAAACGCGCCAGCTAATTTGATCATAGGAAGATCCCACAAAAAACAATGAGATAACGGACAGATAATATGCTTTTTTCCCCCTCCTGTTGGTTGAGGGAGAAATAGTGGACAGAACTCCAGAGAGAACACCACTGCTCTTCTTTGAAATCATGCCATCTTTTACGTCCACCTGAGAGTGCAGACGACGGTACCTCCGACAATGCAGCACTCACTCAGTTCAACCGGCCGTATACGTTGCAAAACTCAAGGAACTGGTTAACTTGATAATAGTTATTACATGTGCACGTTATGGTGGTGACGCCGATATTAGTAACCGCTGGCAGACACCGCCAGGCCCACCGCCATCTACAAATCTTACTGTGGATTAATTGCAAACTGTCAAATTAGAAAAAATGTAAATTGACGTCCGATGTGACGCGAAGATGAGCTTCTGACCACATATCCGCTCCATCACCAAGAGTGCCTACTTCCACCTAACATTGCCCATCTCCACCCTTGGTTTATATGCTGCTGAAACCCTCATCCTTGCCTTTTTTACCTCTAGACTCGACTTTTCCAGTGCTCTCCGAGCCGGTCTCCCATCTTCTACCCTCCACGAAATTGAGCAAATGAAAAAAACTCTGCTGCACTTCTCTTAACTCTCACCAATTTCCGAAAACCCATCTCCTCTTGTGCTCACTGACCTGCATTGGCTTACGGTCCTGCAACGCTTCGATTTTAAAATTCTCATCCTTGTTTTCAAAACCCTCCATGGCCTCACCACTCCCTATTTCCGTAATCTCCTCCAGCCCCACAATCCTCCTGAGATCTCTGCGCTCATCCAATTCTGGCCTCTTCCGCATCCATGATTTTCATTGCTCCACAATTGGCGGCCAAGCCTTCAGCTGCCTGGGCTCCAACCGCTGGCATTCCCTCGCGAAACCTCTCGGCCTCTCTTCCCCTCTCTCCTTCTAAAAACCTATCTGTCCAAGCTTTTGGTCACCGACCTCAATATCTCCTCATATTGTTCGGTATCAAATTTTGTTTGGTATCGCACCTGTGAAGCACCGTCGGACGTTTTACTACGATAAAGGCGCTATGCAAGTATTTGTTGTATAATCCAGTCTGCTCCTCTGATAAATGATCAGAAATAAGAATTGCAGATTAATGCATTCCCCTGACTCCACTCGCTTCCACGGTGCAATTTCTGAGCTAAAACTCAACTTTGGAAATACCACACGCAGTTGATTTATTTCTTGTTATTTCGCACTTTTCTATCATTCTCCTGATGAGACCACGAATTCCCCTTTTTGACATCTCAGTCCCCGATCGAACAGCAGAATCTATATTGAGTTTCTAAACTTCCACAGCACAAGTAAACCCAAAGATCGATTTCTAATTGGTCTTTCCATTTATTTACCACAGATTCGCTAACACTGCCAGAGGTATCACTTGATCAATCGACTGGTGTTTATTTGGAAGGAGAGGCAGTCACCATTACCTGCACCGTGACGAGGGACTATCTCGGCGAAGTATTCTACTTTTACGGAAATAGCGAAATTCTGTACTCTAGTCAAATCGTCACAAAGAACAACATTGGAACATTCACGGTAACAGGTACAAACCAGGGAGGGCGGTACCAATGCCGATATGGAAGATCCGTCAACAGAAGGTGGCTGTGGTCCCAGCTCAGCGAGGCTGTGTCGGTAACGATAGCAGGTGAGTGATATGGAACAGAGATTTTTAATATGCCTGTTCAAGCTCTTAACATATATTTTTAAAAACACGCTCTATTCACTGCAACAAAATTGAACGTTTAATATTACGAGAGAGGAATATAACCGAATGGCTTTTGATCTCATTGCTCAATTGCGCATCGACTGCCCACCAGATCATTACTGGAGTTAACGGTTTGACTTTTCTCGCTTACGTGAAGATATCAAATTCTAATATTCAAACTATTCCTCTTTAAGTGCTTGTTTCAGATACTTTGGTATCTGCAATATTGGAACTGCAGTCCGGAATGTAGGAAGGAAACTTTTTAGATTCTAATATTGGACTTGCAGTCCGGAATGCAGGAAGGAGAGGAATTACATTCTAATATTGGACCTGCAGTACGGAATGTGGGAAGGAAATGAATTACATTGTAAGATTGGACCTGCAGTCCGGAATGTAGAAAGGAAAGGAATTACATTCTAATATTGGAACTGCAGTCCGGAATGTAGGAAGGAAAGGAATTACATTGTGAGATTGGACCTGCAGTCCGGAAAGTAGGAAGGAAAGGAATTACATTCTAGTATTGGACCTGCAGTCCGGAATGTAGAAAGGAAAGGGATTACATTCTAATATTGGACCTGCCGTCCGAAGTGTAGGAAGGAAAGGCATTACATTCTAATATTGGAGCTGCAGATCAGAATGTAGGAAGGATAGGAATTACATTCTAATATTGGGCCTGCAGTCCGGAATGTAGGAAGGAAAGGAATCACATTCTAATATTGGACCTGCAGATCAGAATGTAGGAAGGAAAGGAATTACATTCTAATATTGGACCTTCTGATCAGAATGTAGGAAGGAAAGGAATTACATTCTAATATTGGACCTGCAGTCCGGAATGTAGGAAGGAAAGGAATTGCATTCTAGTATTGGACCTGCAGTCCGGAATGTAGGAAGGAAAGGAATTACATTCTAATATTGGACCTGCAGATCAGAATGTAGGGAGGAAAGGAATTACATTCTAATATTGGACCTGCAGATCAGAATGTAGGGAGGAAAGGAATTACATACTAATATTGGACCTGCAGTCCGGAATGTAGGAAGGAATGGAATTACATTCTAATATTGGACCTGCAGTCCGGAATGTAGGAAGGAAAGGAATTACATTCAAATATTGGACCTGCAGTCCGGATGTAGGAATGGGTACAGTTGCTGTCTCGTAACGCTGTTTTGCCCTTTCCAGCGAGGCCGAAAGCTAACAGGATCGGGTGGATCGATCGTTTTACACCCGACCGATTCTAATCTGTGCTAACAGATGGTGCGAACTGTAAAACGGGTGCCCGGCCCGAACTAACACATTTCAAGGCGGCGGGATAGGTTATAATTAGTCCCGTATGTTTTCGTGTATTTAACAATAATGTGTTCCCTTTTTGTGTTTACAGCTTACCCTCTCAAACCGTCACTATCTCTTAACCGTCGGGATAAAGTATTTGTGACAGGAGAAATGGCCACGGTTACTTGTGAATCACGGTCTCCATATTTAGGCAGCAGTTTCTATTTGTACAGAAGAGGCCAAAATACACCAGTCGAAACGGACACAGCCCAGTCATCGCAATCCGCTGTCACCTTTGACATCACGAACCATTTGGGGGCCGGTTCAGAAGATTACTTCTGTGTATATAAAAATACAGTGTCAGAGCGGGAGATGATGTCAGAGCGAAGTGACACAGTGAAGCTCACGGTAGTGGGTAAGTTTCAATTCCTATCACTCTAAGATAATCGGATGTTACTTGATGGCCGCTCACGCCTTGAAAATATAAGTGAAATTCATCCTCGCTGGTAGCGGAAAAACGGCCATAGCAAATCGGCCTCACGTTTTAGGCAGGGCCAATTTTCCTTATCATACAAGTAGGAGTGTGGAACAGGCTGCCGTTACATTGCCGTGCATTTTACGCTACCATCAAAGACCGATTTTATCCCCTGTATGTCTGAACTATCAGGGCGAAATATTTAATGCCGCAATGACAGCACGTGGACAGGTTTTTAACTTCAATCACTTTATCCTCACCTTATGAGAGAAATATCTGGGACGAAAACTGATTTTGGAAATAGAACCCCAGCTAATTTATTTTCTTTCCCATTTCTATTTGTTTTCGCTCATGACGTTGCGAATTCCCCATTTGTAGAATCTCCGTCCCCGATGCAACCAATTTCCTTGAACATAGCACAATCGATATTGTGTTACAGACCTTTCACGACACATGAAAATCCACAGATCCATTTCTAATTGTTCGATCCATTTATTTTACCACAGACCCGCTTACAAAGCCAGCGATAACTTTTGATCAATCGACTGGAGTGTATTTAGAAGGAGAGACGGTCACTATTACCTGCACCGTGAAAAGAGAGTATCGCGGTCAAGTCTACTTTTACAAAGAAAATCAACCACTGTCCTCTCGTCAACTCTTCACAAAGGACAATATTGGTACATTGCTGCTTACCAGTACAAAACAAGGAGGGCTGTACCAATGCCAATATGGAACCTCTGTCACAACAAGACGATTCCTGTCCCATCCCAGTGAGGCTGTTTGGTTAACTGTAGCAGGTAAGTGAATAGGAACATAGATGTTAATATATCAGCAGCACGTGTTACATTCCACCCCATTGCTTTTTCCATTGGGCTGCTGAAACGCTACCGCCCGAATAGCCCAACACCAAAGACGGGTTTCTACCCCATTGTCACAATTTTTTGCTCCAACCCCAAACAAACCTTGAGGTCAGACCCCAATGTAACAATTGGTTTGATTACTTAGGCCCCCCCGGTGATAAAAGGACCGCTTCGGTCAGCCATCTAATTTACAGTTCGCCCAATTTTAAACTCCATTTTCTTTAATGGAGCTGAGATTTATGCGGAGTTTAATACCAGCCGTCGACTGAAATCGTGCCGTTCCTTCCGGAAAGGTCAGGTTAAAATTGCCCATTTTAGCTCATTACTGAGGGAATTCTACATTCCAGAGATGAGTCCTCCTTTCTGCCGTTGGCCCGAGATACCCGATCAGGAGCGATGTGAATACAAGAACTTCAAAAGATAACTGCAGGCTGTGTGATATTGATGCTCATCCATCTTCCTGATTTCCAGTGTTATCTCTCATGTATCTGAACTATCAGACTGAACAGTTTAATGCCACAATGATAGCAAATCGTCAGTATTTTAAATCCACTGACTGTCGCGTCACCCTCTCAGATTGACTGGCCTTGTCGCTTCACATTTTTCTATTAGATCTGCATGCGGAGATTTTCAAAATAGTCCTTAATGCGGAATATTTAAACTTAATTATATTGCGACTTTCCATGTCTCTGACTGGATTGCTGTCCGGCAGCTCCTCCCAAACCCGCGACCTGCACTAACAAGATGGACAAGTGCAGCATGTGCGTGGGAAGACCATCACCCTCGAGTCCCGCTCCAAGTCTCACACCATCCTGACTTGGACATATATCATCATCCCTTCATGGTCGCTGGGTCAAAATCCTGGAACTCCCTACGTGACATCATTGTGGGAGCACCTTCACTTTTCAGAAGCCTGCATATAAAGAATAAGGCCCACCACCACCTTGTCAAGAGCATCCGATGATGGACAAAATTGCGGCCTTTCCAGCAACGCCCACATCCCATTGAATGATTTTTTAAAAGTAATTTCAATTGCACCAACATTTAACATTTATTTTTAAAGCGAGTCTCCACGGTTTAACGGAGATATTGGGGTCGATCTAGACTTTGTGCGACAAAGTAAAACGGGTGAAAGCCAATCAGCAATCCCGTTTGACATAACTCTCTATTTCTATTTCCATTGAAGTCAAATGGGGAGAGATGTAAAATGGGCTTCCGCCTCGCCATCACCCGCTTTACACTGTACACATGGGGAACGAAGTAAAATGGGCTTCCGACTCGCCATCACCCGCTTTACACTGTACAAATGGGGAAAGATGTAAAATCGGCTTCCGACTCACCATCACCCGCTTTACACTGTACAAATGGGAGTGATGTAAAATGGGCTTCCGACTCACCATCACCCGCTTTACACTGTACAAATGGGGAGAGATGTAAAATGGGCTTCCGACTCGCAATTACCCGCTTTACACTGTACAAATGGGGAGAGATGTAAAATGGGCTTGCGACTCGCAATTACCCGCTTCACACTGTACAAATGGGGAGAGATGTAAAATTGACTTCCGACTCGCCATCACCCGCTTTACACCATACAAATGGGGAGAGATATAAAATGGGCTTCTGACTCGCCATCTCCCGCTTTACACTGCACAAATGGGGATAGATGTAAAATGTGCTTCTGACTCGCCATCTCCCGCTGTGCACTGCACCAATGGGGATAGATGTAAAATCGGCTTCCGACTCGTAATTACCCGCTTTACACTGTACAAATGGGAGAGATGTAAAATGGACTTCCGACTCGCCATCACCCGCTTTACACTATAGAAATGGGGAGAGGTGTAAAATGGGCTTCCGACTCGCCATCACCAACTTTGCACTGTTCAAATGGGGAGAGATGTAAAATGGGTTTCTGACTCGCCATCTCCCGCTTTACAGCACCGCACAAAATCAAAATCTACCCCATTCGTTCTTTTTAATTGGGTTTGCAGCTCGGCTAAATCAGCAGAAATTGCAATTTGAAATCAACACATTTTCCTTATTTTGCTCGTATCCCAGAGTGCAATTTCAGGCCGAAACCCAGATGTTGGAAATAGATATCCCGGCGGTTTTTTTTTTTACTTTCGCAATTCCGCTGATTGCGCGAATGAAATCGTGAATTCCCCCTTGGTAGAATTTTATTCCCGATGCAAACAAATTCCTTCGACACAACGCAACCGTTATTGAGTTATCAACCTTTCACTGTACATGAAAATCCTCAGATCCATTCCTAACTGTTCTTTCCATTGATTTTACCACAGATCCGCTGATACCACCAGAGATATCCCTTGATCAATCGACTGGCGTATATTTAGAAGGAGAGACGGTCACCATTACCTGCACCGTGAACAAAGAATATGGCGGTAAAATCTACTTTTACAGAAATAATGAACTGCTGTCCTCTCGCCAATTCTTCGCAAAGGACAACGTTGGAATATTGACGGTTACCAGTAAAAAACAAGGAGGACGGTACCAATGCAAATATGGAACCTCTGTCAAAACAAGGTGGTTGGAATCCCAGTTCAGCAAGGCTGTGACGGTCACTATAGCACGTAAGTGAAGGGGACAGAGATTGTTAATATATCTGTTCAATACACTTGTTATTTTCAAAATTTCATATTGTTTTGATATAATAGTGTTTAATACTCACAGAGAAGGTCCTTGAGCTCAGCTCCTGACAGGGTCCCTGTAACAATGGGTCCTGAACACACAGGCTGACCGTTTACTGCCTCCGAAAACATTAATAGAAACAAGCATTCTCATTGACTCCTTTCTTACTATATCCAAGTGTAGGGTGATATTTGGCTTCGGCTGTAGTGCAAACCGTGTGGTTGCGGATTGCAGCCCATATTACACTCTGCCTGATTTAACTTTCTAATTAACTCACGCTACCAGTCAAGATCAATTTATACCCCACTAAGGCAGAATTATGTGAATTCCATCCCAGCCAAGTCTTGGGCTCAGATCACAAGGAGACAAATAATGTTATTTTGGATAACTGGCAAAGGCAAAAAAGGGGCAGCTTACAACTTAGATGGAATGATATTGAACGACATAGAATTACATAGAAAGTAAAGCATAGAGAAAGGACATTCGGCCGAAATGGGCGATGGCCTTCATTGCAAGAGGATTGTGTGCAGGAGCAGGTATGTCTTACTGCAGTTATACAGGGCCTTGGTGAGACCACATCTGGAGTATTGTGTGCAGTTTTGGTCTCCTCATCCGAGGAAGGATGTCCTTGCCATGGAGGGAGTGCAACGAAGGTTTACCAGATTGATTCCTGGAATGTCAGAACTGACGTATGAGGAGAGATTGGATCGACTAGACCTGTATTCACTAGAGTTTAGAAGAATGAGAGGTGATCTCATTGAAACATACCAAATTCTGACAGGACTAGACAGACTAGACGCAGGGAGGATGTTCCCGATGGCTGTGGAGTCCAGAACCAGGGGTCACAGTCTCAGGATACGGGGTATTCCATTTAGAACAGCGATAAGGAGAAATTTCTTCACTCAGTGCGTCGCGAACCTGTGGAATTCTCTATCACAGTAGGCATTGGAGGCCAATTCATTAGATGTATTCAAGAAGGAGATAGATATACGCCTTAATGCTAAAGGGATCAAGGGATATGGGGAAAAATCGGGAACAGGATACTGAGTTAGACAATCAGCAATGATCATTTTGAAAGGCGGAATAGGTCATAAGGGCCGAACGGCCTGCTCTTGCTCCTATTTTCTATGTTTCTATGTGTCCATGTTTATGCTCCTCACTAGCCTCCCCCCAGTCTATTCACCAAACTCTATCAGCATTCGAACCTACACAGGAAAGACCAGCTGGTCCATCATGCCTGACCCACATTCATTATGGCTGGAACATTACGATCCCGCCCTTGCAGCTGTGTAATCTCCGGGGAGAGACAAAAACAGATGAATATTCAGGGCCGATAAGGGAAAAATACTCTAAAAAATTCCTCTTTGATCCAGTGAGGCGGTCGAAACCAGCCTGGAGATCACATGGACCAAATGGTATCGATAAAGTCACTTACCTTATATAGGTGCGATTTCTGCCCGAGTCAAGAAGCGGTCCAGCTTGCTTTATGTCGTGCAAAGAGTCAACAACCACCTCACCAGGGGCTCACTAAACTATGGAAATAGAACTGCCTGACATCCTATCTATTTCTACACTTGCGTAGTTTCATTTCATATCCCCTGGTCATCCCCAATCTGTTAAGCTGGAATAATCTATTAATAGGCACGCTATTCAGCCCTTGAATTATTTTGGAGAGGTTTATCCACAAATATGGAGTTGTGTGGTATTAACAGAACCCAATACCATTTTAGCTTTAGCTACAGATTCTCTACATTGGTCATTAACCTTCAGTGATCTGTATACAATGACACCTAGATACTTTTCTCTCTCAACCTCTTTCAGTATTGTTCCCTGCAAATGATGCGCTTATTCTGTGTTGGACGTACGAACGTTCAGGACATCACATTGATCTGCGTTCATAGTATCATAATAGGTAGAGCACCGTGCATTTTATCATAGTAGGTACATCGTCCCTCTCCCGGCTCTTAGAAAGAGCTGTCCATTAATCACATTCTCTGCTCTTTCACCATCGCATATTTTTTTTCTCTTCAAGTATTTAACTAATTCCATTTTGAATGTTACAATTGAATGTGCTTCCACCGCCCTTTCTGGCAGTGCATTGTAGATTTTTATAACTCGCTGTGTAAAACAATATTCCTTATCTCGCTCTGGCTCTTTGCCGATCACCTTAAATCTGTGTGCTCTGGTTACCGACCATCCTGCCAATAGAAGCATCTCCTCTTTATTTACTCCAGCAAAGCCATTCATGATTTTGAAAACCTCTTTCAAATCTCCTCTTAACCTTCTCTGATCTAAGGAGAAGAACCACAGCTATTCCAATCTCTCCACATAACTGAAGTCCCTCATCCCTGGTAGAATTCTAGTAAAACTCTTCTTTACCCGCTCGAAGGCTTTGACATCCTTCCTAATGTGTGGTGCCCAGAATTGAACATAGTACTCAAACTGAGGCCTAGCCAGTATTTTAGAAAGGTTTAGCATAATTTCCTTGTTCTTGTACTCTATGTCTCTATTAATAAAGCCCAGTATAAACATATGCTTTTTTAGCAGCCATCTCAACTTGTCCTACCACTCTGAAAGATTTGTTAATGTGCATCCCCAGGTCTCTCCTTTCCTGCATCCCCTTTAAAATTGTACCATCTAGTTTATGTTGCCTTTCCTCATTCTTCCTCCCAAAATGTATCACTTCACACTTCTCTGCGTTAAATTTCATCTGCCATGGGTCTGCTCATTTCACCAGTCTGCCTATGACCTCCTGAAGTCTGTTACAACCCTCCAAATTGTTTACTACATTTCCTGTCTTTCGTGTCTCCTGAAAATCTTAAATTATACCCTGTTTACCCAAGTCCAGGTCATTAATATATATATCAAAAAGAGCTGTGGTCCTATTAATAAATATCATTTGTCATTGTGTGACCGAGTCCACAAGCGCATCTAAATCTCTTTTCAGTTGATTGCATTCCTGTACTGCCTTAACCATTTTACAGATTTTGTATTATTTGCAAACTTACTGACCATAATCGCAACACCGCTGCCCAGGTCATTAAGGAAGACCGTGAACAGTAGCGGGCATAGTAGCGATCCCTTGGAAACCAAACTTGTAACTTGCCTCCAGGAGCCAATTGCTGATCCACCGTTTCAAATTCCAACTGATATGACAAGATCCTATCTTGTGAAGTAACTTCATATCAGGAGTGCTGAACAAAGGCTTTCTGAAAATCCAGATAGATAATGCGTACTGGATTTCCCTCATCCAATACCCTGGTAACATCCTCAAAAAACTCAATCAAATTTGTAAGGCACGACTTACTTTCCAGGAAGCCGTGTTGTAGATGTCTAATGGCCCCTTCTCTTTCCCAGTGATCACGAAGGACACCTCTTACGATTCCTTCTAGTATTTTCCTGATAATGGATGCCAGGCCGATGGGCCTGTTGTTCGCTGGCTCTCATTTGACCCATTTTTTGAAAACATGAAATACATGGGCTAACTTCCAGTCTAAGGCAACTTTCCCTAACTTTATTGAACTACTGAAGACAGGTTCACGGAGCTCACAGAGCGCCTGCCCCATCTCTTTAATTATCCTTCGGTGGTTATTATCCGAACCTGGAGCCCTATTCAGGTTGGTCACCAGTTTTACGCTCCGCTCGATTTTACCCTCCAACCATTCTAGTGGTGCATAAAATCGGGCCAAGTGCAAAATCGTCGGCCGACTGAACCGACTCTGTTTCCGCCGGGTGGTTTAAGTTAAAATTGCCCCATTTTGGTGAGTACTGAAGAAATGCTGCATTCCAGAGATGAATCTTCCTGACAGCCATTGGCAGGAGACACCTGATGAAGTGCAACGTAAGACCTTGTTGAAGGATAAAAGCAGATTGTGTGATATTATTACACATCTATGTTCCTAATTTCCAATTTTACTCCTTACATGCCCGAACTAGCAGACAGAACAGTTCAATGCCACAATGATGGCACATCGCCAAGATCTCAACTGCGCTGAACGTAGCTTCACAACAATAAAAAAACTTGCATTTATACACCGCCTTTAACGGAGTAATAATGTCCCGAATCGCTTCACAGGAACGTTATCAAGCAACATCCCGACTTGGACTTAAATAACCGTTCCATTATTATTGCTGGATCAATATCCTGAGACTCTCTCCCAAACAGCATTGTGGGAGCCTCCTCACTACACAGGCTGCAGCGTCTCATGAAGAAGACCCACCACTATCTTCACAAAGGCAACTCGGGATGGGCAGCGGAAACGCCCACATCGGAAACAATTATCTAAAATTAATTTCGAGTCCACCAACACTTAACTCCTTTATTTTAAGAGCGAATCACCACGGCTTAGCGGATACATTGGGGGAGATTTTGATTTTGCGCGATATTGTAAAACGGGTGAAAGCGAATCATCAATCCTGTTTTACATCACTCCCGATTTTCATTCCCATTGCAGTCAAATCGGCCGAGATGTAAAATTGAATGCCGTCCCGTTAGCATTCATCTTACACAATCGCACAATATCTAAATCTACTCCATTCACTGTCTCTAATCGAGTTTGCAGCTCGGCTAAATTAACAGAACAGGGGAATTCAAATCAATGCATTTTCCGTGTTCTGCTCGTATCGCAAAGAGCAATTTCTGGGCCAAGCGCTGATTTTCGAAATAGAACCACCAGCTGATTTCTTTACTTTCGCACTTCCACTGATTGAGGAAAGGAAATCGCGAATTCCCTTTTTTTGTGGAATCTCAGAAATTATGCAAACACTTCCCTTCAACAAACCGCCATCCTTACTGAGTCACCAATCTTGAACTGTACATGAAAATACACAGTTCCATTTCGAATTGTTATTTCCATTGATTTTACCACAGATCCGCTAACACCGCCAGAGATATCACTTGATCAACCGACTGGGGTGTATTTAGAAGGAGAAACGGTCACAATAACCTGCACCGTGGCCGGAGAATGTCGTGGTCAAATCTACTTTTACAGAGATAATCAACTGCTGTCGTCTCGTCAGCTCTTCGCAAAGGACAATACTGTAACCTTCACCGTTACCGGTCCAACCCTAGGAGGGATGTACCAATGCAAGTATGGAATCTATGCCAAAACAAGATGGTTAGAATCCCAGCTCAGCGAGTCTGTGACGGTAACTATAACAGGTGAGTGAATGGGAACAAAGATTTTAGGGCTGTCTATTCAACATTCTTGGTATTTCCAGAATTATATACTTCTTTCAATTTAACAGTGTTTATTATTGGTAGAGAGTGTTTCTGAGTTCATCCCTTGACAGGGTCTCTGTAACAATGGGTCCAGAACACACAGGCTAGCCGCCTGTGAAAGCATCAACAGAGGGAAGCAGTCACTTTGACCACCATGTTATTGTATCCAAGTGTGGGATGAAATCCATCTTAAGTGGTAGCGCAAAACTGGTGCCAGGGTATGCAGAAGCATGTTACACTTCGCCGAATGTTCTTTTTCATTGACGCAATGTCACCGCCTAAGGCAGAATTTTGTGTCTTCAATCTCAACCAAGTCTTGAGCTCAGTTCCCAAGAAGGGATGGAGGGTTATTTTTAACTAACTCTCAAAGACGGGAAAGGGGGCAGGTTCGGGTCGGCCACCCGTTTTACACTTCGCCCGATTTTACCCTCCGTTAACTTTAATGGGCAGAGTGTAAAATGACCGGCCGTTCGATCCCGTCCCATTCCCACTGGGCGGTTCCGGTTAACATGTCCCCTTTAGTTCAGTACTGAGGAAAAACTGCATCCCAGAAATGAGTCTTCCTTTTAGCCGTTGGTCCAAGGTCCCTGATAAGGCACAATGTCAACATCCGCCCTCCTTAATGTGTAAATGGAGGTGATGTGATGTTATTACACATCTATGGTCATGATTTCCAATTTTATGCCTTACATATCTGAACTAGCAGGGCGAAATGTTTAATGCCACAATGACAGCACGTCGCCAGTCTTTTAGCTCCACCGACTGTAGCGTCACCTCACGAGGTACCGCCAGACTGGCTGGTCTTGACATATTACCAATTTCTCTGACAGTTAACCGAAACTGCCTGCTGAGACTTTCGCCGTGATACTGCTTTGCAGAATACTTCAAATCAGTTATGTTGTAGTTTTCCATATCTCTCACTTGATTGCATTTCGGCAGCACCTCTTAAATCCGTGACTTCCATCACTGAGAAGGGCAGCAGGGGCATGGGAACACCATCACTGCCGTTGCCTTCCAAGTCACTCACCATCCTGACTTGGACATATATCGCCATTCAAAATCGTGGAACACACTATCTAACAACAGTGAGGGAGTACCTTTGCCACTCGGGCTAAAGCGGTGCAAGAAGAGGGTCGACGATCACCTTCTCAAGGGCACCTAAGGATGGGCAGTAAATGCCGACTTTTACAGCATAACAAACACACCGAAACATGAGAATTAAAATTCTAGCCCACCAACATTTCCAAGCTTTATTTGAAATGTGACTTCCCACAGTTTAGCGTTGGCGTGTACTCTTGTTAATTGCGTTTGAGATGCTGCTATATCAGCATCAATGGGAATTGAAATCAACGCTTGTTCCGCTTGTATCACAGAGAGCAATTTCTGGGATAAAATCTGATTTTACAAATAGAAACCCCAGCTGATTTCTTTTTAGTCACGCATCCATTTCATTCCACTGATGAAGACGCGAATTACTCTTTTGTGGAACCCCAGGCCCCGATGTAACATTTCCCTTGATCATCGCGGAATCGTTATTGTGATACCAACATTCCCGCGTACGAAAATATCAACAGGTCAATTTCTCATTGCTGGTTCTATCTATTTTACCACAGATCCAATCACACGGCCGCGGATGTCTCTTGATCAATCGATTGGGGTGTATTTGAAAGGAGGGACGGTTACCATTACCTGCAACGTCAACAGAGAATATCGCGGTAAAATCTACTTTTACAGAAATAATCAACTGCTGACATCTCGCCAATTCTTCACCAAGGGCAACATTGGAACATTCACGGTTACCAGTTCAAACCAAGGAGGGCGGTACCAATGCAAATATAGAACCGTCGTCAAAAGAAGGCGATTCTGGTCCCTGCTGAGTGAGGCTGTGACAGTCACTATAGCAGGTGAGGGAAGGAGACGAGAGATTGTTAATATATCTGTTCAACGCTCTTTATATTTTCAAAAAATAATCTTTGTATAAATGTCTCAGTGTTGCATGTTCAACGTCTCGGCGCTCAGCTCATGGTCTCTGTAACAAACAGACCTGAACACATAGGCTGACCGTTTACTGCCGGTGAAAGCATTTATAGCATTCACTGTAACACCGATGTTACGATATATCCAAGTGTAGGGTGAGAATAGTATCGTTAATAAAGACCCGCACTCACTGTAACCCCTATGCTAATATATATCCAAGTGTAGGGTGAGATTAGTCCCATTAAGAGAGACCAGCATTCACTGTCACCCCAATGTTAATATAGATCCAAGTGTAGGGTGAGAATGGTATCGTTACTGGAGACCAGCACTCACTGTCACCTCTATGCTAATATATATCCAAGTGTAGGGTGGGATTAGTCTCATTTATAGAGATCAGCATTCACTGTAACTCCGATGTTAATTTATATCCATGTGTGCGGTGAACTTAGTCTTATACGGGAGTCGAAATTGTCCCCTATTATCCAGCATTGAAGTGACTTGAAATGAAAATTGGGCGGAGTGCAAAATTGGGCGGAGTGTAAAATTGGCTGCCGATAGTTATCGCCCATCTTACGATACCAACCAGGACAAATTTCAGACGAAATTTGACGGCCGAAGCATTTCATGCAGATATTTAGGTAACCCCAAGTATTTTCTAACCAGAAATCAGCAGTGTAAATAGAAAGATAATCAGATAGCGGCTTTTCCTTCTTCAAAATGTGCCAAAGCATGTCACAGCCGGTGAAGTGTGGTCACTGTTGTAAACGCGGTACCCAGTTAACACGAACAGCAATGAGAGAATAATCGGTTCATTCATTTTGACCGTATTGGTTGAGGGCTAAATGTTGCCCACCGGTTCTTTCCTGTTCGGCTAAACGGGCAGGTAGTGCCTCGATTTAACGTTTACTTTCACACTGCAGCCTGGCCTTCCACTACAATCAATATTCAACGTGGCTTAGGTACTAAAGTCTTGGAGTTGACCTTATACCCACCGCCTTCGAACTCAGTAGCGAGAGAGATGCCAGGGGACCAGATAATATGTAACTTGCTAATGCAGAGCCCATTAGATAAATCGGGTCTGTGGTAAAATTAATGGAAAGAAAAATAAGGCCAAGAGCTGTGAATTGCCACATGTCGTGGAAGGTTGGTAACTCAATACCGATTGTGTTGAAGGGAAGTGTTTGCATCGGGAACTGAGATTCTACAAAAGGGGAATTCACAATTTCATGAGCTGACTGAAACGGAAATAAGAAACAAAAGAAATCAGGGATTCCAGTCCCAAAGAAAGGATACAGCCCAAAAAATTCACACCAGGATATGAATGGAACAAGGAAAATGCGTTTGTCCCACATTCACAATTCCGCTAATTTATCTGAGTTGCAAACGTGATTAAAAAGAGTGAAAATCTCTGCTAATCCATGGGGATTCACATTTCAGATGAATGAGTTACAGGCTTGTGGACTTGAATTTTTGATCATTCTTCAGGATGTGTGTATCGCTTGAAACGCCGGCGTTTATTGCCCATTTATAGTAGCCATTGAGAAGGTGGTGGTGAGCCTTCTTCTTGAACCATGCAGTCCATGTTGACAAGGTATTCCCGCAGTGCTGTTTGGTAGGGAGTTCGGAAGGGTGTTTGACTTGGAGGGGAACTTGGAGGTGATGGTGTTCCCATAGCGATTCTACACTTGTCTTGACTGATGGTGGAGGTCGCGAGTTAGGAAGGTGCTGCAGTCCATCCTGTCGATAGTACATACTGCAGCCACGGTGCACCAGTGATGCAGGGAGTGGATGGTTGAGGTAGTGAATGGACTGTCGATCAAGCGGTCCGCGTTGTGCTGGATGCTGTCGAGCTTCTTGAGTCTATTTGCAGCTCTACCCGCCCAGGCAAGTGAAGAGAATTCCATCACACTCCTGCCACCTTGTTGGTGGCAGTGTAGTCAATTTGACTCTCTGCTCAATTCTTCGAGACTGACACAATAATGGTTAATAGCCTTGTGACTTTACTGAGCACAAGCAAGAATCAATACATCACAGTGTTTCAGCAGTAGTTTACAAAACACAATTGAGAATTATTTTGGGTAGAAGCTGCGACCTCGTTCCCTGTTCGTTCCTTCACGTACTCTCGTTCTCGTTTACCGCCTTGTACTTTCTATACTGTTCCCTGCACTTAACAAAGGCCCAGACTAACAATTATACTCCAATAAACGGAACTGCGGGAGCATACACCCAATCAGGTCTTTTCCAAAATACTCCCTTTAATTTACCAAATCGTATAGACAACACGTAATTGCCAAGAAAGGATTGCGTCTTGTGCACCCTCCAGCCCCTTATCTTTAACACAATGTTCCTCAATCCCTGCAGTTGATAAATCCCTCTATAGGCCTTTAAGGTAACTGGTTAACTTCAGCATTCCAGTAAGTCTGAAGGAGTGGGGGTGCCGTTATGTCCATCCCTTAGTTTGCAATAACATGGTTTTCATGACTGTTAGTGCCTGCAGCTGCAGTACGTTAATTTAAAAGCAGTCTATGTTATGGTGCAGTAGTTTCATTTAAAGCCTTGACTAATTCACCCTTTCGCGCCTGGTTCCCCTAAATACCTTAACCAATATTTCCTTACAGCAGATAGGCTTTGGGGAATCAGTAGGTGAGCCACTTACCGCAGAATAACCAGCGTCGAATCTACTCTGATAATCACACCATTTATGTGGTTGGTCCAGTTGAGTTTCCGATAAATGTTGATGGTCGGGGATTCGGCGATGGTAATGCCACTGAATGTCAAAGGGGTGGTTAGACTTTCGCTTGTTGGAGATGGTCATTGTTTGGCACTTGTGTGGTGCGAATGTTACTTGCCACTTATCAGCCGAAGTCTGATGTTGGCCGGGTCTTGCTGCATGCGGGTATGGACTTCTTCATTATCTGATGATTTGCGAATGGAGCTGAACACTGTGCAATCATTAGCGAACAGCCACACTTCTGACCTTATAATGAAGAGAAATGTCGAGTAAACGCTGTTCCATGAACTAAAGTAGATACATAACAGGAAGTTATGATAAGAAATCGCACTTTCTGATAAATGTTTCACAGGGTACAAAATATTTAATTACGAAGAGCAATGTTCAATATGCCTTTTACATTGTGTATGTGATAATTCCAGGGTGAGTGGTACAATTACATATCACAAAGTGTAAGCCAGTGAAAGGAAGGATTTCAAACTACCCTCGAGATTTTAGGCCACCTTTTTCTTTCTATAATTTTCACACACACAAAACTCCAGTGAATACAAGATGTCTGTTTTCCAATCGTGCATTTCCCTCGCCCACTGCTCTCCCTTTTCGTCGACTCTATCGTGCCTGAGATGACTGCCCTGGCGCTCGGATCCTGAATATAAAGTAAACCAAAATGCTGTAAAGTTGGTTGAACCATTAATTGTTCAGCTGCACGATTGGCAGCAATGTGCGGAATCCGGTGACATTAGTCGGGACTGATGGACCTTCTGCACTACAGTTTGGCTCACAAAAATACGTCTGTTCTTTGCATTTGAATCGATTGTCACTACTTGTTCCATTCGAATTACAGACCTACCCAAACCAAATATATCAGTGGATTCTAGTATTGCTGTGAAGGGTGGAAAAGTCATCTTTAACTGTACAAATCCCCAGAAGCTTCCTTGCTCCACATTTTACTTATACAGACAAGGAGAAGCGAATTACTCGGATATCCAGTTTGCTGCTGCACGGCGAAATTATGTCACCTTCACGCTCACGAATATAGATCATGACGATGGAGGAAATTACATCTGTTTGTATGAAGCAAATGGGAAGAGAAAGCTGCGAACGTCAGCTCTGAGTGACCCTGTACACATAACTGTAAGAGGTGAGTGAGATTCCCACGGTGACTGTATCACTTAGAATTCTATAAAATTTTACTGACATAAAATTAGGCCATCCAGCCCTTCGAGCATATTCCGCCATTCAAATGGATCATGGGTGTTTCAACAGCTCAGAAATTGGACATTCAGCCCATCGGATCGATGGCGGTCTTTATGCTCCACACGAACCTCCTGCCACCTTACTTCATCTCACGCGATCAACATGTCCTTCTATTCCTTTCTCCTTCGTGTACTTATCTAGCTTGCCCTTAAATGCAGTTAAGCTATTTGCCTCACTCACTCCATGTGGCAGCGAGTTGTGTATTTTAACCACGATCAGGGTAAATAAGTCTCTCCTGAATTCCTTATGGGTTTATTTGTGACTATATTTTATCTAATGCCCCGAGCTTTGGACTCCACACAAGCACATACTTCTTATCGAACTTATCGAACCCCTTCATAATTTCAAAACCTCCATCAGATCAGCTCTTTTCTGGAGAAAAGAGACCGGCCTGTTCAGTCTTTTCTGATAGTTGTACCCTTTCAGTTTTGGTGACATCCTTGCAAATCTTCTTCCCACTTTCGACAGTGCTTCGATACCCTTTTTGTAATCTGGAGGCCAGAACTGTACACAGTACTCTCAATGTGGTGGAACCAAGGTTCTATACCACTTTAACAAAAAATGCTGCTTTCCGATTATATTCCGCTGGAAATAAACCCCAATGCTTTGTTAACTTGTGTTCATCCGACACCAGTAAAATGTGTTTATTTTCCATTTTGGGCCTCATCCAGTGTGGTATTTAACGCGTAAAAGTAGCGTGGAAATTTTATCAAAAAGCATTTTAACGCTTATTTCATTAAATGTTCGCCATTTATCGTGTTACTGAGGAAAAAACTACAGCATGAAACGTTGAATGAGTTAATTTTTCAAATTCTGATGAGAAGTTTGATTCGCTCGTTTTGTCCTGCAGTTCCTTACCAATCCGCTAATAGCCCAGGGTTGCCCCCCAGTGAAGCTGAGAAAACGACATCCACACTGCGGTCTTTAACAAGAACTAATTTAACCTATTAAGCAAAACACGAAAAAAAAATCAAATGTTGTAATAATCAGTCAGCCTCTGTGCAGAGAGCAGGTGAGTTCTGACCAAGTTCCACTCCTGAAACGTTACCTCATCAATTCTCTCCAGAGTTTACACACTGCCGGTGTTATATTTTTACTGCGAGCTGGGAAGAATTAAAAATTCACCTGGTCCCAGGTCCACTATTATTATCCAATGAAGGAATCAATGAATATATGAGGCATTTAATTAATGGGCTAATGACAATTGAGCTTTGATCCGTGTCGCCGTTTCCCAGGTGATTTATGACGTCACCCGCGTGTCGAACCATTGCCGAGCTCATTACCGATTCCCTGATTTTGGAGCCTTGCATTAATGTGGGACATTTATAGGGGTAAAAGTGACGAGAGGAGCCACTTCAACTCAAATGGATGTCTGGCGTGCGATATAACTGGCGGCAAAAGCGACTTCACCTGTTTCGCATCCCCCGCCAAGTCCAATTACGCCTCCGGCGAGTGTTGGAAACACTGCTTCATCTCGGCCATGTTTTCCTCTTCAGATACTCACACCGCATTCTGAAACATCCACTGCCTATTTTATTCTTTGTTAAACAGCAAATTATATATTTCTTGAAAAATCTGTGGGCTAACTTGGTTATGCTTTGCCCCTTTATATCATTTAGATAAATCCGTTGCGCTGGAGGCTGGTGTTGGTTCTGCTGTGGTTCTGATGCTCATCCTTGCTCTGTTGGGTGTGTGCTTCTGGAAGAGAGGTAGGTTAAACAATATGTCATATCAGTTCATTAAAAATACACGGACTGAGCTAACTAACCTCTCTCTTCACCACTACTAACCATCACCTCTAACCATCTATCATTGGACTCCTAACCTCGAGCAGGAGATCATGGACTGAAAGATGAAATGTCTAAGGGCGAAGTTAACACTCGTACGAGGGGGCAGAGTCGCAGGATAAGGGATCGGCCATTTAACACTGAGATGAGGAGGAATTTCTTCATTCAGAGGGTTGTGAATCTTTGTCATTCTCTATCTCAGAGGGCTGAGGATGCTGAATCGTTGGTATATTCAAGGCTGCGATGGATAGATTTTTGAACACTGGGGGTATCAAGGGTTATGGGGATGGAGTGGGAAAGTGGAGTTGAATAACAGCCACGATCTGATTGAATGGCGGATCTGGCTCCAGAAGCCCTATGGCCTACTCCTGCTCCTCTCTTTTTATTTTCTTATAATCTTAAATGGACTTAAATTCTTAGCAGAACTGGCGCTCAAACTGTCTCAACAGTGCAGAGCAGCGATCAATAAATCCAACAGAATCTTGAACTACACATCCCAAAACAATGAAATTACAAGTCAGAAAAGGTCCTAATTAAACTGTACTGGGCTAGGATCGGAACATCCATGGCCTCATTAAAATGATTGCATCGAAATCATGGCTTTAACGATAACGTGGTTGACGGATGATGAAACCTTCCTCCTTACTAAAGCCTCCCCGTGTGGTTATAATTTCATCACCTGCCCCGCCCAAACCGCTGTGTTGGCGGTGTTACCCTTCACCAAATCACACCTTGTTCTGTCCACATTGTCGTCCGGCACCATCTCCTCCTTTGAGCACCTCACCTTGTTCCACCCCTCTCACCTCTCCAATAAAATCCTTGTCCTCTCCCTCCCACACATGCCCCACGCCAGGTTTCTCAGCCAGAATAAATTACTGCTTTTGTCCCTCTGTCTCTGCACTGAACAACTTGTCATCCTGGCTGACGTCAAACCCTATCTTAACGCTCCTTGCTCTCTCTTCTCTAAGTTCAGTGCTCTCCTGTCCTCACATAAGAAAATAAGAATGCAAGAAATAGAAGCAGCAGAAGGCCGTACCACCCCTCGAGCCTGCTCCGCCATTCAATAAGACCATTGCTGATCTTCGACCGCAACTCCACTTTCCCGCCCGATCCTCATATCCCTTGATTCCTTTAGTCTCTAAAAATCTATCGATCTCAGTCTTGAATATTATCAACGACTGAGCATCCGCAGCACTCTGGGGGGTACAGAATTCCAAAGATTCCCATCCCTCTAAGTGGCCTTGAAAAATCGAGATCTGGAGGCTGGGGTGAAATCTGATCTCTGATACAGAAAGTGAAAGGAAGAATGATCGGGCGTCAAACAGAAACCAAAGCAGACTGCTCGCCCAACATTGCATCTAAACCCATTCCGGCAGTAGTCGTGATTGTCCCAAGCTGCGTGAGCCGAACTGTTCAGGGGAGAGTGAGATTTAATCCTGCTCCGGTCAAATTAAATGATTGTCCAGCGGTGAAGCTGCAGGACAGCGGCTCAAGGAAGGAATCCACAGCTCTCAGAAAGCATCGCTCGCCTTTCTGTGGGTCATTCTGGTGCAGAAGTGCTTGAAGATGCCGGGGATTGAACGTGGGATCTGATACACGGGAATCATGTGATTTCCAGTGACCTGCATTCTCTGATGCCTCAACCAAGCCGACAAATGTTCGCCAAATTTTTGTCAGAATCCCCAATGCTTTCTTGCAGTTATATTTGCGTTCCAGGCTTACAACAGCCTCTGAAGGACGCGGGCCTGATACAAATCTGCATGGTCGGAGGAAACAAAGTCTCCTTACCCAGATTAATGATAATGGGGCATTGCGAACAAAGGCTGGGAGTGGGGGAGAGTGACCTCGGGCTGTGACTATATCCATCCTTCCTATGACAAGTCGCCGTTCTTCGAACGCTCCCATTGTCACTCACGTGGCTTATGTTTTGATGTGGACGACAACTGCTTCGGCACATTGTAACAGAGGCCTGCAAGAATGTTTCAAGTCCTTGAGGTGCAGAGGAGGGCAACGTTTGACGCAGAGAGCATATTGTCTCATGTAATTTAAGAGGAACTCGGGACATGTCCCAGGTTTGATCTTGCGTTTAAGGATCGCTTCGCTATAACACCTTGACACGCTGGTGTTGGGAGCCATTGAATTGGCTCTTTCACTCTTCCATTGAATTGTACTCTCTGACAAACGTTTTTGCTGAAGTGTTGGCGATTCTTCTTGGTAAGAATGCGACGAGTTCAAGAGGATCATTTCAGAATTGCATCCAAGATTTAAAATATAGATTGTTTAGAAATGCCGGGGATCGAACCCGGGACCTTAACACATGCGCTCGACTACTGAGCTACATCCCCATTGACAAAACGTTGCGCTTTTGAAAGCAGACAATTGTCTTTTCCGCTTTGTATATCCCACGCAACCAGCTGTCCAACGATTCCGTGTGCTCACAACTTTCAACTTCTGTTTGAGCTCGCAGAGTTTCTGTTGCTCTTTGCTTTGAACTTTCCAAAGAAGTCCGAGTCAAATTGAAAGCTAAGGCCTAGCGACCGTTCTGAAATCCGTTCTCTGAATCAGAAAGTGCGATGGAAGAATTTCAAAGCGTCAATCAGAAACAAGAGCTGTGACTATTCGCTCGACATTGCCACGTCACACATTCCAGCATTCAGCCGCTGCTCTGAGCTGAGCTGCTGAGGGGACCGTGAGATGAAGTCCTGCTCCGGGACAATTGAATATTTGTGGAGCCTTAGAATTTGCAACTCGCTGCCTTCAGAAAGCAGGATGCGACTTCCTGTGAACAATGCTTGTGCAAAAGGATTCTCGTGGAGGTGCTGGTAAATGAATACAGCACATCGTGCATGTGAGGCACACACAGAGTTGAACCCGCGTCACTGGTGAGAATTCTACCACTGAACCACCAATGCACCATACTTAAAAGCAGCTGTTCCTGGTTCTCCAAGAGGAAGCGGTGACAATTTGTACTGGAGCAGCAATTTTTCATCGGACTGGAAAAGGATCGATTCAATTTAGGCACCAAATGTAGCAGCAGACCTCGAGAAAAACAAATAGCGAAAAGGCTATATTAGAAACACCAATCACTCTACGAAGTCACTGAAATCGATCCAAATTGATTTGAATCAAGGATCTATTCACTATAGACAGGAACTTTGACCAGATCAGCGACGGCGCGCAGTCAGCCATCGTAAACTAAGCACCAAGCTCCAATACTTCATTAAGACTCCCAATGAGTCTCTAAACCTTTTGTTTTAACTCAACCCCCGACCTACCCGGTCATATGTACTTCTGTGTTGCACTCTATCTCAGCTGCATTCAATCTGTCAAGCAATGTCTTCAGGCTCACCGCGTCATCGGATCCCCGTCGACCAGGTTAAACATCCATTCACTCCACCATCGACGCACCGTCGTTACAGTGTGTACTATCTCCAGGATGCACTACAGCAACTCGCTAAGGCTTCCTAGGCAGCACGTCCCAAACAAAGGAACAGCTCCTTTACCTGGAAGGACAAGGGTAGCATCACTGCCGAGTTCCCCTCCAGGTCACAGACCATACTGATTTGCTCACATATCGCTGTTCCTTTGACGTCGCTCTGTTAATATCTTGGAACTCGATACCTAACAGCTCTGTGGGAGCATCTTCACCACACGGACTGCAGCGGTTCAAGAAGAAAGCCCACCACCACTTTCTCAAGGGGTAACTAGGGATGGGCAATACATCCCTGCTTCACCAGCGACACCAACATCCCAAGAATGAATTTCGAAACACTCAGTATACAGCCGCGGCTATTTCTACTGAAGCAGCAAAAAGGCAATCAGAACATTGACAAAAGCATGCAAAACAGATTAATCCGTTCCGGCGCTGTCCAGAAGAGCCGCACTGGACTTTCTCTACTTTATTACGGTTTTCGTGACCTCCTCAATAGTGGCGGCGCACGATTACCGGAGAGTATTTCTTTTACATGAAAGTAGCTCCACGGAGTTAAAGGAACAGCCTTTGCTGAAAACATGTTGGTGCAAGGACCAGATCCAGTCGTGTTCAGAATCTCCTTTCAGACCTGCGGACATCAGAAGAATATCATCAAATGTCCCAGCGTGGTGACAAGTTGGACTAAGACTTCGCCTCTTTCGGTTTTCACCCATTCAGTGTCCTTTCTCAGCTTCCACGACAGAATACGAGGGGGAATTATGGAAGTTACCTCCAAAAGTAACTGCAAACACTCCTGCCTCTGCTGTAAAACCACCAAACCTGGGTATCATTGGTTTAGAAAAACAGAATGTATTGACATGTGTTGCTGTTCAAGCACCCGAGAAAGGTAAAACTTTATCTGAACGTTTCCCATTTAAGAACAGGGGTTAATAAAATGTTATTAATAAAAAGAGCCCAGTCTGGTTGGTTCCTTCACAATACTGTGAATAAAATATGGTTGCAACAGAGGAAGGAATATTGTTTTCCATATCAGTCAGCTGAAATTCAAATTGATAATAAAGAAAATCGTTGGGAATAAAATAACCGAGAGGAGATAAATCCTGAGCACTCGAACCGTTCTGGCGTTCGGACCGAGAGAAGAGAGCTGAGATTATTGAACATTGGCAAGTCCTATCCGTCCAACAGTACCAGTCGAGTCTGAACCTAATCCTGATGTTGAGTGTTTGTGTGTGTCTGGGGGGTGGGGGGGGGGGTGGGGGGGGTCAGCGGAGGGGTACTGTTGTATGATAGATAACTCATATTCCATATCTTCCAGGCAGGACGGCACTCTGGAATCGGTAAGATTTCTGAAGAGATAAAATGGACTCAGGTTAAATGATGAATAATGTATTGGATTGTAAAGTTCCTCCATGGCTCATGAATGAGATGGCAAGATTGTATAATTGGACTTGTAAATTGGACGAGAGGAGGTGACTACGGTATAAGGTAACAACAGGAAAATTGCACCTCATAATGTGATCTAAGCCCTAGGTGATTATGGATCAATAGCAGGAACTGGGACAGAAAGGGTTATGGAAAATATGTGTGAGTGCATTCACTAGTAACATAAATCAACTGGGCAAAATTTACCAAAAAATATCAATATGGTATCAATGCACAATCTGATCAGGGAAGTGCAGTTAAGCATAGTTAGTGGATAGCTTTCTTTCGGAGGTGGCTGTCTCCTTGCCTATAGGTAACAACGCGAAGATATATTTTCTAGCCTATTCACGAATATGCAGCAGGTGAGAAAAGAGCTCCAGGCATCCTGGATCTTTTAAAAAGATAGCCTGGAATCTCAGGAATGGTGTATCTGATGCCACGGGTGGCATGATCTTGGGATACTGCTGTGTGAGCACCTGTGATATGACGCGCGTGAGGCAACTAGTTTCCGGTTTGCATGAAGGAGACCCTTTTGAAGAATGGGTCCCAAACATTTTCGGTCATGCTGACAACACGGTAGTTATTGTGGCTCAGGAGAATGAGTAGGCATATTGCATCACTATAGAACCGACCTTCTGCATTAAATTTAATAAAACAACCAGGATGGGGTTAAACGCACTGGTACCGATCAGAGGGATGGGAATTCATTTGGAAAAAAAGATGTTAAATTGGAAATTGGATTTCAGGCTGAACCCACAAAATTGAAATTAAAATTATCCGCTATATGAATAAAAGTAATAGAATACTTTTAGATGCATGTCATGACTTTTCGATACATGGAAGTATATCGAGGGCGAACATTTGCACTTTGTTCAATGTACAATGTACAATGTACATATCTAAGATTGATGGCATTGTAAGCAGTGTAGATGAAAACATAAAATTACAAAGCGATAAAGATAGATTCGGTGAATGGGCAAAACTGTGGCAAATGGAATTCAATGGAGGCAAATGTGAGGTCATCCACTTTGGACCAAAAACGGATGGAACAGAGTACTTTCTAAATAGTAAATAGTTAAAAACAGTGGATGTCGAAAGGGACTTAGGATTTCAGGTACACAGATCATTGAAGTGTCATTAACAGGTGCAGAAAATAATCTATAAGGCTAATGGAATGCTGGCGTTTATATCCAGAGGACTAGAGTACAAGGGGGCAGAAGTAAAGCTACAGCGAGACAAAACCCTGGTTTGACCGCACCTGGAGTACTGTGAGCAGTTCTGGGCACCGCACCTTCGGAAGGAGACATTGGCCTTGGAGTGAGTGCAGCGTAGGTTTACCAGAATGATAATCGGACTTCAAGGGTTAAGTTACGTGGAGAGATCACAAAATTTGGTGTTGTACTCTCTAGAGTTTAGAAGGTTAAGGGGTGATCTGATCGAAGTTTATAAGACATTAAGGGGAAGAGATAGGGTGGATAGAGAGAAACTATTTCCGCTGGTTGGGGATTCTCAGACAAGGGAGAAGTGGATTCTCAGAAAAGTGGAGCCAGAACTTTCAGGCGTGAGATAAGAAAACACTTCTACACACAAAGGGTGGTGGAAGTTTGGAACTCTCTTCCGCAAACGGCAATTGATACTAGCTCAATTGCTAATTTTAAATCTGAGATAGACAGCTTTTTGCCAACCAGAAGTATTAAGGGATTATGGGCCAAAGGCAGGTATATGGAGTTCGATGACAGATCAGCCATGACATTATCAAATGGCGGAGCGGGCTCGAGGGGCCGAATGGCCGACTCCGGTTCCTTTGTTCCTCTGTTCCGATTTGGTTCCCTCATCCAAATCATTGATATATGTTTATTATTAATAGTTGGTGCCCAAGCACTGATCCCTGCGGTACCCCACTAGTCATTGCCTGCCACCCCGAAAAAGACCTATTTCTTGCTAAAATTTTCATTCCATGCCAGTATATTACCCCCCAATCCCATGTGCTTTAATTGTGCACACTAACATCTTATGTGGGTCTTTATCAAAGACCTTCTGAAAATAAAAACAAACGACACCCAAAGGTTCTCCCTTATCTATTCTATCAGTTGCATGCTGAAAAACCTCTAGTAGGTTTGTCAAACATGATTTACCCTTCACAAATTCATGTTGAATTTGTCTAATCCCGTTGATATTTTCTAAATGTCCGATTATCACATCCTTTATAACAGAATCTAGCATTTCCCCTACTACTGATGTTAGGCTAACAAGTCTGTAGTCCCCTGTTTTCTCTCTCCCTCCTTGTTTAAATAGTGGGGTTACATTTGCCACCCTCCAATCTATAGAAGTTTGGAAGATGATAACTAATGCATCCACTATTTCCATGGCTACCTCTTTTAGTACTCTGGCATGCAGATTATCAGGCCCTGCAGATTTATCGGCTTTCAGTCCCATGAATTTCTCCAGCACTATTTTTTACTTATTCCGAATTTCCTTTAGTTCCTCCTTCTCACTAATCCCTTGGTTCCCTCGCATTTCTGGGAAGTTATTTGTGTCCTCTTCCATGAAGACAGAACGAAAATATTTGTTTAATTGCTCTGCCATTTCCCTGTTCCTCATTATAAATTCTTTCGTTTCTGATTGTAAGCTACACGTCGCACATGTGTGGCCCAGTGTCCAGTGTGTATTGTTATTCAATGCTTCAGGTGGACCAGGTGTGGCCCAGAGTCCAGTGTGTATTGTTATTCAATGCTTCAGGTGGACCAGGTGTGGCCCAGTGTCCAGTGTGTATTGTTATTCAATGCTTCAGGTGGACCAGGTGTGGCCCAGAGTCCAGTGTGTATTGTTATTCAATGCTTCAGGTGGACCAGGTGTGGCCCAGAGTCCAGTGTGTATTGTTATTCAATGCTTCAGGTGGACCAGGTGTGGCCCAGAGTCCAATATACATTATTATTAAATGTTACCAGACGTGAAGCGGTGTGCAATGTGCATTTTTGTTAATTGTGGCACGTTGACCAGATGTGACCCATTGTCCATTGTGTATTATTATTAAATGTTTCACATTGATCAGATGTGACCCAGTGTCCAGTCTGCATTATTATTAAATGTTGCACGTTTACCAGATGTGACCACGTGTGCAATGTTCATGGCTATTAATAGTTTAACTTTGGCCAGATGTGACCCAGTGTACATTGTGATTAACTGTGAAACATTCACCAGATTTGACTCAATGTACAGTCTGCATTATTATGAAATGATTCACATTGACCAGGTGTGACCCAGAGTCCAGTGTGTATTGTTATTAAATATTTCAGGTGGACCAGATGTGGTGCAGTGTACAAGGTACATTATTATGAAATGCTATACGGTTGTCCAGATGTGACCCAGTGTCCAGTATTCATTATTGTTAAATGTTACACGTTGACCAGATGAGACAGTGTGCGATGTGCATTGTTATTAACTGTGGCACATTGACCAGTTGTGACCCAGTGTCCGGTGCACATTACTATTACATTTTTCACATTGACCAGAGATGAACCAGCGTCTGGTGCTCTTTATTCTTCAGCGTTTCTCATTGATCAAATGTGGTCCAGTGTACATTATTATTAAAAGTTACACGTTCACAATGTGACCCAGTGTCCAGTGTGCATTAGTGGTAAATATTTCACATTGACCAGATAGGATGCAGTATCCCGTCTGCATTAATATTCAATGTTTCACATTGGTCAGGTGGACCAATACACATTATTACTAAATTCTCCACTTTGCAAGTTGTGGTGCAGTGTCCTGTGTGCATTATTATGAATAAATATTTCCCATTGACCAGATGTGATCCAGTGTCTAGTTCACATTATTACTAAATGTTTCATGTGGACCAGATGTGGCCCAAGGTCCAATGCACATTATTATGAAATGTTGTACGTTGACCAGATGCGATCCAGTGTCCAGTGTGCATTATTAGTAAATGTTTTGCATTGATCAGATGTGATCCAATGACCAGTCTGCATTATTATTATACGTTTCACATTGACCAGAAGTGACCCAGTGTCCATTCTGTATTATTATTAAATGTTGCACGTTGACTAGATGTGACCCAGTGATCAGTTTGCATTATTATTTAATGTTTCAAATTGACCAGAGGTGATCCAGTGTCCGGTGTTCATTATTCTTAAATGTATCTCATTGACCAAATGTGGTCCCGTGCCCAGTGTGCATTATTATTAAATGTTACACGTTAACAATGTGGCCCAGTGTACAGTGTCCATTATTATTAAATATTTCTCATTGATCAAGTGTGCTACAGTAACCAGTGTACATTATTTTAAATGTTACACGTTATAAGTGTGGTCCGTTGTCCAGTACCATTATTATTCAATGTTTCTCATTGACCAGATGCGCTACATCCAGTGTCCAGTGTGCATTATTATTAAATGTTTCATATTGACCAGATGTGGCCCAGTGCCCAGTCTGCATTATTATGAAAGGTTTCGCATTGACCAGATGCGATCCAGAGTGCAGTGTGCATTGTTAAGAAAAGCTACACGTCGCACAGATGTGGAGCAGTGCCCAGTGTGCATTATTATTAAATGCTTCAGGTGGACCAGGTGTGACCCAGTGTCCAATATACATTCTTATTAAATTTTACACGTTGACCAGATGTGACACCACGTGCAATGTGCATTTTTATTAACTGTGGCACCTTGACCAGATGTGACCCATTGTCCAATGTGCATTATTATTAAATATTTCAGGTGGATCAGATGTGGCCCCGTGTCCAAGGTACATTATTATTAAATGCTTCAGGTGGACCTTGTGTGTCCCAGTGTCCAGTATTCATTATTGTTAAATGTTACACGTTGACCGGATTTGAGACAGTCTGCAATGTGCATTGTTATTAACTGTGGCACTTTTACCAGATGTGACCCATTGTCCAGTGTGCATTATTATAAAATGTTTCACATTGACCAGATGTGACCCAGTGTCCAGTGCGCATTATTATTAAAAGTTTCACATTGACCAGAGATTAACCAGTGTGCGGCGTTCATTATTTTTCAGTGTTTCTCACTGTGGTCCCGTGTCCAGTATACATTACTATTAAATGTTATACGTTCACAATGTGACCCAGTGTCCAGTGTGCATTCGTGGTAAATATTTCACATTGACCAGATGTGATGCAATGTCCAGCCTGCATTAATATTCAATATTTCACATTGTCCAGAGATGGCCCAGTGTCCAATATGCATTATTACTAAATTCTACACATTGAAAAGTTGTGGTGCAGTGTCCAGTGCGCATGTTTATTAATAAATATCTCTCATTGTCCAGATGTGATCCAGCATCCAGTTTGCATTATTATTAAATATTTCACGTTAACAAGAGATGGCCCAGCGTCCACTGTACATTATTATTAAATAATCCATATTGACCAGATGTTTTTTTTTATTCGTTCACGGGATGTGGGCGTCGCTGGCAAGGCTAGCATTTATTGCCCATCCCTCGCGAGATTTTTTTTACAACTGAGTGGCTTGCTCGGCCATTTCAGAGGGCAATTAAGAATCAACCACATTGCTGTGGGTCTGGAGTCACATATAGGCCAGACCGGGTAAGAATGACAGGTTTCCTTCCCTAAAGGACATTAGTGAACCAGATGGGTTTTTACGACAATCCGGTAGTTTCATGGCTATTATTACTGATACTAGTATTTTAATTCCAGATTTTAGTCCAGGCCTCTGGATTACTAGCCCAGTAACATAACCACTACGCTACCGTACCATGCCCAGTATGCATTACTACTAAATACTTCACTTTGACCAGGTACGGCCCAGTGTCAATATTATTATGACTACTAAATGCTTCACGTTGACCAGATGTGACCCAGTGTCCACTGTGCATTATTAGTAAATGGTTCACATTGATCGGATATGACCCGGTGTCAAGTCTACATTATTATTAAATGTTGCACGTTGAGCAGATATGACACAATGTTCAGTGTTAAATGTTTCACATTGACAAGAGGTGACTCAGTGTCTGGTGCGCATTATACTTAAATGTTTCTCACTGACCAAATGTGGTGCCGTGTCCAGTGTACATTATTATTTAATGTTACACGTTCACACTGTGGTCCAGTGAAAATTGTACATTATTATTAAATATTTCTCATTGAACAGATGAGCTAAAGTGTGAACTGTGCATTGTTATTAAATGCTTCACATTGAACAGATGTGACCTAATGTACAGAGTTTAATATTAAATGTTACACGTAGACCAAATGTGGTGCAGTGTTCAGCGTGCTTTATTATTAAATGTTTCACATGGACCAGGTGCGATCCAGTGTCCAGTGTGCATTATTACTAAATGTTTCAAATTGACACGATGTGGACCAGTTTCCAAGGCGCATTGTTGTTAATAAATGTTTCTCATTGACTAGCTGTGATTCAGTGTCCAGTGTACATAATTATTAATAAATGATTCACATTCACCAGATGTGCCCCATTGTCGAGTGTGCATTACCCCTAATTGTGTCAATTGTACTTTAGTATTTAATGTTTCACAATGACTAGATGTGCCCCAATATCCAGTCTGTCTTATTATTAAATGTTTTAGATTGACCAGAAGTGAAGCAGTATCCAGTGTAGATTATTATCAAATGTTTTATATTGCCCAGATGTGCCTTAGTGACCAGTGTTCATTACAACTAAATGTTTCAAATTAACCAAGGGTGACCCAATATGCAGTGTGCCTCATTATTAAATGCATCCCATTGACCAGATGTGCATCAGAGTCAGGTGTGCACTATTATTAAATGCTTCACGTTAACCAGATGTGCCCCCTGTCCATTGCATACTATTGCTAAATACTTTACATTGACCAGATGGCATCCAGTGTCCAGTGTACATTATTATTTATTGTTTCATATTGACAAGACGTGGTCCAGCGTTCAGTGTACATTATTATTAAGTGATACACATTGAACACATGTGTTCTAGTGTCCAGTTTGTATTACTATTAAATGCTTCACAGTGACCAGATGTGTCCTACTGTCTGGTGCACATTATTAGTAAATGCTTCACAGTGACGAAATGTGGTCCAGTGTGCATGATTACCGATTGCTTCACAGTGTACAGATGTGGTACAGTGTCCAGTGCACATTATTATTAAATGGTTCACATTGACTATAGATGACCAGTGTCCAATGAACATTATTATTACTGCTTCGCCTTGACCGGATGAGGCCCATTTTCCATTGTACCTTATTATTATTATTATTATTTTTTTTATTATTAAACGCTTTACAGTGACCAGATGTGGTCCAGCGTCCATTGGCTATTATTACTTAATACGTCACATTGACCAAATGCTTTTTATCGCAGACGTTTTTATTTTGTTGTATTATAGTGAATGTGTTAATGTGTTAATGTATTTTACTAAAAGGCAGTGCGACGCCCAGGCCCTCGCTGATAGTTTAAGGCAGGCAATTGCCTGTATCCAAGTGGAATTAATGTTACATAACCCCATCAGTCAACTGGCTAAGTCCCATGCCCCGCTTTCTTGCTGTGCACTCATTACCCTTTCTGCATTGCTCAATTTATCCACATCAAAATCCAACTTGCCTTCTTCTGCCTGTCGATATAATTGGCCAACGCCCTCTGAACACAGTCAGTCCCTTTCATGCCATCATCTGCCAGCCTGTTGTTATAGAACAGAAGAGGGGACTGGGTTGTAAATCTGCACAGTCTGCTGCAGCTTTATGTCAGTTGTTTGTTATTTACATAAATTGCCATTCAGTGTAAACAGATATTTCACCCCATTCTTCAGCTCCTCTCTGAATTTCCTCTGTGTCAGTCCATAGATACACGTGTTGGTGCAGGAGCTGAGAAGCTGCAGCATGAATCCCGTTTGCTGATTGATGTATATCGGGTTACTGTAGTATTTGTCTGTATAATTGTAGTTTTTCACTCGCCATGTTAAGGAATGTACAACGTACGTGACCCAGAGCAGAATGAAATTGCCGGATAGAGTGAAGAGCAACATCATGGATTTCTGTCGATTCTCGGTCTCTGGATCATTGTGGTTATCGACATTGCTCAGCAGTGTCCTGCGGACTACATTGGACATTAAAATGTGTTTGACGGTGAGAGCATTGAACAACAGTATGAAAAAGATGGGCAGCAAAGGGGTTACAATACTGTCGAACCACTCGTACGCCGCCCACAATGGCGAGGTGTGGTAGGCAGCGATTAAAATGCAAAAATATGGGACATTTTTAATTATAAATTGGGGTTGGTACACAAAGTAATGGGGAATGCTCCTCAAACAGCCCAGCACACAAACAATCCCTACAACTAGGCTCGCCGTCCTCTGGGTACAAAACCTTTGTCTGAGATTCTGACAGCAAATGGCGACAAAGCGATCGAAGGTGAAAGCGACCGTGAACCAAACCGAGCAGTCCAGGGCCGCAATCTTCAAGACAAGTTTCAGGGCGCATATGGGAGTGATGAACAAGAAATTTACTGGCAAGTAAATGTTGTTAATTCGCTTCAGTATGACTTCAATGATCACCACCGTTAGATCGGCCCCTGCCATGGCAACCAGGTAGCGAGTGATACATTTGGAGAGACCGCACTTTCCTCGGGACAGGATCACAATCGCCACAAAGTTAACTGTAAAAGAGAGGGAGACACAAAAGAAAGGAAACTATTACTAGATTCAGTACAAAATAGATTACTCGGAGAGTTAGAAAATCTAAGGTGTGGCAGTTTAGAGGGGGAGAGGTAATTCGGAGTGGAGCTCGAAAATAAATTAACGCAGAGCTGGTGGAGTGTTTTAATTTAATTTCAGAGAGATCAATCGAAGGAAAGGAGTTCAATCAAGTGACAGTCTCATAAAATCCCTGGTCTCATTTTCCTTTTTTGTCCATTTCTGCCGCCATCTACTTAATTTCCCTCCGCTCCATTCATCAGTTCCCGTCTTTCTCTGAGCCTCAATCAATAATGACTCATTTTCCAGCTCTGTTGGATACTGAGGTCAGAGACACACTGACTGGATGTACACTCGCCATTGCGCGGTTTATTTCCCCAATGATTAGGGAAATCTAGGATTGGCGAGTGTTGAATCCACATTACTCATCACGCACAGATTCCATTGACACAATGTCGAGAGTTTTCCATTTATATTGCAATGCTTATACAGATTATTCAGATTTTACACAAATCCACCTATTGTAAACAATGTGAAAGATAGAAACAGACTTCTGGAGGACAGAGATAGACTGGTGAAATGGGCAGAGACATGGCAGATCAAATTAAACGCAGGGAAGTGTGAAGTGATGCATTTTTGTAGGAAGAATGAGGAAAGGCAATGTAAACTGAATGGTACAATTTTAAAGAGGGTAGAGGAAAGGAGAACCTGGGGTGCACCAACACAAATCTTTGAAGGCGGGGCAAGTCGAGAAGGCTCATAAAAAAGCAAATGGGATCCCTGGCTTTATTAACAGAGGCTTAGAGTACAAAAACAAGGAAATTATGCTAAAACTTCATAAAACGTTGGTTAGGCCTCAGCTGGAGTATTGTGTTCAAAACTGGGCACCAACCTTTAGGAAGGATGTAAAGGCCTTCGAGAGGATGCAGAAGAGATTGATAAGAATGCTGAGGGACTTCATTTGTGTGGAGAGACTGGAGAAACTGGGATTGTTCTCCTTAGAACAGAAAAGGTTAAGGGGAGATTTGATACAGGTGTTCAAAATCATGAACGGTTTCATCAGATTGAATAAGGAGAAAAAATTTCGAGTAGCACAAGGGTCGGTAACCAAAGAACACTGCTTTAATGTGATCGGCAAAAGAGCCAGAGGCGACATGAGGAAACATTTTTTTTACGCAGCCAGTTGTAATGATGTGGAATTCACTGCCTGAAAGGACGCTGGGATTAGATTCAATAGCAACTTTCAAAAGGGAATTGGACAAATACTTGAATAGAAAATATTTAGAGGCTATGAGGAAATGACCGGGCAACGGGACTAATTGGAAAACTCGTTCAAAGAGCTGGCACAGGCTTGATGGGCCGAATGACCTGCTACTGTGCTTTGCCTGCTATGTTGCTATGATACATGTTTCTGTTGTACCGTTTTGTTCAGAAACCAAATAATGATCTGCAAAGTGTTGCCGTACTGAATGTTTCCTTCATCAACAATCTGTGGCGACGACCTTTGTTGTCTGTCGAATCATATTTTATAACATTTATTGTAGATTATTCCCCCGTTGCTTGGCCATCCCATCTAGTTTCAACAGTTAATTTTCTGGTTGCATACTGAACACAGAGCGCTACCAAACATCCAATAGAATTGCTGCAGAGGTGACCTCTGGGCAACACGTTCATCATCAAAGAGGCCACGGTCCTGTCCACTTCTGACAAGTCTCAGACAGGGACTATTAACCTAGATGGCCCGGGACTATCTCTGCAACTAAACTGGAACAAAAGGCAGTGAATTATCAGAGACCAAAGGACCATTCATTGATATTAATCAAATAGCTAACTTTTGACATTGGCAAAAATTGTTTTGAATCAATGTAGTGACTGTGGTCAATTCACTATCAGCAGCACCGAAACACCATTATGTGAGACCTTGAACCTGTGAACTCGTAGACAATTATCTGGACTAAGCTGATTATTTATCGGTTTCCAAATATTTTGTTTGTCCTTGTGTGTTAACATAATATTTCTGGCAATGCAAAAGACAATTTGAAACTTCCGCACAGACAACGATTATGCTTTCTCACAGCCCGAATAAGTTTTATATCGTGTCTGATACCAGCGTCTATTCGAGATAAGGAATTCTCCAGCACACAGTACAGAGGAATAATCTGCCATATCTTCTCAGGTTGAAAATTCATAACAGTTCATAATTTCAATCATGAAATCCTATTAAATAGACAACAAAAATACTGTACAATGAACGGAATAGGCGATGATGTTACAAACATATCAACACATATAATCATAGAATCATAGAATGTTACAGCACAGAAGGAGGCCTTTCAGCCCATTTTACCTGTTCCAGCTCTTTGAAAGAACGATCCAATGAGTCTTGTTATACGTATTTTCTCTCTGTTTTTATCTCTCGCTCTCTCTTTCTCTCTATCTATCTCCCTGACAAGCACACTCTCTCCATATGTGTCTCTCTCTACATTAATCCGTGTTATATATGCATTGTATCAATCAAAACATATCGAGAACAATAAGTTACAGAGCAAGACCAGCAATTAGAGCGGTAATAGTTATATTGTTTTACACGACGACTCGTTCTATTTCCTTACCCGTAATACCAACGGCTGCAAGAACGGGGTAGTAAATACGTTCTATCTCAAAGATGACTGGATAGTCCATGTTCAGTGAGAAGGAGCGATGTCTGCAGCGCTGGACACGATGCTCTGACTAAAAGGTACCAATTCGGTCAAAGGATCCCTTACTTATACCAGAGGGGATCCTCCTCCGGGACAGTTAGCTGGAGAACACCATCAGAGCTATTAGTCACATTCAGTTAAACAAACAGATTTAATCAACCATTCTCCCCAAAGCTTCGTTATGTAACAGAAACTAATTAAAGGGATATTTCAAAACACATACAAATTTCTTTGAAATTTCTTCAGTAAACAACGATTCTCCTGTAGCCTTTGGACTGAGCATGACAAACAGCCTTATTAACAGGTCTCGGGGTATTTATTACATGTACAGGTCCATCACTTCGATAGTCATCCTTAAAGAATCTAAAGGATCTGAAGGTCACCCACGGGAGTTTAACTTTAGAAACTCAATCTTTGATTTGAGCTGCGAACATGAGGAGAGCTAACGTCCGTGCTATTTCATAGGGTTTTACTATTGAAAGTCACAATCGTAGACAGATGCCATCAAGGGGGATAAGGAGTTATTTACATGTTCGAAGTTTATTCATATCAGTAAATCAGGATGAAACATACTAAGCAAACCTTCTCAGTTGTTATAGTATTATTAACGATTTCACAGGCGCTCAGAATACAACTAACAAGCTTGTTTGGATACAATGGTTTGGTAACACTCGTGTCTGTAGCACCATGAAATGCTTTGAATGGCCTGGCAAGTTACAGTGTCAGGGCTCTGGACCAGTGAAGCAGAAGATGTCACACAAGCCCAACAAATTACCATGACGGCCTATGCAAAAATAAAATCTGAAAGTGCAGTTCGTAACTCTCATAATGGAATACGGTAGCAGCTAACTGATATGTGGCATATGACAGTTGAAGAAGTCAAAGGCAGCAATCGTCATCATTCTGGCCAATCAGATTTACAAAAGTGTCACCGCTGGAACTGCATTTCTCAGCTGGTCTGAGGACAGGCCCTTGAACCTGCAGAAGTCTCGCTGTGAGTTTATCACAAACCAGAAACCCTTCCCTCCATCCTTTCAGTCTACTCTCGAACTATCCGTGCTCCCACCACTCCCTCATCCTCAGGATTGCTCCCACTAAAAACCTCGAACATCTGGGGATTAGTTTCAGAATTGGACAGAACTGAGGAAAGGAGGTATCTTTGGACTTTGGTTAAAACCTTTGACCAGCAGTTAGGAAGGACTGTGATAAATAAAGTGAAATTGCGAGTGAAGGGTAAGAAATGGTGAGGGACTCGCACCTCCTCCTCTCAAAAGAAAACAACCCGTTACAGGATTGCGTTTGACACAAAGAAAGAAAACCTACCTGATCAAAGAATCAAACAGTCATTGAGTACACGAGGAAGCCATTCGGCCCATCATGCATGTGCCTTCTAGAAACATAGAAACATAGAAAATAGGAGCAAGAATAGGCCATTCGGTCCTTCGGTCCTGCTCCGCCCTTCAAAATGATCATTGCTGATCGTTTAACTCAGTACCCTGTTCCTGCTTTTTTCCCATATCCCTTGATCTCTTCAGCATCAAGAAATATCTCTCTCTCCTTCTTGAATACATCTAATGGCTTGGCCTCCATTAACTTCTGTGGTAGAGAATTCCACAGGTTCCCTACTCTCTGAGTGCAGAAATGTCTCCTCATCTCGAATCTAAATGGCATAACTCGTATCCTGAGACGGTGACCCTTGGTTCTGGACTCCACGGTCATCGGGAACATCCTCCCTGCATCTAGTCTGTCTAGTCCTGTTAGAACTTTATATGTTTCGATGAGATCACCTCACATTCTTCGAAATCCTAGTCGACCATACCTCAGTCCTGCCATCCCAGGAATCAGTCTGGTAAACCTTCGTTGCAGTCCCTCCATGGCAAAGACATCCTTCCTCAGATAAGGAGAACAAAACTGCACACAATACTCCAGATGTGGTCTCACCAAGGCCCTGTATAACTGCAGTAAGACATCCCTGCAACTGTATTCAAATCCTTTTGCAATGAAGGCCAACCTACCATTCGTCTTCCTAAATGCTTGCTGCACCTGAATGCTCGCTTCCAGCGAGTGGTGCACAAGGACACCCAGGTCGCGTTGCACCTCCTCTTTTCCCAATCTATCACCATTCAGAAAATAATCTGCCTTTGTGTTTTTACAACCAAAGTGGATAACCTCACATTTATCCACGTTATACTGCATTTGCCATGTTCTTGCACACTCACCCAACTTGTCTAAATCATATTGGAGCCTCTTTGCATCCTCCTCACAGCTCACATTCCACCCCAGCTTTGTATCGTCTGCAAACTTGGAAATGTTACATTTAGTTACCTCATCCAAAATCATTGATATGTATTGTGAATAGTTGGGGCCCAAGCACTGATTCCTGCTGTACCCACTGGTCACTGCCTGCCACCCGGAAAAAAGAGACCGTTTATTCCGATTCTCTGTTTCCTGTCTGTCAACCAATTCTCAATCCATGCCAGCATATTCCTCCCAATCACACGGGCTTTAATCTTGCACACTAACCTCTTGCGTGGGGCCTAATCAAAAGCCTTCTGAAAATCCAAATACAACACATCCACTCCCCTATCTATTCTACTGGTTACTTCCTCAAAAAACTCCAGTAGATTTGTTAAGCATGATTTCCCTTTCATAAACCCATGCTGACTTTGTCCAATCCCGTTAATGCCCTCCAAGTGTTCTGTTATCAAATATTTTATAATAGACTCGATCATTTTCCCCACTACGAATGTTAGTCTAACTGGTATGTAATTCCTTGTTTTTTCTCTCCCTCCTTTCTTAACGATTGGGGTTACATTTGCCACCCTGCAATCTGTAGGAACTGTTCCAGAGTCCATAGAATTTTGGAAGATGATCACCAATGCATCCATTATTTCCAGGGCCACTTCCTTTAGTACTCTGGGATGGAGATTAACAGGCACTGGGGTTTTGTCGGCCTTTAGCCCCATTAATTTACTTAGCACTATATTTTTACGAATACTGGTTTCCTTCGGTTCCTCCCTCTCACTAGACCCTTGGTTCCCTAACATTTATAGCAGGTGATTCGTGTCCGCCTTTGTGAAGACAGAACCAAAGTATGTGTTTAATTGTTCTGCCATTTCTTTGCTCACCATTACAATTTCCCCCATTTCTGACTGTAGGGGACCTGAATCAGAGAATCATAGAATCATAGAAGTTACAAAATGCAAACAGGCCCCTCGGCCCAACATGCCCATGTCGCCCAGTTTATACCACTAAGCTAGTCCCAATTTTCTGCACTTGGCCCATATCCCTCTATACCCATCTTACCCATGTAACTGTCCAAATGCTTTTTAAAAGACAAAATTGTACCCACCTCTACTACTGCCTTTGGCGGCTCGTTCCAGACACTCACCACCCTTTTAGTCAAAAAATTGCCCCTCTGGACCCTTTTGTATCTCTCCCCTCTCACCTTAAATCTATGCCCCCTCGTTATAGACTCCCCTACCTTTGGGAAAAGATTTTGACTATTTACCTAATCTATGCCCCTCATTATTTTATAGACTTCTATAAGATCACCCCTTAACCTCCAACTCTCCAGGGAAAAAAGTCCCAGTCTGTCGAACCTCTCCCGATAAGTCAAACCCTCAAGTCCCGGTAGCATCCCAGTAAATCTTTTCTCCACTATTTCTAGTTTAATAATATCGTTTCTATAATAGGGTGACCAGTACTGTACACAGTACTCCAAGTGTGGCCTCACCAATGCCCTGTAGAACTTCAACAAGACATCCCAACTCCTGCATTCAATGTTCTGACCAATGAAACCAAGCATGCCGAATGCCTTCTTCACTACCCTATCCACCTGTGACTCCACTTTCAAGGAGCTATGAACCTGTGCTCCCAGATCTCTTTGTTCTATAACTCTCCCCAACGCCCTACCTTTAACGGAGTAGGTCCTGGCCCGATTCGATCTACCAAAATGCATCACCTCACATTTATCTAAATTAAACTCCATCTGCCATTCATCGCCCCACTGGCCCAATTTATCAAGATCCCGTTGGAATCCTAGATAACCTTCTTCACTGTCCACAATGCCACCAATCTTGGTGTCATCTGCAAACTTACTAAACATGCCTCCTAAATTCTCATCCAAATCATTAATATAAATAACAAATAACAGCGGACCCAGCACCGATCCCTGAGGCACACCGCTGGACACAGGTATCCAGTTTGAAAAACAACCCTCAACAACCACCCTCTGTCTTCTGTCGTCAAGCCGATTTTGTATCCAATTGGCTACCTCACCTTGGATCCCATGAGATTTAACCTTATGTAACAACCTACCATGCGGTACATTGTCAAAGGCTTTGCTGAAGTCCATGTGGACCACGTCAACTGCACAGCCCTCATCTATCTTCTTGGTTACCCCTTCAAAAAACTCAATCAAATTCGTGAGACATGATTTTCCTCTCACAAAACCATGCTGACTGTTCCTAATTAGTCCCTACCTCTCCAAATGCCTGGAGATCTTGTCCCTCAGAATACCCTCTGACAACTTACCCACTACAGAGGTCAGGCTCACCGGTCTGTAGTTCCCAGGCTTTTCCCTGCCGCCCTTCTTAAACAAAGGCGCAACATTTGCTACCCTCCAATCTTCAGGCACCTCACCTGTAGCGGTGGATGATTCAAATATCTCTGCTAGGGGACCCGCAATTTCCTCCCTAACCTCCCATAACGTCCTGGGATACATTTCATCCGGTCCCGGAGATTTATCTACCTTGATGCGCGTTAAGACTTCCAGCACCTCCCTCTCTGTAATATGTACACTCCTCAAGACATCACTATTTATATCACCAAGTTCCCTAACATCCATGCCTTTCTCAACCGTAAATACCGATGTGAAATATTCATTCAGGATCTCACCCATCTCTTGTGGTTCCGCACATAGATGATCTTGTTGATCCTTAAGAGGCCCTACTCTCTCCCTAGTTACCCTTTAGCCCTTTATGTATTTGTAGAAGCACTTTGGATTCTCCTTTGCCTTATCTGCCAAAGCAATCTCATGTCCCCTTTTTGCCCTCCTGATTTCTCTCTTAACGGTACTCCGGCAATCTCTATACTCTTCAAGGGATCCACTTGATCCCAGCTGCCGATGCATGTCATATGCCTCCTTCTTCTTTTTGACTAGGGCCTCAATCTCCCGAGTCATCCAAGGTTCCCTACTTCTACCAGCCTTGCCCTTCACTTTATAAGGAATGTGCTTACCCTGAACCCTGGTTAACACATATTTGAAAGCCTCCCACTTACCAGACGTCTCTTTGCCTGCCAAAAGACTCACCCAATCAACTTCTGAAAGTTCCTGTCCAATACCATCAAAATTGGCCTTTCCCCAATTTAGAATTTTAACTTTTGGGCCAGACCTATCCTTCTCCATAGCTATCTTAAAACTAATGGAATTATGATCACTGGTCCCAAAGTGATCCCTCACTAACACTTCTGTCACCTGCCCTTCCTTATTTCCCAAGAGGAGGTCAAGTTGTGCCCCCTCTCTTGTCGGGCCATCCACATACTGAATGAGAAATTCCTCCTGAATACACTCAACAAATTTCTCTCCATCCAAGCCCCTAATGCTATGGCTGTCCCAGTCAATGTTGGGAAAGTTAAAGTCCCCTACTATTACCACCCTATTTTTCTTGCAGCTGTCTGTAATCTCCTTACATATTTGCTCTTCAATTTCCCCTTGACTATTTGGGGGTCTGTAGTACAATCCTATCAAAGTGATCTCTCCCTTCTTATTTTTCAGTTCTACCCATATGGACTCAGTGGGCGAACCCTCGGATATATCCCCTCTCACTACTGCCGTGATGTTCTCCCTAATCAAGGACGCAACTTCCCCTCCTCTCTTACCTCCTGCTCTATCTTTCCTACAGCATCTGTACCCTGGAACATTGAGCTGCCAGTCCTGCCCCTCCCTTAGCCATGTTACAGTAATAGCTATAACATCCCAGTCCCATGTACCCATCCATGCCCTGAGTTCATCTACCTTGCCCTTCAGACTTCTTGCATTGAAGTAAATGCATTTTAATCTAGACTTCCCTTGGTCTTTGCCCTGCTTTCTCCGACCATCTGTCCGGTCATGTTCTGTACACTCTCCCTTACTGCCTTTTGTTTCTGTCACCACTTTATTTCCCACTGACTTCCTGCTTCGGTTCCCATCCCCCTGCCACATTAGTTTAAACCCTCCCCAACAGCACCAGCAAACACTCCCCCTAGGACATTGGTTCCAGTCCTGCCCAGATGCAGACCGTCCAATTTGTACCGGTCCCACCTCCCCCAGAACCGGTTCCAATGGCCCAGGAATTTGAATCTCTCCCTCTTGCACCATCGCTCAAGCCACGTATTCATCCCAACTATCCTGTCATTCCTACTCTGACTAGCCCGTGGCACTGGTAGAAATCCTGAGATTACTTACTTTGAGGTCCTACTCTTTAGTTTAACTCCTAACTCCCTAAATTCAGCTTGTAGGACCTCATCCTGTTTTTTACCTATATCGTTGGTGCCTATATGCACCACGACAACTGGCTGTTCACCCTCCCCCTCCAGAGTGTCCTGCAGCCGCTCCGAGACATCCTTGACCCTTGCACAAGGGAGGCAACATACCATCCTGGAGTCTCGGTTGCGTCCGCAGAAACGCCTGTCTATTCCCCTTACAATCGAGTCCCCTATCACGATAGCTCTGCCACTCTTTTTCCTGCCCTCCTGTGCAGCAGAGCCAGCCACGGTGCCATGAACCTGGTCACTGCCACGTTCCCCTGGTGAGGCATCTTCCCCAACAGTATCCAAAACGGTATAACTGTTTTGGAGGGAGATGACCGCAGGGGACCCCTGCACTGCCTTCCTACTCTTCCTCTGTCTGTTGGTCACCCATTCACTATCTCCCTCAGTAATTTTTATCTGCGGTGTGACCAACTCATTGAACGTGCTATCCACGACTTTCTCAGCATCGCGGATGCTCCAAAGTGAGTCCATCCGCAGCTCCAGAGCCGTCACGCGGTCAATCAGTAGCTGCAGCTGGACACACTTCCCGCAGGTGAAGGAATCAGGGATACAGGAAGGATCCCTGAATTCCCACATCCCACAAGAGGAACATGACACGGCTCTGGGATCTCCTGCCATGACTTAACCCTTAAGCTAGCTTAACAACAACTACAATGTCAAGAGAAAAAAAAGGAAAAAAAAACTACTTACCACTCCCTTTAAGGAGTTTACGTCTTTAAATTGTTCTTAATTTAGAGAATGTTAACTACACTGGGGACCTTGATTGACTAAAAAAAACGGTACTTCCTATTAGACCTGCAGACCTTCCATTTTTTTTTACTTTCGTTACTGTCGATTAGTAGAAATACTCACCTGAACATACTCACCAATCAGGTGCCTCCCTTGTGTCACCTGCATTTGTCTTCACTTATCTTTTTCTCTTGACATATTTTTAGATTCTTTTACAGTCAGTTTTTATGTTCCCTGCTAGTTTAGTCTCATACTCTATTTTCCCCTCTTAATCAATTCTTTTTCCTCTGCTGAATTCTGAACTGCTCCCAATCCTCAGGCTTGCCGCTTTTTCTGGCAATGTTATATGTCTCCTCTTTGGATCTAATACTATCCCTAATTTATTCTGTAAGCCACGGTTGAACCACCTTTCCTGTTTTATTTTTGTACAAGACAGGAATGAAAAATTGTTGTAAATTCTGCACACGTTCTTTAAATATTAGCCATTGCCTATCCACCGTCATCCCTTTTAGTACAGTTCCCCAATCTATCCTAGCCGACTCGCACCTCATAGTTTCGTAATTTCCTTTATTTCGATTCAGGATCATGGTTTCGGATTCAACTACTTCACTCTCCATCTTAATGAGGAATTCTATCAGGTTATGGTCGCTCTTCCCTAATGGTACCGGAACAACAAGATTGTTAATTGATCCATTCTCATTGCACAATACCCAGTCTAGCATCGCCTGTTCTCTCGTTGGTTCCTCAACGTATTGGTCTTGAAAACCATCATGTACACACTCCAGGAATTCCTCCCCCACAGTATTGTTGCGAATTTGGTTTGACCAATCTATGTGTGGATTTAAGTCACCCATGATTATAGTTGTACTCTTCTTGCATGCGTCTCTAATTACATGTTTAATGTCCTGCCCTACATCTCCACTTCTAGACAACCCCCACCAACATTTTCTGCCCCTTGTTGTTTCTTAGCTCCACCCATACAGATTCCTCATCGGGATTTTCCGAGACAATATCCTTCCTCACTATTTCATTGATTTCCACCATTACTAACAATGCTACCCCACCTCCTTTCCCTTTTTGCCTGTCCATCCTAAATATTGAATACCCCTGGATGTTCAGTTCCCAACCTTGGTCACCCTGCAGACATGTCTCCGTAATCGCATCGATATCATAACCGTTAATATCTATCTGCGCTGTTAATTCATCTAGCTTAATGCGAATGTTCTGCGCATTAAAACAAAATTCCTTTAGACTTGTCTTTTTAAGGTTGCGAGTCATCTGAGTTTTATTTTGCACTATGGCCTTTTTTGTTTTTCGCCCTTGATTTCTCTGCCTTCCAATATTCTATCCTTGTCTCCTCCTCCACTCTCTCCCTGATCAGGTTCCAATCCCCATGCGATTCTAGTTTAAAACTTCCCTAACGGCACGAGCAAACACCCCCGCGAGGACATTGGTCCCGGTCCTGCTCGGGTGTAACCTGTCCCGCTTGTACAGGTCCCACCTTTCCCAGAACCGGTCCCAATGTCCCAGGAAATCAAATCCCTCCCTCCTACACCATCACTGTAGCCACGCATTCATCCGGTCTATTCTCCTGTTCCTATACTCACTCGCACGTGGCACTGGATGTAATCCTGAGTTCACGACCTTTGAGGTCCTGCTTTTTAATTTATCTCCAAACTCCATAAATTCACCTTGCAGGACCTCATCCCTTTTTTAACATATGTCGTTGGTACCGATATGGACCTCGACTACTTTTTGTTCACCCTCCCCCTCCAGAATTCCCTGCAGCCGCTCCGTGACATCCTTGACCCGAGCACCAGAGAGGCAACTTACCACTCTGGAGTCACGTTTACGGCCGCAGGAACGCCTATCTGTTCCCCTTACCATTGAATCCCCTTTCACGATAGCCCTGGCACTCTTCTTCCTCCCCTCCTGTACAGCAGAGCCACCAGTGGTGCCACGAACTTGGCTCTTGCTGCTTTCCCCTGGTAAGCCATCTCCCCCAACAGTATCCAAAGCAGAATATCTGTTTGAGAAGGAGATGGCCCCAGGGGACTCCTGCTTTACCTGCCTAGTACTTTTACTCTGCCTGGCGGTCACCCATTTCCTTTCTGCCTGCGTAATCTTTACCTTTGGTGTAACCACCTCAGTGAACGTGCTTTCCACGATAGTCTCAGCATCGAGGATGCTCCACAGTGAATCCACCCACAGCTCCAGCTCAGAAATGCGGTTTGTCAGTAGCTGCAGCTGGACACACTTCCTGCACACATGGTCGCCAAGGACACTGGTCGTGTCCATGACTTCCCACATAGTGCAGGAGGAGCTTATCACGGGTGCGAGCTCTGCTGCCATGAATTGCCTTAGATTTATCCTGCGTTCACCTCTCAGACTCTTCTCCCGCTCTCGGTCTCTCGTTTTATACTGTGCTCACATCTCGGACTTTCCTACCTCACCTGCGACGTCGCACAGTAGTTTTCTCTTGTTGCAGGTTTGCTGCTGCTTCGATCCCCACTCTCTGTCTTCTGCTGCTCAGATCTGCCGCCGCTCTGCGGAAAAAGTTAGGAAAAGCAAGGCAAAGCACCCGTTCCTTCCCCCACTTCACCGAACTCCCACACTCACCAAACTCTGAGGTGATCACTCTGTGCACCGCTGCACTCCGTGCTGTCGCACGAACAGGCTCCTGTTTTTCTACTGTTTGTGACTCAGATGAGTCAAGCCTGCTCCACCTTCAGGAACCAGTTTAATTCAACGAACCAATGAACTTACTACAGCAGCTCTCTCTGCTGAAGCCTGACAGAAACTTAAAAATTTAAACTTTAACATTGAACTGAAACAGTTGATAGCAATTTATACTAGAGTTTAAAGAGATTAACCCTTAAACTCCAACACTTAACAAAATCTGAGGTGTTCACTCTGTGCTCCGCTGCATATTCTCTGGTACTTTGTATTTGACCCGGAATATATAATGGACAATTGACCCCGGGGTTGTGTCTGGAAACCGAGCTTTTTTCACTTCACTCGCATGGGTAGCGTTTGACTTGTTTAATCTTGTGTTAACTCCTTGTCTCCCATTCATTCTGATTTTGCTGTTCAATGTTCTGACCGCCACGCTAATTTTATTGGCCAGTAGAGTCCGCAGGGGCCTCCGGGACCGCAGCAATGGAGAGAATCACAAGGATCCAGAGACGGAGAACCGACGAAGATTTGCTCTTCAGTATATCAGGCAGTTTTACGTTGTTATGGAGCGCATTCGTTATTTATTTTATAACTCTGCGTATAACAAACGCCCAGTACTATACGGCCAGTGACATTGAGACAGCCGGATTCATGCTTCAACTTCCCAGTTCCTGCACCAACACGTGTATTTATGCTGTGACCCATGATAAATTCAGAGAGGAGCTGAAGAACGGGGTGAAATACCCACTGAATCTAATTGTTACATCAGTTAAATCACAGAAATGTGTCAAGGCTTCCCATCCGAAATTGAATAAAAAGTCTATGAGAGTAGATTTTCATGTTTGGCGGTCGCGTAAGACCGGCGGTAGCGGATTGGGGGCCCGTTATTCACCATGCCTGATTTTACTATCAATTGACATAAATGAGTTCACGAATGTAACTGATATCAATCCAATACTTTAAATACATGTCGAAATGCGAGACATGAATTATATTTTTGCCAACAAATGCGTCTTTGTGAAATGATACAAGATGTGATTCTAACATGAAATGGTTCGCTGTTATTAGTCTGGAAATAATATGATTTCAATATTAAATGTTTAATCCTGAAATGAATAAAATCAAATCTTCCTTTTAGGTTGATGATTATTTCTCATCACACACACTGCCCGGTGGGATGGACTGAGGGTGAGCTGGCAGGGTCAGACAGCGTCCTGTTCAATTGGGACATTTGTTTTGACCAGAACAGAATAATAATGGACCAACACTCGGACCGTTACTAACTGGTAAAATATTACTGTAATTTCATACTCCACTGGGGAGCTCCTGAGATTGTTTCCTCTCTGAGCTGCTGTGCAGCAATGTTTACTCACTGCAGGGCGTTTACTGGTACATATGGCTGGGCCTGGTTACACAGATCTATAAGGAAAACTCCTGATATATTTCCGAGACGATCACTGGCGGGAGATTTCATAGACTGCAGCAGGCCAAGGAAAAGCTCTCCTGCTCCTCCTTGCCCCACATGATATAAGTTAAAAAGAAACTTCTCAGTTTTCTGGACCACTCAATGCCCATCGAAAGGGCGGCTCCTCCGCCTATTCGTAACCAACATTAAATGGTGTCCAGTGGACGTCATAATACTCTGATTTTCATATAAGACGTGGCCTGACCGGAAACAGATGCGTGTTGCTCCGGCCGCTCTTCTCAGCACCCCCCTCCCCCCACCATGGTGGAGGTAGGAAGGCCAGCGTTAAATGGTCGGTAAGTGAGCTGACAGCATTTACTAGCCTCTACCACCCCATTTCCGCCAGGCGCGGATACTTAAAATCGGCCACACCTTTCCTGACCTACGCCCGCATATCAATATTCGAAGCCCACAAGCTGGTCCATTGTCTGAAACTGCTCCGGTTCACAACACGTGGACGGAAATTTTCACTACCGCTGGGGGCTGAAGTGGTAGAGCGGATCACCCGCCCCTTGTCGAACTGGCTCGATTTAGTTTCTGTTCCGTCAGTTTACCTCGCAATCAGAGAAGGTGAAATTTCCCCCGACGTCTCTAACCCCAAGTTTTTGCCAAACACGAACATGATTGTGTACGAATGGATCCGTGTATTCAGGTAAAAGATGATAAACCCCATCCACAGAGACAGGACATCTTTCTGAGAGAGGCAATGGAGAGCTTGTGAGCGATAATAACAAGATTACAGCACCAGGAGTGTTCAGTGAAATTATGGTCTGTCAAATGTAACTCTGCTCTGTGGCTCTTATGCAAATCAAAAGGCTCTTGGTGAACACGGTAATAAACCAATATTCCCCAACAACAGGTCCTATTGTGGCTTCATACACAGAGATGTTAGTCAAGCAGTTCCATCGGGCTCACTGGTATTTTGCGAGAGACATCTCGAATGGTCCAGCGGTCTCAGTGGTATTCGGTGATAGATATCACGAACGGTCCATCGGTCTCACTGGTATTCCTTTTTTTTATTCGTTAACGGGATGTGGGCGTCGCTGGCGAGGCCAGCGTTTATTGCCCATCCCTAATTGCCCTTGAGAACGTGGTGGTGAGCCGCCTTCTTGAACCGCTGCAGTCCGTGTGGTGACTGTTCTCCCACAGTGCTGTTAGGAAGGGAGTTCCAGGATTTTGACCCAGCGACAGTGAAGGAACGGCGATATATTTCCAAGTCGGGATGGTGTGTGACTTGGAGGGGAACGTGCAGGTGGTGTTGTTCCCATGTACCTGCTGCTCTTGTCCTTCGAGGTGGTAGAGGTCGCGGGTTTGGGAGGTGCTGTCGAAGAAGCCTTGTCGAGTTGCTGCAGTGCATCCTGTGGATGGTGCACACTGCAGCAACAGTGCGCCGGTGGTGAAGGGAGTGAATGTTTAGGGTGGTGGATGGGGTGCCAATCAAGCGGGCTGCTTTATCTTGGATTGTGTCGAGCTTGTTGAGTGTTGTTGCTGCACTCATCCAGGCAAGTGGAGAGTATTCCATCACACTCCTGACTTGTGCCTTGTTGATCGTGGAAAGTCTTTGGGGAGTCAGGAGGTGAGTCACTTACCGCAGAATACCCAGCCTCTGACCTGCTCTCGTAGCCACAGTATTTATATGGCTGGTCCAGTTAAGTTTCTGGTCAATGGTGACCCCCAGGATGTTGATTGTGGGGGATTCGGCGATAGTAATGCAATTGAATGTCAAGGGGAGGTGGTTAGACTCTCTCTTGTTGGAGATGGTCAATGCCTGGCACTTGTCTGGCGCGAATGTTACTTGCCACTTATGAGCCCAAGCCTGGATGTTGTCCAGGTCTTGCTGCATGCGGGATCGGACTGCTTCATTATTTGAGGGGTTGCGAATGGAACTGAACACTGTGCAGTCATCAGCGAACATCCCCATTTCTGACCTTATGATGGAGGGAAGGTCATTGATGAAGCAGCTGAAGATGGTTGGGCCTAGGACACTGCCCTGAGGAACTCCTGCAGTAATGTCCTGGGGCTGAGATGATTGTCCTCCAAAAACCACTACCATCTTCCTTTGAGCTAGGCATGACTCCAGCCACTGGAGAGTTTTCCCCCTGATTCCCATTGACTTCAATTTGACTAGGGCTCCTTGGTGCTACACTCGGTCAAATGCCGCCTTGATGTCAAGGGCAGTCACTCTCACCTCACTTCGGTTAGAGATATCTCGAACGGTCCATCGGTCTCACTGGTATTCGGTTAGAGATATCTCGAACGGTCCATCGGTCTCATTGGCATAAGGTGAGAGATATCTCGACCGGTCCATCTTCTCACCGGTATTCGGTTGGAGATATCTCGAACGTTCCATCGGTCTCACTGGCATAAAGTGAGAGATATCTCGAACGGTCCATCGGTCTCACTAGCACAAGGTGAGATATATCTCGAACGGTCCATCGGTCTCACTAGCATAAGGTGAGAGATATCTCGAACGGTCCATCGGTCTCACTGGTATTCGGTGAGAGATAACTCGAACGGTCCATCGGTCTCACTGGTATTCGGTGAGAGATATCTCGAACGGTGCATCGGTCTAACTAGCACAAGGTGAGAGACATTTCGAATGGTCCATCGGTCTCACTTGTATTCGGTGAGAGACATATCGAATGGTCCATCAGTCTCACTGGTATTCAGTGAGAGCTATATCCAGTGGTTCATCGGTCATACTGGTATTCGGTGAGAGATATCTGCAATGGTCCATCGGTCTCACTGGTATTCGGTGAGAGATATCTCCAATGGTCCATCGGTCTCACTGGCATAAGGTGAGAGATATCTCGAACGGTCCATCGGTCTCACTGGCGTAAGGTGAGAGACATCTCGAGCGGTCCATCGGTCTCACTAGCATAAGTTGAGAGATATCTCGAACGGTCCATCGGTCTCACTGGTATTCAGTGAGAGACATCTCGAATGGTCCATCGGTCTCACTGGCATTCGGTGAGAGATATCTCCAATGGTCCATCGGTCATACTGGTATTCGGTGAGAGATATCTCCAATGGTCCATCGGTCTCACTGCCATAAGGTGAGAGACATCTCGAATGGTCCATCAGTCTCACTGGTATTCGATGAGCGAAATATCCAATGGTCCATCGGTCTCACTGGTATAAGGTGAGAGATATCTCGAACGGTCCATCGGTCTCACTGGCGTAAGGTGAGAGACATCTCGAGCGGTCCATCGGTTTCACTGGTATTCGGTGAGAGATATCTCGAACGGTCCATCGGTCATACTGGTATTCGGTGAGAGATATCTCCAATGGTCCATCGGTCTCACTGCCATAAGGTGAGAGACATCTCGAATGGTCCATCAGTCTCACTGGTATTCGATGAGAGATATCTCCAATGGTCCATCGGTCTCACTGGCGTAAGGTGAGAGACATCTCGAGCGGTCCATCGGTCTCACTGGCATTCGGTGAGAGATATCTCCAATGGTCCATCGGTCATACTGGTATTCGGTGAGAGATATCTCCAATGGTCCATCGGTCTCACTGCCATAAGGTGAGAGACATCTCGAATGGTCCATCAGTCTCACTGGTATTCGATGAGCGAAATATCCAATGGTCCATCGGTCTCACTGGTATAAGGTGAGAGATATCTCGAACGGTCCATCGGTCTCACTGGCGTAAGGTGAGAGACATCTCGAGCGGTCCATCGGTTTCACTGGTATTCGGTGAGAGATATCTCGAACGGTCCATCGGTTTCACCGGTATTCGATGAGAGATATCTCAAACTGTCCATCGGTCTCACTGGCATAAGATGATTGATATCTCAAATGGTCCATCGGTCTCACTGGCATAAGTTGAGAGACATCTCAAATGGTCCATCGGTCTCACTGGTATTCGGTGAGAGATATCTCGAACGGTCCTTCTGTCTCACTGGTATTCAGTGAGAGACATCTCGAATGGTCCATCGGTCTCACTGGTATTCGGTGAGAGATATTTCCAATGGTCCATCGGTCATACTGGTATTCGGTGAGAGACATCTCGAATGGTCCATCGGTCTCACTGGCGTAAGTTGAGAGACATCTCGAATGGTCCATCGGTCTCACTGGCATAAGTTGAGAGACATCTCCAATGGTCCATCGGTCTCACTGGTATTCGGTGAGAGATATCTCGAACGCTCCTTCTTTCTCACTGGTATTCAGTGAGAGACATCTCGAATGGTCCATCGGTCTGATTGGTATTCGGTGAGAGATATTTCCAATGGTCCATCGGTCACACTGGTATTCGGTGAGAGATATCTCCAATGGTCCATCGGTCTCACTGGCATAAGATGAGAGATATCTCAAACGGTCCATCGGTCTCACTGGCATAAGGTGAGAGACATCTCGAATGGTCCATCGGTCTCACTGGTATTCGGTGAGAGATATTTCCAATGGTCCATCGGTCATACTGGTATTCGGTGAGAGATATCTCCAATGGTCCATCGGTCTCACTGGCGTAAGATGAGAGACATCTCCAATGGTCCATCGGTCTCACTGGTATTCGATGAGCGATATCTCGAACGGTCCATCGGTCTCACTGGTATTCAGTGAGAGACATCTCGAATGGCCCATCGGTCTCACTGGTATTCGGTGAGAGAAATCTCCAACGGTCCATCGGTCTCACTGGTATTCGATGAGAGATATCTCGAACGTTCCATCGGTCTCACTTGCATAAGGTGAGAGATATCTCGAGCGGTCCATCGGTCTCACTGGCATTCGGTGAGAGATATCTCCAATGGTCCATCGGTCATACTGGTATTCGGTGAGAGATATATCCAATGGTCCATCGGTCTCACTGCCATAAGGTGAGAGACATCTCGAATGGTCCATCAGTCTCACTGGTATTCGATGAGCGATATATCCAATGGTCCATCGGTCTCACCTTTATAAGGTGAGAGATATCTCGAACGGTCCATCGGTCTCACTGGCGTAAGGTGAGAGACATCTCGAGCGGTCCATCGGTTTCACTGGTATTCGGTGAGAGATATCTCGAACGGTCCATCGGTTTCACTGGTATTCGATGAGAGATATCTCAAACTGTCCATCGGTCTCACTGGCATAAGATGATTGATATCTCAAACGGTCCATCGGTCTCACTGGCATAAGTTGAGAGACATCTCAAATGGTCCATCGGTCTCACTGGTATTCGGTGAGAGATATCTCGAACGGTCCTTCTGTCTCACTGGTATTCAGTGAGAGACATCTCGAATGGTCCATCGGTCTCACTGGTATTCGGTGAGAGATATTTCCAATGGTCCATCGGTCATACTGGTATTCGGTGAGAGACATCTCGAATGGTCCATCGGTCTCACTGGCTTAAGTTGAGAGACATCTCGAATGGTCCATCGGACTCACTGGCATAAGTTGAGAGACATCTCCAATGGTCCATCGGTCTCACTAGTATTCGGTGAGAGATATCTCGAACGCTCCTTCTTTCTCACTGGTATTCAGTGAGAGACATCTCGAATGGTCCATCGGTCTCATTGGTATTCGGTGAGAGATATTTCCAATGGTCCATCGGTCATACTGGTATTCGGTGAGAGATATCTCCAATGGTCCATCGGTCTCACTGGCATAAGATGAGAGATATCTCAAACGGTCCATCGGTCTCACTGGCATAAGGTGAGAGACATCTCGAATGGCCCATCGGTCTCACTGGTATTCGGTGAGAGAAATCTCCAATGGTCCATCGGTCTCACTGGTATTCGATGAGAGATATCTCGAACGGTCCATCGGTCTCACTGGCATAAGGTGAGAGATATCTCGAACGGTCCATCGGTCTCACTGGCATAAGGTGAGAGACATCTCGAACGGTCCATCGGTCTCACTAGCCTAAGGTGAGAGATATCTCAAACTGTCCATCGGTCTCACTGGCATAAGGTGAGAGATATCTCGAATTGTCCTTCGGTCTCACTGGTATTCGGTGAGAGATATCTTGAATAGTCCATCGGTCTCACTGGTTTTCGGTGAGAGATATCTCCAATGATCCATCGGTCGTACTTGCATAAGGTGAGAGACATCTCGATTGGTCCATCGGTCTCACTGGTATTCCGTGAGAGATATCTCAAACTGTCCATCGGTCTCACTTTCATAAGGTCAGAGATATCTCGAACGGTCCATCGGTCTCACTGGCTTAAGGTGAGAGACATCTCGAATGGTCCATCGGTCTCACTGGTATTCGGTGAGAGATATCTCGAATGGTCCATCGGTCTCATTGGTATTCCGTGACGGATATCTCAAACTGTCCATCGGTCTCACTGGGATTCTGTGAGAGATATCTCGAACAGTGCATCGGTCTCACTGGTATTCAGTGAGAGATATCTCCAATGGTCCATCGGTCTCACTGGTATTCAGTGAGAGATAACTCGAACGCGTTCTGGAATCTCCCTCTCCACCCCGATTCATAGTATAATTTCAGCTTTACTTTAGAAGAACAGCATTGCACTTGGACCAACCTCCCTCATAGTTCCCACTACAGTCCCGCTTTATTCCCATCTCACAAGAAAGGAGCTTTGACAGGGCTGTGAATCCCCGGGCTGTAATTCAATATGTGGATGAAATCCTAATACATGCCCAGACACGGGAAGATCACCTGCGAATGGTGAGTGAGGTTTTCCATCGACTGGAGTCCTCTGGAATTAAGGTCAATGTTTCTAAGCTGCAGTTGATGAAACCTCAGGTCAAGTTGCTTGGTTTCATCCTCAAGGCACCGTCCCAGTCTGTGGACCAGGATAAAGTCAAGGTCCGATGCTTGATGCCCCCATTATACAAAGGGCTGTGTCCTTTCCCCCCCTTTCCCGATCTGAGAGTTCCGTCGCCACGCTTGGCAGGGTCCATTATGGTAAGACTAATCTCATTAATTTTGCATATACACGTCTCCATGGAGGTTATATAAACTCCACAGAATGAGAGAGGTAGTTACGTCCATAGCAAATGTTGAGCGCATCGGGAGTCCTCTGGACTTACGGTCAATGTTACTGAGCTACAGTTGATGAAACCTCAGGTAAAATTCCTTCGTGTCATCCTGGAGGCAGGGTCCCGGTCTGTGAACCAGGATAAACTCAAGTTTATCACCTCCTTACCACGGTCCACCGATGAGACCGCCAATCACTTGTTTCTGGGTATGATAGGATTGTGTGGGTATTTTATCTCTGAATACATAGAAATTGCTGCTCCCCTGTGTGGACTACTTCGGGAGGGAGTTGAATGGCAGTGGACAGAGAGACACACCAGCATCGCCTTAAGACTAGACTTCTTATTGGTCCGACGCTTGCCGTCCACCATTACACAAAGGACTGTGCCCTTTACCCCATTTCCCCATCAGAGTGTTCCGTCGCCATGCTTGGCTGCTTCCATCATGGTGAGACATTTCCCATTAATTTTCCATCGACTCCTCTCCAGGGAGCTGAGCTAAACTACACAGAGTGAGAGAGGCAGGTACTTGCATTGTATTGAGACCTCTCTAATTTAGTCCACATTATTGGAGGTCACACGGTTAAGGTTTACACCCATCACAGTCCGGGGCTCTTTCTAGCAAAAGGCCGAATTAAAGACGGAAATGTGTCTTTATTCCTATTGGTTCATGGGATGTGGGCGTCGCTGGCAGGGCCAACATTTATTGCCCATCTCTAATTGCTCTTGAGAAGGTGGTGGTGAGCCGCCTTCTTGAACCGTTGAAGTCCGTGTGGTAAAGGTCTCCCACAGTGCTGTTCTGTCGGGAGTTGCAGGATTTTGACCCAGCGACGATGAAGGAATGTCGATATATTTCCAAGTCGGGATGGTGTTTGATTTGTAGAACTTGCAGGTGGTGTTGTTCCCATGTGCCTGCTGCCCTTGTCCTTCTAGGTGGTAGAGGTCGCGGGTTTGGGAGGTGCTGTCGAAGAAGCCTTGGCGAGTTGCTGCAGTGCATCCTGTGGATGGTGCACACTGCAGCCACAGTGCGCCGGTGGTGAAGGGAGTCAATGTTTAGGGTGGTGGATGGGGTTCCAATCAAGCGGGCTGCTTTGTCCTGGATGGTGTCAAGATTCTTGAGTGTTGTTGGTGCTGCACTCATCCTGGAATTTGAGAGTATTCCATCACACTCCTGACTTGTGCCTTGTAGATGATGGAAATACTTTGGGGAGACATGGGGCGAGTCACTCGCCGCAGAATAGCCATCCCCTGACCTGCTCTTGTAGCCACATTATTTATGTGGCTGGTCAGGTTAAATTTCTGGTCAATGGTGACCCCCAGGATGTTGATGGTGGGGGATTCGGCGACGGTAATGCCGTTGTATGTCAAGGGGAGGTGGTTAGACTCTCTCTTGTTGGAGATGGTCATTGCCTGGCACTTGTCTGGCGCGAATGTTACTTGCCACTTATGAGCCCAAGCCTGGATGTTGTCCAGGTCTTGCTGAATGCGGGTACGGACTGCTTCGTGTTCTGAGGGGTTGCAAATGGAACTGAACACTGTGCAATCATCAGCGAACATCCCGATTTCTGACCTTATGATGAGGGAAGTTCATTGATGAAGCAGCTGAAGATGGTTGGTCCTAGGACACTGCCTTAAGGAACTCCTGTAGCAATGTCCTGGGGCTGAGATGATTGGCCTCCAACAACCACTACCATCTTCCTTTTGTTAAGTGTGACTCCAGCCGCTGGAGAGTTTTCCCCCTGATTCCCATTAACTACAACACGTGCGCATAAATGGTTTAAAATTGTGCAGATTTGCATTAAAGTAGTAAAATATTTGGCAACTTCTGAAGCAATTAATGTTGGATGAAATATCAGAGGTTTTTGCAAACAGGCAGAGAAGGTGCGAGATGCAAAATAGAGGTGCTGCCGCACCACCTCTGGTTTTCAGTTGTAAAGAATTTTACAACACCAAGTTATAGTCCAACAAATTTATTTTAAATTCCACAAGCTTTCGGAGGCTTCCCCCTTCCTCAGGTGAACGGTGTGGAAATGAGATTTTCGAATCCTTCACATTTGAAAATCACAGAACAATGCCTGGTGATTACTGCCAGTTGCCAAGGCAATCACAGTGAGCAGACAGAAAGGTGTCACCTAAAAGGCCACCGAATATACAACCCCCCCCCCCCCCCCAAAAAAAAAAGAGAGAGAGAGAAGGAAGACAGTCAATGACCCGTTATATTAAAAACAGATAACATTTGTTCGCTGGTGGGGTTACGTGTATTGTGACATGAACCCAAGATCCCGGTTGAGGCCGTCCTCATGGGTGCGGAACTTGGCTATCAATTTCTGCTCGACGATTTTGCGTTGCCGTGTGTCTCGAAGGCCGCCTTGGAGTATGCTTACCCGAAGGTCGGTGGCTGAATGTCCATGACTGCTGAACTGTTCCCCGACAGGGAGAGAACCCTCCTGTTTGGCGATTGTTGCGCGGTGTCCGTTCATCCGTTGTCGCAGCGTCTGCATGGTCTCGCCAATGTACCATGCTCTGGGGCATCCTTTCCTGCATCGTATGAAGTAGACAACGTTGCCCGAGTCACACGAGTATGAACCTTGTACCTGATGGGTGGTGTCAGGTGTCATCACAGCATGACAAATTTGCAGAGGCAGTTTTTTTATTGAAAAATTAACGCAATGGAGGAAATTATAATGCAAAGAGGTGAAGTTCTTTAAAAAAGTTAGTAGGTGCAGGCATATGATTTTTATTGTATTGCAAATTGAACTCAAAAGAAGCTTGGGCACGTGGACTAAAGGCTATGTGTCGTTTTCAAGTAAAGTATTGCTGGAGGGTTGGAGAATATTGGGCGAGGATGTGTGGATGGAATTCAATCCTCATTTTGAATTCATACGGCCTTTTTTTTATACAACACGTCACTTTTTATTATTATTTGTTGTTAGGTGTAAGTCTTGGCCCGGTTGGTCGCCTCCTTATCTCTGATATCGGACATTGTAGTTTCAACTCCCACTCCAGAGACTTCAGCACAAAATCTAGGTTTACTAGATTAGTCCAGTGCAGGACTAGTGGAGCTTGGTGCTGTCGGAGGATCTGTCTTTCTGATAACAAATTAAACAGAGGCCCTATTTTCTCTCTCATGTGGACGTGAAAAAGTATACGGCCATATTGGAAGAAAATCAGGGGAGTTCAACCGAATGTCCTGGTCAATATTCATCCTTCAACCAACATCACCAGGTCAGATGATCTGGTTATTATAACTTTCTGTTTATGGGACCTTGCTATGTGCAAATTGGCTGTTGTGGTTTCCTACATTACTACACTTCAAAAATCACTCTATTGGTTGTAAATCGCTTTGGGACCTGCTTTGATAGTGAAAGGCGCTTTATAAAATAGAGACGTTCATCCTTTACAGTTAAATAACAAAACCTTTGCCAAATTGTGAAGCCAAGAAGTAGAGATAGTTGAAGCATAGATCATCCTGAACAACATGGCCCCTCAACCCTGCTCCTCCATTCAATAAGATCATGGCTGAACTTCTACCTCAATTCCACTTTCCCGCCATATCGCCATATCTTTTGATTCCCTTAGTGTCCAAAACTCTATCGACCTCAGTCTTGATTATAAGCAACGACTGAGCACGCACAGCCCTCGGGGGTAGAAAATTCCGAAGATTCACAAGCCGCTGAATGATTATTTGTCCTCCTGTCGGTCCTAAATGGCCGACCCCTTATTTTGAGACTATGACACCTAATTCTAGATTCTCCAGCCAGAGAGAGCAGTGTCTCTACATCTACCTTGTCAAGCCCTCTAAGAATTTTATACGTGTCAATGACATCACCACTCATTCTTCTAAAATCCAGAGAATCTCGGGTCATTCTACTCAACCGCTCTTCATAAGACTACCCTCTCATCCCAGGATTCAATCCAGTGAACCTCCGTTGCACGCCCTCTAAGGCAAGCACATCCTTCCTTAGGTAAGGAGAACAAAACTGTTCACAGTACTCCAAATGCGGTCTCACCAAATTCCTATATATTTTCAGCAAGACCTCATTACTCTTATACCCGAACCCCCTTGCGATAAAGGATAACATACCATTTCCCTTCCTAATTTCTTGCTGTACCTTAATGTTAACTTTTTTGATTCGTGTACAATGATACCCAAATCCCTCTAACTGCAACATTTCTTAGTCTGTCACCTTTTTACAAAATATTCTGCTTTTCTATTCTTCCTAACAAACTCAATAACCTCACATTTCCACACAATATACTATATTTACCACCTTCACTTAACCTGTCTATATCCCTTTGCAACCCCTTTGTGTCCTCCGCACCGCTTACTTTCCCTCCTTTGTATCGTCAGCAAACTTGGATACATTATACTCGGTTCCCTCATATAAGTCATTGATATATATTTTAAGCAGCTGAGGCTCCAGCATTGATCACTGTGACACCTGACCAGTTACAACCTGCCGACCCGAAAATGACCCATTTATTCCTACTCTTTTTTTTCCTGTCGGATAAAGAATTCACAATCCATGCTAATATGTAACCATCAATCCTATGAGACCTAATTTTGTGTAACAACCTCTTTCTGCCGTCCCAGTGATTTCTGGACCTTCAATAGATTACTCGAAATCCCAGTAGATTTCACCAGTATCATTGGATTTCTCCAGCTTTGTTCAGAGAGGGAAAGACGTGGACTTTTGATCAACAGATGCCCACGTGAGTTTATTTCGTTGTGATGAAATCTGGTAGCCCCACGTGTAGTTAGATGTAAAGTGTAAGGTAGGATGGGCTGTTAAATCTCGGAGATGCAGACCTGCCAGTCAGAGCTTGTTCTGGCGAGAGAGAAGGAGGGGGTTAAAATAGATGCTCCTGTTAAATCACTCTCTGCACTAAATAAAAGTTTCAAACTAAACAGGCTTTTAAACTGTGTTAAAATGACACAGGCTAGAGTTTAACACAGAGGCAGCAGGGCAGAGAGGGAATTAAACCATTGAAATATGAACTACAATGAAGAATAAATGGAGCGTAGTGTGCTATTTCGAAGTAATGTTTATGGAGAGGTAGAGTTCGGAATCTCTGAAGAAAGGGTGTGTCGGCCATTATCCATAGAGTTTGCAAATGCGCTTTATTTAATCAATCTGAATAAAATTGGGTTGAATCTGAATGTACTTCTGATCTGCAGTTCAATTTATATACCTTTTTCATCATTTTTTTATTTAATCTGTAACAACAGTTGAGAGCAGGAGAGTGCTGCATGACCCTTCCCAAATTAATAACACAGTAGAAGAGGTAAGAGTACATTCTGATTTATTACCGAATACAGCAGGTCACTGGGAAAGTTAAACTTTGTGCAGAACAGCTGGAAAAGCTCCTGAGATATGAAGTGGGCAGGGTCAGTTACACAAGACTGGGTGTCTTTATTGTGCAGCCTCCAGACATGACGTGTAGAACTGTAAAAATTCAACCCAAAAGTGTTGTGCCCCAGAACAGACATCAATAGTCTCGCCTGCTGCTGATCTGTTATTCTGCATTCAAACCCCAGGCTGATAACAACTCGTTTTTTAGAAAATGTTCAGTGCTTTCTGTGTGAACTTCTTGGGGGTAATTTTGATTTTGTGCTATATTGTAAAACGGGAGATAGCGAATCGGCAGCCCGTTCTACATCTGTACCGATTTTTAATTCCATTGATTTCAATGCAACCCTTTGAAAGGAATATTTGCATTGTACAGATATATACCAAACAATGTCCGCCTCTTTCTTCCTTCCATTCTATATCTGTTTCTGTCTGTCACGCTCCAGCTCTGCCTCTTCCTGTTCTCTCGTTCTCTTTGCTTGAATCCTTCTTTCTCTCGGTCATTTTTCCGTGTGTCTATCTTCTTGTATCTTCCGTTGTCTCTCTCTGCTCTCTTTGTTTTACCTTCTCTCCCTTTCCCAATCCATCTTTTTATTTCCCTCGGGCACTCACACGCCCTCTATCTAAATTTGTCTCTTCCCTTCAGTTTATTCCTCCATATGTGTACCCGCCCCTTTCCCTTTTTTGCTCTTCCTTCCTGTCTCTTTTAATGTTAATCTGTGTTATTCATTTCATTTCTCTCTTGTTAATTTATAAATATCCCTGTTCCCTATGTTCGCGCTCTCCCCCTCTCTCTCACTGCCTTCTTTCTCTTTTCTCGTTCCCTTTTCTTCTCCAGCTTTCTTCTTTTCTCTCTCTTTCTTTCTTCTCTGCCTTCCTACTTTCTCCCTCTCTTTCTTACTAACCTTATTTCTGTCTCACTGTCTCTATGTCTGGCTGTTTTTTAAAAAAATCTATTTCTTTCACTATCTGCATCGTTGTGTCTTTATTAGCCTTTCACGTGTTTGCCTTTCTTTACCTTTACAGTGAAAGATCCAGGGGATTTATTCATTTCTCTCTCTACAATTTTCTCTCATAATCAAATAAATTAAAAATAATCAAAATGATATCTGAATGTTAGCCTTTAATCTCAAGGGCTGGAATACAAAGGGGTGGAACTTAGAATAATGGAATAATAGAATGATATAGCATAGGAGGCGGATATTCGTCCCATCGTGCCTGGTATTGCTCTTTGAAAGAGCTGTCCAATGATATCATTCCCCTGCCCTTTCTCTCCAGCTCTGCAATTTTTTTCCCTTCAAGTATTTATCCAATTACCTTTTGAAAGTTATTATTGAATCTGCTTCTGCCACCCTTTCAGGTCACAACAATTCGCTATGTAAAAAAAAACCTCCTCATCTCCCTCTGGTTCCTTTGCACATTACTTTAAATCATTGTACTCTGGTTATCGACCCTTCTGCCACTGAAAACAGTTTTTCCTTATTTACTCTCAAAACCCTTCTTAATGTTGAACACCTCTATTAAATCTACTAGCAATATTTTGGGCGGTCTCCAACCCGTGCTTTGGTATGGGGTCTTCTGTAAGGGTCCCATTGCAACGCACACAATGCCCCATTGACTGGAGAGGCATCATACCATCATTTCATGTATTTATGCTTCCACAGTGGGTGGAGGGAAATGCTGAAGTGGGTTCGGATCGGAGTGATCTAAGTGCTTCTTTGAGAATTCTATCTCCTGTCTCAGAGTGACCATCTCGGGTATTAATCTTTCCTCCAGCTCCTGCATGTTCTTTTGATGGTGGGTTTGATCTTCCATTTCCGCTCCTGCTGGTCGTCCTGTTTTTGACTGAGGACTCGTCGTGGGGCACTACTTAACTCATCTAACTTCTTTTATCACGTTTTATCCTGCATTTCCTGTCGTTGCAGTTTGGCAATATATGCTACTAATTTTCTGGCTTTATTTGCACCTTCGGTGTGAATCTGCTGACGCAGTTAAAGTCGCGTTGTAAGCAGCTGTCTGAGATAATTGATTTTCCACCTCTAATAGACCGAGTAGTATTGCATTCGGTTTATAATTATTTATTATAATTTGCTGTCCTTCCTATAACACGATTATAGCTTTCCACTTTTCCTTTGTCACATGCTTTCCTTTGGTGAGTATATTAACCAACTCGCCAAGCTGCTATTTGTTTTCAGCTTTTTCTATCAAGGAGCTTTATTAACTTTTATATAGTCCAACGACTCGACATTTCCAATTTTTGTCATAGAGATACGAGATATCCTTCATTTAATATTTTCTGTTATCGAACACTTTTTTCTGATCACAAGATTAAAGGGGTGCGATCACATTTCAGTACAACCAAGATGATTAAATTAAAATGGTCAAAGTTGATGCACTATATTAGATAACAAGAGTTCGTTCTTCGATTACAGTCATACAAAAGATTAACTACTTACACATCCATTTACAACCACAACTTCAATCAGATCGATTCACACCCATCAATACTCAACACAAATCCAATTATATTAATTCATACCCACCAATACTCAACACAACTTCAATCAGAACAATTCACTCGCACCAATACTCAACACAACTTCAATCAGATCAATTCACACCGACTAATATTCAACACAACTTCAATCAGAACAATTCACACGCACCAATGCTCAACAGAACGTCAATCAGAACAATTCACACGCACCAATACTCAACAGAACTTCAATCAGAACCATTCACATCTATCATTACTCAATATAACTCCAAACAGATCAATTCACATCCACCAATACTCAACACAACTTCAATCAGATCAATTCACACTCATCAATAATCAATACAAATTCAATCAGATCAATTGACAACCACTAATACTCAACACAACTTCATTCAGATTAATTCACACCCAACAATACTCAACATAACTTCAATGAGAACCATTCACACCTATCAATAATCAATATAACTCCAAACAGATCAATTCACATCCACCAATACTCAACACAACTTCAATCAGATCAATTCACACTCATCAATACTCAATATAACTCCAAACAGATCAATTGACACACATCAACACTCAACACAGCTTCAAACAGATCAATTCACACACATCAATACTCAACACAACTTCAATCAGATCAATTCAAACCCAGATATACTCAAAACAACTTCAATCAGATCAATTCACACCAACCAATACTCAACACAACTTCAATCAGTTCAATTCACACCCAGATATACTCAAAACAACTTCAATCAGATCAATTCACACCCACCAATACTCAACACAACTTCAATCAGATCAATTCACACCCACCAATACTCAACACAACTTCAATCAGATCAATTCTCACCCACCAATACTCAACACAGCTTCAATCAGATCAATTCACTCACCAATACTCAACACAGCTTCAATCAGATCAATTCACTCACCAATACTCAACACAACTTCAATCAGATCAATTCAGAACCACCAATACTCAACACAACTTCAATCAGATCAATTCAGAACCACCAATACTCAACACAACTTCAATCAGATCAATTCACACCCACCAATACTCAACACAACTTCAATCAGATCAATTCACACCCACCAATACTCAACACAGCTTCAATCAGATCAATTCACTCACCAATACTCAACACAGCTTCAATCAGATCAATTCACTCACCAATACTCAACACAACTTCAATCAGATCAATTCACACTCATCAATACTCAACACAACTTCAATCAGATCAATTCAGAACCACCAATACTCAACACAACTTCAATCAGATCAATTCAGAACCACCAATACTCAACACAACTTCAATCAGATCAATTCACACCCACCAATACTCAACATAACTTCAATCAGATCAATTCACACCCACCAATACTCAACACAACTTCAATCAGATCAATTCACACCCACCAATACTCAACACAACTTCAATCAGATCAATTCACACCCACCAATACTAAACACAACTTCAATCAGATCAATTCACATCTAGAAATAATCAACACAACTTCATTCAGATGAATTCACACTCATCAATACTCAACACAACTTCAATCAGATCAATTCACACTCATCAATACTCAAAACAACTTCAATCAGATCAATTCACACTCATAAATAATCAATATAACTCCAAACAGATCAATTCACACACATCAATACTCAAAAGAACTTCAATCAGATCAATTCACACTCATCAATACTCAACACAACTTCAAACAGATCAATTCACACTCATCAATACTCAACACAACTTCAAACAGATCAATTCACACTCATCAATACTCAAAACAACTTCAATCAGATCAATTCACACACATCAATACTCAACACAACTTCAAACAGATCAATTCACACTCATCAATACTCCACACAACTTCAATCAGATCAATTAACACCCACCCATACTCAACATAACTTCAATCAGAACCATTCACACCTATCAATATTCAATATAACTCCAAACAGATCAATTCACACTCATCAATACTCAACACAACTTCAATCAGATCAATTCACACTCATCAATACTCAACACAACTTCAAACAGATCAATTCACACACATCAATACTCAACACAACTTCAAACAGATCAATTCACACTCATCAATACTCAACACAACTTCAAACAGATCAATTCACACTCACCAATACTCAACACAACTTCAATCAGATCAATTCTCACCCACCAACACGCAACACAACTTCAATCAGATCAATTCACAGCAAACAGAACTCAACACTACTCCAATCAGGTCAATTCACACCAACCAATAGAAACATAGAAACCTAGAAAATAGGAGCAGGAGTCGGCCATTCGGCCCTTCGAGCCTGCTCCTGTATTCAGTATGATCATGGCTGATCCTCTATTTCAATACCATATTCCCGCTCTCTCCCCATACCCCTTGATGCCTTTTGTGTCTAGAAATCTATCCAGTTCCATCTTAAGTATATTCAGTGACTTGGCCTCCACAGCCTTCAGTGGTAGAGAATTCCACAGGTTCAACACCCTCTGAGTGAAAAAAATTCTCCTCATCTCTGTCCGAAATGTCCTACCCCGTACACTGAGATTGTGACCCCTCGTTCTGGTCCCCATCCTCCCTGCATCCAGTCTGTCTAGCCCTGTCAGAATGTTATATGTTTCATTGAGATCCGCTCTCTTTCTTCTAAACTCGGGTGAATACAGGCCGATTCTACCCAATCTCTCCTCATACGACAGTCCTATTATCCCAGGGATCAGTCTGGTGAACCTTCGCTGCGCTCCCTCTATGGACAGTATATCCTTTCTTATGTAAGGAGAACAAAACTGAACACAATACTCCAGGTGTGGTCTCTCTAACACCCTGTATAACTGCAGTAAGACATCCTTGCTCCTATATTCAAATCCTCTTGCAATGAAGGCCAACATACCATTTGCCTTCCTAACTGCTTGCTGCACCTGTATATTTGCTTTCATTGACTGGTTTACAAGGGTACCCAGGTCCCTTTGTGCATCAACATTCCCCAATCTATCACCATTTAAATAATGCTCTGCCTTTCTGTTTTTCCTTCCAAAATGGAGAACTTCACATTTATCCACATTATATTGCATCGGCCATGTATTTGTCCATTCACTCAACTTGTCTAAATCGACATGAAGCTCTTTGAATCCTTATCACAATTCACAATCCTACCTAGTTTTGTGTCGTCAGCAAACTTGGGAATATTACATTTAGTTCCCTCATCCAAATCATTGATATATATTATGAATATCTGGGGCCCAAGCACTGATCCCTGCGGTACTGCACTAGTCACTGCATGCCACTACGATAAAGACCCATTTATTCCTACTCTCTATTCCCTGTCTGTTAACCAATTTTCAATCCATGTTGGTATATTACCCCAAATCCTGTATGCTTTAATGTTACACACTAACCTCTTATGTGGGACTTTATCAAAGGCCTTCTGAAAATCCAAATAAATCAGATCCACTGGTTCTCCCTTATCTATTCTACCAGTTACATCCTCAAAGAATCTGAACAAAATTCCAATCAGATCAATTCACACCCAGAAATACTCAACATAACTTCAATCAGATCAATTCACACCCACCAATACTCAACAGAACTTCAATCAGAACCATTCACATCTATCATTACTCAATATAACTCCAAACAGATCAATTCACATCCACCAATACTCAACACAACTTCAATCAGATGAATTCACACTCATCAATACTCAACACAACTTCAATCAGATCAATTCACACCCAAAGATAATCAACATAACTTCAATGAGAACCATTCACACCTATCAATATTCAATTTAACTCCAAACAGATCAATTCACAATCATCAATACTCAACACAACTTCAATCAGATCAATTCACAATCATCAATACTCAACACAACTCCAATCAGATCAATTCACACCCAAAAATATTCAACATAACTTCAAACAGATCCATTTACACCCACCAGTACTCAACATAACTCCTTTTAGATCAGTACACACCGATCAATACTCAACTTATCTCCAATCAGATTAATTTTCATATATGGTAATCCCATTTCCAGAATTTGAGACCCTCACATTTAAATTTAAAAGAACCGGAATTTCACTGTGGCCGCAATAAAAGTCTGGCTTCCACAATTTGACAGGTTAGTTAACCTCAATAATTCCAATTTTATTCAATATAAAAATTAAACTCAAGGCAGAACGGATTAAATTAACAATATAGCACGAGCTTAGTAAAACCCAATAATTTACATCGTCTTTCATTTTGTACTTCTTCATGTGCGTCTTTACAAGACTGAAAATACTGGAAATAACTGCTTTCACAGCTAAACAAAATCTTTGTAACATTAGACAAAAGAGGAAAACTCATAACAATAGCCCGCAACAGCAAAAAGAAAGCTTATTCCTCTTCCTCGTCTCATCGGAATTACTCAGCCAATCTCTTACCACCAGCTACTTCAAACCTTTAAAATTCGGGCCCACCGAGAGACGCGAAATGTTTGAGGATTTATCTCATCGCTGCCTCGCAACAAAAGGATTGTTATTCCTTCAATAACTGCAACAAATTCCACTTGATTCTGGCCCGAGTGGTTTCAAATAGCAAATTTAATAGATTGACTTACAACAGTAATAAAACTGTCTTAAAATTAAATTAAAGTACAAGCAATCAATACACCCTGGTTATAGATGTAACACAACTGTTTTCAGAATACTTTAAAAGACTAACAATCAATACACCCTGATTAGAGATATAACGCAACTTTCTTCAGATTACATTAAAAGACAAGCAATCAATACACCATGATTATAAATGTAACACAACTTTCTTCAGATTACATTAAAGACCAGCAATCAATACACCCTGATTATAGATGTAACACAACTGTTATCAAATTGCATTAAACGACAAGCAATGAATTCCTCCAGGTTCAGGATGAGCAGATCTCACCTCCGTGCACTGCCTTTGGCAATGGACGTCCGATAACCCCCTCTCGAGACTTCCAACTTTAGGGAGGGAGCGTGCCCTATCTTTATACTATTCGGCTGAATTGTTCTGCATGTCAACATCAGTTTCCTTATCTCCTGGTTGTAAAACGTCTCACTGTGCTGACTCTGTGAAACACAACCAAGGATGGCTATGTTATGTTAGCGTGGCTGCCTTATCCCTTAGCTCTGCTGCATAAACAGTTTGTTCCATGTCAGCGTTGAATGGCTTCTGGAATGTGATTTCATAGCAACTATCTGGTGCGAACTGTCTCATGACTTTTGGTTGTTTTTCACCATTCTAATGACTCAGCATTCTTTCAGTGGCCTCTTGGTTTTATGTAAGTTATCTTTCTCACAGAGATGCTGAACTTCGCCCCCCTTTAACATCTTGTTAAGATACTTGGCACCATGTGAGCTGGTATTGCCTATGCTTGTTTCAAACCATATTTTTACATTCACCAAACAGCAGCTAAAAAGCGACTGTATCCATTTTCTAAAAATAATTATTTAACACGTGAGAATTGTAAAGAACTGGTACCGAGCTACATGCTCCGCATCGCAGAAGGACAAATCCAGAAGTATTGAAATAATTAGTGTGGAAACTGAGGCAAAAGAAAATGAGTCTGTCCCCATAATTAAGGCAACAGCACTGAGTTTTATACAACCCGAATAAAGAATGGATTGGAACGATGCAAGGGTCCAGCATAGCAACCTTTGAAATTTCTACAATATTCACAGCATGAAGGGGCTAGAATGGAATATGTACCCAGAACAACATCGGAAATCATTTGTGCTTGATTAGAATTTTCACTCTCATCATGGTCAGGAACTCCCGTGCTGGGAAGGGATCTTTTTCCCATTTCAGGAACTCAGTGTTAGCATTTGGCACTCAAACGTCAGGCGCAGCTCCGCAAAATGAACCATCATGAGCCTCATCCCAAACCCGATTTCCGAAAAGATTATTGCTGTGGGCGCTTGTACTGAGATGGTACTAGTGCCGATTGGATGTCACTTTTATGTCCCAGCCGATTAAAAACACTGAAACATCAAAAACTGGTAGCAAATTAGTTGCATAGACGTCTGGTATAATGAATGTACATGGGTATGTTTAATCACACTCCGATATTGAGTTAGTTTACAGTTATTAATAATTATTAGAATTCTACTCTGTTTAATTATGTTATGGTTCTGTGAGAAAATCACTAAATTCAGGAATCGCTTTTGATTGTGTAGGCGCCAGCCGTTCAGAATTCGGTTGTGTCGGTGTGAACTAATTGAGATGAGAAACAGATGTTTTTGGGGGGAATATTGTCGTTGCTCGAGATGACAACGAAATGGTGGTGAACAGATGTCCTTTGTTGAAGAAAACGGAAGCTGATTTGTGGCTGAGTCGAGATAGTAGAGCAATGCAAGAATGGCTGTCGGCTTTCCTTGAGCGGAGGTAACTATTAATGAATTTGGCAAGAGTTACCTGAAAATATGTCTGAGAGAGTCACGGTAATTAAGAACAGACCACATCTGTTCTCCAGCTAATTGTGACAGGGTTTGGAGGAATGATACGCCCCAATTTCCGTTTAATGTATATATTAAAGAAACGAAGAAGATCGGCAGAAGGAAATTGCTAAATTGAACCGTGTACCTTGAACGTTCAGTGGGACTCGTGATAGGCGACCCCTACTGTTCGCTCCAGTCCCACAAATCGGCGTTCCTCCAACTCTCCCCTTTTATGTCTGTCCATCTCACTCCGCCCTCCCATCGGCGACCGTATCTTCATAGGTTTAGGCCCTAAGCTTTGGAATTACCCTCGCAACATCGCCACCTCTCCTTCCTCCCTTAAAATCATGCTGTATCATAGCATCGTCGCACAGTACAGCAGAGGAGGAGGCCATCCGGCCCATCATGCCTGTGCCGTCTCTTTGAAGAGCTATCCAATTAGTCCCATTCCCCTGCTCTTTCCCCAGAGTGCTGTAATTTTATTCCCTTCAAGTATTTATCCAATTGCCTTTTGATAGTTATTATTGAATCTGTTTCCACCGGCCTTTCAGGCAGTGCGTTCCAAATCATTACAACCAGCTGCACAAAAAAATGTTTCCTCATGTCGCCTTTGGTTCTTTTGCCATTTACGTTAAATCTGTGTCCTTTGGTTACCGAAATTTCTGCCACTGGAAATAGTTTCTCCTTATTTACTCTATCAAAACAGTTGATGATTTTGAACACCGCTATCAGATCTCCCCTTAACCTACTCTGTTCTAAGGAAAACAACTCCAGCTTCTCCAGTCTCTCCACATTACTGAAGTTCCTCATCCCTTGTACCATTCTAGGGAATCTGTTATGCATTCTCTCTAAAGCCTTGATACCTTTTCTAAAGTGTGGTGCCCAGAATTGAATACAATACTCCAGCTGAGGCCTAACCAGTGTTTTATAAAGGTTTAGCATAACTTGCTTGCTTTTGTACTCTGTGCCTCTATTAATAAAGCCGAGGATCCAATAAGCTTTTTAGCAAGCTTCTCAACTTGTTCCGCCACCTTCAATGATTTCTGTACATATGTGCCCAGGTACCAGCTACCCAGGTTTCTATACTCCCTTTAAAATTATATTCTTTTGTTTATTTTGCCTCTCCTTATTATTCCTACCAAAATATTGGAACACAAGAAAATAAGAAATTGGAACAGGAGTAGGCCACAATGTCCCTCGAGCCTGCTTCACCATTCAATAAGATCATGGCTGATCCTCAACCTCAACTCCACTTTCCCGCCCGATCCCCATATCCCTTGATTCCCTAGAGTCTAGAAATCGATCGATCTCAGCCTTGAATATATCCCACGACTGAGCATCCATAGCCCTCTGGAGTGGAAAATTCCAAAGATTCACAACAATCTGAGTGAATAAATTTCTCCTAATCTCAGTCCCAAATGCGCGACTCCTTATCCTGAGTCTATGCCATCTAGTTCTAGACTCTCCAGCCACTCTTCTCTGCATTATATTCCATCTGCCATACGTCTGCCCATTTCACCAGCCTGTTTATGTCCTCCTGAAGTCTGAGAGTATCGTCCATATTGTTTACTACATTTCGGAGATTCGTCTCATCTGAAAACTTTGACATTATGCCCTGTATACCCAAGTTCAGATCATTAATATATACCAAGAAGAGCAGCGGTCCTAATACTGACCCTGGGAAACACCATTATATATTTCCCTCCTGTCTGAAAAACAACCGTTCACCGCTGCTCTCTGCTTTCTACCCGGTAGCCAATTTTTATCCACTTTGCCACTGTCCCTTTAGTTCCATGGGCTTTAATTTTGTTAACAAATCTATTCTGTACTATTTATCAAATGTATTTTGAGAGTCCATATACCCTCTCCCTTACTTCATCAAAGAACTCAATCAACTTAGTCAAACACGATTTTCCTTTAACAAATCTGTGGTGATTTTCATTTATTAGCCCATACTTTTCCAAGTGCCAATTAGCTTTGTCCCCGATTATGGTCTCAAAAAGTTTCCCCACCACCGACGTTACGCTGACTGGCCTGTAATTGCTGGGTTTATTACTCTCCCTTCTTTTCAACAGGCGTTCAAAACTTGCAATCCTCAGTCCGCTGGCACCGTCACCATATCTAAGGAGGATTGGAACATTGTGGCCAGAGCCTCCGTAATTTCCACGCTTAGTTCCCTCAGTAACTAGAATGCACCCCCAACTGTGCCGGGTGACTTTTCTACTTTGAGTACTGCCAAACTTTTAAGTACCTACTCGTCATCTATTTTTATCATATCCAATTTCGCTACTGCCTCCTCTGCTACAATGGCTGCATCCGCTTCAATAGTGAAGGCTGATGCGAAGTATTCATTTAGGATCTCAGCCATGCCTCTGCGTCCACACGAAGATCTCCTTGTTTGTCGCTAATCGGTCCCACCCTTCCTTTGACTACCCTTTTACTATTTATGTGTTGATTAAAAAAGTTTATGGATTTTTTTTTTTATATTAGCCGCTAATCTAATCTCATACTCTCCCGTTGCCCCTCTTATTCCCTTTTTAGATCTCCTCTGTACTTACTGTAATCAGCCTGGTTCTCTACTGTATTTTGAACCTTATATTCGTCATAAACCTCCTTTTTCTGTTTCATTTTAATCTCTATATCTTTAGTCATCCAGGGAGCTCTAGCTTTGGAAGCCCTTCCTTTCTCTCTTTTAGGGATGTGTCTAATCTGTACCCGAACCAATTCCTCCCTGAAGACCTCCCATTGGTCAATCACTGTTTTGCCAACCAATCTTTGATTCCAATCCTCCTGAGCAAGATCGCTTTTTGTAAATATCATTAAAATGTGAAAGATATTTTGATTCAGACATAATCTGTTTGGGCCATTTAAAGGAATTTGCAAAAGACTATTCTGAATGCATTACATTAGATTGTTATTTGCATCTCTGTCACTTTATATTAGTTTCCCGCCAACGGCCAGCTAATTGGTGTTTTGATCACCGCGTCTCTTGCACTGAGAATGAGTGAGGAAATAATAGGCAGGCGACATCCACTTGTGTGAAAAAGAAACATTATACGGCCCTTGATTTTAAACATCAGGACAGCCTTATTCATAGTGGCCGAATTTAATAACGTGAAAATTAATACTTATTTATAGCACGGTATGAGAAACAAAATCTCTCCTTTTTGACTTTCTTCCAATATGAAATATTGATAAATACCTGCAATTTTTCAAACGTACCATCAGAGCCTTTCTTTGCCTTTGTCGATTTGCACTCTATTCCCAGGATAACCACAATCCCAAACAGGATAAATGCAGCGAGAGACAGACGAATTAGGTTGGAATGAGCTGTGAAGTGGGAACCTGGAATGTTTAAGAAATGAGAGAATGTGAATGGGTAATTCTCCTGTTTGCACTGCAAACACAAGTACGGGGTCACTCTGTAATCCTGACTCAGCCTTCGCCTCACAAGAACGGGACCACTGTAATATTCTCAGTCAGCGTTAATTATCAGAGACCGACTCAGTCCAGGATAACTTGAATCGGTCTCTATTCATTTGTGTAATTAATTGACACGTTGGATATCTGAATAGTTCGATTCAGCAGATTTGTACTCGCAACAGACGCTGTCAATTAAAGGTGACCTTTCCGCCGTTTCAACATATGTTGCATGGATTGAGAGATTTGACTTTGTGTGTATGGTATTGTATGGTAGTGTATGGGAACATGAACTTTTTCCGGAGAAATAAATTGAATCAGTTGTATCCAAATGCATGTCCGTGAACAAAGTAAAAGACGCTCGCAGAAGGCTGGCCGATATTTCCAACAGATTGAAATCATTGGCATCAATTAGGGAACAGAATAATCAGGGGATGAGGCAAATTAGTTTTCCAACACTGGGAGTTTTAGTTATCTTCATCCGTACGGCTGATCAACAGGGATATCAGACGGAATGTAATATAGATAGAGCTGACTGTTGTGTACGTGTGTGCGTGTGTATGTGTTTGGATGCCATTTAGAACCGAGATGAGGAGAATTTTCTTCACTCGGAAGGTGGTGAACCTGTGGAATTCTCTACCAGAGAAGGCAATGGAGGCCAAGTCATTAGATGTATTCAAGAAGGAGATAGATATATTTCTTAATGCTAAAGGGATCAAGGGATAAGGGAAAAAGCGGGAACAGGGTATTGAGTTAGACGATCAGCCATGATCATTTTGAATGGCGGAGCAGGCCCGAAGGGCCGAATGGCCGAATCTTGCTCCTATTTTCCATGTTTCTATGTTTCTATGAATGTGTGTGTATGCTTGTTTGTGTGTGTAAGTGCGTGTGTGTATGAGTGCCTGTGTTTGTTTGAGAATGTCTGTGTGTGAGAGCATGAGGCTGCGTGTGTTTATGTGTGTGTGTTTGTGTGTGCGAGAGTGTTTGTGTGACTGTGTGACTATCGGGATACGTTTATTCGTCTGTCTGTCTGCAATGGGAATGAATTAACCGCTGTAAGTCACGGCAGTGCCCCGGGGTTACTTTACCTTAACATTGTGGATACTGTTGGGTATGTTGTGAATATGATTGAAACATGTATATGAGAAATCCAATGGCAACTGTTGGAAATAATTGAGTTTGTACCACGCGGGGTTGAGTCACGAATCATTAAGAGCATACAGCAAAAGCGTTTTCCTGATGGTAAAATTAAAATTTGCACAACATCGGGTAAAAACTCTATCAATGTTTTCCATCTTCAATGGATCACGACATAATTGTTATTTTGTTTGACAGCAAAACAATCCAAGTAAATGTGCAACAACAAATATATTAAATGTACAAAGAATTTCACAACGGTTCGTAAGTCTGTAGTTACGCGGCGATTCTGAGAATCGCTGAATATACATGTAACAACAATTTAATACAAGGCTATCGATCAAATTAGGAATATGTTTCGAAGTTACAGGACAAACCACAGCCTAATGTGTTACTGGGAAAAAACGCAACCAGGCGATAAGATAATTTATTGCAATCCTGTCAAGCACCATATCATTGGAAGTGGCTGAAGGTAATGGCATCGTAGCCATGTGTCACTGGGTGATTGGTGAAATGTTTGATTGACTTTTGAATTATTTTTCTCATTGGTTCATTCATCATTTCATTCTTTCATCCTACGTTAATAATACCTTCAATCCAAAACCTGAGGCAGATTAAAGATGAAAAAGAAACACTTTTGGGGACGGTCAGTTGAACATAGTCACTGTGTGAATCTCACTCACCTCTTACAGATATATGTACAGGGTCACTCTGAACGGAGTTTAACAGCCTTCCCCTCACATCCCCTTTATACAGACAGGTGTATTTTCCTTCATCGGCATGATCTATATTCGTGATGGTGAAGTTGACAGAATTGTTCCGCGCAGCAGCAGGATGGGCATCCGAGTAATTCGCTTCCCCATGTCTGTATAAGTAAAATGTGAAGCCAGGAAGGACCCGGGTGGTTGTACAGTTAAAGATGACTTTTCCACCCTTCACAACAGGACTAGAATCTACTGATATATTTGGTTTGGGTAGGTCTGTAAATGGAAAGGAACAAGCAGTGACGATCAATTTAAATCGAACACAGATTTATTTTTGTTAACCAAACTGTAATAGACCGGGTACAACAGTCTTGGCTAATACCACCGAATTCCACTCGTTGCCGCCAGTACGGCAGCTGAACAATTAATGGATGAGTTTAACATTGCGAAGAATGGGGAGGATTGGATGAGGAAAAGGAACGATTGTGAAACAGACATCTTTCATCCACTGAAGTTTTTTTGGTGTGTGAAGATTATGGAAAGAAAAAAACAGCCCAAAAACTCCTACTGTTCAAGATTGCTTGAAAGACTTCCACTCCCAGTGTTATATTTAGTGATAAGGAATTGTTCCACTCACTTCGAATTATCTTATATGGTCTGGGATTTCCTGCAGGGGCGCAACCTGGAAGTTGCACAGAAATTAAGCCCATTCCGATGATCAATTAACGCTAAAATTTCCTGCCAATATCAGCATACGCCTGAACGTGAACTCGGGCGTAATTCAGAGTAAATAACCGGGACCCAAGAAAAGCGTGGATCTCACATCATGGGGAAGAAATTGGTCATCGGCTGTAGCGCAAAACGGGCGGTAACGCATTGATCGCTCGTTATAGGCCTCGCCTGATATTCAGTCCAATAACATCGTGCTGACAGGTTGAAGACACTTCATTACTGCTAGAAATACGATGGATGACAACTGATGTCCTCCAGCAGCTCTCCAGGTGCTCAGCCAAGATCCTTATTTGTGAGAAGCAAACAAAGTGCCTGTTGTCGGTTGCGCAATGATCTCTCCATTAACAAGTTGATTTTCTTTTGGGGGGCGGGGGTCGCTGGTATCTCGACTGCCACTGAGTTCGATAGCCGTGGGTTCAAGTGCCCACTCCGAAACCTGAGACCATAAGCTCTGTTGCCACTTCATTGTAAAAAGTAAAATCATTTTAGGAATGTAATTCCTTTATTTCCTATATATATGTATATATTTACATACATGTTACCTCAATGGAAACGAAAATCATGCGAGGTGAAAAATGGGCGGCAGATTCACTATCGCCCGTTTTGTGCTACCACCCAAAATGCTTTTCATTGCCTGATCTCCATTAACAAATTAATTATTCAGTCGGGTCACTGGCAGCTCGATGCCACTGTGTTCCAAGGCCGTGGGTTCAAACCCCACTCCAAGACCTGAGACCATAAGCCCTGTTGAAGGTTCATTTTAATGCGAAGCAAGTGCTACAAGGTGGTGTGAGACCTTAAACCAAGGCACCGCCTGGTCTGCTAAGGGTCCGTGAAGGATCCGGTCATTTCCCCAATACTCAAACTTCAACCAGCCCCACCAATAGGTGAACTGGTCATTTTTCTGTTGTGTTTCGGACTAACTTGTTCCCACCTTTGTCGACACAACAAAAGCAGATACACTTTTAAATTAGGTCTAAATTAAGTGAGAGTCCAGCAGCTCGCACCGCCCTACCCGCTCACTTCAGACACACAGGCTCCTCGGGCAGAATGGCGCAGTGCTATCCTGCCGCAGTCACTTTGAGCACGGAGCTGGTAACGAAAGCAGGCCCGGTTCCGGGGAGAGAAAGCAGGCCCGGCCCGGCCCCATGGGAGGAAATCCAAAACTACTGGTCATGAATCTAAGATAGTCACTAATAAATCCAAGAAGGAATTTATTTACCCAGAGAGTGGTTAGAATGTGGAACTCGCTACCACAAGGAATAGTTAAGGCGACTAGCTGGGGAAGCTGGATGAATACACAAGGGAGAAAGAAATGGAAGGGAATAAAGATGAGGTTAGATAAAGTAGGGTGGGAGGAGGCTCTTGTGGAGCATAAACTCCGGACATGGACAAGTTGGGCCGAATGGCCTCTTTCTGTGCTGTAAATTCTATGTGATTCTATGCTGTATAATTCATTGCTTGTGAAATGCTACAGCACATCCCAAGGAACTAAAAAGCATTTCTGGATTGTAATTCCTTTCCTTTCTATACTCCTATCCTGTTCACTGTAAACCGAGACGATTTTCGCCCCCTTATATCCATTAATGTTCTTCGTGAATTGTCGGCGGGTGAATTCATGGCCCATTGTTACAAGGATCCAGTCAAGAGTTGAGCAATGGTAACAAAGCCATTCGATTATATTCCTCCCCCCGAATATTAGACGTTCCATTTTTTGAAAATACCAACAGTTTGAACAGACATGTTACCAATTCCTGTTTCCTGTCACTCACCTGCTATAGTGACCGTCACAGGATCGCTGCCCTGGGACAGTATCCGCCTTCTTTTGATGTAAATTTTATATTGGCATTGGTACCGCCCTCCTTGGTTTGTGCTGGTAATCGTGAAATTTCCAATGTTGCCCTTTATGAACATTTGACTCGAGGACAGCTTTCGGCTATCTCTGTAAAAGTAGAAGGTTTTACCACGAAATTCTCCGGTCACGGTGCAGGCAATAGTGGCCGTCTCTCCTTCAAAATACACCCCAGTCGGTTGATCAAGTGATATCACTGGCGTTGTTAGTGGATCTGTGGTAAATTAAGTAGAAACAACAGTGAGAAATGGATCTGTGCGTTTTCATGCTCAGTGCAAGGTTGGTAACTCAATGTCCATTGCGCTGTATTGAAGGAAATTGTTTGCATCGGGACTGAGATTCCACAAAAGGTGAATTCGCGACCTCATGAGAGAAATCAAAAGATTTGCGAAATAACAAAAAAAAATCAACTGTGGATGATGTTTCCAAAATTGGTTTCAGCCTTGAAATTGTGCTGTAGGAATCGAGTGGTGCAAGGAGAATGAATTTATCTGACATTCCTATATCTGCTCACTTAGCGGAGGAGAACCCCGATTAAAAAGATTGAAAGCCTCCTATAAATGGTGGAGACGCGCGTTTCAAATCAAGGAGTTAAGTGTTGAAGCCCATCTAACACACGGGGCTATTCCGTTCTGTTTTTATCCTGTGAAGCTTGGCGTCTATTTTAATTTTTCACTTGTTGTAATGTTGCAAACTCTCTGCCCCATCTCACTCACCTCTTACTGTTACTCCCAACGTGTCACTGAGCGAGGATCATATCCTTTTCCCGTTGACATAATTTCTGTACCGGCACTGGTAATCACCTTGATCATTCCTGCCGTTTGCTGTAATGTTATACATGTTGTTGGGAATGGAACCTGACACTTCTCGTTTATCTTTGTAAAAGGTATAATTGCCACCTGGATAATGTCTGTCTCCATTGCAGGTAATCGTGATGGTCTCTCCAGCTAAGTACACGCCAGTCTCTTCATTCAGAGTGATTTCAGGTTTCCCCAGAAGTTCTACAGTACAAACAACGACAGTGACCGTCAATGAATAGTTATCAATAAGGCACATTGGTGGAGAAGCGGTATAGAGAACATAAAGCTTGAAGCTGCACCCCAAAACAACATCTGCAGCGCAATCGGCCTCTTCAGCAGAACACGGATCATTTTCTGTTTACCTGTGCGCTTACAAATCACACGGATTATAAGGCGTGTAGCTGCCACACATAGATGTACGAGGGGTAGAAGAGCGAAAGAAACAGCGAGAGAGAATGAGACAGAGGGAGGGAGGGACGGAGGCAAAGAGAGACAGAGAGAGTGAGAGAGACAGATAGAGAGACAGAGGTAGAGAAAGGAAGTGAGAGAGACACACACACAAGGAGAAAGAGAATCACAGGGAGAGAGATGGAGAGAGTGAGGGAGGGAGACAGATAGAGAGACAGAGACAGAGAGAGAGTGAGAGAGACAAAGACTGGGAGAGGGACAAAGAGGCACAGAGAGAGTGAGAAAGACAGATTGAGTGAACGGGACATGAAATGTTCCAGTGAGAATAATAACACAAACTTAGGTATGAGTGGACAAGGAGTAGTGACTGAAGGTAGGATCACTGAGATAGATTCTCAGAGGGGTTTTAACGGTGGGGACAGAGGTAGCAAATTGAAGATGTGAAGGGGACCAGAATGAGAGGTTCTCGTGTCTTTATCGGGAAGTTTTATCAGATGAAACTTAACTGGTAGAAGTGCTAAATAAGCTGTAGGATGGGAAAGTAATATTGGAAGGCGCTAAATTGCTTGCAGAAGTGGGTGGATAACGATAAGCTGCAGATCAATGCGGATAATTGTGAAGTCTTGCAGTTAGTCAAATTCAACAGAGAGATGGATCACTTGATTAACATCAAAATAAACAACTTGCATTTATATTGTGCCTTCGCAATGGCAACTGCTGAGATGCCACCAATGCCACAACACGATTAGTTGCAGCAATCAATTTCATTTAGATATAAACGAACTCAGTGATTTAGCAGTCTAGAACTTTAGTCTTCAATGTCATTATTGTGGAGAAAAACGTCGACACTAACCTTGAGAAACGCTCCACCGAGCCCCAAAAATCACTAAAAAGAGAAAATATGGATTGGTTATACAGACACCAACACCTTTAGGGGGTTAATATGCAGGCTGACTTTCATGCATTGTTTTATGGATATTTCTCAGTATGATTGAGTTGGTGACGTTCTGGCCCGTTTTGATTCAACTACCACTCCGGAACTTTAGCAGATAATGTAGGCAGACACTAAATGCAGAGAGATCCAAATTTCCACTACCCTTCGTGGAAAAGTACTTCCTGGTTTAACTCCAAATGATTCACGTCTAATTTTAAGATTGTGCCCCCTTGTTCTGTATTCCCCCGCCATAACTGAATAAGTTCTACGAAGACGTCCGTTTGTAAGTAATGGCAATAATCTAAGGAAAGTATCAAAAGGTGCCATTGGTCCGAATGGCACAAAACAGCATGAAAATTTCTTCAAAATACAGAGAAAGTCCATTTTGTGCCCGAGGGAAACTTTCACTGAAAGACAAAGGAAAGCAGCTGGGTAGATTGTGTGTGCAAACACTGTGCACCTTTACACATCTCCACACGAAGGAAATCAGCTGGGTAGATTGTGTGTGCAAACACTGTGCACCTTTACACATGTCCAAACGAAGGAAAGCAGCTGGGTGGAGTGTGTGTGCAAACACTGTGCATTTTTACACATCTCCACACGAAGGAAAGCAGCTGGGTGGAGTGTGTGTGCAAACACTGTGCACCTTTACACATCTCCACACGAAGGAAAGCAGCTGGGTGGAGTGTGTGTGCAAACACTGTGCATCTTTACACATCTCCACACGAAGGAAAGCAGCTGGGTGGAGTGTGTGTGCAAACACTGTGCACCTATACACATGTCCACACGAAGGAAAGCAGCTGGGTGGAGTGTGTGTGCAAACACTGTGCACTTTTACACATCTCCACATGCGCGTACACCTCGAAACAGATTTGCAATGCCAGCGTCAGAGCTCTATTATGGATTGGAGCATAGCATTAACGGTGGGAATTGAAATTGAATAGACGGAGATCAACATTAATAAATTCTGAGCACAACATTCTGCTCCAATATAGTGTCTATTGATGGACATTAATCTCTACCCATTGTGCAGATCTGTGTCTCACCGATATGGTCAACTGTAGCACACTGAGAGAGAAAGTGGAGAAGAAATAAATTCTTAGATCTCAACGCTATGTGAATTATTCACCAGAAACGTTCAGTCTTACAAACAGTACACACACCCTCGTCAATATCACAACGTGCCTGAAACTGAGATGCAAGATGGAACAGAGAATGAAAAATATGCAAGCAAACTGAAAATGGTCAGAACTGAAGGGACCAGTGATAACAGTTGACGTCATAAAAGAAGGCAGCGGTTTCAACTCAGAGGAGCGTTAGTTGAAAGAAAGAGGAAATTAACAGCTGACAGGATGTCACAGAACCAAAGGAAGAGCTAAAAATATATTTACTAGTTTACTGGAATATGCACTGACTGCTAAAGTTTGTATTCTCCGGTTCTGTCTCCAACTCCCCTGAAGATGCGAATTCACGAAGGAAGTTGAAATCCATGGCCGCCCTCTAATAGACAGTGATCGGCACACGTGATTACGTCAATCGGTCAAGTGGACGATCAAAACTAGCAGGGACTGGTTGGATCCAATGGTCTGTTTCCGTCTTGGAATTCCATTGTAATTCAAGCAAAGTCAAGAATTCAGGTGATATGAGATGCCTGCTCCACGCCGTGCTGACGTAATTCAGTGCCCATTTCAGAATCCTTCAACCTTCCCTTACTTTTGTAATTGTATTATAAATTCCTATGCTCATACGTGTAATGGAAACTACTTATTTAAACCGGTGTCGCTGTAATTATACTTTTCTTTCAATTATGGCGCTGGTAGAGGGTGTAATTACAGTGTGATCAATTTACACAGGCAGTTTCCATTATAAACGTGAAAATAGGATATTACAATCGGAAAAGTTCCCAGGAAGATCACACAGACATAAGAATTTTTATGTTTCAGAAACGGTAAACGTGATCAGCCCCAAAACAGACCCGAATGCAGAAAGACTCGCCAAACCGCTCTATTTCAAGGATTTTCTATCTATCCCGACTATTTCATTAAAAAATGAACATATGAAATTGGAGCAGGAATAGGCCATACGGCCCCAAATGGCCCCCTTCGCCATTCAATACGATCATGCCTGATCTTCCACCTCAACTCCACTTTCTCGCCCGATCCCTTGATTCCCCTAGAGTTCAAAAATCTATCGTTATCAGTTTCGAATATATTCAACGGCACGGCATTCACAGCCCTCTGGGTTAGAGAATGCCAAAGATTCACAACCCTCTGAGTGAAGAAATGTTGCTTCATCCGAAATGGCCGACCCCTTATCCTGCCACTATCTCCTCTAGTTCTGGACTCTCCAGCCAGGGGAAACAGCCTCTCAGCATCTCTCAGCGTCAAACCCTCTAATAATTTTATACGTTTCAGTGAGATCACCGTTCATTCTTCTAAACTCCTCTATAGACCCATTGTAGACCCATTCTACTGAATCTCTGCTCTTAGGATAAAACTTTCATCCCAGGAATCAATTGAGTGAACCTTCGGTGCACTCCCTTTAAGGCAAGTTTATCCTTCGTTAGGTATGGAGATCAAAACTGTACAGAGTACTCCAGGTGTGATCTCACCAAAGCCCTATATAATTATACTCCAACCCCCTTGCAATAAAGGCTAACTAAACATTTGCTTTCCTAATTTCTTATTGCACCTATATGTTAACTTTCTGTGATTCGTGGACAAGGACATCCAAATCCCATTGAATACCAAAATTTAATAGAATCTCATCTTTTAAAAATATACTGCTTTTCTATTCTTTCCTGTCCTCTTCAGCTATCTCTCTGTTAATGTGGTCAAGTTGCCATTGATTTCTTGTCTCTTTATCTTTACCATAAGTCTGCTACATGGATAGATAGATAGATAGATAGATAGATAGATAGATAGATAGATAGATAGATAGATAGATAGATAGATAGATAGATGGATAGATAAATACAAGGAAAGAGGGAGAGAGACAGGCAGGAAGATAGATAGATAGATAGATAGTTAGATAGATAGATAATATCAACAAGATTTAAACAGACCTGCCACGGTTCTAGTGCCGCTGTATTGACACAAAAGTGGAAGATATGCCACACTGAACGATTGATTTAATTTTACCTAAATCTGCGCTTCGTTTTTGTAAAAAATATTCAAGTCCAATCTCTCTGATATGTTCTGGACAAAAGCAGAATGGCGATAGTTCCACAATCTCTCTGATATCTTTCAATGAAATGTTATTGTGTTTTGTTCGAGTGCTACTTATCACACCCTCCCCCCAACCCCAGGAAACATGATCCCATGAAGCCACTTGGTTTCGATTACATATTGTAGCTGCAGACGGAGGAACTTGAGCAAACACAGCTCTTCGATGGTTATTGCTCCTCGGTGATCACATATTTCTGTCCAAAGCTTTCAACTAACAAGAGCAAACAAGGAATGAAACGTTAATTGAACGTGGCAAGAGGTATATTTAGTGGCAGAGCAAACTTAAAGTCTCTGAATCTATAAAGGGGAACAATGGTCTTAGCTCAGTGAAGTTTTTATACTTCTTTGCACCTCTGCACTTGCACCCGCACGGGAAAAGGACATATGCAATGCATCCATCCGCCTTTCATTACCGAATACATGAATCCGTTAACGGAGGTATGGGTAGGTACTCACATTGGCAGGATGTGACGAGTGGAGTCCCGCAGGGAACTGTCTTGGGGTCTCAATTATTCACAATATTCACTAACGACTTAGGTGAAGGCATAGAAAGTCTCATATCTAAGTTTGCCGATGACACAACGATTGGTGGCATTGTAAGCAGTGCAGATGAAAACATAATATTACAAGCGATATTGATCGATTAGATGAATGGGCAAAACTGTGGCAAATGGAATTCAATGTAGGCAAATGTGAGGTCATCCACTTTGGATCAAAAAAGAATAGAACAGGGTACTTTCTAAATTGTAATAAGTTAAAAACAGTGGATGTCCAAAGGGACTTAGGGGTTCAGGTACATAGATCATTGAAGTGTCATGAACAGGTGCAGAAAATAATCAATAAGGCTAATGGAATGCTAACCTTTATATCTGGAGGACTCGTGCACCAGGGGGCAGAAGTTATGCTGCAGCTATACAAAACCGTGGTTAGACCGCACCTGGAGTGTTGCGAGCAGTTCTCGGCACCGCACGTTCGGAAGGACAGATTGGCCTTGGAGGGAGTGCAGCGTAGGTTTACTAGAATGATACCCGGACTTCAAGGCTTAAGTTAAGAGGAGAGATTACACAAATTGGGGTTGTATTTTCTAGAGTTTAGAAGGTTAAGGGGTGATCGGATCTAAGTTTGTCAGATATTCTGGGGAACAGATAGGTTGGATAGAGAGAAACTATTTCCGCTGGTTGGGAATTCCAGGAGTAGAGGTCACAGTCTAAAAATTAGAGCCAGACCTTTCAGGAGTGAGATTGGAAAACAATTCTACACACAAAGGGTGGTAGAAGTTTGGAACTGTCTTCCACAAACGGCAATTGATGCTAGCTCAATTGCTAAATTTAAATCTGAGATAGATAGCTTTTTGGCAACTGAAGTTATTAAGGGATATGGGCCAAAGACAGGTATATGGAGTTAGATCACAGATCAGCCATAATCTTATCAAATGGGAGAGCAGGCACGAGGGGCTGAATGGCCTACTCCTGTTCCTATGTTCATAACAAGTAAATATTAGTATCTAAATATTAAAAGGGATACAGACAGATTAAGTGAGTGGACAAGAAGGTGGCAGATGGATTATAATATGAGGAAATGTGAGATTATTCACTTCGCTAGGATGATTAGAAAAACAGATTTTTTTTAATGGTGAGAAACTATTAAATTTTGGTGTTCAGAGGGATTTGGATTTCCTTGAACACGAAACACAGAAAGTTAACATTCAGATACAGCAAGAAATTAGGAAGACAAGTGGAATGTTGGCCTTAATTGCGAGGAGGTTGGAATACAAGAGTAAGGAAGTCTTGCTGCAATTGTACAGGGCTTTGATGAGAACACACCTGAGTACTGTGTACTGGGTAGTTCTCTTTATCTAAGGAAGGATATATTTTCCCTGGAGGGGGTGCAACGAGGGTTCACAAGATTGAGAGGATTGTCCCATGAGGAGAGATTGAGTGCAATGGGCCTATACTCTCTGGAGTTGAGAAGAATGAGAGATGATCTCATTGAAACATAAAAGGTTCTGAGAGAGCTTGACAGGGTGGATGCTGAAAGGCTGTTTCCCCTGGCTGGAGATTATAGAACTAGGGGATATCGTCTCATGATAAGGTGTCAGCCATTTAGAACTGAGATGAGGAAACATTTCTTCACTCAGATGATTGTGAGTCTTTGGAATTCTCTATCACAGATTGCTTGGTATGCTCAGTCGTTGAATATATTCACGGCTGAGATCTATAGATTTTTTTCCCTCTAATGGAATCAAGGGATACGGGGATCGGGCGAGAAAGTGGAGTTGAGTTCAAAGATCAGCCATGATCTGAATGAATGATGGAACAGGCTCGAAGGGCCGTATGGCCTACTCCTGCTCCCACTTGTTATGTTCTTCTGTTCTTAAATTCTTAAATGTTGAACACGAAAGACAGCTTCCGAACCATTTTGCCTGGAAGACATTAGTATGTGCATCACATGAAAATCTAACTCTGTTTGATAAGGTGGAGTCTGGGCTATTGAGGGAGGGAGTCAAGTTATTGATATTAATGACATGGACCTGGGATTAAACGGTATAATTTCAAAGTTTGTAGATGATACGTGATGACACGTGTTCCAGTAGCAGACTGTTTGTCAGGCATTCGTTTATTTAAAAATTCAATTTAATTCACTTAAAATGCATACAGATTTTTGAAATTCCACCCCTGCTAAGTTGTAAATAAGGGGACATATTAGATTGTGCCCCATTGTACATCATTTCCTCACCATAACTGACTATGGCTGATTGAGCTGTTCATTTGCATATAATTCCAATAATCCATGGTAAGTATCAATAGGTGCACTGGGGCCTAATGACACGAAACAGCATGAAAAGTTGTTCGAAATACACAAAAGGCCCATTTTGTACCTGAGTTAAAACGTCACTGAAAGACAATGGCAAGCAGCTGGGTGGAATTTGTGTGCAAACAATGTGCATCTTTACACATCTCCACAGGCGTCCGCACCGCGAAAGAATTGTAATGCAAGAGCCGGAGCTCCATTTTGGAATGGATGGATGCATTAAAGGTAGGAAATGAGATTGGACAAGTTGCGGATAAGGGTTTAAAGCTGAGCCTCACTCGTAACTGCAGCACTATGTTTATTGAGGGACATTAGTCTCCACCCATTCTGTAAATCTACATCTTACTGACATGGCCAATCCTAGTACACTGAAGGAGTAAATGAAGTTAAAATTAATTCCTGGATCGGAACTCTTCATTATGCCTCAAAATTATTCAACAGAAACTTTTCGTTGCACAGATAGTACAAACAGGCTCACAAACATCACAAAGAGCCTGAAATTGACATGCACGATGGAATAGAGAATGAAAAATTAGCAAACAAACTGTAAATGGTCAGTACTGAAGAAAGAGTAATAGAAGTTGACGTCATAACGGAAGACAGCGGTTTCAACTCAGGGAGGGTTAGTTCAAGGAAAGAGGAACTTAGCCGCTGACAAAATGTATCAGACCGAAAGTAATAGATAAAAATATGTTTACTCATTTAATTAAATATCGACTGACTGCGCTAAAGTTTGTATTCTACCTTTCTCTTTCTAACTCCCCTGAAGACGCGTTTTTACGAAGGGATTTGAACACCGCGGCCACCCGCCAATACCCACCACATTATCTGTTCATGTTTGAGTGCACACAGTGAGCCGGTTGCTTGACCTGATGCCAGCAGTGGTGACTCTGGCATAACGTCACCCTTCTGATGCGCATGCTCACTTTCCAGCATGGAACAGAGAACAAGGAGCAAAAACGAGACACTTGGCCGACAGATCATTCAGTGGCGTAGAGGCACTGAGCCCGATGGTAGCGCCACTACCTCCCCCTGACTGAGATCAGCGAATCCAGCAAGGAGTGGATTTTCATTGTTGGATCTTCCTTTGAAATACATTCTACTGCAGAGCAAACACTGGCTAGGCTATCGAGAGAATAATATTTCTCCTTTTCTCCTTATAAAATTCACATTTGTCCAAATCCCAAAGTTTCTGCTTAAGATATTTTTAACAAGTTACACAATTGGCGCCAACATAACACAGGGACAGAATGTTTCTCATCGGTTCAATTGTCCAAAAAACGAGACTAAAGGCTCTTTAGTGACGATCTGAAGGAGGAAGGTCTTCGATATAATGGGGGTAAAATTGATCTTTGCCAGTAGCACAAGATGGTCTGAGAGCGAATCTTCGCCTCGCCCGATTTCGCTGCCCTGTGCAGCAAATGTACCAGTGCGTTATAGAACCGATAGAACAATATTGATTTCAGCTTAAATCCCCTGTGAAACCTCAAACGTCAAGAGCCTCAATCGGGCATTATCGGACAGGAACCTGGCCGTTTTATCTCCATTTTTCCATTCTTTCCCCTTTCTATTTTGAAGGAGGCGACTCACCCTGGAACACGGTTCTAAGGGCGGCGTCTATCAGTTTTCTCCTTCTGCAGAATGGACACTTTTCACCTCTGAGCTCAGACGCTGTTTGTCCGCGAACAGTTTGAAAACAGAAGGTGTGTGCACGGAATCTGGCAGTGTCCTCAGCGGACATCCACTAATCAACACTTTACAACCGGGGCCACGAGGTAACGATCAGCAGCGGGCACTCTCTCTCCGCCCGAAATCGCTCCCCTTTCTCGAAAATTAATACCAGCTGCAATCCCTCACCGTTACCCACTGAGAATTCAGGACAAGGAAGTGACCGCTCCATTAGCTTTCCAATCTAAGGGCTCCACACCAAACTACGAGCTGCTTTAACCCACTGAGCTCCAGGAGATCGGACACCGCCAAGCTCAGTCCCACTCTCGCGCTTACATTTGACCACTCAGCTGTCTCACAGTCCGGGAATCCGATAACTTTGGTATAAAATTGTTTCATGACTCACCAAACGGCAGTAAAAAGGCGGCTGTATGCATTTTCTAACAAGAGCTATTTAGAGACATGAGCACTGTGAGGAACAGCGGCTGAGTCACATACTCCACCTCCCAGAAGAACAACTCGGAAGCGTTGATAAAATCAGACCGGAAGAAGAGGCTGGGAGGAAATGAGTTGATCCCCACAATTAAAGCGACAGCGCTGAGTTTTGAACAACCTGGAATAAAATTTGGATTGGAACATTGCAACGGCCTAACGTGGCAACCTTTGAATATTATGCAGTGATTACAGGATGAAGGGGCTAGAATGGAGTATGTATTCAGAACAACACCGTAAATCAGTTGTGTTTAGTCAGAACCTTTGCTCTCATCATGGTCAGAAACTCCAGTGCTGGGAAGGAACCATATCCCACTTCAGGCTCTCAGTTTGAGCATCTAGCACCCAAACGTCATGTGCAGGACAGCAAAATGCAACAACAAAGTGCCTCGACCCAATCCACAGAAGAGCGCTCCCTGCTCTGTCGGTAATTGTTTTGCTTTTTCTCAAAACACTCTTTCTGTGGGCTCTTTTGGTGAAATGCCGATTGCTCTGGAATCATTGCCCATTTCACGTTACAGTTGATTAAAAATAAAACTGGAATATCCACAACCGGTAGGAAATTTGTTGCACGGAGGTCTGGCATATTGAATAAACCCAGAGGTCTCGTATATTGAATCTATCCAGAAGTCTGTACATAGATTATACATGGAGGTCTTGTGTATTGAATATACCTGGAAGTCTGGTATATTGACAATGCCCAGAGGTCTGGTGTATTGACTATACCCGGAGGTGTGGTATATTGAATATACCCGGAGGTCTGGTACATTGAATTTATCCGGAGGTATGGTATATTGAATATACACGGAGGTCTGGTATATTGAATATGCACGGAGGTCTGGTATATTGAATGTACCCGGCGGTCTGGTACATTGAATTTATCCGGCGGTATGGGAAATTGAATATATACTGAGGTCTGGTGTATTGAATATACCTGGAGGTCTGGTGTATTGAATTTATCCGGAGGTATGATGTATTGAATTTATCCGGAGGTATGGTATATTGAATATACCTGGAGGTCATAGAGTCATAGAGTCATAGAGTTATACAGCACGGATAGAGGACCTTCGGCCCATCGTGTCCGCGCCGGCCATCAGCCCTGTCTACTCCAATCCCATATTCCAGCATTTGGTCCGTAGCCTTGTATGCTATGGCATTTCAAGTGCTCATCCAAATGCTTCTTGAATGTTGTGAGGGTTCCTGCCTCCACAACTCTTTCAGACAGTGAGTTCCAGACTCCAACCACCCTCTGGGTGAAAAAGTTATTTCTCAAATCCCCTCTAAACCTCCCGCCTTTTACCTTGAATCTATGTCCCCTTGTTATAGAACCCTCAACGAAGGGAAAAAGCTCCTTAGTATCCATCCTATCTGTGCCCCTCATAATTTTGTACACCTCAATCATGTCCCCCCTCAGCCTCCTCTGCTCCAAGGAAAACAAACCCAATCTTCCCAGTCTCTCTTCATAGCTGAAGCGCTCCAGCCCTGGTAACATCCTGGTGAATCTCCTCTGCACCCTCTCCAAAGCGATCACATCCTTCCTGTAGTGTGGCGACCAGAACTGCACACAGTACTCCAGCTGTGGCCTAACCAGTGTTTTATACAGCTCCATCATAACCTCCTTGCTCTTATATTCTATGCCTCGGCTAATAAAGGCAAGTATCCCATATGCCTTCTTTACCACCTTATCTACCTGTTCCGCCGCCTTCAGGGATCTGTGAACTTGCACACCAAGATCCCTCTGACCCTTTGTCTTGCCTAGGGTCCTCCCATTCATTGTGTATTCCCTTGCCTTGTTAGTCCCTCCAAAGTGCATCACCTCGCACTTTTCCGGGTTAAATTCCATTTGCCACTGTTCCGCCCATCTGACCAACCCATCTATATCGTCCTGCAGACTGAGGCTATCCTCCTCGCTATTTACCACCCTACCAATCTTTGTATCATCAGCGAACTTACTGATCATACCTTTTACATTCATATCCAATTCATTAATGTAGACCACAAACAGCAAGGGACCCAGCACCGATCCCTGTGGTACCCCACTGGCCACAGGCTTCCAGTCACAAAAACAACCTTCGACCATCACCCTCTGCCTTCTGCCACTAAGCCAGTTTTGTATCCAAAATGCCAAGGCACTCTGGACTCCATTGGCTCGTACCTTCTTGACCAGTCTCCTGTGCGGGACTTTATCGAAGGCCTTACTGAAATCCATGTATACCACATCCACTGCGTTACCCTCATCCACACGCCTAGTCACCCCCTCAAAAAATTCAATCAAATTAGTCAGACATGATCTTCCCTTGACAAAGCCATGTTGACTATCCCTGATTAATCCTTGCTTCTCCAAGTGGAAACTAATTTTGTCCTTCAGAATTTTTTCCAATAATTTTCCTACCACTGATGTTAGGCTCACTGGCCTGTAGTTCCCCGGTTTTTCCCTACTCCCCTTCTTGAATAATGGTATTACATTAGCGGTTCTCCAGTCCTCTGGCACATCCCCTGTGGCCAGAGAGGTTCTGAATATATGTGTCAGAGCCCCCGCAATCTCCTCCTTTGCCTCACACAGTAGCCTGGGATACATTTCGTCCGGGCCTGGGGATTTATCCATTTTTAGGCCTGCTAAGACCGCCAATACCTCCTCCCGCTCGATGTTAATATGTTCGAGTATATCACAGTCCCCCTGCCGTATTTCTATGTCTACATCGTCCTTCTCCATAGTGAAAACAGATGCAAAAATTTCATTTAGAACCCCTCCTACATCTGCCGTCTCCACACAGAGATTGCCATTTTTGTCCCTAATGGGCCCTATTTTTTCCTAAGTCATCCTCTTACCCTTAATATACTGATAAAACATCTCAGGATTTTCCTTTATTTTGCTCGCCAGTGTTATTTCATGGCCCCTCCTTGATCTCCTAATTTCTTTTTTCAGTATCCCCCTGCACTTTTTGTACTCCTCGAGGGCTTCCTCCGTCTTTAGCCTTTTGTACCTGCCAAAAGCTCTCCTTTTTTTCCGAATCCATTCTCGTATATCCCCTGACATCCAAGGTTCCCTGGAGTTCTTGGAACCACCCTTGACCTTTACGGGAACATGTTGCCATTGTTTGGTCTCAATCTCCCTTCTGAAAGACTCCCATTGCTCCGATGCGGATTTTCCTACAAGCAGCTGATCCCAGTCCATTTTGGCCAGATCCTGCCTTATCCTATTAAAATCGGCCTTCCCCAATTTAGAACCTTTATTTCCGTCCCCTCCCTGTCCTTTTCCATGACCACCTTAAATCTCACCGAATTATGGTCACTGTCACCAAAGTGCTCACCTACGAGCACTTCTTCCACTTGGCCGGCCACATTCCCTAGAATTAGGTCCAGTACCGCCCCCTCTCTTGTAGGACTTTCTACATGCTGGCTCAAAAAGCTCTCCTGGATGCACGTTAAGAATTTTGTACCCTCTAAGCCTTTTACACTCTGAGTATCCCAGTTAATATTGGGGAATTTGAAATCCCCCACTATTATTACCCTATTATTTGCACAATTTTCTGAGATTTGCCTACATATCTGTTCCTCTATCTCCCCCTGACTGTTTGGTGGCCTATAGTACACTCCCATCAAAGTGCTTGCGCCGTTTTTGTTTTTAAGCTCCACCCACATGCCGTCATTAGAGGAACCTGCTAATATATCATCCCTCCTTATGGCAGTAATTGATTCTTTCATTAATATTGCGACCCCCCCTCCTCTTATACCTCCCCCTCTGTCTCGCCTGAAGATTCTGTACCCCGGAATATTGAGCTGCCAGTCTTGCCCCTCCCTCAACCATGTCTCTTTGACAGCAACAATACCATACTCCCATGTGTTTATCAACACCTTCAGTTCATCCACCTTATTTGCAAGACTCCTTGCATTAAAATAGATGCCATCCAGCCTTGCTCTTACATATTTGCCCTGTCTTCCAAGCTGACTTGTTTTTTTCTCTATATTTGGCTGCACATCACCCCCGATTGTAGCTCCACTATGTATCCCATCCGCCTGCCAAGTTAGTTTAAACCCCCCCCCAACAGTGCTGGCAAACCTCCCCGCAAGGATATTTGTCCCGCTCTGGTTCAGATGCAACCCGTCCGACTTGTACAAGTCCCACCTTCCCCAGAAGCAAGCCCAGTGATCCAGGAAACTGAAACCCTCCCTCCTGCACCAAATCTTTAGCCACGCATTCATCTGTTCTATCCTCCTATTTCTATACTCACTAGCCCGTGGCACTGGGACTAATCCAGAGATTACAACCTTTGAGGTCCTGCTCTTTAATCTGCTACCTAGCTCCCTAAATTCTTGATGCAGGACCTCATCTCCCTTCCTACCTATGTCGTTGGTCCCAATGTGGACCACGACCTCTGCCTGCTCACCCTCCCTCTTGAGAATGCCCTGAAGCCGCTCAGTGACATCCATGACCCTGGCACCAGGGAGGCAACAAACCATCCTGGAGTCACGTTTACGGCCACAGAAACGCCTGTCTGTTCCCCTTACGATAGAATCCCCCACCACTATAGCTCTTCCACTCTTTTTCCTCCCAGCCTGTGCAGCAGAGCTACCCCTGGTGCCAGGAAGTTGGCTGCTGCTGCCTTCCCCTGATAAGTCATCCCACTCAACAATATCCAAAGCGGTATATTTGTTTGAGAGGGGGACGGCCACAGAGGACCCCTGCACTGCCTGCCTGCTCCTATTACTCTGCCTGGAGGTCACCCACTTACTTCCTGCCTGTACAACCTTTACCTGCGGTGTGACCATCTCACTAAACGTGCTATCCACGACGTTCTCAGCATCGCGAATGCTCCATAATGAATCCATCCGCAGCTCCAGTGCCGCAATGCGGTTTGTCAGTAGCTGCAGCTGGATACATTTCCCGCACACATGGTCGTCAGGGACACCGGAAGGGTCCCTGATTTCCCACATTGAGCAGGAAGAGCATAACACGAGGCTGGGCTGTCCTGACATGACTTACCCTTTAACTAATTAATTCAAATTAAATGAATCCCACCAATTTCACTTCAATTAAAAGGTATGGTCAAGGGCCCTTGCTGAACAGCAGTCCCCCACTGCACAACAGAGACCCGAGAATCCAGAAACTCTAACCTTAGACAAATTCAGCAGGAAAATACTCACCAACCAATCACTTAACTCTTCCTCGGTGACGTCCCACTTTGGATTACTTTTTGCTTCTTATTTATCTTAGGTCCAGGAGTTAAGTCCCTGAAATCAAAATGTAAAAACGAACCTACCCTTTAAATTCCCTCTACCCCGAAAAGGTTGGAGGAGGTGGGAGTCACTACTGGTGTTGTGTCTCGGGTTTAGCAACCGCTCCACCTATTTTCGGGTACCAATGAATTGGCCCCGTCCCCTGCCTTTGAAAAAGCCCGTGTGTGTGGGATTCATTCTGTATCTATCATTCTCTGGTACTGTATTTGAGTGTGAGATTCATTCTGTATCTGTCAGTCTCTGGTGCTCTGTGTGAGTGTGGGATTCATTCTGTATCTGTCAGTCTCTGGTGCTGTGTGTAAGTGAGGGATTCATTCTGTATCTATCAGTCTCTGCTACTGTGTGTGACTGTGGGATTCATTGTTTATCTGTCAGTCTCTGCTACTGTATGTGAGTGTGGTGTTCATTCTTAATTTGTCTGTGTCTAGAACTGAACATGAGTGTGGGGTTTATTCTGTACCTGTCAGTCTGTGATACTGTACGTGTGTGGGATTATTCAGTATTTGTCTGTCACGGGTACTGTATACGAGTGTCAGGTTTATTCTGTTTCTGTCTTTCTCTGGTGCTCTATGTGAATGTGGGATTTATTCTGTATCTGACTGCTTCTGGTACTCTGTGTGAGTGTGGGATTCATTCTGTGTCTGACTGTCTCTGGTACTGTGTGTGAGTGTGTGATTATTTCTGTGTCTGACTGTCTCTGGTATTGTGTGTGAGTGTGAGATTCATTCTGTATCTTTCAGTCTCTGGTACGGTGTGTGAGTGTAGGATTCATTCTGTGCCTGTCAGTCTCTGGTACTTTTCGTGTGTGGGGGGTTTATTCTGTATCTGTCTGTCTCTGATACTGTACATGAGTGTGGGGTATATTTTTTATCTGTCAGTCTCTGTTACTTTATATAAATGTCGTGTTTATTCTGTATCTCTCTGTCTATGGTTCTGTATTCGAGTGTGGGGTTGATCCTGTATCATCTGTCTCTGACACTGTGCATGAGTGTGGGGTGTATTCTGCATCTGTCAGTCTCTGGTGCTGTCTGTGAGTCTGGGATTCATTCTGTATCTGTCATTCTCTGGTACTGTATGTGAGTGTGGGATTCATTCTGTATCTGTCAGTCTCTGGTACTGTGTGTGAGTGTGGGATTCATTCTGTATCTATCATTCTCTGGCACTGTATTTGAGTGTGGGGTGCATTCTGTATCTGTCAGTCTCTGGTACTCTGTGTGAGTGTGGGATTCATTGTGTGTCTGTTAGTCTCTGGTACTGTATGTGAGTGTTTGAGTCATTCTGTATCTATCATTCTCTGGTATTGTATTTGAGTGTGGGGTACATTCTGTATCTGTCAGTCTCTGGTGCTGTGTGTGAGTCTGGGATTCATTCTCTATCTGTCAGCCTCTGGTACTGTGTAAGTGAGGGATTCATTCTGTATCTATCAGTCTCTGCTACTGTGTGTGAGTGTGGGATTCATTGTTTATCTGTCAGTCTCTGCTACTGTGTGTGAGCGTGGTGTTCATTCTTTATTTGTCTGTGTCTAGAACTGAACATGAGTGTGGGGTTTATTCTGTACCTGTCAGTCTGTGGTACTGTACGTGTGTGGGGTTTATTCAGTATTTGTCTGTCACGGGTACTGTATACGAGTGTCAGGTTTATTCTGTTCCTGTCTTTCTCTGGTGCTCAATGTGAATGTTGGATTTATTCTGTATCTGACTGCTTCTTGTACTGTGTGTGAGTGTGGGATTCATTCTGCAGATCTCAGTCTCTGGTACTGCATGTGAGTGTGGGATTCATTCTGTGCCTGTCAGTCTCTGGTACATTTCGTGTGTGTTGGGTTCATTCTTTATTTGTCTGCGTCTATAACTATACATGAGTGTGGGGTTTATTCTGTATCTGTCAGTCTCTGGTGCTCACTGAGAGTGTGGAATTCATTCTGTATCTGTCAGTCTCTGGTGCTCTCTGAGAGTGTGGAATTCATTCTGTATCTGCCATTCTCTGCTATTTTATCTCAATGTGGGAATCATTCTGCAATTCAGTCTCTGAGACAATGTGCAATTCTGAATTCATTCTGTATTCTTATTTCAGTTTGCATTATTGTATTTGAAACTATATCTTTAATACTTTAAATCATATGCAGTTTTTTATCGAGTGTTTAATTTGTAAATATTGATACACTTTTGGATTTTCTTTAATCAAACAATGTGTGAGTGTTGGAGTGGTGTGACATCTAAATCCCTGAGCTCTGTTTTGAATGACAATATACCTTTCAAACTGATCATGGTGAAATTATTTAACTGGTATATACTGTGTAGCTCAGTCTATAATAATGGAATTTATTCTGTATCTCAGTTTGACACTGTATGAGATTTTTTGACTGGAATGTAATATGTAGCTCAGCCTGACTAATAGAATTGATAATGTATCTATCAGTCTGATACTGTATGAGATTTTTGGACTGGTGTGTAACATGTGGCTCAGGACATGCGAATGTAATTGATGTTGTATCTTTGTGTTTGATATGGTATGACATTGTTGGACTGCTAAATAATGTTTGGCTCAGTCTGCACTAATGGAATTGTTACATTATCGTTCAATCTGACACTATAAGATTTTTGCACTGGCATGTTATGTGTAACTCAGTCTGCAGCAATTTGACTGTGAGATTCGTTCTGTATTTGTCTGACTGTGGTACTTTGTGATTCATTCTGTATCTGTCAGCCTGGAAGAGGAAAAACCGGCGGTAAAGCTCGGGCCAAGGCCAAGTCTCGCTCATCCCGGGCCGGACTGCAGTTCCCTGTGGGCCGTGTTCACAGGCACCTGCGAAAGGGGAACTATGCTGAACGTGTGGGTGCCGGAGCTCCGGTCTATCTGGCTGCTGTGCTCGAGTGTCTGACGGCTGAAATCCTCGAGCTGGCCGGCAACGCGGCCCGCGACAACAAGAAAACCCGCATCATCCCCAGACACCTGCAGCTGGCGATCCGCAACGACGAGGAACTCAACAAGCTGCAGGGGCGGATTCCTTTAGACCCTTTAAAAGGCGGCCCCAGAGCTGACTCCGTATTAACAGTTTCTGCCTCTCAGGTTCTTTTGAGATCTCGTCAGAAAATGGCCAGGACCAAGCAGACAGCGCGTAAATCGACCGGCGGGAAAGCTCCTCGCAAACAGTTGGCTACCAAAGCGTCACGGAAGAGTGCTCCAGCCACGGGCGGAGTGAAGAAGCCGCATCGCTGCAGACCCGGCACTGTGGCTCTGAGGTAGATCCGCCGCTACCAGAAATCCACCGAGCTGCTGATCCGCAAACTGCCCTTCCAGCGCCTGGTGCGAGAGATCGCTCAGGATTTCAAGACAGACCTGCGCTTCCAGAGCTCGGCCGTCATGGCCCTGCAGGAGGCCAGCGAGGCTTACCTGGTGGGGCTGTTTGAGGACACCAACCTGTGCGCCATCCACGCCAAGCGAGTCACCATCATGCCCAAAGATATCCAGCTGGCCCGCCGCATCCGCGGGGAGCGCGCCTGAACCCGACCCGGCTTCAGCACCAAGTGCAACAAAGGCTCTTTTCAGAGCCACCAAATCGGCGATGGAAAGAGCTGTGATCTCCTGGGTTGAAATGGTGGTACAGTGCAGATAAAAAAAATAATGAAACGGGAAATTCATGAAGGGAGGTAGCGGATGTCAAGCTGCGCACGACTAGCATTTATAAACTGTCCATATCATAGCCCGTTATAACACGGGAGATAGTTCGGAGTAGAGCTGATCTGTGAAGTTCTGGGCAGGTACAGTAGCAGTGTTAAATATACACAAACAGACAAGGGTGACAATTCCATACTAGCTAACATCAGGTATTTGAAAACGACACAGTTTAATTTCCACACATCACACCCAGGATTGGAGTTAGGTGAATCCAATCACTGCGCAGACTGAGTCCCATCATCACATCCAGTGCCACATTTGGACAGTGAAATTACTGGCAAACAGGTACAGAAACGGCTGAGTTCGATCCTACTCTTTCACATCAGGTATCTGCACCCCCAGTGTCAATCTAACTCGGGCATTTCTACAGGGAGAGGATCGTGCAGCGTCCAAAGTACAAGAGATGCAAGTTCTCATTTCCGATATAGTGTCAGCTAAGCTCTGTTGGAAATGCTTTAATCTCTAAAGAACCAGTCTCGGATCAAATGCAGTTTGTCTATTGTCCCTCTCCAGCTGTCGTGACAGAGGCTGTTTCACTTTAACTCGCAATAATAGATCCAAAGTGTTTTCTTTCATCGCTTGAATCAGAAGCAGTGTGAAACTTAGTGTCACATTCACTGCGGTACTCGTCAGACTGACAGGGACAGAATAAATCGCTCACTCACATCGAGTAACAGACAAATTTCATTCACTGATTCAGCAATCGCTGACACAATAATCAACACATCCGTCACCTTCTGGGTAATGGAGGTCAGACCGAGTAAGTGTTGTGGGATGATGAGACTGTAAATAACACTTAAAATCATGGCTCGAACACAACAGAGTGCGTCTTGTTGCCGATGATCAAACTCACCAGTTATTTCAGTATCCCACCCGCCCAGTTTAATGAACTGATTATTTGTCTCATTTTCCATACAATCTGTATATTTCAACCTATTGGAGGTTGGCGACATCTACTGTCCGGAAGCGAGTACTGCAACAGATCGTTGAAGATATTGTCAGTTTGGAACGAACGTGAGGCAGTTTGATCTAGAATCGGAATCAAGGAACGGGAAATCACCAGTTCTGAAACAGATTGTTTATTATTAAATTAATTTCTGACTCCGTTCATACAGTAACCAGCCCTTACATAGATACAGTGGGTGGCTCTGAAAAGAGCCTTTGGGTTATCAGACTAATTCTTGGCCGCTTTACTTGCTCTTTGAGCTCACCGTGCTGGTTTTCTTCGGCAGCAGCACGGCCTGGATATTAGGCAGCACCCCGCCCTGAGCGATGGTAACCCGCCCCAGCAGCTTGTTGAGCTCCTCGTCGTTGCGGACAGCCAGCTGCAGGTGTCTGGGGATGATGCGGGTCTTCTTGTTGTCGCGGGCCGCGTTGCCAGCCAGCTCGAGGATTTCAGCCGTCAGACACTCGAGCACAGCAGCCAGATAGAGCGGGGCTCCGGCACCCACACGTTCAGCATAGTTCCCCTTTCGCAGGAGCCTGTGAACACGGCCCACAGGGAACTGCATTCCGGCCCGGGATGAGCGAGACTTGGCCTTGGCCCGAACTTTACCGCCGGCTTTTCCTCTTCCAGACATTTCCACAATCTCACAAACACTTTCACAAAGAATGAAGAATGACGGCTGTATTTGCCCTTCTTATAGACTGAAAGATCATCTGATTGGTTGTTCTTTAATATACCTCATTTGCCTATTTCATTACCCAATCAGATCGCTGAGAAACAGAAGAGGGCGGGATTTACTGGCCTCAAAGGTCAGACAAGGAATTTGATGAATTTCAGTAAAGCCCGCCAATTTCAGTGGAGTAAAGGACCGGATTTCGATCAATGTCGCCCTGAGCACAAGATTTTAAACCCATTCTTTTTGTCTTATCTTATTAAGCGCTAACCGTCACCAATCGCTGGCGCTATTTTAAAATCTGCTTTCAATTATGGCTCATTCTATCATCGCTTTCAAACTGTAGCGGACGGGACTAAAGCCCCATTTAGCGCATTCCGTGAAGGGACACGTTTCAATTCAGTCTTTAGAAAATTGACACGTTACAGACTGGTCCCTTCTCACAGAGCCGGGAGTGCTTCTGTGAAAAGAGGGACCCGGACGAAGTTCTCATTCTGCCCCTACTCCGCTGTGTTACTGCAAGGGGTGGGGTTGCTGTTAATATGGGGATTTTCACCTCAGTCAGTAAACATTTCGGAGACTGAATTCATAGAGATAGTTGCACTGCTAAGCAGGTCATTCAGGTTGTGTTCGTGGCCGGAATAGTAATGCTTTAAGACCAAAACGAATGGGAAGGAGCGGATCAGAAACTCGCGTTCAGTTTATGGGTCAGAAATTTCAACGGCGTAGTAAAAGTATCAGTTTTGGATTGAAATAATATCGCGGTATAAAAAAAGATACTGAGCAAATATATCGGAAATGCAGCTCTTTCAGAGAGACTGTGGGTGGCTCTTAAAAGAGCCGTTGGTTTTTTTTTTCAGTACATTGTGGAGTTTTACTTGGAGCTGGTGTACTTGGTCACCGCCTTTGTCCCTTCCGACACGGCGTGCTTGGCCAGTTCCCCGGGCAGCAGCAGGCGCACGGCGGTCTGGATCTCCCGGGAGCTGATGGTCGCCCGCTTGTTGTGATGGGCCAGGCGGGAAGCCTCACCCGCGATGCGCTCGAAAATATCGTTCACAAAGGAGTTCATGATGCTCATGGCCTTGGAGGAGATACCGGTGTCGGGGTGAACCTGCTTCATCACTTTGTAGATGTAGATGGAGTAACTCTCCTTCCTCGACTTTCTCCGCTTCTTGCCGCCCTTGGCTGGTGCTTTACTCAACGTTTTCTTAGCGCCCTTCTTGGGAGCTGCTTTCTTGTCCTCATGATATGGAAATGCCGGTGATGGACTGGGGTTGACAATTGTAAACAATTTTACAACACCAAGTTATAGTCCAACAATTTTATTTATGATCCCACAAGCTTTCGGGGGCTTTCCCCTTCCTCAGGCAGTGTGGAATACTTCTTGTCCTCAGGCATTTTCAAACTCAATTTCAAACCCAGAAATGACCCATATCCGCTCCGATCTCGGTTTAAATAGGCAGCCCACAGCCCTATGCTAATGAGGGATGGGGGAAGGCAATGATTATGATTGCGTCACTGGGAGTGATGTCACAATAATTATTCACTGTAACTCTCCGTTTGGATACCTGAAGAAACCAATCAGATTTATTAGCTGCCACCAATCACACTGCACATTGTCCGGTTTCAGCAGTTTTTTCCGAACTGTTGCAGTTCTGCTTCCGGCCAGTAGATGTCCCCAAACCCCGGGTCATTGAAGTTTGCAGATGAGAGAGGGACAGAAGATGAACTCATTCTTCACATGAAATTGCACGAGCGGGATTTTGAAAAACTGGGAATGGAGACGAGATGCAAGTACATTTTGTTAGACCAAATATTAGTTGTAATGCTATGTTAAATTCTTGTAATTGATTTAGGGACTATTGTCAATATGTATAAATGCGTAGGCTTCAAGGAGATCTTGAAACATTTGCCTGAGGAAGGAGAAAATCTCCGAAAGCTTGTGAATTTAAAATAAAATTGCTGGACTATAACTTGGTGTTGTAAAATTGTTTACAATACTGAGGAAGACTGCGACTAAATATGCTTGCAGAACGGCCGTGTAAATGTGCACTGAATTTCAATATAGAAAGTTGTGAGCTGGTGCATTTTGTGAGGGGGAATAAGAAGGCCACATACTGCTTGGAAAATAAGTGTTTAAATGGGGTCGAGGAGCAATGTAAATCATCCTGAGAAATCAGAGAGAAATACTGCGCAACGTAAGTGAAAAATAATGGAGTGAATTCACAACTATCGACTGAGTAAAACAAAATCTTTGTATCAATTAATTGTCTTCATTTTCCAATATCAAAACGTGCAAAAATACGAGAGTACAAATTACAGACAGAAACTTTCCTCACATTGCACATTGTCCTGTTTCTGTCATCCCATCGATACAGATGAGTTTGGGATCATTCTGTATCTGCCAGTCTCTGGCACTGTATATGAGAGTTGGATTAATTCTGTATCTGCCAGTCTCACGTACTGTGTATAAGTGTGGAATTAACTCTGTACCTGTCAGTCTCTGGTGGTTTCTGTGAGTGTGGGATTCATTCTGCATCTGCAATTCTCTGCTACTTTATCTCAGTGTGGCATTCATTCTGTCATTCAGTCCCTGAGACAAAGTGCAAATCTGGATTCATTCTGTATTCTTATTTCAGTTCCCAGTCTTTTAATTGAAACTGAATCTTCATTACTTTAAAGTATATGCAGTTTTTCGTCAAGTAATTAATTTGTAAATATGGATATATTTTTCGATTTTCTTCAATCAAGCAACGTGTGTGAGTTTTGGAGTAGTGTTACATCTCAATCTCTGAACTCTATTGTGAATGATAATGTACCTTTCAATCTGCTCACGGTGAAATTATTGGACCGGTATGTAATGTATAGCTCAGATCTGCAATAATGTCTGTGAGTACTGTCTGTGAGTGTGGGATTCATTGTGTTCCTGTCAGTTTCTGGTACTGTGTGTGAGTGAGCTTACTTCTGTATCTGTCAGTTACCTGGTGGTGCATGCGGGTGTAGGATTCATTCTGTATCTGTCAGTCTCTGGCACTGCATGTGAGTGTGGGATTCATTCTGTATCGGTCAGTCTCTGGTACAGTCTGTGAGTGTGGGATTCATTCTGTATCTGTCACTCTCTGGTACAGTGTGTGAGTGTGGGATTCATTCTGTATCTGTCAGTCTCTGGTACTGTCTGTGGGTGTGGGATTCATTTTGTATCTGTCAGCCCCTGGTACTGTATGTGAGTGTGGGATTCATTCTGTGTCTGTCAGTCTCTGGTACTGTGTGTGAGTGTGGGATTCATTCTGTATCTGCCAGTCCCTGGTACTGTATGTGAGTGTGGGATTTATTCTGTATCTGTCAGTCTCTGGTACTGTGTGTGAGTGTGGGATTCATTCTGTATCTGTCAGCCCCTGGTACTGCATGTGAGTGTGGGATTCATTCAATATCTGTTAGTCCCTGGTATTGTATGTCAATGAGGGTTTCATTCTGTTCCCCTCAGTGTCAGGTGCTATATGTGAGGGAGTCATTCATTCTGCATCTATCAATTTCTGGTATTGTTTGTGAGTGATATAAATTTTGTCTCTGTCAGTCTGTGCAACAGTGTGTGAGTGTAGGATTCATTCTGTATCTGTCAGTCTCTGGTATATTGTGTGAGTGTGGGTTTCATTCTATATGTCAGTCTCTGGTACTGTGGGAGTATATGATTCATTCTATGTCTGTCAGTCGCTTGTGCTCTGTGTGAATGTAGGATTCATTTGGTATCTGTCAGTCACTGTTACATTGTGAATGCTGGTTTCATTCTGTGTGTCAATCTCTGGCCCTCTATCTGAGTGTGAGATTCATTCTTTATCTGTGTGTAATTTGTATCTCCGTTTACAGTATGGTGTTCAAAACTGCATCTTTAATACCTCAATGAATGCATATTTTTCCAGGTGTTTAATTGGTTGATAATGACATGCTATATAATATAGTCAGAGAATGTGGGCACTTTTTAGACTACTATTAATCTGTATCGATGTGAACACAATTGTGCATTAGTTTATCTTCCAAACTGATATGGTGACATTTTTGAACTTGTATATGATGTGTAGGTCAGTGTGCATGAATGGAATACTGTATATTTCAGTCTGAATCTGTATCAGTTTTTTGTAGTGGCTTATAATGTGTAGGTCAGTCTGCACTAATGGAATTGATACTGTATCTTTCAATCTGATACTTCTTGGACTGGTAAGTAATGTGTTACTCAGCCTGCACTAATGTGTGATTCATTTTGTATCTCTCAGTCTCTGGAACAATGAGTCAGTGTGGGATTCCTTCTGTATCTTGTCAGTAGTGTGTGTGAGTTTGCGATTTATTCTATATATGCAGTCTCTGATACTGTGAGTGTGGGATTTATTCTGTGTCTTTCAGTCTCCAGTCTTGTATGTGGATGTTGATTTCATTCTATATACGCAGCCTCTCAGACGGCATGTTGGTGTGGGATTCATTCTGTATCTCTCAGACTCTGGTACTGTGTGTGAGTGTGTGATTCATTCTGTATCTCTCAGACTCTGGTCCTGTGTGAATGTGGGAGTCATTATTTATCTGTCAGTCTCTAGTACTTTATGAGAATGAGTAATTAACTAGATATCTATCAGCCCTTGGTACTGTATGCCAGTGTGGGATTCATTCTGTATCTGTCATCTCTGGTACCATATGTGAGTGTAGGATTCGCTGTGTGTCCGTCAGTCTCTAGTACTGTATGTGAGTTTGGGATTCCTTCTGCATCTGTCAGTCAGTTTCTGGTACTGCATCTGAGTATGAGATTCATTCTGTATTTGTATGTAATTATTCTCTCAGATTGCATTATGGAGTTCAAAATTGTAGCTTTAATATCGTCATGTTTAGATCATATTTCTCATTATTAAACTGGTAAATATGGGTACACTTTAGGATTTGACGCTGTTGGTTGTAATCAGATAATTTGTGTGCTTTTTGAACTACTAATAAATCTCTATCTCTGTGAGTGCCACTGTGAATGATAATGTATCTTTCAAATTGATATGGTGACACTTTTCAAATGGTGTATAATGTGTACCACAGTCTGCACTAATAGAATTGATACTGTATCTTTAAATCTCATACCATGAGTGTATTATGAACTGATATCTAATTTTTTTCTCAGGTTACACTGTCACAGCATTTATCAATCTGATACTGCACATGAATTTCGGACTCGTATGGAATTTGTATCACACGATACATGCAATATCCATTCGAATAGTGTATTAAACTCACGTGAGTGTGTGAGTTCTGGACTAGCATTCAATTCGAATCTCAGGGTACATTATTGGGATTCATTCTGTACCTTTCAATCGGGTGCCATGAGTGATTTCGATCTGCTATTTAATTCGTAGCTAATGTTGCCCTATTGTGAGATTGACACAGTGCCTTTCAATCTGATCGTGTGATTTTGGACTGGGATTTTTGTATCTACCTGTCAGCGAGACTCAGCTCGGGGGAAATGGAACAGCGTCTGCCTCACCTGCTCTGTTTGAATAGTGGATTGAAAATGTGTCTGTGGAACGTTGGATCACTGTGGGACTGACTGCCTCTGCAGTCTGAGACTGTGGAACTGATGACCTGTCTGTGTCTCTGTGCGCTGTGTGTGATAATGTACTTACTGTGTGGGAGAAGGAGTTGGCTGCACTGTTCCTTGTGCCTCGAGTGGAGGAAACATAACACTGATTCTGGGTCTTTCAACGATTTTCCTGTAGGAAGAAATTTATCTCTTGTAACTCAAGAACCAGTGTTTAGAAAATACAAAGGTGTTCGAATTAATATCTATGTTAATGATTATTTTGAATATCCACAAATGAAAACAAGTGATACAAACAGTGTCAGTTTCTGACTCCAATGCAGTATTGCAGCACTCAGCTTCTGCACACCAGGTGTGTTGGGCAATTTTTCAAAAATTCAGTGACATCCAGACACAACCCAACCTCTGCACTGATCCATTAATGGGACGACCCGATGGGGCAGGGACCTTAGGACAGGTCAGGTTTCTAATCCCATCTCCCATGGGACTACACTTTCAACTGAAACCAAACAACCGCGGTTTAAAATGTGCCCTTCACACTTCTCACCTGGTGCTTTCAATAGATGCTCTTTGTATAACTCCCCACATCCTTACTGACCGGCTCTGTTTCCACTCTTCACTGTCCAATAACAATAAACAGGGTGAGACAGGACCATTCACTACTGGTTTGGGGAGAGAAAGCAGCAATGATTTTAAATAGCAGGTTCTCCCCATTCTGTCTCCCTTCCCCTGGACACACCCTGTGCACACACAGCCCGAGAATGACCTCTCCCTTCCCCCGCTCACTCCATGTTCCGGGACCAGTTCCTGATCCACTCCGCCTCTTACAAACAGCCCCCGGACTCCCCCTGAACTTCCCACGGACTCAATGCCGATCTCTGAGCCCATCTGCGGACACGGTCCCGAAACGATGAGCTGCTGTAACGAGGCTGCTCTTTGCTCCCTTCCCCCGGGGGCCGTGATCTCTCCATTCCCGGCTGTTTTAAACCATCTTCTTCCGCTCACTGAGGGAATGGCGCCCACAGGCCGAGCTGAGGGAGGGGATCGCGCATGCGCTCTTCTGCTCACCAACAACCAGCGCTGGGGGCGGTGCTGAGCCGCGCATGCGCAGATATCTGGTTGAATTCCCAATAAAAATCGATGGAAACTTTCCCCAATTGGAATTTTTCAGAGTCTGAGCAAAGGAAGTGGGTCTGGGGGAAAGGTCAGAGGGAATGGGGTCCACAGGCAGTGCAGGAACAGGCACCAGAATGGGAAACAGATGGGATTCCACCAGTGCCTAACGCTGGAATCCAGACTGACTTTACAATCTCTAACTATTAAACTAGATGTTTCCATCCCTGCTGTTTCTCTCATTATCCTTTGTTGGTAAACGGGCTTTCACAGATAAAGTGAGCGGCTGTGACATGAGCCTATGGCTTTGATTCATTCTTGGACTCTTTGATGATAAAACTGACGCGTGAGGAAGAAACTGGGGTGAGGATTTCTCAAACCAATCCTGGGGAAAAATAGGAGGAAAAATTGAGTCGATGTGTTTGTAGGGACCGTGTAGGATTAATATCTGACAGCACCGGTCCCAGATTAATTTAATCAGATTGAAACTCTCGATTACTGGGAGTAATACCAAACGTCCCTGTGCAGCAAAACAGAATAAAGTACAACAGGCAAGAGAGGGTTAAATGTGGCCCAATGTTTTTTCACTCTCTGCACTGAATGTGGGATTAATAGTGTGTCTGCCTCTGGGACAATATCAGCGAGAGATGAGATTTCATCTTTTGTCTCTCCAATGGGATCTTTCTGGATAAAACGTAACTTTACAGGTTAGTCTGCAACTGATACTGTGGCACTTTGACTCTCCGCTCTCTCTCTCGCCGTGTCTGTCTCCCTCTCTCTCCCTCTCTCTCTCTCTCTCTGGTGCTATATACGAAGGTGGGATACTGCTATTGAGAGTGATATGAGCACACTGATAGGAAGTGTAAGACTGACACTGTGTGCGTCTCTCTCGAGTGCGGGACATGAAGGTGCGATATTGTCCGATATAAAGCAGAGAGAATGAGATGTCAGGGCCGGGCCTCACTGTAACTGGGGATGTGTTCGGCTCCAGTCCCAGTTCATGGTCATAATCTTTTCACAGATTCAGGGCGAGAGTCTCTGTGAGATGGTAAAACCGGCGGAGAAACTCCGCGTCATATCTCAAACCACAACACATGAGATTCTCCAAATCAGCTGGAATAAACTGTTTGTAAACGGCTGAACCCGTCTGGGAGGGGATGTGTGGGGAGTTAGAATCGGGTCTGGGCCTCAAATGGAAGGAGGCGGGTTGACTTGTTATCGAAGGGATTGCATTTATGCAGGAATATTACTGACTGTTAATTGTAACGGGCTTACTTAAAAGCTCCGGGTTTCTGGAAATCCTTGAAAATGAAGCCCGAGTCTGTAAGGGTTTGTGCGGAGCGCTGTGTTTCGGTTCTATTATCGATAAACGGTTTGAAATTGGCGTGTGGAGAAAGCTGGATGTGGAGCTGGAAGATCAGAGGCCGCTCTCCGCTCTGTCCGTCACTCTGACTCCTCCCCTCCCGCTTTATCTGTTTAATCCCCAATATGGAACCAACGCGGGTTGGTGGTCTCTGAACACGGTTTAATTGTTAACAGGACGAAAGTCGAGTAATGTTTCTGATCTCCTGGGCACCAGGCAATTCACTGTTATTTGTTTCTGTACAGAGTTACATTTCAGTGATTCCCCAGTGTGTTTGATGCGTTATGTAAATAATCCAACAAAATAGAACAGAAACGGTGCGAAGCGCTGAATCCCACAGATGTAGAATAGTTAGTCGATCAGTTCTGGTGATTCTTTACGAGCCCAGCATGGAAAGTAGTTTAAATAAATACAACCAATCTGGTGATGTGTGGACTGGGGTCCATAAGTCACCGTTTAAAGTACCGGACTGTGGTCGGTGCCCCGACTCCAGTCCCATTAATACCCCATCTCGTCTACAATGAGAATAAAGCAGCTCAAAACAACACTGGTGTCATGATATCAGCGTCTCCCTCAGACAGCAACCAGCCCTTTCATAGATACAGTGAGTGGCTCTGAAAAGAGCCTTTAATCGAGTTACATCGAAACTAAGGCAACGAAACATGCCATTTGGCCCAACTGGTCTGTGCCGGCGTTTATGCTCCACACGAGCCTCCTCCCTCCCGAATTGATCTAACTCTATCAGAATACCCTTCGATTATTTTCTTCCTCGTATATTAATCGAGCTTCCCCTTGAATGGATCTGTGCTATTTGTCTGAACTACTGCTTGTGGTAGCGTTTTCCACATTCAAACCACTACTTTGGGTAAAGCAGTTTCTCCTGAATTCCCTATTGGATTTATTAACGACAATTTTATATTTATTACCTCTAGTTTTGGACTCCCCACAAGTTGAAACATTTTCTCTATGTCTACCCTATGAAGCCCTAACTTAAGACCTCTATCAGGTCACCGCTCAGCCTTCTCTTTTCCAGCGAAAACACCCCCAGTCTGAACAGCATTTCCTCATAAGAATATTCTCTTATTTTTCGTATCATGATATTCATTGTTGCACCTTCTCCAATCGCTCTCCAACCTTTCTATAATATGGAGACCAGAACTGTGCACAATACTCCAAGTTTGGTCTAACCAAGGTCCCATACAAGTTTAAGATGACTTCTTTGCTTTTCAATTCTATCTCTCAAGAAGTGAATCCTAGCGTTCCTTTTTTTGACCTTATTGACCTGCGTCGCTACTTCTTGTAATTTGTATATCTGTACCACCAGATCCCTTTGCTCATCTATCCCGTTTAGACTCCAATTATCCATGCAGTGTGTGACCTCCTTATTCTTCATTCTGCAAGTTTATTAAAGTCCTCTTGCAATTTGATGTATTCTTCCTTTGTATTAAATACATCCCCCAATTTGGTGTCGTCCACAAATTTTGAATTGTAATTCCCATTCCCAAATCCAAATTGTGAACGTAAATTGTGAAGAACAGTGGTCCCAGCAACTGGAACTCCACTTCCCACCTTTTGCCAGTCTGAGTAGCGATCCTTAACCTCTTTTCTTAGTTTTCTGTTTTGTAGCCAACTTGTTATCCATTCTGCCACCTGACCCTGACTCCACGTGCTCTGAACTTAGCCATGAGTCTACAATGCGGTACCTTATCGAAGGCCTTCGGAAAATCCAAATATATTGCATCTACTGCATTAAACTTGTATTCACTTTCTGTTCCTTCTTCAAAGATTTCAATAATGTTGGTCCAATCCTTTGGGTTATCAGAGTCTTGGCCGCTTTACTTTCTCTTGGAGCTGACGATGCTAGTTTTCGTCGGCAGCAGCACGGCCTCAATATCAACACTCTGAGCGATGGTCACCCCTTCCAGCAGCTTTTTGAGCTCCTCGTCGTTGCGAATGGCCAGCTGCAGGTGTCTGGGGATGATGCGGGTCTTCTTGTTGTCGCGGGCCGCGTTGCCGGCCAGCTCGAGGATTTCAGCCGTCAGATACTCGAGCACAGCAGCCAGACAGAACGGGGCTCCGGCACCCACAAGTTCAGCGTAGTTCACCTTTCGCAGGAGCATGTGAACACGACACACAGAGAACTGCAGACTGGCTCTGGATGAGCGAGACTTGGCCTTGGCCCGAGCTTTACCGCCGTTTTATCCTCTTCCAGACATTTCCACAATCTCACAAACACTTTCAAAAGTATAAAGAAATCCTACAGCACTCGCCCTTCTTATAACTTCTGGGGGAGTACAGTGCGGCCACTTGTGATGGGTCTCTCTCAGAGTGTTTACACTGCCCGCTCACCCTCACTGATATTGTATCTTTCAACTGCTGTAATATTGTCCTTTCGCAATATTGCTGCTCCCCCTCCTTTCCCTACTTCCCTGTCCTTTCTAAAGATGTGGAGATGCCGGTGATGGACTGGGTTTGACAAATGTAAGGAATCTTACAACACCAGGTTATAGTCCAACTGTTTTATTTGAAAATCACAAGCTTTCTAAAGATCTGATAGACTTGAATATTAAGCCGCCATTCGTGCCCAGCTGGTCGTCAGGTCTCCGTAATCGTTTAATGTAATTATTAACCTCACGAAATGGGTGATGCGGCCGATGTGAGGTGAAGGATTACTGGCTGTTCTGTAATTTCCGTTGATTGGGGGTTGGCGTCATCTACTGGGCGGAAACGTGAACTGCAACAGAGCGAGAAAGGATCCGTCAGAAACCGGTTGAAATGAAGAACTGAATCCAACAGTTTGCAGTGTCTGTTCAGGGTCTAATGTTTATCAACTATTTTAGTATCATGTATTGTCAGCGATGGTGGTATAGTGGTGAGCATCGCTGCCTTCCAAGCAGTTGACCCGGGTTCGATTCCCGGCCATCGCAATTAATTGCTTTTATTAGTTTATTTCCTTCAGGAGCTCTTCAGTTTTCAATCGAATTTGATGCTGTTCAGTTGGATATTTTTTCCAAAACATAAACGGGTGTAATTATAGTAAAATGATTTCAGCCTTCATTTATTTTCCCTATAGAAGGAATAGAGGAAAAACGTGCTGGAAATAGTGAGCTGCAAAGGGTCTGAAGAGAGTGAGGAAGGCAAATGATATGGTAGCCTTTATTGTAAGGGTGTTGGAATATAAGAGTAAGGACGTCGTGCTGCATTTGTAGTATGAGAAAATATTGTGTAAAATTGGACTATATTCTGTGCAGTTTAGAAGGTGATCTCATTGAAACGTATAACATTCTTAGATGGCTTCACAGGGTCGATGCTGAGAGGCTGATTCCCCTTGCTGGAGAGTCAAGAACTGCAGCTCATAGTCACAAGATAAGGGGTCGGTCATTCAGGACCGACATGAGGAAAAATTTCTGCACTCAAAGGGTTGTGAATCTTTGGAATTCTCCACCCCAGAGGGCTGTGAATGCTCAGTGGTTGATTATATTCAAAGATGAGATCGATAGATTTTGGACTCTAGGGGAATCAAGGAATATGAGGATCGGGAGGAAATGTGGAGTTGAGGTCGATAGATCAGCCCTGATCTGATTGAATGGCAGAGAGTGCTCGTGGGGCCGTATGGCCTACTCCTGCTCCTATTTCTTACGTTCTTATGTAGAGAGCCTTATATCCAAGTGTGCTGATGACACTAATTAGGTGGCACAATTAACATTATAGGTAGGAGCAGAAAGTTGCAAAGGGACATTGACAGATTAAGTGAGTGGGCAAAACTGTGGCAGATGGAGTTCAACGTGGGGAAGTGTGAGGTCATCCACTTTGGACCATATAAAGATAGATCCGAGTATTTTCTAAATGCGGAGAAGCTAGGAACAATGGGGGAGGAGAGACATTTAGGGGACCAAGTACACAATTCATTAAAGCTGCAAAAATAAGTTAAAATGGTAATGGAATTTTGATCTTTATCTCTTGGGATCTGGAATAAAAAGGAGTGTAAGTTATGTCCCAGTTATACAGAGCTCATTTAGAGTACTGTGTTCAGTTCTGTGCACCGCTCCTCTGTCAGGATAAGAAATAAGAAATATGAGCAGTAGTAGGCCTTACGGTCCCTCGAGCCTGCTCCGCCATTCAATTGATCATGGCTGAACTTGTACCTCAACTCCACTTTACCGCCCTATCTCCATATCCCTTGATTTCCTTGTCCAAAAATCTATCAAATTCATTCTTGAATACACTCAACGACTGAGCATCCACAGCCCTCTGGGGTGGAGAAGACAGCATCGACGAAGAGAAAGGGAATGAAGTGAAATGTGTCACACAGTTACATCTCGCTGCTCTGTTTGACCATTTTAATCGCTACTTCCCTGCAGACGGATTTGAAAATTTGATGGAAAAGCGTTGGGTGAAAGATCCTTTTGCTTTCGAAAATCCTGAATCAATAATGAAGCTAAATTTGATGCTTGAGCAAAAAAACGAGCTGATGCGACTCAACTGTGAGCACACTGAAAACACGCCACAAGTCATTCAGTTTGTCATCTTTTTCGATCAGTGCTTTCATAGAATATCCTCTGTTGAGTAAGATTAGTGTTCTATTGTTGCTTCCGTTCACAACAACCTACATCTGCGAACTGGGATTTTCGACTCTGACAAGGTTAAAAACAAGAGAAAGAAACCGACTCAACAGCGCACCTGATATGTGTGTAGAGCTTTCATCCTGTGATCCAGATTGGAACGAGATCATGAACAACAGGCAGACCCATCCGTCACATTAAGTTAGTGAAACTCAACCTGACCGTTTTCTTATTGTATTTAAACTGTATTTAAAATGATTTTCAAGGAACGTCGATGTCTAATTTTAGTTATTACTTGAAGTGAAGTGAAGAGCGAGCATATATTGATCTTTATTGGGTCAGAAGATATTATTGTTTCGGGTCCCTGGGGAAATCTTTTTCTTCCACTGTGTCGCGAGGAAAACAGTTTGAGAAACACTGTTCTACATTGTACGGTCAGTGTCTGTTCATCAAACCCGTTCTGAATTCCTCAATCTGTATTTATCGACACGGTTCTTTGGGCGACGCGGGCACTGACCAACAACCGACGAGTAATGGCGGCTGCAGGCCCCATAATCCCCCGCGCCACAGAAACCCCTCTGTCTCTACAAGGCGCTCATTTCCTGATCAGACTGCGCATGCACCCAAGGCCGACTTGCATTCCAGAGCGCCTCGGCCCTGTGGTCTGTCGCGAGTCGGACTCGGTGGAAACGGGAGAAGAAACCCGGAAGCGGCGGGTAGGACGGGGGTGGCGCTGGATGAGGGGTTGAATAGAGCCCGCGGAGCCCGCCCGCCCGTCCGCCGGGTCCCCCGGCTCTGATTCGGGGCCTGAGCCGCACTCGGTGTTGCTGAGACTCCGCTCAGTGCAAATGCAGGTTGTTTTTGATCTGCTCCCGTTGGTCTCAGCTTTGCCGGACAGAATCAGCCAGGGACGGCGGCTGTGCTGCTCCCCATGGTTGAAATGCCGACAGCTCGCTGTAAAGGCTCACAGGTGCAGAATTACCAATTGGCCGGGTACTGGAGGGCAAACAGTGACTGGGCCCGAACCCCACCATCACGCAGCACCTTCAGGAGAGAAAGGGAGAAAAAATAGAGGCTGCGATTAATCTGGATTTCAAACATCGAGGACGTGTCAAGGAGGTAGAGTGTGTGGGACGGGAGATTTACAGCTTAATGGAGAGATCCACGGCCCCCGGGGGAAGGGAGCAAAGAGCAGCCTCGTTACAGCAGCTCATCGCTTCGGGACCGTGTCCGCAGATGGGCTCAGAGATCGGCATTGAGTCCGGGGGAAGGGCAGGGGGAGTCCGGGAGCTGTTTGTAAGAGGCGGAGTGGATCAGGAACTGGTCCCGGAACATGGAGTGAGCGGGGAAAGGGAGAGGCCATTCTCGGGCTCTGTGTGTACAGGGTGTGTCCAGCTGAAGGGAGAGAGAATGGGAAGAACCTGCTATTTAAAATCATTGCTGCTTTCTCTCCCCAAACCAGTAGTGAATGTTCCTGGTTTAGTTCCAGTCTCACCCTGTTTATTGTTATTGGACAGTGAAGAGTGGAAACAGAGCCGGACAGTAAGGATGTGGGGAGTTATACAAAGAGCATTCGTTGCAGGCACAAGATGAGAAGTGTGAAGGACACATTTTGAACAGCGGCTGTTTGGTTTCGGTTGAACGCTTAGTCCCATGGGAGAGGGGATTACAATCCTGACCTGTACAAAAGTCCCGCCCCATCGGGTAGTCCCATTTATGGATCAGTGGAGGGTTTGTTTTTTGTCTGGATGTCAAAAAAAAATTTCTTAAATCGCCCAACACACCTGGTGTGCAGAAGCTGAGTGCTGCAGTACTGCAGTGGAGTCAGACACTGACACTGTTTGTATCACTGGTTTTCATTTGTCGATATTCAAATTGATCATTAACAGAGAAAATAAACTGGTCACTTCTGTATTTTCTACCTCACCCGTTCTTGAGTAATGAGAGATTATTTTATTTCTACAGGCAAATCCTTGAAGGACCCAGAATAAATGTGATGTTTCCTCCAGCCAAAGCAGAAGGAACAGTGCCTCCAGCTCCGTCTCACAAACAGTAGGTACATTATCACTCAAAGAGAGCATGGAGCAAAGACAGGTCATCAGTTCCACAGTCTCAGACAGAAGAAGTAGTCAGTCCCACACTGATCCCAAGTTACAGAGATACATTTTCAATACAACTGTCAAACAGAGCAGGTGAAGTCGATGCTGTTCCATTTCCCCCAAACTCAGTCCCGCTGACAGGGAGATACAAAAATCCCAGTCCAAAATCACACTCTTAGATTGACAGGAACTGTGTCAATCTCACAATAGGACAACATTAAATACCAGATATTAATCACACATGGTACCTGATTGAAAAGGTACAGAATGAATCCCAATAATGTACCCTGGATTCCAATTTAATACTAGCCCAGAACTCACATCCAGTATCAGATTGAGAAATGCTGTGACAAGTGTAACCTGAGAAACAAATTAGATACCAATTTATAATACACTCATAGTATGAGATTTAATGATACAGTATCAATTCTATTCGTGCAGACTGAGATAGACATTACATACCAGTCCAAATATCTCACACAGTATTAGAGTGAGGGATACAGTATCAATTCCATTGTTGTGGACTGAGGTACACATTATAGCTACTATACCAGTTCAACAATGTCACCATATCAGTTTGAAATATATAATGTCACTCAAAATTGTACTCACAGAGATACAGATTTAAGAGTCGCCCAAAAAGTGCATACATTATCTGAATAAAACCTACAGCATATCCTAAAGTGTATCCATATTTACCAATTAAATAATGAGAAAAACTATGTCAGGATTAATTTTTTTAAATTGTAGTTGTCAACATCATAATATAATCTGAGAGAAAAATTACAGACAGATACAGAATGAATCTCAAAATCACATACAGTACCAGGGACTGACAGGTAAAGAATGAATCCCAAACTCACACACAGTACCAGAGAGTGACAGGTGCAGAATGAATTTCAACCTCACATGCAGTACCAGAGAGTGACAGATACAGAATGAATCTCACACTCACATACAGTTCCATACACTTACAGATTCGGAATAAATCCCACACTCACACACAGTACCAGAGACTGAAATATACAGAATGAATCCCACACTCACACACAGTACCAGAGACTGACAGATATAGAATGAATCCCACACTCACATATAGTTCCAGAGGTTGACAGATACAGAATGAATCTCACTCTCACATACAGTACCGGAGACTGACAGATGCTGAATTAATCTCACACTCACACACAGTACCAGAGACTGACAGATAGAGAATAAATCCCACACTCACACACAGTACCGGAGACAGACAGATACAGAATGAATCCCTCACTCACAAACAGTACCAGAGACTGACAGATAGAGAACAAATCTCACTCTCACACACAGTACCAGAGACTGACAGATAGAGAATAAATCCCACACTCACCAACAGTACCGGAGACTGAAAGATACAGAATGAATCCCACACTCACATACAGTACCAGAGACTGACAGATGTAGAGTAAATCCCACACTCACACACAGTACCAGAGACTGACGGATGGAGAATTAATCTCACACTCACAGACAGTACTGGAGACTGACAGATGCAGAATGTATATACAGTCTGACATCTGCTGGCCGCAAGGGAGAACTGTAAGAGATCGGAACAAATTCACATCGTTGTTCCAGAAACAGGACAAAGTGCAATGTGAGGAAATAGTTTCACTCCATAACTTCTACTCTCGTATTTTTTTCATATTTTGACATTGAAAAATGAAGACAATTGATTCATAATAAAGTTTTGTTTCGCTCATTCCAAAGTTGAGAATTTGCCCCATTATATTTCACTCTAGATTGCGCAATATTTCTGTCTGATTTGTCAGGACACGATTTATATTAATTCAAATAAACCTAAATAAACACAAAAAAAACTGAGCCGAAATGTGGAAGTTTTAATTGCGACCGTCAAATGTGAAGGGGATAAGATAGGAGAAAAAAAATACCAAAAATGCTGAAAAGACTCAACAGTTCCGGCGGCATCTGTGGAGAAGGGAAGCTCGGGTTAACGGTTCAGCACTATAACCATTCTATAGATCAGAAAGGTTAATCCGACATAATTTAAATAAGGAACGGGAATCAGCAGCGGGAAAAACTTCAGAAAATCAATTAATTTCACTGAATCTGGGCAATTGTGTCCCATATCCACTGTACAGATAAGGGGAGATAATAATACAAAGGGACAGAGTTAAATTCAACGTCATGGGGCAAATAAATGAGCTTTAAATGTATTTTAAAATATAAATTAGACACGTTTGTGTTTTGGAAACACTATCACTCTGAACATCTTCAAATTCGGTTCCAGTCTTGGTGTTTCTGAATTCAGCGTGTTGGGATTAAAACCTGTTGGAATTAATTGCTTGGAAGGCAGCTATACTCACCATTATAGCGCCTTATTTCACTTGGAGGGAGAAATGTAGTGTTTCTGTGGAGTTTCTGACTGAATTGTTCCCTTTGGGTTTCTGGCACATTAATCACAGACAATAAATCGTTCCAAAACATCAGCCCCTGATCAGACACAACAAGCTGGTGGAATTTCTCATTTATAGATATTAAATAAGAAGATTACAAAAGAGAATAGGAAAAGGTTACGAAGAAGTCACAAAAACAATTGGGGAAGCAAACAGGAACCAGGAAATCAAATTATCAAGGAATATCAAAAGAAATAGTAAATTATTCCACAGACACATAAATGAAACAAGGAAAATCAGAATATCTTGATTGCTGCTAAGGGATGCACAAAATAAACTCACAGGTAACGTCAGCGAAATGGCAGAAATATTAAATGAATAATTTGCCTCAGTATGTACCCGGGAGATTAACAGGATGAACATGATATTAAAAGGAAGAGCTCAATAAAGAAATCAAGACATTTAAGTCAGAAAAGGTGGTAAAACTCCTGGTCCAGATGGATTGCATCCGCACATATGAAATGAAGCAAGGGAAGAGCTAGCAGAGGCACTGTTACATATATCGAAAAAAATCATCACAAAAAGGAACAGTGCCAGAGGACTGGATGAGAGTTAATATGGTTCGTATATTTTAAAACAGGAGATAGAACAAGTCCAGTGAACTGTAGACCAGTTAACAAAAGGTCGGTGGTAGATCATGGAATCTTTTACTCAATGAAGCAATCGAAAAACATCTAGAAGCCGAAAATATAATGAAGAACAGCCAGCACGGATTTCAGAAAGGGAAGGTTTGACAGTTTGGCAGCAGGTTTGACAGTTTAAATTACGGTTCAACATAACTTATCTGCTTTTCAATTCTATTCCTCGAGACATAAACCTCTGTGTTTGCTTTTTATGGCCTTATCAACCTTTGTTGTTACTTTTAAAAAATTGTCAATATGGACCCCAAAATCCCTTTGATCTTCTACCTAATTTGGACTATTATTTTCCAAGCAGTATGTGGTGCTTTACTCAAGATTTTCTTGGCGCCCTTCTTGGAAGCTGCTTTCTTGTCCTCAGGCATTTTCAAACTCAATTTCAGACCCAGCAATGACCCAAATTCGCTCCGAGCTCGGATTCAATTGGCAGCTCCACAGCCATATGCTAATGAGGGTTGGGGGAAGGCAATGATTGTGACTGGACGGATGGGCGTGATACCTCGTTACCTTTTCCTTTCACTCTCTGATTTCTTCAGATATCCAATCAGATTTAGTACCTGCCACCAATCACAAACACGCTCACACTGCACATTGTCCTGTTTCAGCAATTTGTTCCGAACTGTTGCAGTTCTGCTTCCGGCCAGTAGATGTCCCCAAACCCCGGGACATTGAAGTTTGCAGATGAGAGAGGGACAGAAGATAAACTCATTCTTCACATTACATTGCGCGAGTGAGATTTAGAAAAACTGGCAGACTGCGACAAAGTAAGTTTGCAGAACGGCCGTGTAAATGGCCATTGAATTTCAATATGGAAAGTTGTGAGCTGGTGCATTTTGCCAGAGGGATTAAGGAGGCCACATTTTGCTTGGAAAATAAGAGTTTAAATGGGGTAGAGGAGCAATGTAAATCGTGTCCTGAGAAATCAGAGAGAAATACTGCGCAATGTAAAGTGAAATATAATGGGGCAAATTCACAACTATTGAATGAGTAAAACAAAACTTTATTATGAATCAATTGTCTTGATTTTTCACTGTCAAAAATTGAAAAAAATACGAAAGCAGAAGTTACGGACAGAAACTTTCCTCACATTGCACATTGTCCTGTTTCTGTCACCATGAAAGATAATGTGAATTTGTTCCGCTCTTTTATAGTTCTCGCTTACGTCCAGTAGAGGTCAGTGTCTGGTACTGTAAATGAGAGCGGGGTTTATTCTGCATCTGTGAGTCTCCGGGACTTTATATGAGAGTGGGGCTCATTCTCTATCTGTCAGTCTCTGGTACTGTTAACGAGTGTGGAATTAACTCTGTAGCTGTCAGTCTCTGGTACTTTGTATGAGTGTGGGGTTTATTCTGTATCTGTCAGTCTCGTGTACAGTATGCGAGTGTGGGGTTTATTCTGTTACTGTCTGTCTCTGATACTGTAGATGACATTGGTGATTATTCTGTATTTGTCAGTCTCTGGTGCTGTATATGAGTGTGGCGTTTATTCTTTTTGTCTGTATCTGATACTCTATATGAGTGTGGGGTTTATTCTGTGCCGAACAGTCTGGGGTACTTTATACGAATGTCGGGTTTGTTCTGTACCTGTCAGTATCCATTACTGTATGCGAGTGTGTGGTTTATTCTGTATCTCTCCGTTTCTGTTACTGTACATGAGTGTGGAATTCATTCTATGCCTGTCCGTCTCTGGTACTGTAAAAGAATGTGGGGTTTATTATTTTTGTCAGTCTCTGATACTGTAGATGAGTTTGGGGTTTATTCTGTATCTGTCAGTCTCTGGTCCTGTGTGTGAGTTTGGGATTTATTCTGTATTTGTCAGTCTCTGTTACAGTACATGAGTGTGGGGTTTATACTGTAACAGAGACTGATAAATACAGAATAAATTACAGAATAAGACCGCCCGTCTTATGCCACCGACAAACGTGAAAATCTAGTCTAATAGACTTTAATTTTTGATTAAATGTATTCAGATGTGTCTATGATTTAACGAATGTAACAATTAGATTCAGTGGGTATTTCACCCCGTTCTTCAGCTCCTCCCTGAATTTAGTCTGGGTCATAGCATAAATACACGTGTTGGAGCAGGAACTGAGAAGTTGAAGCATGAATGCGGCTGACTCAATGTCACTGGCCTGATAGAACTGGGCGTTTGTTGTTCGCAGAGAGATAAAATAAAAAACTTCCGCGCTCCATAACAATATAAAACTGCCTGATATACAGAAGAGTAAAATGATGGATTTCCTTCGGTTCTCCATCTCTGGATCCTTGTGATTCTCTCCTTTGCTGCGGCCCCGGAGTGCCATGCGGACTCGACTCGCCGCTAAAATGTGCCTGGCGGTGAGAACATTGAACAGCAAAATCAGAATGAATGGGAGACAAGGCATTAACACAAGATAAAACAACTCAAACGCTGCCCATGCGGGTGAAGTGAAAAACGTCGGTTTCAAGACACAACCCCGGGGTACATTGTCCATTATATATTCCGGGTCAATTGTAAAGTACCAGGGAATGTTTAGTAAAAAGCTCAGCGCACTCACCACCCAGATAACAGCAGCCGCCGTTTTCTCGGTGCAATATTTTGTTTTCAGCTTCTGACAACAAATGGCCACAAATCGATCAATGGTGAAAACCAATGTGGACCAGACAGAGGCCGCTGTGACTGCAAAACTCAGGATGAAAATGAGACGGCACACGGGGGTAATTTTAAAGAACGAAACTGGGAAATAAATATCAACAATGCGCCACATTATGACATCAGTGATAACGACCAGTAGATCGGCCGCCGCCATTCCCACCAGGTAGCGAGTGATACATTTGGAGAGTCCGCACTTTCCTCGGGACAGGATCACAATCGCCACTAAGTTAACTGTAAGAGAGAGAAACGGAAGCAGAGACATTACGGATCAGACCTGGAGCCAAAGAAGCAATTTGACAGGATGTGGGGTGAAATTTCCAGCTTTGTTGCTGCATCAAACGTTGGAAACTGATCTGGGCAGCGCTTTCGGACAGTGAAATGTTTTTAAACACAATTATCAATAATGAACTCGGAAATTGATACAGAAAGTGAATAAAGTGAGCACCATATCCACTGGAATTGCCGAGTGAGGGGGCAGTGCCGGTGGGGAAGGGAGTAGGGATATAAACACCGGGATTCCAACAGGTTTATTCCGGATTTGGGCTCCAGATGGACGGGAAAGTGAGCGAGGGCCAGGAAGGTGAGCGGTCAGGGGGAGTTTTGTTGCTCTGGCTGGAGAGAGCCGACTGGGGCTAGCACAAAACGGGAAAGACCGTGATCCGTGGCGGTGAGTTTGAGGCTTCGGATTGGATTAGAAGAGGCAAGTGGAGGCCGAGCGAGCGAGTGCGTTTGGGAGGGAGACCAAGGGAAAGTGCATGAATGAGCTGGAGGGGAATCAGTAGCAGATAGTTTGGGAAAGCGAATGAACTGAAGAAACGGATGAGGAGACAGAGGATTAGACGCCGTGGGTGGAGAGGCTGGGATTCACAGGGAGAGACTGCAGCAGAGTGTTAGAGGAAATCTAGTCTATAGGTCCAGCTCACACAATCCAATTCATGAATTCAACCATTAATTTATGTGGTTATTGGTGTCAATGAACTGCTCGTTGGTTACATAACGTGTTCAATAGATTTACTTTGCACATTCAACTAAAATTACATTAAAATACAATCATTGAATTCGCCTCGTTCTTTATTGAATAAAGCTGTCACATAGCCCCATAATTCAATGCGATAAAGAAATCAATGATCTTATTCTTTAAATACATTTCAATTATGTTTATGTATTCAATCAGTAAACAAGTAAAAGGAACATTCACATAAACAGACTGAGGACCTGATAGTGATGAACACTCCCTGCGAGAGTACAATAAAATCCTCACAATCTGACAAAATCCGAATTACACCTTCAAGTCACATTTCATTTTCATAATTGTACTGGAAGTTTCAGTAGTTCATTCCGATGAATTATTCACACCGCTGCTGCTCTTTCTCTCTCTACCCTCTCTCGTTCTCCGTGTGTGCATATTCTCTCTCTCTGTCCAGCTCTTCCTCACTTTCCTTCTCACCTTCCCTCTCGTTTTCCTTCTCAGTCGCGTTCTCTATCGCTGCACTCTATCTCTCCGCACTGTCTCTACTCTTTCTCAATGCCCCCTTTCATTTCCTAGTAAATCCTTCCATCCTGCGACTGTTTTCTCTTCACCAGCCCCGTGTTCCAACGCTTCTATTCTCATTGTCAGTTTGTTAAATGGTTAAGCCTCTGTGTTTCTATAGATCATCCAAGGTTCCACCAGTTCACCTACAATGTTCACTTCATCTATAATGCACGGAATAAAGAGAATCGAATGCCTCTTCCAGACAAACCTCACAATATTTGAAATTCATTCTTCTGTAATTACAAAGCGCAGCGTTAGATGGCGGCATTGTTCAATTAACAAAGCGCCAACATCACCGCTGCTGCTTATAATCTACAGATAAATAGAAATGCTCATGATTTCAACAGATGAAGTGCAACATGACCTCAAAACATTGCATTTTACAGTATATTCATCCACAGTGAAGCAGGGAATGAGATTGAAAGAATCAGCAGCAAACTCAGTTCTGTAACCAGACATCTGATGCGGCGTCAGATACACACAGAATGAAATAATATTTCATAACTGTGATAACCAATAAATACATTGAAATCACAGTTAAAATGAACCATGTTATTGGGGAGGGAGGACATTGCGCTGCCTCCTTGTAACACTGAGATCGTGAGCTGCCTCATTATCAATCACTGAAAACACATTGATGAAACTCTTAACAGCTCCTGATGGTCTGATACCAGCTCTTAGCACAGACATCTGATTCTAACACGTTAAGTACAGAGAATAATCCAGTAACAATGCCACGGTTGGATATACAAGATCGTAATTCATGTAATGCAGATGCTACAAGACCAAAAGAACAGAGACTTAGGACAGAACAGTCCACTGTGCCATACATGACGGGAGAAAATAGAGTGCCAAGTACAGCAGCAGAGTTAATACCGATTTACACCTTGAACAGCTGAGATAATGGCTTACCTGGAACTCCAACGGCTGCGAGAACTGGATAATAAATACATTCTATCTGATACATTATTGAATATCCCATTTCTGTGAGAAGCAATGATTTCTGTTGGCCTGGAAACTGCAGCTCCGGCAGGCAGTCTGTGTGGATTGAATACAGCGATCCCTGATTTATACAGGGGATAAATCTCCACTGACACGGTTATACCCCTGATCATTGCTATTAGTTACAGTCATTTGAACAAACACATCACATCAGCAGCTTTGACTCCGATGCAAATGACGACGTGGGTATATCACAAACTTGTCAAAGTTCAGAACCTTGTCTTAATGAGACCTCTCTCAGGAATAAAGTTAAAAGCTTTGCTCAGAAAGGACTGGTCCAACAATGAGCGGCTCCATTTACAGTTTTCATATAATTGTATTGACCATGTTCACTTTTACCGATTCAATTATAAATTTTGAAGATTTCTCTACATTACACATTGAATCCAGGGACACAAGCAAAGCCGTTTCACTCTGTTCCTGCAGTTTCCCAGTGAAAATATGAATGTTGACACGAAGACAGAGACACCATCCTTTCAGGCAGTGCTTAACAACACTCCGTGTGAAAAATGTTCTCCTTATTTCCCCTCTAGTTGTTTTACCAATTATTGTAAACCTATGACCTCTGGTTATCAATCCAATTGCCAGAGTAAACAGTTACCCCTATTTGCTCTATAAAAACGCCTCATTATTTTGATCACCTCTTTTTGATCTCCCCTTAACCTTTTCTTTTATAAGGAGAACAAGCCCAGCTTCTCCAATCTCTCCACATAACTGAAGTCCCTCATCCCTTGTATCACCCTGGTAAATCTCCTCTGTACCCTCTCCAAGGCCTTTACATCCTTCTTAAAGTGTGGTGCCCAGTGTTGTACACAATACTCCAGCTGAGGCCTAGCCAGCCATTTGTAAACATGACTTCCCTATTCGTGTATTCAATGCCCCTTTTTAAAAACCCGTGCATCCCATCCGCTGGCTTAACCACCTTATCAACTTACCCTGCCACATTCAAAGATTTGTGAATATGCGCCCCCAAGTCACTCTGCTCTTCCACCACCCCCAAAATATTACTTTGAGTTCCATCGAGTTACTTCGAAACTACAGCACAGAAACAGGCCATTCGGCCCAACGTGTTTATGCCAGCATGTATGCTCCCTACAAGCCTCCTCCCTCCCTACTCCATCTAACCCTATCAGGATATGATGTTCCATTATGCCTCTTGTGCTTAACTTGCTTCCCCTTAAATACATCTACGTTATTTCCCTCAACTACTCCTTGTGGTAGCGCATTGCACATTCTTACCACTCATTCTGTAAAGAAGTTTCACCTGAATTCCGTATTGGATTTATTAGTGACAGTCTTATATTTAGTCCCTCTAATTTTATACTCCCTCTCAAGTGGAAGCATTTTCTCTGCATCTACCCTACCAAATTCTATCATTATCTTCAAGACGTCTTTCAGGTCACCCCTCAGCCTTCTCTTTTCAAAAGAAAAGAGTACCAGCCTGTTCAGCCTTTCCTGATCAGGATATACCTTCAGTTCTGGTATCATCCTTATGAATCTATTCTGCACCCTCTCCAATCCCTGTATATCCTTTCTATAATATGGAGACGAGACTGTGCACAATAATTCAAGTGTGGTCGAACCAAGGCTCCACACAAGTTAAACAAAACTTCTTTGTTTTTCAATTCTATCCCTCCAGAATTGAACCCCAGTGCTTGACTCGCCTTTTTGTAAACTTGCGTCGCTACTTTTAGTAATTGGTCTATTTGTGCCAAAAGATTTGATTAAAATTTCAAAATATGCTTTATTTCATAAAATTTAATGATACACACAGTTCAATGAAAATGTCACAATTAGCGTTCAAAACAAGACAATACAGATCGTGCACACTAGGACCTCATTATTACAATTCAAAACACAGTACATATCTTGCAATACATTCTGTGCCATACCAAGTGAAATGGCCTTACATAGTCGCCTTTCCTCAAAGAACCTTTACGTAGGCAGCACCTCACATCAGTGCGTCCCACAGAACATATTCCTGGACCTTGGAATGTGCCATTCGGCAACACTCGGTCGTGGACAGCTTCTTCAACTGGAATCCAAGCAGGGAGTGGCCCTGGGAGTCCTGAACATTTGCTCTGGAACCCATGAAATCTCATGGCATCAGGTCAAACATGGACAAGGAAACCTCCTGCTGATTACCACCTACCGTCCTCCCTCAGCTGATGAATCAGTCCTCCTCCATGTTGAGCACCATTTGGAGGAAGCACTGAGGGTAGCAAGGGCACAGAATGTACCCTGGGTGGGGGATTTCAATGTCCATCACGAAGAGTGGCTCGGTAGCACCACAACTGACCGAGCTGGCCGAGTCCTGAAGGATATAGCTGCCAGATTAGGCCTGCGGCAGGTGGTGAGCGAACCAACACGAGGGAAAAATCTACTTGACCTCGTCCTCACCAAACTACCTGTCGCAAATGCATCTGTCCATGACAGTATTGCTGGAGTGATCACCGCACAGTCCTCGTGGAGACGAAGTCCCGTGTTCGCACTGAGGACACCATCCAACGTGTGTGGCACTACCACCGTGCTAAATAAAATAGATTCAGAACAGATCGAGCAGCTCAAAACTAAACATACATGAAGCACTGTTGGCCATCAGCAGCAGCAGAATTGTATTCCAGCACAATCTGTAACCTCATGGCCCGGCATATTCCTCACTCTACCATTACCAACAAGCCAGGGGATCAATTCTGGTTCAATGAAGGGTGTAGAAGAGCATGCCAGGAGCAGCACCAGGCGTACCTAAAAATGAGGTGCCAACCTGGTGAAGCTATTACTCAGGACTACATGCATGCTAAACAGCGGAAACAACAAGCTATAGACAGAGCTAAGCGATTCCACAAGCAACGGATCAGATCAAAGCTCTGCAGTCCTGCCACATCCAGTCGTGAATGGTGGTGGACAATTAAACAACGAACGGGAGGAGCAGGATCTGCAAACATCCCCATCCTCAATGATGGCAGAATCCAACACGTGAGTGCAAAAGATAAGGCTGAAGCGTTTGCAACCATCGTCACCCAGAAGTGCCGAGTAGATGATCCATCTCGGCCTCCTCCCTATATCCCCACCATCAGAGAAGCCAGTCTTCTGCCAATTCGATTCACTCCACGTGATATCAAGAAACGGCTGAGAGCACTGGATACAGCAAAGGCTATGGGCCCCGACACATCCCCGCTGTAACGCTGATGACTTGTGCTGCAACATTGGCATCTAACCCACAATGTGGAAAATTGCCCAGGTATGTCCTGTCCACAAAAAGCAGGACAAATCCAATCCGGCCAATTATCGCTCCATTAGTCCACTCTCAATCCTCAGCAAAGTGATGGAAGGTGTCGTCGACAGTGCTATCAAGCAGCACTTACTCACCAATAACCTGCTCATTGATGCTCAGTTTGGGTTCCGCCAGAACCACTCGGCTCCAAACCTCATTACAGCCTTGGTCCAAACATGGACAAAAGAGCTGAATTCCAGAGGTGAGGTGAGAGTGACTGCCCTTGATATCAAGGCAACATTTGACCGAGTGTGGCACCAAGGAGCACAAGTAAAATTGAAGTCAATGGGAATCAGGGTGTAAACTCTCCAGTGGCTGGAGTCATACCTAGCACAAAGGAAGATTGTAGTGGTTGTTCGAGGCCAATCATCTCAGCCCCAGGACATTGCTGCAGGAGTTCCTCAGGGCAGTGTCCTAGGCCCAACCATCTTCAGCTGCTTCATCAATGACCTTCCCTCCATCATAAGGTCAGAAATGGGGATGTTCGCTGATGATTGCACAGCGTTCAGTTCCATTCGCAACCCCTCAGATAATGAAGCAGTCCGAGCCCGCATGAAGCAAGACCTGGAATAAATCCAGGCTTGGGCTCATAAGTGGCAAGTAACATTCGCGCCAGACAAATGCCAGACAACGACCATCTCCAACAAAAGAGAATCTAACCATCTCCCCAAGACAATCAACGGCACTAACATCGCCGCATCCACCACCATCAACATCCTGGGGGGTCACCATTGACCAGAAACTTAACTGGACCAGCCATATAAATAGTGTGGCTACAAGAGCAGGTGAGAGGCTGGATATCCTGCGGCGAGTGACTCACCTCCTGACACCCCAAAGCTTTTCCAACATCTGCAAGGCACAAGTCAGGAGTGTGATGGAATACTCTCCACTTGCCTGGATGAGTGCAGCACCAACAGCACTGAAAAAGCTCGACACCATCCAGGACAAAGCAGCCTGCTTGATTGGCACCCCATCCACCACCCTAAACATTCACTCCCTTCACCACCGGCGCAGAGTGGCTGCAGTGTGTACCATCCACAGGAAGCACTGCAGCAACTCGACAAGACTTCTTCGATAGCAGCTCCAAAACCCGCGACCTCTACCACCCAGAAGGACAAGAGCAGCAGGCATGTGGGAACAACACCACCTGCACGTTCCCCTCCAAATCACACACCATCCCGACTTGGAAACATATCACCGTTCCTTCACCGTTGCTGGGTCAAAATCCTGGAACTCCCTTCCTAACAGCAATTTTGGAGAACCTTCACCACACGGACTGCAACAATTCAAGAAGGCGGCTCACCACCGCCTTCTCCAGGGCAATTAGAGATGGGCAATAAATCCTGGCCTCGCCAGCGACTCCCACATCCCATGAACGAATAAAAAAATGATAGCGCTGCCCAGGCCAATGAATCACTTTCCACCCTTCGATGCAGCAACAAAGCTGGAAATTTCACCCCAGATCCTCTCAAACTGTTGGTTTGTCACTCAGTCTGATCAGTAATTTCTCTGCTTCCTTTTCTCTCTCTTACAGCTAACTTGTTGATGATTGTGATCCTGTCCCGAGGAAAGTGCGGTCTCTCCAAATGTATCAGTCGCTACAAGGTGGGAATGGCAGCGGCCGTTCTCCTGGTCTTTATCACTGATCCGATGTGGAGGTGGATTCGTTGGATTTATTTCCCAAATTCATTCCTGGACATTACTCCCGTGTGTTGTCTCGGTACATTCCTGGTTTTTGCAACCATGGTGATTTCTGTTTGACTCACAGTCGCTTTCACCTTTGATCGATTAATGGTTATTTGTTCTGAAAAGCTGAAAACAAAATATTGCACCGAGAAAACGGCGGCTGTGGTCCTGGGAACAGTGAGTGTGCTGGGCTGTTTAGAGAGTCTCCCCTGGTACTTTATATATGAACCTGCTTTTATAATTGAAAATGTTCCCTGTTTTTTTGTGGCTCAACCGAGCTTCTTTACTTCCGCCGCATGGGCCGCATTTGAGATGTTTCACCTGATTTTAACCCCTTATATCCCATTCTGTCTGATTTTGCTCCTCAATGTTCTGACGGTCAGATGTATTTTAGTGTCCATTCGGGTCCGCAGGGGACTCCGCGGCCGCAGCAATGGAGAGAATCACAAGGATCCAGAAATGGAGAACAGAAAGAAATCCATCATTTTACTCTTCAGTATATCGGTTAGCTTTATATTATTATGCTTGACACAGGTTGTATTTTACATCTATAGGCGAATTACGAACAGTTATTATTCTTACTCCTCCCCCACGGACCCTCTTTATATCACAGATCACACAGCAGCAATGCTGCAACTTCTCAGTTCCTGCACAAAGACGTATATTTATGTCCTGACCCAGAGTAAATTCAGAGAGGAGCTAAAGAAGGCGGTGAAATACCCACTGATTCTATTTGTTAAATCATTTTAAATTATATAAAGAGCTGAAAGGTTCAAGCACTAGAATTAAATCCCATTTCATATTCTATCCCCTGCACTTCCCTCAGGATGGAAAGTACATTTTATATTAGCAGCACTGAGCCCGGAAATGATTTTAAATCTGATTCTGATATTATATTTTATTGATAATCTGACCGATTGAGGCAGGACTTGTTCTGCAGATGACATATGAATTGTTGCTCAAAAAGGCGGCACTAAAGAGCTCAGCTGGACTTCAACTAAATGTCTGCCCCGCACCAACAGCAAAATTGGCAAAACTGGCAATAACAGTCACTGTTGTATGTCTGATCAGAATGGCTGCTCTCTACCGAAATGGAGAGACAGAATGATGGAGATAGACATACAAATAGACAGACAAATATACCGACGAAAGAGAGAAACAACAAGAGCTCACATATATACAGCACCTTTAACTTAGCAAAACATCTCAAGGCGCTTCATAGGACCGTTATCAAAATAATTGATACCAAGCAACATAAGGAGATATTAGGACAGTTGACCGAAATCTTGATCAAAGAAGTAGGTCTTCAGGGGCGTGTTAATTGAGGACAGATATATTGAGCGGTTTAGGCAGGGAATTTCAGAGCTGAGAGCCTAGGCAGCTGAAGGCACCTCCGCCAATGGTGCCGCTATTAAAACCGGGGAAGTACAAGAGTCAAGAATTGGAGGAGGACAGAGATCTCAGATAGTTGTATGGCTAGAGGAGGTTACAGAAATAGGAAGGGGCGAGGCCATGGAGAGATTTGAGAAAAGAGGACGAGAATTTTTAAATCGAGGTGTTGCCGTACCTGGAGTCAAAAGAAATGAGCGAGCACGGGGTGATAGAGTCATCTTCTTCAACCACTTTTCTCTGCCTCCTCCACTCTCACCCCAAAAACAAGTGCGGGAAGCTCATGGACTTCATTGTGACTAAGATTGAGACCATCCATTCAGTTGGCTCTGCCGCTTCACTCCCTTCTGCTAGACCACCGAGCCAGACTTCCCCAAAAGTGGATCGGACTTAGTGCGAAGTAATATACGGCAGCTTAGTTTTGGATGAGCTCAAGTTTATGAAGGGTGAAAGATGGGAGGTCGGCCAGGAGAGCATTGTAATCGTCGAGGTAACAAAGGCATGAATGAGGGTTTCAGCAGCAGGTGAGCTTTGCACGGTCAGCAGGGGGCGATATTACGGAGGTGGAAATAGGCGGTCTTGGTGCTGGACTGAATATGTGGTTGGAAGGTAATCTCAGGGTCAAATAGGAAGCCAAGGTTGCGAATGGTCTTGTTCAGCCTCCGGCAATGGCCAGGGAGAGGGATGGAGATTGTGGCGGGGACTGAAGGCAGTGGTTTCAGTCTTCCCAATATTTAGTGGGAGGAAACTTTTGCTCATCCAGTACTGGATGTCAGACAAGCAGTGTGACAAATCAGAGATAGTGGAGGGGTCGAGGAGGTGGTGGTCAGTTAGAGCTGGGTGTCGTCAGTGTACATGTGAAACCTGAAGTTGTGTTTTCGGATGATGTCGCTGAGCGGCAGCTCCTAGATGAGAAATAGGAGGCGACCCAGGATACATCCTTGGGGGACTCCAGAGGTGCGGGAGCTGGACAGGAAGCCATTGAAAGTGACTCTCTGGTTATGACTGGAAAGGTAAGAATGGAACCGGGTGAGAGTAGCCCCACCCAGCTGGTCGACAGTGGAGAGGCGTTGGAGGAGGATAGTGGGTCCACCGTGTCAAAGGCTGCAGACAGGTCGAGAAGGATGAGGAGGGATAGTTTACCATCGTCACACTTATATAGGATATAATTTGTGACTTTGATAAGGCCCGTTTCAGTACTGTGACAGGGGTTGTAACCTGATTGGAGGAATTCGTGCAAAGAGTTGAGGGAAAGATGTGCACAGATTTCCGAGGTGGCAACACCGTTCAAGGACTTTGGAGAGGAAAGGGAAGTTGGAGATGGGGCAGTAGTTTGCAATGACAGAGGGGTCAAGTTTGTTTTTTTTTAGGAGGAAAGTGACGTGGGGAGATTTGATGGGGAGGTGGACAGTATCGGAGGAGAGGCAATCTTTAACAATATCAGCTAACATGGGGGCCAGGCAGGGAGGTTGGATGGTCAGCAGTTTAGTGGGAATAGGATCGAGGGAGCAAGAGGTGGGTCTCATGGTCAAGATGAGCTCAGAGAAGGCATGAGGAGAGATATTGGGGAAAGGTGCAAGTTCAGGGCTAGGACAGGGGGATCCTTGGGGGGGGCGAATTTTTTTCAGGGACTGACACGGAAGAAAGTGGGGTTGGGAGGAGGAAGGTAGATGTGGGTGGAGAGGGACAGAAGGAAGTGTTCAGAGATGGCCTTGTACCTGATTGACACGTTGGGTGGAGAGAGAGGGTCAGAGACATGGAGAGAGAGAGAGAGAGAGAGAGAGAATCAGTGTCAGCTCGTGTATTGTACAGCCCGAGTGTGTCTCAGTGCCAGCTCCTGTACATTTACAGTACACATTGGGTAAAAGGGAACAATTCACTCCCGCCTGGTACTGCACGGTCCGTGTGTGTCTCAGTGTCAGCTCCAGTACATGTACAGACACAGATAGAATGAAGTAGAGAGTGACAAAGATGATGAGACAAAGAGAGATTGTGACTGAATCAATGAGAGAAAGAGACAGAGAGGGAGAATGAGAGCCAATAAGAGAGACAGAATGAGACAGAAAAAGAAATAGCAAGTGAGGCAAAGGAACAGCCGGAGAGATTGTGGGAGAGAAAGACAGAGGGAAGAAGGGACAGTGAACGAGAAAGACAATGAGACATAAAGTGACAGAAAGTGAGACAGAGTGAAATGTGCAGTGCAAGAAACATAGAGCGAGAAAGAGAGAGTGAGAAACGGATAATGGCTGAGGGTGTGTGAGAAAAAGAAATGCAAACAGGTAGTCAAAGTTTCGTGGAAAGAGAGAAAGAGAAAGAAAGTCGGAGAGAGACAAACAGAGAGTGGGAAACGATGAGAAACTGAGCAGGACTGAATTAGTCGGAGGATTTCTGAGAGAGAGAAAGATTGAAACAGAAACAGAAAATGGACTGATACAAACTCATATCGGCAGATTGGTCGGACGTAGCATGCAGATTGGAGGATGTGGGATGTTGATTTGAGAAACGTGTGTTCAACATTTTAAAATAAATCAACAGTTTTTAAACATACCGGCGAGTCTGCATTTATGTTGTACTTGTGAAATTTCTGATTTTGCAGATGTAATTTAAGTGAGCTCTGTGTTCTTTCCCCGTGTACCTGCACTCACAATGTACTCTGTGTACATTTCTCTGTATATGTAAACACACAATGTGCTCTGTGTACATTCTCCTGTATACCAACACTCGTAATGCGCTCTGTGTACATTCCACTGTGTACCGACACCCAAACTGTGCTCTGTGTACATTCTCCTGTATGCCTAAATTAATACTGAGATCTGCGTACATTCCCCTGGAAACCTACACCCACACTGCTATGTGTACATCCCCCTCTGTACCTACATTCACATTTAGCTCTGTGTACATTCTCCTACATATCTAAACTCACACTGTACTCTGTACATTCCTCTGCATACCTACACTCGTAATGTGCTCGGTGTACATTCCCCTACATACCTACAATCACACCGAACTCTGTGTACATTCCGCTGTGTCCCAAAACCCACACTGAACTCTGTGCACATTCCCCGGTATACCTAAACTCATACTCAGCTGTGTGGACAATCACTTTGATACCTACACCCACACTGAGCTCTGTGCACACTCCCCTCTATATGTACACTCACAGTGGCCTCTGTGTACATTCCCCTGCAAAGCTACACTCAGACTGAGCTCTGTGCACATTCCCCTTTGAATCTACGCACAAACTAAGCCCAGTGTACATTCCCCTGAATATCGACACTCAAGCCGAGCTCTGTGTACAATCCCATATACCTCTCGGCCCTTCATTTGGTGGGGTCCCACCAAGTATGCCTCGACCTTTCAGGCTCCGTAGGCATTTCACGATCTGGACTTTAGGCCTCGACCTTGCAGGCCGTAGACTTCAGGCCTCCAATTGGCGGGGGGGGGGGGGGGCGATGTCTAACAGGCCTCCAACACCATTTGGTAAACGGCCTGCTGCTCCCACGCTGTGGTGCGGCCCCGTATTGCCGCTGTTCAGCTTTGAACCATTGATTGGGACAATGGGCCTTCGGAGGATACGACCAGAACCTGGCTGCTTGGTGAAGGGTCAAAGGACCGCAGGTGTGACCAGAGGACAAAGGTTTAAGGTGATCCGCAAAAGAGCCAGAGACAACATTAGAAATCTTATTTGTTTAGCAGCGAGTTGTAATGATCTGGAATGTACAAACTGAAAGAGCAGTGGAAGAGGATTCAATAGTAATTTTCAAAAGGAAATTGGAATCATCCTTGAAGGGGAAACTATTACAGAGCTATAGAGAAAGGGCAGGAGAATAGGACTAATTCGATAGCACTTTCAAAGAGCCAGCACAGGCACGATGGACCGAATGCTTTTCCCCTGTACAGTAACGTACTATGATACCATGAAGTGCTAATATTCAAATCTCTAGGCCTACGAGATTCAGCCAGCGAGTGCGATAAGATAAGTGGTAGCTCGGAGTTGGCTGCAGAATGCAAGTTGGGATGCTCCATGTCTTACGATGTTCCTTGTCTTACGATGCTCCATGTCTTTCGACCCTCCTTGTCTTTTGATGATCGTCATCTTACGAGGTTTCTTTCCATCTGTTCCTCGCTGGCCTTCTTGAAATGATGGCCCACATGATGTGTACAACAGTGTTCCAGGTAACTGTAAGCCTGGGGCCAAAAGATTGGAAACCGCAGTCCTGGGACTATGGCTGGACGTTCCTGTAAGTAAAGCTCCCTCTACACTGTCCCATCAAAGACTCCCAGGGGCAGGTACAGCACAGGTTAGATACAGAGTAAAGCTCCCTCTACACTGTCCCATCAAACACTCCCAGGGCAGGTACAGCACAGGTTAGATGCAGAGTATACCTCTCGCTGCACTGTCCTATCAAACACTCCCAGGGTTAGATACGGTGTAAAGAGAGCTTAAACACAGAGGTTGGGAAAGTCAGAGAGTGAAACTCTGATGGAGTGAGTCGCTTACAGAATGAGAACTTACAAATGGGAATTTGGTGCAGAGGGAGAAGGAGATGCTAAGTGACGGAAACCAAGGAACTATCGGCTAAGACTGAGTGGAGCCGCGTCAGGAATAAAAAATCAAGAATATGTCAAAAAGTGACGTCACAAGACAAGGAGGAACGCCGAGGGTAAATCAGTAAGTATTTAGTTCATTGCTTAATGTTTTTACTGGTAATTGTGGTTATTGGGTATACACAGAGCCGGAGCTGAGGCCCGAGAGCAAAACGAGCGGGACCAGTGACATACAGCACAGCACAGGAAGCTGGGACCAATTCAAACACAGGGAGAGATTCGAAAGATTGAAATCACAGGACAGTAGGCTGATGACTGATTAGTGAGCAATACATTTTTTTTGCTTTCTAAGCTAGCGAAGTGATTTAAACCAGGAACTAGTTACCTATAACTTGCTAATACTTCATTAAATTAATAATTTAAACTAGATAAATTAATATTGTTTTTAAAAGGAAACTAAAAATAAAACAAGTGAATTAATTACGTAAAAAACTTTAATTCAGTAATTAGATAAAATAGAGTTAGATAGATATGGCAGTGCAGGTGGTGTGCCATAACTGCAGCATGTGGGAGATTGTGGAGAGCAGCATGATCCCAGGCAAGAACATCTGCAGTAAATGCCTGCAACTCGAAGAGCTTCGGCTCAGAGTTGTTCAACTCGAATCCGAGGTGCAGACATCAGGGAAGGGGAGAGTAACCTGGACACTTTTACCTAAGACGCAGTCACATCCCTTAGGTTAGATTGCGGTTTAGATTTGTTTAGTGGTCAGAGACAGGAGGATGTGACTGCAAGTCAGATAGGTAAGGGGATCCCAGATACAGTGATAGAGGAGCCTTACCCCTTGTCTTTGTCCAACAGGTACGAGGCACTTGTTACCTGTGTGGCTGAGAGTAAAGACTGAACGGAGGATGGGCAAATTGACCACGGCACCCTGGTACATCAGGCCATTCAGGTGGGGGAAGCGAAAAGGAATGTGATAGCAGTAAGAGATTGTATAGTCAGAGGGATAGATACTGTTTCCTGCAGCCGCGTGCGTGAGTCCCGAAGGATGTGTTGCCTGCCCAGTGACAGGGTTAAGGATACTTCCTCACAGCTGGAGAAGAACTTCTAGCAGGAGTGGTGTATCCAGTTGTCGTGGTCCACATAGGAACCAATGGCATAGGTAAAACTAGGAATAAGGTTCTGCTGAGGGAATTGAGGACCTAAGGTCCAAATTAAAAAGCAGAACCACAAAGGTAATGATTATTAACTGAGCCACAGGAAAATTGACATAGGAACGAACAGATTAGATGGTTAAATGCATGGCTGAAAGAGTGGTGTCGGAGAAAGTGGTTTCGATTCATGGGATACTGACAACAGGGGTACTAGGGAAAGAGGAGCTGTTCCGTTGGGGTGGGCTCCATCTGAACCGGGCTGAGACCAGTGTCGTGGCGAATCGAATAACTAGCACTGTAGATAGGGCTTTAATGTACAGGGGAGAGGGAGGGGTCAAGTAAGGGGAAATTTAGAAATCTAAAGAGAAAGTTGAAGATAACTGAGCAGTGTGGTGATTTGGACAAAGATAAGCAGAGTTTGACAGAAAGGGATAGATAGTTTAGTGCATCAGCGAATAAGGTCAAAACAGTGAAAATGTTGAGCAGTTAAACATAAGGCGCTATATCTGAATGCATGAAGCATTCGTAACCGCGTAGACGAATCAATGGCACAAATAGAGAGAAATGAGTTTGATCTAACAGCCATTACAGAGGCATGTTTGCAAGGTGCCCAATGTTGGGATCTAAATATTCCAGCGTACTTGACGTTTCGAAAAGACAAGCAAAATGGAAAAAGAGGAGAATACTTACGAGGACTGGGAGAATTTTAGAAACCAGCAAAGGATGACCAAAAAATTGTTAAAACGGGAGAAAATAGAACATGAGTAAACTCGGAAGAAATATAAAACAGATCAGGCAGGGGGCAAATGTGAGGCAGTCTTAGATGACATTGGAGTGCATGTCCATAAATGGGCGTAGCTTGGTAAATAAGGTCGGTGAGCTGCAGGCTCAAATCGCCAGATGGGACTATGATATAGTGGCAATAACAGAGACCTGGCTCAAAGTGGAGGAGGATTGGAAAGAGGAGGTACTTAATATTCCTGACTACAATGATAGGGAAGGAAAGAAAGGAGAGGGTGGCAGTATTGATCAAAGAAACTATTATAGCACTGGAACGAGATGATGTAGTTGAGGGGGCCAAAGACAGAATCTATTATATGGTGCAGAAACTTAAATCCTGGACAAAATAAATTGGCACTTGGAAAGTATGGGCTAATAAATGAAAGTCAGGACGGATTTGTTATAGGAAAATCGCGTTTGATTAAGTTGTTTGATGAAGTAACGGAAGTGTTGATGAGAGTCGTGCGGTTGATGTGTACATGAACTTTCAAAAGGCATTTGATAAAGTACCACATAATAGAATTGTTCGCAAAATTAGAACCCATGGGATTAAAGGGACAGTGGCAGCGTGGATATTAAATTGGCTCATGGACATAAAGCAGAGAATAGTGGTAAAGGGTTGTTTTTCAGACAGGAGAGAAGTAAACAGTGGTGATCCCCAGGAGTCAGCATGACTATTGCTCTTATTGATATATGTCAATGATCTGGACTTGGGTATATAGGGTATAATTTCAAAGTTTGCCGATGACAAGAAATTTGGAAATGCTGTAAACAATGTGAAAGATAGTAACGGATTTCAAAAGGATATACAGACTTGTGAAATGGGCAGACACATGGGAGCAGATGAAAATTAGCGCAGAGAAGTGTGAAGTGACGCATGTTGGTAGGAAGAATAAGGAGAGGCAATATAAACTAAATTATACAATTTTAAAGGGGGTGCAAGAACAGAGAGTCTTGTCGGGGTGAAATACACAAATCTTTGAAGGTGGCAGGAAAAGTTGAGAAGTCTGTTAAAATGACTATTGGATTTACTAATAGAGGCATAGAGTACAAAAGCATGGAAGTTATGCTAAATCTTTGTAAAATAAAGTTTCGGCTTCAGCTGGAGTATTGTGTACAATTCTGGGCTTTAGGAAGGATGTTAAGGCCTAAGAGAGGGTACAGAGTAGATTTACCAGAATGGTGCCAGCGATGAGTGACTTCAGTTACATGGGGAGACTGGAGAAGCTGGTGTTGTTCTCCTTAGAACACTGAAGGTTAAGGGGAGATTTGAGAGAGGTTTTCAAAATCATGAACGGTTTTGACAGAGTAAACAAGGAGAAACTAATTCCAGTTGCAGAACGGTCGGTAACCAGAGAACACAGATTTAAGGTGATTGCCAAAAGAGCCAGAGGGGAGATGAGAAAATATTTTTTTATGCAGCGGGTTGTAATGGTCTGAAATGCACTACGCGAAAGAGTGGTAGAAGCAGAGTCAAGGGTAACTTTCAAAAAGGATTTGAATAAATATTTGAAGGAAAAAAATACATGGCTATGGGGAAAGAACAGTGCAGTGGAACTAATTGGATAACTCTTTAAAAGAGCAGGCATAGGCACGAAGGGCCGAATGGCCTGCTCTTGTGTTGTTCCGACTATGATACTATGATTCCTCCTCGCAAAATTGCAAAATTGCTCTTTCTTGATCTACTCGTTGCCGTATTTTGACAAACAAATCCTCAGGAGGGAGGGTGAGAGAGGCTCACTCACACTCACTCTCTCCGTTACACGGACAATCTCTCAGCCACAACATTGACAAACACATCCCGGTTGCAAACCAGAGATTGTAAAGAGGATAGTGAAAAGTTGGGAGAGAGAGAAATATATTTAGGACAGACTGAAGAGCACAGGAGTGAGGGAGCACGGAGTAGCAGCTATTGACAGAGTCTGATTTCGACTGAGTTTATAATTGGGAATTTGGTTCGTGAGGGGATTTAATGTAGTAAGGGGTGAGGTGCATTTGTTTAGACAGCATAGAGGAGCGTACCGAGATCAGAGAGGAGCAACAACAAAACAAAACCGCAGTGTGATGTCACAGGTAAGGTAGGTAGGTGGTTGGTGGTGAGTATCTCTTCTGTTTTCTTCTTAATGACGACTGTGGGCTAAATAACGTACAGCAAAAAAACTATTTTTTTAAAAAGACTAAACTTAATTTAATAAATAATTTGATTGCCATTGTATTAATCAACTAAATAAACAAAATATTTATGACAGGGCAGGAGATGTGTTGCAGCTGCAATATGTGGGAGCTACTGGAGAGTTTTGTCCAGGGCGACTACATCTGCGGTAAGTGTCTGCAGCTCGAAGAACTTCGGCTCCGAGTTGAGGAGCTGGAGTCCGAGCTGCAGACATTGCGATGCATCAGGGAGGGAGAAAGTTACCTGGACATATTGATCCAGGAGGCAGTCACGAACCTTAGACTAAATACTGTAGAATTGGCACTTGGTCAGTGACAGGAGGGTGTGACTGCGAGTGAGGCAGGTATGGGGATCCAGGAGGTAGCATTGCAGGAGCCTCAGCCTCTGCACTTGTCCAGTCGACATGAGGTTCTTGCAGCCCTTGTGGACGAGTGCAGGGACTGCAGGGAGGATGAGCAAACTGGCCACGGCAACGTGGTTCAGGGGGCCATTCAAGTTGGTGGAGTAAAAAAGAATGTTGTTGTAGTAGGCGACAATATAGTTTGAGGAATAGACACTGTTCTCTGTAGCCAAGAGCGAGAGCCCCGAAGGCTGTGTTGCCTACCCAGTGCCAGGGTTAAGGAGATCTCCTCAGGGCTGGAGAGAAACTTGGAGTGGGAGGCGGAGGATCCAGTTTTGGTGGTCCACGTAGGTACCAACGACATAGGTAGGACTAAGAAAGAGGTTCTGCTGAGGGAGTTTCAGCAGGTAGTGACTAAATTAAAAAGCTGAACCACAAAAGTGATAATCTCCGGATTATTACCTGAGCCACGAGCAAATTGGCACAGGGTCAATCGGATCAGAGAGATGAATGCGTGGCTCAAAGATTGGTGTGGGAGACGTGGCTTTCGATTCATGGGGCATTGGCACCAGTACTGGGGAAAGAGGCACCTGTACCGTTGGGACGGGCTTCACCTGCGCCATGATGGGACCAGTGTTCTGGCAAACCGAATAACTAGGGCGGTAGAGAAGGCTTTAAACTAAATAGAAGGGGGAGGCGCAGCTGGGGCAAAGCTTAGATTGATAAAGAGAAAAGACAAGGAAGTAGTATAGGAAAGTGATGTGGGTAATGATAAACAGAGTGTGTCAGGAAAGCACAGAGCGTACAAACATAAGAGTGCACCAGCAAATAGGGCAGGGGTAGGAAAGAATGGTAAAAAGACAAAATTAAAAGATTTTGATTTGAGTGCGTGCAGCATTCGTAATAAGATAGATGAATTGACGGCACAAATAGAAACAAATGGGTATGACCTCGTGGTCATTACAGAGACATGTTTGCAAGGTGACCAAGAGTGGGAGCTTAATATTCAGGGTTATTTAACATTTCGGAAGGATAGGAAAAAAGTTAAAGGTGGTGGTGTAGCTCTGTTAATAAAGGATGAAATTGGCATTATAGTAAGAAGATCAAGATGTCGAATCAATTTGGTTGGAGGTAAGAAATAACAAGGGAAATAAATCACTGGTGGGAGTACGATATAGGCTCCCTAACAGTAACTACACTGTAGGGCAAAATATGAATCTGGAAATAATGGGAGCTTGTAAAAAATATAATGCAATAATCATGGTCGATTTTACCTTTCACATAGATTGGACAAATCAAATTGGCAAAAATAGACGAGGGGTTCATAGAGTGCATTAGGGACTGTTTCTTCGACCAATACGTAGGGGAACCAACCAGGGAACAGGCCATTTTGGCTCTAGTAATGGGTAATGAAAAATGATTAATTAATAATCTCAAAGTTAAGGATCCCTTTGGAAGCAGTGATCATAACATGATATAATTTCACATCCAGTTTGAGAGCAAGGATCTTGGGTCTGAAACCACTTTATTAAATTTAAATAAGCCCAATTATAAAGGAATGAAGGTGGAATTGGCTTCAGTGGACTCGGTAAACAGATTAGATGGTATGATGGTGGAAAACCTTGGCAAACATCGAAAAATATATTTTATGACTCGCAACAAGAATATATCCCTGTGAGGAGGAAAGACTCCACAAAAATGGTGAACGAACCATGGCTAACTAAGGAAGTAAAGGATGGAGACGGGTTAAAAGAAAAAGCATACAACATGGCAAAGATTACTGGTAAACCCGAAGATTGGGAAAACATGGGAGATCGAGGGAACAGATCGTGGGCTTCATGAACAAGGTGGTTGAGCTGATGGATGGAGGAAGACAGCAGAGAAACTGCGTAGCTTGAGAATAGTAAGGAAACAGTTAGATGGGGTGTGAGGGCTGGGTGCTGAGGGAGGTAGAAAGATAAAGGGCAAGAAAAAGGGGGCATTTGGAGTTACGCAGATAGTTTTGATTTTGGGCACACGAAGGCCCATGAATTGCTCAAACACCATCCACATCGAATGCCTCTCCTACACTCCCCAATTCAGCAAAATATCTCAATCACTTTGGTTAAACGACTTTCCTTTAACAAATCCGTGCTGGCTTGACTTAATTAATCCACAATTGTCCAAGCAACTGTTAGTTTGACCCGAATGATTATTTGTAAAAGTTTCCCCACTACTGAAGTTAAACTTACTGGCCTAGAAATATTTAAAATCGGAGTAAGAGTAGGCCATTCGGCCCTTCCAGCTTGCACCGCCATTCAATATGATCATTGCTGATCCTCCATATCAATACCTCATTCCCGCTCTCTCCCCATACTGCTTGATACATTTTGTGTATAGAAATCTAACTATCTCATTCCTAAATACATTCAGCGACTTGCGCCCCCCCACCCCCCCACGCCCCGCCAGCCTTCTGTGGGAGAGAATTCCACAGGTTCACCACCCTCTGAGTGAAGAAATTTCTCCTCATCTCGGTCCTAAATGTCCTACCCATATCCTGAGACTGTGACCGCTCATTCCAGACGCCCCAGTCAGGGGAACATCCTCCCTGTATTTAGTCTGTCAAGCCTGTCAGAATTTTATATGTTTCAATGAGATACCCTCTCATTCTTCTACGCTCAAGTGAATACAGGCCGAGTCGACCCAATCTCTCGTCATACGACGGTCCTGCCATCCCAGGAATCAGTCTGGTGAACATTCGCTGCATTCCCTCTCTGGCAAGTATATCATTTCTTAGGTACGGAAACCAAAACTGCACACAATACTCCACGTGTGTTCTCACCAAGGCCTCGTATAACTGCAGTAAGACATCCTTGTTCCTGTACTCAAACCCTCTTGCAATGAAGGCCAACATATCATTTGCCTTCCTAACTGCTTGCTGCACCTGCATGTTTGCTTTCAGTAACTGGTGTACAAGGACATCCAGTTCCCTTTGTACATCAAAATTTCCCAATCTGTCACCATTTAAATAATAAGCTGCCTTTCTGTTTTCCTTCCGAAGTGGATATCTTCACATTCATCTACGTTATACTGCATCTGCAATGTATTTGCGCACTCACTCAATTTGTCTAAATCGCCTTGAAGCCTCTTTGCATCCTCCTCACAATCCCACCTAGTTTTGTGTCCTCAGCAAATTTGAAAATATCACATTTGGTTCCCTCATCAAAATCATTGATATAGGTTGTGACTAACAGGGGCCCAAGCACTGATCCCTGCGGTACCCCAGCAGTCACCGCCCGCCACACCGAAAAAGACCCATTTATTCCTACTCTCTGTTTTCTGTCTGTTAACCAATTTTCAATCCAGTGTATTACCACTAATCCCATGTGCTTTAACTTTGCACACAAACCTCTTATGATGGAATTTATCAAAGCCCTTCTGAAAATCCAAATACACAACATCCATTGGTTCTCCCTTATCTATTCTACCAGTAACATCCTCAAAAAACTCCAGTAGGTTTGTCAAACACGATTTCCCTTTCATAAATCCATGTTGACTTTGTCTAATACAGTTGATATTTTCTAAGTGTCCTGTTATTACATCCGTTATAATAGACTTTTGCATTTTCCCTACTACTGATGTCAGGCAAACCGGTCTGTAGTTCCTTGCTTTCTCTCTCCCTCCTTTTTAAAAAATAATGCGGTTACATTTGCCATCCTCCAATCTGCAGGAACTGTTCCATAATATATAGAATTTTGGAAGATGACAACCAATGCTTCCGCTATTTCCAAGGCTTCCACTTTTAGTACGCTGGCATGCTGATTGATAGGCCTTGGGGATTTATCGGCTTTCAGTCCCATTCATTTCTCCAGCAATATTTTTTTACTAATAGTAATTTCCTTTAATTCCTCCTTCTCACTAGACCCTTCGCTCCCTTGCATTTCTGGGAAGTTATTGTCTCATGAAGACAAATGTAAGGAATCTTACAACACCAGGTTATAGTCCAACTGTTTTATTTAAAAATCACAAGCTTTCGGAGGCTTTCTCCTTCGTCAGGTGAGCGAGTGTGGGATTCCATGGAAGGTTACCGCATTTATATTCAGAGAAAAATTCCTGGTGATTACAGATAATCTTTCTAACTGCCCGTTGTCAAGGCAATCAAAGTGTTCAGACAGAGTGATGTTACCTACAGGACCACCGAATACACAAACGGCCAGAACACAAAACAGAGAGAGAGAGGGAGAGAAACAATCGAAAGGAAGAGAACGATAGAGAATGACCCGTTGTGTTAAAAACACATAACTTTTTTTCGCTGGTGGGGTTACGTGTAGCGTGACATGAACCCAAGAACCCGGTTGAGGTCGTCCTCATGGGTGCGGAACTTGGCTATCAATTGCTGTTCGACGATTTTGCTTTGTCGTGTGTCTCGAAGGCCGCCTTGGAGAACGCTTACCCGAAGATCGGTGGCTGATTGTTCTTAACTGCTGAAGTGTTCCCCGACTGGGAGGGAACCCTCCTGTCTGAAGATTGTTGCGCGGTGTCCGTTCATCCGTTGTCGCAGTGTCTGCATGGTCTCGCCAATGTACCATGCTCCGGGGCATCCTTTCCTGCAACGTATGAGGTAGACAACGTTGGCCGAGTCACAGGAGTATGAACCATGCACCTGGTGGGTGGTGTCCTCTCGTGTGATGGTGGTATCTGTGTCGATGATCTGGCATGTCTTGCAGAGGTTGCCGTGGCAGGGTTGTGTGGTGTCGTGGACGCTGTTCTCCTGAAAGCTGCTAATTTGCTGCGAACGATGGTCTGTTTGAGGTTGGGTGGCTGTTTGAAGGCGAGTAGTGGAGGTGTGGGGATGGACTTAGCGAGGTGTTTGTCCTCATTGATGACATGTTGAAGGCTGCGGAGAACATGGCGTAGTTTCTCCGCTCCGGGGAAGTACTGGACGACGAAGGGTACTCTGTTGGTTGCGTCCCGTGTTAGTCTTCTGAGGAGGTCTATGCGATTTTTCGCTGTGGCCCGTCGGAACTGTCGATCGACGAGTCGAGCGTCATATCCCGTTCTTACGAGGGCGTCTTTCAGCGTCTGTAGGTGTCCATCGCGTTCCTCCTCGTCTGAGCAGACCCTGTGTATTCGCAGGGCCTGTCCATAGGGGATGGCCTCTTTGACGTGGTTAGGGTGGGAACTGGAAAAGTGGAGCATCGTGAGGTTGTCCGTGTGCTTGCGGTAGAGTGAGGTGCTGAGGTGCCCGTCTTTGATGGAGATTCGTATGTCCAAGAAAGAAACCGATTCTGAGGAGTAGTCCATGGTGAGCTTGATGATGGGATGGAACTTGTTGATGTCATCGTGTAGTCTCTTCAGTGATTCTTCACCATGGGTCCATAGGAAGAAAATGTCGTCGATGTATCTGGTGTATAGTGTTGGTTGGAGGTCTTGTGCAGTGAAGAAGTCCTGCTCGAACTTGAGCATGAAAATGTTGGCGTATTGGGGTGCGAGTTTGCTCCCCATGGCTGTTCCATGTGTTTGGGTAAAGAACTAGTTGTCGAAGGTGAAGACATTGTGATCCAGGATGAAGCGGATGAGTTGTAGGATGGCGTCTGGAGATTGGCTGTTGTTGGTGTTGAGTACTGAGGGGGTTGCAGCGATGCCGTCATCGTGGGGGATACTGGTGTAGATTGCCGAGACGTCCATCGTGGTGAGATGGACGTCTCGGCACTCTCGCCACTCTCATGAAGACAGTACCAAAGTATTGATTAATTGCTCTGCCATTTCCTTGTTCCCCATTATAAATTCTCCCCTTTACGACTGTACGGGACCTTTATTTGTCTTCACTTATACTTTTCTTTTTACGTCTTTTTTGAAGCTTTACAGCCCACTTTTATGTCCCGTGCAAGTTCACTCTCATACTCTATTTTCCCCCTCTTAATCAATCTCTTGGTCTATTTTTGCTGAATTCGAAACTGCTCCCAATCCTCAGTCTTACTACTTTTTCTTACAACTTTATATGACTCCTCTTTGGATCTAATACTGTCCTTAATTTATTTTGTTAGCCAAGGTTGGGCCGCTTTTCATTTTGTGTTTTTTTGCGGCAGAAAGGATTATATCACTTTTGTAATTCATGCATTCATTCCTTCAATGTTAGCCATTGCCTATCCACCGTCATACCTTTTAATGAAGCTTCCCAATCTATCATAGTCAACTCACTCCTCATACCTTCGTAGTTTCCTGGTTTAGGGCGCTGGTTTCGGATTGGACGACTTCACTTTCCAACTTAATGAAGAATTCTATCATGTTATAGTCACTCTTCCCTGAAGGACCACACGCAACAAGATTATTAATTAACCCCTTCTCATTGCAGAATACACAATCTAGGATAGCCTGTTCCCGAGTTGGCTCCTCACCGTACTGGTCTATAATTCCATCTCGTACACACTCCAGGAATTCATCCTCCACAGTACTATTGCTGATTTGGTTTGGCCAATCTATATGCAAATTAAAGTCACCCATGATTACTGTAATACCCTTGTTACATGCATCTCCAATTTCCTGTTTGATCCCATCCCCTACATTACCACTACTGTTTGGAGGCCTATCGACAACTCCCATCAGTGTTTCCTGCCACTTGATGCTGCTTAACTACACCAAGACTGATTCTGCATCTTGATTTTCTGAGCCAATATCCTTTCTCACTGTTGCTCGGATTTCATCCTTTACCAACAACGCCACACCGCCGTATTATCATTTTTGCCTGTCCTTCCTAAATATCGAATACCCTTGGATAATCAGCTCCCAGCCTTGGTCACCCTGCAGCCATGTCTGTGCAATTGCAATTATATCGTGTCCGTTTACATCTATTTGCGCTGTTAATTCGTCCACCTTATTATGAATGCTTCGTGCATTCAGATACAGTGCCTTTAGACCTGTCTTTTTAACATTTTTAGACATCTTCACATTTTTTGTACTATGGAAATGTTTGTCTTATTACCGTTTTTTCTTTCACAGACCGTATTTTTAGTGCACTCTTTTATTTGTACACTTTGTCCCTTCCTGACACAATCTGGTTATCCTTACCCCATTTAGTTTCCTGTACTGATTCCTTGTCTTTTCCCTTTAGCATTCTAGATTCCTCTCCACCGGGACCCCCCCACCCCCGATATAATTAAAAGCCCTATCGACCTCCCATTTATTCGATTCGCTAGAACTCTGGTCCCAGAATGGTTCAGGTGTAATCCGTCCCAACGGAACAGCTCTCTCTTTTCCCATTTCTGGTACCATTGCCCCACGAATCGAAACCCACTTCCCCCACACCAATCTTTGAGCCACGCATTCATCTCTCTGATCCTCTGTTGACCCTTTGCCAATTTGCTCATGTCTCAGGTAATAATCCAGTGATTATTACCTTTCTGGTTCTGCTTTTTCCTTTAGTACTTAGCTGCTCAAACTCTGTCAGTCGAACTTTTCTCTTAGTCCTACCTATATCTTTGGTACCTACATGGACCACGACAACTGGATCCTCCCCCTCGCACTCCAAGTTCTTCGTCAGCCCGGAGGAGATGTCCTTAATCCTGGCATCGGTTTGGCAACATAGCCTTATGAACTCATGCTCATGGCTGCAGAGAACAGTGTCTATCCTCCCTAACTATAATGTTGCCGTCTACAATCACCTTCCTTTTTACTCCCCCCACTTGAATGCTTTCCTGGACCACGGTGCCATGGTCAGTTTGCTCGTCCTCCCTGTAGACCCCGCACTTGTCCACAAGGGTTGCTACAACCTCGAATCTATTGGACAAGGGCAGGAACTGAGGCTCCTGCAATACTACCTCCTGGATCCCCGTACCTGCCTCACTCGCAGCCACACCCTCCTTTCCCTGACCTCGTGTCAATTCTAAAGTATTTAATCGAAGGGGTGTGGCTGACTCCTGGAGCAAAGGATCCAGGTATCTTTCTCCCTCCCTGATGTCTCACAACGCTTGCAGCTCGGACTCCAGCTCCTTAACTCAGAGCCGAAGTCCCTCGAACCACAGACACTTACCGAAGATGTAGTCGCTCCGGACAAAAATGTCCACAAGCTCCCACACATTGCAGCAGCAACACATCTCCCGTTCTCCCAATAGCTTATTTATTTATTTAATTAATTTAATGTTATTCAAATTATTTACCTCGTTTAATTTAGTAGATTAATTAAATTAAGCTTTTTAAAAAAAATTTAGGTATATGCTATGTGCTAATTGATAACGTAGCCCACATTCACTACCAATCACTTATCTGCGACACCGCACAACAATCGCCAGACAGGAGGGTTCCCTCCCAGTCGGGGAACACTTCAGCAGACAAGGACATTCAGCCACCGATCTTTGGGTAAGCGTACTCCAAGGCGTCCTTCGAGACACACGACAACGCAAATTCGACGAGCAGAAATTGATAGCCAAGTTCCTAACCCATGAGGACGGCCTCAACCGGGATCTTGGGTTCATGTCACGCTACATGTAACCCCACCTGACGTAGAGTCATCCAGACTCAAGTCGTAGTTGGCTTGTTCTCCATACACAGATGCAGCCGGACCCGCTGGATTTCCAGCAAAAAAAGTTATCTGTTTTTTTGTCAAACCCCAGCATCTGCTACATTTGACCCCTGGTGACCCCACCTCAGTATTCTTGGATGTAATGTTTCCCTGACTAACCTGTTTGAACACCATTGACTCCTTTGATTGCTGTGATTATCTCTCTGCCGAGGTGTGATAAAGGGCAGTTAGAAAGATTATCTGTAATCATCAGGCATTGTTCTCTGACTATATATGCTGTGCCTTTATGTAACTCTTCACTTCACCTGACGAAGGAGCAAAGCTCCCAAAGCTTGTGATTTCAAATAAAGCTGTTGGACCATAACCAGTTGTTGTGTGTCTCCTTACATTAATCACTTATCTGCCTCACCTGTGACATCACAGTGCAGTTTTCTCTTGTTGCAGGTATGCTGCTGCTCAGGTCCGCCGCCGCTCTGCAGGAAAACTTAGGAAAAGCAAAGCAAACCTGCACCTCCTTCGCCCACTTCACGAAACTCCCACACTTACCAAACTCTCAAGTTTCTCACTCCGTGCCCGCTGCACTCAGTGCCGGTTGCACTCACAGGCCCCCCTATTTCTACTATTTCTGACTCAGAGGAGTGAGCCCTGCTCTGCTGCTCTATCAGCTCACCAATGAACTAACCACAGCAGTTCTCCAGTCGGAGAGCTTGATTGTTTGTCTCTGCTTAGCCAAACAGAAACTTAAAAAAATAAAGTTTAAAATTGAACTTAAACAGTTAATCTTACTTAAAAGTTAACAGCAAGATTTTAAAAGAGATTAACCCTTAAACTCCCACACTTACCAAACTCTCAATTTGCTCACTCCGCAGCACTCAAACAGGCAGAAGACATTTTGTTTAGCACAACCAAAACGACCCGCTGATCTGAGGAAGTGTTGCATATACTTTATTTTACTTTAATAGGTACCGTTAAGTCGAAATGATTGAATTTGTGTAGCCAATAATACCAATTGGTTTGTAAGTTTGCTTGGTGTAAAATGAAGCAGTTTATCGATTTGGCACTGCGTCATCTTAACAAGAGTTTCCGGTGTCCGAATATTGAAAGGTGTTTGAGGCATTTGACACATGTACAGAAACACGACTATCCCGTTCCTGTTACATCCCTGCGTTACACTATCGCATTGTTGGATTTTGGATAGTGCAGAAACACGAATATCTAGTTCTATAAGGTGGAACTACTGTTAAATCCCTGGGTTACATTATCGCGTTGCCAGTTATTGGACAATGAAGAAGCAAGACTATCCAGTTCAGTTTATCAGGGGAACTATTGATGCATCCCTGGGTTAAAATATCATATTTATGTCATAAAGAGGTACTATTTTTATATCCTTCGGTTACGGTGTCGTAATGTTAGATGTGGGGCAGTGCAGAAGCACAAGTATCCAGTTAATTATGAGGCTGAACTATTGTTACATTAATGTGTTCCACTTTCGAATTGTTAGAACTTGCTGAGTACAGAAACATGAATATCCAGGACAGATTATAAAGGAGAACTATTGGTGCATCCCTGGGTTTGACAGTCGTATTGGTAGATGTTACAAAGTGCAGAAACACGAACATCCAGTTCAGATTGTGGGGGAACTATTGCTCCGTCCCTGGTTCACTCTGTCATATTGTTAGATATTGGGCAATGCAGAAACATGAATATCAAGTTCAGATATTAGAGTGGAACTGTTTTCACAGCGTTTGGTTAGACTGTGCTATTTTTTTTATTTGTTCACTGGATGTGAGCGTCGCTGGTGAGGCCAGCATTTATTGCCCATCCCTAATTGCCCTTGAGAAGGTGGTGGTGGGCCGGCTTCTTGAACCGCTGCAGTCCGTGTGGTGAAGGTTCTCCCACAGTGCTGTTAGGAAGGGAGTTCCAGGATTTGTCCCAGCGACGATGAAGGAACGGCGATATATTTCCAAGTCGGGATGGTGTGTGACTTGGAGAGGAACGTGCAGGTGGTGTTGTTCCCACGTGCCTGCTGCTCTTGTCCTTCTTGGTGTAGAGGCCACGGGTTTGGGAGATGATGCCGAAGAAGCCTTGGCGAGTTGCTGCAGTGCATCCTGTGGATGGTACACACTGCAGTCACAGTGCGCCGGTGGTGAAGGGAGTGAATGTTTAGGGTGGTGGATGGGGTGCCAATCAAGCGGGTTGCTTTGTCCTGGATGCTGTCGAGCTTCTTGAGTCTTGCTGGAGCTGCACTTATCCAGGCAAGTGGAGAGTATTCCATCAGACTCCTGACTTGTGCTTTGTAGATGGTGGAAAGGTTTTGGGGAGTCAGGATGTGAGTCATTCGCCACAGAATACCAAGCCTCTGACCTGCTCTTATAGCCACAGTATTTATGTGGCTGGTCCAGTTAAGTTCCTGTCAACGGTGACCCCCAGGATGTTGATGGTGGGGAATTCGGCGACAGTAATGCTCTTGAATGTCAAAGGGAGGTGGTTAGACTATCTCTTGTTGGATATAGTCATTGCATGGCACTTGTCTGGCGCGAATGTTACTTGCTACTGATCAGCCCAAGCATGGATGTTGTCCAGGTCTTGCTGCATGGGGCACAGACTGCATCATTATCTGAGGGGTTGCGAATGCAAATGAGCACTGGGCAATCATCAGTGAACATCCCCATTTCTGACCTTATGGAGGGAAGGTCATTGATGAAACAGCTGAGGATGGTTGGGCAGAGGACACTGCCCTGAGAAACTCCTGCAGCAATGTCCTGGGGCTGAGGTGATTGGCCTCCTACAACCACTACCATCTGCTAGGTATGACTCCAGCCACTGGAGAGTTTTTCCCCTGATTCCCATTGACTTCAATTTTACAAGGGCTCCTTGGTGCCACACTAGGTCAAATGCTGCTTGATGTCAAGGGCAGTCACTCTCACCTCACCTCTGGAATTCAACGCTTTTGTACATGTTTGGACCAAGGCTGTAATGAGGTCTGGAGCCGAGTGGCCTGGTGGAACAGAAACTTAGCATCGGTGAGCAGGTTATTGGTGAGTGAGTGCCGCTTGATTGCACTGTCGACGACACCTTCCATCACTTTGCTGATGATAGAGGATGGGGCGGTAATTGGCCAGATGATGGGGCGGTAATTGGCCAGATTGGATTTGTCCTGCTTTTTGTGGACAGGACATGCCTGCGCAATTTTCCACATTGTCGGATAGATGCCAGTGTTGTCGCTGTACTGGAACAGCTTGGCTAGAGGCGCGGATAGTTCTGAAGCACAAGTCTTCAGCACTACAGCTGGGATGTTGTCGGGGCCCATCGCCTTTGCTGTATCCAGTGTGCTCAGCCGTTTCTTGATATCACGTGGAGTGAATCGAATTGGTCGAAGACTGGCTTCTGTGATGCTGGTGATATCGGCAGGAGGCCGAGATGGATCATCTATTCGGCACTTCTGGCTGAAGATGGTTGCAAACGCTTCAGCCTTGTCTTTTGCACTCACGTCCTGGACTCTGCCATCATTGAGAATGGGGATGTTTACAAAGCCTCCGCCTCCCGTTAGTTGTTTAATTGTCCACCACCATTCAGAACTGGATGTGGCTGGCCTGCAGAGCTTTGATCTGATCCTTTGGTTGTGGAATCTTGTTGCTCTGCCTGTCGCATTTTTCTTCCGGTGTTTAGCATTCATGTGGTCTTGAGTTGTAGCTGCACCAGGTTGTGGCCTTATTTTTAGGTACGCCTGGTGCTGCTCCTGGCCTGCTCTTCTACACTCCTCATTGAACCAGGGTTGATCCCCTGGCTTGTTCGTAATGGTAGAGTGAGGAATATGCCGGGCCATGAGGTTACAGATTGTGCTGGAATACAATTCTGCTGCTGCTGATGGCGTCTCGTGAATGCCCAGTTTTGATCTGCGAGATCTGTTCTGAATCTATCCCATTTAGCACGGTGATAGTGCCATACAACACGTTGGATGGTGCCCTCAGTGCGAAGACGGGACTTCGTCTCCACGAGGAGCGTGCGGTGGTCATTCCTACCAATACTTTCATGGACAGATGCATCTGCGACAGGTGGATTGGTGAGACGAGGTCAACGAGGTTTTTCCCCTCGTGTTGTTTCGCTCCCCACCACTGCAAGCCCAGTGGTGCTCAACGTGGAGGAGGACCGATTCATTAGCTGAGGGAGGGCGGTAGGTCGTAATGAGCAGGAGGTTTCCCTGTCCATGTTTGACCTGATGCTATCAAATTTCATGGGGTCCACAGACAATGTTGAGGACTCCCAGGGCCACTCCCTCCTGACTGTATATCACTGTACCGCCACCTCTGATTGGTCTGTCCTGCCGGTGGGACAGGACATACCAAGGGATGGTGATGGATGAGACTGGGACGTTGGCTGAAAGGTATGATTCTGTGAGTATGGCTATGTCAGGCTGTTGCTTGACTAGCCTGTGGGACAGCTCTCTCAATTTTGGCACAAGTCCCCAGATGTTCGTGAGGTGGACTTTGCAGGGTCGACTGGGCATGGTATGCCTTTGTCGTGTCTGGTGCCTCCTGGTCCGATGCCGGGTGGTTCTTCGGGTTTTATTCTTATTATGACTTTTTTTGAGCGAGATTTTACAACTGAGTGGCTTGCTAGACAATTTCAGAGGGCAATTAAGAATCAACCAAATTGCTGTGGGTCTTGAGTCACATGTAGACCAGACCGGGTAAGGACGGCAGGTTTCCATCCCGAAAGGGCATTATTCATAGATATTGGACAGTGCAGAAGCACGAATATCCAGTTCAGATTATGAGAGGGAAACGATTATTACATTCCTGGATTACACTCTAGTTTTGTTAGATATTGGGCAGTGCAGTCATATGAATATTTAATTACGATAATGAATAGAAACGTTATTTACAGCGATGGGTTACAGTCCCGTATCGTTAGATAAGGAGCAGCACATCGGCCTCCGGAATCATTCATGCACATCAAAAATCTCAATCTAGGAGAAACATACAGCACAGTGGTTTACAGAACAGGGGGAGTCCATTTGGCCCATCATGTCAATGCCAGTTCACGGTTAAAGCAATTCAATACGTATGTCATGGCAAACTTTCTTCCAAATGCCCTTTATCTTCTTCGATTTCAAATATGTGTTCAATTTTCGCTTAAGTGATGCAATGGTAAAAGTTACAATTCTCTCTATTTTGGTTTTGCCATTCCCTGTTGCAAAGCATTCAATGTTACAAAAATAATTTACACTTAAACGATTTCATGATGAGTTGGTATTGGTGACCCCTTGTCACTGATCCTCATCGCCAGAGGATACAGTAATTCTCCATTACTCTATATCTGATCCTCACAACCAGAGGATACAGTAATTCTCTATTACTCTATCAATGATGCTCACAACCAAAGGATACAATAATTCTCTATTACTCTATCACTGATCCTCACAACCAGAGGATACAGTAATTCTCTATTACTCTATCACTGATCCTCACAACCAGAGGATACAATAATTCTCTATTAGTCTATCACTGATCCTCACAACCAGAGGACACAGTATTTCTCTATTACTCTTTCACTGATCCTCACAATTGAGGATAAAATAATTCTCTATCAGTTTTTCACTGATCCTCATCGCCAGAGAATACAATAATTCTCTATCATTCTATCACTGATCCTCACAACCAGCGGATGCATTAATTCTCTATTACTCTATCAAACACCTTCAAATTTTACAATTTAAGTCTCCTCTTCTCCATTTCCGTGGAAATAATCCCAATATTTCAAATCTTTCCACGTACAGTTTCCCTTCTCTGGCTTCATTCGAGAGAATCTAGTTTGTCCTCTGTGGGTTTAATGTTGTTTCTATTATGAGGCGCCCAAACTGCACATTATGCTGTGGAACTACGGGCTTTAACGAAGGATAATAAATGAGAAAGCTACATCCTTTCCATAAGCCCTTGTGAGCAGTAAAACGGGTTATAACCAAAGAGAAATAAGGCAAATAACAAATAAACTTCCACCCTATTCACTGTAGCTTGTCTCATCCTAGATAGTGGACTCCCTAAAGGCTGCTTCCGCAGTCCATTTGCCCCACTTTTCACAACAATGCCTTCAGCCATATCCACGTTCCAGAATGCCCTCTATTTCGATGTTTGTAGATTAACCAAGTTACGTTGTTCAAACAAAACAATGTCCACGAGTAGTTGCTCATCTTAATTTATCTCAACAATTCCGTCTATTATATAAATCTCTTTCTGGTACAAGAATATTAGCCCAGGAATTACTTTTCCTCATACAGTGGACAACTAATGAATACATTCCAATGAAAGTCAACAACAACTCGCGTTCACAGACCGCCTTTAATTTAGTAAACATTACCAAGGGGCTTCACGGAGGAGTGAGGAAAAAAGAGCACGAAAGGAATAAGAAGATATCAGGGGGACTGGCGAAAACCTTGGGTAACGAGTGGGTTTATGGAGGGTGTAAAAGGAGGAGAAGGAAATGGAGAGACGGAGGGGATAAGGTTGGATTTCGAGAGTAGAATTTAGATGTCTGAAGGAATGGCCACCAATGTTGGGATGAAGAGAGTGGAGAATGGGAAAATATAACAATAACTACTTGTATTTATCAAGCGCATTTAACACAGATAAATATCCTTTGCCGATTTACCGAGGTATAATCAGAGGAAAAATGGATCCCCGGCTGAAGAAGGAGATATTAGGAGAGATGACAAAAGCATGAAGCAAGAGATGGCTTTCATAGAAGGTCTGAAAAAAGAAAAGAACTTGCCTATATGTCGCGCCTTTCAAGACCTCAGGACTCCCCAAACTGCTTTCCAGTCCTTGATGTGCATTTTGAAGTGTAGTCACTATGGTAACGTAGGAAACGTGCGAGCCAATTTGCCCACAGCCAATTCACACAAACCCATAAGATAAATGACCAGATCAACGGTTTTAGTCATGTTGGTTGAGGGATAAATATTGCCCAGGATACCAGGGAGAACTCTCCAGCTCTTTTTCGAATATTGTCCTGGGATCTTTTACATCTACAGGAGAAGTTATACGGGCCCTCGGTTTAACGTGTCCTATGAAAGTCAGCACCACCGACACTACAGTGCTCCCTCCGTACCACACTATAGTGTCAGCCTGGATCATGTGTTTAAGTCTCATGGAGTAGGACTTGAACTCACAACCTTCTGACCCAAGAGTGAAACTGCTACCACTGAGCCACATTTGAAAAAGAACAGGGAGATGGACTGGCATAGGGAGGGCACTCTGGAGTGTGCAAATGGCTCAAGGCACGACTGTCAAAAGAAGGGCAAATGGGCAGTGGATGCACAAACGGCCAGAGACGGATAAGTGCACTGTTAGGCAGGGGCTACCGGGCTGAAGACGGTTTCAGAAATAGCGACGGGTGAGGTCCTGGTGGATTTCAGTGTAAAAAACAATAAAATAAACTACATGCTGAGGAGACTGGAAACCAATGGAGTTCAAAAAGGACTTGGGACTCATGAATCAAAAAGAGAGGGGTGGGGATGGAATCAGTGGCCAGGATGTGGAGATTGTGGAGTCAAAGGTCATGACTTCCCTATTTTTAACTGGAGCAAATTGTGGCTCACCTAAAACAGAAGGTCGGCCTGACAACACAAATGCATTCGAAGGGTCAAGAGAGGCTATGGTTTTGTCAGCGTACATCTGAAAGCTGGTCCACGCCATGGGCAGCATGTAGATGAGGAAGAGGAGGGAGCCAAGGATTGAACCTTTAGAGACATCAGGTATAAAGGTGATAGGGTGGGAAGAGAAGCTTCTCCTGGCTATGATCAGATTGGTGAGGGGAAACAAGCGAGCGTAGTCCCACCAAAAAAGGCCAATGATCGATGAATGAGGAGGTCACGGTTGGTTTTCTGTAGGTGTGATGAAGAGGGCGGAGATGGGGAGGGGTGGGCCATGGAGGGATTAAACTCCAGGATGAAAATTTTAAATGTTAGGCGAAGGAGAACTGGCAGCCAATGAGGGATGGTGAGGCCGAGCAGGACCTGGTGCTGGTTGGAAGGTGGAGGTTGGATGGCCGGCCAGGAGTGTATTGGAGAATGGAGTCTGGAGGGGACAGATGCATTGATGAGGGTTTTAATTGCAATGGGCTGAGGCAGGAACGGAGGCGAGTGAGGGAAGCACGGGACCTTTGTGATGGAGGTCAAATCGGGGCATGAGCTCATTTCAGGGTTACACGGGAGCAATTTTATTGGTGCCGTCAACCGATGTAAAATAAACGCGTAACATCTGCAATAAAATAACGGAGAGAGGAATTGCAATGAAGCTCATTCAGTGTCCGACCCATAATATCACCCACAGACATTTCTCGGCTGCAATCCTCAACGTGGCCTTTAACTGTCCCCGTGTCACAGGCTCAAAATTCTTACTTTAACTGGGAAACTACAGGAACAGAGTGAAACGGGTCTGTTTGTGTCCCTGCATTCAATGTACACGCGTTGAAATCGGTAACATTTATAAATGAATCGGCAGGAGTAAACATGGTGAATACAATTATATGAAAACTGTAAATGAAGCCGCTAATTGTTGTTAGACCAGTCCTTTCTCAGCACAGTTTTCAACTTTATTCCTGAGAGAGGTTTCATTAAGATAATGTCCTGGACTTTGAGATGTTTGTGATATATCCACATCATTGTTTACATCGGAGTCAAAGCTGCTGATGTAATGTGTTTGTTCAGGTGACTGTAACTAATAGCAATGATCAGGGGTATAACCGTGTCAGTGGAGATTTATCTCCTGTATAAATCAGGCTCGTTGAAATGTATCAGCTCAGAATGCCTGTCGGAGCTGCGGTTTTCAGATCACCAGAAGTCACTGCTTCTCACAGAAATGGGATATTCAGTAATAATTCAGATGGAACGCATTTACTATCCTGTCCTTGCAGCCATTGGAGTTCCGGGTAAGCCATTATCTCATCTGCGAATATTATAATTGGTGTTAACTCTGCTGCTGTACTTGGCAAATTATTTTTCTCCCACCATGCCTGTTAAGTTCTATCAGTTGAACGATGGAATATTTAAAGTCTCTGCTTTTTCAGCCTTGTAAGATTTGCCTATATCTGTAATGCATTTTATTGATCCTACCCTGGCATTTTTCCTGGATTATTCCCTGTATTGAATGTATTGTTGAAACATGGTATGTCCTTTAGCTCTGATAGTTTGGTCTTGTAGCAGCTGCGTTATATCTGTAGTGAACTTTGTTTATCCGACCCTGGCAATGTTATTAACTTATTCTCTGTACTGAATGTATTGGAATCAGGTGTGTGGGCTAAGAGTCGGTATCAGACCATCAGGAGCTGTTAACACTTTTATGTTGTGGAACGAACCTGTCCTGGAATATTGTTCATATATGTGTTTTCAGTGATTGATAATGAGACAGCTCACGGCCTCTGTTACAAGGAGGCAGTGCAATGTCCTCCCTCCACAATAAATTAGTTCATTTTAACTTGGATTTCAATGTATTCATTGGTTATCAGTTATGAAAGATTATTTAATTACCTCTGTATCTGACGCAGCTCCAGAGGTCAGGTTACTGAATTGATTTTGCTGCTGATTCTTTCACATCTCATTCTCTGCTTCACAGTGGATGAATTCACTGTAAAATGCAATGTTTTGATGTTATGTTGTATCAGTTTGCACTTTATCTGTTGGAATCATGAGCCCTTCCATTTATCTGTGGATTATCAGCAGCAGCGGTGATGTTGGCGTTTTGTTAATTGAACAATGCCGCCACCTAACGCTGACTGTTGTAATTACAGGAGAAGGAATTTCAATTATTGTGAGGTGTGTCTGGAAGAGGCATTCGACTTTGTTTATTCCATGCATTGTAGATGAAGTGAACAGTGTGGGTGAACAGGTGGAGACTTGGATGATCTGTAGAAACATTAAACTATTCACAGAGGCTTCACCATTTAACAGACTGACACTGAGAATAGAATCGTTAGATCACGGGGCTGGTGAAGAGAAAGCAGGCGCAGGATGTTAGGATTTACTCGGATGTGAAAAGTGGCATCGAGCAAGAGAGTAGAGACAGTGCGGAGAGATAGAGAGGAGCGATAGAGAACGGGACTGAGACATAGAACGAGAGAAGGGGAGAAGGAGAGCGGCAGCGGTGTGAATAATTCATCGCAATGAAATGCCGGAACTTCTAATACAATTATGAAGAGGAAATGTGACTTCAACGTGTTATTAGGATGTTGTCAGATTGTGAGAGTTTTATTGTACTCGCGCCGGGTGTGTTTATCGCTATCAGGTCCTGAGTCTGTTTAGATCAATGTTCCTTTTACTTGTTTACTGATTGAATAAATAAACAAAACTGAAATGTATTTACCGAATAAAATCAGTGATTTCTTGATCGCATTGAATTATTAGGATAATTTTTTCTAGAAGCTATGTGTCAGCTTAATTCAATAAAAAATTAAGTTAATTTAATAAATGCATTTTAATCTAATTTTAATTGAATGTGCAAAGTTAATTTATTGAATACATTATGTAACCAACGAACTGTTCCCTGACACTAATAACCACAGAAATTAAAGGTTGAATTCATTAATTGCGTTAGATTAGATTTCATCTCACACTTTGCTGTCGTCTCTCCCTTTGAATCCCAGCCTCTCCTCCCACTGCATCGAATCCACTTTTCACTTATTGATTGCTTCATTTTATCCGCTTTCCAAAACTATTCGTTCCTCACTCCCATCCAACTCCTACATGTCCTTTTGTTTGTCTCGCACCCAATCTCACTCACTGGCTCAGCCTCCAGCTGCCTCTTCCAATCAGATCCGAAGCCTCAAACTCACCGCCGCGGATCTCGGTCTTTCCCGTCTTATGTCAGTCCCTGTCGGCTCTCTTAACCTCGAGCAACAAACCAGGGTCCCCTCACCTTCCCGGACCTCGCTCACTTTCCCGTCCATCTGGTGCCCAAATGTGGATTTAATCCGTTGGCTTCCAGCTCAGTAAAACACTTCTCCCTTCCCCACCGGCAATGCGGCCTCACTCGGCCCTTCCATTCGAATCAGTACAAACTCTCTGTATCAATTTCCGAATTCATTATTGATAACTGTGTTTTAAAACACTTCTCTGCTCGAAAGCGCTGCCCAGGTCAGTGAATCAGCTTCCATGTTTGATGCAGCAATAAAGCTGATAATTTCACCTCACATCCTGTCAAACTGCTCCTTTGCCCAGGTCTGATCAGTAATTTCTCTGCTTCCGTTTCTCTCTCTTACAGTTAACTTGGTGGCGATTGTGATCCTGTCCCGAGGAAAGTGCGGTCTCTCCAAATGTATCAGTCGCTACCTGATGGGAATGGCGGCGGCCGATCTCCTGGTCGTTATCACCGATGTCATAATGTGGCACATTGTTGAGATTTATTTCCCAGTTTCATTCTTGACCATTACCCCCGTGTGCCGTCTCATTGACATCCTGAGATTAGCAGCCACATCGGCCTCTGTCTGGTTCACGGTGGTTTTCACCTTTGATCGATTTGTGGCCATTGGTTGTCAGAAGCTGAAGATAAAATATTGCACCGAGAAAACGGCGGCTGCTGTATCGGGGTGGTGAGTGCGCTGAGCTGTTTGCTAAACATTCCCTGGTACTTTGTAATTGGCCCGGAATATATAATGGACAATGTACCCCGGGGTTGTGTCTTGAAACCGACCTTTTTCACTTCACCCGCTTGGGCAGCATTTGACTTGTTTTATCTTGTGTTAATGCCTTGTCTCCCTTTCATTCTGATTTTGCTGTTCAATGTTCTCACCGCCAGGAACATTTTAGCGGCCAGTCGAGTCCGCAGGGGACTCCGGGGCCGCAGCAATGGAGAGAGTCACAAGGATCCAGAGATGGAGAACCGAAGGAAATCCATCATTTTACTCTTCAGTATATCAGGCAGTTTTATATTGTTATGGAGCACATTCGTTTTTTATTTTATATCTCTGCGTATTACAAATGTCCAGTTCTATACGGTCAGTGACATCGAGTCAGCCGGATTCATGCTTCAACTTCTCAGTTCCTGCACCAACACGTGTATTTATGCTGTGACCCAGAGTAAATTTAGAGAGGAGCTGAAGAACGCGGTGAAATACCCAACGAATCTAATTGTTACATTAATTAAATTATAGAAACAACTGAAGAGTTTTCATCCGAAATTAAATAAAATGTCAATTCGAGTAGATTTTCAGGTTTGGTGGTGGTGTGAGACGGGCGGCAGCGGATCCGTCGCCCGTTATTCACCGCGCCTGATGTTACTATCCATTGACATCAATGAGTTCACTAAAGTAACTGATATCAATCCAATAATTGAAATAAATTTCGAAATTCCAGACAGGAATTATATTTTAGACAATAAATGCGGCGTTGTGAAATGATACAAGATGTGATTCTAACATGAAATTGTTTGCTGTTATTAGTCTGGAAATAATATGATTTCAATATTAAATGTTTAATTCTGAAATCAATAAACTCAAATCCTCTTTTTCGATTGATGATTATTTCCCATCACACAAAATGGTGGTGGACAATTAAACAACTAACGGGAGTGGAAGGCTTTGTAAAAAAACCCATCCTCAATGATGGCAGAGACCAGGACGTGAATGCAAGAGGCAAGGCTGAAGTTTTTGCATGCTCTCCACTTGCCTAGATGAGTGCACCCAAGAACCTGAACACCATCCAGGACAAAGCCTCCCGCTTGATTGGTAACCCATTCCGCATCCGAAACATTCACTCCCTTCACCACTGGTGCACAGTGGCTGCAGTGTGGACCATCCACAGGATGCACTGCAGCAACTCGCCAAGGATTCTTCGACAGCACCTCCCAAACCCGCGATCTCTACCACCTAGAAGGACAAGGGCAGCCGGCACATGAGAACAACACCACCTGCACGTTCCCCTGCAAGTCACACACCATCCCGACTTGGAAATACATCGCCTTTCCTTCATCGTCGCTGGGTCAAAATCCTGGAACTCCCTTCCTAACAGCACTGTGGGAGAACCTTCACCACACGGACTGCAGCGATTCAAGAAGGCGGATCACTACCACCTTCTCAAGGGCGATTGATGATGGGCAATAAAGGCTGACGTTGCCAGCGACGCCTACATCCCATAAACGAATAAAGAAAACGAGCACTGCGCGGTGGGTTGGACTGAGGGTGAGCTGTCAGGGTCAAACAGCGTCCTGTTCATTGGGACATTTGTTTTGACCAGAACAGAATAGTAATTGACCAACACCCGGACCGTTACTAACTGGTAAAATATTAATGTAATTTCCATCTCCAGTGGGGAGTTCTGGAGCTTGTTTCATCTCTGAGCTGCTGTGCAGCAATGTTTACTCACTGCAGGGTGTTGAATGGGACATGAAGCTGGGCCTGGTTACACAGATCTATGAGGAAACCCCCTGTTACATTTCTGAGACGATCAGGGGCCGGGAGATTTCTCACGGCCGCAGCAGGCCAAGGGAAAGCTCTTCTGCCCCTCCTTGCCCACAAAATATAAGTTGAAAAGGAAACTTCTCATGTTCTGGATCATTCGATGCCCATCGAAACTGCGGCTCCTCCATCCATTTGTGCCCAACATTAAATTGTATTCCACTTACGTCATAATGCTCTGATTTACATATTACACGTGGCCTGACCGGAAACAGATAGGTTTTGCTCCGCTAATCTTCTCAGGACACCCCACACGATTGCGGAGGCAGGAACGTCAGCGTTAAAGGAGCGGTAAGTGACCTGACACCATTTAATCGCCTCAACCACCACATTTCCGACAGGAGGGGATACTTAAAATCGGCCACACCTTTCATGAGCTACGCCCTCGTATCAATCATCGAAGGCCACAAGCTGGTCCATTGTCTCAAAATGCATCTGTTCACAACACTTGGAGGGAAATTTTCACCATCGCTGAGGGCTGAACTGGTAGAGCGGATCACCCGCCCCTTATAGAACCGGGCCGATTTTAATTTCTGCTCCGTCCGTGTACCGCGGAAGCAGTGAAGGTGAAATTATCCCTCTGTCTCTGACCCCAAGATTCTACATGTGTGTGAAAGACATCAGACAGTGTTTGCCAAACAATTACATGGATGTGTGCGAATGCATCCGTGTATTCAGTTAAAAGGTGATAACCTACCTTCAATATTACAGGACCCCTATACCGTGGAGGCAAAGAGTGTTTCACTCCCAACAGCTCGGCAACACAGAACGCTGTGCTCCACATGCAGTTCCCCGGGATGCACACCGAGATGGTTATCAACTGCTGCTGGAAGACCATCAACTGGGTGAAGGAAGCCCTTTGGTCCACCCGATACCTGCTGGTCTTCCAGCTGAAGGAGCTGTCCATGACTGAGTGTTGCCAACTGGCACACTCCAAGGTCCAGGAGCACGTGCTGACGGGCACACAGAAGGGAGGTGCGGTCTACGGAAAGGATCTATGGGGAAAGGCCACCGTGTAAGGCCATTTCACCTTGTATTGTCCAGCAGGTATTAGAAGATATTTACTCTGTTTTGAATTGTAATAATGGAGTCGTAGTGTGTACGATCTGTATTGTATTAATTTGATCTGTAACTGTGAAATGTACATTGAACTGTGTGAATGCATAAATTTTATGAAATAAACTATATTTTGAAATATAAAAAAAAATCCAGTCTCACCGTGTTTACTATTATTGGACAGTGAAGAGTGGACACAGAGCCGGACAGTAAAGATGTGGGTGGAACAAAGAGCATCTATTGCAGGCACAAGGTGAGAAATAGCAGTATTTTCGAAATGGTGAGAAAGTAGGGACTGTAGATGAGCAAAGGGATTTGGTGTCTGGGTACACTGACCACGAAAAGCTAATGCACATGTCCAAAAATAATTTTATTGATCCCAATTTCTGGTCTGCCATATCCCAAGTTACCACTATCAGGTACTTCGCCGACTCTCTGGAATTTGCTGATACAATCAGGCCCCACTACCTCCCTCGCTGGTCCATTCCATACATCCAGCGCCCTCTGCATTAAAATAGTTACATTCAAGCACTCAGCTCATCCTGTGCCCCAGGTAGAGAAGACTGTCGTGGCAGGAGGACCCAGACCATCAGCCATATGTGAGTTTGGACATTTCTAGTTTTAATTCAGATTATTGTATTTACTGTTTTTTCCTTTTTCTGTAAATTTCTACTTTTATTTCATTCTTGCAGATTTTGAATTTTTGAACAAATTCTCCAAACCCTGAGCGCAGTGAGTGCTGACTCAGTGCCCTTTGATTGACAGCTCTCACATCCCAACGCCGCCCCCCCCACCCCACCCTCCTGGGCTGACTCCTCCCATCAAGTGACACGCGGTAGCGTCGTTCCATTTTGCGCGTTGAAGTCATGACGCGTACGTGCATCCCTGGCCCGAGGGACATCAGAACATAAGAACATAAGAAATTGGAGCAGGAGTCGGCCAATCGGCCCCTCGAGCCTGCTCCGCCATTCAATAAGATCATGGCTGATCTGATCCCAACCACAAATCTAAAGAACACAAGAAGTCGGAGCAGGACCCGGCCACATAGCCCCTGGGCCCTCTCCGCCACCCACAGGGCATTGACCGATCCGAACTCAGCTTCATGTCCAATTTCCTGCCCGCTCCCCATAACCCCTAATTCCCTTTACTTCTAGGAAACTGTCTATTTCTGTTTTAAATTTATCTAATGATGTAGCTTCCACAGCTTCCTGGGGCAGCAAATTCCACAGACCTACCACCCTCTGAGTGAAGAAGTTTCTCCTCATCTCAGTTTTGAAAGAGCAGCCCCTTATTCTAAGATTATGCCCCCTAGTTCTAGTTTCACCCATCTTTGGGAACATCCTTACCGCATCCACCCGATCAAGACCCTTCACAATCTTATATGTTTCAATAAGATCGCCTCTCATTCTTCTGAACTCCAATGAGTAGAGTCCCAATCTACTCAACCTCTCCTCATATGTCCGCCCCCTCATCCCCGGGATTAACCGAGTGAACCTTCTTTGTACTGCCTCGAGAGCAAGTATGTCTTTTCTTAAGTATGGAGACCAAAACTGTATGCAGTATTCCAGGTGCGGTCTCACCAATACCTTATATAACTGCAGCAATACCTCCTTGTTTTTATATTCTATCCCCCTAGCAATAAAAGCCAACATTCCGTTGGCTTTCTTGATCACCTGCTGCACCTGCATACCAACTTTTTGATTTTCTTGCACTAGGACCCCCAGATCCCTTTGTACTGCAGTACTTTCCAGTCTCTCGCCATTAAGAAAATAACTTGCTCTCTGATTTTTCCTACAAAAGTGCATAACCTCACATTTTCCAATATTATATTGCATCTGCCAAATCTCCGCCCACTCACCCAGCCTGTCTATATCCCCTTGCAGGTTTTTTATGTCCTCCTCACTCTCTACTTTCCCTCCCATCTTTGTATCATCTGCAAATTTTGATATGTTGCACTCGGTCCCCTCCTCCAAATGGTTAATATAGATTGTAAAGAGTTGGGGACCCAGCACCGACCCCTGTGGAACACCACTGGTTACTGGTTGCCAGTCCGAAAATGAACCATTTATCCCAACTCTCTGCTTCCTGTTTGATAACCAATCCTCCACCCATGCCAGAATATTACCCCCAATCCCGTGATTTTTTATCTGAAGTAATAATCTTTTATGTGGCACCTTGTCGAATGCCTTCTGGAAGTCTAAATACACTACGTCCACTGGTTCCCCTTTATCCACCCTATACGTTATATCCTCGAAGAACTCAAGCAAATTTGTCAGACATGACTTCCCCTTCATAAAGCCATGCTGACTTTGTCCTATTAAATTATGCTTATCTAAATGTTCCGTTACTGTCTCCTTAATAATAGACTCCAAAATTTTACCCACCACAGATGTTAAGCTAACTGGCCTATAATTTCCAGCCTTCTGCCTACTACCCTTTTTAAATAACGGTGTTACATTAGCAGTTTTCCAATCTGCCGGGACCTCTCCTGAGTCCAGGGAATTTTGGAAAACTATCACCAAAGCATCCACAATCCCTACTGCCACTTCCCTCAAGACCCTAGGATGGAAGCCATCAGGTCCAGGGGATTTATCCGCCTTGAGTCCCATTATTTTACTGAGTACCATCTCCTGAGTGATTTTAATCGTATTTAGCTCCTCCCCCCCCCGAGAGTCCCCTGTTTGTCCAGTGTTGGGATATTCTTCGTGTCCTCCACTGTAAAGACTGAAACAAAATATTTGTTCAGCATTTTTGCCATCTCCATGTTTCCCACCATTAATTTCCCGGTCTCATCCTCTAAGGGACCTATGTTTGCCTTAGCCACCCTTTTTCTTTTTATATAACTATAGAAACTCTTGCTATCTGTTTTTATATTTTTTGCTAATTTCTTTTCATAATCTAACTTCCCTTTCTTAATCAATCCTTTAGTTACTTTTTGCTGTCTTTTGAAGAATTCCCAATCTTCTATCCTCCCACTAAGTTTGGCTACCTTATATGTCCTTGTTTTTAGTCGGATACTATCCTTGATTTCTTTACTTAGCCATGGATGGCTGTCATTTCTTTTACACCCTTTTTTCCTCAGTGGAATATATTTATTTTGAAAGTTGTAAAATAACTCCCTAAATGAACACCACTGCTCATGTACCGTCTTACCCTTTAATCTATTTTCCCAGTCCACTTTAATCAATTCCGCTCTCATACCATCATAGTCTCCTTTATTCAAGCTCAGTACGCTTGTTTGAGAATCAACCTTCTCACCCTCTAATTGGATATGGAATTCAACCATGTTGTGGTCGCTCGTTCCAAGGGGATCCTTAACTAGGACATTATTAATTAATCCTGACTCATTACACAGGACCAGGTCCAAGGTTGCCTGCCCCCTTGTAGGATCAGTTACATACTGCTCAAGAAATCCATCCCTGATGCACTCAATGAACTCGTCCTCAAGGCTGCTCTGCCCAATTTGATTTGTCCAGTTAATATGATAATTAAAATCCCCCATAATTATGGCTGTTCCCTTATTACATGCCCCGACTATCTCCTGATTAATACTTCTTCCAGCAGAGTTGCAACTATTAGGAGGCCTATTTATTACGCCCACTAATGTTTTTTTTCCCTTATTATTCCTTATCTCCACCCAAACTGTTTCATTATCTTGATGCTTTGTCCCAATATCATTTCTCTGTATTACAGTGATTCCTTCCTTTATTAACATAGCCACCCCACCTCCCCTTCCTTCCTGCCTGTCCTTCCTGATTGTTAAATACCCTGGCATATTTAATTCCCAGTCGTTGTCACCCTGCAGCCATGTTTCTGTAATGGCCACAAGATCATACCCATACGTAGTTATTTGTGCCGTTAACTCGTCCATTTTATTACGAATGCTACGTGCATTCAGATAAAGAACTTTCAAATCTGTTTTGTGACGCTTAGTTCCTGCTTTTTCCTTTTTTAACACTTTACCTATTACTCCATACCTTCTGTCCCTTCCTGTTACGCTTTCCTCTCTCTCCCTGCTCAGGTTCCCAACCCCCTGCCACTTTAGTTTAAACCCTCCCCAACAGCACTAGCAAACACTCCTCCTAGGACAGCGGTCCCGGCCCTTCCCAGGTGCAGACCATCCGGTTTGTACTGGTCCCACCTCCCCCAGAACCGTTTCCAGTGTCCCAGGAATTTGAATCCCTCCCCCTTGCACCATTCCTCTAGCCACGTATTCATTTGAAATATCCTCCTATTTCTACTCTGACTAGCACGTGGCACTGGCAGCAATCCTGAGATTACTACCTTTGAGGTCCTATTTTTTAATTTACCTCCTAACTCCCTATATTCTGCTTTTAGGACCTCATCCCCTTTTTTACCTATATCGTTGGTGCCTATGTGCACCACGACAGCTGGCTGTTCGCCCTCCCCCTCCAAAATGTTCTGTAGCCGCTCCGAGACATCCTTGATCCTTGCACCAGGGAGGCAACACACCATCCTGGAGTCTCGGTTGCGGCCGCAGAAACGCCTGTCTATTCCCTATCACTATAGCTCTGCCACTCTTTTTCCTCCCAGCCTGTGCAGCAGAGCTACCCGTGGTGCCAGGAAGTTGGCTGCTGCTGCCTTCCCCTGATAAGTCATCCCCCCCAACAGCATCCAAAGTGGCATATCAGTTTGAGAGGGGGATGGCCACAGGGGACCCCTGCACTACCTGCCTGCATCTCTTACTCTTCCTGGTGGTCACCCATTCACTTACTGCCTGTATACCCTTTCCCTGCAGTGTGACTAACTCGCTAAACGTGCTATCCACGAGTTTCTCTGCATCGCGGATGCTCCACAGTGAGTCCACCCGCAGCTCCAGCTCCGAGATACGATCGGTCAGTAGCTGCAGGTGGACACACTTCCCGCACACATGGTCGGCAGGGACACTGGTCGTGTCCATGACTTCCCACATCTTGCAGGAGGAGCATATCACGGGTGCGAGTTCTGCTGCCATGACTTGCCTTAGCTCAGTTACCCCTTTTAAATTACGTTGAAATTAGAAAATGTTAACTATACTAGGGACCTAGGTTCACTAAAAAAAAACACTACCTGCTATAAAACCTGCAGATCTTCCCTTTCTTATTACTTTACTTACAGTAAAATGGTAGAAATACTCACCTGAACCTACTCACCAATCAGCTGCCTCCCCTGTGCCGCGTCACTTTCTGACTGGTGACGTCACCCCGAACTGCCGCTGGTCTCAGAGTCTCGCTCTCAGAGTAAGCTCTGGTCTCGCTCTCTCCGCGCTGTTTATATCTCCGCTCTGGTCTCGCTCTCTCCGCGCTGTTTATATCCCCGCTCTGGTCTCGCTCTCTCCCGCCGCTCACCGCTCTCAGGTCCACTACCGCTCTGCAGGAAAAGCAAGGCAAAGCAGCACCTCCATCCCCCACTTTACCAAACTCCCACACGTACCGAACTCTCAGCACACTGACACCTTCCCTCACTTTGCTGATGATTGAGATCTGACTGATTGGGTGGTAATTGGTCGGATTGGATTTGCGGGACGCCGCGCATGTGCCGCACAATCGCTGTGCCGTCTTCCCTCAGCAACACGCCGGCGCCGGGAGGACGCTCCTATGGGCGGGCGAGAGGGTGACAGAGGGAGGGCCCGCACTCAAGAGTGGCCTGGGCCTAGGGCCTTGGAATGGCGCGGTGAGAGCTGCCCGAGCTGCAGCTCCTCCGACTCCAGGCCCGAGCGGCATGAATGGGGCTGCAACCCCAGGACGAAGGACCGCGACGCCCGGGAAGGAGAGCCCGCGACCCCGGGATGGAGGGACCGCGAGACGAGACAGAGAAACCTCGACGCCTGGACGGAGGAACCGCGACCCGGGACGCAGAGACCGCGACCCTTGGATGTAACGACCGCGACCCGGGACCGAGGGGCCGAGACCCCAACTCCAGCCGATGCAAAAAGCACGACTCAGGGCAGGTAACGCGTTCCTCACTACCATTACCAACAAGCCGGGGATCAACCCTGGTTTAATGAGGAGTGTCGAAGATCATGCAAGGGGCAGCACCTGGCGTACCTAAAAATGAAGTGCAAACTGGTGAAGCTACAACTCAGGACCACATGCATGTGAAACAGCGGAAGCAACTTGCTACAGACAGAGCTAAGCGATTCCACAACCAACGGATCAGATCAAAGCTCTGCAGTTCTGCCACATTCAGTCGTGAACGATGGTGGACAATTGAACAACTAAAGGGAGGAGGAGGCTCTGTGAACATCCCCAACCTCAATGATGGCAGAATCCAGTGCGTGAGTGCAAAAGACAAGGCTGAAGCATTTGCAACCATCTTCGGCCAGAAGTGCCAAGTGGATGATCCATTTCTGCCTCCTCCGATATCCCCACCATCACAGAAGCCAGTCTTCAGCCAATTCGATTCACTCCACGTGATATCAAGAAACGGCTGAGTGCACTGGATACAACAAAGGCTATGGGCCCCGACAACATCCCGGCTGGAGTGCTGAAGGTTTGTGCTCCAGAACTAGCCGTGCCTCTTGCCAAACTGCTCCAGCACAGTTAAAACACTGGCATCTACCCGACAATGTGGAACATTGCCCAGATATGTCATGTACACAAAAAGCAGGGCAAATCCAATCCGACCAATTACCACCCAATCAGTCAGATCTCAATCATCAGCAAAGTGAGGGAAGGTGTCATCGACAGTGCTATCAAGCGGTACTTACTCACCAATAACCTGCTCACCGATGCTCAGTTTGGGTTCTGCCAGGACCACTCGGCTCCAGACCTCATTACAGCCTTGGTCCAAACATGGACAAAAGAGCAGAATTCCAGAGGTGAGGTGAGAGTGACTGGCCTTGACATTAAGGCAGCATTTGACCGAGTGTGGCACCAAGGAGCCCTCGTAAAATTGAATTAAATGTGAATGAGGGAGGAAACACCCCAGTGCCTGGAGTCATATCTAGCATAAAGGAAGATGGTAGTGGTTGTTGGAGGCCAATCATCTCAGCCCCAGGACATTTCTGCAGGAGTTCCTCAGGGCAGTGTCCTAGGCCAAACCATCGTCAGCTAGTTCATCAACGGCCTTCTCTCCATCGTAAGGTCAGAAATGGGGATGTTCACTGATGATTGCACAGTGTTCACTTCCATTCACAACCCCTCAGATAATGAAGCAGTCCGTGCCCGGATGCAGCAAGACCTGGACAACATCCAGGCTTGGGCTGATAAGTGGCAAGTAACATTCGCGCCAGACAAGTGCCAGGCAATGACCATCTCCAACAAGAGAGAGTCTAACCACCTCCCCTTGACATTCAACGCCATTACCATCTCCGAATCCCCCACCATCAACATCCTGGAGGTCACCATTTACCAGAAACTTAACTGGACCAGCCATATAAATACTGTGGCTACAAGAGCAGGTCAGAGGCTGCGGCGAGTGTTTCACCTCCTGACTCCCCTAAGCCTTTCCACCATCTACAAGGCACAAGTCAGGAGTGTGATGGAATACTCTCCATTTGCCTGGATGAGTGCAGCTCCAACACTCAAGAAGCTCGACACCATCCAGGACAAAGCAGCCCGCTTGATTGTCACCGCATCTACCACCCTAAACATTCACTCCCTTCACCACCGGCACACGGTGGCCGCAGTGTGTACCATCCACAGGATGCACTGCAGCAACTCGCCAAGGCTTCTTCGACAGCACCTCCCAAATCCGCGACCTCTACCACTTGGAAAGACAAGAGCAGCAGGCACGTGAGAACAACACCACCTGCACTTTCCCCTCCAAGTTACACACCATCCCGACTTGGAAATATATCGCCGCTCCTTCATCGCCTCTGGGTCAGAGCCCTGAAACTCCCTTCCTAACAGCACTGTGGGAGATACTTCACCACACCGACTGCAGCGGTTCAAGAAGGCGGCTCACCACCACCTTCTCAAGGGCAATTCGGGATGGGCAATAAATGCTGGCCTCGCCAGCGACGCCCACATCCCATGAACGTGCACAAAAAATGCATCTGCACAGAACTATCGAGCTCCCACACATTCCCAGACAGTTCCAATGCAGACCGAGACAGCTCCTACAAAGAAACGGACAGCTCCTACATAGAGAGACCAACACAGACCCAGGCAGCTCCAGCCAAGACCCAGACATCTCCTGAAAAGAACCAGACAGCTCCTACGTAGACCATTACCTCTCCTGCACAGAACCAGACAGCACCTACACGAACCCAGACAACTCCTACACAAACCCAGACAACTCCTCACATCAACCAGAGAGCTGCTACACGAACGCTGGCAGATCTTGCACAGAACCAGGCAGATCCTAATTAGACCCAGAAAGCTCCGACACAGACCAGGACAGCTCGTACATAGACCATTGAGCGGCTAAACAGACGCAGGCTGCTCCTCGCCAGACCCAGTGAACTCCCACACAGACCCATTCAGCACCAACAGCGACCCAGACTGCCCCTGCACAGATCGAAGGAACACCCACACAGTCCCAGACAGTTCCTGCACAGAACTATGGAGCTCCCACAAAGACCTAGGAAGCTCCGAACGAGACCAACACAGATCCTACACAGGTCTACGGGGCACCTATAAAGACGCAGAAAGCACCTACCCAGACACATACGGATGAAAAGAGTTCCTGCACAGACGCAGATAGAACCAACCCAGGCAGACAACTCCTATCCAGGTCCGAACAGCCCTTACACAGACCGTGGGAACTCCGACACAAACCCAGACATGTCCTACACACACACAGATTGAGCTCCTACGCAGACACAGACAGCTCCTACACAGACCCAGACAGTTCCTGCACAGAACTATGGATCTCCCACACAGACACAGAGAGCTCCTAACGAGACCAACACAGGTCCAGGGTGCACCTACAAAGACCCAGACAGCTCCTACCTGGACACAGACAGCAAATACTCAGATTACTCAAATCCAGGCAGCTCCTACCCAGACGCAGACAGCCACTACACAGGTTCGGAAAGCTCACATATTGATCCAGACAGTTCCTACACGGACATACGTGTGTACGTTAGCATAGTGGTTATGTTACTGAACTGGTAATCCAGAGGCCTGGACTAATAATTCGTGAATCATGAGTTCAAATCCTACCAGGGCAGTTGGGCAGCGACCTCTACCACCGAGAAGGACAAGGGCAGCAGGCACATGAGAACAACACCACCTGCACGTTCCCCTCCAAGTCACATACCATCCCGACTTGGAAATATATCGCCGTTCCTTCATCGTTGCTGTGTCAAAATCCTAGAATTCCCTAACTAATATCACTGTGGGAGAACCTTCACCACACGGACTGCGGCGATTCAAGAAGGCGGCTCACCACCACCTTCTCAAGGTCAATTAGGGATGGGCAATAAATGCTGGCCTTGCCAGCGACGCCCACATCCCACTAACGAATACAAAAGAAATATTCGAGTGTTTAATACTGAGCCTGAGCTCATGTCAGGCCTTCATGTGGGGGAAACCTGAGAAACAGTGACCTCAATATTAAATGGTTCCAATTGGATGATAGAACCAAAGGTACTGACAATTCACAACTCATTACAGCTTTCATTATGGGAAACTTCACTAAAATAACAAAAGATTTGGAACAGGTTAATTGGTTAAAACTATGGGTGGTGATGAAACCGATGTAGAATATAAATGGGAAGTTTTTTTAAAAACACGCTGTCACTGTCCCTTTAATCCCATGGGTGACTACTGTTAGATTCATGGGTTACACGATCGTATAATTAGATATTGGGCAGTGCAGAACACGAATATCCAGTTCAGATTATATGGGGAATTATTGTCACATCCCTGGGTAATACTGTGGTGTTATTAGTTACGTGGCAGTTCAGAAACACAAATGTCCAGTTAAATTCAAAACGGAATCAGATGATGCATCCTTGCGTTACACTGTCGTAATGTTAGAAATTGGACGGTGCAGAAACACGATTATCGTGTTCAGATGATAAGGATGTAAACAATCTTACAACACCAAGTTATATTCCAACAATTTTATTTGAAAATCACAAGCTTTCGGAGGCTTCCTCCTTCGTCAGGCGTTGGACTATAATTGTTAGACTATAACTTGGTGTTGTGAGATTGTTTTCATTTGTCAACCCCAGTCCATCACCGGCATCTCCACATCAGATTATAAGGAGAAATTGTTGTTACATCCCTGGGTGACATTGTAGCATTGATAGATATTGAGCAATGCAGAAACACGAATATCCCGTTCAAATTATAAGGGGGAACTATTGTTACACCCCTGGGTTACAATATCATATTGTTAGATATTGGGCAGTGCAGAAACAGGAATATCCAACTCATATCACAGGGCGAATTATTGTTACACTCCCGAGTTACTCTTTCGTATTGTTAGACATGGGGAAGTACAGCAACAGGAAGATCACGTTCAGATTATTAGGGCAACTTTTGTTCCATAAATGGGCTACACTATCATATTGATAGATATTGGGGGTTGCAGGCACATGAATATCCAGTTCAGAAAATAACGGGGAACTATCATTACATCCATTGTTTTCACTGTCGTATTATTAGAGATGTGACAACGCAGAAGCGAATATCCAGTTCAGATTATACGGGGAACTATTACTACATCCCTGGGTTACATTATCATAGTGTTAGATATTGGGCAGTGCAGAAACATGAATATCCAGTTCAGATTATATAGGGAATTATTGTTACAGCCGTAAGTTACACAATCATTTTGTTAGATATTGGGCAATACATTCAAGCAGGATCATCCAAGCACATCACAAATCTCAATCTAGGAGAAACATGAAGTAAAGTCGTTTACAGAAGAGGGGGATGACATTTGACCCATCGTGTCAGTGCCAGTTCATGGTTTAAGTATTTCAAAACGTATGTCATGGTAAACTTTCCTCCAAATGCCCTGTCTCTTCATCAATTTGAAACATGATCCCATGCAACGGGATCTTGATAAATTGGGCCAGTGGGCCGATGAATGGCAGATGGAGTTTAATTTAGATAAATGTGAGGTGATGCATTTTGGTAGATCGAATCGGGCCAGGACCCACTCCGTTAATGGTCGGGCATTGGGGAGAGTTATAGAACAAAGAGATCTCAGAGTACAGGTTCATAGCTCCTTGAAAGTGGAGTCACAGGTGGATAGGGTGGTGATGAAGGCATTCAGCATGCTTGGTTTCATTGGTCAGAACATTGAATACAGGAGTTGGGATGTCTTCTTGAAGTTGTGCAAGACATTAGTAAGGCCACACTTGGAATACTGTGTACAGTTCTGGTCACCCTATTATAGAAAGGATATTATTAAACTGGAAAGAGTGCAAAAAATATTTACTAGAATGCTACCGGGACTTGATGGTTTGACTTATAGGGAGAGGTTGGATAGACTGAGAATTTTTCCCTGGAGAGTGGGAGGTTTAGGAGTGATCTTATAGAAGTCTATAAAATAATGAGGGGCATAGATAAGGTAGATAGTCAAAATCTTTTCCCAAAGGTAGGGGAGTCTATAACGAGGGGACATAGATTTAAGGCGAGAGGGGAGAGATACAAAAGGGTCCAGAGGGGCAATTTTTTCACTCAAAGGGTGGTGAGTGTCTGGAACGAGCTGCCAGAGGCAGTAGTAGAGGAGGGTACAATTTTTTCTTTTAAAAAGCATTTGGACAGTTACATGGGTAAGATGGGTATAGAGGGATATGGGCCAAGTGCAGGCAATTGGGACTAGCTTATTGGTATAAACTGGGCGACATGGACATGTTGGGCTGAAGGGCCTGTTTCCATGTTGTAACTTCTATGATTCTATGATTCTATGTATTCAATTTTCTCTTAAATGATACAATGGTAAAAGTTGCAATTGCCTCTTTCCTGGTTTTTCCATTCCCTGTGGTAAAACATTCCATTCTCCAAAAAATCTCTCCGTGAAGAATTTACACGTAAACTCATTCATGATGAGCTAAAATTGATGACCCCTTATCATTGATCCTCACAAACAGATGATACAGTAATTCTCTATTACTCTATCACTGATCCTCACAACCAGAGGATACAGTAATTCTCTATTACTCTATCACTGATCCTCACAACCAGAGGATACAGTAATTCTCTATTACTCTATCACTGATCCTCACAACCAGAGGATACAGTAATTCTCTATTACTCTATCACTGATCCTCACAAACAGATGATACAGTAATTCTCTATTACTCTATCACTGATCCTCACAACCAGAGGATACAGTAATTCTCTATTACTCTATCACTGATCCTCACAACCAGAGGATACAGTAATTCTCTATTACTCTATCACTGATCCTCACAACCAGAGGATACAGTAATTCTCTATTACTCTGTTACTGATCCTCACAAGCAGCGGATGCAGTCATTCTCTATTACTCTGTCACTGATCCTCACAACCAGAGGATACAGTAATTCTCTATTACTCTGTCACTGATCCTCACAACCAGAGGATACAGTAATTCTCTGTTACTCTATCATTGATCCTCAAAACCAGAGCATACAGTAATTCTCTATTACTTTATCACTGATCCTCACAACCAGAGGATACAATAATTCTCTATTACTCTATCAAACAACTTCATGGTTTGAAATGTAAATCTCCTCATATCCATTTCCATAGAAAAATTCCGGGAAATTTACATCTTTCCTCATACAGTGTACCTTTCCTGGCCTCATTCGAGAGAATCTACATTGTGCTCCCTATGGGTTTAATGTTGTTTGTATAATGAGGCTTCACCGAGGAGTGGGTAAAAGCGGGCACGAAGGGCATAAGAAGATATCAGGAGGACTGGCGAAAACCTTGGTTAACGAGTGAGTTTAAGGAGGGTGTAAAAGCAGGAGACGCAAATGGAGCGACGGAGGGGATAAGGTGGTTTTCGAGAGTAGAATTTAGATGCCTGAAGGAATGGCCATCAAAGGTGGGATGAAGAGAGTGGAGGATGGTAAAATATAACTACTTGGATTTATATAGCGGATTTAACATCGATAAATATCTGAAGAACATTTACTGATGTATAATCAGACAAAAATGGACCCCAGACCAAAGAAGGAGATATTATGAGGGATGTCAAAATCATAAAGCAAGAGATGGCTTTCATGGAAGATCTAAAAGAAGCAAAGCACTTACTTTTATATCGCGCCGTTCAAGATCTCAGGACGCTCCAAAGCGCTTTGCAATAAATGAAGTACATTTTGAAGTGCAGTGACTGTGGTAATGTAAGAAAACGTGGCCCGCTAATTTGCACACTGCAAGTTCCCACAAACTGCACTGAGATAAATGACCAGAAAATCGGTTTACAGTAATGTTGGTCGAGGGTTAAATAAAGCCCAAGAAACCAGGGAGAACTCCTCTGCTATTTTTCGAATATTGCCGTGGGATCTTTTACCCGAGAGGGCAGATGGGCCCTCGGTTTAACGTGTGTTCTGAAAGTTGGCACCTCCGACAATACAGTTCGCCCTCAGTACTGGACTGCAGTGTGAGCCTGGATTATGTGTTCAAGTCTCTGAGGTGGGACTTGAATTCACAACTTTCCAACCTCAGAAGCGAGACTGCTACCACTGAGCCACGGCTGGCGCCTGAAAGAGGGAGAGGGAGATGGAGGGGCATCGGGAGGGAATTCTGGAGCGTGGCTGTGGCTGAAGGCTCGGCTGTCAAAAGTGCGGCAAATGGCCTGAGGAGGCACAAGCGGCCAGAGGTGGAGGAGCAGAGTATTTGGCAGGGACTCCAGGAGCAGGTGAATTAGATAGCGAGGCGTGAGGCTCGGGTGGATTTAAGTGCAAGAAAGAATAAAAATTAACTACAGGCTTAGGAGACTGGAAGTCAATGAAGGTCAGTAGGACCTGGATGATTGGTGAGGGACTCACCAATCCGAAAGAGAGGGTTGCGGATGGACCCTGTGGCAAGTATGTGAAGTTCGTGGGGGCAAAGATCATGACTTCCCAATTTTTAACTGGATGAAATTGTGGCTCATCTAAAGCCGAATATCGCTCTGACAACTCAAAGACATTGGATGGGTGAAGACAGGCGGTGGTTTTGTCAGTGTACATCTGAAAGCTGATCCATGTCTGCGGACAATGTCACCAAAGGGCAGCATGGAGATGAGGAAGAGGAGGGGGCCAAGGATTGAACCTTTAGAGACATCAGAGATAACGGTGATAGGGTGGGAAGAGAAGCTTCTCCTGGCTCTGATCAGATTGGTGAGTGGAACCGAGAGAGAGTGGTCCCACCACCAAAGGCCCAGGATCGATGAATGCGGAGGTCATGGGTGGGTTTCGTGTAGGTGTGGAGGAGTGGGCGGAGATGGGGAGGGGAAGGCCATGTAGGGATTTAAACCACAGGATGAAAATGAATCGTCAGGAGTGAACATGGTCAATACAATGATAGGAAAACTGTAAATGAAGCCACTCATTTGTTGTTGGACCAGTCCTTTCTGAGCACAGCTTTTAATTTTATTCCTGAGAGAGGTCTCATTAAGACAAGGTTCTGAACTTTGAGATGTTTGTGATATATCCATGTCATTATTTACACTGAAGACAAAGCTGCAGATGTAATGTGTTTGTTCAGCCGACTGTAACTAATAGCAATGATCAGGGGTATAACCGTGTCAGTGGAAATTTATCCCCTGTATAAATCAGAACTTGTTGTAATGTATCAGCTCAGAATGCCTGCCGGAACTTCGGTTTTCAGATCAACAGAAGTCACTGCTTCTCTCAGAAATGGGATATCCAGTAATGTCCCAGATAGAACGCATTTACTATCCTGTTCTTGCAGGCATTGGAGTCCCGGTTAAGCCGTTATCTCATCTGTGAATATTGTAAATCGCTGTTAACTGTGCTGCTTTACTTGGTTAATTATTCTCCTCCCACCATGTTTTACACAGCCGCCTGTTCTGTTCCATCAGTTGGATGTTGGAATATTTAAAGTCGCTGCTCTTTTGATTTTGCATTATATCTCTAATGAACGTTTTATATCCAACCCTGGCATTGTTACTGGATTATTCCCTGCACTGAATGTATTGGAATCAGGTGTCTTGGCTAAGAGCTGGTATCAGACCATCAGGAGCCATTAATTGCTTCATGTTGAGGAACTAACCTGCCATGGAATATTTTTTCATAAATGTGTTTTCAGTGATTGATACTGAGACAGCTCACGGTCTCAGTGTTAGAAAGAGGCAGCGCAATGTTCTCCCTCTTCAATAACATGGTTCAGTTTAACTGGGATTTCAATGTATTTATTGGTTGTCAATGTTATGAATTACTATTTCATTATGTGTGTATCTCACGCATCTCCAGAGGTCTGGCTACTGAACTGAGTTTGCTGCTGATTCTTTCACATCTCATTCTCTGTTCCATTGTGGATGAATTCACTTTAATATGCAATGTTTTGAGGTTATGTTGTATCAGTTTGCACTTCATCTGTTGGAATCAGGAGCCCTTCTATTTATCTGTAGATTATAAGCAGCAGCGGTGATGTTGGCGTTTTGTTCATTGAACAATGCCGCCATCTAACGCTGTACTTTATGATTACAGGAGAAGGAATTTCAATTGTTGCGATGTGTTTCTGGAACATGCATTGTAGATGAAGTGAACAGTGTAGGTGAACAGGTGGAGACTTGAATGATCTATAGAAACATTAAACTGTTCACAGAGGCTTCACCATTTAACAAACGGACACGAAGAATATGATCGTTGGAACACGGGGCTTGTGGAGAGAAAGCATGCGCAGGATGTTAGGATTTACTCGGATGGGAAAAGGGGCATTGAGAAAGAGAGTCGAGAGAGTGCAGAGAGTTAGAGAGGAGCGATAGAGAACGCGACTGAGAAGGAAAACGAGAGCGAGGGGAAGAAGGAACGAAAGAGAGAGACAGATAAAGACAGAGAGAGGGAGATAGAGAGAGAGAGAGAGAGAGCGGCAGCGTTGTGAATTATATATCGGAATGAACTGCTGAAATTTGCAGTACAATTATGCAGAGGAAATGAGACTTGAAGGTGTTATTAGGATGTCGTCGATAGATGTGTGAATTTTATTGTACTCGCGCCGGATGTTTTTAACCCTATCAGGTCCTCAGCCTGTTTATGTGAATGTTCCACTTACTTGTTTAATGACTGAATACATGAACATAATTGAAATGTAATTAAAGAATAAAATCAGCCATTTGTTGATCCTATTGGATTATTAGGATACTCTATTCTAAAGATTGTGTGTCAGCTTAATTCAATAAAGAACGAGGCTAATTTAATTAATGCATTTTAATTTAATTATAATTGAATGTGCAAAGTAAATTTATTGACCGCGTTATATAAAAAAACCGAGATTTTTGTTTAGATAAACATAAAAATTAAAGGTTGAATTCATTAATTGCGTTGAGTTACTGTGACCCATAGATTAAATTCCCTCGAACACCCTCCTCCAGTCTCTCCCTGTGAATCACAGCCTCTCCTCCCACTGCATTGAATCCTCTGTATCCTCATCCGTTGCTTCAGTTTAACCGCTTTCCCAAATCATCTGCTTCTCACTCCCCTCCAGCTCCTACATGTCTTTTTCCTTATCTTCCTCCCAATCTCACTCACTGGCTCAGCCTCCAGCTGTCTTTTCCAATCCGACCAAAAGCCTCAAACACACCGCCGCGGATCTCGTTCTTTCCCGTTTTATGCCAGCCCCTGTCAGCTCTCTGACCCCAGAGCAACAAACCAGCAGCACTCACCTCTGTCCCATTACCTTCCGGCCCGCGCTCTCTCCCGCGTTCGTCTCGAACCCAAATCCGTCTTCAATACGTTGCATTCCTCAGTAAAACACCTTCTCACTTCCCCACCGGCACTGCGCCCTCATTCGGCCCTTCCAGTGGATCCGGTGCTCACTTTATTCAATTTCCTTATCAATTTCCCAATTTATTATTGATAATTGTATTTAAAAACATTTCTCTGCCCGAAAGCGCTGCCCAGGTCAGTGAATCATTTTCCATTGTTTGATGCAGGGACAAAGCTGGAAATTTCACCCCAGATCCTGTCAAACTGCTGCTTTGGCTCCAGGTCTGATCAGTAATTTCCTGCTTCCGTTTCTCTCTCTTACAGTTAACTTGGTGGCGATTGCGATCCTGTCCCGAGGAAAGTGCGGACTCTCCAAATGTATCACTCGTTACCTGGTGGGAATGGCAGCGGCCGATCTCCTGGTCGCTTTCACTGATGTCCTAATGTGGCGCATTGTTGTTATTCATTTCCCAGTTTCATTCTTGACCATTACCCCCGTGTGCCGTCTCATTGCCAGCCTGAGTTTAGCAGCCACAGCGGCCTCGGTCTGGTTCACAGTGGTTTTCACCTTTGATCGATTTGTGGCCATTTGTTTTCAGAAGCTGAAAACAAAATATTGCACCGAGAAAACGGCGGCTGCTGTTATCGGGGTGGTGAGTGCGCTGAGCTGTTTACTAAACATTCCCTGGTACTTTGCAATTGGCCCGGAATATATAATGGACAATGTACCCCGGGGTTGTGTCTGGAAACCGACCTTTTTCACTTCAACTGCATGGGCAGCGTTTGACTTATTTCATCTTGTGTTAACGTCTTGTCTCCCATTCATTCTGATTTTGCTGTTCAATGTTCTCACCGCCAGGCACATTTTAGCGGCCAATAGAGTCCGCAGGGGACTCCGGGGCCGCAGCAATGGAGAGAATCACAAGGATCCAGAAATGGAGAATCGAAGGAAATCCATCATTTTACTCTTCAGTATATCAGGCAGTTTTATATTGTTATGGAGCACAGAAGTTTTTTATGTTATCTCTGTGCGTTTCACAAACGTCCAGAACTATATGACCAGTGACATTGAGTCAGCCGCATTCATGCTTCAACTTCTCAGTTCCTGCACCAACACGTGTATTTATGCTGTGACCCAGACTAAATTCAGAGAGGAGCTGAAGAACGGGGTGAAATACCCACTGAATCTAATTGTTAGATTAGTTAAATCATAGAAACGTCTCAAGACTTTTCATTCAAAATTAAATAAAGTGTCAGTTGGAGTAGATTTTTTACATTTGGCGGTGGCGTAAGATGGGCGGTAGCGGATCGGGCGCCCGTTTTTCGCCGCCCCTGATTTTACTATTTATTGACATCAATGAGTTCATTAAAGTAACTGATATCAATCAAATAGTTCAAATAAATTTGGATATACAAGACAGGAATTATATTTTACGCGACATATGCAGTGTTGTGAAATGATACAAGATGAGATTCTAACATGAAATGGTTTGCTGTTATTAGTCTGGAAATAATATGATTTCAATATTCAATGTTAAATCCTGAAATGAATAAACTCAAATCCTCCTTTTCGGTTGATGATTATTTCCCATCACACACTGCCAGGTGGGATGGACTGAGGGTGAGCTGTCAGGGTCAGACAGCGTCCTGTTCATTGGGACATTTGTTTTGACCCGAACAGAATAATAATGGACCAACACCCGGACCGTTACTAACTGGTAAAATATTAATGTAATTTCAAACTCCAGTGGGGAGTTCCGGAGATCGATTCCTCTCTGAGCTGCTATGCAGCAATGTTTACTCACTGCAGGGAGTTTAATGGGACATGAGGCTGGACCTGGTTGCACAGATCTATACGGAAACCGCCTGATACGTTTCCGAGATTATCAGGGGACAGGGGATTTCGCGCGATCGCAGCAAGTCAAGGGAAAGCTCTCCTGCTCCTCCTTGACCCACAAAATATCAGTTAAAATAAAACTTCTCAGTGTTCTGCACCACTCAATTCCCATCGAAAGGGCGGCTCCTCCACCCATTTGTAACCAACATTGAATAGTGTCCCGCGTACGTCATACTACTCCGATTTACGTAAGTAACCTAACACCTCCATCACCCCATTTCCGCTGTGCTGTAAGGGCAGTTCCCCGGGACGCACACCGCGACAGAAAACAACTGCTGCTGGAAGACCATCAACTCAGTGAAGGAGGCCCTTTGGTCCACCCGATACCTGCTGGTCTTCCAGCTGAAGGACCTGCCCACGACCGAGTGTTGCTGACTGGCACACACCATGGTCCAGGAGTCCGTGTTTTGGGACACACTGAAGCGAGGAGCAGCCTTCTCAAAGGCTGTATGGGGCAAGGCCACCGTATAAGGACATTTCACTTTGTATTGTACAGCATGTATTAGAAGCTATGTACCGTGTGTTGAATTGTAATAATTGAATCGTAGTGTGTACGAGCTGTATTGTATTATTTTGAATTGTAACTGTGATATTTGCATTGAACTGTCTGTATCCATAAATGTTATGAAATAAAGTATATTTTTAAAAGTTCCAGTCTCATCGTGTCTGTTGTTATTGGACAGTGAATGGTGGAGATACAGCCGGACAGTAAAAATATGGGGAGATAAACAAAGAGCATCTACTTCAGGCACCAGGTGAGAAATAGGATTAATTCCTTAATGATGAGAAACTAGGGACTGGAGAGGAGCAAAGGGGTTTGGGTGTCCAGGTACACCAATCACTAAAAGTTATTGCACATGTAAAAAAATAATGGTCCCAATTTCTAGGCTGTCATAACTCAAGGTATCGCTATCAGGTCCTTCGCCAATTCTCTGGAATTTGATGATGCAATCAGGCCCCACTGCCTCCCTTGCTGGACCATTCCATGCATCCAGCACACTCTGCATTAAAAAGGTTACATTCAATCATTCTGCTCATCCTATGCCCAAGGGAGAGAAGACTAATAGTGGCAGGAGGACACAGGAGGACCCAGGCCATCAGCCTGATATGAATTTGGACGTTTCTGTTTTTAATTCAGATTGTTGGATTTGAAATTTCTTCCCTTTCTTGTACCTTTATATTTTAATTTCATTATTGCAGATATTGCATTTTTAAACAAATTCTTCAAACACTTTGCGCAGTGAGTGCTGACTTCTGGCCCTTTGATTGACAGCTCTCACCAACCCCCTCCCGGACCCCGGGCTGACTCCTCCCATCAAGTGACACGCGTCAGCGTCACTCACCTGAGCGTGTATACGTCAAGACGCGGTCCTTGTGCCGGGGCCACGAGGATGATGATGCGGGTCCTCGCCCGACAAAGGGAGGGCCCGCACCCGGGAGTGGCCTGAGATGGGAGAGCGGGCTTGGCGGGGGTCGGGCTGACGGCTCCGGTGCCGGCTCTGAGAAAGAGGCCGCTCGGCTCATCGCGCCTGTGCCGGCTCTGTGAAGGAGGCCGCTCGGTCCATCGCGCCTGTGCCGGCTCTGCGAAAGAGGCCGCTCGGCCCATCGCGCCCGTGCCGGCTCTGTGAAAGAGCGATCCGATTAGTCCCACTCCCCTGCTCTTTCCCCACAGTCCCGCAAATTTCCCCCCTTCAAGGATTGACCCGATTCCCTTTTGAAAGTTATTATTGAATCTGATCCCACCGCCCTTTCAGGCACTGAATTTCAGATCAGAACAACTCGCTGCCGAAAAACATTCTCCTCATCTCCCTCTGGCTCTTTTCCCAATTCCCTTCAATCTGTGTCCTCTGGTTACCGACCCTCCCGCCAGTGGCAACAGTTTCTCCCCATCGACTCCATCAAAACCCCTCCTCATTTTCAACCCCTCGACTGCTGTTGTGACCCTGACTGTTCCCCCGCGGACATCAATGTCTTCTCCACCTGTCTGACGGACAGTGAACCGTAAGTTTCTTTTCGTGTGTTACGACACTGGCTCCCGGTCCGGCAACGTCTCGATTTTAAGATCCTCATCCTCGTGTTCAAATCCCTCCATGGTCCTCGCCCCCTCCCTATCTCTGTAACCTCCTCCAACCGATTTAATCTCCACCGACAACCCCATGTCACTCAACCCTATCATGGATTCTACCCCACACATTTATCTCCGCCCACAGCCCATGTACACTCTACGGACGATCATTGCTGGGACACTCTGTCCTGTCATACACACAGTCAGTGTTGGGACATTCAGTCCTGTTATACACACAGTCAGTGCTGGGACACTCTGTCCTTTCATACACACAGTCAGTGCTGGGACACTCTGTCCTGTCATACACACAGTCAGTGTTGGGACACTCAGTCCTGTCATACACACAGTCAGTGCTGGGACACTCAGTCCTGTTATATACACAGTCAGTGCTGGGACACTCAGTCCTGTTATACACACAGTCAGTGCTGGGACACTCAGTCCTGTTATACACACAGTCAGTGCTGGGACACTCAGTCCTGTCATACACACAGTCAGTGCTGGGACACTCAGTCCTGTCATACACACAGTCAGTGCTGGGACAGCCTGTCCTGTCATACACACAGTCAGTGCCGGGACACTCTGTCCTGTCATGCACACAGTCAGTGCTGGGACACTCAGTCCTGTCATACACACAGTCAGTGCTGGGACAGTCTGTCCTGTCACACACACAGTCAGTGCTGGGACAGTCTGTCCTGTCATACACACAGTCAGTGCTGGGACAGTCTGTCCTGTCATACACACAGTCAGTGCTGGGACACTCTGTCCTGTCAGACTTGGACGTCTTGTATAACCATCTTTTAAAATGTATAGGAACCCAGTTATAAGATGGATTCTACTCACCTCATAATAATCTTCAATCAGCTTGTCTTATCATCAAGATATCAAGCACTAGACACACTGTCTTTAAAGGAACGCTGATTTATTTGACTCTTGTACAGAATACTAACCTCCAGCCCAGTTAAAGGGGTTATTAACATCAGAAACAAACCCCAAGTGTCAGAATGAACATGGTTCAATCCTGGATGTGATTAACAGCAGCGATAGCAGCAGAATCCAACCCCTGCAGTCACATGTGAACTCGCTGGTGTTTCAGCAGGTGGGATGATTGAGTGAATCCCATCCCACACACAGAGCAGGTGAATGGCCTCTCCCCAGTGTGAATACGTTCGTGTGTGAGCAGATTCCACTTTGTTTTAAAGCTCTTCTCACAGACAGAACATTTCAGGGGTCTCTTATCAGTGTGAACAAGTTGATGTTTAATGAGGCTGGATAACTGAGTGAATCCTTTCCCACACAGCGAGCAAGTGAACGGCCTCTCCCCAGTGTGAGTCCGTTGGTGTGTCAGCAGTTTTTTTTTCACTTAAAGCTCTTCTCACAGTCAGAACATTTGAAAAGTCTCTTATCAGTGTGAACAAGTTGATGTTCAATGAGTTTGGATGAACGAGTGAATCCCTTCCCACACACGGAGCAGGTGAACTGCCTCTCCCAGTGTGAACACGTTGGTGCATCAGTAGGCTGGATGACTGAGTGAATTCCTTCCCACACACGGAGCAGGTGAACGGCCTCTCCCAGTGTGAACACGCTGGTGTGTCAGCAGATCACTTGTTCCTTTAAAGCTCTTCTCACAGTTAGAACATTTAAAGGGTCTCTTATCAATGTGAACAAGTTGGTGTTCAGTGAGGCTGGGTGACAGAGTGAAACCCGTCCCACACACAGAGCAGGTGAACGGCCTCTCCGCAGTGTGAACTCGTTGGTGTGTAAGTAGTTCCGTTTTACTTTTAAAGCTCTTTCTCACAGTCAGAACATTTGAAAGGTCTCTTATCAGTGTGAACCAGTTGATGTGTCAGAAGACTGGATGACTGAATGAATCACTTCCCACACATGGAGCAGGTGAACGGCCTCTCCCCGGTGTGACTGCGTCGATGAGTTTCCAGAAGGGACGGGAATCCGAATCCTTTCCCACAATCCCCACATTTCCACGGTTTCTCCGTGGTCCGGGTGTCCTTGTGTCTCTCCAGGTTGGATGATCAGTTGAAGCCTCGTCCACACACACAACACGTGTACGGTTTCTCCCCACTGTGAATGGTGCGATGTTTTTTCAGGCTATGTGACTGGTTAAAGCTCTTTCCACAGTCAGTGCACTGGAACACTCTCACTCGGGTGTGTGTGTCTCGGTGTTTTTCCAGTTGCACTGATGTTTGAAATCTCTTCTCAGAGACGGAACAGACAAACATTCCTCCTTCTATATTCAAAGGCAGATGATCTTCAGGTGCTGGTGAATCGAGTGACTGTCAGATCTTGATGTGATGTTTGGTTTGAGTTTCCCATCTGCAAATCCTCCCCTTCTAATACCCTGTAAAAGGAGATGACAAAAGTCCTCACTGTGAATACAGCGAATACAGGATAGAAATTCAGAACAGGCAATTCCAGTTTCTATGCAACATTCTTCCCGCTGATTCCCCCAGACTGTAAATCCCCGCCCCTCACACTCACCCTCCTCCCTCTGCTGAAATCCAAACCCATCGCACCATCTCCAACATTTTTCCTTCTATTTATGTTTTCACTCCCCCTGAAGGTCCTGACTCTGACTGGGTTTAGTTCTACACTCACCGGTTCCTCACCCTCTCCTCCCCTGAAAGACCTGACTCCGACTGAGTTCAGTTCGAGACTCACTTGTTCCCCTCCCTCTCCTCCCCTGAAGGTCCTGACTCTGACTGGGTTCAGTTCTACACTCACTTGTTCCCCTCCCTCTCCTCCCCTGAAGTGCGTGACTCTGACTGGGTTCAGTTCTACACTCACTGGTTCCCCTCCCTCTCCTCCCCTGAAGGTCCTGACTCTGTAGAACTGAAGCTAGCCAGAGTCGGAACCTTCGGGGGAGGAGAAGGAGGGGAACCAGTGAGTGTGGAACTAAACCCAGCCACTCACTGGTTCCCCACCCTGTCCTCCACTGAAGGTGCTGACTCTGGCTGGGTGTTTATGCTCTCATCCTCTTTTCGACAATATGTCGCTCCCTATAGCTGCCTGTCAGTTGTCCATCTGTGATATCTCCCACTTTTGGTGATTTTGGCTCCCTGACCAGTCACCATCTCTCCCTGACCAATCATCATTTCTACTTCAATTATAGACTCTCCCTGACCCGTAACCATTTCTCCTTCATTTACAGATATTCCCTGACCAGTCATCCTTTCTGCTTCGTTTGCAGACACTCCCTGACCCATCATCAGTTATCCTTCATTTAGAAACACTCCCTACCTCGTCACCATTTCGACTTCATTGACAGACACTCCCTGATCAGTCACCTCCTCTCTCCACATCTCCCTCCAGATGTCCTTTCAACTGTGAACAAGGCCCTTGCCATCCACATCCTCATTACTGATGGCTGCATTTAGCAATATAGGAACAAGAGTCAGCCATTCAGCTCCACGAGCCTGTTCCGTCCTTCAATTAGGTTATGGCTGATCTGTATCTTAACTCCATCCACCCGCCTTGATACCATAACCCTTAATATCCTTGTCAATCAAAAATATATCAATCTCAGTTTTGAAATTATCAATTGACCCCCAGCCTCAACAGCTTTCAGGGGGAAGAGAGTTCCAGATTTCAACTACCCTTTGTGTGAAAAATTGCTTCCTGACTTCACCACTGAAAGGCCTAGCTCCAATTTGAAGTGATTCCCCCTTGTGCTAGACTCCCCCACCAGAGGAAATAGTTTCTCTCTATCTACCCCATAAAATCCTTTAATCTTCTCCAACACCTCAATTAGATCACACCTTAATCTTGCATATTCAAGACAATACAAGGCTAGTCTATGCATCTGTCCTCATCATTTACAAAAATCATCACTGTAAGTACAGGTTAGAAATTCTCAACAGACAGTTCTGGTTTCTCTGGAACATTCTTTCCGCTCTTGCACCTCCTAAGCTGTAAATCCCGCGACCCACACTCTCCCTCCTTGCCTCTATTAAGCTGTAAATTCCCCGTCCAACACACTCTCCCTCCTTGCCCCTATTAAGCTGTATAGCCCCCGTCCCACACATTCCATCCTTGACACGTCCTCGCTGTTTGAAATCTAGATTCATCGCAGCCTCTATTTTTCTCCCTTTCTCTCCTGAAGGTGCTGCGTGATGTTGGGGTTCGGGCCCAGTCACTGTTTACCCTCCAGTACCCGGCCAAGTGGTAATTCTGTACTTGTGAGACGATATACCGAGCTGTCAGCATTTCTACCATGGGGAGCAGCATCGCCACCGTCCCTGGATGATTCTGTCCGGTAACGCGGAGGCCAACGGGAGCAGCTCAACAACAACCTGCATTTACACTGAGCGGAGTCTCAGCAACACCGAGTGGGGCTCGGGGCCCGACAGGCGGCATCCCCCGTCCGTCCCGCCGCTTCCCGGTTTCTTCTCCAGTTTCCACCGAGTCCGACTCGAGACAAACCACAGGAGCGACGCGCTCCCAAAATACAATGCGGGCCTGGGTAGCATGCGCAGCCTGACCAGGAAATCACCGCGTTGGAGAGATAGAGGGGTTTCTGGGGCGCGGGGGATTGTGGGGCCTGCGGCCGCCATTGCTCGCCGGGTGTCGATCAGTGTTTTATTGCCAAGTTGCGCACAGAACCGTATCGAGAAATAGAGACTGAGGAATTCAGAGCCGTTTTGCTGAACAGACACTCACGGTACAATGTGGAACAGTGTTTCTTAAACTATTTTTCTCGTGATCCAGTGGAAGAAAAACACTTCCCCCAGGGACCCAAAACAATAATATCCTCTGACTGGAGCTTTCATCAAATCCCAATAAAGGTCAGTCCATGCTCACTCTGCATTTCACTTCAAGTAATAACTAAAATTAGACTTCGACGTTCCTTGAAAAACATTTTAAGTACAGTATAAATACAATAAGAAAACGGTCAGGTTGAGTTGCACTTACTTAATGTGACGGATGGGTCTGCCTGTTGTTCATGATCTCGTCCCAATCTGGATCACAAGATGAAAGCGCTGCACGCATATTAGGTTTCTTGCTCTTGTTTTTATTCTTGTTAAAGTCGAAAATTCCAGTTCGCACATGTAGGTTGTTGTGAACGGCAGCAACAACATAACACTAATCTGACTTAACAGAGCATATTCTTTGAAAGCACTGATCGAAAAAGATGACAAACTGAATGACTTGTGGCGTGTTTTCAGTGCGTATCACAGGTAAGTCGCACCAGCTCGTTTTCTTGCTCAGGCATCAAGTTTAGCTTCTTTATTGATTCAGGATTTTAGAAACCAAAAGGATCTTTCACCTAACGCTTTTCCATCAAATTTTCAAATCCCTCTCCAGGGAAGTAGCGATCAAAATGGTCAGACAGAGCAGCGAGATGTAACTGTATGACACATTTCATTTCATTCGCTTTATCTTAATTGATGCTGTTCTCTCCACCCCAGAGAGCTGTGGATGTTCAGTCGTTTAGTGTATTCAATATTGAGTTTGATAGATTTTTGGACCAGGAAATCAAGGGATATGGGGATAGACCGGTAAAGTGGAGATGAGCTTCAAGATCAGCCATGATCGATTGAATGGCGGAGCAGGCTCGAGGCGCCGTATGGCCTACACCTGCTCATATTTCATATGTTCATATCCTACCAGAGATGCAGTACCCAAAACTAAATGAGGTCTAACCAGAGCTCTGTATAACTATGACATAACTTCCATTCCTTTTTATTTCATGTCCCTTGAGATAAACATCAAAATACCATTCCCATTTTAACTTATTTTTGCACCTTTTCGTGAATTCTGTACTTGGTCTCATAAATCCCTCTGCTCACCCACAGTTCCTAGTTTCTTCCCATTTAGAAAATACTCTGATCTATCTTTTCATGGTCCAAAGTGGATGACCTCACACTTCCCCACGTTGAACTCCATCTGCCACAGTTTTGCCCACTCACTTAATCTGTCAATGTCCCTTTGCAACTTTCTGCTCCCATCTATAATGCTTACGGTGCCACCTAACTTAGTTTCATCAGCAGACTTGGATATAAGGCTCTCTACATAAGAACATAAGAAATTGGAGGAGGAGTAGGCCATACGGCCCCTCAAGCCTGCTCCACCATTCAATCAGATGATGGCTGATCTTCGACCTCAACTCCACTTTCCCGCCCGATCCACATATTCCTTGATTCCATTAGCGTCCAAAAATCTATCGATCTCAGCTTTGAAAACATTCAACGACTGAGCATCCACAGCCCTCTGGGGTGGAGAATTCCAAAGATTCACAACCCTTTGAGTGATGAAATTTTTCCTCATGTCGATGCTAAATGGCCGACCCCTTATCTTGATTCTCTGACCTCAAGTTCTTGACTCTCCAGCCAGGGAATCAGCCTTTCCGCATCTACCCTTTCAAGCCGTCGAAAAATTGCACACGTTTCAATGCGATCATCTCTCATTCTTCTAAACTCCAGCGAATACAGGCCAATTTTACACAATATCTCCTCATTGTACAATTGCAGCAAGTCCTCATTACTCTTATATTGCAACACCCTTGCAATAAAAGCTAGCATATCATTTGCCTTTCTCACTCTCAGAAGACCCTTGGTAGCTCACTATTTCCAGTATGTTTGTCCTCTATTCCTTCTATAGGGAAAATAAATTAACGTTGAAAACATTTTGCTATAATTCTAACAGTTTATATTTTTGAAACAATATCCAACTGAACGCCAACAAATTCGCTGGCAATCTTAATGAAGCATATAAATTAATAAAAACACTGAAATGCGATGGCTGGGAATCGAACCCGAGTCAATTGCTTGGAAGGCAGCTATGTTCACTACTATAGCACCATCGCTGGCAATCAAAGACAAGCAAATTGCTCCGAAACCTCAAACCCTGAACAGACACTGCAGGCTGTTGAATTTTGTTCTTCATTTTAACCGGTTTCTGACGGATCCTTTCTCGCTCTGTTGCAGTTCCCGTTTCCGCCCAGTAGATGTCGCCAACCCCCAATCGACGAAAATTACACAACAGACATTGATTCTTCACCTGACATCGGACTGAAGAGACAGCCGATACCTGCAATACTTGACCGGCTGGAAATACATTTTCCCGCAGCTCACATCAGCCATTGAGTAAAATTAAATAATTACATTAAATCATTACAGAGACCGGATTACCAGCTGGGCACGAATGGCAGCTTAATATTCAAGTCTATAAGATATTTAGAAAGGACAGGGAAATAGGGAAAGGAGGAGGAGTAGCAATATTACTAAAGGACAATATTACAGCAGTTCAAAGATAGAATGTCAGTGAGGGTGAGCGGGCAGTGTAAACACTCTGAAAGACCCATGGAGAGCAAGGTTCATGTCGTAGATGCAGTATATTTGGATTTTCCGAAGGCCTTTGATAGGTACCGCGTTGGAGACTCATGGCTAAGTTCAGAGCACGCGGAGTCAGGGGACAGGTGGAAGAATGGTTTGCAAGCTGGCAACAAAAAAGAAAACAGAGAATAGAGGTTAAGGGTAGTTACTCAGATTGGCAAAAGGTGGGAAGTGGATTTCCACAGCGATCGGTGTTGGGACCACTGTTGTTCACAATTTACATTAAAAATTCGGGACTCGAGAATCGGAAGTACAATTTCAAAATTAGTGGACGACAACAAATTGGGGGATATAGTTAATACAAAGGAAGAATGCATCAAAATGCAAGAGAACATTAATAAAGTTGCAGAATGAAGAATAAGGAAGTCACATACTGCTTGGACAATAAGGGAAATAGGGAAAGGAGGAGGAGTAGCAACATTAATAAAGGACAATATTACAGCAGTTCAACGATAGAATGTCAGTGAGGGTGAGCGGGATAGAGGAGCAAATGGATCTAGTGGTACATATATACAAATTACTGAAAGTAGCGACGCAAGTTAATATGGTCATAAAAAGGCAAATCAAACACTAGGATACATTTATAGATGGATAGAATTGAAAAGAAAATAAGTTATGTTAAAATTGTATGGGACCTTGGTTAGACCACACTCGGAGTATTGTGCACAGTTCTGGTCTCCATATTATATAAAGGGCTTAGAAGGTGCAAAAGAAATTCTCATGATTCGAGAAATGAGAGGATATTCTCATTCGGAAAAGCTGAACAGACTGGGGGTGTTTTCTCTAGAAAAGAGAAGGCTGAGGGGTGACCTGATAGAGGTCTTCCGATGGGGTTTCGTAGGGTAGACATCGAGAAAATGTTTCCACTTGCATGGAGTCCAAAACTAGAGGTAATAAATATAAAATAGTCGCTAATAAATCCAATAGGGAATTCAGGAGAAACTGCTTTACCCAAAGAGTGGTTAGAATGTGGAAAATGCTACCAAAAGGAGTAGCTCAGGCAAATAGCACAGGTGCATTTAAGGGGCAGCTCGATTAACACATGAGGAAGGAAGGAATCGAAGGGTATTCTGATGGAGTTAGATGAATTAGGGAGGGAGGAGCCTCGTGTGGAGAATAAACACTGGCATCGACCAGTTGGGCCGAATTGCCTGTTTCTGCGCCGTAGTTCCGAAGTAACTCGATGTAAAGGCTCTTTTCAGAGCCACCCACTGTATCTGTGAAAGTGGTGGTTACTGGCTGAACGGAGACGCTGATATGCTCCTGGTGTGGCTTTGAGCTGCTTTATTCTCGTTGTAGGCGAGGTGAGGAATTAATGGGACTGGAGTCGGGGCACCGACCACAGTCCGGTACTTTAAACGGTTACCTGTAGAACCAGTCCACGCATCACCAAATTTATTTTATTTATTTAAACTACTTGCCATGTTGGGCTCTTAAAGCATCACCAGAACTGCTCGACAAACCTTTCCACATCTGTGGAATTCAGCGCTTGGCTCCGTTTCTCTTCTATTCTGTTGGATCATTTACATCACGCATCAAACTCACTGGGGAATCACTGAGATGTAAATTTGTACAGATACAAATAACAGTGAATTGTCTGGTGCCGAGGAGATCAGACACATTACTCACCTTTCGTCCTGTTAACAAGTAAACCGTGTTTCGAGTCCATCAACCCGCTTTGATTCCATATGGGGGATTAAACAGGGAAAGCGGGCGGGGCCAGAGTAACAGACAGAGCAGATGGCGGACACTGATCTTCCAGCTCCACCTCCAGTTCTCTCCGACAACCGATTTCTAACGATAATCGAACCGAAACACAGCGCTCCGCACAAACACTTACAAACTCGGGCTTCATATTGTAGAATCATAGACTTATAGAAGTTTACAACATGGAAACAGGCCCTTCGGGCCAACATGTCCATGTCGCCCAGTTTATACCACGAAGCTAGTCCCAATTGCCTGCACTTGGCCCATATCGCTCTATACCCATCTTACCCATGTAACTGTCCAAATGCATATTCAAGGATTCCAACACACCCGGAGCTTTTAAATAAGCCACGTTACAATGCAAAGTCAGTAATGTTCCTGCCTGAATACATTGCATTCAATAACAATCAACTCGGCTCCTCCACTTCAGTCTGTTTCCCTGTTCTAACTCCCCACATCCCCACCCAGACGGGTTCAGCAGTTTACAAACACCTTACAAACATTTGGAGAGTCTAATGTGTTCCGGTTTGAGTTATGACGCGGAATTTCTCCGCCAGTGTTACCGTCCCACAGAGACTCTCACCCTGAATCTGTCAAAAGATTTTGTCCATGCACTGGGACTGGAGCCGAACACATCCCCAGTTGGAGTGAGGTCTGGCCCGGACATCTCATTCTCTCTCTTTTATATCAGACAGTATCCCACCTTCATGTCCGCACTAGCGAGAGAGAGAGAGACACTGTCAGACTTACACTTCCTATCAGTGTGTTCATATCACGCTCAATAGCAGTATCCAACCTTCACATAAAGCACCAGAGAGAGCGAGAGGGAGAGAGAAGGCGACAGACACGGTGAGAGAGAGAGCGGAGAGATACAGTGCCACAGTATCAGTTGCAGACTGACCTGTAAAGTTCCGTTTTTTTCCAGAAAGATCCCATTGGAGAGACAGACGATGAAATCTCATCTCTCACTGATATTATACCAGAGGCAGACACATTATTAATCCCACCCTCAGTGACAGTGCAGAGAGTATCAAAAACAATGGGCCACATTTAATCTTCTTCTGCCTGTTGCACTATATTCGGTTTTGCAGCTCAAGGTCGTTCGGTATTCCAATCAGTAATCGAGAGTTTTACTCTGATTAAATTAATCTGGGACTGTTGCTGTCAGATATTAATCCTACACCGTCCCAGAAAATGCACCGACTCACTCTTTCCTCCTGCTTTCTCCAGGAATGGTTTGAGAAATCCTCCCTCCAGTTTCTTCCTCAAGCGTCAGTTTTATCAGTAAAGAGTTCAAGAATGAACAGAATACATAGGCTCATTTCACAGCCGCCCACTTTATCTCTGAAAGGCTCTTTACCATCAAAAGGTTCCGAGAGAAACAGCAGGGATGGAAACATCTCGTTTAATCGTTAGAGATTGTAAAGTCAGTCTGGATTCCAGCGTTAGGCACTGGTGGAATCCCATCTGTTTCCCATTCTGGTGCCTGTTCCTGCACTGCCTGTGGACCCCATTCCCTCTGACCTTTCCCCCAGCCCCACTTCCTTTGATCAGACTCTGAAAAATTCCAACTGGGGAAAGTTTCCATCGATTTTTATTGGGAATTCAACCAGATACCTGCGCATGCGTGACTCAGCCCCGCCCCCAGCGCTGATTGTTGGCGAGCAGAAGAGCGCATGCGCGCTCCCCTCCCCCAGCTCGGCCTGTGGGCGCCATTCCCTCAGTGAGCGGAAGAAGATGGTTCAAAACAGCCGGGAATGGAGAGATCACGGCCCCCGGGGGAAGGGAGCAAAGAGCAGCCTCGTTACAGCAGCTCATCGCTTCGGGACCGTGTCCGCAGATGGGCTCAGAGATCGGCATTCAGTCCGGGGGAAGGTCAAGGGGAGTCCGGGGGCTGTTTGTAAGAGGCGGAGTGGATCAGGAACTGGTCCCGGAACATGGAGTGAGCGGGGGAAGGGAGAGGTCATTCTCGGGTTGTGTGTGTACAGGGTGTGTCCAGGGTAAGGGAGACAGAATGGGAAGAACCTGCTATTTAAAATCAATGCTGCTTTCACTCCCCAAACCAGTAGTGAATGTTCCTAGTTTAGTTCCAGTCTCACCCTGTTTATTGTTATTGGACAGTGAAGAGTGGAAACAGAGCCGGACAGTAAGGATGTGGGGAGTTATACAAAGAGCATATATTGCAGGCACTAGGTGAGAAGTGTGAAGGACACATTTTAAACAGCGGCTGTTTGGTTTCGGTTGAACGGTCGATCCCATGGGAGAGGGGATTAGAAACCAGGCCTGTGCAAAGGTCCCTGTCCCATCCGGTAGTCCCATTCATGGATCAGTGCAGGGGATGTGTTTTGTTGTGTCTGGATGTGACGAAATTGTTTTAAAACAGCCCAACATACCTGGCACCTTTAGAACCGAGATGAGAAATGTCTTCACTCACTCAGATGGTGGTGAACCTGTGGAATTCGCGACCAGAGGAGGCAGTGGAGGCCTCGTCCTCAGATGTATTCAATAAGAAAATCGATATATTTTTTAATGCAAAAGGTATCAAGGGATATGGGGTAAAAGCAGGAACAGGATATTGAGTTAGACGATCAGCCATGATCATTTTGAATGGTGGAGCAGGCCCGAAGGGCCGAATGGCCTACTCTTGCTCCTATTTTCTATGTTTCTATGGTGTGCAGAAGCTGCATGCTGCAGTATTGCAGTGGAGTCAGACACCGACACTGTTTGTATCGCTGGTTTTCATTTGTGGATATTCAAAATGATCATTAACAGACCATTAAACTGATCACTTTTGTATTTTGTACCTCACCTGTAGTTACAAGAGATACTTTTTCTTTCTACAGGCAAATTTTTGAAGGAGCCAGAAAAAATGTGATTTTCCTCCACCCGAGGCACAAGGAAGAGTGCAGCCAGCTTCTCACACACAGTAGGTACATTATCACACACAGAGCACAGAGACACAGACCGGTCATCAGTTCCTCAGTCTCAGACAGTAGAAGTAGTCAGTCCCACACTGATCCCAAGTACCACAGACACACTTTCAAATAAACAGTCAGAGGAGGAGAGGCAGACGTTGTTTCCATTTCACCCCAACTCAGTACAACTGCCAGGTAGATCCACAAATCCCAGTCCAATATCACACCCACCATCAGATTGAAAGGTAATGTGTCAATTTCACAATAGTGCAGCCTAAGCTAGAAATTAAATCACAGATAGAACTGACACACGGTGCCCGATTGAAAGATACAGCAATAGCCCCAATAATGTAAACCAAGATTCATCTCAAATAATGAGTAGAACTCACACACATTGTGATATTAAAAGATGCAGTATCCATCCAAATTCTGTAACCTGAGATACAAATTACACACAAGTCCAAAACTCACATATAGTATCAGAGTGAGAGATGCTGAAAGATAGTATAACCTGAGAAACAAAATCAGTTACCAGTTCAAAACTCACCCATTTTATGAACCTGAAAGTTACAATTCGATTAGACCCAGAGCAACACATGACATAGAAGTGCTAAAGTCTCATACAGTGACACCCTGAAAGATACAATATCAATTCCATTAGTGCAGACTGAGCTGCACATTGTATAGCAATCCAAAAATCTCAAAGTTTGAGACTGAGATCCAGGATCAATTGCCTTAGTGTTCATTGTGATACAGGTTTAATATTGGTCCAAAGGGCACACAGCTTGTCTCATTAAAACCTGCAACAAGAAATTCGAATGTGCACGGTATTTTCAAAATTAACTACTATGGGGAAAACTATTTATAGGTTTAGATATACACAAGATAGAGTTTCAAACACCAAACTGTAAGCTGATTTCCAATTAAAAGACAGATATGGAATTAATCCTGACTTTTGGACTGTTCCAGAAACTGATAGATACAGAATGAATCCCAGATACTCAAACAGTACCAGAGATTGGCAGATACAGAATGAATCCATCACACACTGTACCAGAGGCTGAGAGATACAGAATGAATCCCACACCCACACACAGTACCAGAGACTGACAGATACAGAATGAATCCCACACCCACATACAGCACCAGAGACTGACAGATACAGAATGAATCCCACACCCACATACAGCACCAGAGACTGACAGATACAGAATGAATCCCACACTCACACACAGTACCAGAGACTGACAGATACAGAATGAATCCCACACTCACACACAGTACCAGAGACTGAAAGATACAGAATGAATCCCACACTCACACACAGTACCAGAGACTGAAAGATACAGAATGATTCCGACACGCACACACAGTTCACACAGACTGAGAGATACAGAATGAATCCCACACACACAGACAGTACCAGAGACTGACAGATGCGGAATGAATTCTACACTCATATAGAGTATCAGAGGCTGATAGATACAGAATGAATCTCACACTCACGCATAACCAGAGACTGAATATATAGAAAGAATCCCACACACACAAAGTGCACAAAAGACGACAGATAAATGATTAATCTCACACTCACACACAGTGCCAGAGACTGAGAAATACAGAATGAATCCCACATTCACATACAGTACCAGATACAGAATGAATCCCACACTCACACACAGTACCAGATAAAGAATGAATCCCACATTCACATACAGTACCAGATACAGAATGAATCCCACACTCACACACAGTACCAGATAAAGAATGAATCCCACATTCACATACAGCACCAGATACAGAATGAATCCCACATTCACATACAGTACCAGATACAGAATGAATCCCACATTCACACACAGTACCAGATACAGAATGAATCCCAAATTCACATACAGTACCAGATACAGAATGAATCCCATATTCACATACAGTACAAGATACAGAATGAATCCCACATTCACATACAGTACCAGATACAGAATGAATCCCAAATTCACATACAGTACCAGATACAGAATGAATCCCATATTCACATACAGTACAAGATACAGAATGAATCCCACATTCACATACAGTACAAGATACAGAATGAATCCCACATTCACACACAGTACCAGATACAGAATGAATCCCACATTCACATACAGTACCAGATACAGAATGAATCCCACATTCACACACAGTACCAGATACAGAATGAATCCCACATTCACACATAGTACCAGATACAGAATGAATCCCACATTCACATAGAGTACCAGATACAGAATGAATTACACATTCACACACAGTCCCAGATACAGAATGAATCCCACATTCACATACAGTACAAGATACAGAATAAATCCCACATTCACACACAGTACCAGATACAGAATGAATCCCACATTCACATACAGTATAGATACAGAATGAAACCCACATTCACATACAGTACCAGATACAGAATGAATCCCACATTCACATACAGTACCAGATACAGAATGAATCCCACATTCACATACAGTACCAGATACAGAATGAATCCCAAATTCACATACAGTACCAGATACAGAATGAATCCCATATTCACATACAGTACAAGATACAGAATGAATCCCACATTCACATACAGTACCAGATACAGAATGAATCCCACATTCACACACAGTACCAGATACAGAATGAATCCCACATTCACATACAGTACCAGATACAGAATAAATCCCACACTCACACACAGTACCTGATACAGAATGAATCCAACATTCACACACAGTACCAGATACAGAATGAATCCCACATTCACACACAGTACCAGATACAGAATTAATCCCACTTTGACACACAGTACCAGATACAGAATGAATCCCTCACTCACACACAGTACCAGATACAGAATTAATCCCTCATTCACATACAGTACCAGATACAGAATTAATCCCTCATTCACATACAGTACCAGATACAGAATGAATCCCACATTCACACACATTACTAGATACAGAATGAATCCCACACTCACATACAGTAACAGATACAGAATTAATCCCTCATTCACATGCAGTACCAGATACAGAATTAATCCCTCATTCACATACAGTACCAGATACAGAATGAATCCCACATTCACACACAGTACCAGATACAGAATGAATCCCTCACTCACACACATTACTAGATACAGAATGAATCCCACACTCACATACAGTAACAGATACTGAATTAATCCCTCATTCACATACAGTACCAGATACAGAATTAATCCCACATTCACATACAGTACTAGATACAGAATGTCTCCCACATTCACATGCTGTAATTGATACAGAATGAATCCCACACTCACACAGTACCAGATACAGAATGACTCCCACACTCACACACAGTTCCAGATACTGAATGAATCCCACACTCACACACAGTACCAGATACAGAATGAATCCCACACTCACACACAGTATCAGATCGAGAATGAATCCCACATTCACATACAGTACTAGATACAGAATCAATCCCACATTCTCATACAGTACCAGATACAGAATGAATCCCACTCTCAAATACAATACCAGATACAGAATGTCTCCCACATTCACACACAGTACCAGATACAGAATGACTCCCACACTCATACACAGTACCAGATACAGAATGACTCTCACACTCACACACAGTACCAGATACAGAATGAATCCCACATTCACACACAGTACCAGATACAGAATGACTCTCACACTCACACACAGTACCAGATACGGAATGAATCCCACATTCACATACAGTACCAGATACAGAATGAATCCCACACTCACACACAGTACTCGAAACTAACAGATGCAGAATGAATTGGCAGAATGAAAGGGCTGCCCGTATAATCTGAACTCGGAGCGGATTTTGGTTGATGCTGTGTCTGAAATTGAATTTGAAAATGTCGGTGAAGAAAACACTTCCTAAGAAGGGCAACAAAAAACGGTGAATAAATCGCCATCAAAGGGCAGCAAGAAGCGAAGAAAGTCGAGGAAGGAGAGTTACTCCATCTGCATCTACAAAGTGATGAAGCAGGTTCACCCCGACACCGGCATCTCCTCCAAGGCCATGAGCATCATGAACTCCTTTGTGAACGATATTTTCGAGCGCATCGCGGGTGAGGCTTCCCGCCTGGCCCATTATAATAAACGCCACACCATCAGCTCCCGGGAGATCCAGACCGCCGTGCGCCTGCTGCTGCCCGGGGAACTGGCCAAACACGCCGTGTCGGAAGGGACAAAGGCGGTGACCAAGAACACCAGCTCCAAGTAAAACTCCACAACGTACTGAAAAAAAACAACGGCTAATTTAAGAGCCGCCCACAGCACTTATGTCGTCAATTTATTCATTCCGATCATCATCCTTTGAATCTGGTGGGGAAATTGAAAGAAAGTCAGTGAAACTCCCCCATTTTAATGTTTGTCTCTGTAGAATTTACTGCCCAATAAAGTGAACACGGGTCCGGGATTCGTTCAATTCCCTTTTGCTTTGATCTCGCTCTCATTCAGATTTACACCGCCCCCGGTTTTCCCGTTAACCACCACTTTCAGGGCTGAGAATCAGAATTTAGTTACTTCCTCTTTCTCACTGTGGAGCGAGTCTCTGAAATAATTAATTACTGATCTTAATATCCCGCATATAAGCAACACGTTCCCTTCAGTGTAACAATCCGGAATGAACGCCTTGGGGAAAAGAATCGGCTCATTTTAAGGCTTCGTCAATGATTCCGTTTTCAGGACACACGGTTCCTGTTCAGTCCCTGCAACGGAATCAATCGATAACCTGTGATTTGTTACTTTTACAGGTAGAAGTGAAATTTGGGGTTTAATTCCGCAAGTTAGAGACAATATATTTTTGAAACAGGGCCAGGAATTTGGGACGTGTAATACGGAATAACATTATTACATAGAGATTTTAAGTCTTTGTGTAAAAACGACATGGCCGAGTAAATTCACTTCTTTCATACACTGAAATTGGCGGACTTTTTCAAAATTTTAAAAAATCGGTCAATTGAGGCCACTCATTTGCTCCGTTTCTTAATTTCGTCTCTCCGATTGGTTAAGGAAATTAGTTTTCAAGCAAAGCAATCAATGAGAAGTAGTCTGTTTATAGCTGGTTTCGACAGTTGGGCCTGTGGTAATTCCAGGTCCCCAATGACTGAGCTCAAACTGTTCAATTTCACAAACCCTCTCAGTATCCGTGTCAGAAACAACCGTCAGAGGGAAAATCCATATCACAAGCTGGGCCCTTATCACAGCGGCTCAGCTCAACCTGTTCTCCCATGGAAACCCCCGGTCCCACATCACAACATCTGACTGATAAATAGAACCAAAACAGAGCGAATGGAGTGAAGGAACAATTCACTGAGTGGGGAATTCGGCTCGGGGTAAACTCACTGTAACGTTCCCTGGACAATTCAGTGCACTCAATGAGGGAAATTTTCCTCAGTAACCGGTGCAGCTCGCCGCCGATACCACGTTACGTTACTGTGTGTTCCAGAAAACTCCTTATAATAAAAAAACTATTCCGTAGCCCCATTTAACTCCGCACCAGTTCCCAAGTCAGTGCTCTCTCTGTGAGGCGGTGGGTGGCTCTTAGAAGAGCCTTTGTTTTGTGTCCGGTTGGAAATGGTCGAGTCGTTCAGCCGCCGAATCCATAGAGAGTGCGGCCCTGCCGTTTCAGAGCGTACACCACATCCATGGCAGTGACCGTCTTGCGCTTGGCGTGTTCAGTGTAGGTGACCGCGTCCCTGATCACATTCTCCAGGAAAACCTTCAGCACCCCGCGGGTTTCCTCGTAGATCAGACCCGAGATCCGCTTGACACCGCCACGGCGAGCCAGGCGGCGGATGGCTGGTTTGGTGATCCCCTGGATGTTATCACGAAGCACTTTCCGGTGCCGCTTGGCTCCGCCTTTGCCCAGTCCTTTGCCTCCTTTACCTCTGCCAGACATGATGATTCTTCACTCAGATCGCTGCTGAATGAAAAACCCTCGCCTTTCTTCTGTATTTATAAAGCCCGCCCCGACCTGGTTGAGAAAGGCACATTATCGGAGAGGGCGGGGAGGAGTGTTTGAATGACAGACAGAGCATGAAGTGCGGGAGGGGAGGAGACTGGCTCAGAATGACGGACAAGCGGACGTGCAACTTTTAGCTCCGCCTCCAGGAATTAGTTACGGTCCTTTTTAAAATTTTCACCAGTATCAAATGCGGAACATAAATTCGGACACAATCATTACAGACTCCGGCTTGATATTCAAGGATTGCTCGAAAAAAAAGGCGGAAAATACAATTTAAATTCAATAATTGAGGCACAGTACAGTTCCAATACAATCACTATCATAACAGAATCAATCAGTGCCGCTCCGGGACCGTTGGAAGAGGGAGTTTTAGTTTTCAGATTTGTAGCTGACAGGAGGCGCCCAATAGTTCAATAAACATAAATCGGTGTGGAAGGCACTCTATACCTTTCCGTGCTTGGGTCAATATGGGACTGGATAGAATTAGGCAATGGGATGGATGGAGACTGGTCCTGTGTGGGGACTGGATAGAATCAGGCACTGGGATGGATGGAGACTGGTCCTGTGTGGGGACTGGATAGATTCAGGCACCGGGATGGATGGAGACTGGTCCTGTGTGGGGACTGGATAGATTCAGGTACTGGGATGGATGGAGAATGATCCTGTGTGGGGACTGGATAGATTCAGGTACTGGGATGGATGGAGACTGGTCCTGTGTGGGGACTGGATAGATTCAGGTACTGGGATGGATGGAGACTGGTCCTGTGTGGGGACTGGATAGATTCAGGTACTGGGATGGATGGAGACTGGTCCTGTGTGGGGACTGGATAGATTCAGGTACTGGGATGGATGGAGACTGGTCCTGTGTGGGGACCGGATAGATTCAGGGACCTGGATGGATGGAGACTGGTCCTGTGTGGGGACTGGATAGATTCAGGCACTGGGATGGATGGAGACTGGTCCTGTGTGGGGACTGGATAGATTCAGGGACCTGGATGGATGGAGACTGGTCCTGTGAGGGGACTGGATAGATTCAGGCACCGGGATGGATGCAGACTGGTCCTGTGTGGGGACTGGATAGATTCAGGTACTGGGATGGACAGAGACAGTTCCTGTGTGGGGACTGGATTCAAGGACTGAGATGGACAGAGACTTGTCCTTGGCCACTGTGTGAAGCGGAATCATAAAACTTCGCAACCTCAGCGTCCAATTTACCCTGAGATAAGCATCTGACCCCATTTCCGCTCCACCACCAAGACGGCCAACTTCCACCTCCGAAACATCGCGCGTCTACTCCCCTGCCTCAGCTGATCTGGTGCTGAAACCCTCATCCATTCCCTTGTTACCTCCAGACTTGGCTCTTCCAATGATCTCCTGGTCAGCCTCCTATCTGACGCCCTCTGCAAACTTCAACTCCTCCAAAACTCCGTTCCCCTATCCTAACTCCCACCAAGACCCGTTCACCTATCACCCATGTGCTCGGTAACTTACATTGCCTCCCATAAGTTTAACCGCTGTAGCGATGTAATATATTAACGTAGACCGGGGATAACTGTAATCAAAAGGTCAGTCTCTTCAGACAGTAACCAGCCCTTTCATAGATACAGTGGGTGGCTCTGAAAAGAGCCTTTGGGTTATCAGATTAAATCTTAGCTGCTTTATTTGCTCTTGGTGCTCACAGTGCTGGTTTTCTTCGGCAGCAGCACGGCCTGGATATTAGGCAGCACCCCGCCCTGAGCGATGGTCACCCGTCCCAGAAGCTTGTTGAGCTCCTCGTCGTTGCGGATGGCCAGCTGCAGGTGTCTGGGGATGATACGGGTCTTCTTGTTGTCCCGGGCCGCGTTGCCGGCCAGCTCGAGGATTTCAGCCGTCAGATACTCGAGCACAGCAGCCAGATAGACCGGGGCTCCGGCACCCACACGTTCAGCGTAGTTCCCCTTTCGCAGGAGCCTGTGAACACGGCCCACAGGGAACTGCAGTCCGGCCCGGGATGAGCGAGACTTGGCCTTGGCCCGAGCTTTACCGCCGGTTTTTCCTCTTCCAGACATTTCCACAATCTCACAAACACTTTCACAAAGAATGAAGAAATCTTCCCGCACTCGCCCTTCTTATACCTTCTGGAGGAGTGCAGTGGGGGCACTTGTGATTGGTTCATCTGTTCTCAATCTCATTGGTTCAACGAACAGCCAAGTGAGAGAGCTGTTTTATTCACCAATCAATAGCCGGCAATGAGAAAAAGGCGGAAAATACCGAACTGAACCGTTTTATTGAAATTTGAAAAGCCCGCCAATATATTTGTAACACAAGAAGCGGATTAAGTAAATAATGTCGCCTTAAGACAAATATTTAAAAATCTCTCTCCTTTTACTCTGTTATTCCACATTTCCAGTCACAACTTCCAGAATCTTTTACAATCCGGTGAAAATCCGGCTTCATTCACCGTTCGCTTTCAATCCGGCGGGAATAAAGTCCCATTTTGTAACGGGACAGATCCCAGCTCAATCTTTGTAAAAGTAACAAACCACAGATTGTGGATTGATCCCTGTTCACAGGAGCTGCAGCGCGATCGAAACCGGAGCCGAGACTCCTGGTGTGAGAAGTCGAACAGTGACAGAGCCTTTAGACTATTCTGTAGTCGGTGTGAAGTCCGTTTCAGGGTTGTTGCTTGAAAGAGGATTGCGGTTCTGAAAGTGATATTCCCGAATAATGAACAAAAAAACGTGAAAAGGAGAAAGAAATGACCTTAAAACGGCTCTGAACGGGCAGATGCGGGGGAAGGGGCGGAATATGACCGGGAACGAGAGCATCAGGGACACGTTTTTGGTTATTGAAACTAAATAAAACAACGATAGAGATTATACCGGGCAGTGATTATGAGAATCGACCAGATTTCAAGTGAAATTACAAAAGCACAAGTTTGAGAGACAGTGAGTATCAAACTATCGACAGTAAAATGATTCCATAGAGGTGTTGGTACAGTTTTTCAGAGAGACTGTGGGTGGCTCTGAAAAGAGCCGTTGTGTTTATTTTCTTTTCAGTATATTGAGGAGGTTTACTTGGAGCTGGTGTACTTTGTCACCGCCTTTGTCCCTTCCGACACGGCGTGCTTGGCCAGTTCCCCGGGCAGCAGCAGGCGCACGGCGGTCTGGATCTCCCGGGAGCTGATGGTGCGGCGTTTATTATAATGGGCCAGGCGGGAAGCCTCACCCGCGATGCGCTCGAAAATATCGTTCACAAAGGAGTTCATGATGCTCATGGCCTTGGAGGAGATGCCGGTGTCGGGGTGAACCTGCTTCATCACTTTGTAGATGTAGATGGAGTAACTCTCCTTCCTCGACTTTCTCCGCTTCTTGCCGCCCTTGGCTGGTGCTTTACTCAAGGTTTTCTTGGCGCCCTTCTTGGAAGCTGCTTTCTTGTCCTCAGGCATTTTCAAACTCAATTTCAGATTCAGAAATGACCCAAATCCGCTCCGAGCTCGGATTAAATAGGCAGCCCCACAGCCCTATGGTAATGAGGGATGGAGGAAGGCAATGATTGTGATTGGTTCATTCGTAGTGAAGTCACAATAATTAACTGTAATTCTCTGATTGGTTTCTTCAAATATCCAATCAGATTTAATACCTGCCACCAATCACAAACACGCTCACACTGCTTGTTGTCCGGTTTCATCAATTTGTTCCGAACTGTTGCAGTTCTGCTTCCGGCCAGTAGATGTCCCCAAACCCCGGGTCATTGAAGTTTGCAGATGAGAGAGGGACAGAAGATAAACTCATTCTTCACATTATATTGCACGGGTGGGATTTCGAAAAACTGGGAATGGAAAACAGTTTGTTCGACAAAACATGAGTTGTAATGCTGTATTAAATGCTTGTAATTAATTTTGGGGGTATAGCCTATACTGAGGAAGACTACGACAAAATACAAGAAGACTTTAATAAGCTTGCTGAAAGTCGGTGTAAATGGCCATTGAATTTCCATATAGAAAGCTGTGAGGTGGTGCATTTTGCTCGGGGGAATAAGGAGGCCAAACACTGCTTTGAAAATAAGAGTCTAAATGGGGTAGAAGAGCAATGGGATTTAGGGGTACAGATTGACAAATCTTTAAAAGTAGCAACACAGGTTGATAAGGCCATGAAATGCAAACACAGAGGTTTATTTCTAGAGGAATATATTTGAAAAGCAGATAAGTTATGTTGAACTGTAATTTTAACTGTCAAACCTTCTGTCAAACTATTAAATCTTCCCTTTCTGAAATCCGTGCTGACTCTTCTTTATTATATTTTCGGTTTCTGGATGTTTTTCTGTTGCTTCATTGAGTAAAAGATTCCATGATCATTCCTACCACTGACCTTTAGTTAACTGGTCCACAGTTCCCTGGACTTGTTCTATTTCCTGTTTCAAAATATAAGAATCACAACAACTGTCATCCAGTCCTCTGGCACTATTCCTTTCTGTAATGATTTTTTCGATATGTAACAATGCCTCTGCTATCTCTTCCTTTGCTTCATTTAATAAGTGCAGATGCAATCCATCAGGATCAGGAGATTAACCACCCTTTCTAACTTAAATGCCTTGATATCTTTATTGACCTCTTCCTCTATATCATATTCACCCTGTTAATCTCCCGGGTAAATACTGAGGGAAATTAATAATTCAATATTTCTGCCATTTCGCTGACGTTACCTGTGAGTTTATCTTGTGAATCCCTTAGTGGCCCTCAAGATATTCTGATTTTCCTTCTGTTATTTCTGGCTCTGTACAATAATTTACGATTTCTTTTTATATTCCTTGATAATTTGATTTTGTGATTCCTGTTTGCTTCCCAAATTGTATTTTGTGACTTCTTCCTAACCTCTTCCTATTCGCTTTTGCCATCCTCTTATTTAATATCTATGAATGAGAAATTCGACCAGCTTGTTGTGTCTGTTCAGGGGCTAATGTTTGGGAACTGTTTATTGTCTTTGATTAAAGTGCCAGTAACCCAAAGGGAGCAATTCAGTCCGAAACTCCACAGAAACGCTCTATTTCTCCCTCCCAGTGAACTAAGGTGCTATGATGGTGAGTATCGCTCCCTTCCAAACAATTAATTCCAACAGGTTTGAATCCCAGCACGCTGAATTCAGAAACACCAAGACTGGAACCGAATTTGATGATGTTCAGAGGGATAGTGTTTTCAAAACACAAACGAGTCTAATTTATGTTTAAAAATATTTTTAAAATTCATTTATTTCCCCCATATCGTTGAATTTAACTCTGTTCCTTTGTATTATTATTTGCCCTGATCTGTACAGTGGATACGGGACACAATTGCTCGGATTCAGTGAAATTAATTGATTTTCTGAAGTTTTTCCCTCTGCTGATTCCCGTTCCTTATTTAAATTATGTCGGATTAACCTTTCTGATCTATAGAAGGGTCGTAGTCCTGAACCGTTAACCCGAGCTTCCCTTCTCCACAGATGCTGCCGGACCTGCTGAGCCTTTCCAGCATTTTCGGTTTGATTTTTTTCTATATTTTATCCCTTTCACTTTTGACGGTCGCCGTTGAAACTTGCAGATTTGCACTCAGTTTTTATTTGTGTTTCAGTTCGGTTTATTTGAATTAATATAAATCGTCTCCTGAGAATTCAGACAGAAATATTGCGCAATGTAGAGTGAAATATAATGGGGCAACTTTCGAATGAGGAAAACAAAAACTTTATTCGAAATCAATTGTCTAATTTTTAACTGACAAAATTAGAAAAAGTACGGGAGTAGAAGTTACAGAGAGAAACTATTTCCTCACATTGCACATTGTCCTGAATCTGGAACAACGACAGATAATGTGAATTTGTTCCACTCAGTTACAGTTCTCACTTATGGCCAGTAGATGTCAGACTGCATGTGAGTGTGGCATTAATTCTATGTCTGTCATTCTCTGGTACTGTATGTGAGTGTGATATTCATTCTGTATCCGTCAGTCTCCAATACAGTCTGTGAGTGTGGGATTCATTCTGTATCTGTCAGTCTCTGGTACTGTGTGTGAGTGTGTGATTCGTTTTGTATCTCTCAATCTCTGGTGCTATCTGTGAGTGTGGGATTCATTCTGTGACTGTCAGTCTCTGGTATTCGATTTCAGTGTGGGATTCATTCTGTAACTCAGTCTCTGGGCAAAGTGCAAGTCTGGATTCGTTCTGTATTCTTATTTCAGGTTAGAGTATGGTACTTGAAACTGTATGTTTAATTCATTAATGTATGCAAATCTTTCGTGCTGCATTAATTTGTAAATATTGATACACTTTTGGATTTTGTTTTAATCAAACAATGTGTGCGAGTTTTGTTGAATGATTACATCTTAATCTCCGTGAAGATAATGTGTATTTCAATCTTTTACTGTGAAATTATTGGACTGGTATTTATTTTGTAGCTCAGTCTGTGCTAATAGAATAATTATTGTATCTTTCAGTCTGACACTGTATGAGATTTTTGGACTGGTATGTAATGTGTGGTTCAGTCTGTACTAATTGAATTCATACTGTACCTTTCAGTCTGATACTGTGTAATATATTTAGACAGGTTTGTAAGGTGTAGTTCAGTCTGCACCAAAGGAATTAATACTGTATCTTTCATTTTGACACTGAATGTGACTTTTGGACTGGTATCTAATGTACACCTCAGTCTGCACTAATGGGATTGATACTGTATCTTCCAGTCTGAAACTGTGAGATTTTTGTACTGGTATGTAACGTGTAGGTCAGTCTGTACTAATTAAATCAATACTATTTCTTTCAGTATGGTACTGTACGTGATTTCTGGACAGGTATCTAATGTGAACCTCCGTTTGCAGTAAGGGAATTGATACTCTGCCTTTCAGTTTGATAAATATGATTTTTGGACAGGTAACTAATGTGTACCTCAGTCTAATGGGATTGATACTGTATCTTCCAGTATGATACTTTATGCAAATTTTGGACTGGTATATAATGTGTAGCTCAATCTGCAACAATAGGATTGAAACTGTACATTTCATTCTGACACTATGAGGTTTTTGGACATATATGTGAGTCAAATATGGATAACATCTGAACTGGTATCTAATTTGTATCTCAGTGTATAATATTGGCATGAATACTGCATCTTTAAACTCATAATGTGGTGTGAGTTGTGGGCTGGTATTTAATTTGAATCTCGGGGTACACTATTGTGATTCATTCTGTACATATCAATCAGTACCATGTGTCAGTTCTATCTGGTATTTAATTTGTAGCTAATTCTGATCTAATGTGAGATTAACACAGTGCCTTTCAATCTGATACTGGGTGTGATTTTGGACTGGGAATTATTTATCTGCCAGTCAGCGGTATTGAGTCATTGTGAAATAGAAATTCCGTCAGTCTCTCCTGCTCTGTTTGACTGTTGGATTGGGATCAGTTTGGGATTGACTATTTCTGCTGTGTGAGACTGTGGGATTGATGACCTGTCTGTGTCTCTGTGCTCTGTGAGTGATAATATACTCACAGAGTATATTAAGAAAGATTGGTAGGGTGGTAAATAGCGAGGAGGATAGCCTCAGTCTGCAGGACGATATAGATGGGTTGGTCAGATGGGCGGAACAGTGGCAAATGGAATTTAACCCGGAAAAGTGCGAGGTGATGCATTTTGGAGGGACTAACAAGGCAAGGGAATACACAATGAATGGGAGGACCCTAGGCAAGACAAAGGGTCAGAGGGATCTTGGTGTGCAAGTTCACAGATCCCTGAAGGTGGCGGAACAGGTAGAAAAGTTGGTAAAGAAGGCATATGGGATACTTGCCTTTATTTGCCGAGGCATAGAATATAAGAGCAAGGAGGTTATGATGGAGCTGTATAAAACACTGGTTAGGCCACAGCTGGAGTACTGTGTGCAGTTCTGGTCGCCGCACTACAGGAAGGATGTGATCGCTTTGGAGAGGGTGCAGAGGAGAATCACCAGGATGTTACCAGGGCTGGAGCGCTTCAGCTATGAAGAGAGACTGGGAAGATTGGGTTTGTTTTCCTTGGAGCAGAGGAGGCTGAGGGGGGACATGATTGAGGTGTACAAAATTATGAGGGGCACAGATAGGATGGATACTAAGGAGCTTTTTCCCTTCGTTGAGGGTTCTATAACAAGTGGACATAGATTCAAGGTAAAAGGCGGGAGGTTTAGAGGGGAATTGAGAAATAACTTTTTCACCCAGAGGATGGTTGGAGTCTTGAACTCACTGCCTGAAAGGGTTGTGGAGGCAGGAACCCTCACAACATTCAAGAAGCATTTGGATGAGCACTTGAAATGCCATAGCATACAAGGCTACGGACCAAATGCTGTAATATGGGATTAGAGTAGACAGGGCTGATGGCCGGCGCGGACACGATGGGCCGAAGGGCCCCTATCCGTGCTGTATAAATCTATGACTCTATACAAATTGTGTGTGAGAAGGAGCTGGCTGCACTGTTCCTTGTGCCCCGGGTGGAGGAAACATCACACTGATTCTGGGCCCTTCAAGGATTTGCCTGGAGGAAGAAAAATTATCTCTTGTAACTCAAGAACAGGTGAGGTAGAAAATACAAAAGTGATCAATTGAATCTCTCTGTTAATAATCATTGTAATATCCACAAATGAAAACCAGTGATACAAACAGTGTCAGTGTCTGACTCCACTGCAGCACTGCAGCACTCAGCTTCTGCACAACAATTTAGTGACATCCAGACACAGCCCAACCCCTGCACTTTTCCATGAATGGGACTACCCGATGGGGCGGAGACCTTTGCACATATCAGATTTCTAATCCCCTCTCCCATGGGACTAACCGTTCAACCAAAACTGAACAGCCGCTGTTTAAAATGTGTCCTTCAAACTTCTCACCTGATGCCTGCAATAGATGCTTTTTGTATAACTCCCCATATCCTTACTGTCCGGCTCTGTTTACTGTTCTATAACAAACACTAAAGGTTAATGGGCAGGTTTAAAAAAATCAGATTTAATACCTGCCACCAATCACAAACACGCTCACACTGCACATTGTCCGGTTTCAGCAATTTGTTCTGAACTGTTGCAGTTCTGCTTCCGGCCAGTAGATGTCCCCAAACCCCGGGTCAATGAAGTTTGCAGATGAGAGAGGGACAGAAGATAAACTCATTCTTCACATTATATTGCACGAGTGGCATTTAGAAAAACTGGGGATGGAGACGAGCTGCAAGTACATTTTGTTAGAGCAAACACTAGTTGTGATACTGCGTTAAATTCTTGTAATTTGTTTCGGAGATATAGTCAATACAGATCAAGACTGGGACAAAATAAACATGCAGAACGGCCTTGTAAATGGCCATTGAATTTCAATATAGAAAGGTGTGAGGTGGTGCATTTCGCTGGGGGAATAAGGAGGCCACATACTGCATGGAAAATAAGAGTCTAAATGGGGTAGGGGAGCAATGTAAATCGTGTCCTGAGAAATCAGAGAGAAATACTGTCCAATGTACAGTGATATATAATGGGGCAAATTCACAACTATGGAACGAGTGAAACAAAAACTTTATTATGAATCAATTGTCTTCATTTTTCACCGTCAAAAAGTGCAAAAATACGACAGTAAAAGTTACAGACAGAAACATCCCTCACATTGCACATTGTCCTGTTTCTGGAACCACGACAGAGAATGTGAATTTGTTGCCTTATTATAGTTGTCGCTTCCCGTCAGTCGAGGTCAGTCTCTGGTACTGGATATGAGACTGGGGTTTATTCTGTATCTGTCAGTCTCTGTAACTGAGTGTGAGCATAGGGTATATTCTGCATCCATCAGTCGCTGGTACTGTCTGTGTGTGGGATACATTCTGTATCTGCCATTCTCTGCTACTTTATCTCAGTGTGGGATACATTCTGCAATTCAATCTCTGTGACAATGTGCATTCTATACTCTTATTTCAGTTTCCACTATTGTATTGAAACTTTAAAGTATATACATGTCTTCATCGAGCATTTAATTTGTTTACACAGATACACTTTTTGATTTTCTTTAATCAAACAACGTGTGAGAGTTTTGGAGTCGTGTTACATCTTCATCTCTGAACTCTATTGTGAATGATAATATACCTTTCAATCTGTTCACGTTGAAATTACTGGACTGGTGTGCAATGTGTAGTTCAGTCTGCAATAATGGGATTAATTCTGCATCTGAGTCTAACACTTTATGTGATTTTTGGACTGGTATGTAATATGTAGCTCATCCCGCACTAAAGGAATTGATACTGTATCGATCATTCTTATACTGTATGAAATTTTTGGACTGGAATGCAATGTATAGCTCAGGCTGCACGAATGAAATTGATACATGTCACATTGAAAGATTCAGTATGAGATTTTTGGACTGGTGAGTAACGTGTAGCTCAGTCTGTGCTAATGGAATTGATATTGTATCTTTGAGTCTGATACGGTATGAGATTCTTGGATTGCTATATAATGTGTGGCTCAGTTTTCACTAATTGAATCGATTCTGTATCTTTCAGTCTAATATTGTATGAGATTGTTGGACTGATATATAATGTTCTGCTCAGGCAGTGCGAATAGAATTTAAATTGTATCTTCCAATCTGATCATTTGTGATTTTTGGACTAGTACGTAATGTGTAGCTCAGTCTGTACCAATGGCATTGATAATGTTTATTTCAGCAAACACGAGTATTTACCACTATATCCAATATGTAGCTCAGTCTGCACCAATAGAATTTAGACTGTATCTTTCAATCTGCCACTATGAGATCTTTGGACTGGTCTGTAAAGTGTAACTCAGTCTGCAGTAATGTGACTGTGACATTCATTCTATATCTGTCGTCTCCAGTACAGTCTGTGAGTGTGGAGATTCATTCTGTATCTGTCGGTCTCTGGTACTGTGTGTGAGTGTGGGATTAATTCTGTATCTGTCAGTCTCTGGTGCTGTGTGTGAGTGTGGGATTTATTCTGTATCTGTCATTCTCTGCTACATTATCTCAATGTGCAAGTCTGGATTCATTCTGTATTCTTATTTCAGTTTACAGTATCGTATTTGAAACTGTATCTTTAATACTTTAAATTATATACAGTTCTTCGGCCAGTGTTTAATTTGTAAATATGGATACACTTTTCAATGTTCTTTAATCAAACAACGTGTGTGAGCTTTGGAGTGTGATTACATCTTAATCTCTGAACTCTATTGTGAATGATAATGTACCTTTCAATCTGTTCGTGGTGAAATCATTGGATTGGTATGTAATGTATAGCTCAGTCAGCAATAATGGGATTAATTCTGCATCTCAATCTAATATTGTATGAGATTTTTGGACTGGTATGTAATATGTAGCTCAGCCTGCACTAAAGGCCACGGACAACCTCACGATGCTCCACTTTTCCAGCTTCCACCCTAACCACGTCAAAGAGGCCATCCCCTATGGACAGGCCCTGCGAATACACAGGGTCTGCTCAGACGAGGAGGAACGCGATGGACACCTACAGACGCTGAAAGACGCCCTAGTAAGAACGGGATATGACGCTCGACTCATCGATCGACAGTTCCGACGGGCCACAGCAAAAAATCGCATAGACCTCCTCAGGAGACTAACACGGGACGCAACCAACAGAGTACCCTTTGTCGTCCAGTACTTCCCCGGAGCGGAGAAACTACGCCATGTTCTCCGCAGCCTTCAACATGTCATCAATGAGGACAAACACCTCGCTATGGCCATCCCCACACCTCCACTACTCGCCTTTAAACAGCCACCCAACCTCAAACAGACCATCGTTCGCAGCAAACTACCTAGCTTTCAAGAGAACAGCGTCCACGACGCCACACAACCCTGCCACGGTAACCTCTGCAAGACATGCCAGATCATCGACACAGATACCACCATCACACGAGATGACACCACCCACCAGGTGCATGGTTCATACTCCTGTGACTCAGCCAACGTTGTCTACCTCATACGTTGCAGGAAAGGATGCCCCAGAGCATGGTACATTGGCGAGACCATGCAGACGCTGCGACAACGGATGAACGGACACCGCGCAACAATCGCCAAACAGGAGGGTTCCCTCCCAGTCGGGGAACACTTCAGCAGTCATGGACATTCATCCACCGACCTTCGGGTAAGCGTACTCCAAGGCGGCCTTCGAGACACACGACAACGCAAAATCGTCGAGCAGAAATTGATAGCCAAGTTCCGCACCCATGAGGACGGCCTCAACCGGGATCTTGGGTTCATGTCACGCTACACGTTACACCACCAGCGAACAAATGTTATCTGTTTTTAATATAATGGGTCAGTTGCTGGCTCTCTCTGCCTTCCGGATGTTTCTGCCTCTCTCTGTGTTTTTTTTTTCTCTGTTTTTTTTCCCTGTTTGTTTTTTTGTTGAATGTGTATTCGGAGGTTCTACAGGTAACACCTCTCTGTCTGAACACGGTGATTGCCTTGGCAACGGGCAGTTGCAGGGGCAGTCTGTAAACACCATGTATTATTGTTCAATATGTATAAATGCGTAGGCTTCAAGGAGATCTTGAAACATTTGCCTGAGGAAGGAGAAAATCTCCGAAAGCTTGTGAATTTAAAATAAAATTGCTGGACTATAACTTGGTGTTGTAAAATTGTTTACAATTGCACTAAAGGAATTGATACTGTATCTATCAGTCTGATACTGTATGAGATTTTTGGACTGGAATGTGATGTGTAGCTCATTCTGCACAAATGGAAGTGATACTGAATCTTTCAATCTGATATTCTATGAGATTTTTGGACTCGTCATCTGTGCTAATGGAATTGTTATTGTATCTTTGAGTCTGATAGCGTATGAGATTCTTGGACTGCTATATAATGTGTGGCTCAGTCTGCACTCATGGAATTGATACTGTTTATTTCAGTCGAAGATTTTATGGGATTTTCAGTCTGGTATGTAATGTACAGGTCAGGCAGTGCTAATAGAATTGATACTGTATCTTCCAGTCTGATCATTTATGAGGTTTTTGGACTGGTATATAATGTGTAGCTCAGTCTGAACCAATGGTATTGATACTGTTTATTTCAGTATAATACTCTATGAGTATTTACTAATATTTCTACTATGTAGCTCAGTCTGCACTAATGGAATTCATACCGTCGCTTTCAATCTGACACCATGATATCTTTGAACTGGTATGTAAAATGTAATTCAATCTGCAGTAGTGTGACTGTGAGATTCATTCTGTGATTGTCAGTTCCTGATACTCTATGTGAATGTGGTATTCATTCTGGATCTATCAGTCTCTGGTACTGTGTGTGAGTTTGGGATTCATTCCATATCGCTCTGTCTCTGATTTTGTATGTGTGAGCGATTCGTTCTGTTCCTGTCAGTCTCTGGTGCTGTATGTGAGTGAGACATTCATTCTGTATCTATCAATTTCTGAACTGTATGTGAGTGATATAAATTCTGTATCTGTCAGTCTGTGCTACAGTGTGTGAGTGTGGGATTCATTTTGAATCTGTCAGTCGCTGGTACATTGTATGAGTTTGGGATTCATTCTACATATCAGTCTCTGGCACTCTATCGGAGTGAGAGATTCATTCTTTATCTGTATCTAATTTATATCTTCATTTACAGGATGGCGTTCACATCTGTATCTTTAATACTTAAATGTATGAATAATTTTTCCCAGTTTTAATTGGTAGATAATGACATTTTTAAAAATGTAATAAGATAATGTGGGCATCTATTTTTGGACTTCTATTAAATCTACATTGGGAACACAATTGTGAATTTGTGCATCTTCCAATTGATATGGTGACATTTTTGAACTTGTATATAATGTGTAGCTCAGTCTGCATGAATGGAATGCTGTATATTTCAGTCTGAATCTGTATCAGTTTTGTTGTCGTGGTTTCTAATGTGCAGCTCAGTCTGCACTAATGGAATTGATACTGTATCTTTCAATCTGACACTGAGATTTTTGGACTGGAACGTAATTTATAACTCAGCCTGCACTAATGTAGGTGACTGTGAGATTCACCTTGTATCTCTCAGTCTCTGGTACTGTGTGTGAGTGTGGGATTCATTTTGTATCTGTCAGTCTCGGGTGCTATGAGTGAGTGTGGGATTCATTCTGTATCTGTCAGTCTCAGGTGCTGTGAGTGAGTGTGGGATTCATTCTGTATCTGTCATTCTCTGGTACTGTGTGTGAGTGTGGGATTCATTCTGTGTCTGTCAGTCTCTGCTGCTGTGTGTGAGTTTGCGATTCATACTTTACCTCTCAGTCTCTAGTGCTTTATTAGAATTTGGGATGAACTCGGTATCTGTCTGTCCTTGGTACTGTATGCCTGAGTGGGATTCATTCTGTTTCTGTCATCTCTGGTACCATACTTGAGTATGGGATTCACTCTGTGTCTGGCAACCTCTAGTACTGTATGCGAGTTTGGGATTCCTTCTGCATGTCTGTCTCTGTACTGTATCGGAGTGTGAGATTCATTCTGTTTCTGTCCATAATTATTCTCTCAGATTACATTATGATGTTCAATACTGTAGCTTTAATATGTTAATGTTTGAATAGCTTTTCTCATTATTTAATTGGTAAATATGGATACACTTTCGTATTTGAAGCTGGAGGCTTTAATCAGATAATTTGTGTGCTTTTTGGACTACTATTAAATCTGTAAATCTGTGAGTAATATTGTGAATGATAATTTATCTTTCAAATTGATATGGTGACATTTCTGAATTGGTAAATAATGTGTATCTCAGTCTGTGCTAATAGAATTGATACTGTATCTTTAAATCTCATACTGTGAGTATATTATAAACTGGTATCTAATTTGTTTCTCAGGTTACACTGTCACAGCAATTCTCAATCTGATATTGTACATGAGTTTCGGCCTTCATTTTGTATTTGAATGATACACTATTCGAATGGATACTGCATGTATTAAACTCACGTGTGTTAGAGAGTTCTGGGCTAGTATTCAATTTGAATCTCGGGACATCTGGGATTTATTTCATGGCTAATGTTGCCCTTTTGTGAAATTGACAATCTGATAGTGTGATTTTGGGCTGGGATTTTTGTATCTACCTGTCAGCGGGACTGAGTTCGGGAGAAATGGAACAGTGTCTGCCTCACCTGCTCTGTTTGACTGTTGGATTGAAAATGTGACTCTGGAACTTGGGATCAGTGTGGGACTGACTACTTCTGCTGTGTGGGACTGTAGAACTGATGACCTGTCTGTGTCTCTGTGCTCTGAGAGTGAGAATATACCTACTGTGTGTGAGAAGGAGCTGGCTGCACTGTTCCTTTGCCTCGGGTGGAGGAAATTTCACAGTCATTCTGGCTCCTTCAAGTATTTGCCTGTAGAAAGAAACGTATCTCTTGTAAATCAAGAACAGGTGAGGTAGAAAATGCAGAAGTGATCAGATTAATATCTGTTAATAATAATATTGAATATCCACAAATGAAAATCAGCGATACAAACAGTGTCAGTGTCTGACTCCACTGCAGTACTGCAGCACTCAGCTTCTGCACACCAGGTGTGTTGGGCTGTTTTACAACAGCTTAGTGGCATTCAGACAAAACCCAAACCCTGGACTGATCCATGAATGGGACTACAAGATGGGGCGGGGAGCTTTGCACATATCAGATTTCTAATCCCCTCTTCCATGGGACTAACCGTTCAACCGAAACAAAACAGCCACTGTTTAAAATGTGTCCTTCAAACTTCTCACCTGATGCCTGCAATAGATACTCTTTGTATAACTCCCCACATCCTTACTGTCCGGCTCTGTTTACTCTTCAATAACAAACACTAAAGGTTAATGGTCAGGTTTTAAAAAATCAGATTTAATACCTGCCACCAATCACAAACACGCTCACACTGCACATTGTCCGGTTTCAGCAATTTGTTCCGAACTGTTGCAGTTCTGCTTCCGGCCAGTAGATATCCTCAAACCCCGGGTCATTGAAGTTTACAGATGAGAGAGGGACAGAAGATAAACTCATTCTTCACATTATATTGTACGGGTGGGATTTAGAAAAACTGGGAATGGAGAACATTTTTTCGATAAAACATTGGTTGTAATGCTGTATTAAATGATTGTAATTAATTTAGGGGGTGTAGTCAATACTGAGGAAGACTACGACAAAATAAGCTTGCAGAACGGCCGTGTCAATGGCCATTGAATTTCAATATAGAAAGGTGTGAGGTGGTGCATTTTGCCAGGAGAAATAAGGAGGCCACATACTGCTTGGAAAATAAGTGTCTAAATGGGGTAAAGGAGCAATGCAAATCGTGTCCTGAGAAATCAGAGAGAAATACTGTGCAATGTACAGTGAAATATAATGGGGCAAATTCACAACTATCGAATGAGTGAAACAAAAACTTTATTATAAAACAATTGTCATCATTTTTCAATAACAAAACGAGCAAAAATACGGGAGTAGAAGTTACAGACAGAACCTTTCCTCACGTTGCACATTGTCCGATTTCTGCAACCACGACATAAAATGTGAATTTGTTCCGTTCTTTTACAGTTCTCGCTTACGTCCAGCAGAAGTCAGTCTCCAGTACTGTGTGTGAGAGCGGGGTTTACTCTGCATCTGTCAATATCTGATACTGTGTGAGTGTGGGATTCATTCTGTATCTGCCAGTCTCTGGTACTGAGTGTGAGCATGGTGTTAATTCTGTATCTCTCAGTCTCGGGCACTACATATGAGTTTGGGATCATTCTGTATCTGCAAGTCTGTGGCACTGTATATGAGAGTGGGATTAATTCTGTATCTGCCAGTCTCAGGTACTGTGTATAAGTGTGGAATTAACTCTGTATCTGTCAGTATCTGGTACTGTGTGTGAGTATGGGATTCATTCAATATCTGTTAGTCCCTGGTATTTTGTGTGAATGTGCGTTTCATTCTGTTTTCGTCAGTGTCAGGTGCTATATGTGAGGGAGACTTTCATTCTGCATCTATCAATTCCTGGTACTGTTTGTGAGTGATATAAATTTTGTCTCTGTTAGTCTGTGCTACAGTGTGTGAGTTTAGGATTCATTCTGTATCTGTCAGTCTCTGGTACCGTGGGAGTGTGTGATTCATTCTAAGTCTGTCAGTCCCTTGTAATGTGTGTGAGTGTGGGATTCATTCTGTATCTGTCAGTCCCTTGTAATGTGTGTGAGTGCAGGATTCATTCTGTATCTGTCAGTCCCTTGTAATGTGTGTGAGTGTAGGAATCATTCTGTATCTGTCAGTCACTGTTACATTGTTTGAGTGCTGTTTTCAATTTGCATGTCAGTCTTTGGCCCTCTATCTGAGTGTGAGATTCATTCTTTATCTGTATGTAATTTGTGTCTCTGTTTACAGTATGGTGTTCAAAACTCTCTCATTAATACCTCAATGTATCAATAATTTTTCCCAGTGTTTAATTGGTAGATAATGATACATTTTAAAATATAATGTTTTCGGTTATAATCAGAGAATGTGGGCACTTTTTGGACTTCTATTAAATCTGTATCGATGGGAAAAAAATTGTGAATTAGTTTATCTTCCAAAATGATATGGTGACATTTTTGAACTTGTATATGATGTGTAGCTCAGTCTGCTTGAAAGGTATACTGTATATTTCAGTCTGAATCTTTATCAGTTTTTTGTAGTGCTTTATAATATGTAGATCAGTCTGCACTAATGGAATTGATACTGTATCTTTCAATCTGACACTATGAGATTTTTGGACTGATGTGTAATGTGTAACTCAGACTGCATTAATGTGTGTGACTGTGAGATTCATTCTGTATCTGTCAGTCCCTAGCACTGTCTGTGAGTGTGGGATTCATTCTGTATCTGTCAGTCCCTAGTACTGTCTGTGCGTGTGGGATTCATTCTGTATCTGTCAGGCTCTGGTACTGTGGGTGTGTGTGATTCATTCTATATCTGTCAGTCCCTTGTACTGTGTGTGAGTGTCGGATTCATTCGGTATCTGTCAGTCACTGTTACATTGTGTGAGTGCTGGTTTCATTCTGTGTTCTCACTCTCTGGCCCTCTATCTGAGTGTGAGATTCATTCCTTATCTGTATGTAATTTGTATCTCCGTTTACAGTATGGTGTTCAAAACTTTATCTTTAATACCTCAATGAATGCATATTTTTCCCAGTGTTTAATTGGTTGATAATGAAATGCTTTAGAATATAGTCAGAGAATGTGGGCACTTTTTGGACTACTATTAAATCTGTATCGATGGGAACACAATTGTGAATTAGTTTATCTTCCAAACTGATATGGTGACATTTTTGAACTTGTATATGATGTGTAGCTCAGTCTGCATGAATGGAATACTGTATATTTCAGTCTGAATCTGCATCAGTTTTTGTAGTGGTATATAATGTGTAGATCAGTCTGCACTAATGGAATTGATACTGTATCTTTCAATCTGATACTTCTTGGAATGGTAAATAATGTTACTCAGCCTGCACTAATGTGTGATTCATTTTGTATCTCTCAGTATCTGGAACAGTTTGTCAGTGTGGGATTCATTCTGTATCTTGTCAGTAGTGTGTGTGAGTTTGCGATTTAATCTATATATGCAGTCTCTGATACTGTGAGTGTGGGATTTATTCTGTGTCTTTCAGTCTCCAGTCTTGTATGTGGGTGTTGAATTCTTTCTGTATATGCAGCCTCTCAGACTGCATGTTGGTGTGGGATGCATTCTCTATCTGTCAGTCTCTGGTACTGTGTGTGAGTATGTGATTCATTCTGTATCTCTCAGGCTCTGGTACTGTGTGAATGTGGGAGTCATTATCTTTCTGTCAGTCTCTAGTACTTTATGAGAGTGAGTAATTAACTAGATATCTATCAGCCCTTGGTACTGTATGCCAGTGTGGGATTCATTCGATATCTGTCATCTCTGGTACCATATGTGAGTGTAGGATTCGCTCTGTGTCTGTCAGTCTCTATTATTGTATGTGAGTTTGGGATTCCTTCTGCATCTGTCAGTCTCTGGTACTATATCTGAGTGTGAGATTCATTCTGTATCTGTATGTAATTATTCTCTCAGATTGCATTATGGCATAAAAATGTTAGCTTTAATATCTTCATGTTTCGATCATATTTCTCATTATTTAATTGGTAAATGTGGATACACTTTAGGATTTGACACTGTAGGTTTTAATCAGATAATTTGTGTGCTTTTTGAACTACTATTAAATCTGTATCTCTGTGAGTACTATTGTGAAAGATAATATATCTTTCAAATTGATATGGTGACACTTTTCAAATGGCGTATAATGTATAGCTCAGTCTGTACTAATAGAATTGATACTGTATCTTTACATCTCACAATATGAGTCCATTATAAACTGATATCTAATTTGTTTCTCAGATTACACTCTCACAGCATTTTTAATCTGATACTGTACATGAGTTTTGTACTCGTATGCAATTTGTATCACATGATACATGCAATATCCATTCGCATAGTGTATCAACTCACATGTGTGTGAGAGTTCTGGGCGAGTAATCAATTGGAATCTCAGGGTACATTATTGGGATTCATTCTGCACCTTTAAATCGGGTACCATGTGTGATTTCGATCTGGTATTTAATTCGTAGCTAATGTTGCCCTATTGTGAGATTGATACAGTGCCTTTCCATCTGATAGTGTGATCTTGGACTGGGATTTTTGTATCTACCTGTCAGCGGGACTCAGCTCGGGGGAAATGGAACAGTGTCTGCCTCACCTGCTCTGTTTGACTGTTGGATTGAAAATGTGTCTCTGGATCTTGGGATCAGTGTGGGAATGACGACTTCTGCTGTCTGAGACTGTGGAACTGATGACCTGTCTGTGTCTCTGTGCGCTGTGTGTGATAATGTACTCACTGTATGGGAGAAGGAGTTGGCTGCACTGTTCCTTGTGCCTCGAGTGGAGGAAACATAACACTGATTCTGGATCCATCAAGGATTTGCCTGCAGGAAGAAAATTACCTCTTGTAACTCAAGAACCAGTGAGGGAGAAAATACAAAAGTGTTCGAATTAATATCCATATCAATGATTATTTTGAATATCCACAAATGAGAACCAGTGATACAAACAGTGTCAGTGTGTGACTCCACTGCAGTACTGCAGCACTCAGCTTCTGCACACCAGGTGTGTTGGGCAATTTTACAACGATTTAGTGACATCCAGACACAACCCAACCCCTGCACTGATCCATGAATGGGACGACCCGTGGGGCGGGGACCTTTGCACACGTCAGGTTTCTAATCCCCTCTCCCATGGGACTAACCGTTCAACCGAAATCAAACAGCCGCTGTTTAAAATGTGCCCTTCACACTTCTCACCTGATGCCTGCAATAGATGCTCTTTGTATAACTCCCCACATCCTTCCTGTCCGGCTCTGTTTCCACTCTTCACTGTCCAATAACAATAAACAGGGTGAGACTGGAACTAAACCAGGAACATTCACTACTGGTTTGGGGAGAGAAAGCAGCAATGGTTTTAAATAGCAGGTTCTTCCCATTCTCTCTCCCTTACCCTGGACACACCCGGTAGACACACAGCCCGAGAATGACCTCTCCCTTCCCCCGCTCACTCCATGTTCCGGGACCAGTTCCTGATCCACTCCGCCTCTTACAAACAGCCCCCGGACTCCCCCTGACCTTCCCCCGGATTCAATGCCGATCTCTGAGCCCATCTGCGGACACGGTCCCGATGCGATGAGCTGCTGTAACGAGGCTGCTCTTTGCTCCCTTCCCCCGGGGGCCGTGATCTCTCCATTCCCGGCTGTTTCAAACCATCTTCTTCCGCTCACTGAGTGAATGGCGCCCACAGGCCGAGCTGGGGGAGGGGAGAGCGCATGCGCTCTTCCGCTCACCAACAACCAGCGCTGGGGGCGGGGCTGAGTCGCGCATGCGCAGGTATCTGGTTTAATTCTCAATACAAAAATCGATGGAAACTTTCCCCAATTGGAATTTTTCAGAGTCTGAGCAAAGGAAGTGGGGCTGGGGGAAAGGTCAGAGGGAATGGGGTCCACAGGCAGTGCAGGAACAGGCACCAGAATGGGAAACAGATGGGATTCCACCAGTGCCTAACGCTGGAATCCAGACTGACTTTACAATCTCTTCCGATTAAACTAGATGTTTCCATCCTTGCTGTTTCTCTCGGTATCTTTTGATGGAAAAGAGTCTTTCAGAGATAAAGTGGGCGGCTGTGAAATGAGCCAATTGGTTCTGTTCATTCTTGGTCCCTTTACTGACAAAGAAACTTGTGACTCCGTATCTGGAGTCCGGATTCCTCGAACCAATCCTGGAGAAACATGGGAGGAAAGTGGGAGTCGGTGTATTTGCTGGGATCGTGTAGGATTAATATTTGACGGCTACAGTCCCAGTTTATTGCAATCGGAGTGAAACTCTCGGTCACTGAGAGAAATACAGAAGGTCCCTGAGCTGCAAAATTGCAGAGGGTACAACATGCAAGAGAGGGTTAAATGCGTGACACTGTCCCTGAGAGTGGGATTAATAATGTGTCTGTCTCTGAAATAATAACAGTGAGAGATGAGACTGCATCTTCCGTCACTCCAGCTTGGAATGGCAATTGGAATGGAGAATTTTCCAATTTGTTACTGGGTGAAAACGGGACATTGCAGGTCAGTTTCTCTCTCTCTTATGTACAACATATGAAGGTGGAATACTGCTGCTGAGCGTGATACAGAGAGACTGATGGGAAGCGTATGGCTGATACTCTGCCTGTCTGTATCTCTCTAGCGCTGTACACGAAGGTGCGATACTGTTTGCTGAGTGTGAAACGGACACACTGAGAGGAAGTGTGAGAATGATACTTTGTCTGTGTGCCTGTCTCTGTCTGTCTCTTTATCTGTCCGTCTGTATTTCTCTCCCTCCAGCGCTGTACATGAAAGCGGGATAGTGTTATTGAGCGTAATATGAACACCCTGTTGGAAGGTAAAGACTAATTCTGTGTCTGTGAACAGACCTCCGGTGCTGTTGGTGAGACGGTCACTGTCCCTTCTATTATGTATGAGCCGGTCTGACGGTGCATTTATCAGTCTCCAGTCCAATAAGGAAAGGTGGGGAGAAACAGCCTGTAACGGCCTGACACTGGACTGCCTATGAATGTTGAATTTATTCAGCAACTGGCCGTCTCTGGGTGTTGAGAATGGGACGGATAGAACACCAGTTACTGTTGTCTGTCAGTCAGTTTAGGAGGAGGGAGAGAAAGACAGAGAGACTGGAGGAGCCCAGAGAGGAGAATTTGTATTATCGTCTCAACCAAACATATTGCTGAGTGTGAATAATATAATCATGTAAAACCAGATATGGATAATCACATCCACAGCTGTGATTGGCTCCTGCCCCTGAATCTGGGGACCAGACACTGAGGAGCGCCGGGCTCGGAGTGTTTAACAGTTACTGAGCTGGGAAACGACAACTAACCCCCGAGAATCTGCAGCACAGGCCGAGCGGGGAGGAAAGCCTGTCCCGGGAATTGTCAATCTGGCGAACAGTTTGTCCTGTGAATGTGAAGATGTGAACATTGTGTCAGAGAGAGTGTGTTAAAGGAGCGGATGGGTTAGATTAATGTCACTGTGTTTGTTTGGCCGGACTCATCGCCAGATTTCCGAGTCCCTTTTGAGTAAAATTTTAAAAAATCCCTGTCAAAGGATCGCCCTCCTCCCCTGCCGAGCTCCGAAGTGGAAAATTAAGGTAAAGTTTCAGATCAATTCAAGATTTCAGGTGAAAAACGGAGATCATGTCAGCGATCGGGTGAGAGAGCGCGATCAGTGCAGCAATGAAACGGGTTTAAATCGAAACTGGTGCTTTTAATTCGGGTGAAAGTTTTTCGACAGCAAACATTCCGGTGTGAGATATAGGAAGGGGCTAGTCTGGGACTCTGGAGTGCCCGATTTGAATTGGAATCGGGGAGTTTAAGAGGAGAGAGAAACACAGAGAGGCTGGAGGGGCCGGGAGCTGACAGCAGGATGTCTCCGCCCCGTCCGCTCTGAGCCTTTAAGTTGCTCTGTGCCGCCGCCTCTCGTTTCATTTCTGACCCAGCTCTGACTGTCAGAGAGATTTTCGACAGAGTCCCGGACATGACAGACACTGCAGCCGCCGAAACGGCTCCTCCTGCCGCCGCCGCCGCTCCACCCAAGGCTCCGAAGAAGAAGAAGGCGGTTCCCCGACCCAAGACCACCGGTCCCCCGTTGGGCGAACAGATCCTCAAGATTGTGGCGGATTGCAAGGATCGCAAGGGGATATCCCTGGCCGCGATAAAGAAGGTTCTGGCTGCCAAAGGCCTGGATGTGGAGAAGCACCGGTCCCAGATCAAATTAAGTATCAAGAGAAATGTGGGAAAAGGCTCCCTGGTGCAGATCAAGGGCACGGGCGCCTCGGGCTCCTTCAGAGTCGCTAAGAAGGAAACCCAGGCAAAAGTGGGAAAGAAGGTGAAGAAACAAGTGACCAAGAAATCTCCCGGAAAGAAACCAGCGGCCAAAAAAACAGCCCTCAAGAAATTAACGGCCAAGAAACCAGCGGTCAAGAAATCGACCACGAAAAAGGCGGCGAAATCACCAATTAAGAAGAAAGCGGCGGCTAAGAAGCCCAAGACCCCCAAGCCAGTGAAGGCGAAGGCGAAGAAGGTGGAAAAACCGAGGGCCAAGCCCAAGCCGAAGTCAGCAAAGCCTAAGAAAGCAGCGGGCAAAAAGAAGTAAAAAAACAAGTGCAACTTGTGACCATCTGAACCCAACGGCTCTTCTCAGAGCCACCCACGTCTCTCAGAAAAGAGCTGATCCCGGAATCAGATGATTCCTGTCCCGGGGCAGGGCTCAGATTTCAGATAGAAATCATTTCAAATAAACCCAGGGTCCTGGTGACTCGCTGACATTCGCTATCACCGCCCGACCCCCAATGTCTGTAATAAAATAGAGAGAATGGGATGTCCGGGCCGGGCCTCACTGGAACTGGCGTGTGTTCGGCTCCAGTCCCAGTTCATTTTTTCTCACAGATTCAGGGCGACAGTCCGTGACAGGGTAAAACTGGCGGAGATCGGCAGCTATCACAATTCAAACCCCAACACATGAGATTCTTCAAATCAGCTGGAATAAAGTGTTTATAAACTGCTGAACCCGTCTGGGAGGGAATGTGCGGGGAGATAGAATCGGGTCTGGGACTGAAATGGAAGGAGGCGGGTTGTCTTGTTATAGAAGGGACTGTATTTAGGCAGGAATATTACTGACTATTGATTGTAACGGGGCTTATTGAAAAGCTCTGGGATTCTATGAAGCCCGAGTCTGTAAGGGTTTGTGCGGAGCGCTGTGTTTCGGTTCTATTATCGATAAACGGTTTGAAATTGGCGGGTGGAGAAAGCTGGAGGTGGAGCTGGAAGATCAGAGGCCGCTCTCCGCTCTGTCCGTCACTCTGACTGTCTCCTCCCCTCCCTGTTTAATATCACACTCTGTCTCCTCCCCTCCCTGTTTAATATTTATCTCTGTCTCCTCCCCTCCCTCTCTCACCCTGTGTCTGTTTCAGTCAGGTCAGGGCAGGCTGCATAAAAACGGAACCAATATCAGTTTGCTGTTCATTCAGCAGCGATTTGAGTGAAGAATAATCATGTCTGGCAGAGGTAAAGGAGGCAAAGGACTGGGGAAAGGCGGAGCCAAGCGGCACCGAAAAGTGCTTCGTGATAACATCCAGGGGATCACCAAACCAGCCATCCGCCGCCTGGCTCGCCGTGGCGGTGTCAAGCGGATCTCGGGTCTGATCTACGAGGAAACCCGCGGGGTGCTGAAGGTTTTCCTGGAGAATGTGATCAGGGACGCGGTCACCTACACTGAACACGCCAAGCGCAAGACGGTCACTGCCATGGATGTGGTGTACGCTCTGAAACGGCAGGGCCGCACTCTCTATGGATTCGGCGGCTGAACAACTCGACCCTTTCTAACCGGACACAAAACAAAGGCTCTTCTAAGAGCCACCCACCGCCTCACAGAGAGAGCACTGACCTGGGAACGGGGAGAGGAAAGATCTCAGGATGGGGAATCAGTTTCCGATATTTAATTAGTATGGGGAGATTCCCCAAAACTCGGTACAGGGAGATCAGAAACAACGGCCCGGGTTCTCGGCCGTCCCGAGAGAAGGAGCGGAATTCCCGGTTTCACGGTATAAATGAACAGGCGGTGATACAGAGTCTTTCCCCAGACATTACCTTCTCCGCTCAGAGTAAAATCCCTCCTCACTCCCTCTCCCGCTGTGTCCTCTCTGCTCGGTGTTTATTTCCTGCCCTCATTCAATTATCAGTTCGATGTGAAGTTTCTGTTTGAGGAGCGCTTCACCGGGCCGGAACTGGCGGGATTTTTGAAATTGAAGCTGGACTTTGTCCCGTTACGGAAATCAATGACCGGGGATTTATTCCCGCCCGTTTACAGACAGATCAGAGAATGAACCGGAATGTGAAACAGCCTGAGATTTGAGCTGAGGAGATGGAAATAATGGAGATTATAAAGAGAGAGATTCTTAAATTGCTGGAGGGAAATGAAATTTTCTTGAAACTGTTATTTGATGCTCTGAAATTGGCGGGCTTTTTGAAATTGAAGATTAATTTCAGCTCAGCCAATTGGGACCCAATACCTCGCGCCGTTTTGGTCTGACTGACAGATCTCGGATCAAACCTGCCAATCACAGTCCCGGGGCAGTCCCTCCTTGTCTGGGGGTGAAACCTCAGCCAATCACAGGCCAGGGGCGGATACCCTTAGACGCTTTAAAAGGCGGCCCCAGAGCGCACTCCGTATTCACAGTCTCTGTCTCTCAGGTTGTGTTGAGATCTGTTCAGAAAATGGCCAGGACCAAGCAGACAGCGCGCAAATCGACCGGCGGGAAAGCTCCTCGCAAACAGTTGGCGACCAAAGCGGCCAGGAAGAGCGCTCCAGCCACGGGCGGAGTGAAGAAGCCTCATCGCTACAGACCCGGCACTGTGGCTCTGAGGGAGATCCGCCGCTACCAGAAATCCACCGAGCTGCTGATCCGCAAACTGCCCTTCCAGCGCCTGGTGCGAGAGATCGCTCAGGATTTCAAGACAGACCTGCGCTTCCAGAGCTCGGCCGTCATGGCCCTGCAGGAGGCCAGCGAGGCTTATCTGGTCGGGCTGTTTGAGGACACCAACCTGTGCGCCATCCACGCCAAGCGAGTCACCATCATGCCCAAAGACATCCAGCTGGCCCGCCGCATCCGCGGGGAGCGCGCCTAAACCCGACCCGACTTCAGCACCAAGTTCAACAAAGGCTCTTTTCAGAGCCACCAAATCGGCGATGGAAAGAGCTGTGATCTCCTGGGTTGAAATGGCAGGGTCGTGAGAAATTTGCTTAAATGGGAAACGTAAAAAGGGGAGGGAGCAGATATAAGACGGACAGGGACAGAATAAATACCTCACTCACATCCAAACACAAATTTCACTCACATTCTTAATTCAGTAATCGCTGATACAATAACAGCACATCAGTCAGCATCCGTTGTACAAATCTGGGTAAAATAACACAGACTGAGCCAGTGTTGTCCGAGGATGGGACGGTAAATAATATGAAGCGTCCCTGGTATTTCTGTATCCCACCCGCCCGAGTTGGCAATTCTAACGGTTCTGGTATTTTGTCTCATTCACCAGACAAACTGCAAATTATAATCGATTGGACGTTGGCGACATCTGCGGTCCGGAAGCGATTACTGCAACAGACCGATATGGATGATTTGGGCATAACAAGTTATTGTTAGTTTCTCGAATCGGAATCAAGTCCTTTTGAAGTTAATACCTGAGCCCACAGACAGTGACCAGCCCTTTCATAGATACCGTGGGTGGCTCTGAAAAGAGCCTTTGGGTTATCAGGTTAAATCTTGATCGCTTTACTTGCTCTTGGTGCTCACACTGCTGGTTTTCTTCGGCAGCAGCACGGCCTGGATATTAGGCAGCACCCCGCCCTGAGCGATGGTCACCCGTCCCAGCAGCTTGTTGAGCTCCTCGTCGTTGCGGATGGCCAGCTGCAGGTGTCTGGGGATGATGCGGGTTTTCTTATTGTCGCGGGCCGCGTTGCCGGCCAGCTCGAGGATTTCAGCCGTCAGATACTCGAGCACAGCAGCCAGATAGACCGGGGCTCCGGCACCCACACGTTCAGCGTAATTCCCCTTTCGCAGGAGCCTGTGAACACGGCCCACAGGGAACTGCAGTCCGGCCCGGGATGAGCGAGACTTGGCCTTGGCCCGAGCTTTACCGCCGATTTTTCCTCTTCCAGACATTTCCACAATCTCACAAACACTTTCACAAAGAATGAAGAAATCCTCCCGCACTCGCCCTTCTTATACCTTCTGGAGGAGTGCAGTGGGGGCACTTGTGATTGGTCCATCTGTTCTCAATCTCATTGGTTCAACGAACAGCCCAATCAGAGAGCTGTTTATTCACAAATCAATAGCCGAAGGAGAAAAGGACGGAAAATACCGAACTGAACCGTTTTTTTGAAATTTGAAAAGCCCGCCAATATTTCTGTAACACAAGAATCGGATTTAGTAAATAATGTCGCGAAAGACAAAAATTTAAATATCTCTCTCCTTTTACTCTGTTGTTCCACATTTTCCGTCACAACTTCCAGAACCTTATACATTCCGGTTAAAATCCGGCTTCATTAACCGTTCATGTTCAATCGGGCGGGAATAAAGACCCATTTTGTAACGAGACAGATTCCAGCTCAATCTTTGTGAAAGGAACAAACGACAGATTGTGGATTGATCCCTGTTCGCAGGAGCTGCATCGCGATCGAAACCGGAGCCGGGACTCCTGGTGCAAGGAGTCGAACAGTAACAGATCCTTCAGACTATTCTGTACTCGGTGTGAAGTCTCTTTCAAGGCTGTTGCTTTACAAAGGATTGCGGTTCTGAAAGTGATATTCCCGAATAATGAACAAACAAACGTGAAAATGAGAAAAAAATGACTGAAGTCTCATCCACCCCCTTAAAACGGCTCTTAATGGGCAGTAGCGGGGGAAGGGTCGGAATATGAACGAGAACGAGAGGATCAGTGACACGTTTTTGGTTATTGGAACTAAATAAAAAAGCAACACACAGATTATAACCGGCAGTGATGATGAGAATCTACTAGATTTCAAGAGAAATTAGAAAAGCACAAGAGTTAGAGAAAAACAGTTAGTATCAAACATTCTACAGTAAAATGATTCGACACAGAGGGGTCGTTACAGCGTCTTCAGAGAGACTGTGGGTGGCTCTTAAAAGAGCCTTTGTGTTCATTTTTTTCAGTGCATTGTGGAGTTTTACTTGGAGCTGGTGTACTTGGTCACCGCCTTCGTCCCTTCCGACACGGCGTGCTTGGCCAGTTCCCCGGGCAGCAGCAGGCGCACGGCGGTCTGGATCTCCCGGGAGCTGATGGTCGCCCGCTTGTTGTAATGGGCCAGGCGGGAAGCCTCACCCGCGATGCGCTCGAAAATATCGTTCACAAAGGAGTTCATGATGCTCATGGCCTTGGAGGAGATGCCGGTGTCGGGGTGAACCTGCTTCATCACTTTGTAGACGTAGATGGAGTAACTCTCCTTCCTCGACTTTCTCCGCTTCTTGCCGCCCTTGGCTGGTGCTTTACTCAAGGTTTTCTTGGCGCCCTTCTTGGGAGCTGCTTTCTTGTCCTCAGGCATTTTCAAACTCAATTTCAGACCCAGGAATGACCCAAATCCGCTCCGAACTCGGATTAAATCTGCAGCCCCACAGCCCTATGCTAATGACGGATGGAGGAAGGCATTGATTGTGATTGGGTCATTCGGAGTGATACAACGTCACCTTTTCCATTCACTCTCTGATTGGATATCTGAAGAAACCAATCAGATTTAATACCTGCCACCAATCACAAACACGCTCACACTGCACATTGTCCGGTTTGAGCAATTTGTTCCGAACTGTTGCAGTTCTGCTTCCGGCCAGTAGATGTCCCCAAACCCCGGGACATTGAAGTTTGCAGGTGAGAGAGGGACAGAAGATAAACTCATTCTTCACATTATGTTGCACGAGTGGGATTTAGAAAAACTGGGAATTGGAAACATTTGGTTGGACCAAATGTTGGTTGCATGCTGTATTAAATTCTTGTAATTAATTTAGGGTGTATAGTCTATACTGACGAAGAATCCAACAAAATACAAGAAGACTTTAATAAGCTTGATGAAAGGCGGTGTAAATGGCCATTGAATTTCAATATAGAAAGGTGTGAGATGGTGCATTTTGCTCGGGGGAATAAGGAGGCCTCATACTGCTTGGAAAATAAGAGTCTAAATGTGGTAGAAGAGCGAAGGGATTTCGGGGTACAGATTGACAAATCATTAAAAGTAGCAACACAGGTTGATGAGGCCACAGAAAGCAAACACAGCACTGGGGTTTATGTCTAGAGGAATAGAATTGAAAAGCAGATAAGTTATGTTCAACTGTAATTTAAACTTTCAAACCTTCTGTCAAACTGTTAAACATTCCCTTTCTGAAATCCGTGCTGACTATTCTTTATTATATTTTCGGTTTCTAGATGTTTTTCGATTGCTTCATTGAGTAAAAGATTCCATGATCATTCCTACCACCGACCTTTTGTTAACTGGCCTATAGTTCCCTGGACTTGTTCTATCTCCTGTTTCAAAATATATGAATCACATTAACTATCATCCTGCCCTTTGGCACTATTCGTTTTTGTGATGATTTTTTTTCTATATATGTAACAGTGCCTCTGCTATCTCTTCCCTTGCTTCATTTAATATGTGCGGATGCAATCCATCTGGACCAGTTTAACCACCCTTTCTAACTTAAATGTCTTGATATCTTTATTGACCTCTTCCTCTATATCATATTTACCCTGTTAATCTCCCTGGTAAATACTGAGGCAAAGTAACAATTCATTATTTCTGCCATTTCGCTGACATTACCTGTGAGTTTATCTTGTGCATCCCTTAGTGGCACTCAAACTATTCTGGTTTTCCTTTTTGTTATTTTTGTGTCTGTGGAATAATTTACTATTTCTTTTTATATTCCTTGATAATTTGATTTCGTTGTTCCTGTTTGCTTCCCTAATTGTTTTTGTGACTTCTTCCAAACCTCTTCCTATTCGCTTTTGCCATCCTCTTATTTAATATCTATGAATGAGAAATTCCACCAGCTTTTTGTGTCTGTTCAGGGGCTGATGTTTGGAAACTATTTATTGTCTATGATTAAAGTACCAGATACCCCAAACCCAAAATCCACAGAAACACTCGATTTTTCCCTCCTAGTGAAATAAGGCGCTATAATGGTGAGCAGAGCTGCCTTCCAAACAGTTCATTCCAACAGGTTTGAATCCCAGCACGCTGAATTCAGAATCACCAAGACTGGAACCGAATTTGATGATGTTCAGAGAGATCGTGTTTCGAAAACACAAACGGGTCTTATTTATATTTAAAAAAATACTTTGAAAGGTCATTTCTTTCCCCCATAACTTTGAATTTAACTCTTTCCCTTTGTATTATTATTTGCACTGATCTGTACAGTGGATACGGGAAACAATTGCCCGGATTCAGTGAAATTAATAGATTTTCTGAAGTTTTTTCTCTCTGCTGATTCCCGTCCCTTATTTAAATTATGTCGGATTAACCTTTCTGATCTATTGAAGGGTCATAGTCCTGAACCGTTAACCCGAGCTTCCCTTCTCCACATATGCTGCCGGACCTGCTGAGTCTTTCCAGCATTTTTGGTATTTTTTTCTCTCTATTTCATCCCTTTCACTTTTGACGGTCGCCATTAAAACTTCCAGCTTTGTGCTCAGTTTTTATTTGTGTTTTAGTTCGATTTATTTGAATTAATCTAATTCATGTCCTGAGAAATCAGACAGAAATATTGCGCAATGTACAGTGAAATATAATGGGGCAAATTCACAACTTTTGAATCAACAAAACAAAAACTTTATTATGAGTCAGTTGTCTTAATTTTTCACTGTCAAAATATTAAAAAATAACAGAGTAGAAGTTACAGAGAGAAACTATTTCCTCACATTGCACTTTGTCCTGTTTCTGTAACGACAGACAATGTGAATTTGTTCCACTCTGTTAGAGTTCTCGCTTACGGCCAGTCGATGTCAGACTGTATATTCATTCTGTATCTGTCAGCCTCCAGTACTGTCTGTGAGTGTGAGATTAATTATCTATCTGTCATTCTCTGGTACTGTATGTGAGTGTGGGATTCATTCTGAATTTGTCAGTCTCTGGTACTTTGTGTGAGTGTGGGATTCATTCTGTATCTGTCAGTCTCTGGTACTTTGTGTGAGTGTGGGATTCATTCTGAACCTGTCAGTCTCTGGTACTTTGAGTGAGTGTGGGATTAACACTGAATTTGTCAGTCTCTGGTACTGTGTGTGAGTGTGGGATTCATTCTGTATCTGTCAGTCTCTGGTGCTGCCTGTGAGTGTGGGATTTATTCTGTATCTGTCAGTCTCTGGTACTGTGTGTGAGTGTGGGATTCATTCTGTATCTGTCAGTCTCTGGAGCCACCTGTGAGTGTGGGATTCATTCTGTGACTGGAAGTCTCTGGAATTTTATCTCAGTGTGGGATTCATTCTGTAACTCAGTCTCTGGGACAAAGTGCAAGTCTGGATTCGTTCTGTATTCTTATTTCAGGATACAGCATGTTACTTGAAACTGTATCTTTAATTCATTAATGTTTGCACGGTCCTTTGTCTAGCATTATTTTTTAAATATGGATACACTTCTGTATTTTGTTTCAATCAAACAATGTGTGAGGTTTGGTGTAGGATTACATCTTAAATCTCTTGAAAGACTATTGTAAATGATAATGTATATTTCAATATTTTACCGTGAAATTATTGGTCTGGTATTTATTGTGTAGCTCAGTCTGCGCTAATGGAATTGATACTTTATCTTTCAGGCTGACACTTTGTGCTATATTTGGACTGGTATGTCAGGAATAACTCAGTCCGCAATAATGGAATTGATGCCATACCTTTCAGCATGAGTTTGAAGTAATTATTGGAATCGTTTGCAATGTGCAGCTTCGTCTACACTAATAGGATTCAGACTGTATGTTTCAATATGATAATATGTATATACGAATTTTGGACTGCATACAATATGTAGCTGGGTCTGTACTAATGGAATTCGTACTGTGCCTTTCAGTCTAATACCGTGTAATATATTTAGATTGGTTTGTAAGGTGTGGCTCAGTCTGCAATACTGGGATTGATACTGTATCTTTCAGCATGACCCTGAATGTGATTTTTGGACTGTATGTAATGTGTAGCTCAGTCTGCACTAATGGAATTGATAATGCATCTTTCAATCTGATACTGTAAGAGAATTTTGGACTGGTAACAAATGTGTACCTCAGTCTGCAGTAATGAAATTGATACTGTATCTTTCATTACGATACTGTATTCGAATTTTGGACCATATATATATGTGTTGCTCAATCTGCACTGTTGGAATTAATACTGTATCTTTCAACCTGTCACTGAGATTTTTAGACCAGTATATGATGTGTCACTCAGTCTGCACTAATGGGATTGATACTGTATCTTTCAGTCTGATACTGTGTGAGATTTGTATACTGGCATGTAAAGTGTGGGTCAGTCTATACGAGTCAAATCGAAACTGTGTCTTTCAGTCTGACACTGAATGTGATTTTTGGACTGGCATCTACTGTGTACCTCAGTCTGCAGTAAAGGAATTGAAACTGTATATTTCAGTACGATACTGCATGTGAATTTTGCACTGGTATATAATGAGCAGCTCAATCTGTATTAATGGAATTGATATTGCATCTTTCAATCTGATACTGTATGAGAATTTTGGACTGGTATCTAATGTGTACCTCAGTCTGCAGTAAAGGAATTGACACTGTACATTTCATTCTGACACTATGAAGTTTGTGGACATATATGTGAGTCAAATATGGGTAACATCTGAACTGGTATCTAATTTGTATCTCAGTGTACACTATTGGCATGAATACTGCATCTTTAAACTCATAATGTGTGTGAGTTGTGGGCTGGTATTTAATTTGAATCTCGGGGTACACTATTGTGATTCATTCTGTATCGATCATTCGGTCCCATGTGTCAGTTCTAACTGGTATTTAATTTGTAGCTAAGGCTGAACTAATGTGAGATTAACACAGTGCCTTTCAATCTGATACTGGGTGTGATTTTGGACTGGGAATTATTTATCTGCCGGTCAGCGGTACTGAGTTGTTTAGAAATGGAAATTCCATCTGTATCTCCTGCTCTGTTTGACTGTTGGATTGGGATCAGTGTGGGATTGACTATTTCTGCTGTGTGAGACTGTGGAACTGATGACTTGTCTGTGTCTCTGTGCTCTGAGTGATAATGTACCTACTGTGTGTGAGAAGGAGCTGGCTGCACTGTTCCTTGCGGAGGAAACATCACACTGATTCTGGGTCCTTCAAGGATTTGCCTGTAGGAAGAAAAATTATCTCTTGTAACTCAAGAACAGGTGAGGTAGAAAATACAAAAGTGATCAATTGAATCTCTCTGTTAATACTCATTGTAATATCCACAAATGAAAACCAGTGATACAAACAGTGTCAGTGTCTGACTCCACTGCAGTACTGCAGCACTCAGCTTCTGTACACCAGGTGTGTTGGGCTGTTTTACAACAATTTAGTGACATCCAGACACAAGCCAACACCTTCGCTTATCCATGAATGGGACGACCCGATGGGGCGGGGACCTTTGCACAGGTCAGGCTTCTAATCCCCTCTCCGATGGGGCTAACAGTTCAACCAAAACCACAGAGCCGCTGTTTAAAATGTGTCCTTCATATTTCACAAATGATGCCTGCAATAGATGCTCTTTGTATAACTCCCCACATCCTTACTGTCCGGCTCTGTTTACTGTTCAATCACAAACAGGGCAGGTAGAAAAAAATTAGATTTAGTACCTGGCACCAATCACAAACACGCTCACACTGCACATTGTCTGGTTTCAGCAATTTGTTCCGAACTGTTGCAGTTCTGCTTCCGGCCAGTAGATGTCCCCAAATCCCGGATCATTGAAGTTTGCAGATGAGAGAGGGGCAGAAGATAAACTCATTCTTCACATTATATTGCACGAGTGGGATTTAGAAAAACTGGGAATGGAGACGAGCTGTTGGACCAAACACTACTTGCAACGCTGTTTTAAATTCTTGTAATTAATTTCGGGTATATTGTCTATATCGAGGAAGACTACGACAAAATCAGCTTGCAGAACGGCCGTGTAAATGGCCATTGAATTTCAATATAGAAAGGTGTGAGCTGGTGCATTTTGCCAGGGGGATTAAGGAGGCCACAGACTGCTTGGAAATTAAGAGTCTAAACGGGACAGAGGAGCAATGTAAATCATCCTGAGAAATTAGAGAGAAATACTGCGCAATGTAAGTGAAAAATAATGGGGCAAATTCACAACTATCGAATGAGTAAAACAAAAAAATTATTATGAATCAATTGACTTCATTTTTCACTATCAAAATGTGCAAAAATACGAGAATAAAAGTTACAGACAGAAACTTTCCTCACATTGCACATTGTCCTGTTTCTGGAACCACGACAGGAAATGTGAATTGGTTCCGCTCTTTTACAGTTCTCTCTTACGTCCAGTAGAGGTCAGTCTCTGGTACTGTGTCTGGTGGGGTTTATTCTGCATCTGTCAGACTCTGTTATTGAGTGTGAGCATGGGGTATATTCTGCATCTGTCAGTTTCAGGTACTATATATAAGTGATGGGTTCATTCTGTATCTGTCAGTCTCTGGTACGTTGGGATTCATTCTGTATCTGTCAGACTCTGTTTTTGAGTGTGAGCATGGGGTATATTCTGCATCTGTCAGTTTCAGGTACTGCATATAAGTGATGGGTTCATTCTGTATCAGTCAGTCTCTGGTACTATGTTTGAGTGTGGAATTAACTCTGCAACTGTCAATCTCTGGTGTTGTATCTGAGTGTGGGATACATTCTGTATCTGTCAATCTCTGGTGTTGTATCTGAGTGTGGGATACATTCTGTATCTGTCAATCTCAGGTGTTGTATCTGAGTGTGGGATACATTCTGTATCTGCCATTCTGTGCTGCTTTATCTCAGTTTGGGATTCATTCTGTAATTCAGTCTCTGAGACAATGTGCAAGTCTGGATTCATTCTGTATTCTTATTTCAGTTTACAGCATTGTATTTGAAACTGTATCTTTAACACTTTTAATGATATAGTTCTTCATCGTGTATTTAATCTGTAAATATTAATTTTCTTCAATCAAACAACGTGTGTGAGTTTTGGAGTGGGATCACATCTTAATCTCTGAACTCTATTGTGAATGATAATGTACCTTTCAATCTGTTCACAGTGAAATTATTGGACTGGTATGTAGTGTGCAGCTCAGTCTGCACTGATGGAATTAATTCTGTATCTGAGTCGAACACTGTATGAGATTTTTGAACTGGTATGCAATATGTAGCTCATCCTGCACTAAAGGAGTGGATACTGTCTCTATCAGTCTGATACTGTATGAGATTTTGGCCTGGAATGTGAGATGTAGCTCAGTCTGCACTAATGGAAGTGATACTGAATCTTTCAATGTGATATTCTATGAGATTTTTGGACTGGTGTGTCACATGTACCTCAGTCTGTGCTAATGGAATTGATATTGTATCTTTGAGTCTGATACTCTTTGAGATTCTTGGACTGCTATATCATGTGTGGTTCAGTCTGCACTAATGAAATTGATACTGTATCTTTCAGCCTAATATTGTATTAGATTTTCGGACTGATATGTAATGTGTAGTTCAGTCTGTGCTAATAGAATTGATACTGTATCTTCCAGTCATCATTTATGAGATTGTTGGACTGCCATGTAATCTGTGTCTCAGTCTGTGATAATAGAATTGAAACGACATCTTCCAGTCTGATCATTTATGAGGTTTTTGGACTTGTGTGTAACGTGTAGCGCAGTCTGTACCAATGGTATTGATACTTTATGTTTCAGTACAATACTGTATGAGTATTTTGCAATGTATATAAAATGTAGCTCAGTCTGCACTAATGGAATTGATACTGCATCTTTCAATCAGACACTATGAGGTTTTTGGACTGGTATCTGATGTGTAACTCAGTTTGCAGTAACATGACTGTGAGATTAATTCCGTATCTGTCAATCGGTGGTACTGTGTGTGAGTGTGTGATTAATTCTTTATCTCTCAGTCCCTGGTATTGTGTGTGAGTGTGGGATTCATCCTGTATCTGTCATTCTCTGGTTCTGTGTGTGAGTGTGGGATTCAGTCTGTATCTGTCAATCTCTGGTACTGTGTGTGGGTGTGGGGTTCATTCTGTATCTGTCAGTCTCTGGTTCTGTGTTTGAGTGTGGGATTCATTCTGTATCTGTCAGTCTCTGGTACTGTGTGCGAGTGTGGGATTCATTCTGTATCTCTCAATCACTGGTACTGTGTGTGAGTGTGGGATTAATTGTGTTCCTATCAGTCTCTGGTTGAGTGTGTCTGTGTGTGTGTGTGTGTGTGTGTGTGCGCGCGCGCGCGCGCGTGTATGAGTGATTCATTCTGTTTCTGTTTGTATCTGGTGCTGTAAGTGAGTGAGATATTCATTCCATACCTCTTAATTTCTGATACAGTATGTGAGTGATATAAATTATGTATCTGTCAGTCTGTGCCACAGTGTGTGAGTGCGGCATTCACTCTGGATCTGCCAGTCACTGGTACATTGTGTGAGCATGGGATTCATTGTACATGTCAGTCTCTGGCACTGTATCTGAGTGTGAGATTCATTCATTATATTTAAGTAAATTGTATCTCCGTTTATTGTACGGCATTCAAAACTGTACTTTAATACCTTAATGTATGAATATGTTCCCCAGTCTTTTATTGGTAGATACTGATACACTTCAAAATGTAATGTTGCATGTTATAATCAGAGAATGTGGGCACTTTTTGGAATTCTATTAAATCTCTATCGATGGAAACACAATTGTGATTTGGTGTGTCTTCCAAACTGATATGGTGACATTTTTGAACTTGTATATAATGTGTAGCTCAGTCTGTGTGAATGGAATACTGTATATTTCAGTCTGAATCTTTGTCAGTTTTTTTGTAGTGATATGTAATGTGTAGATCAGTCTGCACCAATGGAATTGATAATGTATCTTTCAATCTGACATTATGAGATATTTGGTCTGGTATGTTAAGTGTAAATCAGCCTGTACTAATGTAGGTGACTGTGAGATTCATTTGGGATCTCTCAGTCTCTGGTACTGTGTGTGATTGTGGGATAGATTCTGTATCTGTCACACTCTGGTACTATATGTGAGTGCGGGATTCACTCTGTATATACCTTCTCTAGTACTGTGTGTGGGATTCATTCTGTATATACCTTCTCTAGTACTGTGTGTGGGATTCATTCTGTATATACCTTCTCTGGTACTGTGTGTGGGATTCACTCTGTATATACCTTCTCTAGTACTGTGTGTGGGATTCACTCTGTATATACCTTCTCTAGTACTGTGTGTGGGATTCACTCTGTATATACCTTCTCTAGTAATGTGTGTGGGATTCACTCTGTATATAACTTCTCTAGTACTGTGTGTGGGATTCACTCTGTATATACCTTCTCTGGTACTGTGTGTGGCATTCAGCCTGTATATACCTTCTCTGGTACTGTGTGTGGAAATTATACTGTATATACCTTCTCTGGTACTGTGTGCAGGATTCACTCTGTATATACCTTCTCTGGTACTGTGTGTGGGATTCACTCTGTCTATACCTTATCTGGTACTGTGTGTGGGATTCACTCTGCATATACCTTCTCTGGTACTGTGTGTGGGATTCACTCTGTATATACCTTCTCTGGTACTGTGTGTGGCATTCATTCTGTATATACCTTCTCTATTACTGTGTGTGGCATTAACTCTGTATATACCTTCTCTATTACTGTGTGTGGGATTCACTCTGTATATACCTTCACTAGAACTGTGTGTGGGATTCACTCTGTATATACCTTCTCCAGTACTGTGTGTGGGATTCACTCTGTATATACCTTCTCCAGTACTGTGTGTGGGATTCATTCTGTATATACCTTCTCTAGTACTGTGTGTGGGATTCATTCTGTATACACCTTCTCTTGTGCTGTGTGTGGGATTCATTCTGTATATACCTTCTCTAGTACTGTGTGTGGGATTCATTCTGTATATACCTTCTCTTGTGCTGTGTGTGGGATTCATTCTGTATATACCTTCTCTAGTACTGTGTGTGGGATTCATTCTGTATACACCTTCTCTATTGCTGTGTGTGGGATTCACTCTGTTTATACCTTCTCTCGAACTGTGTGTGGGATTCATTCTGTATATACCTTCTCTAGTACTGTTTGTGGGATTCACTCTGTATATACCTTCTCTGGTACTGTGTGTGGGATTTACTCTGTATATACCTTCTCTGGTACTGTGTGTGGGTTTCTGTCTGTATATACCTTCTCTCGTGCTGTGTGTGTGTGTTGTATTATTTCCACATATGCAGTTTCTCATACTGTAGGTTAGTTTGGGATTCTTTCTGTATCTCAGTCTCAGGTAGCTTGTGTGAGTGTGGGATTCATACTTTACCTGTCAGTCTCTGGTGCTGTGTGTGAGTGTGGGATTCACTTTTTGTATCTGTCAGTCTCTGGTATTGCATGTGAGTTTGAGATTCCTTCTGCGTGTCTCAGTCTCTGGTACGGTATGCGAGTGTGGGATTCATTCTGTGTCTGTAAAATTATTCTCTCTGTTTATATTATAGCGTTCAATAATTTAGCTTTAATATCTTAATGTTTAAATAGTTTTTCTCATTATTTAATTTGTAAATATGGATGCACTTTCGGATAAGATGCTGGAGGTTTTTAATCAGATAATTTGTGTGCTTTTTGGACTATGATTAAATCTGTATCTCTGAACACACATTTGAATGATAATGTATCTTTCAAACTGATATGATGACATTTTTGGACTGCTGTGTAATGTGTATCTCAGTCTGCAATAATGGAATTGATACTGTATCTTTCAATCTCATACCATGAGTGCATTATAAACTGATATCTAATTTGTTTCTCATGTTACGCTGTCACAGCATTTCTCAATCTGACACTGTATGAGAGTTTTGGACCTGTATGCAATTTGTATCTCATGCTACACTATTCGAATGGATACGACATGTATTAAACTCACATGTGTGTGAGAGTTCTGGTCAAGTATTCAATTTGAATCTCGGGTTACATTATTGCAATTCATTCCGTACCTTTCAATCGGGCACCATGTGTGATTACTATCTGGTATTTAATTCGTAGCTACTGTTAACCTACTGTGGGATTGACAATCTTAAAGCATGACTTTGGACTGGGATTTTTGTATCTACCTGTCAGTGGTACTGAGTTAGGGGGAAATGGAAACAGCGTCTGCCTCACCTGCTCTGTTTCCGTGTTGGATTGAAAATGTGCCTCCGGATATTGGGATCAGTTTGGGACTGACTGCTTCTGCTGTCTGAGACTGTGGAACTGATGACCTGTCTGTGTCTATGTGAATGATAACGTACCTACTGTGTGTGAGGAGGAGCTGGCTGCACTGTTCCTTGTGCCTAGGATGGAGGAAGCATCACATTTATTCTTGGCCCTTCAAGTATTTTTCTGTCAGAAGAAAAAAGTAACTGTTGTAACTCCAGAACCAGTGAGGTAGAAAATACAAAAGTGATAAGTTTAATAGCTCTGTTAATGATAATTATGTAAATCAGCGATACAAAGAGTGTCAGTGTCTGACTCCACTGCAGTACTGCAGCACTCAGCTTCTGCACACCAGGTGTGTTGGGCTGTTTTACAACAATTTAGTGACATCCAGACTCAACCCAACCCCCGCACTGATCCATGAATGGGACTACCCGATGGGGTGGGGACTTTGTACAGGTCAGGTTTCTAATTCCCTCTCCCAGGAGAATAACCGTTCAACAGAAATATAACAGCAGTTGTTTAAATTGTGTCCTTCACACTTCTCACCTGGTGCCTTCAATAGACGCTCTTTGTATAAGTCCACACATCATTACTGTCCGGCTCTGTTTCCACTATTCACTCTCCAATAACAATAAACAGGGTGAGACTGGAACTAAACCAGGAACATTCACTACTGGTTTGGGGAGAGAAAGCAGCAATGATTTTAAATAGCAGTTTCTCCCTATTCTCTCTCCCTTCCCCTGGACACACCCGGTACACACACAGCCCGAGAATGACCTCTCCCTTCCCCCTCTCACTCCATGTTCCGGGACAAGTTCTTGATCCACTCCGCCTCTTACGAAAAGCCCCCGGACTCCCCCTGACCTTCCCCCGGATTCAATGCCGATCTCTGAGCCCATCTGCGGACACGATCCCGAAGCGATGAGCTGCTGTAACGAGGCTGTTCTTTGCTCCCTTCCCCCGGGGGTCATGATCTCTCCATTCCCGGCTGTTTTAAACCATCTTCTTCCGCTCACTGAGAGAATGGCCCCAATCGGCCGAGCAGGGGGAGGGGATCGCGCATGCGCTCTTCCACTCACCAACAAGCAGCGCGGGGGGCGGGGCTGAGTCACGCATGCGCAGATATCTGGTTTAATTCCCAATACAAAAATCGATGGAAACTTTCCCCAATTGGAATTTTTCAGAGTCTGAGCAAAGGAAGTGGGGCTGGGGGAAAGGTCAGAGGGAATGGGGTCCACAGGCAGTGCAGGAACAGGCACCAGAATGGGAAACAGATGGGATTCCACCAGTGCCTAACGCTGGAATCCAGACTGACTTTACAATCTCGAACTATTAAACTAGATGTTTCCATCCCTGCTGTTTCTCTCGGTATCTTTTGATGGTAAATAGTCTTTCATAGATAAAGTGGGACGTTTTGAAATGAGCCAAAGGATTCTGTTCATTCTTGGCCCCATTAACCATCTTGTGACTCCGAAACTGGATGCAGGATTTCTCAAACCAATCCAGGAGAAAAATGGGATGAAAGTCGGAGTCCGTGTATTTGCTGGGAGCGTGTAGGATTAATATCTGACAGCAACAGTCCCATATTAATATAATCAGATTGAAACTCTCGGTCACTGAGAGTAATAGCGAACAGCCCTGATCTGCAAAACCGAATGTAGTACAACAGGCAAGAGAGGGTTAAATTCGGCCCACATTGTTTTGGTCACTCTCTGCACTGTCCCTGAGTGTGGGATTAATAGTGTGTCCGTCTCTGGTATATCAGTGAGAGATAAGACTACATCTTCTGTCTCTACAACGGGAATTTCTGGATAAAACTCAACTTTACAAGTCAGTCTGGAACTGATACTGTTGCACTGTGCCTCTCCGCTCGCTCTGTCACAGTATCTGTCTCCCTTTCTCTCTCACTCTCCGGTGCTGTATATGAAGGTTGGATACTGCTATTAACCGTGATATGAACATACTGATAGGAAGTGTAAGACTGACAGTGTGTGCCTCGCTTTCTCTCTCGAGTGCTGTTTTTGAAGGTGGAATACTGTCTGATATAAAACAGAGAGAATGGGGTGTCCAGGCCACACCGTAACTGGGGATGTGTTCGGCTCCAATCCCACTTCATGGTCATAACCTTTTCACAGATTCAGGGTGAGAGTCTCTGTGAGACGGTAAAACTGGCGGAGAAAATCCGCTTCACAATTCAAACCCCAACACATGAGATTCTACAAATCAGCTGGAATAAGAATTTTGTAAACTGCTAATTAAGAGAGTGGATTTTCCACTTTGGCGGTGGAGTAAGTCGGCGATAGCGGATCGGGACCCCATTGTTCACTACGCCTGATTTTACTATCCATTGACACGAATGAGTTCACTGAAGTAACTGATATCAATCCAATACTTCAAATAAATTTGGAAATAACAGACAGGAATTATATTTTATCCAACAAATGCTTTTTGAGAAATAATATAAGATTTGATTCTAACATGAAATGGTTTGCTGTTATTAGTCGGGAAATAATATGATTTCAATATTAAATGTTTAATCCTGTAATGAATAAAATCAAATGCTCCATTTCGGTTGATGATTATTTCCCATCATACACACTGCCCGGTGGGATGGACTGAGGGTGAGCTGTCAGGGTCAGGCAGCGTCCTGTTCATTGGGACATTTGTTTTGACCAGAATAGAATAATAATGGACCAACACCCGGACCGTTACTAACTGGTAAAATATTAAGGTAACTTCAAATTCCAGTGGGGAGTTCCGGAGATCGTTTCCTCTCTGAGCTGCTGTGCAGCATTGTTTGCTCACTGCAGGGAGTTTAATGGGACATGAGGCTGGGCCTGGTTACAGAGATCTATAAGGAAACCTCCTGATACATTTCTGAGACGATCAGGGGCCGGGAGATTTCTCACGGCCGCAGCAGGCCAAGGGAAAGCTCTCCTGCTCCTCCTTGCCCCACAAAATATGAGTTAAAAAGAAACATCTCAGTGTTCTGGACCACTCAATGCCCATCGAAAGGGCGGCTCCTCCACCCATTTTTAGCCAGCATTAAATGGTTTCCCGTGTACGTCATAATACTCTGATTTACATATTACACGTGGCCAGACCGGAAACAGGTGGGTGTTGCTCGGGCCGCTCTTCTCAGGACATGACCCACCTTTCCTGACCTACGCCCTGGAATGAATCTTCGAAGCCCACAAGCTGGTCCATTTTCTCAAATTGCATCGGTTCATAACACGTGGAGGGAAATTTTCACCATCGCTGGGGACTGAACTGGTAGAGCCGATCACCCGCCCCTTACAGAACCGACCCGATTTTAATTCTTGCTCCGTCAGTTTACCGCCCAAGATGTGAAGGTGAAATTACCACCTACGTCTCTGACCCCAAGGTTCGACAGGTGTGTGAAAGACATCAGACAGTGTTTGCCGAACACTAACATGAATGTGGGCGAATGGATCCGTGTATTCGGGTAAAAGCTGATAACCCCCCTCCACGGAGACTGGACCCCTATACCGTGTTGTCGAAGAGGAGTTCATCCCCAACAGCTCGGTAACACAGGTCGCTGTCCTCTATGGGCAGTTGTCCAAGATGCACACCGAGACAGATATCAACAGCTGCTGGAAGACCATCAATTCGGTCAAGGAGGACCTTTGTTCCACCGAAACCAGCTGGTCTTCCTGCCGAGGGAACTGTCCGCGGCCAAGTGTTGGCCACTGGCACAATCCAAGGACCAGTATTTCATGCTGAGGTGCACACTGAAGCGAGGTGCGGCCTACACAAAGGCTTTATGGGGAAACGCAACCGTGTAAGGCTATCCCACCTTGTATTGTACAGCATGTGTTAGAAGATATTTACTGTGTTTTGACTTGTAATAATGGAATCGTATGATGTGTATTGTATTTGTTTTGAATTGTAATTGTAATATTTACATTGAACTGTGTCTATTCATGAATTTTATGAAATAAAGTATATTTTGAAATATTAAAAAAAGTTCCAGTCTCACTATGTCTCTTCTTATTGGACAATGAAGAGTGGAAACAGACCCGAATCGTAAAGATGTTGGAAGTTATACAAATATCATTTATTGCAGGCATCAGGTGAGAAATAGGGAGTATTTTCTTAAGGGTGAGAAACTCGGGACTGTGGAGGAGCAGAGGGGTTTGGGTGTCCAGGTACACCAATCAATAAAAATAAGTGCACAAGTGTAAAAAATGAATGAAAGATCCCAATTTCTAGGCTGTCATATCCCAAGGTACCGCTATCAGGTACTTTCCCAACTCTGTGGAATTTGCTGATACAATCAGGCCCCACTGCCTCCCTTGCTGGTCCATTCCATACATCCAGCGCCCTCTGCATTAAAAAATATATATTCAAGCATTCTGCTCATCCTGTGCCCCAGGTAGAGAAGATTGAGAGTGACAGGAGGACCCAGACCATTAGCCTTATGTGAGTTTGGACATTTCTGTTTTTGATTCAGATTATTGAATTTGCAATTTATCCACTTTTTTGTAGATTTCTATTTTTATTTTTTGAACAAATTCTCCAAACCCTGTGCGCAGTGAGTGCTGACTCCGGGCCCTTTGAATGACATCCCTCACCTCCGCCCGCCTGCGTCCTGGGCTGACTCCTCCTATCACCTGACACGCGGCACCGTCTCACCTTTGCGCGCTGTCATCGCGATGCGTGCATGCATCTCCGCCCGAGGGACGCCGCGCGGTCCCTGTGCCGCGTTGCTTTAGCAACAGGCGCGTCCCGGGAGGATGATGATGGCGGCCTCGGGTCGGCGGTCGGAGGGCCGCTGCTGTGGGCGGGGTCGAGACCGACAGAGGGAGGGTCCGCATCTGGAAATGGCCTGGGCTCCGGGGCCTTGGAATGGCGCAGTGAGGCCGGTCCGGGCAACAGCTCCTCCGACTTCAGGCCCGATTGGCTTTAATGGTGTCGCAACCCCCGGGACGGAGGGACCGAGACCCCGGGACGGTGGGACCGAGACCCCGTGATGGAGGGACCGAGACCCCGGGATGGAGGGACCGAGACCCTGGAACGGTGGGACTAAGACCCCGGGACGGAGGGACCGAGACCCCGGGACGGTGGGACCGAGACCCCGTGATGGAGGGACCGAGACCCCGGGATGGAGGGACCGAGACCTTGGAACGGTGGGACTGAGACCCCGGGACGGAGGGACCGCGACCCCGGGACGGTGGGACCGAGACCCCGGGATGGAGGGACCGCGACCCCGGGACGGTGGGACCGAGACCCCGGGATGGAGGGACCGAGACCCTGGAACGGTGGGACTGAGATCCCGGGACGGAGGGACCGCGACCCCGGGACGGTGGGACCGCGATCCTGGGACAGCGGGGCGTCGACCCCGGGATGGTGGAACTGCGACCCCAGGGATGGAGGGACTGTGACCCCGCGGACGGAGGGACCGCGACCCCGGGAGGGAGGGGCCATGAACCCGGGATGGAGGGACAGGGACCCCAGGGACGGGGGGACCACGACCCCAGGGACGGAGGGACCGCGACCCCGGGATGGTGTGACCACGAACCTGCGATGGAGGTATCGTGACCCCTGGAGGGAGGTGGTCCTTGAGACCGTCCATGCTTTGTTGTGAGACCTCTGTGTGTGTCTTGCTCTGTTCGTGTTCTATTACATTGGCTCCCGGTGTGGCAATGCTTCGATTTTAAAATTCTCATCCTCGTGTTCAAATCCCTCTATGGCCCTCACCCCCTCCCTATCTCTGCAACCTCTTCCAGCCCTACAATCCTCGTGATCAAATCCCTCCATGGCCCTCACCCTCTCCCTATCTCTGTAATCCCCTGCAACCGATTTAATCTCCACCGACAACCGCATGTCTCGCCACCCTCAGTGCTCGGACTCTCAGTCCTGTATAACACACAGTCAGTGCTGGGACACTCAGTCCTGTTATACACAGAGTCAGTGCTAAGACACTCAGTCCTGTTATAGAAACAGTCAGTGCTGGGACATTCAGTCCTGTTATACACACACTCAGTGCTGGGACATTCAGTCCTGTTATACACAGTCAGATAAATAAATAACTGCAAACTAAGAATGAAATCTCCAGGACCTGACGGTTTCCACCCCAGAGTTTTAAAGGAAACAGATGGGGAAATTGCAGATGCATTCATCATAATTTCCCAAAGCTCTCCAGACTCAGGAATTGTGCCTTTGGATATGAATGTTGAACATGTCACTCCGTTTATTTAAGAAAGGAGGGAGGGAGAAACCAGGTCAATACAGACTTGTCATTTTAACGTCGGTTGTGGGGAACTTACTTAAACCTATCATGAGAGACAAAATGAGCTGGTCAAAGAGAGTCAACTTGGATTCGTGAAGGGCAGGTCATGTCTGACTAATTTAGTTGGATTTGTTGAGGAATCTAACAAGGTGGACAGAGGAGTGTCTATGAAGTTTTTCTATATGGACTTACAGAAAGCATTTGAAAAGGTTCAGCACAAGAGATTAATAGAATAAATAAAAGGCACAAAATTGAAAGTGACCTTGTGATGGAATTGGTTGGGAGGTCGGAGAAAAGAGTAAGGAGAAAGGGAATGTTCTTTGATTGGCGGGATATGACTAGTGGTGTCCCCAGGGATCTGTCCTGGGGCCTCAGCTTTCCACCATATTTATCAATAACTTGGATGAAGCAATCGAGACTAATAGGTCCAAGTTTCCAGATGACACTTAGTTATGAAGTACAGTAAGTTGTGTAGATGGAAGCAGGAAGTTACAAAGGGAAAGTTTAAGCGAATGGACAAACTGTGGCAGATGGAGTTCAATGTGGGGAAGTGTGAGATCATTCAATATGGAAGCAAAAAGGAAACATTGGAGTATTTTCTGAAAGTGAGAGACTGGGAATGGTGAAGGAGCAAAGGGATTTGGGTGTCCATGGACACAAATCACTAAAGGCTAGTGCACAGATGCAAAAAGCAACCACAGACAAATGGCATTTATCTCCAGTGTTGGAATACAAAGGGAAGGAAGTGATGCTTCAGTTCTACAGAGCCTTGGTCAGAGCCCATCTGGAGTACTGATCCTCACCAAGGATATATTGACCTTGGAGGGGGGACAGTGCAGATTCACCAGAATGATACTGGGGCTTGAAGTGTTCAAGTATGAGGACCGGTTGCATAAACTTGGTTTTGCATTCCCTTGAGTTTAGAAGAATGAGGGGTGATCTGATCCAGGGATATAAAATAATAAAGGGATTCGATAGGTGAGAAAAAGAAACTATTTTCTCTGGTGGGGGAATCCAGAACAAGAGGACATAACGTTAAATTTAGAGCTAGGGCGTCTAGGATTGAAACCAGGAAGCTCTTTTTCACACAAGGGTAGTGGAAAACTGCTCAGGCTGATTGAAGTGGACCCTGTGATACAATAGAACTTTATGTCCTGTCAGACTTGGACATCTTGTAGATCCATCTTTTACAAAGGTGGAGGAGCTCAGTTCTAAGACGTATTCCACTCACGTCGTCATAAGTCCTCTAACTGTTTCTTTTATCAACGAGATATGAAGGTCAAAAACACTGTGTTTAAAAGAAAGCTGATTTATTTGACACTTGTACAGAATACTAAACTCCAGCCCAGTTAAAGGGGGTCATTAACATTAGAAACAAACTCCAACTGTCAGAATGAACATGGTTTAGTCCTGGATACAGCAATAACAGCAGAATCCAATCCCTGCAGTCACATGTGAACTCGCTGGTGACTCAGCAGGTGGGATGACTGAGTGAATCGCATTCCACACGCGGAACAGGTGATCGTCCTCTCCCCGGTGTGAATACGTTCATGTCTCATCAGATCCCATGTTCTTTTAAAGCTCTTCTCACAGTTAGAACATTTAAAGGGTCTCTTATCAGTGTGAACAAGTTGGTGTTCAATGAGGCCGGATGAACAAGTGAATTCCTTCCCACACACAGAGCAGGTGAATGGCCTCTCCCCAGTGTGAACTCGTTGGTGTGTCAGCAGGGTGGATGACTGAGTAAAGCTCTTCCCACACACGGAGCAGGTGAACGGCCTCTCCCCAGTGTGGACTCGCTGGTGTGTCAGCAGGGTGGATGACTGAGCGAATCCCTTCCCGCACAGGGAGCAGGTGAATGGCCTCTCCCCGAAGTGAACTTGCTGATGTCTCAGGAGGTGGGATGATCGAGTGAATCGCTTCCCACACACAGAGCAGGTGAACGGCATCTCCCCAGTGTGGACTCGCTGGTGTGTCAGTAGGCTGGATGACCGAGTAAATCCCTTCCCACACACGGAGCAGATGAACGGCCTCTCCCCAGTGTGAGTACGTTGGTGTGTCAGCAGATCACTTTTTCTTTTAAAGCTCTTCTCACAGTCAGAACATTTAAAAAGACACTTATCAGTGTGAACAAGGTGATGTTCAATGAGGTGGGAAGATTGAGTGAATCCGCTCCCACACACGGAGCAGGTGAACGGCCTCTCCCCAGTGTGAATTCGCTGGTGTGTCAGCAGCTTGGATGACTGAATGAATCCCTTCCCACACACGGAGCAGGTGAACGGCCTCTCCCCACTGTGAATGCGTTGGTGTGTCAGCAGATCACTTTTTCTTTTAAAGCTCTTCTCACAGACAGAACATTTAAAAAGTCTCTTATCAGTGTGAACAAGTTGATGTTCAATGAGGTGGGATGACTGAGTGAATCCCTTCCCACACACGGAGCAGGTGAACGGCCTCTCCCCAGTGTGTCTGTGTCGATGAGTTTCCAGCCGGGACGAGTAACTGAATCCCCTCCCACAGTCCCCACATTTCCACGGTTTCTCCATGGTGCGGGCGTCCTCGTGTCTCTCCAGGTTGGACGATCACTGCAAGTCTCGTCTGCACAGAGAACATTTGTCTGGTTTCTCCCCACTGTGAATGGTACGATGTTTTTTCAGGCTGTGTAACTGGTTAAAATTCTTTCCACAGTCAGTGCACTGGAACACTCTCACTCGGAAGTGTGTGTCTCGCTGCTATTCCAGTCACAGTGATGTTTGAAATCTTTTCCCACAGATGGAACAGATCAACATTTCTCCTATATTTTAAGGCCGATAATCTTCAGGTGCTGGTGAATAGAGTGACTGTCAGATCTTGACGTGATGTTTGGTTTGAGTTTGTCGTCTGCAAATCCTCCCCTTCTAATACCCTGTAAAAGGAGATAACAAAAATCCTCACTGTGAATACGAGATTTAAATTCAGAACAGGCAATTCCAGTTTCTATGGAACATTCTACCCGCTCATTCCCCCAGACTGTAAATGCCCGTCCCACACACTCACCCTCCTCCCTCTGCTGAAACCCAAACCCATCGCACCACTTCCAACAATTTTCCTTCTATTTAATTTTTCTGTCTTGAAGATCCCGACTCGGACTGGTTTCAGTTCTACACTCACTGGTTCCATTCCCTCTCCTCCCCTGAAGGTGCTAGTTCTGGCTGGATTCAGTTCTACACTCACTGCTCCCAACCATCTCCTCCCCTGAAGGTGCTGACTCTGGTTGGATTCTGTTCTGCACTCACTGGTTCCCCTCTCCTCTCCTGAAGATGCTCACTCTTGCTGTGTGTATATGGTCTGCCCCTCATTTCGACATTATGTCCCTCCCTATAGCTGCCTGTCGGCAGTCCATATGTAATACCTCCCAAATTTGGCGACGGAATCTTTCTGACCAGTCACCATTTCTCCTTCATTTAAAGACTATCCCTGACCTATCACAATTTCTCCTTTATTTGCAGACAGTCCCTGACCAGTCAGCATTTCACCTTCATTGACAGACACTCCCTGAGCAAACACCATTTCTCCTTCATTTAAAAACTCTCTCTGACCAGTCAGCATTTTCCTTCATTAATAGACGCTCCCTGGCCCATCACTATTTCTTCATTTATGGACATTACCTGACCTGTCAACATTTCTCCTGCATTCACAGACACTCCCGGACCAATCACCATTCCTCCTTCATTGACAGACACTCCTTGACCAGTTTCTATTTCTCCTTCATTAACAAACGCTGCCTGACAAGTCACCATTTCTCCATCATTTACAGACTCTGCTTGAACTGTCACAATTTCTCCGTCATTTATCGATACTCCCTGTCCCGTCACCGTTTCTCCTTCATTTATAGACACTCCCTGACCTGTCACCATGTCCTCCCCCATTTATAGATACTCCCATACCAGACGCCATTTCACCTGCATTTATAAACACTCCCTGACCCGTCACCATTCCTCCTTCATTTGTAGCCACGCCCTGACCCGTCACCATTTCGATTTCATTAATAGACACTCCCTAACCAGACACTATGTTTCCTTCATTTACGGACACTCCCTAATGAGACAATTTTTCCTTCATTTACAGACACTCCCTGACCAATCACCATTTCATCTTCATTTACAAACATTCACTGTCCCGTCCCCATTTCTCTTTCATTTATAGACACTCCCTGACCCTTCACCGCTTCTCCTTCATATATAGACACTCCCTCACCCGGCACCATTTATCCTTCATTTGGAGACAATCCCTGTCCAGTCACCATTTATCCTTGATTTACAGACACTCCCGAACTAGTCAGCATTTCTCCTTCATTTACAGACACCCCCTGACCTGTCACCAGTTCTCCTTCATTTACAGACACCCCCTGACCTGTCACCAGTTCTCCTTCATTTACAGACACTCCATGACCAGTCACCAGTTATCCTTCATTTACGGACACTCCATGACCAGTCGCAATTTCTCCTTCATTTAGAGACACTTCCTGACCAATCACTATTTCTCCTTCATTGACAGACGCTCCCTGAACGTCCCCATTTCTACTTAATTTATAGACACTTCCTGACCAATCGCATTTCTCCATCATTTGCAGACACTCCCTGACCGGTTATCATTTCTGCTTCATTTACAGACACTCCCTGACCAGTCACCTCCTCTCACCGCATCTCCCTCCAGATGTCCGTTCACTTGTGAGCAAGGCTCTTGCCATCCACAAACTTATTGCGGATTGCTGCATTTAGGAACATCGGAACAGGAGTTGGCCATTCAGCCCCACAAGCCGGTTCCGCCATTCAATTAGATCATGGCTGATTTATATCTTAACTCTATCTACCCTACTTCGTATCATAGCCCTTAATACTTTGGCCAAACACAAATCTATCAATCTCAATTTTCAAATTTACAATTGACCCCCAGCCTCAACAGCTTTTTGGAGTGAAGAGAGTTCCAGATTTCCACTCCCCTTTGTGTGAAGAATTACTTCCTGACGTCACCCCTCAATGGCCGAGCTCTAATTTTAAGATGATTCCCGCTTGTTCTGGACTCTCCCACCAGAGGAAATGGTTTATCTCCATCGACTCTATCAAAACCTCTAATCATCTTAAACACCTCAATTAGATCAATCCTAAATATTGTTTATTCAAGAGAATACAAGCCTAGTCTACGCATCTGTGTTCATCATTTACATAATTCATCACCATAAGTACAGGATAGAAATTCAGAACACACAGTTCTAGTTTCTCTGGAACAGTCTTTTCTCCCTTGCCCCTCCTAAGCTGTGAATGCCCCGTCTAACACACTCTCCCTCCTTGCCCATATTAAGCTGTAAATCCCCATCCCACACAATCTCCCTCGCTGCCCATATCAAGCTGTAAATCATCCGTCCCAGACTCTCCCTCCTTGCCTCCTTAAAGGGAGTGGTAAGTAGTTTTTCTTTCCTTTTTTTTTCTCTTGACATTGTAGTTGTTCTTAAGCTAATTTAAGGGTTAAGTCATGGCAGGAGATCCCAGCGCCGTGTCATGTTCCTCTTGTGGGATGTGGGAACTCAGGGCTCCTTCCTGTATCCCTGATTCCTTCACCTGCGGGAAGTGTGTCCAGCTGCAGCTATTGTTTGACAGCTTGACGGCTCTGGAGCTGCGGATGGACTCACTTTGGAGCATCCGCGATGCTGAGAAAGTCGTGGATAGCACGTTCAGTGAGTTGGTCACACCGCAGATAAAAATTACTGAGGGAGATAGTGAATGGGTGACCAACAGACAGAGGAAGAGTAGGAAGGCAGTGCAGGGGTCCCCTGCGGTCATCTCCCTCCAAAACAGGTATACCGTTTTGGATACTGTTGGCGGAGATGGCTCACCAGGGGAAGGTGGCAGTGGCCAGGTTCATGGCACCGTGGCTGGCTCTGCTGCACAGGAGGGCAGGAAAAAGAGTGGCAGAGCTATAGTGATAGGGGACTCGATTGTAAGGGGAATAGACAGGCGTTTCTGCGGACGCAACCGAGACTCCAGGATGGTATGTTGCCTCCCTGGTGCAAGGGTCAAGGATGTCTCGGAGCGGCTGCAGGACATTCTGGAGGGGGAGGGTGAACAGCCAGTTGTCGTGGTGCATATAGGCACCAACGATATAGGTAAAAAAACAGGATGAGGTCCTACAAGCTGAATTTAGGGAGTTAGGAGTTAAACTAAAGAGTAGGACCTCAAAGCTAGTAATCTCAGGATTGCTACCAGTGCCACGGGCTAGTCAGAGTAGGAATGACAGGATAGCTAAGATGAATACGTGGCTTGAGAGATGGTGCAAGAGGGAGGGATTCAAATTCCTGGGCCATTGGAACCGGTTCTGGGGGAGGTGGGACCAGTACAAATTGGACGGTCTGCATCTGGGCAGGACTGGAACCAATGTCCTAGGGGGAGTGTTTGCTAGTGCTGTTGGGGAGGGTTTAAACTAATGTGGCAGGGGGATGGGAACCGATGCAGGAAGTCAGTGGGAAATAAAGTGGTGACAGAAACAAAAGGCAGTAAGGGAGAGTGTACAGAACATGACCGGACAGATGGTCTGAGAAAGCAGGGCAAAGACCAAGGGAAGACTAGATTAAACTGCATTTATTTCAATGCAAGAAGTCTGATGGGCAAGGCAGATGAACTCAGGGCATGGATGGGTACATGGGACTGGGATGTTATAGCTATTACTGAAACATGGCTAAGGGAGGGGCAGGACTGGCAGCTCAATGTTCCAGGGTACAGATGCTATAGGAAAGATAGAGCAGGAGGTAAGAGAGGAGGGGGAGTTGCGTTCTTGATTAGGGAGAACATCACGGCAGTAGTGAGAGGGTATATATCCGAGGGTTCGCCCACTGAGTCCATATGGGTAGAACTGAAAAATAAGAAGGGAGAGATCACTTTGATATGATTGTACTACAGACCCCCAAATAGTCAACGGGAAATTGAGGAGCAAATATGTAAGGAGATTACAGACAGCTGCAAGAAAAATAGGGTGGTAATAGTGGGGGACTTTAACTTTCCCAACATTGACTGGGACAGCCATAGCATTAGGGGCTTGGATGGAGAGAAATTTGTTGAGTGTATTCAGGAGGAATTTCTCATTCAGTATGTGGATGGCCCGACTAGAGAGGGGGCAAAACTTGACCTCCTCTTGGGAAATAAGGAAGGGCAGGTGACAGAAGTGTTAGTGAGGGATCACTTTGGGACCAGTGATCATAATTCCATTAGTTTTAAGATAGCTATGGAGAAGGATAGGTCTGGCCCAAAAGTTAAAATTCTAAATTGGGGAAAGGCCAATGTTGATGGTATTAGACAGGAACTTTCAGAAGTTGATTGGGAGAGTCTGTTGGCAGGCAAAGGGACGTCTGGTAAGTGGGAGGCTTTCAAAAGTGTGTTAACCAGGGTTCAGTGTAAGCACATTCCTTATAAAGTGAAGGGCAAGGCTGGTAGAAGTAGGGAACCTTGGATGACTCGGGAGATTGAGGCACTAGTCAAAAATAAGAAGGAGGCATATGACATGCATAGGCAGCTGGGATCAAGTGGATCCCTTGAAGAGTATAGAGATTGCCGGAGTAGAGTTAAGAGAGAAATCAGGAGGGCAAAAAGGGGATATGAGATTGCTTTGGCAGATCAGGCAAAGGTGAATCCAAAGAGCTTCTACAAATACATAAAGGGCAAAAGGGTAACTAGGGAGAGAGTAGGGCCTCTTAAGGATCAACAAGGTCATCTATGTGCGGAACCACAAGAGATGGGTGAGATCCTGAATGAATATTTCACATCGGTATTTACGGTTGAGAAAGGCATGGATGTTAGGGAACTTGGGGAAATAAATAGTGATGTCTTGAGGAGTGTACATATTACAGAGAGGGAGGTGCTGGAAGTCTTAACGCGCATCAAGGTAGATAAATCTCCGGGACCTGATGAAATGTATCCCAGGACGTTATGGGAGGTTAGGGAGGAAATTGCGGGTCCCCTAGCAGAGATATTTGAATCATCCACCGCTACAGGTGAGGTGCCTGAAGATTGGAGGGTAGCAAATGTTGTGCCTTTGTTTAAGAAGGGCGGCAGGGAAAAGCCTGGGAACTACAGACCAGTGAGCCTGACATCTGTAGTGGGTAAGTTGTTAGAGGGTATTCTGAGGGACAGAATCTACAGGCATTTGGAGAGGCAGGGACTAATTAGGAACAGTCAGCATGGTTTTGTGAGAGGAAAATCATGTCTCACGAATTTGATTGAGTTTTTTGAAGGGGTAACCAAGAAGATAGATGAGGGCTGTGCAGTAGACGTGGTCTACATGGACTTCAGCAAAGCATTTGACAAGGTACCGCATGGTAGGTTGTTACATAAGGTTAAATCTCATGGGATCCAAGGTGAGGTAGCCAATTGGATACAAAATTGGCTTGACGACAGAAGACAGAGGGTGGTTGTCGAGGGTTGTTTTTCAAACTGGATGCCTGTGTCCAGCGGTGTGCCTCAGGGATCGGTGCTGGGTCCGCTGTTATTTGTTATTTATATTAATGATTTGGATGAGAATTTAGGAGGCATGGTTAGTAAGTTTGCAGATGACACCAAGATTGGTGGCATTGTGGACAGTGAAGAAGGTTATCTAGGATTGCAACGGGATCTTGATAAATTGGGCCAGTGGGCCGATGAATGGCAGATGGAGTTTAATTTAGATAAATGTGAGGTGATGCATTTTGGTAGATCGAATCGGGCCAGGACCTACTCCGTTAATGGTAGGGCGTTGGGGAGAGTTATAGAACAAAGAGATCTAGGAGTACAGATTCATAGCTCCTTGAAAGTGGAGTCACAGGTGGATAGGGTGGTGAAGAAGGCATTCAGCATGCTTGGTTTCATTGGTCAGAACATTGAATGCAGGAGTTGGGATGTCTTGTTGAAGTTGTACAGGGCATTGGTGAGGCCACACTTGGAGTACTGTGTACAGTTCTGGTCACCCTATTATAGAAAGGATATTATTAAACTAGAAAGAGTGCAGAAAAGATTTACTAGGATGCTACCGGGACTTGATGGTTTGACTTACAGGGAGAGGTTAGACAGACTGGGACTTTATTCCCTGGAGAGTAGGAGGTTAAGGGGTGATCTTATAGAAGTCTATAAAATAATGAGGGGCATAGATAAGGTCGATAGTCAAAATCTTTTCCCAAAGGTAGGGGAGTCTATAACGAGGGGGCACAGATTTAAGGTGAGAGGGGAGAGATACAAAAGGATCCAGAGGGGCAATTTTTTCACTCAAAGGGTGGTGAGTGTCTGGAACGAGCTGCCAGAGGCAGTAGTAGAGGCGGGTACAATTTTGTCTTTTAAAAAGCATTTGGACAGTTACATGGGGAAGATGGGTATCGAGGGATATGGGCCAAGTGCAGGCAATTGGGACTAGCTTAGTGGTATAAACTGGGCGACATGGACATGTTGGGCCGAAGGGCCTGTTTCCATGTTGTAACTTCTATGATTCTATGATTCTATTCTATGAATTAAGCTGTAAATCTCCCGTCCCACACACTCTCCCTCTTTGCCCCTATTAAGCTGTAAATCCCCCGTCAAACACTATCCCTCCTTGCCCCAATTAAACTCTGAATTCCCCCATCCCACACACTATCCCTCCGTGACACTTCCTCGCTGTTTTGAAATCCAGATTCATCGCAGGATCTATTTTTCCTCCTTTTCTCTCTTGAAGGTTCTGCGTGATGTTGGGTTTCGGGCCCAGTCACTGTTTGCCCTCCAGTACCCGGCCAAGTGGTAATTCTGCACCTGTGAGCCTGTGCAGCGAGCTGCGGGCGTTTCAACTATGGGGAGCAGCACAGTCACCGTCCCTGGCTGATTCCGTCCGGCAAAGCTGAGGCCAACGGGAGCAGATCAACAACAACCTGCATTTGCAAAGAGCGGAGTCTCATCAACACCGAGTAGGGCTCAGGCCCCGAATCAGAGCCGGGGGTCCCGGGACTCCATTACACCCATCACCCAGCGCCTCCCCCGTCCTACCCGCCGCTTCTCGTTTTTTTCTCCCGTTTCCACCGAGTCCGACTCGCGAACAAAGGAAAGGAGCGATGCCTTCCCAGAATGCACGGCGGGCCTGGGGAGCATGCGCAGTCTGAGCGGGAAGTCAGCGCGTTCGAAAGATAGAGGGGTTTCTGGGGCATGGCGGATTGTGGGGCCTCCGGCAGCCATGAGTCGCAGTGCGTGGGTCAGTGTTTTATTGCCCGCGTCGCGCACAGAACCGTTTCTCGAAATACAGACTGAGGAATTCAGAGCCGGTTTGCTAAACAGACACTGACCGTACAATGTAGAACATTTATTTTTAAATTTTTTTCTCGTGACTCAGTGGAAGAAAAACACTTCCCCCAGGGACCCAAAAAATAATATCTTCTGACTGGAGTTTTCATCAAATCCCAATAAAGGTCAATACATGCTCGCTCTTCACTTCACTTCAAGTAATAAATAAAATAAGACAACGACGTTACTTGAAAAACATTTTAATTACAGTATAAATACAGTAAATAAAAGATCAGGTTGAGTTTCACTTAAATAATGTGACGGATGGGTCTGCCTGTTGTTCATGATCTCATTCCAATCTGGATCACAAGATGAAAGCTCGACACGCTTATCAGGTGCGCTGTTGACTCGGTTTCTTTCTCTTGTTTTCAACATTCTCAAAGTCGAAAATCCCAGTTCGCACATGTAGGCTGTTGTGAATGGCAGCAACAACAGAACACTAATCTTAGTCAACAGAGGATATTCTTTGAAAGCACTGAGCCAAAAAGAAGATACACTGAATAACTTGTGGCGTGTTTTCAGTGTGCTCACAGGTGAGTCGCACCAGTTCGTTTTCTTGCTCAGGCATCAAGTTTAGTTTAATTGTCTATTCAGGATTTTCGAAAGCAAAAGGATCTTTCATCCAACGCTTTTCCTTCAAATTTTCAAATCCCTCTGTCGAGAAGTAGCGACTAAAATTGTCAGACAGAGCAGCGAGATGTAACTGTATGACACATTTCATTTCATTCCCTTTATCTTCATTGAAGATGTTCCCCGCAATTTGTTGTAACAGTGTTGGGAACATGGAATATCTCGGGTGATTACTTTTCAGTCGGGCTTGCCACAGTTCTAATGACTTCTGGAATGTTTTTATCTGTTCACAAGGTCGAAACAAATCATTGCCTCTTCCTTGTAACTTCAAATTCAGTTCCTTTAAAATTGAGAACATGTCAGCCAGGTAAGACAACTTCATTAACCAACTGTCATCATAAAATACATTTGCAAAATTAAATGTTTCTCTACCAGAAAAATGTGAATCTCTTTCCTGAGGTCGTTAAGCCTTGAAAGCACCCTGCCCCGTGACAGCTATCGTACTTCAATGTGAAACAGTAAATGAGTAAGCTCAGCTCCCATTTCTGAGCGTAATGCTTCAAAAAGCCTGCAGTTCAGTGAGCATCCTTTAATGAAATTAACAATTTTCACTACTTCCTTCAGTACTGCGATAAGATCAGGGGGAACAGCCTTGGACGCCAAAGCCTCGTGGTGAATGAAACAGTGATTCCAACCATCATTACCAGCTGCCTCAGATATTCATCTCACAACTCCGCTATTTCTCCCTGTCATTTTTGCTGCACAATCACTTGGAATTTCTTTGCAATCAGCCCAGTCCAATTTGTATTTTCCATCTGCACAGTGATGCAGTGCTTCGAATATCTCTGCTCCTGTTTTATTTGTTGGTAAAGTTAAACAACACAACAAAAATTCCATAAAGTCATCTTGCCCGGCAGATCTCACATAAACTAACAGTGTTGCACAATTTGAAATATCAGTACTTTCGACAAGTTGGATAGCAAAATCCCCGGCTGCTTGGCTTCGAAATGCTCAGCAACAGAACATATTCGCCGAGACATTGTGTTATCACTGAGAGGAATGGTTCTCAATTTTTCAGCAGGCTTCTCGACAAAGATTGTACGCACCATATCCAGAGATGCTGGAAGAATAAGTTTTTCGCCAACTGTATGGGCCATTTTCTCTCTTTCCACACGATATGAGACCAAATATGACTACAGTTGTGCCTTATCAATCAGAGCAGTTGACCGACTAAGAACTTGTGCTGATAACTTTAATCCCCGTTTCTTCCTTTAAAAACATTCAAGCGGGTGATCAACGAGTTCCCCATGTTTTGTCAATAAATTACTTTTTAATTTTGACGAGTTTGAAACTCTTGTTTCCAAGCACCTCGTTACAAATAACACGCTGGGGCTTTCGATCTTTGTTTGCGTTTGCACAATTGATGAAACCACATTTCAAAAAAGCCTCACGATACTGATTCATCCTCGATGTGGTCGGTGATTCAGAGGTGGTTCAGACCCGGTCGATATGGCAGAAGAGCGTCCATCATCAATTGAACTTTCTGTTGCAGAAGAACTTCTTTCTCTTCTTACAAAACGATTCATTTTTGGGAAATAAAGTTTGATGATTAAGCCGCCCCCGACTCCTTTCCCCTTGATACTGGACTTACACCAGCACCACACACCGTCACTTTGTCGGCGAGGAAGAGCGTGCCTTGGCTGTTGCTCCGGAAAAACTAATCATAACTGAAAGTGTATTCCACCAGAAAAAGGCCATCGCTCCACAGAATGAAATGACTGCCTGTCATCTTCCTAACGGAAATTACCTGTGAAATGATTGCCTGCCATCTGCCCAACGGAAATTACCTGTGAAATGATTGCCTGCCATCTGCCCAACGGAAATTACCTGTGAAATGACTGCCAGCCATCTGCCTAACTGGAAATTACCTGTGAAATGACTGCCTGCCATCTGCCTAACCGGATATTACCTGTGAAATGATTGCCTGCTATTTGCCCAACGGAAATTACCTAATACAGATGTGAAAGTAAACTTCAGTCCAACATTCAACCAATCAATTTCACGCAATGACAAGTTTTGACGACAAGACTGCCTGTGACATATCATCTACTTATGAAATAAATGTTTGCCTCTTTCTTATTTGATGTCCAGTTTTGATTCATTTTATTTTCCTGTGTTTGTATTGTGACCGTACCCATTTAATGGCAGTGAGCTGATATTGTCAATCGGGCTCAGCATTCTCTGGCGAGCAGTTACCGGCCTTATAAGCTCCGCTGATAACCTGATATCTGACGAATTTCCTTTCCATGTCTCATTATATTTATACTTTTCTATTTAGGGTAAAACGAGGGGGCACAATGTTAAAAACAAAGCAATTTGGCAACATACAGGTCTCCCCAGTAAACGCAAGAGCACGCAGAATGAATCTCAATGGAACAAACCTCTTCTCTTTCACTCCCACTGGAAAAAATCCGAAAAGACCAAACCCTTTCCTATTCCCTCCCATTGCATAGAATCCCAAAGAGAAAAACTCCTTCTCATTCCAAGCCATTATAGAGAGTGCGGTGCCCAGAACTGAACACAGTACTCTAAATGAGGACGAACCAGAGCTCTGTATAACTGTGACAAAACTTCCAGTCCTTTTTATTCCCGTTCCCTTGAGCTAAAGATCAAAATTTCATCTCCATTTTAACTTCTTTTTAGTGATTTAGTAATCACTGTTAGTGATTTCTGTACTTGGATCCCCATATGCCTCGATTCCCCGAGAGTGCAAAAATCTATCGATCTCAGCTTTGAATATATTCAACGACTGAGCATCCACAGCCCTCTGGGGTTGAGAATTCCAAAGATTCACAACACTTTCAGTGAAGAAATTCTTCCTAATTTCGATCCGAAATGTCCGGCCCCTTATCTTGAGACTATGACCTCTAGTTCTTGGTTCTCCAGCAGGGTAATCAGCCTCTCCTCACCGACCCTGTCAAACCACCTAAGAATTTTATACGTTTCAATGCGATCACCGACCATTCTTCAAAACTCCAGCGAATATAAGCCAATATTACACAATATTTCATCATAGTACAATTGCAGCAAGAATTCCTTCCTCTTATATTCCAACACCCTTGCAATAAAGGCTGACATATCATTTGCCTTCCTCACTCTCATTCGACCCTTGGTAACTCACCATTCCCAGTATGTTTGTCCTCTGTTCCTTCTATAGGGAAAAGAAATGAACGTTGAAAACATTTTAATATAATTACAGCGGTTTATATTTTGGAAACAATATCCAGCTGAACTGCATCAAATTCGATTGCAAACTTCCAGTTTCAAAAGGAAGTGAAATAATAAGAATAACTAATTGCGATGGCCGGGAATCGAACCCGAGTCAACTGCTTGGAAGGCAGCTATGCTCACCACGATACCACCATCGCTGACAATTTGCCGCCATAAAATAGTTCCTAAACATTAAACCCTAAACAGACACTGCAGGCTTTTGGATTTTGTCCTTCATTTGAACTGGTTTCTGACGGATCCTTTCTCGCTCTGGTGCAGTTCCCGTTTCCGCCCAGTAGATGTCGCCAACCCCCAATCAATGGAAATTACAGAACAGCCAGTAATTCATCACCTTTTCTCGGACTGAAGAGACAGTCGATACCTGCAATACTTGACCAGTTGGAAATACATTTTGCCGCAGCTCACATCAGCCATTGAGTAAAGTTAAATAGTTATATTAAATCATTACAGAGACCGGACGACCAGCTGGGCACGAGTGGCAGCTTAATATTCAAGCCGATAAGATCTTTTGAAAGGACAGGGAAATAGGGAATGAAGGCAGAGTAGCAATATTAGTAAAGGACAATATTACAGCAGTTGAAAGATGCAATATCAGTGAGGGTGAGCGGGCAGTGTAAACACTCTGAGAGACACCCATCACAAGTGGCCCCACTGTACTCCTCCAGAAGGTATAAGAAGGGCGAGTGGGGGAGGATTTCTTCATTCTTTGTGGAAGTATTTGTGAGATTGTGGAAATGTCTGGAAGATGAAAAACCGGCGGTAAAGCTCGGTCCAAGGCCAAGTCTCGCTCATCCCGGGCCGGACTGCAGTTCCCTTTGGACCGTGTTCACAGCCTCCTGCGAAAGGGGAACTACGTTGAACGTGTGGGTGCCGGAGCCCCGGTCTATCTGGCTGCTTTGTTCGAGCATCTGACGGCTGAAATCCTCGAGCTGGCCGGCAACGCGGCCCACGACAACAAGAAGACCCGCATCATCCCCAGACACCTGCAGCTGGCCATTCGTAACGACGAGGAGCTCAACAAGCTGCTGGGACTGGTGACCATCGCTCAGGGCGGGGTGCTGCCTAATATCCAGGCCGTGCTGTTGCCGAAGAAAAGCGCTGGGAGCATCAAGAACAAGCGAAGCGGCCAAAATTTAATCTAATAACAGGACAAGGACAGGACCAATCTTATTAAATCATTTGACTAATTAACAGAAAGAGTAAATAAGGGTGACCTGGTAGATGTAATACATTTGGATTTTCAGAAAGCCTTATGTAAGGTACCGCATTGTGGACTCATGGCAAAGTTTAGTGTCCGTGGAGTCAGGGGACAGGTCGCAGAATGGAAAGCAAGCTGGCGACAAAACAGAAAACAGAGAATAGGGGTTACGGTTAGTTGCTTGGAGTGGCAAAAAGTGGGAAGTGGTTTAACACAGGGATCAGTGCGGGGACCACTGCTGTTCACAATTAACATTAACGATTTGGATTCGGGAATCGGAAGTACAATTTCAAAATTTGACTTTGACACCAAATTGGGGGGTACAGTTAATACAAAGGAAGAATGTGTCAAAATGCAAGAGGACATTAATAAACTTGCAGAATGAAGAATAAGGAGCTCACATATTGTTTGGATAATAAGTCTGAACAGGATAGAGGAGCAAAGGGATCGAGGGGTACAGACACACAAATTACTAAAAGTCGCAACTAAATTAGCTTCGCCAGCGTTACCGTCTGACAAAGACACTCGCCCTGAATCTGTGAAAAGATAATGACCATTAACTTGGACTGATGCCGAACACATCCCCAGTTATAGTGCGGCCCGGCCCGGACATCTCATTCTCTCTGTTTTATATCAGACAGTATCCCACCTGCATGTGAGCACTAGAGAGAGAGAAACAGTATCAGTCTTAGACTTCGTATCAGTGTCTAAATCACGCACAATAGCAATATCCACCTTCAGAAACAGCGCCAGAGAGAGAGAAAGGGAAGCAGACACGGTGAGAGAGACAGAGAGAGCGGTGAGAGAACCGGTAAAGTTCCGTTTTATCCAGAAAGATCGCGTTGGAGAGACAGAAGATGCAATCTCATCTCTCACTGATATTGTACAAGGGACAGAAACACTATTAATCCCACACTCAGGGACAGTGCAGAGAGTGACAAAAATAATAAGCCACATTTAACCCTCTTTTGCCTGTTGCACCATCTGAAGTTTTGCAGCTCAAGGCTGTTCGATATTACTCTTAGTAACCGAGAATTTCACTCCGGTTAAATTAATCTGGGATTGTTGCTGTCAGATATTAATTCTACACGGTCCCAGCAAATACACCAACTCCCACTTTCCTCCCATGTTTCTCCAGGATTGGTCTGAGAAATCCACCCTCCAGTTTCGGAGTCACACGTTCATTTATCAGTAGAGGGGCCAAAAATGAACAGAATCCTTTGGCTCATTCCACAGCCGCCCACTTAATCTATGAAAGGCTCTTTACCATCACAAGATATGGACAGGAACAGCAAGGATGGAAACATCAAGTTTAATAGTTAGAGATTGTAAAGTCAGTCTGGATTCCAGCGTTAGGCACTGGTGGAATCCCATCTGTTTCCCATTCTGGTGCCTGTTCCTGCACTGCCTGTGGACCCCATTCCCTCTGACCTTTCCCCCAGACCCACCTCCTTTGCTCAGACTCTGAAAAATTCCAATTGGGGAAAGTTTCCATCGATTTTTGTATTGAGAATTAAACCAGATATCTGCGCATGCGTGAATCAGCCGCGCCCCCAGGGCTGCTTGTTGGTGAGCGGAAGAGCGCATGCGCGCTCCCCTCCCGCAGCTCCGCTTGTGGGCGCCATTCCCTCAGTGAGCGGAAGAAGATGTTTTAAAACAGCCGGGAATGGAGAGATCACGGCCCCCGGGGGAAGGGAGCAAAGAGCAGCCTCGTTACAGCAGCTCATCGCATCGGGACCGTGTCCGCAGATGGGCTCAGATCGCCATTGAGTCCGGGGGAAGGGCAGGGGAAGTCCGAGGGCTGTTTGTAAGAGGCGGAGTGGATCAGGAACTAGTCCAGGAACATCTATTGAGCGGGGGAAGGGAGAGGTCATTCTCGGGCTGTTTGTGCACAGGGTGTGTCCAGGGTAAGGGAGAGAGAATGGGAAGAAACTGCTATTTAAAATCATTGCTGCGTTCTCTCCCCAAACCAGCAGTGAATGTTCCTGGTTTATTTCCAGTCTCATCCTGTTTATTGTTACTGGACATTGAAGAGTGGAAACAGAGCCGGACAGTAAGGATGTGGGGAGTTATTCAAAGAGCAGGCACCAGGTGAGAAGTTGAAGGACACATTTTAAACAACGGCTGTTTGCTTTCAGTTGAACGGTTAGTCCCCTGGGTGAGGGGTTTAGAAACCTGACCCGAACATCGGGTAGTCCCATTCATGGACCAGTGCAGTGGTTGGGTTGTGTCTGAATGCCTCTAAATTGTTATAAAACAGCCCAACACACCTGCTCTGCAGAAGCTGAGTGCTGCAGTATTGCAGTGGAGTCAGATACTGATACTGTTTGTATCGCTGATTTTCAATTGTGGATATTCAAAATAATTATTAACAGATATTAAACTGATCACTTTTGTATTTTCCACCTCACCTGTTCTTGAGTTACAAGAGATACGTTTCTTTTTACAGGCAAACCCTTGAAGGAGCCAGATTAAATGTGTAATTTCGTCCACCCGAGGCAAAGGAACAGTGCTGCCAACTCCTTCTCACACACAGTATGTATATTAGCACTCACAGAGCACGGAGACACAGACAGCTCATCAGTTCCACAGTCTCAGTCAGCAGAAGTAGTCAGTCCCACACTGATCCCAAATTTCCAGAGACACATTTTCAATCCAACAGTCAAACAGAGCAGGTGAGGCAGACACTGTTCCATTTCTCCCGAACTCAGTCCCACTGACAGGTAGATACAAAAATCCCAGTCCAAAGTCTCGCTTTCAGATTGTCAATTTCACAAAAGGGCAACATTAGCCATGAATTAAGTACCAGATACCCCGAGATTCAAATTGAATACTAGCCCAGAACTCACACACACGTGAGTTTAATCATGCAGTATCCATTCGAATAGTGTACCATTCGAATACAAATTGCCAGTCCAAAACTCATGTACAGTATCAGATTGAGAAATGCTGTGACAGTGTAACCTAAGTAACATATTAGATACCAGTTTATAATATACTCATAGTATGAGATTTAAAAATACAGTATCAATTCTATTAGCACAGACTGAGATACACATTACATACCAGTCCAAAAATGTTATAAAATAAAATGTAATAATGCAGTATCAATTCATTTCGTGCAGACTGATCTACACATTATATAGCAATTCAAAAATGTCACCATGTCAGTTTGAAAGATATATTAACATTCACAATATTACTCAAAGAGATATAGATTTAATAGTAGTCCAAAAGCACACAAATTATCTGATTAAAACCTCCAGCATCAAATCCTGAAGTTTATCCAAATTTACCAATTAAATAATGAGAAAAATTATTTAAACATTATGATATTAAAGTACAGTATTGAATACCATAATGTAATCGGAGAAAATAATTAGATACAGATACAGAATGAATCTCACACTCAGATACAGTACAGAGACACACAGATAAAGAATGAATCCCACATTCACACACAGTACCAGAGATGGCAGATACAGAACGAATCTCATACTCACACACAGTACAAGAAATTGACAGATACAGAATGAATCCCATACTCACATAGATTACCAGGAACAGAATGAATCTCACTCACACAGTACCACAAACTGACAGATACAGAATGAATGTCACAGTCACATTACTGAAGACTGAGTTATACATTGCATACCTGTCCAAAGATCTCATAGTGTCAGATTGAAAGATACTGTATCAATTCCATTAGTTCAGACTGAGTTACATATTAGATATATTGGTAAATACTCATAGAGTATTATACTGAAATATACATTATCAATACCTTTGGTACAGACTGAGCTACACATTACATACTAGTCCAAAAACCTCATAAATGTTCAGACTGGAAGATACAGCTTCAATTCTATTAGCACTGTCTGACCTGCACATTGCATCCCAGACTGAAAAACCCATAAAATATTAGACTGAAAGAGAGATTATCGATTCCATGAGTGCAGACTGAGCCACACATTATATAGCAGTCCAAGAATCTCATAATGTAACAGACTCAAATATACAACATCAAATTCATCAGCACAGACTGAACTATATGTTACTCACCAGTCCAAAAATCTCATAGAGTAACAGATTGAATGATTCAATATCACTTCCATTATTGAAGACTGAGCTGCACATCACATTCCAGTCCAAAAATCTCATACAATATCAGACTTAAAGATACAGTATCAATTCCTTTAGTGCAAGATGAGCTACATATTACATACCAGTCCAAAAACGTCAGTGTTAGACTCAGATATAGACTTAATCCCATTATTGCAGACTGAGCTACACATTACATACCAGTCCAGTAATTTCAACATAAACGGACTGAAAAGTACATTATCATTCATAATAAAGTTCAGAGATTAAGATGTAATATTACTCCAAAACTCACACACGTTGTTTGATTAAAGAAAACCGATAATTGTATCCATATTAACAAATTAAATACTCGAAGAACTGTATATATTTTAAAGTATTAAAAATATAGTTTCAAATCCGATACTGTAATCTGAAATAAGAATACAGAATGAATCCAGACTTGCACATTGTCTCAGAGACTGAATTACAGAATGAATCCCACACTGAGATAAAATAGCAGAAAATGGCAGATACAGAATGTATCCAACACTCACAGACAGTACCAGAGACTGACAGGTACTAGAGATAGACAGATACAGAATGAATCCATCACTTATATGTAGTACCTTCGACTGACAGATGCAGAATATACCCTACGCTCACACTCAGTAGTGGAGACTGATAGATACAGAATGAATCCCAAACTCGCGCACAGTACCAGAGACAGACAGGTAGAGAATAAACCCCATTCTCACACACAGTCCCAGAGACAGACAGACACAGAAGAAACCCCACTCTCATACACAGTACCAGAGACTGACCTCTACTGGACGTAAGCGAGAACTGTAAAAGAGTGGAACAAATTCACATCATCTGTCATGGTGACAGAAACAGGACAATCTGCAATGTGAGGAAAGTCTCTGTCTGTAACAATTATTCTCGCATTTTTGCACATTATGATAGTGAAAAATGAAGACAATTGATTTATAATAAGGTTTTTGTTTTACTCATTCGATAGTTGTGAATTTACCGCATTATATTTCACTGTACATTGCACAGTATTTCTCTCTGGTTTCTCAGGACACGATTTACATTGCTCCTCCACCCAATTTAGACTCTTCTTTTCCAAGCAGTATGTGGCCTCCTTATTCCCCCAAGTGAAACGCACCACCTCGCACCTTTCTATATTGAAATTCAATGGGCATTTACACGGCCGTTCTCCTAGCTTCACAGTCTTCCTCAGAATAGATAATACCCCCTAAATTGATTAGAAGAATTTAACACAGCATTACAAATAGTGTTTGGTCTAACAAAATGTACTTGCAGCACGTCTCCATTCCTAGTTTTTCTAAATCTCACTCGTGCAATATAATGTGAAGAATGAGTTTATCTTCTGTCCCTCTCTCATCTGCAAACTTCAATGTCCCGGGGTTTGGGGACATCAACTGGCCGGAAGCAGAACCGCAACAATTCGGTACAAATTGGTGAAACCGGATAATGTGCAGTGTGAACGTGTTTGTGATTGGTGGCAGGAATTAAATCTGATTTTTCATATCTGCCCATTAACCTTTAGTGTTTGTTATTGAACAGTGAACAGAGCCGTACAGTAAGGATATGGGGAGTTATAAAAAGACCATCTATTGCAGGCATCAGGTGAGCTGTTTGAAGGACAAATTTTAAACAGTGGCTGTTTTGTTTCGGTTTTATGGTTAGTCCCATGGGAGAGGGGATTAGAAACCTGACCTGTACAAAGGTTCCCGCCCCATGGATCAGTGCAGGGGTTGGGTTGTATCTGGATGTCACTAATTTTTTGTAAAACAGCCCAACACACCTGGTGTGCAGAAGCTGAGTGCTGCAGTACTGCAGTGGAGTCAGACACTGACACTGTTTGTATCACTGGTTTTCTATTTGTAGATATTACAATGATTATTAACAGAGAGATTCAATTGATCACGTTTGTATTTTCTACTTCACCTGTTGTTAAGTTACAAGCGATATTTTTTCTTCCTGCAGGCAGATCCTTGAAGGACCCACAATCAATGTGATGTTGACTCCACCCGAGGCACGTGGAGCAGTCAATGCAGCCAGCTGCTTCTCACACACAGTAGGTACATTAACACTCACAGAGCACAGAGACAAGGATAGGTCACCAGTCCCACAATCTCAGACAGCAGAAATAGCCAGTCGCATACTGATCCCAATCCAACAGTCAAACAGAGCAGGAGAGACAGACGGAATTTCCATTTCACAATGACTCAGTACCGCTGACCGGCAGATAAATAATTCCCAGTCCAAAATCACACCCAGTATCAGATTGAAAGGCACTGTGTCAATCTCACGTTAGTTCAGCCTTAGCTACAAATTAAATCCCAGATAGAACTGACACATGGGACCGATTGATAGGTACAGAATGAATCACAATAGTGTACCCGAGATTCAAATTAAGTACCAGCCCACAACTCTCACACATTATGAGTTTAAAGATGCAGTATTCATGACCACATTGTACACTGAGATACACATTAGATACCAGTTCAGATGTTACCCAAATTTGACTCACATATTTGTCCAAAAACCTCATAGTGTCAGAATGCAATGTCCATTTCAATTCCTTTACTGCAGACTGAGGTACACATTAGATACCAGTCCAAAATTATCTTAAAGTATGAGACTGAAAGATACAGTATCAATCCCATTGGTGCAGACTGAGCTACACGTCACATACAAGTCCAAAAATCTCAGTGTCAGGTTGAAAGATACAGAATCAATTCCATCAGTGCGGATTGAGCTACACATTATATACAAGTCCAAAATTCACATAGAGTCTCGTACTGGAAGATACAGTATCAATCCCATTAGTGCAGGCTGAGGTACACATTAGTTACCTGTCCAAAAATCACATTGTGTCAAACTGAAAGGCACAGTATCAATTCCTTTACTGCAGACAGAGATTCACATTAGATACCTGTCCAAAAATCAAGTACAGTATCATAATGGAATATATAGTATCGATTTGATTAGTACAGACTGATCTACACGTAACATACCAGTAGAAAAACCTCACACGGTATCAGACTGGAAGATACAGTATCAAACCCATTAGTGCAGACTGAGGTTCACATTAGATACCAGTCCAAAAGTGTCAAACTGAAAGATACAGTATCAATTCCATTGGTGCAGAGTGAACGACACCTTACAAACCAGCCTAAATATATGACACAGTATCAGACTGGAAGGTTCAGTATGAATTCCATCAGTGCAGACTGAGCTACACATTACAAACCAGTCCAAAAATCTCTTGCAGTGTCTGACTGAAAGTTAGAGTGTCAATTCCATTTGTACAGACAGAACAACAGATGACATACCAGGTCAAAAATCTCATACAGTGTCAGCCTGAAAGATACAATATCAATTCCATTAGTCCAGACTGAGCTACGCATTAAATACGAGTCCAAAAAATTCACAGCAAAAGATTGACATGTACATTATCTTCAGAGATTAAGATATAATCCTACAACAAAACTCACACACGTTGTTAGATGAAAACAAAATCCAATAGTGTATCCATATTTACAAATTAATGCCAGACAAAAGATTTGTACATATTAATGAATTTAAGAAACAGTTTCAAGAACTATACTGCAACCTGAAATAAGAATGCAGAACGAATCCAGACTTGCACTTTTCCCATAGACTGAGTTACAGGATGAATCCCCCACTGAGATAAAATACCAGAGACTGACAGTCACAGAATGAAACCCACACTCACAGATAGAACCAGAGATTGACAGATACAGAATGAATCCCACATTCACAGACAGTATCAGAGACTGACAGAGACAGAATGAATCCCACACTCACACACAGAACCAGAGACTGACAGATACAGAATGAATCCCACACTCACATATAGTACCAGAGATTGACAGATACAGAATGAATCCCACATTCACAGACAGTACCAGAGACTGACAGATACAGAATGAATCCCACACTCACATTCAGTGCCAGAGACTGACAGATACAGAATGAATCCCAAACTCACACACGGTACCAGAGAATGACAGATACAGAATGAATCCCACACTCACAGACTGTACTGGAGACTGACAGATACAGAATGAATCCCACACTCACAGACTGTACTGGAGACTGACGGATACAGAATGAATCTCACACTCACATACTGACTGACAGACAGAGAATTAATCCCACACTCTCATACAGTCTGACATCTATTGGACATCAATAAGAACTGTAACAGAGTGGAATAAATTCACATCATCTGTCGTTGTTACAGATTCAGCACAATGTGCAATGTGAGGAAATAGTTTCTCCCCGTAACTTCTACTCTCGTATTTTTTCATATTTTGTCAGTGAAAAATTAAACAATTGATTCATAATAAAGTTTTGTTTTGATCGTTCGAAAGTTGCCACATTATATTTCCCTCTACATTGCGCAAAATTTCGGTCTGATTTCTTATGACACGATTTATATTAATTCAAATATACCGAACTGCAACACAAATAAAAACTGAGCGCAAATCTGGAAGTTTCAACGGCGACCGTCAAAAGTGAAAGGGATAAAATATAGAAAAAATTAAAACCGAAAATGCTGGAAAGACTCAGCAGGTCCGGCAGCATCTGTGGAGAAGGGAAGCTCGGGTTAACGATTCAGGTCAATGATCCTTCGATAGATCAGAAAGGTTAATCCGACATAATTTAAATAAGGAACGGGAATCAGCAGAGGGAAAAACTTCAGACAATCAATTAATTTCACAGATCCGTGCAATTGTGTCCTTTATCCACCGTACAGATCAGGGCAAATAATAATACAAAGGAACAGTTAAATTCAACGTTATGGTGGAAGAAATGAATTTTAAAATATTTTTTATATAAATTGGACCCGTTTGGAAACATTATCGCTCTGAACATCATCAAATTCGGTTCCAGTCTTGGTGTTTCTGAATTCAGCGTGCTGGGATTCAAACCTGTTGGAATTAACTGCTGGGAAGGCAGCTATACTCACCATTATAGCACCTTATTTCACTTGGATGGAGAAATAGAGAGTTTCTGTGGAATTTCGGACTGAATTGTTCCCTTTGGGTTTCTGGCAGTTTAATCACAGACAATAAATCGTTACAAAAAATCATCCCCTGAACAGACACAACAAGCTGGTGGAATTTCTCATTCATAGATATTAAATAAAGGGATGGCAAAAGCGAATAGGAAGAGGTTAGGAAGAAGTCACAAAAACAATTAGGGAAGCAAACAGGAACCACGAAATCAAATTATCAAGGAATATAAAAAGTAATAGTAAATTATTCCACAGACACAAAAATAACAAAAGGAAAATCAGAATATCTTGAGTGCCACTCAGGGATTCACAAGATAAACTCACAGGTAACGTCAGCGAAATGGCAGAAATATTGAATTATTACTTTCCCTCAGTATTTACGCGGGAGATTAACAGGGTGAACATGATATTAAAGGAAGAGGTCAATAGAGATATCAAGACATTTATGTTAAAATGGTGGTAGAACTCCTGGTCCAGATGGATTGCATCCGCACATAGTAAGTGAAGCAAGGGAAGAGATAGCAGAGGCACCGTTACATATATCGGAAAAATCATTACATAAAGGAATAGTGCCAGAGGACTGGATTACAGTTAATGTGATTCTTCTATTTTGAAACAGGAGATAGAACAAATCCAGTTCACCAAACATCGGTGGTAGGAATGATCATGGAATCATTTAATCACTGATGCAACAGAAAAAATCCAGAGACCGAAAATATAATAAAGAATAGTTATCACGGATTTCAGAAAGGGATGGTTTAATAGTTTGGCAGAAGGTTTGACAGTTTAAATCACAGTTCAAAATAACTTATCTGCTTTTAAATTCTATTCCTCTGGAATGTGCTGTGTTTGCTTTTTTATGGTCTGAACAACCTGTGTTGCTACTTTCAATGATTTGTCAAACTGTACCCCTAAATCCCTTTGCTCTTCGACCTCATTTAGACTCGTATTTTCCAATCAGTATGTGGCCTCGTTATTCCCCCAGCAAAATGCACCACCTCACACCTTTCTATATGGAAATTCAATGGCCATTGACACGGACTTTCAGCAAGCTTATTAAACTCTTTTTTTTATTTTTTGCATTTTTCCTCAGTGTAGGCTATACCCCCTAAATTAATTACAAACATTTAATACAGCATTACAACTAATGCTTTGTATAATACAATGTTCTCCATTCCCAGTTTTTCTAAATCCCACTCGTGCAATATAATGTGAAGAATGAGTTTATCTTCTGTCCCTCTCTCATCTGCAAACTTCAATGACCCGGGGTTTGGGGACATCTACTGGCCGGAAGCAGAACTGCAACAGTTCGGAACAAATTGCTCAAACCGGACAATGTGCAGTGTGAGCGTGTTTGTGATTGGTGGCAGGTATTAAATCTGATTGGTTTCTTCAGATATCCAATCAGATCGATAAAGGAAAAATGTTGTGACATCAGTCCCAATCACAATCATTATATTTCCCATCCCTCATTAGCATAGGGCTGTGTGGTTGCCTATTTAATCCGAGCTCGGAGCGGATTTCGGTCATTTCTGAGTTTGAAATTGAGTTTGAAAATGCCTGAGGACAAGAAAGCAGCTCCCAAGAAGGGCGCCAAGAAAACCTTGAGTAAAGTACCAGCCAAGGGCGGCAAGAAGCGGAGAAAGGCGAGGAAGGAGAGTTACTCCATCTACGTCTACAAAGTGATGAAGCAGGTTCACCCCGACACCGGCATCTCCTCAAAGGCCATGAGCATCATGAACTCCTTTGTGAACGATATTTTCGAGCGCATCGCGGGTGAGGCTTCCCGCCTGGCCCATTATAATAAACGCCGCACCATCAGCTCTCGGGAGATCCAGACCGCCGTTCGCCTGCTGCTGCCCGGGGAACTGGCCAAGCACGCCGTGTCGGAAGGGACAAAGGCGGTGACCAAATACACCAGCTCCAAGTAAAACTCCACAATGTACTGAAAAAAATGAACACAAAGGCTCTTTTAAGAGCCACCCACAGTCTCTCTGAAGACGCTGTACCGACACCTCTGGATGGAATCATTTTACGGTAGATAGTTTGACACTAACTGTCTCTCTATAACTTGTCCTTTTGTGATTTCTCTTGATATCGGACAGATTCTCATAATCACTGCTGGGTATAATCTGTGTGTCGATGTTCAATTTACAGCCAATAAACAAAAACGTGTCCCTGAACCTCTCATTTCAGTTCATTTTCCGCCCCTTCCCCCGCGTCTGACACTTCAGCGCTGTTTCAAGGCGGTGGATTCGAGTTCGGTCATTTCTTTCTCCTTCTCACGTTTGTTTGTTAATTATTCGGGACAAAACGAGGCTTTATTCCCGCCCGATTGAAAGGGAACGGAGAATGAAGCGGTTTGTAACAGATTCTGGAAGTTGTGACGACAAATGTGGAATAACAGAGTAAAAGATGAGATGTTTAAATATTTGTTTTTACGCGACATTATTTACTAAATCCGCTTCTTGTGTTACAAATATATTGGCGGGCTTTTCAAATTTCAAAAAAACGGTTCTGGTCGGTATTTTCCGCCCTTTTCTCATTGCTGGCTATTGAGTGGTGAATGAAACAACCCTCTGATTGGTTTAACGAACAGCTCAATGAGATTGAGAACACATGGACCAACCACAAGTGCCCCCACTGCAGTCCTCCAGAAGGTATAAGAAGGGCGAGTGCAGGAGGATTTCTTCATTCTTTGTGAAAGTGTTTGTGAGATTGTGGAAATGTCTGGAAGAGGAAAAACCGGCGGGAAAGCTCGGGCCAAGGCCAAGTCTCGCTCATCCCGGGCCGGACTGCAGTTCCCTGTGGGCCGTGTTCACTGCGGAAGGGGAACTACGCTGAACGTGTGGGTGCCGGAGCCCCGGTCTATCTGGCTGCTGTGCTCGAGTATCTGACGGCTGAAATCCTCGAGCTGGCCGGCAACGCCGCCCGCGACAACAAGAAGACCCGCATCATCCCCAGACACCTGCAGCTGGCCATCCGCAACGACGAGGAACTCAACAAGCTGCTGGGAGGGGTGACCATCGCCCAGGGTGGGGTGCTGCCTAATATCCAGGCCGTGCTGCTGCCGAAGAAAACCAGCAATGTGAGCGCCAAGAGCAAGTGAAGCGGACACGATTTGATCTGATAACCCAAAGGCTCTTTTCAGAGTCACCCACTGTGTCGGTGAAAGGGCTGGTTACTGTCGAAGCGAGTCATGAATCAATTTCATAGGGACTTGATTCCGATCCGAGAAACTAACAATAACTTGTTCAATACATATGATCCAGATCGGTCTGTTGCAGTACTCGCTTCCGGACAGCAGATGTCGCCAATCTCCCATAGATTGATCATTGCAGATTGTTTGGTGAATGAGACAAAAAATAACAAAATCGTCAGAATTGTCAATTGGGCGGGTGGGAGACAGAAATACCAGGGACGCATATGATTATTTTCTGTCTCATTCTCGGACAACACTGGCTCAGTCTGAGTTATTTTGCCCAGATTTGAACAGATGCTGACTGATATGCTGATTATTGTGTCAGCGATTGCTGAATTAAGAATGTGAGTGAAATTTTTTTTTGGATGTGAGTGAGGGAATTATTCTGTACCTGTCCGTCCCACATCTGCTCCCTCCCTTTTATGCATTTCCCATTCAAACAAGTTTCTCAAGGCCATGCGATTTCAACCCAGGCGATCACAGCTCTTTCCATCGCCGATTTGGTGGCTCTGAAAAGAGCCTTTGTTGCACTTGGTGCTGAAGCCGGGTCGGGTTTAGGCGCGCTCCCCGCGGATGCGGCGGGCCAGCTGGATGTCTTTGGGCATGATGGTGACTCGCTTGGCGTGGATGGCGCACAGGTTGGTGTCCTCAAACAGCCCGACCAGATAAGCCTCGCTGGCCTCCTGCAGGGCCATGACGGCCGAGCTCTGGAAGCGCAGGTCTGTCTTGAAGTCCTGAGCGATCTCTCGCACCAGGCGCTGGAAGGGCAGTTTGCGGATGAGCAGCTCGGTGGATTTCTGGTAGCGGCGGATCTCCCTCAGAGCCACAGTGCCGGGTCTGTAGCGATGAGGCTTCTTCACTCCGCCCGTGGCTGGAGCGCTCTTCCTGGCCGCTTTGGTAGCCAACTGTTTGCGAGGAGCTTTCCCGCCAGTCGATTTGCGCGCTGTCTGCTTGGTCCTGGCCATTTTCTCAACAAATCTCAAAACAACCTGAGACCCAGAGAGCGTTAATACGGAGTCAGCTCTGGGGCCGCCTTTTAAAGGGTCTAATTTGATCCGCCCCTGGCATGTGATTAGCTGAAGTCCCACACCCTGTCAGGGAGGGACCGCCCCGGGACTGTGATTGGCACATTTGAACCGAGCTCTGTCAGTCAGACCGAAACGGCGGGAAGTATTGTGCCCCAATTGGCTGAGCTGAAATTTAACATGAATTTCAAAATGCCCGCCAATTTCAGGTCATCAAATAACAGTTTCAAGAAAATCTCATTTCCCTCAAGCAATTTAAGAATCCCACTCTTTATAATCTCCATTATTTCCAACTCCTCAGCTCACATCTCAAGCTGTTTCACATTCCGGTTCATTCTCTGATCTGTCTGTAAACGGGCGGGAATTAAGCCCCGGTCATTGTTTTCCTGAACCGGACAAATTCCAGCTTCAATTTCAAAAATCCCGCTAGTTCCAGCCCGGTGAACCGCTCCTCAAACAGAAACTTCACATCGACCTGATAATTGAATGAAACACCGAGCAGAGAGGAGACAGCGGGAGAGGTTGTGAGGCGGGATTTTACTCTGAACGGAGAATGTAATGTCTGCGGAAAGACTCTGTATCACCACCTGTTCATTTATACCGTGAAACCGGGAATTCCGCTTTCTCTCGGGATGGCTGATCTCCCTTTACTGAATGTTGGGGAATCTCCCCATCTTAATTAAATATCGGAAACTGCTTCCCCACTCCGAAATCTTTCCTCTCCCCGTTCCCAGGTCAGTGCTCTCTCTGTGAGGCGGTGGGTGGCTCTTAGAAGAGCCTTTGTTTTGTGTTCGGTTAGAAAGGGTCGACTCGTTCAGCCGCCGAATCCATAGAGAGTGCGGCCCTGCCGTTTCAGAGCGTACACCACATCCATGGCAGTGACCGTCTTGCGCTTGGCGTGTTCAGTGTAGGTGACCGCGTCCCTGATCACATTCTCCAGGAAAACCTTCAGCACCCCGCGGGTTTCCTCGTAGATCAGACCCGAGATCCGCTTGACACCGCCACGGCGAGCCAGGCGGCGGATGGCTGGTTTGGTGATCCCCTGGATGTTATCACGAAGCACTTTCCGGTGCCGCTTGGCTCCGCCTTTGCCCAGTCCTTTGCCTCCTTTACCTCTGCCAGACATGATGATTCTTCACTCAGATCGCTGCTGAATGAACAGCGAACTTATGCTGGTTCCCTTTTTATGCAGCCTGTCCCGACCTGACTGAAACATTCACAGGATGATAGAGGGAGGGGAGGAGACAAAGTGAGACATTGAACAAAGAGGGGAGGAGACAGAGTGAGATATTAAACAGAGAGGGGAGGAGAGAGTCAGAGTAACGGACAGAGCAGAGAGCGGCCTCTGATCTTCCAGCTCCACCTCCAGCTTTCTCCACCCGCCAATTTCAAACCGTTTATCGATAACTGAACCGAAACACAGCGCTCCGCACATACCCTTATAGACTCGGGCTTCATATTCAAGGATTTCCAGAAACTCGGAGCTTTTAAATAAGCCCCATTACAATTAAGAGTCAGTAATATTCCTGCCCAAATACAGTCCCTTCTATAACATATCTACCCGTCTCCTTCCACTTCAGTGGCAGACCCGATTCTATCTCCCCACACATCCCCTCCCAGACCGGTTCAGCAGTTTACAAACACTTATTCCAGCTGATTTGGAGAATCTCATGTGTTGGGGTTTGAATTGTGATAGCGGCGGATCTCCGCCAGTTTTACCCTGTCACGGACTCTCGCCCTGAATCTGTGAGAAAAATGAACTGGGACTGGAGCCGAACACACGCCAGTTCGAGTGAGGCCCGGCCCGGACATATCGGAAACTGCTTCCCCAGCCCGAGATCGTTCCCAGGTCTGTGAGGCGGTGGGTGGCTCTTGGAAGAGCCTTTGTTTTGTGTTCTCTCTATTTTATTTCAGACAGTGGGGGTGGGGCGTGGGTAGTGAGTCACCAGGACCCTGGATTTATTTTCAATGATTTCCATCTGAAATCTGAGCCCGGCCCCGGGACAGGAATCATCTGATTCCGGGGTCAGCTCTTTTCTGAGAGACGTGGGTGGCTCTGAGAAGAGCCGTTGGGTTCAGATGTTCACAAGTTGCACTTGATTTTTTACTTCTTTTTGCCCGCTGCTTTCTTGGGCTTTGCTGACTTCGGCTTGGGCTTGGCCCTCGCTTTTTCTACCTTCTTCGCCTTCACCGGCTTCGGGGTTTTGGGCTTCTTAGCCGCCGCTTTCTTCTTAATTGGTGATTTCGCCGCCTTTTTCGTGATCGATTTCTTGACCGCTGATTTCTTGGCGGCCGGTTTCTTGGCCGTTAATTTCTTGACGGCTGTTTTTTTGTTCGCTGGTTTCTTTCCGGGAGATTTCTTGGTCACTTGTTTCTTCACCTTCTTTCCCACTTTTGCCTGAGTTTCCTTCTTAGCGACTCTGAAGGAGCCCGAGGCGCCCGTGCCCTTGATCTGCACCAGGGAGCCTTTTTCCACATTTCTCTTGATACTTAATTTAATCTGGGACCGGTGCTTCTCCACATCCAGGCCTTTGGCAGCCAGAACCTTCTTTATCGCGGCCAGAGATATCCCCTTGCGATCCTTGCAATCCGCCACAATCTTGAGGATCTGTTCGCCCAACGGGGGACCGGTGGGTCGGGGAACCGCCTTCTTCTTATTCGGAGCATTGGTTCGAGCGGCGGCGACGGCAGGAGGAGCCGTTTCGGCGGCTGCAGTGTCTGTCATGTCCGGGACTCTGGAGAAAATCTCTCTGACAGTCAGAGCTGGGTCAGAAATGAAACGAGAGGCGGCGGCACAGAGCAACTTAAAGGCACAGAGCGGACGGGGCGGAGACACCCTGCTGTCAGCTCCCGGACCCTCCAGCCTCTTTGTCTTTCTCTCTCCTCTTAAACTCGCCGGTTACAATTAAAAGCGGGCACTCAAGAGTCCCAGACTAGCCCCTTCCTATATCTAACACCGGAATGTTTGCTGTCGAAAAACTTTCACCGGAATTGAAAGCACCAGTTTCGATTTAAACCCGTTTCATTGCTGCACTGATCGCGCTCTCTCACCCGATCGCTGACAGGATCTCCGTTTTTCGTCTGAAATCTTGAATTGAACTCAAACCTTACCTTAATTTTTCACTTCGGAGCTCGGCAGGGGAGGAGGGCGATCCTTTGAAAGGGATTTTTTTTAATTTTACTGAAAAGCGACCCGGAAATACGGCGATGTGACCGGCCACACAAACACAGTGACATTAATCTAACCCGCCCGCCCGTTTAACACACTCTCTCTGACACAATGTTCACATCTTCACATTCACAGGACAAACTGGTCGCCAGATTGACAATTCCCGGGACAGGCTTTCCTACCCGCTCGGCCTGTGCTGCAGATTCTCGGGTGTTAGTTGTAGTTTCCCAGCTCAGTAACTGTTAAACACTCTGAGGCCGGCGCTCCTCACAGTGTCTGGTCCCCAGATTCAGTGGCAGGAGACATTCACAGCTGTTGGTGTGATAATTCACATCTGGTTTTAAAATATTATACTGTTCGTACACAGAAATATGTTTGGTTAAGACGATAATACAAATTATCCGCTCTGGGCTCTTCCAGTCTCCCTGTGTTTCTCTCTCCTCCTAAACTGACTGACAGACAATAGTAACTGGTGTCCTATCCGTCCCATTCTCAACACCCAGAGACGGCTCGTTACAGAATAAATTCAACACTAACAGGCAGTCCAGTGTCAGGCCGTTCCAGGCTGTTTCTCCCCACCTTTCCTTACTGGACTGGAGACTGATAAATGCACCGTCAATCCGGCTCATACATAATAGAAGGGACAGTGACCGTCTCACCAACAGCACCGGAGGTCTGTTCACAAACACTGAATCAGTCTTTACCTTCCACCAGGGTGTCGATATTAAGCTCAGTAACAGTATTTCGCTTTCATTTACAGCGCTGGAGAGAGACAAAGACAGACCGACAGATAAACAGACAGACAGAGACACACACACAGACAATGTATCAGTCTCACACTTCCTATCAGTATGTCCGTTTCACGCTCAGTAACAGTATCCCACATTCATATGCTGTGCAAAAGAGAGAGAGAGAAACTGACCTGTAATGTCCAGCATTCACCCAGTAACAAATTGGAAAAAATATTCCATTCCAATTGCTATTCCAAGGTGGAGTGACAGAAGATGCAGTCTCATCTCTCACTAAAATTATTTCAGAGACAGACACATTATTAATCCTATTCTCAGGGACAGTGTCACACATTTAACCCTCTCTTGCATGTTTCACCCTTTGTAATCTTGCAGCTCAGGCCCATTCAGTATTTCTCTCAGTGACCGAGAGTTTCATTCCGATTGAAATAATCTGGGACTGTTGCTGTCAGATGTTAATCCCACACGGTCGCAGCAAATATACGGACTCCCACTTTCCTCCGCTGTTTCTCCAGGATTGGTTTGAGAAATCCTCCCTCCAGTTTCGGAGTCACGCGTTGCTTTATCAGTCAGGGAGCCAAGAATGAACAGAACCAATTGGCTCATTTCACAGCCGCCCATTTTATCCATGAAAGGCCTTTTACCATCAAAAGATACCGAGAGAAACAGCAGGGATGGAAACATCGAGTTTAATAGTGAGAGATTGTACAGTCAGTCTGGATTCCAGCGTTAGGCACTGGTGGAATCCCATCTGTTTCCATTCTGGTGCCTGTTCCTGCACTGCCTGTGGACCCCATTCCCTCTGACCTTTCTGAGAGTGATAATATACATACTGTGTGTGAGAAGGAGTTGGCTGCACTGTTCCTTTGTCTCGGGGGGAGGAAACTTCACATTCATTCTGGATCCTTCTCGGATTTGCTCAGACTCTGAAAAATTCCAATTGGGGAAAGTTTCCATCGATTTTTGTATTGGGAATTAAACCAGATATCTGCGCATGCGTGACCCAGCCCCGCCCCCAACGCTGATTGTTGGTGAGCAGAAGAGCGCATGCGCGCTCCCCTCCCCCAGCTTGGCCTGTGGGCGCCATTCACTCAGTGAGCGGAAGAAGATGGTTTGAAACAGCCGGGAATGGAGAGATCACGGCCCCCGGGGGAAGGGAGCAAAGAGCAGCCTCGTTACAGCAGCTCATCACTTCGGGACCGTGTCCGCAGATGGGCTCAGAGATCGGCATTGAGTCCAGCGTAAGGGCCGGGGAGTCCGGGGTCTGTTTGTAAGAGGCGGAGTGGATCAGGAACTGGTCCCGGAACATGGAGTGAGCGGGGGAAGGGAGAGGTCATTCTCGGGCTGTGTGTGTACAGGGTGTGTCCAGGGGAAGGGAGAGAGAATGGGAAGAACCTGCTATTTAAAATCATTGCTGCTTTCTCTCCCCAAACCAGTAGTGAATGTTCCTGGTTTAGTTCCAGTCTCACCCTGTTTATTGTTATTGGACAGTGAAGAGTGGAACCAGAGCCGGACAGTAAGGATGTGGGGAGTTATACAAAGAGCATCGATTGAAAGCACCAGGTGAGAAGTGTGAAGGTCACATTTCAAACAGCGGCTGTTTGCTTTCAGTTGAACGGTTAGTCCCATGGGAGAGGGGATTAGAAACCCGACCTGTACAAAGGTCCCTGCCACATCGGGTAGTCCCATTCATGGATCAGTGCAGGGGTTGCATTTTGTCTGGATGTCACGAAATTGTTCTAAAACAGCCTAACACACCTGGTATGCTGAAGCTGAGTGCTGCAGGACTGCAGTCGAGTCAGACACTGACACTGTATCACTGGTTTTCATTTGTGGATGTTGAAAATAATTATTAACAGAGCTATTAAACTGATCACTTTTGTATTTTCGACCTCACCTGTTATTGAGTGACAAGAGATAATTTTCTTTCTGCAGGCAAATCCGAGAAGGATCCAGAATGAATGTGAAGTTTCCTCCCCCCGAGACAAAGGAACAGTGCAGCCAACTCCTTCTCACACACAGTATGTATATTATCAATCTCACAGCACAGAGACACAGACAGGTCATCAGTTCCACAGTCTCAGACAGCAGAAGTAGTCAGTTCCACACTGATCCCAAGTTCCACAGACACATCTTCAATCCAACAGTCAAACAGAGCAGGTGAGGCAGACGCTGTTCCATTGCACCCGAACTCAGTCCCGCTGACAGGTAGATACAAAAATCCCAGTCCAAAGTCACACTATCAGATTGTCAATTTCCAAGAAGTGCAGCATTCGCCATGAATTAAAAACCAGATACCCCGAGATTCCAATTGAATACCAGACAAGAACCCTCACACCCACACGTGAGTTTAATACATGCAGTATCCATTCGAATAGTGTACCATTCGAATACAAATTGCAAGTCCAAAAATCATGTACAATATCAGATTGAGAAATCCTGTGACAGTGTAACCTGAGAAACAAATTAGATACCAGTTTATAATACACTCATAGCATGAGATTTAAAGATACAGTATCAATTCCTTTACTGCAGGCTGATCGACACATTATATACCAATTCAAAAATGTCACCATATCAGCTTGAAAGAAATATTATCATTCACAATAGTACTCACAGAGATACTGATATGATACTAGTCCAAAAAACACAAATCTTCTGATTAAAACCTCCAGCATCAAATCCTAAAGTGTATCCATGTTTACCAATTAAATACTGGGAAAAACTGTTTAAACATTAAGATAGTAAAGCTACAGTATTGAACACCATAATGTAATCTGAGAGAATAATTATATACAGATACAGAATGAATCTCACACTCAGATACAGTACAGAGACACACAAACACAAAATGAATCCCACACTCACATACAGTACTAGAGGTTGCCAGACACAGAGTGAATCCAACACTCAAATATGGCACGAGAGATGTCAGATACAGAATATATCCCACACTGACATACAGTACCAAGGACTGACAGATAGCAAAACCATCCCACACTCTCATAAAGCACTAGAGACTGAGAGATACAAAATAAATCCCAAACTCAAACACAGTACCTGAGATTGGCAGATACAGAATGAAGACCACACTCACAAGCAGTACCTGAGTTTGACAGATACAGAATGAATCTCACACTCATACACAGTACCAGAGACTGACAGATACAGAATGAATCCCACACTCACACACAGTACCTGAGATTGGCAGATACAGAATGAATCTCACACACAGCACCAGAGACTGACAGATACAGAATGAATCCCACACTCACACACAGTGCCAGAGACTGAGAGATACAGAATGAATGCCACACTCACACGCAGTACCTGAGATTGGCAGATACAGAATTAATCTCACACTCACACACAGTACCAGAGACTGACAGATACAGTATGAATCTCACACCAACATACATTATGAGAAACTGCATATATGGAAATAATTCAACACCCACACACAGTACTAGAGAATCTATATGCAGAATGAATCCCACAGTCAAATAGAGTACCAGAGAGTGACAGTTACAGCATGAATCCCACACTCACAGTCAGTACCAGAGACTGAGAGATACAAAGTGAATCTCACAGTCACCTACATTAGTGCAGGCTGAGTTACACATTACGTACCAGAGCAAAAATCTCACAGTCGCAGATCGAAAGATACCTCATCAATTCCATCAATGCTGTCTTAGTGACACATTACATACCAGTGCAAAAATCTCATAGTGTCAGATTTAAAGGTGCAGTATCAATTCTATTAGCGCAGACTGAGCTACATATTAGATATATTGGTAAATACTCATGGAGTATTATACTGAAATAAACAGTATCAATACCATTGCTACAGACTGAACTACACATTATATACGAGTCCAAAAACCTCATAAATGATCAGACTGGAAAATAGAGTTTCAATTCTATTGGCACTGCCTGAGCTGTACATTACATACCAGACTGGAAATCCCATAAAATATTAGACTAAAATATGTAGTATCGATTTCATGAGTGCAGACTGAGCCACACATTATATAGCAGTCCAAGAATCTCATACCTTATCAGACTGAGCTACATGTTACACACCAGTCCAAAAATCTCATACAGTTTAGACTGAGATACAGAATTAATCCCATTATTGCAGAATAAACTAAACATTACATAAGGGTCCAATAATTTCACCGGGAACAGATTGAAAGGTACATTATCATTCACAATAAAGTTCATAGATTAAGATGTAATACTACTCCAAAACTCACACACATTGTTTGATTAAAGAAAATTGAAAAGTGTATCCATATTAACAAATTAAATACTCGATGGAGAACTGTATATAATTTAAAGTATTAAATCTACAGTTTCAAAAACGATACTGTAAACTGAAATAAGAACACCGAATGAATCCAGACTTGCACATTGTCTCAGAGACTGAATTACAGAATGAATCGCACACTGAGATAAAGTAGCAGAGACTGACAGATACAGAATGAATCCATCACTTATATGTAATACCCCTGAGACTGAGAGATGCAGAATATACCCCATGCTCACACTCAGTACCAGAGACTGACAGATATAGAATGAATCCTACACTTACATACAGTATCCGGAACAGAATGAATCTCACTCACGCACAGTACCAGGGACTGACAGATACAGAATGAATCTCTCACTCAAAAAGTACCAGAGACTGACGGATACAGAATGAATGTCACAGTCACATTACTGCAGACTGAGTTACACTTTACAGACCAGTCCAAAGATCTCATAGTATCAGATTGAAAGATAAAGTATAAATTCCATTAGTGCAGACTGAGCTACATATTAGATATATTGGTAAATATTCAGTATTATACAGATATAAATATTATCAATACCATTGGTGCAGACTGAGCTACACATGACATACGAGTCCAAAAATCACATAAATGATCAGACTGAAAGATATAGTTTAAATTCTTTTAGCACCGCCTGAGCTAAACATTATATAACAGTCCAACAATCTTATACAATGTTAGACTGAAAGGTACAGTATCGATTTCATTAGTGCAGACTGAGCCACACATTATATAGCAATCCAAGAATCTCATAACTTATCAGACTCAAAGATATAATATCAATTCCATTAGCACAGACTGAACGACATGTTACTCACCAGTCCAAAAACTTCATACAGTATAAGACTGATAGATACAGTATCAATTCATTTTGTGCAGGATGAGCTACATATTACATATCGTGTCCAAAAATCACATGTCGTGTTAGACTCAGATACAGAATTAATCCCATTATTGCAGACTGAGCTACTCATTACATACCAGTCCAATAATTTCACCGGGAACAGATTGAAACGTACATCATCATTCACAATACAGTTCAGAGATTAAGATATAATACTGCTCCAAAACTCTCACACATTGTTTGAATAAAGAAAATCGAAAAATGTATCCATGTTAACAACGTAAATAATCGACGAAGAACTATATATAATTTAAAGCATTAAAGATACAGTTTCAAATACGATACTGTAAACTGAAATAAGAATACAGAATGAATCCAGACTTGTACATTGTCTCAGAGACTGAATGACAGAATGAATCCCACACTGAGATAAAGTAGCAGAGAATGGCAGATACAGAATGAATCCCACACTCACATACAGCACCAGGAAATGACAGATACAGAAATAATCCCACACTCACATAAAGTACCAGAGACTGACAGATACAGAATGAATCCATCACTTATATATAGTACCTGAGACTGAAAGATGCTGAACATACCCCATGCTCACACTCAGTACCAGAGATTGAAGATTCTGAATGAATCCCAAAATCACGCACAGTACCAGAGACTGACAATGACAGAATCAACCCCACTCTCATATACAGTGCTAGAGACTGACATCTACTGGCCGTAAGCGAGAACTGTAATGAGGGAACAAATTCACATTATCTGTCGTGGTTGCAGAAACAGGATAATGTGCAATGTGATGGAAGTTTCGGTCTGCAACTTTTACTCTCGTATTTTTGCACTTTTTGACGGTGAAAAATGAAGACAATTGATTCATAATAAAGTTTTTGTTTCACTCATTCGATAGTTGTGAATTTACCCCATTGTATTTCACTTTACATTGCGAAGTATTTCTCGCTGATATCTCAGGATGATTTACATTGCACCTCTACCCCATTTAGACTCTTATTTTCCAAGCAGTATGTGGCCTCCTTATTCCCCCGAGCGAAATGCACCACCTCACACTTTTCTATATTGAAATTCAATGACCATTGACACGGCCGTTCTGCAAGTTTATTTTGTCCCAGTCTTCCTCAATATTGACTATACGCCCTAAATCGATTACAAGAATTTAACACAGCATTACAAGTAGTTTTTGGTCCAAAAAAATGTACTTGCAGCTCGTCTCCATTTTTTCTAAATCCCACCCGTGCAATATAATGTGAAGAATGAGTTTATCTTCTGTCCCTCTCTCATCTGCAAACTTCAATGTCCCGGGGTTTGGGGACATCTACTGGCCGAAAGCAGAACTGCAACAGTTCGGAACAAATTGCTGAAACCGGACAATGTGCAGTGTGAGCGTGTTTGTGATTGGTGGCAGGTACTAAATCTGATTTTTTAAACCTGCCCATTAACCTTTAGTGTTTGTTATTGAACAGTAAACAGAGCCGGACAGTAAGGATATGGGGAGTTATACAAAGAGCATCTATTGCAGGCATCAGGTGAGAAGTGTGAAGGTCACATTTTAAACAGCGGCTGTTTTGTTTCGGTTGAACGGTTAGTCCCATGAGAAAGGGGAGTAGAAATCTGATATGTACAAAGGTCCCTGCCCAATCGGGTAGACCCATTCATGGATCAGTGCAGGGGTTGGGTTGTGTCTGGATGTCACAAAATTGTAAAATTGCGCAACACACCTGGTGTGCAGAAGCTGAGTGCTGCAGTACTGCAGTGGAATCAGACACTGACACTGTTTGTATCGCTGTTTTTCCTTTGTGGATATTACAATGATTATTAACAGAGAGATTCAATTGATCACTTTTGGTTTTTTCTACCTCACCTGTTCTTGAGTTACAAGAGACAGTTTTTTTTCCATCAGTCAATTCGTTGAAGGACCCAGAATCAGTGTGATGTTTACTCCACCCGAGGCACAAGGAGCAGTCAGTGCAGCCAGCTCCTTCTCACACACAGTATGTACATTAACACTCAGAGCATAGAGACACAGACAGGCATCAGTTCCACATTCTCAGATAGCAGAAATGGTCAATACCACACTGATCCCAATCCAACAGTCAAACAGAGCAGGAGAGACAGACGGAATTTCTATTTCACAATGACTCAGTACCGCTGACTGGCAAATAAATAATTCCCAGTCCAAAATCACTCCCAGTTTCAGATTGAAAGGCACTGTTTCAATTCTCACATTATTTCAGCCTGAGCTACAAATTAAATACCAGATAGAACTGACACATGGTACTGATTGATAGATACAGAGTGAATAACAATAGTGTACTCCAAGATTAAAAATAAATACCAGCCCTCAATTCACACACATTTTGAGTTTAAAGGTGCAGTATTCATGCCAATAGTGCACCCTGAGATACAAATTAGATACCAATTCAGATGTTACCCATATTTGACTCACATATATGTTCAAAAACCTCATGGTGTCAGAATGAAATGTACAGTTTTAATTCCTTTACTGCAGATTGAGGTACACGTTAGATACCAGTCCAAAATTCTCATACAGTATAAAACTGAAAGATATAGTATTGATTTGATTAGTACAGACTGACGTACACATTACATACCAGCACAAAAATCTCTCACAGTATGAGACTGAAAGATGCAGTATCATCCCATTAGTGCAGATTGAGCGACACATTATATACCAGTCCAAAAATCACATTCAGGGTCAAACTGAAAGGCACAGTATGAATTCCATTACAGCAGACTGAGCTACACATTATATACCAGTTCAAAAAACAGATTCAGGGTCATGCCGAATGATGCAGTATCAATCCCATTAGTGCAGAATGAGTTACACATTACACACCAGTCTAAATATATTCCGCAGCATCAGACTGAAAGATACAGTATCAATTCCATTCGTGCAGACTGAGCTACACATTATATACAGTCCAAAATTCGCATGCAGTGTCGTACTGAAATATACAGTATGAATCCTATTAGTGTGGACTAAGCCACACATTACAAACCAGTCCAAAAATCTCTCTCAGTGTCTGACTGAAAGCTAGAGTGTCAATTCCATTCGTACAGACTGAACTACACATTACATATCAGTCCAAAAATCACTTCAAGCTCATGCTGAAATGTACAGCATCAATTCCATAAGTGTTGACTGAACCACACATTGCATACTAGAACAAAAAAAAATCACAGTGTCAGATTGACAGAAAACGTATCAATTCCATCAATGCTGAATGAGCAACAAATTACATACAACCCATAAATCTCATACAGTGTCAGACTGAAAGATACTTTATCAATTGCATTAGTGCAGGCTGAGCTACACATTATATATAGTCCAAAATTTGCATAGTGTATCCCACTGAAAGATACAGTAACAATTCCTTTACTGCAAACTGAGCTACACATTACCTACCAGTCCAAAAATCACATTCTTGGCCATGCTGAAAGATACAGTATCAATCCCATTATTGCAGACTGAGCTACACCTTACACACCAGTCTAAATATATTACACAGTAGCAGAATAAAAGGTACAGCATCAATTCCATTAGTGCAGACTAAGCTACACATTACATACCGGTCCAAAAACCTCACACGGTATCGGACTGAAAGATACAGTATCATTCTTATTATAGCTGATTGAGCCCCAGTATCAATTTGATTTGTACAGACTGAGCTACACATTCCATACCAGTTCAAAAACCTCATACTTCATCTTTAAGTCTGTTACTGTATCAATTCCATTATAGCTGACTGAGCTACACCTTACAGACTAATCTAAATATATTACACAGAATCAGACTGAAAGATACAGTATCAATTCCATTAGCGCAGACTGAGCTGCACAAGCAATACCAGTCCAATAATTTCACAGTAAAAGATGAAATGTAAATTATCATTTACAATAGTCTTCAGAGATTAAAGTGTAATCCTACACCAAAACTCACACACGTTGTTTGATTAAAACAAAATCCAAAAGTTTATCCATAATTACAAATTAATGCTAGACAAAAGATTGTGCATACATTAATGAATTAAACATACAGTTTCAAGCAATATACTGTAACATGAAATAAGAATACAGAACGAATCCAGACTTGCACTTTGTCCCAGAGACGGAGTTACACAATGAATCCCACACTCACACGCAGTACCAGAGACTGACAAGAATAGAATGAATCCTACATTCACATAAAGCACCAGAGACTGACAGATAAAGAATAAATCCCACACACACACATACACACACACAGTACCGGAGACTGACAGACACAGAATGAATCTCACACTCAATACAGTCCCAGAAACTGACAGAGAATTAATCCCAAACTCACATACATTCTGATATCGACTGGCTGTAAGGGAGAACTGTAACAGAGTGGAACAAATTCACATTATCTGTCGTTGATACAGATTCAGGACAATGTGCAATGGGAGGAAATAGTTTCTCTCTGTAACTTCTGCTCTCGTAATTTTTCATATTTTGTCAGTGAAAATGAAGACAATTGATTCATAATAATGTTCTTGCTTTGCTCATTCGAAAGTTGCCCCATTATGTTTCACTCTACATTGCGCAATATTTCTGTCTGATTTCTCAGGACACGATTTATATTAATTCAAATAAACCGAACTGAAACACAAATAAAAACTGAGCGCAAATCTGGAAGTTCCAATGACCGTCAAAAGTGAAAGGGATAAAACATAGAAAAAATTAAAACCGAAAATGCTGGAAAGACTCAGCAGGTCCGGCAGCATCTGTGGAGAAGGGAAGCTCGGGTTAACGGTTCAGGTCAATGACCCTTCTATAGATCAGAAAGGTTAATCCGACATAATTTAAATAAGGAACTGGAATCTGCAGAGGGAAAAACTTCAGAAAATCAATTAATTTCACTGAATCCGGGCAATTGTGTCCTGTGTCCACTGTACAGATCAGGAGAAATAATAATACAAAGGAACAAAGTTAAATTCAACGTTATGGGGGAAATAAATGAATATTTAAAATATTTTTATGATATAAATTAGACCCGTTTGTGTTTTGGAAACACTATCCCTCTGAACATCATCAAATTCGGTTCCAGTCTTGGTGTTTCTGAATTCAGCGTGCTGGGATTCAAACCTGTTGGAATTAACTGTTTGGAAGGCAGCTTTACTCACCATTATAGCGCCTTATTTCACGAGGAGAGAGAAGTGGAGTGTTTCTGTGGAGTTTCACACTGAATTGCGCCCTTTGGGTTTTTGGTACTTTAATCACAGACAATAAATAGTTCCCAAACATCAGCCCCTGAACAGACACAACAAGCTGGTGGAATTTCTCATTCATAGATATTAAATAAAAGGATGACAAAAGCAAATAGGAAGAGGTTAGGAAGAAGTCACAAAAACAATTAGGGAAGAAAACAGGAACCACGAAATCAAATTATCAAGGAATATGAAAAGAAATAATAAATTTTTCGACAGACACAAAAATAACAAAATGAAAATCAGAATAGTTTGAGTGCCACTGAGGGATGCACAAGATAAACTCACAGGTAACGTCAGCGAAATAGCAGAAATATTGAATTGTTACTTTGCTCATATTTACCCGGGAGTTTAACAGGGTGAACATGATATTAAAGGAAGAGGTCAATAAAGATATCAAGACATTTAAGTTAGAAAGGGTGGTTAAACTGGTCCTGATGGATTGTATCCGTGCATATTAAATGAAGCAAGGGAAGAGATAGCAGAGGCACTGTTACATATATAGACAAAATCATCACAAAATGGAATAGTGCCAAAGGACTGGATGACAGCTAATGGGATTGTTATATTTTAAAACAGGAGATAGAACAAGTGCAGGGAACTATAGACCAGTTAACGAAAGGTCGGTGGTGGGGATGATCATGGAATCCTTCACTCAATGATGCAGTCGATAAACATCTAGAAACCGAAAATATAATAAGGAATCGTCAGCACGGATTTCAGAAAGGGAAGGTTTAATAGTTTGACAGAAGGTTTGACAGTTTAATTTACAGTTCAACAGAACTTATCTCCTTTTCAATTCTGTTCCTTTAGAAATAAACCTCTGTGTTTGTTTTCTATGACATTATCAACCTGTGTTGCTACTTTAATGATTTGTCAATCTGTACCCCTAAATTCCTTTGCTCTTCGACCCCATTTAGACTCTTGTTTTCCAAGCAGGATGTGGCCTCCTTATTCCCCCGAGCAAAATGCACCACGTCACACATTTCAATATGGAAATTCAATGGCCATTTACACCGCCTTTCAGCAAGTTTATTAAAGTCTTCTTGAATTTTGTTAGATTCTTCCTCAGTATAGGCTATACCCACTAAATAATTACAAGCATTTCACACGACATTACAACAAATGTTTGCTCCAACAAAATGTTCTCCATTCCCAGTTTCTCTGAATCCCACTCGTGCAATATAATGTGAAGAATGAGTTTATCTTCTGCCCCTCTCTCATCTGCAAACTTCAATGTCAGGGGTTTGGGGACATCTATTGGCCGGAAGCAGAACTGCAACAGTTCGGAACAAATTGCTCAAACCGGACAATGTGCAGTGTGAGCGTGTTTGTGATTGGTGGCAGATACTGAATCTGATTGGATATCTGAAGAAACCTATCAGAGAGTGAAAGGAAAAGGTGACGTTTATCACTCCCAATGACCCAATCACAATCATTGCCTTCCACCATCCCTCATTAGCATCGGGTTGTGGGGCTGCCTATTTAATCCGAGCTCGGATTGGATTTGTGTCATTTCTGGGTCTGAAATTGAGTTTTGAGATGCCTGAGGACAAGAAAGCAGCTCCCAAGAAGGGCGCCAAGAAAACCTTAAGTAAAGCACCAGCCAAGGGCGGCAAGAAGCGGAGAAAGTCGAGGAAGGAGAGTTACTCCATCTACGTCTACAAAGTGATGAAGCAGGTTCACCCCGACACCGGCATCTCCTCAAAGGCCATGAGCATCATGAACTCCTTTGTGAACGATATTTTCGAGCGCATCGCGGGTGAGGCTTCCCGCCTGGCCCATTATAATAAACGCCACACCATCAGCTCCCGGGAGATCCAGACCGCTGTGCGCCTGTTGCTGCCCGGAGAACTGGCCAAACACGCCGTGTCGGAAGGGACAAAGGCGGTGACCAAGTACACCAGCTCCAAGTAAAACTCCACAATCAACTGAAAAAAAATAAACACAAAGGCTCTTTTAAGAGCCACCCACAGTCTCTCTGAAGACGCTGTACCGACCCCTCTGTATGGAATCATTTTACTGTAGATAGTTTGATACTAACTGTCTCTCTATAACTCTTGTGCTTTTCTAATTTCTCTTGAAATCTGGAAGATTCTCATAATCACTGCCAGGTATAATCTATGTGTCGCTTTCTATTTAGTTCCAATAACCAAAAACGTGTCCCTGATCCTCTCATTCCCGTTCATATTACGCCCCTTCCCCCGCGTCTGCCCCTTCATAGCCGTCTTAAAGCGATGGATTAGACGTCATTTCTTTCTCCTTTTCACGTTTGTTTGTTCATTATTCTGGAATATCACTTTCAGAACCGCAATCTTTGAAATGCAGCAACCCTGAAAGGGACGTCACACCGAGTACAGAATAGTCTAAAGGCTCTGTCACTGTTCGGCTTCTTACACCAGGAGTCTCGGCTCCGGTTTCGATCGCGCTGCAGCTCCAGTGAACAGGCATCAATCCACAATCTGTGGTTTGTTACTTTTACAAAGATTGAGCTGGAATCTGCCCCGTTACAAAATGGGACTTTATTCCCGCCGGATTGAAAGCGAACGGTGAAGGGAGCCGGATTTTAAACGGATTGTAAAAGATTCTGGAAGTTGTGACGGGAAATGTGCAATAACAGAGTAAAAGGAGAGAGATTTTTTAATCTTTGTCTTAAGGCGACATTATTTACTAAATCCGCTTCTTGTGTTACAAATATTTTGGCGGGCTTTTCAAATTTCAAAAAAACGGTTCAGTTCGGTATTTTCCGCCCTTTTCTCATTGCCGGCTATTGATTGGCGAATAAAACAGCTCTCTGATTGGGCTGTTCGCTAAACCAATGAGATTGACAACAGATTGACCAATTACAAGTGCCCCCACTTTATACCACCAGAAGGTATGAGAAGGGCGAGTGCGGGAGGATTTATTCATTCTTTGTGAAAGTGTTTGTGAGATTGTGGAAATGTCTGGAAGAGGAAAAACCGGCGGGAAAGCTCGGGCCAAGGCCAAGTCTCGCTCATCCCGGGCCGGACTGCAGTTCCCTGTGGGCCGTGTTCACAGGCTCCTGCGAAAGGGGAACTATGCTGAACGTGTGGGTGCCGGAGCCCCGGTCTATCTGGCTGCTGTGCTCGAGTATCTGACGGCTGAAATCCTCGAGCTGGCCGGCAACGCGGCCCGCGACAACAAGAAGACCCGCATCATCCCCAGACACCTGCAGCTGGCCATCCGCAACGACGAGGAGCTCAACAAGCTGCTGGGACGGGTGACCATCGCTCAGGGCGGGGTGCTGCCTAATATCCAGGCCGTGCTGCTGCCGAAGAAAACCAGCAATGTGAGCTCCAAGAGCAAGTAAATCGGCCAAGATTTAATCTGATAAACCCAAAGGTTCTTTTCAGAGCCACCCACGGTATCTGTGAAAGGGCTGGTTACTGTCTGAAGAGACTGACCTATTGATCACAGTTGTCCCCGGTCTACGTTGATATATTACATCATTATAGCGGTTAAAGGAATGGGAGCCAATGTAAGTCACCGAACACATGGGTGACAGGTGAACGGGAGTTGGAGGGAGTTAGAATAGGGCAACGGAGATTTGGAGGAGTTCATGTTTACAGAGCGTGGAAGATCGGAGGCTGACCAGGAGAGCATTGGAACAGCAAAGTCTGGAGGTAACAAGGGAATGGATGAGGGTTTCAGCACCAGATCAGCTGAGGCAGGGGCGGAGACGCGCGATGTTTCAAAGGTGGAATTATGTCTTGGTGATGGAGCGGATATGTGGTCGGATGCTCATCTCAGGGTCAGATAGGACACAAAGGTTGCGAACGGTCATATTCCGGCTCACACAGTGGCCAGGGAGAAGTCTCTGTCCATCCCGGTCCCTGAATCGATCCAGTCCCCAAACAGGACCTGGGTCTGTCCATCCCGACCACTGAATCTATCCAGTCCCCACACAGGATCTGGGTCAGTCCATCCCGGTCCCTGAATCTATCCAGTCCCCACACAGGACCTGGGTCTGTCCATCCCGGTACCTGAATCGATCCAATTTCACACTGACTCCAGCTCTAATTCAATTCATAATAGCCACACATGACCAATCTCCATCCATCCATGTCCCTGAATCTATCCAGTCCTCAATGACCTCAGCTCTAATTAAACTCATTTTACCCACACAGGACCTGTCTCTGTCCATCCCGGTCCCTGAATCACTGCAGTCCCCACACAGGACCTGGGTCTGTCCATGCAATACCTGAATCTATCCAGTCCCCAAACAGGACCTGGGTCTGTCCATTCCGTTCCCTGAATCTGTCGTGTCCCCAAAGACTTCAGCTCTAATAAACACATTGTACCCACACAGGAACTGTCTCTGTCCATCCCAGGACCTGAATCTATCCAGTCCCCACACAGGACCAGTCTCCATCCATCCCAGTGCCTGATTCTATCCAGTCCCCGCACAGGATCATTCTCCATCCATCCCAGTGCCTGATTCTATCCAGTCCCATACTGACCCAAGTACGGAAAGGTATAGAGTGCCTTCCACACCGATTTATGTTTATTAAACTATTGGGCGCCTCCTGTCAGCGACAAATCTGAAAACTAAAACTGTCCCTCTTCCAACGGTTCCGTAGCGGCATTGATTGATTTTATTATGATAGTGATTGTATTGGAACTGTAGTGTGCCTCATTTATTGAATTTAAATGATATATTCCGCCTTTTTTTCTGGAAATCCTTGAATATCATGCCGGAGTCTGTAAGGATTGTGTCTGAATTTGTATTTCCTATTTGATGCTGGTGAAAATTTTATAATTGTAAACAATTTTACAACACCAAGTTATAGTCCAGCAATTTTATTTTAAATTCACTAATTTTATAAAGGACGGTAACTAATTGCTGGAGGCGGAGCTTGAAGTTGCACGTCTTCTCGTCCGTCATTCTGAGCCAGGCTCCTCCCCTCCCGCACTTCATGCTCTGTCTTTCATTCAGACACTCCTCCCCGGCCTCTCCGATAATGTGCCTATCTCAACCAGGTCGGGGCGGGCTTTAGAAATACAGAAGAAAGGCGAGAGTCTTTCATTCAGCAGCGATCTGAGTGAAGAATCATCATGTCTGGCAGAGGTAAAGGAGGCAAAGGACTGGGCAAAGGCGGAGCCAAGCGGCACCGGAAAGTGCTTCGTGATAACATCCAGGGGATCACCAAACCAGCCATCCGCCGTCTGGCTCGCCGTGGCGGTGTCAAGCGGATCTCGGGTCTGATCTACGAGGAAACCCGCGGGGTGCTGAAGGTTTTCCTGGAGAATGTGATCAGGGACGCGGTCACCTACACTGAACACGCCAAGCGCAAGACGGTCACTGCCATGGATGTGGTGTACGCTCTGAAACGGCAGGGCCGCACTCTCTATGGATTCGGCGGCTGAACAACTCGACCCTTTCTAACCGAACACAAAACAAAGGCTCTTCTAAGAGCCAACCACCGCCTCACAGAGAGAGCACTGACCTGGGAACTGGTGCGGGGATATGTGGGGCTACGGAATAGTTTTATAATTAAGGAGTTTTCTGTGACACACAGAACGGTGACGTGGGATCGGCGGTGTGCTGCACCGGTTACTGAGAGGAAAATTTCCCTTCTTGAATGCACTGAATTGTCCAGGGAACGTTACAAGTGAGTTTACCCGGACATGCATTCCCCCTCGGTGAAATGCTCCTTCACTCCATTCGCTCTGTTTTGGTTGCATTTATCAGTCAGATATTGTGATGTGGGACCGGGGGTTTCCATGGGAGAACAGGTTCAGCTGAGCCGCTGTGATAAGGGCCCAGCTTGTGATATGGATTTTCCCTCTGACGGTTGTTCTGACACTGATACTGAGAGGGTTTGTGAAATTGAACCGTTTGAACTCCGTCATTGGGGACCTGGAATTACCACAGGCCCAACTGGCAAAGCCCGCTGGAAATAGAGGCTACTTCTCATTGGTTGCTTTGTTTGAAAACCAAATTCCTTAACGAATCGGAGAGACGACAATAAGAAAACAGAGCAAATTATTGGCCCAATTGACCGATTTTTTTTAAATTTGAAAAAAGCCGCCAATTTCAGTTTATGAAATAAGTGAATTACTCGGCCATGTCGCTTTTAGACAAAGACTTAAAATCTCTTTGTAATAATGTTATTCCGTATTACATGTTCCAAATTCCGAGCGCTGTTTTAAAAATTGTAAACAATTTTACAACACCAAGTTATAGTCCAGCAATTTTATTTTAAATTCACAAGCTTTCGGAGATTTTCTCCTTCCTCAGGCAAATGTTTCAAGATCTCCTTGAAGCCTACGCATTTATACATATTGAACAATAATACATGGTGTTTACAGACTGCCCCTGCAACTGCCCGTTGCCAAGGCAATCACCGTGTTCAGACAGAGAGGTGTTACCTGCAGAACCTCCGAATACACATTCAACAAAAAAACAAACAGGGAAAAAAAAGCAGAGAAAAAAAAACACAGAGAGAGGCAGAAACATCCGGAAGGCAGACCCATTATATTAAAAACAGATAACATTTGTTCGCTGGTGGGGTAACGTGTAGCGTGACATGAACCCAAGATCCCGGTTGAGGCCGTCCTCATGGGTGCGGAACTTGGCTATCAATTTCTGCTCGACGATTTTGCGTTGTCGTGTGTCTCGAAGGCCGCCTTGGAGTACGCTTACCCGAAGGTCGGTGGATGAATGTCCATGACTGCTGAAGTGTTCCCCGACTGGGAGGGAACCCTCCTGTTTGGCGATTGTTGCGCGGTGTCCGTTTTAAAAACACATTGTCTATCACTTGCGGAATAAAACCCCATTCAAAGATTGCTGATATGGACAAATTTCACTTCTACCTGTAAAAATAACAAATTACACGTTATCGATTGATTCCGTTGCAGGGACTGAACAGAAACCGTGTGTCCTGAAAACGGAATCATTGACGAAGCCTTAAAATGTGCCGATTCTTTTCTCCAATCATTCATTCTGCATTGTTACACTGCGGGGAACGTGCTGCTAATATGCGGGATATTAACATCAGTAATTAATTATTTCAGAGATTGGCTCCACAGTGAGAAAGAGGAAGTAACTAAATTCTGATTCTTAGCCCTGAAAGTGGTGGTTAACGGGAAAACCGGGGGCAGTGTAAATCTGAATGAGAGCGAGAGCAAAGCAAAAGGGGAATTGAATGGACCCCGGACCCGTGTTCACTTTATTGGGCAGTAAATTCTACGGAGACAAACATTAAAATTGGGCAGTTTCACTGACTTTCTTTCAATTTCTCCATCAGATTCAAAGAATGATGACCGAGTAAAGCAGCAATTCTGAATCTCAGTCTTTGGTCCTGTATGTGAGTTTGACATTCATTCTGTATCTTTCACTCTCTGGTACTGCAAATGAATGTGGGAATCAGTCTGTATCTCTCAGTCTCTGGTAATGTGTGTGAGTGTGGGATTGATTCTGTAACTGTCAGTCTCTGGTACTGGATGTGAGTGTGGGATTCATTCCGTATCTGTTAATCTCTGCTGCTATATATGAGTGAGGGATTCATTCTGTAAATGCCTGTCTATGGTGCTGTATGTGAATGTGCGATTAATTCTGTATCCGTCAGTCTCTGGTACTGTGTGTGAGTGTGGAATTAATTCTGTAACTGTCAGTCTCTGGTGCTGTATCTGAGTGTGGGATTCATTCTGTAATTCGGTCTCTGAGACAATGAGCAAGTCTGAATTCATTCCGTATTCTTATTTCAGTTTGCAGTATCGGATTTGAAACTGCATCTTTAATTCTTTAAAGTATATACAGTTCTTTGTCGAGTGTTTAATTTGTGAATTTGGATAAACTTTTCTACTTTCTTTAATCAAATGACGTGTGTGAGTTTTGGAGTAATATTACATCTTAATCTTTGAACACTATTGTGAATGATAATGTAACTTTCAATCTGTTCCCGGTGAAATTATTGGACTGGTATGTAATGTGTAGCTCAGTCTGCAATAATGGAATTAATTCTGTATCTCAGTGTGATACTGTTTGACATTTTTGACTGGTATGTAATGTGTAGCTCAGCCTGTATTAGGGTTCGGGTTAGGATTAATGGAATTGATAATGTCGCTATCAGTCTGTTGCTGTAAGAGATTTTTGGATTGATATGTAATGTGTAGCTCAGCCTGCTCTAATGGAATCGATAAAGTGTCTATCAGTCTGATAGTGTATGAGATTTTTGGTCTGGAATGTGATGTGTAGCACAGCCTGCACTAAAGGAATTGATATTGCATCTATCAGTCTGACATTCTGGGGTTTTTGGACTGGCGTGTAACATGTAGCTCAGTCTGTGCTAATGGAATTGATATTGTATCTTTGAGTCTGATATATGAGATTGTTGGACTGCAATATAATGTATGGCTCAGTTTACACTAATGGAATTGATATTGGATCTTCCAGTCTGATCATTTATGAGATTTTTGGACTAATGTATAGTTCTGTCTGTATCAATGGAATTGATAATGTATATTTCAGTTTAATAGTGTATGAGTACTTAGGAATGTATATAATGTGCAGCTCAGTCTGCATTAATGGAATTGATACTGTATCTTTCAATCTGACACTATGGCATTTTTGGATTGCTATGTAATGTGTAGCTCCATCTTCACTAATGGAATTTTTAGAGTATCATTCAAACAAACCCTATGAGATTTTCAGACTGGTAAGTAATGTGTAACTCAATCTACAGTAATGTGATTGTGAGATTCATTTCGTATCTGTCTGACTGTAGTACTGTGTGTGAGTGTGGGATTCATTCTATATCTTTCAATCCCTGGTACTTTGTGTGAGTGTGATTCACTCTGTTCCTGTCACTTTCTGGTACTGTATGTGAATATAGGAGTCATTCTGTGTCTATGGTACGGTATCCGAGAGAGGGATTCATAATGTATCTGTCAGTCTCTGGTACAGTTTGTGAGTGAGATTCGCTTTGTTCCTCTCACTTTCTGGGACTGTATGTGAGTGTAGGAGTTATTCTGTGTCTATGGTACGGTATCTGAGAGTGGGATTCATTCTGTATCTGTTAGTCCCTGGTACTGTTTGTGAGTGAGATTCGCTTTGTTCCTGTCACTTTCTGGTACTGTATGTGAGTGTGGGAATCATTTTGTATCTGTCAATCTGGAACTGTGTGTGTGGGGTATTCTTTCGGTTCCTGTCAGCCTCTGATGCTGTACATGAGTGAGACATTCATTCTGTATCTCTGAATCTCTGCTACTCTATGCGAGTGATATGAATTCTCTATCTGTCAGTCTCTGGTACTGTGTGTGAGTTTGGGATTCATTCTGTATCTTGTCAGCAATGTGTGTGAGAGTTTGTGATTCATTCTGTGTATGCAATCTCTCATACCGTGTGGGATTCTTTCGGCATCTGTCAGTCTCTGCTACTCTATGTGAATGTGGGACTCAATCTCTATATACAGTCTCCAGTACTGTATGTGGGTGTTGAATTCATCCCAAATATGCAGTTATTCATACTGCATGTTAGTGTGGGATTCTTTATGCATCTCTCAGTGTCTGGTACTGTGTGAACATGGGATTCATACTGAATCTCTCAATCTCTGGTACTTTATCTGAGAGTTTGGGATTAACTCGGTGTCTGTCAGCCCCTAGTACTGTATGAGAGGTTGGGATTCCTTTTGCATCTTTGAGTGTTGGATTCATTCTGTGTCTGTGTCGCTGTACTGTGACTGAATGTGATATTCATTCTGTATCTGTCTATAATTATTCTCTCAGATTACATTACGGTGTTCAATACTGTTGCTTTAATATCTTAATGTTTAAACAGTTTTACTCCTTATTTAATTGGTAAATATGGATACACTTCAGGATTTGATGCTGTAGGTTTTAATCAGATAATGTGTGTGACTTTGGGACTACGATTAAATCTGTATCACTGTGAGTACGATTGTGGATGATAATATATCTTGCAAACTGATGAGGTGACATTTTGGAATTGGTATGTAACGTGTAGCTCAGGCTGCACTAAGAATTGATACTGTTTCTTTAACTCTCATACGACGAGTGCGTTCTGAACTGGTATCTAATTTGTTTCTCAGGCTTACTATCTTTCAGCATTTCTCAAGCTGATACAGTACCAGAGTTTTGGACTTGTATGCAATTTGTAGCAAATGGTACACTTTTCGGATGAATATTTCATTTATTAAATTCATGTGTGTGAGCGTTCTGGGCTAGTATTCAATTTGAATCTCGGTGTACATTATTGTGATTCATTCTGTACCTTTCAATCGGGTACCATATGTGATTTCTATCTGGTATTTAATTCGGAGCTAATGTTGCCCTGTTGTGAAATTCACACAGTGCCATTCAATCTGAGAGTGTGATTTTGGACTGTGATTTTTGTATCTAACTGTCAGCGGTACTGAGTTAGGGGGAAATGGAACAGTGTCTGCCTCACCTGCTCTGTTTGACTGTTGGATTGAAAATGCGTCTCTGGAACTTGGGATCAGTGCGGGACTGACTACTCCCAATGTCTGAGACTGTGGAACTGATGACCTGTGTGTGTGACTGTGCTCGTGAGTGATAATATACCTACTGTGTGTGAGAAGGAGGTGGCTGCACTGTTCCTTGTGCCGCAGGTAGAGGAAATATCACATTTTTTCTGGCTCCTTCAAGGATGTGCCTGTAGAAAGAAAAAGTATGTCTTGTAACTCAAGAACAGGTGAGGTAGAAAATACAAAAGTGATCAGTTTAATAGCTGTTAATGATCATTTTGAATATCCACAAATGAAAACCAGCGATACAAACAGTGTCAGTGTCTGACTCCAATTCAGTACTGCAGCACTCAGCTTCTGCACACCAGGTGTGTTGGGCTGTTTAACAACAATTGTCCATGAATGGGACTACACGATGGGGCAGGGACCTTTGTACATAATCCGCTCTCCCAGGGGACTAACTGTTCAACCAAAAGCAAACACCCACTGTTTAAAATGTGTCCTTCAAACTTCTCACCTGATGCCTGCAATAGGTGGTCTTTGTATAACTCCCCACATCCTTACCGTCCGGCTCTGTTTCCACTCTTCACTGTCCAATAACAACAAACAGGATGAGACTGGAACTAAACCGGGAACATTCACTACTGGTTTGGGGAGAGAAAGCAGCAATGATTTTAAAGAGCAGGTTCTTCCCATTCACTCTCCCTTACCCTGGACACACCCTGTACATACACAGCCCGAGAATGACCTCTCCCCCCGCGCTCTCCATGTTCCGGGACCAGTTCCTGATCCACTCCGCCTCTTACAAACAGACCCCGGACTCACCTGAACTTCCCCCGGACTCAATGCCGATCTCTGAGCCCATCTGCGGACACGGTCCCGAAGCGATGAGCTGCTGTAACGAGGCTGCTCTTTGCTCCGTTCCCCCGGGGGCGGTGATCTCTCCATTCCCGGCTGTTTTGAACCATCTTCTTCCGCTAACTGAGTGAATGGCGCTCACAGGCCGAGCTGGGGGAGGGGAGCGCACATGCGCTCTTCCGTTCACCAACGACCAAGGCTGGGGGCGGGGCTGAGTCACGCATGCGCAGATATCGGGTTTACTTCCCAATACAAAACTCGATGGAAACCTTCCCCAATTCGAATTTTTCAGAGTCTGAGCAAAGGAAGTGGGGCTGGGGGAAAGGTCAGAGGGAATGGGGTCCACAGGCAGTGCAGGAAGAGGCACCAGAATGGAAAAGAGATGGGATTCCACCCGTGCCTAACGCTGGAATCCAGACTGACTTTACAATCTCTAACCATTAAACGAGATGTTTCCATCCCTGCTGTTTCTCTCGGTATCTTTTGATGGTAAAGAGCCTTTCAGAGATAAAGTGGGCGGCTGTGACATGAGCCTATGGCTTTGATTCATTCTTGGACTCTTTGGTGATAAAACTGACGCGTGAGGAAGAAACTGGGGTGAAGATTTCTCAAACCAATCCTGGAGAAAAATAGGAGGAAAGAGTGAGTCGGTGTGTTTGTTGGGACCGTGTAGGATTAATATCTGACAGCACGGGTCCCAGATTAATTTAATCAGATTGAAACCCTCGATTACTGTAATACCAAATGTCCCTGTGCTGCAAAACAGAATATAGTACATCAGGCAAGAGAGGGTTAAATGTGGCGCATTGTTTTTATCACCCTCTGCACTGAGTTTGGGATTAATTGTGTGTCTGCCTCTGGTACAATATCAGTGAGAGATGAGATTGCATCTTTTGTCTCTCCAATGGGATCTTTCTGGGTAAAACGAAACTTTACAGGTCGGTCTGGAACTGAGTGTGGCACTTTGTCTCTCCGCTCTCTCTCTCTCACCGTACCTGTCTCCCTCTCTCTCCCTCTCTCTCGCTGGTGCTATATATGAAAGTGGGATACTGTTTTTGAACGTGATACGAATACACTGATAGGAAGTGTAAGACTTACAGAGTGTGTGTCTCTCTCTCTCTAGTGCTGGACATGAAGGTGCGATATTGTCCGATATAAAGCAGAGAGAATGAGATGTCCGGGCCGGGCCTCACTGTTACCGAAGATGTGTTCTGTTCCAGTCCCAGTTCATGGTCATAATCTTTTCACAGATTCAGAGCGAGAGTCTCTGTGAAACCGTGAAACTGGCGGAGAAACTCCGCGTCATAACTCAAACCCCAACACATGAGATTCTCCAAATCAGCTGGAATGAGATGTGAGTAAACTGCTGAACCATTCTGGGAGGGATATGTGGGGAGATGGAATCCGTTCTGCCACTGAAATGGAAGGAGGCGGGTTGACTTGTTACAGAAGGGATTGCATTTCGGCCGGAATATTAGTGACTGTTAATTGTAACGGGGCTTATTTTAAAGTTCCTGGTTTCTGGAAATCCTTGAATATGAAGCCCGAGTCTGTAAGGGTTTGTGCGGAGCGCTGTATTTCGGTTCTAAATTCGCGGGTGGAGAAAGCTAGAGGTGCAGCTGGAAGATCAGAGGCCGCTCTCCGCTCTTTCCGTCACTCTGACTCCTCCCCTCCCGCTTTATCTGTTTTATCCCCCATATGGAACCAACGCGGGTTGGAGGCCTCTAAACACGGTTTCGTTGTTAACAGGACGAAAGGCGAGTAATGTTTCTGATCTCCTGGGCACCAGGCAATTCAATGTCATTTTCTTCTGTACAGAGATACATTTCAGTGATTCCACAGTGAGTTTGATGCGTTATGCAAATAATCCAACAAAATAGAACAGAAACGGATCGAAGCGCCGAATTCCACAGATGTAGAAAGGTTAGTCCATCAATTCTGGTGATGCTTTACCAGCACAGCATGGCAAGTAGTTTAAATAAATACAAGAAATCTGGTGATGTGTGGGCTGGGGTCCATAAGCCACCGTTTAATGTACCGGACTGTGGTCGGTGCCCTGGCTCCAGTCCCATTAATACCCCATCTCGCCTACAACGAGACAAAAGCAGCTCAAAGCAACACTGGTAGCATGATATCAGCGTCTCCCTCAGAGAGTAACCAGCCCTTTCACACATACAGTGGGTGGCTCTGAAAAGAGCCTTTACATCGAGTTACATCGAAACGAAGGCACCGAAACAGGCCATTCGGCCCAACTGGTCTGTTCCGGCGTTTATGCTCCACACGAGCCTCCTCCCTCCTTAATTCATCGAACCCTATCAGAATATCCTTCGATTCTTTTCTTCCTCGTGTGTTAATCCAGCTTCCCCTTGAATGGATCTGTGCTATTTGTCTCAACTACTGCTTGTGGTAGCGTTTTCCACATTCAAACCACTCTTTAGGTAAATCAGTTTCTCCTGAATTCCCTATTGGATTTATTAGCAACCATTTTATATTTATTACCTCTACTTTTGGACTCCCCACAAGTGGAAACATTTTCTCTATGTCGACCCTATGAAACCCCATCGTCAGACCTCAATCACGTCACCCCTCAGCCTTCTCTTTTCCAGAGAAAACACCCCCAGTCTCTTCAGCATTTCCTCATAAGAATATTCTTATATTCATAAGAAGATTATTCTCTCATTTTTCGTATCTTGAGAATCGTTTTTGCACCTTCTCCAATCCCTCTCCGTCCTTTCTATAATATGGAGACCAGAATTGTGCACAATACTCCAAGTTTGGTCTAAACAAGTTTCCAGACAAGTTTACGATAACTTCTTTGATTTTCAATTCAAGCTCTCAAGAATTGAATCATAGTGTTTGAGTTTCCTTTTTATGACCTTCTTGACCTGCGTCGCTACTTCTTGTAATTTTTATATCTGTACCAACCAGATCCCTTTGCTCCTCTATCCCGTTTAGACTCTTATTATCCAAGCAGTGTGTGATCTCCTTATTCTTCAGTCTGCAAGTTTATTAATGTCCTCTTGCATTTTGATGCATTCTTCCTTTGTATTAACTACATCCTCCAGTTTGGTATCGTCCACAAATTTTGAATCGTACTTCCGATTCCCAATTCCACATCGTTAATGTAAATTGTGAAGAACCGTGGTCCCAGCAAATGCAACATCACTTCCCACCTTTTGCCAGTCTGAGTAGCGACCCTTAACCTCGATTCTCAGTTTTATGTTTTGTAGCCAGCTTGATATCCATTCTGGCACATGTCCGCTGACTCCACATGCTCTGAAATTAGCCATGAGTCTGCAATGCGGTATCTTATCGAAGGTTTTCATAATATCCAAATATATCGCATCTACTGCATTAAACTTGTATTCACTTTCTGTGCCTTCTTCAAAGATTTCAATAAGGTTGGTCCTATCCTTTGGGTTATCAGATTAAGTCTTGGTCGCTTTACTTGCTCTTGGAGCTGACAATGCTAGTTTCCGTCGGCAGAAGCATGGCCTGGATATCTGGCAACACCCTGAGCGATGGTCACCCCTCCCAGCAGCTTGTTGAGCTCCTCGTCGTTGCGGATGGCAAGCTGCAGGTGTCTGGGGATGATGCGGGTCTTCTTGTTGTCCCGGGCCGCGTTGCCGGCCAGCTCGAGGATTTCAGCCGTCAGATATTCGAGCACAGCAGCCAGATAGACCGGGGCTCCGGCACCCACACGTTCAGCGTAGTTCCCCTTTCGCAGGAGCCTGTGAACACGGCCCACAGGGAACTGCAGTCTGGCCCGGGATGAGCGAGACTTGGCCTTGGCCCGAGCTTTACCGTCGGTTTTTCCTCTTCCAGTCATTTCCACAATCTCACAAACAATTTGGGTTTGGCGACATGTACGTGAACTGCAACAGAGCGAGAAAGGATCCGTCAGAAACCCGTTTAAATGAGGAACAAAATCCAACAGCCAGCAGTGTCTGTTCAGGGTCTGATTTTTAGGAACTTTTTTAATGTCATGCGTTGTCGGCGATGATGGTATAGAACATAAGAACATAAGAACATAAGAAATTGGAGCAGGAGTAGGCCAATCGGCCCCTCGAGCCTGCTCCGCCATTCAATAAGATCATGGCTGATCTGATCCCAACCACAAATCTAAAGAACACAAGAAGTCGGAGCAGGACCCGGCCACATAGCCCCTCGGCCCTCTCCGCCACCCACAGGGCATTGACCGATCCGAACTCAGCTTCATGTCCAATTTCCTGCCCGCTCCCCATAACCCTAATTCCCTTTACTTCTAGGAAACTGTCTATTTCTGTTTTAAATTTATCTAATGATGTAGCTTCCACAGCTTCCTGGGGCAGCAAATTCCACAGACCTACCACCCTCTGAGTGAAGAAGTTTCTCCTCATCTCAGTTTTGAAAGAGCAGCCCCTTATTCTAAGATTATGCCCCCTAGTTCTAGTTTCACCCATCTTTGGGAACATCCTTACTGCATCCACCCGATCAAGACCCTTCACAATCTTATATGTTTCAATAAGATCGCCTCTCATTCTTCTGAACTCCAATGAGTAGAGTCCCAATCTACTCAACCTCTCCTCATATGTCCGCCCCCTCATCCCCGGGATTAACCGAGTGAACCTTCTTTGTACTGCCTCGAGAGCAAGTATGTCTTTTCTTAAGTATGGAGACCAAAACTGTATGCAGTATTCCAGGTGCGGTCTCACCAATACCTTATATAACTGCAGCAATACCTCCTTGTTTTTATATTCTATCCCCCTAGCAATAAAAGCCAACATTCCGTTGGCTTTCTTGATCACCTGCTGCACCTGCATACCAACTTTTTTATTTTCTTGCACTAGGACCCCCAGATCCCTTTGTACTGCAGTACTTTCCAGTCTCTCGCCATTAAGAAAATAACTTGCTCTCTGATTTTTCCTGCCAAAGTGCATAACCTCACATTTTCCAATATTATATTGCATCTGCCAAATCTCCGCCCACTCACCCAGCCTGTCTATATCCCCTTGCAGGTTTTTTATGTCCTCCTCACTCTCTACTTTCCCTCCCATCTTTGTATCATCTGCAAATTTTGATATGTTGCACTCGGTCCCCTCCTCCAAATCGTTAATATAGATTGTAAAGAGTTGGGGACCCAGCACCGACCCCTGTGGAACACCACTGGTTACTGGTTGCCAGTCCGAAAATGAACCATTTATCCCAACTCTCTGCTTCCTGTTTGATAACCAATCCTCCACCCATGCCAGAATATTCCCCCCAATCCCGTGATTTTTTTATCTTAAGTAATAATCTTTTATGTGGCACCTTGTCGAATGCCTTCTGGAAGTCTAAATACACTATGTCCACTGGTTCCCCTTTATCCACCCTATACGTTATATCCTCGAAGAACTCAAGCAAATTTGTCAGACATGACTTCCCCTTCATAAAGCCATGCTGACTTTGTCCTATTAAATTATGCTTATCTAAATGTTCCGTTACTGTCTCCTTAATAATAGACTCCAAAATTTTACCCACCACAGATGTTAAGCTAACTGGCCTATAATTTCCAGCCTTCTGCCTACTACCCTTTTTAAATAACGGTGTTACATTAGCAGTTTTCCAATCTGCCGGGACCTCTCCTGAGTCCAGGGAATTTTGGAAAACTATCACCAAAGCATCCACAATCCCTACTGCCACTTCCCTCAAGACCCTAGGATGGAAGCCATCAGGTCCAGGGGATTTATCCGCCTTGAGTCCCATTATTTTACTGAGTACCATCTCTTGAGTGATTTTAATCGTATTTAGCTCCTCCCCCCCGAGAGTCCCCTGTTTGTCCAGTGTTGGGATATTCTTAGTGTCCTCTACTGTAAAGACTGAAACAAAATATTTGTTCAGCATTTTTGCCATCTCCATGTTTCCCACCATTAATTTCCCGGTCTCATCCTCTAAGGGACCTATGTTTGCCTTAGCCACCCTTTTTCTTTTTATATAACTATAGAAACTCTTGCTATCTGTTTTTATATTTTTTGCTAATTTCTTTTCATAATCTAACTTCCCTTTCTTAATCAATCCTTTAGTTACTTTTTGCTGTCTTTTGAAGAATTCCCAATCTTCTATCCTCCCACTAAGTTTGGCTACCTTATATGTCCTTGTTTTTAGTCGGATACTATCCTTGATTTCTTTACTTAGCCACGGGTGGCTGTCATTTCTTTTACACCCTTTTTTCCTCAGTGGAATATATTTATTTTGAAAGTTGTAAAATAACTCCCTAAATGAACACCACTTCTCATGTACCGTCTTACCCTTTAATCTATTTTCCCAGTCCACTTTAATCAATTCCGCTCTCATACCATCATAGTCTCCTTTATTCAAGCTCAGTACGCTTGTTTGAGAATCAACCTTCTCACCCTCTAATTGGATATGGAATTCAACCATGTTGTGGTCGCTCGTTCCAAGGGGATCCTTAACTAGGACATTATTAATTAATCCTGACTCATTACACAGGACCAGGTCCAAGGTTGCCTGCCCCCTTGTAGGATCAGTTACATACTGCTCAAGAAATCCATCCCTGATGCACTCAATGAACTCGTCCTCAAGGCTGCTCTGCCCAATTTGATTTGTCCAGTTAATATGATAATTAAAATCCCCCATAATTATGGCTGTTCCCTTATTACATGCCCCGACTATCTCCTGATTAATACTTCTTCCAGCAGAGTTGCAACTATTAGGAGGCCTATTTATTACGCCCACTAATGTTTTTTTTCCCTTATTATTCCTTATCTCCACCCAAACTGTTTCATTATCTTGATGCTTTGTCCCAATATCATTTCTCTGTATTACAGTGATTCCTTCCTTTATTAACATAGCCACCCCACCTCCCCTTCCTTCCTGCCTGTCCTTCCTGATTGTTAAATACCCTGGCATATTTAATTCCCAGTCGTTGTCACCCTGCAGCCATGTTTCTGTAATGGCCACAAGATCATACCCATACGTAGTTATTTGTGCCGTTAACTCGTCCATTTTATTACGAATGCTACGTGCATTCAGATAAAGAACTTTCAAATCTGTTTTGTGACGCTTAGTTCCTGCTTTTTCCTTTTTTAACACTTTACCTATTACTCCATACCTTCTGTCACTTCCTGTTACGCTTTCCTCTCTCTCCCTGCTCAGGTTCCCAACCCCCTGCCACTTTAGTTTAAACCCTCCCCAACAGCACTAGCAAACACTCCTCCTAGGACAGCGGTCCCGGCCCTGCCCAGGTGCAGACCATCCGGTTTGTACTGGTCCCACCTCCCCCAGAACCGTTTCCAGTGTCCCAGGAATTTGAATCCCTCCCCCTTGCACCATTCCTCTAGCCACGTATTCATTTGAAATATCCTCCTATTTCTACTCTGACTAGCACGTGGCACTGGCAGCAATCCTGAGATTACTACCTTTGAGGTCCTATTTTTTAATTTACCTCCTAACTCCCTATATTCTGCTTTTAGGACCTCATCCCCTTTTTTACTTATATCGTTGGTGCCTATGTGCACCACGACAGCTGGCTGTTCGCCCTCCCCCTCCAAAATGTTCTGTAGCCGCTCCGAGACATCCTTGATCCTTGCACCAGGGAGGCAACACACCATCCTGGAGTCTCGGTTGCTGCCGCAGAAACGCCTGTCTATTCCCCTTACAATTGAGTCCCCTATCACTATAGCTCTGCCACTCTTTTTCCTCCCAGCCTGTGCAGCAGAGCTACCCGTGGTGCCAGGAAGTTGGCTGCTGCTGCCTTCCCCTGATAAGTCATCCCCCCCAACAGCATCCAAAGTGGCATATCTGTTTGAGAGGGGGATGGACACAGGGGACCCCTGCACTACCTGCCTGCATCTCTTACTCTTCCTGGTGGTCACCCATTCACTTCCTGCCTGTATACCCTTTACCTGCGGTGTGACCAACTCGCTAAACGTGCTATCCACGAGTTTCTCTGCATCGCGGATGCTCCACAGTGAGTCCACCCGCAGCTCCAGCTCCGAGATACGATCGGTCAGTAGCTGCAGGTGGACACACTTCCCGCACACATGGTCGGCAGGGACACTGGTAGTGTCCATGACTTCCCACATCTTGCAGGAGGAGCATATCACGGGTGCGAGGTCTGCTGCCATGACTTGCCTTAGCTGAGTTACCCCTTTTAAATTACGTTGAAATTAGAAAATGTTAACTATACTAGGGACCTAGGTTCACTAAAAAAAAACACTATCTGCTATAAAACCTGCAGATCTTCCCTTTCTTATTACTTTACTTACAGTAAAATGGTAGAAATACTCACCTGAACCTACTCACCAATCAGCTGCCTCCCCTGTGCCGCGTCACTTTCTGACTGGTGACGTCACCCCGAACTGCCGCTGGTCTCCGAGTCTCGCTCTCAGAGTGAGCTCTGGTCTCGCTCTCTCCACACTGTTTATATCTCCGCTCTGGTCTCGCTCTCTCCCGCCGCTCACCGACTGGACTCTCGCTCTCTCCGCGCTGTTTATATCTCCGCTCTGGTCTCGCTCTCTCCCGCCGCTCACCGACTGGACTCTCGCTCTCTCCGCGCTGTTTATATCTCCGCTCTGGTCTCGCTCTCTCCGCGCTGTTTTTATCCCCGCTCTGGTCTCGCTCTCTCCCGCCGCTCACCGCTCTCAGGTCCACTACCGCTCTGCAGGAAAAGCAAGGCAAAGCAGCACCTCCTTCCCCCACTTCACCTAACTCCCACACGTACCGAACTCTCAGCACACTGTGTAATATCCGCACACCGTGCAGTCCGCACTGACAGGCCCCTGTATTTCTGCAGTTGAGACTCAGATGAGTCAGTCCTGCCCCACCTTCAGGGACCAATTGAATCTAGCTAACCAATTAACTTGCTACAGCAGCTCTCTGCTGAAGCCTGACAGAAACTTAGAAATTTAAACTTTTAAATTGACTTTAAACAGTTGAAGCAATATGCACTAGATTTAAAGAGATTAACCCTTCAACTCCCACACGTTCCGAACTCTCAGCACACTGTGTAATATCCGCACACCGTGGTGAGCATAGCTGCTTTCTAAGCAGTTCACCCGGCTTCGATTCCCAGCCATCGCACTTAAGTGTTCAAATTAGTCTATTTCCTTCAGAAACTCTTAACTTTGCAATTGAATTTGATGCAGTTCAGTTGGATATTGTTTCCAAACCATAAACGGGTGTAATTATAGTAAAATGTTTTCAACGTTCATTTCTTTTCCCTATCGACGGAATAGAGGAAAAACATGCTGGAAATAGTGAGGTACAAAGGGTCTAATGAGAGTGAGGAAGGCAAATGATATGGTAGCCTTTATTATAAGGGTGTTGGAATATAACAGTAAGGAGGACTTGCTGCAATTGTAGTATGAGAAAATATTGTGTAAAATTAGCCTATATTCTGTGGAGAAAGAAGAATGAGAGGTGATCTCATTGAAATGTATAACATTCGTAGACGGGTTGACAGGGTAGATGCTGAGAGGCTGGTTCTCCTGGCTGGAGAGTCAAGAACTGGAGCTCATAGTCTCAAGATAAGGGGTCGGCCATTTAGGATCGACATGAGGAAAAATTTCTTCACACGAATGGTTGTGGATCTTTTGAATTCTCCACCCTAGAGGGCTGTGGATGCTCAGTTGTTGAGTATATTCAAACCTGAGATTAATAGATTTTTGGACTCGAGGGGAATCAAGGGATATGGGGATCGGGAGGGAAAGTGGAGTTGAGGTCGAAGATCAGCCCTGATCTGATTGAATGGCAGAGAGGGCACGAGGGGCTGTATGGCCGACTCCTGCTCCTATTTCTTACGTTCTTATGTAGAGAACCTTATATCCAAATATGCTGACGACACTTAGTTATGTGGCACAGTACGCATTATAGATGGGAGCAGAAAGTTGCAAAGGGACATTGATAGATTCAGTGAGTGGGCAAAACAGTGGCAGATGGAGTTCAACTTGGGGAAGTGTGAGGTCATCCACTTTGGACAATAAAAAGACAGATTAGAGCATTTTCTAAATGGCAAGAAACTAGGAACTGTGGGTGAGCAGAGAAATTTATGGGACCAAGTACAGAATTCACAAAAAGGTGCAAAAAAAGTTAATATGGTAATGAAATTTTGATAATTATCTCAAGAGTTGTGGAATGAAAATGAGTGGAAGTTATGTCCCAGTTATAAAGAGCTCTGGTTAGTCCTCATTTAGAGCACTGTGTTCAGTTCTGGGCACCGCACCTCTGGCAGGATAAGAACATAAGAAATATGAGCAGGCGTAGGCCATACGGCCCCTCAAGCCTGCTCCGCCATTCAATAGATCATGGCTGATCTTGAACCTCAACTCCTCTTTACCGCCCTCTCTCCATATCCCTTGATTTCCTTGTCCAAAAATCAATCAAACTCAATCTGGAATACACTCAACGACTGAACATCCTCAGCCCTCTAGGGTGGAGAGAACAGCATCAATGAAGAAAAAGGGAATGAAATGTCATACAGTTACATCTCGCTGCTCTGCAGAGGGATTTGAAAATTTGATGGAAAAGCGTTGGGTGAAAGATCCGTTAGCTTTCGAAAATCCTGAATCAATAATGAAGCTAAACTTGATGCTTGAGCAAGAAAACGAGCTGATGCGACTCACCTGTGAGCACACTGAAAACACACCACAAGTCATTCAGTGTGTGTTCTTTTTCGATCAGTGCTTTCAAAGACTATCCTCTGTTGAACAAAATTATTGTTCTTTTGTTGATGCCGTTCACAACAACCTACACCTGCGAACTGGGATTTTCGACACTGACAAGATTAAAAACAAGAGAATGAAACCGACTCAACAGCGCACCTGATATGCGTGTAGAGCTTTCATCTTGTGATCCAGATTGGAACGAGATCACGAACAACAGGCAGACCCACCCGTTACATTAATTAAGTGCAACTCAACTTGACCGTTTTATTATTATATTTAAACTGTATTTAAATTGATTTTCAAGTAACGTCGATGTCTAATTTTATTTATTACTTGAAGTGAAGTGAAGAGCGAGCATGTATTGACCTTTATTGGGATTTGAAGAAAACTCCAGTCAGAAGATCTTATTGTTTTGGGTCCCTGGGGGAAGTGTTTTTCTTCCACTGGGTCACGAGAAAAAAGTTTGAAAAACACTGTTCCTCATTGTACGGTCAGTGTCTGTTCAGCAAACCGGCTCTGAATTCCTCAGTCTGTATTTGGAGAAACGGTTCTGTGCGCGACGGCGGCAATGAAACACTGACCGACACAATGCGACTAATGGCGGCCGGAGGCCCCACAATCCCTCGCGCCCCAGAAACCCCTCTATCTCTCCAAGGTGGCGATTTTCCGCTCAGACTGCGCATGTTCCCCAGGCCCGCTGTGCAATCTGGGAACGCATCGCTCCTTTCCTTTGTTCGCGAATCCGACTCGGTGGAAACGGGAGAAGAAACCGGGAAGCGGCGGGTAGGACGGGGGAGGAGCTGAATGATGGGTGTAATGGACTCCCGGGACGCCCGCCCGATCCGCCGGGTCCCCCGGCACTGATTCAGGGCCTGACCCGCACTCGGTGTTGCTGAGAATCCGCTCTTTGTAAATGCAGTTTGTTGTTGATCTGCTCCCGTTGGCCTCAGCTTTGCCGGACAGAATCAGCCAGGGACGGTGACTGTGCTGCTCCCCATGTTTGAAATGCCGGCAGCTCGCTGTGCAGGCTCACAGGTGCAGAATTACCACTTGGCCGGGTACTGGAGGGCAAACAGTGACTGTGGCCGAATCCAAACATCACGCAGAACCTTCAGGAGAGAAAAGGAGGAACAATAGATCCTGCGATGAATGTGGATTTCAAACAGCGAGGACGTGTCAAGGAGGGTGTGTGTGGGACGGGGGAATTCACAGCTTAATAGGGGCGTGGAGGGAGAGTGTGAGCGGGTGCATTCACAGCTTAGGAGGGGCAAGGGAGAAAAGAATGTTCCAGAGAAACTGGAACTGTCTGTACTGAATTTCTATCCTGTACTTATGGTGATGAATTATGTAAATGATGAGCACAGATGCGTAGACGAGGCTTGTATTCTCTTGAATATACAAGATTAAGGACTGATCTAATTGAGGTGTTTAAGATGATTAGATGTTTTGATAGAGTAGATGGAGATAAACTAGTTCCTCTGGTGGGAGAGTCCAGAACAAGGCGGAATGATCTTAAAATTAGAGCTCGGCCATTGATGGGTGATGTCAGGAAGCAATTCTTCACACAAAGGGGAATGGAAATCTGGAACTCTCTTCACTCCAAAAAGCTGTTGAGGCTGGGGGTCAATTGTACATTTGAAAATTGAGATTGATAGATTTTTGTTTGGCCAGATTATTAAGGGTTATGATACCAACGAGGGTAGATAGAGTTAAGATATAAATCAGCCATTATCTAATTGAATGGCGGAACAGGCTCGTGGGGCTGAATGGCCAACTCCCATGTTCCTAAATGCAGCCATCCGCAATAAGATTGTGGATGGCAAGGGCCTTGCTCACAAGTGAACGGACATCTGGAGGGATATGCGGAGAGAGGAGGTGACTGGCCAGTGAGTGTCTGTAAATGAAGGAGAAATGGTGATTGGTCAGGAAGTGTCTCTAAATGAAGGAGAAATGCTGACTGGTCATGGAGTGTCCGTAAATGAAGAATAAATGGTGACTGCTCATGGAGTGTCTGTAAATGAAGGAGAAATTGCGACAGGTCAGGGAGTGTCTATAAATGAAGGAGGAATGGGGTCGGTCAGGGAGTGTCTGTAAATGAAGGAGAAATGCTGACTGCTTTGGGAGTGTCTGTAAATTAAGGATAAATGGTGACTGGACAGGGATTGTCTCTAAATGAAGGATAAATGGTGCCGGGTGAGGGAGTGTCTATTTATGTAGGAGAAACGGTGAAGGGTCAGGGCGTGTCTATAAATGAAGGAGGAATAGTGACGGGTCAGGGAGTGTTTATAAATGCAGGTGAAATGGCGTCTGTTAAGGGAGTATCTATAAATGGGAGAGGACATCGTGACAGGTCAGGGAGTGTCTAAAAATGAAGGAGAAACCGTGACGGGTTAGGGAGTATCTATAAAGGACGGATGAATGGTGACAGTTCAGGCAGAGTCTGTAAATGATGGAGAAATGGTGACTTGTCAGGCAGCGTTTGTAAATGAAGGAGAAATGGTGTTTGTTCTGGGAGTGTCTGTAAATGAAGGAGAAATGGTAACTGGTCAAGGACTGTCCATAAATGAAGGAGGAACGGTGATTGGTCCGGGAGTGTCTATGAATGCAGGAGAAATGTTGACAGGTTCAGGTAATGTCCATAAATGAAGATGAAATAGTGATGGGTCAGGGAGCGTCTATTAATGAAGGAAAATTCTGACTGGTCAGAGAGAGTTTGTAAATGAAGGAGAAATGGCGAAGGGTCAGGGAGCGTCTATTAATGTAGGAGAAATTGTGTTTGGTCCGGGAGTGTCTGTAAATGAAGGTGAAACGGTGACTGTTCAGGGAAAGCCTACAAATTAAGGAGACATTGTGATAGGTCAGGGATAGTCTTTAAATGAAGGAGAAATGGTGACTGGTCAGGGAGATTCCGTCGCCAGCAAGAGGGAGGGACATAGTGTCGAAATGAGGGCCAGACCATATACACACAGCAAGAGTGAGCATCTCAGGAGAGGAGAGGGGAACCAGAGAGTGCAGAACTGAATCCAACCAGTGTCAGCACCTTCAGGGGAGGAGAGGGAGCGGAACCAGTGAGTTTAGAACTGAACCCAGCCAGAGTCAGCACCTTCAGGGGAAGAGAGGGTGTGGGACCAGTGAGTGTAGAACTGAACCTACTCCGAGTTGGAATCTTCAAGAGAGAAAAATTAAATAGAAGGAAAATTGTTGGAAGTGGTGCGATGGGTTTGGGTTTCAGCAGAGGGAGGAGGGCAATTGTGTGGGACGGGGATTTACAGTCTGGGGGAAACCAGACAAATGTTCTCTGTGCAGACGAGACTTCCACTGAACGTCCAACCTGGAGAGACACGAGGACGCCCGCACCATGGTGAAACCGTGGAAATGTGGGGACTGTGGGAGGGGATTCAGTTACTCGTCCCGGCTGGAAACTCATCGACACAGACACACTGGGGAGAGGCCGTTCACCTGCTCCGCGTGTGGGAAGGGATTCATTCAGTCATCCAACCTGCTGACACACCAGCGAATTCACACTGGGGAGAGGCCGTTCAACTGCTCCATGTGTGGGAGCGGATTCACTCAATCTTCCCACCTCATTGAACATCAACTTGTTCACACTGATAAGTGTCTTTTTAAATGTTCTGTCTGTGAGAAGAGCTTTAAAACAAAAAGTGATCTGCTGACACACCAACGCACTCACACTTGGGAGAGGCCGTTCACCTGCCCCGTGTGTGGGAGGGGATTCACTCGGTCATCCAGCTGACTGACACACCAGCGAGTCCACACTGGGGAGAGGCCGTTCACCTGCTCTGTTTGTGGGAAGCGATTCACTCGATATTCCCACCTCCTGAGACATCAGCAAGTTCACATCGTGGAGAGGCCATTCACCTGCTCCCTGTGCGGGAAGGGATTCGCTCAGTCATCCACCCTGCTGACACACCAGCGAGTCCACACTGGGGAGAGGCCGTTCATCTGCTCCGTGTGTGGGAAGAGCTTCACTCAGTCATCCACCCTGCTGACACACTAACGAGTTCACACTGGGGAAAGGCCATTCACCTGCTCTGTGTGTGGGAAGGAATTCACTTGTTCATCCAGCCACATTGAACATCGACTTGTTCACACTGATAAGAGACACTTTAAATGTTCTAACTGTGAGAAGAGCTTTAAAAGAACATGGGATCTGATGAGACATGAACGTATTCACATTGAGGAGAGGCCGATCACCTGTTCCGTGTGTGGAATGGGATTCACTCAGTCATCCCACCTGCTGAGTCACCAGCGAGTTCACATGTGACTGCAGGAGATGGATTCTGCTGTTATTGCTGTATCCAGGACAAAACCACGTTCATTCTGACAGTTGGAGTTTGTTTCTGATGTTAATGACCCACTTTAACTGGGCTGGAGTTTAGTATTCTGTACAAGTGTCAAATAAATCAGCTTTCTTTTAAACACAGTGTTTATAGACCTTCATATCTCGACGATAAAAGAAACAGTTAGAGGACTTATGACGACGTGAGTGGAATACATCTTCGTACTGAGCTCCTCCACCTTTTTAAAAGGTGGATCTACAATATGTCCAAGTCTGACAGGACAGAAAATTCTATTATCTCACAGTGTCCACTTCAATCAGCCTGAGCAGGTTTCCACTATCCTTGTGTGAAAAAGAGCTTAATGATTTCAATCCTAGACACCCTAGCTCTAAATTTAAGGTTATGTCCTCTTGCTCTGGATTCTCCCACTAGAGAAAGTAGTTTCTATTTCTACCATATCGAATCCCTTTATTACTTTAAATCACTGGTTCAGATCACCCCTCAAACTTATAAACTCAGGGGAATGCAAAACCAAGTTTATGCAACCGGTCCTCATAATTGAACACTTCAAGCCCCAGTATCATTCTGGTGAATCTGCACTGTCTCCCCTCCAAGGCCAATATATCCTTGGTGAGGATCAGTACTCCAGATGGGCTCTGACCAAGGCTCTGTCGAACAGAAGCACCACTTCCTTCCCTTTGTATTCCAGCCCCGAAGATAAAGGCCATTAGTATGTGATTGCTTTTTGTATCTGTGCACTAGCCTTTAGTGATTTGTGTAAATGGACACCCAAATCCCTTTGCTCCTCCACCATTTCCAGTCTCTCACTTCAAGAAAATACTCCAATGTTTCCTTTTTGCATCCATATTGAATGATCTCACACTTCCCCACATTGAACTCCATCTGCCACAGTTTTCACATTCACTTAAACTTTCCCCTTGTAAATTCCTGCTCCTATCTACACGACGTACTGTGCCTCCTAACTTAGTGTCATCTGGAAATTGGACCTATAACTCTCTATTGTTTCATCCAAGTTATTGATAAATATGGTGAAAAGCTGAGGCCCCAGCACAGATCCCTGGGGACACCACTTGTCATATGCCGCCAATCAAAGAACATTCACTTTCTCCCTACTCTTTTCGCCGACCTCCCAACCAATTCCAACCCAAGTCACAAAGTCACTTTCAATTTTGTGCCTTTTATTTATTCTATTAATCTCTTGTGCTGAACCTTTTCAAATGTATTATATAAGTCCATATAGAAAACCTTCATAGACACTCCCATGTCCACCTTGTTAGTTTCCTCAACAAATCCAACTAAATTAGTCAGACATGATCTGCCCTTCACAAATCCAAGTTGACTCTCTTTAACCAGCTCATTTTGTCTCTCATGATAGATTTAAGTAAGTTCCCCACAACCGACGTTAAAATGACAGGTCTGTATTTTCCTGGTTTCTCCCTCCCTCCTTTCTTAAATAACGGAGTGACATTTTCAAACGCACAATTCCTGAGTCTGGAGAGCTTTGGAAATTATGACTAATGCATCTGCAATTTCCCCACCTGTTTCCTTCCATTCCCTGGGGTGGAAACCGTCAGATCCTGGAGATTTCATTCTTCTTTTGCAGTTATTTATTTATCTGACTGTATATAACAGGACTGAGTGTCCCAGCACTGACTGTGTGTATAACAGGACTGAGTGTCCCAGCACTGACTGTGTCTATAAGAGGACTGACTGTCCCAGCACTGACTCTGTATATAACAGGACTGAGTGTCCCAGCACTGAGGGTGTGTATAACAGGATTGAATGTCCCAGCACTGACTGTGCTTTACAGGACTGAGTGTCCGAGCACTGAGCGCAGGGTGCACATTGGTGCAGGAGGAAGTCTATGGGTGGGGTCGAATCCATGACAGGGTGGCGAGACTTTTGGTTGTCGGTGGAGATTAAATCGGTTGGAGGAGGTTAGGGTCATGGAGGGATTTGAACATGAGAATTGTAGGGCTGGAAGAGGTGACAGAGATAGGGAGGGAGTGAGGGCCATGGAGGGACTTGAACACGAGGATGAGAATTTTAAAATCGATGCATTGCCATGGCGGGAGCTAATGTAATAGAACAGGAACAGAACAAGACACACACAGAGATCTCACAACAGAGCATGGACGGTTTCAAAGACCACCTCCCTCCTGGGGTCGCGGTCCATCCATCCCGGGGTCACGGCCCCTGCATCCTGGGGTCATGGTCCATCTGTCCCAGGGTCACGGTCCCATCCTTCCGTGGTCACGGTCCCACCATCCCCGGGTCGCGGTCCCTCCATCCCTGGGGTCGCGGTTTCTCGATCCCGGAGTCGACGCCCCGCTGTCCCAGGATCGCGGTCCCTCCATCCCGGGGTCTCGGTCCCACCGTCCCGGGGTGTCGGTCCCTCCGTCCCCTGGATTGCGACTCCATTAACGCTGCTCGGGCCTGAAGTCGGAGGAGCTGTAGCTCGGGCCGCCCTCACTGCGCCATTCCAAGGCCCCGGGGCCCAGGCCACTTCCAGGTGACGACCCTCCCTCTGTCGGTCTCGCCCCGCCCACAGCAGCGGCCGCTCGCCAGCCGACCCGAGGCCGCCATAATCATCCTCCCGGCAGGCGCCTGTTACTAAGGGAACGCGGCACAGGGACTGTGCGGTGCAAGCGCGGCGTCCCTCGGGCCGGAGATGCATATTCGCATCGCGATGTCAGCGCGCAAAGGTGAGAGACGGTACCGCATGTCACGTGATAGGAGGAGTCAGCCCACGACGCAGACGGGCTGAGGTGAGAGCTGTCAAAGGGCCCGGAGTCAGCACTCACTGCGCACAGGGTTTGGATAATTTGTTCAAAAATAAAAATAGAAATGTACAAAAAAGTGAAAAAATTGCAAATTCAATAATCTGAATTGAAAACAGAAATGTCCAAAGTCACATAAGGCGAATGGTCTGGGTCCTCCCGCCACTATTAGACTTCTTTACCTGGGGCACTGGATGAGCAGAATGATTGAACGTAATTTTTTTAATGCAGAGTTTGCTGGCTGTATGGAATGGACCAGCGAGGGAGGCAGTGGGGCCTGATTGTAGCAGCAAATTCCAGAGAGTTGGCTAAGCACCTGATAGCGCTACCTTGGGATATGACAGCCTAGAAATTGGAATCTTTCATTCTTTTTTTACACTTGTGCACTTAATTTTATTGCTTGGTGTACCTGGACACCCAAACCCCTCCGTTCCTCCACAGTCCCTATTTTCTCACCATTAAGAAAATACTCCCTTTTTCTCACCTGATGCCTGCAATAAATGATGTTTGTATCAATTCCCACATCTTTACGATTCGTGTCTGTTTCCACTCTTCAGTGTCCAATAAGAAGATACATAGTGAGACTGGAACTTTTAAAAAATATTTTAAAATATACTTTATTTCATAAAATTCATGGATACACACAGTTCAATGTAAATATTGCAATTACAATTCAAAACAAATACAATACACATCATACGATTCCATTATTAGAATTCAAAACAAAGTACATATCTTCTAACACATGCTGTACAATACAAGGTGGGATAGCCTTACACGGTTGCCTTTCCCCATAAAGCCTTTGTGTAGGCCACACCTCGCTTCAGTGTGCACCTCAGCATGAAATACTGGACCTTGGAGTGTGCCAGTGGCCAACACTTAACCGCGGACAGTTCCCTCGACTGGAAGACCAGCAGGTTTCGGGGGAACAAAGGGCATCCTTGACTGAATTGATGGTCTTCCAGCAGCAGTTGATATCTATCTCGTTGTGCATCTTGGACAAATGCCCATAGAGCACAGCGTCCTGTGTTACCGAGCTGTTGGGGATGAATTCCGCTTTGAATCCACGGTATAGGGGTCCAGTCTCCGTGGAGGTGGGTTATCACCTTTTACCCGAATACACGGATCCATTCGCCCACATTCATGTTCGTGTTTGGCAAACACTGTCTGATGTCTTTAACACATCTGCCGAACCTTGGGGTCAGAGACGTTGGGGATAATTTCACCTTCACTGCTTGGGCGGTAAACTGACGGAGTAGAAATTAAAATCGGCCGGTTCTATAATGGGCGAGTGATCCGCTCTTCCAGTTCATTCCCCAGCGATGGTGAAAATTTCCCTCCACGTGTTATGAACCGATGCAGTTTGAGAAAATGGACCAGCTTTTGGGCTTCGAAGATTGATTCTAGAGCGTAGGTCAGGAAAGGTGTGGCCGATTTTAAGTATCCCACCTGGCGGAAATGGGGTGGATGAGGCTAGTAAATGGTGCCAAGTGACTTACCGCCCCTTTAACGCTGGCGTTCCTGCCTCCACCATCGTGGGTAGGGTCATGAGAAGAGCGGCCAGAGCAACACCCACCTGTTTCCGGTCAGGCCACGTGTAATATGTAAATATGAGTATGATGACGTACACGGGACACCATTTAATGTTGGGCACAAATGGATGGTGGAGCCGCCCTTTCGATGGGCATTGAGTGATCCAGAACACCGAGAAGTTTCTTTTTAACTCATATTTTGTGGGACAAGGAGGAGCAGGAGAGCTTTCCCTTGGCCTGCTTCTGTCGTGAGAAATCTCCCGGCCCCTGATCGTCTCAGAAATGTATCAGGAGGTTTCCTTATAGATCTGTGTAACCAGGCCCAGCCCTGCAGTGAGTAAACATTGCTGCACAGCAGTTCAGAGAGGAAACGATCTCCGGAACTCCCCACTGGAGTTTGAAATTTCATTAATATTTCACCAGTTAGTAACGGTCCGGGTGTTGGTCCATTATTATTCTGTTCTGGTCAAAACAAATGTCCCAATGAACAGGACGCTGTCTGACCCTGACAGCTCACCCTCAGTCCATCGCACCGGGCAGTGTGTGTGATGGGAAATAATCATCAACCGAAAAGGAGGATTTGATTTTATTCATTTCAGGATTAAACATTTAATATTGAAATCATATTATTTCCAGATTAATAATAGCAAACCATTTCATGTCAGAATCACATCTTGTATCATTTCACAACACCGCATTTGTCGGGTAAAATATAATTCCTTCCTGGTATTTCCAAATTTATTTAAAGTATTGGATTGATATCAGTTACTTTAGTGAACTCATTGATGTCAATCGATAGTAAAATCAGGCACAGTGAACAACGGGCGCCCGATCCGCTACCGCCGACTTACTCCACCGCCAAACCGGAAAATCCACTCTCATTGACTTTTTATGTAATTTCGGATGAAAAGTCTTGAGACGTTTCTACGATTTAACTAATGTAACAATCAGATTCAATGGGTATTTCACCCCATTCTTCAGCTCCTCTCTGAATTTAGTCTGGGTCACAGCATAAATACATGTGTTGGTGCAGGAACTGAGAAGCTGAAGCATGAATGCGGCTGACTCAATGTCACTGACCATATCGTACTGGACGTTTGTTGCACGCAGAGAGATAACAAAGAAAACGAATGTGCTCCATAATAATATAAAACTGCCTGATACACTGAAGAGTAAAATGATGGATTTCCTTCGGTTCTCCATCTCTGGATCCCTGTGATTCTCTCCATTGCTGCGGCCCCGGAGTCCCCTGCGGACTCTACTGGCCGCTAAAATGTGCCTGGCAGTGAGAACATTGAACAGCAAAATCAGAATGAATGGGAGACAAGGCATTAACACAAGATTACACAAGTCAAAAGCTGCCCAAGCGGGTGAAGTGAATAAGGTCGGCTTCACGACACAACCCCGGGTCACATTGTCCATTATATATTCCGGGTCAAACACAAAGTACCAGGGAATGTTTAGTAAACAGCTAAGCGCACTCACCACGCCGATAACAACAGCCGCCGTTTTCTCGGTGCAATATTTTGTTTTCAGCTTCTGACAAGAAATGGCCACAAATCGATCAAAGGTGAAAACCACTGTGAACCAGACAGAGGCCGCTGCAGCTGAAAAAGTCAGGGTGACAATGAGACGGCACACGGGGGTAATGTTCAAGAATGAAACTGGGAAATAAATGCTAACAATTGCCCTCAATATAACATCAGTGATAACGACCAGGAGATCGGCCGCCGCCATTCCCACCAGGTAGCGAGTGATACATTTGGTGAGTCCGCACTTTCCTCGGGACAGGATCACAATCGCCACCAAGTTAACTGTAAGACAGAGAAACGGAAGCAGAGAAATTACTGATCAGACCTGGAGTCAAAGCATCAGTTTGACAGGGTCTAGGGTAAAATTTCCAGCTTTTTTGCTGCATCAAACGGTGGGAACTGATTCCTTCACCTGGGCAGCGCTTTCGGACAGATAAATGTTTTCAAACACAATTATAAACAATGAATTCGGAAATTAATACAGAAAGTGAATAAAGTGAGCACCGGAGCCACTGGAAGAGACGAGAGAGGGCGCAGAGCCGGTCGTGAAGGGAGAAGGGATTTTACGGACCGTGAATCCGACAGGTTAAATCCGAATTTGGTCTCCAGATGGACGGTAACGTGAACGAGAGCCGGGAAGGTGAGGGGACAGGGGGATTTGCTTCTGGTTTGTTGCTCTGGTTGAAGAGAGCCGACAGGGGCTGGCACAAGACGGTGAGTTTGAGGCTTCGGATCGGATTGGTAGAGGCTGCTGGAGGCCGAGCCAGTGAGTGAGATTGGGAGGGAAACAAGGAAAATGGCATCAGAACTGGAGGGGAGCCAGGATCACATGGTTTTGGAAAGCGGATGTAATGAAGGAATGAATAAGGAGGCAGAGAATTCAATGAAGTGGGAGGAGAGGCTGGGATTCACCGGGAGAGACTGCAGCAGAGTGTTAGAGGCAATCGAATCTATAGGTCCCAGCAACAGAATGAAATTAATGAATTCAAATTTTAATTTTTGTGTTTTTGTGTCAGAGAGCAGCTCGTTAGTTACACAATGTTTCCAATAAATTTACTTTGCACATTCAATTAAAATTAAATTAAAATGCAATTATTAAATTAACCTCGTCCTTTGAAGCTGGCACATGGCTTCTAGAATATAGCATCCTAATAATTCAATGCGATCAAGAAATCACTGATTTTATTCTTCAAATACATTTCAGTTTTGTTTATTTATTCAGTCAGTAAGCAAGTAAAAGGAATATTCACATAAACAGACTGAGGACCTGATAGTGATAAACACACCCGAGTACAATAAAACTCTCACAATCTGACAACATCCTAATAACACCTTCAAATCACATTTCCTCTTCATAATTGTACTGGAAGTTTCAGTAATTCATTCCGTTGAATTATTCACATCGCTGTCTCTCTGTCTCTCTCCCCCTTTGTCCCATTGTGTGTGTGTCTCGCTCGATCTCTCTCTCCCTCATTGACTATGTATCTCTCTCTGTCTCTCTCTATTCCTCTCGTTCCTTCTCCCCCTCCCTTTCGTTTTCCATCTAAGTCGCGCACTCTAACTCTCCTCTCCAACTCTCCGTACTGTCTCTGCTCTCTTTCTCAATGCCACTTTTCACATCCGAGTAAATCCTAACTTCGTGCGCCTGCTTTCTTTTCACCAGCGCCGTGTTCCAACGATCCTATTCTTAGTGTCAGTTTGTTAAATGGTGAAGCCTCTGTGATAGTTTAATGGCTTCTTCAGATCATCCAAGTCTCCATCTGTTCACCTACACTGTTCACTTAATCAACAATGCATGGAATAAACAGAATCGAATTCCTCTTCCAAACACACCTCACAATAATTGAAATTCCTTCTCCTGTAATTACAAAGCACAGCGTTAGATGGCGGCATTGTTCAATTAACAAAACGCCAACATCACCGCTGCTGCTTATAATCTACAGATAAATGGAAGGGCTCCTGATTCCAACAGATAAAGTACAAACTGAGACAACATAACCACAAAACATTGTAATTTACAGTGAATTCATCCTCGGTGAAGCAGAGAATGAGATGTGAAAGAATCAGCAACAAACTCAGTTCAGTAAACAGACACCTGGAGCTGCAACAGTCACACACATAACGAAATATTTAATAGCAGTGATAACCAATAAGTACATTGAAATCCCAGTTAAAATGAACCATGTTATTGTGGAGGGAGGTCATTGCGCTGCTTCTTTGCAATACTGAGATCGTGAGTTGTCTCATTATCAATCACTGAAAACACATTTATGGAAATATATTTCACAACATGAAACTGTTACGGTTCCTGTTGGTCTGACGCCAGCTCTTAACCCACACACCTGATTCCAATGCATTCAGTACAGTGAATAATCACGTAACAATGCCAGGGTTGGATAAACAATGTTCACGGCAGAAATAAGGCAATTGCTGCAGGACCGAAGGATAGACCATTATTCCACAATAAATTCAGTGCAGAGAACAATCCAGTAACAATGCTTGTGTTGGATATGTAAAGATAATAACAGATATAATGCAGCTGCTACAAGACTGGACGTTTTGAAGTTAAGGACACACCATTATTCAACAGTACAAAGGACAGTCGAGTAACCGTGCCAGGGTTGGATAGACAAAGTTCATTACCGATATAATGCAGCTCCTACTAGACCGAAAGAGCAGAGACTTTAAACATTCCATCATTCAACTGATATAAGATAACGGCTGGCTGCGTAAAATATGGTGGGAGAAAAATAATTTGCCAAGTACAGCAGCACAGTTAACACCGATTTACATTATTCACAGATGAGTTAACGGCTTACCCGGAACTCCAATGACTGCAAGAGCAGGATAGTAAATGCGTTCTATCTGATACATCACTGGATATCCCATTCCTGTGAGAAGCAGCAATTTCTGTTGAACTGAAAACCGCAGCTCCGGCAGGAACTCTGCGCCGATACATTGCAACAAGCCTGATTTATACAGGGGATAAATCTCCACTGACACGGTAAGACCCCTGATCATTGCTATTAGTTACAGTCACCTGAACAAACACATTACGTCAGCAGCTTTTTCTCCAATGTAAATAATGACATGGATATATCACAAACATCTCAAAGTTCAGAACCTTGTCTTAATGAGACCTCTCTCAGGAATAAAGTTAAAAGCTGTGCTCAGAAAGGACTGGTCCAACAACAATGAGCGGCTTCATTTACAGTTTTCATATAATTGTATTGACCTTGTTCTCTCCTGCCGATTCATTTATCAATGTTACAGATTTCTCCACATTGTGCATTGAATCCAGGGACGCAAGCAAACCCGTTTCACACTGTTCCTGCAGTTTCCCAGTTTTAATATGAATTTTGTGTCTCTGACACGGGGACAGTTAAATGCCACGTTGAGGATTGCAGCCGAGAAATGACTGTGTGTGATATCAGGGGTCGGACACTGAACGAGCTTCATTGCCATTCACCTCTCCGTTTTTTTCTGCAGATGTTTACCCATTTATTCTACACTGTTTGACGGCTTCAGTAAAATTGCTCGCGTGTAACCCCGAGCTGAGCTCATGACCCAATTTGATCTCCATCTCAAAGACCTCGTGCTTCCCTCACTCGCCTCCATTCCTTCCTCACCCCATTGCCATTGGAACCCTCATCAATGCCTCTGTCCCCTCCAGACTCCATTCCTTAAATAAACTCCTGGTCTACCACCCAACGTCTCCCTTCCAACCGGCACCAGGTCCTGTTCGGCCTCACTGACACTCACTGACGCCCAATTCCCCATCGCCTAATATTTAAAATGTTCTTCCTGTGGTTTAAATCCCTCCATGGCCGACCACTCTCAATCTCCGCCTTCTCCTTTACACTTACAGTAAACCCATCCGTGACCTCCTCATTCATCGATCACTGACCTCTTTTGGTGGGACTACCCTCACTTGGTTCCATTCACCTATCTGATCATAGCCAGGAGAAACTTCTCTTCCCACCCTATCACTTTTATATCGGTTGTCTCTAAAGGTTCAATCCTTTGCTCCCTCCTCTTCCTCATATACATGCTGCCCTTTGGTGACATTGTCCGCAGACATGGACCAGCTTTCAGATGTTCGCTGACAAAAGCACCGCCTCTCTTGACCCTTCCAATGTCTTTGTGCTGTCAGAGCAATATGCTGTGGTAGTTGTGCATCAATTTCCTCCAGTTTCAAATTGAGAAGTCATGAACTTTGACCCACGACCTCCATATCCTGGCCAACGATTGCATTACAGACCTGCATCGGCTTCCAGTCTCCGAAGCCTTTTTATTCTTCCTTGAAATTAAATCCTTAGCTCCTCATCCCTCCTGATCTCTGTAACCTCTTCTAGCCTTACTGCCCTTCCCAAACACTCAGCTCCTCCACCTTTGGCCGCATGTGCATCTATAGTCCATTGGCCCTACTTTTGACCGCCATATGCATGCTCCAAAATGCCCTCCCTAAGCCCCTCCATCTCCCTCTCCCCCTCTCAGTTGTCAGACGCAGTTCAGTGGTAGCAGTTCGCCTCTGACTCGGAAGGTTGTGAGTTTGAGTCACATTCCACAGACTTGAACATATAATCCAGGCTGATACTACAGTTCAGTACTGAGGAAGCGCTGTACTGTCGGAGATGCCGTCTTTCCAATGAGATGTTAAACTGAGAACAATTCTGCCTTCTCAGGTGGATGTAAAAGATCCCAGGGCAATATTTAAAGAAGAGCAGGAGAGTACTCCCTGGTGTCCTGGCCAATACCCATTCCTCAACAAACTTCACTGAAACAGATTATCTTGTCATTATCTCATTCCTGTTGGTGGGAGCTTTCTGTGAGTAAATTGCCACGTTACCTACATTACAACAATGGCTACATTTCAAATATAATTCATTGTCTGTAAAGCGCTTTGGAACGTCCTGAGGTCGGAAAAGGCGCTATGTGATTCCAAGTTATTTCTTTCTTTCAGACATTCCATGAAACCCATCTCTTGCGACAACCTTTTCTATTCCCTCCTAATATCCCCTTCTTTGGCCGAGGGTCCATATTTGTCTGTTAATACCTCTGTGAAGCGCCTTTGGATATTTATCTATGTTAAATGCGTTATATAAATACAAGTAATTATTGTTATATTTTACCATCCTGCACTCTCTTCATTCCACCATTGGTGGCCATTCCTTCAGACAAATAAACTCTGCTCTCGGAAATCCTTCTTTATCTCCTCCGTCTCTCCATTTCCATTTCTTACAGCCCCCTTAAACCCACTCTTTGACCGAGGTTTTCATCACTTCTCCTGATATCTTCTTATTCTTCTTGTGCCTGTTGTTCCTCATGCCTCTGTGAAGCCCCTTGGGAATGTTTATTAAATTAAAGGCGGACTGTGAATGCGAGTTGTTGTTGACTTTTATTGAAATGTGTTCATTAGTTGTCCACTGTGGGAACAAATGTAATTTATGGGCTAAAATTCTTGTACCAGAAAGAGATTTATATAATTGACAGACTTGGCAAATACTCTTGGAAATCAATTTTGTTGGAAAAACTTAACTGCGTTTATCGAGAGGCATTGAAATACGTTGGTACAACTGTGAGGCAGTCTTTAGCCAGTCTCAAAGATGAGACCAGCTGCAGTGATTATGACAACGTTTTATTAGTTATTTCTCTTTTATCTCTTTGATTATAATCCATTTTATTGTTCTCTGGGGCTAATGACTAGGATGAAGCTTTATTAGATATTATCTATGGCTAGGTCCTGTTTCACTTCTTGCCATCCGGTCTGTGAAATCTCTGCTCCCTCGGGCTGATTGATAAAAAGCCCCTGTGTTCTGACATTGTGGTGTCCTGGTATGAAATCAGTATGTTGTTTTTGCTGTGGGAGGGAGAGGGGAATCAATTGGACACTTAAAGACCAGTGGCTCTTTGTTCATTTGTGGAGAAACTCTTATAACCAGTAAGTAGAGATGATTTGGACTTACGGTGACAGAGCCCAATCTCCAAATATGCTCCAAAACAAAAGCAGGGTTTTTTAAACTGTGAGGAAAATGATAAAATAAATTCAAGAATGATACAGGCACCTTGGCTGCATTGGGCAGACACCAGGTAGCTGCATTTTAATGTAAAGTGACAGACATTGGAAGAACACAATGAATTTTAATACACCGTTAATGAAAAGACGCTGGAGGATGTGGAATAAAAGAAAGATTAAAAGTACTCAAATATATAATTCCATGGAATTGTGAGGACAGCGACATTAATCACAAACAAATGCCTGATAGCCTCTATTGTTAATGTCAGTACTGGAGGGAAAAGTCATGCTCTCGCCGAAATTGGTTTCCTACTTTATCAGACTGGGTTGAGCACCTTGTCCATCCGAGGCAATTAGTTTCACACAATCCAGACTATTGCATGTCAAGGTCCTATGCTGAAGTCGCCAGTTTGCAAGATCGAGTGGGACTTGACACCAATAGATTGCAATTAATCCTTTATTGAATGTGACTAAGTATCAACACACATAATAAATGAAAGTCAGCATGAATTTGTTAAAAGAATATCGCGTTTGACTAACTTGATTGAACTCTTTGATGAAGTAACGGAGAGGGTTGATGAGGGCAGTGCGGTTGATGTTGTGTATATAGACTTTCAAAAGGCATTTTATAAAGCATCACATAATAGACTTTTGAGCAAAATTAAAGCCCATGGGATTAAAGGGACAGTGGCAGCGTGGATAAAAAATCGGCTCTGGGACAGAAAGCAGAGAGTAGTGGTGAACGGTTGTTTTTCAGACTGGAGGGGACTCTTCAATGGTGTTTCCCAGGGGTCAGTATTAGGACCATTTCTCTTTTTGATATATATTAATGATATGGACGTGAGTATACAGGGTATAATTTCAAAGATTTCAGATTGCACGAAACTTGGATATGTAGTCAACAATGTGAAGGATAGTAACAGACTACAGGAGGACATCGACACACTGGTGAAATGGGCAGACACATGGCAGATGAAATTTAATGCTGAGAAGTGTGAAGTGATTCATTTTGGTAGAAAGAACGAGGAGAGGCATTATAAATTGAATGGTATGATTTTAAAGGGAGGAAGAGAGAGACCCGGGGGTATATGTGCACAATTCCTTGAAGTTGAGAAGGCGGTTACAAAGGCATATGTGATTCTTGGCTTTATACATAGAGGCATAGAATACTAAAACAAAGAAGTTATGGTGAAACTTTATAAAACACTGGTTGGTCCTCAGCTGGAGGATTGTGCTCAATTCTGGGCACCAAACACTAGGAAGGATGTCAAGGCATTGGAGAGCGTGCAGAAGAGATTTACTAGAATGGTACCTGGGATGAGTGACTTCAGTTATGTGGAGAGACTGGAAAAGCTCGGGTTGTTCTCCTCAGAGCAGAGAAGGTGAATGGAATATTTACCAGAATGGTATCAGGGACGAGTGACTTCAAATATGTGGAGAGACTGGAGAAGCTGGGATTTTTCTTCTTAGAGCAGAGAAGCTTAAGGGGAGATTTGATAGAGGTGTTCAAAATCATGAACGGTTTTGATTCAGTAAATAAGGCGAAATTGTTACCAGTGGCAGAAGGATCGGTAACCAGGGGGGAAAAAAATACTGTAATTGGGAAAGGAACCAGAGGCGACCTGTGGAAGCAGTGAGTTGCTCGGGCAGTGAGTTGTTCTGATCTGGAATACACTGACTGAAAGGGAAAGGAAGTAAATTCAATAATAACTTTCAAAAGGGAATTGGATCAATCATTGAAGGGAAAACATTTCCAGGGCTATGGGGAAAGAACAGGGGAGTGCGACTATTTGGATAGCTCTACCAAAGAGCTGGCACAGGCACGATGGGTTGAATGGCCTCCTACTGTGCTGTATCCTGCTATGGTACTATCTTCCTCGAGAAGGCATGCAGAGAGTCAACACCCACCACACCAGCCGACAAACCATTCCAGAGGCTCACTACTTTCTGGGTAAAGAAGAATCGCCCACCATGTAGCCTCGATTACTTCCGTGCTGTCTAAACGCCTGCCTTCTGGTCTTCCCCAATTTATGAAACTGGAAATATCAATCACTAGGCAAGCAATCCTGCCCTGGTTTCGGGAGTCATTGAAATGGCGCATGCGCTTTTCCATTGAATTTAATCCTGCGCAGATTGTTAGGTTTGGCTCGAGATAAAGAAAGTCTTGCCCGTCCTTGTGTGTAAATGTGAGGCTAGTTCAAAATGGTCTTCTCATTAATATATTCAAAATTCGAAACATGAAGGACGTGTAGATTGAAACCGAGACCTCATATACGCGAAGCATGCGGTCTATCTCTGAGCGACATCACCTAGATACTGAAGACCTCTAACCAAGTACAAAAGGTCTGAGAGCCTCACTTTCCGAAGGACACACGAGGATTCACTGGGCTGAAAGGCATCTCCTTTTGAACTCCAAGCAGACAACTATACCTGAGGTATGCGGACCTGATACAATTGAACTCCATCTGCCACAGTTTTCCCATTCACTTAAGCTTTCCCTTTGTAACTTCCTGATCCCATCGTACTGACCTATAACTCTCTATTGCTTCATCCAAGTTATTGATAAAGATGGTGAAAAGCTGAGGCCCCAGTACAGATCCCTGGGGAGACCACTTGTCATATCCCGCCAATCAAAGAACATTCCCTTTCTCCCTACTCTTTTCTCCGACCTCCCAACCAATTATAACCCAAGTCACAATGTCACTTTCAATTATGTGCATTTTATTTATTCTATTAATCTCTTGTGCTGAACCTTATCAAATGCATTCTGTAAGTCCATATAGAAAACCTTCATAGACACGCCCCTGTCCACCTTGTTAGTTTCCTCAACAAATCCAACTAAATTAGTCAGACAAGACCTGCCCTTCACAAATCCAAGTTGACTCTCTTTGACCAGCTCATTTTGTCTCTCGTGATAGATTTAAGTAAGCTCCCCACAAACGACGTTAAAATGACAGGTCTGTATTTTCCTGGTTTCTCCCTCCCTCCTTTCTTAAATAACGGAGTGACATTTTCAATATTCATATCCAAACGCACAATTCCTGAGTCTGGAGAGCTTTGGAAATTATGACTAATGCATCTGCAATTTCCCCACCTGTTTCCTTTAATACTCTGGGGTGGAAACCGTCAGATCCTGGAGATTTCATTCTTAGTTTGCAGTTATTTATTGATCTGACTGTATATAACAGGACTGAGTGTCCCAGCACTGACTGTGTGTATAACAGGACTGACTGTCCCAGCACTGACTGTGTGTATAACAGGACTGAGTGTCCCAGTACTGACTGTGTGTATAACAGGACTGAGTGTCCCAGCACTGACTGTGTGTATAACAGGACTGAGTGTCACACTACTGACTGTGTGTATAACAGGATTGTCTGTCCCAGCACTGACTGTGTCTATAAGAGGACTGACTGTCCCAGCACTGACTGTGTGTATAACAGGACTGAGTGTCCCAGCACTGACTGTGTGTATAACAGGACTGACTGTCCCAGCACTGACTGTGTGTATAACAGGACTGACTGTCCCAGCACTGACTGTGTGTATAACAGGACTGAGTGTCCCAGTACTGACTGTGTGTATAACAGGACTGAGTGTCCCAGCACTGACTGTGTGTATAACAGGACTGAGTGTCCCACCACTGACTGTGTGTATAACAGGATTGACTGTCCCAGCACTGACTGTGTCTATAAGAGGACTGACTGTCCCAGCACTGACTGTGTGTATAACAGGACTGAGTGTCCCAGCACTGACTGTGTGTATAACAGGACTGACTGTCCCAGCACTGACTGTGTGTATAACAGGACTGAGTGTCCCACCACTGACTGTGTCTATTAGAGGACTGAGTGTCCCAGCACTGACTGTGTGTATGACAGGACTGAGTGTCCCACCACTGACTGTGTGTATGACAGGACTGAGTGTTCCAGCACTGACTGTGTGTATAACAGGACTGAGTGTCCCAGCACTGACTGTGTGTATAACAGGACTGAGTGTCCCAGCACTGACTGTGTGTATAAGAGGACTGACTGTCCCAGCACTGACAGTGTTTATAACAGGACTGAGTGTCCCAGCACTAACTGTATGTATAACAGCACTGAGTGTCCCAGCACTGAGGGTGTGTATAACAGGATTGAGTGTCCCACCACCCGCCCCACCCACCAAAAACATGTAATCTCCTGGGAGCGATTACAAACCAGAAAAAAATCCAGGACCAATAAGGAATGGAAATTCTATGTAATTCCTCCGCGAATCCCTCAGGCAATCGAATCGAGTTCAGTGCATCACACTGACCATGTGTACTTTAACTGTAAAACAACTCACCTTCTATATGATGCGATCTCTGCCTCAGTTAAGAACCGATCCAGATCATCGAGACGGCAGAAAGAGAGTCAGCACCCACCACTCCAGCCGGCAATGCATTCCAGAGGGTCACTACTCTCTGGCAAATGAAGAACCGCCTAACATCTCGACTATTCTTACCTCTGTGTGGTCTAAACGCCTGTCCGCTGCTCCTCCCCAATCTGTGAAACTGGAAACAATTTAATTCTTCGCTCAGAGGGTGGTGAACCTGTGGAATTCTCTACCACACAAGGCTCTGGAGGCCAAGGCACTGAATATATTTAAGAAGGAGATAAACAGATGTGTACACACAGTAGGCATCGAGGGGTATGGGGAGAGAGCGGGAATATGGTAATAAGATAGAGGATCAGCCATGATCATATTCAATGGCGAAGCAGGCTCGAAGGGCTGAATGGCCTGCTCCTGCTCCTATTTTCGATGTTTCTATCACTGGGCACGATATCCAGCCCCAGGATGGGAGCCATTTCAAAGGCGCGTGCGTGCTTCCATTGAATTGTATCGTGTGCAGAGCGTTCGGTTTTTTTCGAGGGAAATGAACTCTTTCCTGTCCTTGTGTGTCAAGGTGAGGTGAGGACCAGAGGGGCGATTCAAAATTCGAAACATAAAGTGCGTGGAGATGCCGGGGATTGAACCCAGGGCCTCATATATACAAAACATGCGCTCTACCACTGAGCTACATCCCGACATTAATAAGTGGCTTTTCCGCTCTGTCTCTCCCGGACAACGAGATGCCCAGTCGTTCCACGTGCTCACAATGTTCAACCTCTGCTTCAGTTCACGGGGTTTCTGTTTCTCTTTGCTTTAAAATTACTCTAAACTTTCCCAAAAAAAGTCTGCGGAAATGAATAATACAATTGCCAATAGTCAGTGACTAGGCTGAAATCCAACCATGAATCATAAAGTGAGATGGAAGAATGACAGAGCGACAAACGGGAACAAGAGCTGGGACTGCTCGCTCGACATTGAACCGTCACACGTTCCGGTCAGTCGGCGGCTGCTTTGAGCTGAGTTGTTGAGGGGACCGTGAGATGAAGTCCTGCTCGGGGACAATTTAAAGCTCGTGGAACCTCAGAGGTTGGAACTCGCTGCTCTCAGAAAGCGCGATTTGCCTTTCCGTGCATAATTCTGATGAAAAAATATTTTTGGGGATGCAACCCAGGACCTCATACATGCGAAACATGCGCTCGACCACTGAGCTACACCCCATAAAACATGGAGCTTGAACCAAGGAAAGAAGAACTGATTGTCCTCATTTTATGAGGCCACCCAAGGTGGGTGTGCCCCGTGAAAGATTATTTCCAGTTTCACAGATTGGGGAGGAGAAGGGAACAGGCGTTTAGACTACACAGAGGTAAGAATATTTTGGATGTTAGGCGCCTTGAACTGTGCTGTAACCATGCTTCCTATTTCAGGGCGCATTTTTCGAACGCCCCCGTTAACAGTCACTTTGCTTACGATTGGACGGCACCAGAAATGCTCAGGCACATTGAAGCAGAGGCCGGCAAGAATATTTCGAGTCCTCCAGCTTCAGAGGAGGACAACGTGAGAGCATTGAGCCTCATTTCACGATGGACGGACGCAGGAATTGCCCCAGGTGCGGTTTTGTGTTTAAAGATCACTTCACTAAAAACACCTTGACGAGCTGAGGTTACAGACAGACATGATGGTTAGGAAAAGACCAGCTGGTTCATCAATCCTGTCCCACATGCGCGGAGCATCGTGACTGGACACTTCCTACCGACACCACCCGCCCCACCCACCGGAAACATGTAATCTCCTGGGACCGGTTACAAACCTGAAAAAACATCAAAGGCCGATAAGGAGGGCGAATTGTGAAAAATTGCTCCCCGACACTTTCAGGCGATCGAAACCAGTCCAGGACACGACATTGACCATGTTTAGGTGAACTGTAAAACCACTCACCTTCTATATTATGCGATCTCTGCCCCAGTCAAGAACCGATCTAGATCCCTGGAGAAGGCAGACAGAGAGAGTCAGCACCCACCACACCTGCCAGCAATGCACTCCAGAGGCTCAATACTCTCTGGCAAACGAAGAACCGCTAAATATGCAGATTATTCTTAACTCTGTGTTGTCGAAACGCCTGTCCGCTAAATTCTAACCTTTGAATCATAAAGTGAGTTGTCTGAATGACAGAGGATCAAACAGGAACAAGAGCTGTGACTGCTCGCTCGACGTTGCACCGTCACACATTCCGATCAGTCGGGGGCTGCTATGAGCTGAGCTGTTGAGGACACCTTGTGATGAAGTCCCGCTCCGGGAAAATTTAATGCTGTGGAGCTTCAGAAGATTCATCTTTCCATGGGCGACGACTGGGAGAGAGTCAAGAGACTCCTTGGTGTCAGATTAGGCATTTTTAACATATAAAGCGTACATTTAGATGAGGTGATTTCAAAATATAAACCATAGAAACCACTCACGTTTACATTCGGCACCATAATGCATAAAAAGCACCCGCTTATAAACATAAGATCGCTGGGAATCGGAGGAGAGTCGCTGAGGATCATGAAATGGCCGAGTTAAAACTTACCCAGAATACAGTTGGTCAGACTGAGCGAGGTGATGCTGGAAGCTCTTCACACTGCAGGGTTCAAGCATTTTACAGGAGATAATAGGCGACGTTGAGAATATGTTGAGAATATATAGAGAATGTGTTGAGAATATGTTGAGAATGTGTTGGTTCTTTTGCCAATCACCTTAAATCTGTGTCCTTTTCTCGACCCTTCTGCCAATGGAAACAGTGTATCTCTATCTACTCTGTCTACACCCCTCATGATTTTGAACACCGCTATCAAATCTCCTCTCAGCCCTCTCTGTTCCAAGGAGACCGACCCCAGCTTTTCCAGTCTATTCACGTCACTCAAGTCCCTCATCCCTGAAACCATTCCAGTAAATCTTTTCTGCACCCTCTCTGAGGCCTTCACATCCGTCCAAAAGTGTGGTGCCCAGAGTTGGACACAGTGCTCCAGTTTTGGCCAAATCAGTGTTTTATAAAAGTTCAACATAACTTCCATACTTTTGTACTCTTATGCCTCTGTTTTCAAGCCCAAGATTCCATATGCTTTATTAATGGCTTTCTCAACCTGTCCTGCCACCTTAAAAGATTTATGCACATATACCCCCAGATCTCTCTGTTCCTGCACCCCCTTTAGAATTGTACCCTTTAGTTTATATAGCCCCTTCTCGTTCTTCCTTCCAAAATGTATCATTTCTCACTTCTCTGCATTAAATTTCATCTGCAACGTATCCGCCCATTCCACCAGCCTGATTGTGTCCTCTTAAAGTCTATCACTATCCTCCTCACTGCTCAGTACACTTCCAAGGTTTGTGTCATCTGCAAAGTTTGAAATTGTGCCCTATACACCCAACTGCAAGTCATTAATATATACCAAGAAACGCAGTGGTCCGAGCACCGACCCCCGTGGAACACCACTGTGTGCCTTCCACTAGTCCGAAAAAACAACTGTTCACCACTACTCTCTTTTTCCTGTCATTTCGTCAATTTCATATCGATGCTGCCATTGCTCCTTTTATTCCATGGACTTCAATTTTGCTGCTAAGCCTATTTTGTGGCACTTTATCAAGCACGTTTTGGAAGTCCATATAAACAACATCAACATCATTACCCTCATCGACCCTCCCTGTCAACTCGTCAAAAAACTCAATGAAGATAGTTTGGCCGATTTTCCTTTAACAAATCCGTGCTGTCTTTTCTTTATTAATCCACGCTTGTACAAGTGACTATTAATGTTATCCCGGATTTTCGCTTCTAACAGTTTTCCCACCACTGAGGTTAAACTGACTGTTCTGTAGTTGCCGGGTTTATCCTCACAGCCTTCTTTGACCAAGGGTGTAACATTTGCAATTCTCCAGTCCTCACGCACCACCCCCGTATCGAAGGAGGTTTGGAAGATTATGGTCAGTACCTCTACAATTCCCACCCTTACTTCCCTCAGCAACCTACGATGCATCCAATCCGAACCGGGTGTCTTTTCTACTCTAAGTACAGTTAGCCTTTCTAGTACCTTCTCTTCATCAATTTTTAGCCCATCCACTATCTCAACGACCTCTTCTTTTACTCGGACTTTTGTTGCATCTTCTTCCTTGTTACAGACAGATGTAAAGTACTCATTTAGTATCTCAGCCATGCACTCTGCCTCCATGTATAGATCTTCTTTTTGGTCTTTAATCGGCCCACCTTTCCTCTTCCTACCCGTTTACTATTTATCTGCCTATCGAAGTCTTTTGGATTCCCTTTTATGTTGGCCGCCAGTCTATTTTCATACTCTCCCTTTACCCCTTTTATTTCCTTTTTCACTTCCCCTCCCTACTTTCTAGATTCAGTCTAGTTCTCACTTGTGTTATCAACCAGACATCTGTCATGCACCCACTTTTGCAGCTTCATCTTAGTCTCTATCTCCTTTTTCATGCAGGGAGCTCTGGCTTTTGTTGCCCTACCTTTCCCCGCGTGAGAATGAACCTAGACTATACCCGAACCATATCCTCCCTAAAGGCCCCCCATTGTTCGATTACAGTTTTGCCTGCTAATCTTTGATTCCAATTTACCCGGGCCATATCCGTTCTCAACCCACTGAATTTGGCCGACCTCCAATTAAGTATTTTTATTCTGGATTGCTCCTCGTCCTTTTCCGTAACTAATCTAAACCTTATGATATTATGATCACTGTTCCCTAAATGTTCCACTATTGATGCTTGATCTACTTGACCCAATATCTAGTAATGTTTTGGATAAAACGCATTAACTACCGTGTTCTTGAATCCGTTGATGCTCCGGATAAGCAATTATCTCATCCGTTAATGGTGTAAATCGGTTTTAACTCTGCTGCTGAATTTGCAATTTTATTCTTCCATCATCATTTACAAAGCCGTCTGTTCTGTTCTATCAGTTGATGGAGTGTGTAAACGCTTCTGGTCTTGTAGCAGCTGCATTATATCTGCAATAAACTATGTGTATCCACCCCTGAGAATGTTACTGGCTAATTCTCTGTTCTAAATATATTGAAATCAGATGATTGTGCTTAGGCGTGGCATCATACCACAAGCTTGTGGAACTAACCTGTCATGGCATATATTTTCATGAATGTGTTTTCAGTGATTGATACCGACACAGCTCACCGTCTCAGTATTACAAGGAGTCAGTGCAGTGCCCTTTCTCCCCAATAACATGGTTCAGTTGAACTGGGAATTCAAAGTATTTATTGGTTATCACTGTTATGAAATATTATTTCATTGTGTGTGCACCTGCCACAGCTTTAGATGTCTGGCCACTGAACTGAGATTCCTGCTGACTCTTTCACATAGTATCACAGTATCATAGTAGGTGCAGCACAGGAAGAAGCTATTTGGCCCAACGTGCCTGTGCGGCTTTTTGAAAGAGCTATCAAATTAGTCCAATTCCCCTGCACTTCCCCCATATTCCTGTAATTTTTTCCCTTCAAGTGTTTATCCAAGTCCCTTTAAAAAGTTAATATTGAATATGCACCCAACACCGACTCAAACGGTGCATTCCAGATCATTACAACTCGCTGCATCAAAATTGTTTCCTCATGTCGCCTCTGGCTCTTTTGCCGATCACCTTAAATCTTTGTTCTCTGATGACCGACCCTTCTACCACTTTAAGCAGTTTCTCCTTATTTACCCAATCAAAACCATTCATGATCTTGAACACTTCTAACAAATCACCATTCGATCTTGTCAGTTCCAAGGAGAACAATCCCAGCTTCTCCAGTCTCTCCACATAACGAGACTCCCTCATTCCTGGTACAATTCTAGTAAACCTCTTCTGCAACTTCTCTAAGGCCTTGACATCCTTTCTGAGGTACCGTGCCCCGAATTGAATACAATATTCAAGCTGAGGCCTAACCAATGATTGATAAAGGATTAGGATAAATTCCTTGCTTTTGCACTGTCTGCCTCCAGCTGCACTATCCTCTACCGAGCTGTACTGCCCCCCGCTGTACTATCCTGTACCGAGCTGTACTGCCCCCAGATGTACAATCCTATACCTAGCTGTACTTCCCCCAGCTGTACTATCCTGTACCTAGCTGTACTGCCCCCAGCTGTACTATCCTGTACCGAGCTGTACTGCCCCCAGCTGTACTATCCTGTACCTAGCTGTACTTCCCCCAGATGTACTATCCTGTACCTAGCTGTACTTCCCCCAGATGTACTATCCTGTACCGAGCTGTACTGCCCCCAGCTGTACTATCCTGTACCTAGCTGTACTTCCCCCAGATGTACTATCATGTACCTAGCTGTACTTCCCCCAAATGTACTATCCTGTACCGAGCTGTACTGCCCCCAGCTGTACTATCCTGTACCTAGCTGTACTTCCCCCAGATGTACTATCCTGTACCGAGCTGTACTGCCCCCAGCTGCACTAACCTCTACCTAGCTGTACTTCCCCCAGATGTACTATCCTGTACCGAACTGTACTGCCCCCAGCTGTACTATCCTGTACCTAGCTGTACTTCCCCCAGATGTACTATCATGTACCTAGCTGTACATCCCCCAGATGTACTATCCTGTACCGAGCTGTACTGCCCCCAGCTGTACTATCCTGTACCTAGCTGTACTTCCCCCAGATGTACTATCATGTACCTAGCTGTACTTCCCCCAGATGTACTATCATGTACCTAGCTGTACTTCCCCCAGATGTACTATCCTGTACCGAGCTGTACTGCCCCCAGCTGCACTAACCTCTACCGAGCTGTACTTCCCCCAGATGTACTATCCTGTACCTAGCGGTACTGCCCCCAGCTGTACTATCCTGTACCTAGCTGTACTTCCCCCAGATGTACTATCCTGTACCTAGCTGTACTTCCCCCAGATGTACTATCCTGTACCTAGCTGTACTGCCCCCAGATATACTATCCTGTACCTAGCTGTACTGCCCCCAGATATACTATCCTGTACCTAGCTGTACTTCCCCCAGATGTACTATCCTGTACCTAGCTGTACTTCCCCCAGATGTACTATCCTGTACCTAGCTGTACTTCCCCCAGATGTACTATCCTGTACCGAGCTGTACTTCCCCCAGATGTACTATCCTGTACCGAGCTGTACTTCCCCCAAATGTACTATCCTTTACCTAGCTGTACTTCCCCCAAATGTACTATCCTTTACCTAGCTGGACTGCCCCCAGCTGTACTATCCTCTACCTAGCTGTACTTCCCCCAGATATACTATCCTGTACCGAGCTGTACTTCCCCCAGATGTACTATCCTGTACCTAGCTGTACTTCCCCCAGATATACTATCCTGTACCGAGCTGTACTGCCCCCAGCTGTACTATCCTGTACCTAGCCGTACTGCCCCCAGCTGTACTATCCTGTACCTAGCTGTACTTACCCTAGCTGTACTATCCTGTACCTAGCTGTACTTCCCCCAGATGTACTATCCTGTACCTAGCTGTACTGCCCCCAGATATACTATCCTGTACCGAGCTGTACTTCCCCCAGAAGTACTATCCTGTACCTAGCTGTACTGCCTCCAGCTTTACTATCCTGTACCTAGCTGTACTGCCCCCAGCTGTACTATCCTGTACCTCGCTGTACTTACCCCAGCTGTACTATCCTATACCAAGCTGTACTGCCCCCAGCTGTACAATCCTGTACCTAGCTCTACTTACCCCAGCTGTACTATCCTGTACCTAGCTGTACTGCCCCCAGCTGTACTATTCTGTACCTAGCTGTACTTCCCACAGATGTACTATCCTGTACCTAGCTGTACTGCCCCCAGCTGTACTATCCTGTACCTAGCTGGACTGCCCCCAGCTGTACTATCCTGTACCAAGCTGTACTGCCCCCAGCTGTACTATCCTGTACCTAGCTGTACTTCCCCCAAATGTACTATCCTGTACCTAGCTGTACTTCCCCCAAATGTACTATCCTGTACCTAGCCGTACTGCCTCCAGCTGTACTATTCTATACCTAGCTGTACTGCCCCCGGCTGTACTATCCTATACCTAGCATTACTGCCTCCAGCTGTACTATCCTGTATCTAGCTGTACTGCCTCCACCTGTACTAGCCTTTGCCTAGCAGTATTGCCTCCAGCTGCACTATCCTATTTCTAGCTGTACTGCCTCCCGCTGTACTATCTTGCCTCCAGCCAAAGGAGGACCAGGTTTCACAGTGTGTCAGATACCCTCCCGCACCAGGGTTCAAATCGGTTGGAGGTAGGGAGCTATGTCAGTTACGTGTGTCTTACTGGTACCCCGCTAACACTGAGCTAAGTCCCCATGAATTAATCTTTTCGTAAAAGCGTTCGTTCTTCACATATTGAAGTTCACTGCAAAATGCGGCAAAGGGAATAATTCGAACCAGAGAACATCACACGATTTTGTTTATTATATATTCATTATCAGGGTGTGGACGTCGCTGACAAGGCCAGAATCTGTTGCCCCTCCCTGGATGCCCTTGAGAAAGTGGTGGTGAGCCTTCTTCTTGAACGGCTCCAGTCCGTGTATCCCACTAAGCTGTTAGGTAGGGAGGGCCAAAGTTTTGATCTCGTAATATATTCTCTACTGCACAACATCACCGCAGTCTTCAACTGGTTCAATTCAAACGTGCTTAGGTTGATGCTATCACCACACAAACGTGAATGTAGTGGGAGAGCAACACGAAGCAGGGGAATAGTGTAGGTCTTGTGCTGTGTTCTGCAGTGCTAGACTGACGTTAGATACAGGGTGAAGCTGACTCTGTGGAGGGTTCCTAAACCTAAACTCTAACCCTCCCAGCCAACCTTACTCCAGTCAGATTATAATGGAATTAATAGGATTCGGGTTTTGGTTAGGGCTCGGACTATCGCTCGGGTTAGGGATTGGCTCGGGCTACAACGTCAGGATTAGGGTTAGGGTTTCAGGTTTAGGGTTAGGGTTTAGGGTAAGAGTGTCAGGGTTAGGGTGTTAGAGTAAATGGAAATCCTAATCCCTCTATCTCTGCAACCTCCTCCAACATCATTCAGTTGTGCCCTTCTCCCCCTCGCTTCTTCCCATTATGAGACCTTTAACTGCCTCCACCCTATTCTCTGGAAATTCCTCCTTAATAAGCGCCAGGAACTTTTTTGGTCACTTTGTACAGGTTGATTTCGTTTTCTGGGTCACTGTGAACAATTTCGGAGTTAAAATGCTGTGGAATGAGCTGCTCGTGAAAATTCATGGCTCCCATGACCTCACGCATCCTCGAGCAGATGTAAATGATAGTGTTTTGGTTGCTCAGATGTTGTAGGGTCTTTAGCAGTAAGTGGTATTCACGTTTGTTGTAGACGATATCGGATCCCAGGATGATATCGTAGTCTGTCGGAAATTGATCATGGTTTTCACCCCACGAGAGAGCAGAGACTTTTGACCGCTGGATAATTGACGAGGGGATATTGTTGGCCACGTTAAGTTCTATTTGATTCAGAACTTCTGGTTTGTCTGTCAAGGTCACATCTCCACCTGCCAGAAGAATGTAAAAGAGCAATGACGTATCTTCACTTATTGCTTCCCTATGACACCAACCTGTAAATGGTAAATGTGGGCAAAAGGGATTCGGGGCAAAGCAGATGAATACAGCAAAGGCTGTGAAATAGAATGATGAACTTGTGCAGTGTCACAGTATTGATCAGCGATTCCATTAGCAAAGCGGTTATTTCACATCAACTTGAGCTCAAATCCAACCACGGCAGTTTGAGATTTTGAATTTGATTCGAAAATGTCAACATAAAAAGCTGGTATCAGTAAAAGGGGCGATATTGACTTTCTGCCACAGCGTAAAACCGGTGACAACGAGTTTGGCGCCCGTTGAACATTCCTCCCGGTTTTTATTTTTAGCTTTCACACGTTTTACACTGCCGCTTGAAGTCAATATCCGCCCCAAAGTGACCATGAAATTATCCGATTGTCGCAAAAACCCAATAGGTTCACTCATGTCCTTTAGGGAAGAAAACCTGCGTCCTGAAACTATCTGGCCTGTGTGTGACTCCAGTCTCACACCAATGAGGTTGATGCTTTACTGCCCTCTCGTGTGGCCGTGAGCTATGCCGCAATATCAAAATAAGGATAAAGCTGCGACCCAGGCATCGAATTGGGACAGAAAAAGGCACACCCAGCCCAGTTAACCTTGCAAGGTCCTCCTCGCTATCAATTGGGGACTGTTGTCAAAGTCGGGAGAGCTGCCTCACAAACTAGTCAAGCAACGGTCTGACATACTCTGAGAATCAGACCTGTCCTCACACTGAGGAAACCCTCCATCGTGTCGTGTGGCACTACCACCCTGCTGAGCGGGATAGATTAATAACAAATCTAGCAGCACAAAAGCAGGCACTCATAAGGCGCCATGGGCCCTAAGCAGCAGCATAATGGAATGGCACAACAATCTTGTCACCGCAGGGCCCGACATATCCCTCACTTCTCACTCGCCATCAAGCTAGGTGACTAAATCTGTTTCAATGTGGAATGTAGAAGAGCATGCCTGGAGCGGCACCAGGCTTATCTGAATATCAGGTGCCAAATTGGTGAAGACACAGCAAAGGATTACCATGCATTATAAACAGTTAGAGCACCATGCATTATAAACAGTGAGAGCACCATGCATTATAAAGAGTGAGAGCACCATGCATTATAAACAGTGAGAGCACCATGCATTATAAAGAGTGAGAGCACCATGCATTATAAACAATGAAAGCACCAGGCATAATAAACAGTGAGAGCACCATACATTATGAACAGTGAGAGCACCATGCATTATAAACAGTGAGAGCACCAGGCATTATAAACAGTTAGAGCACCATGCATTATAAACAGTGAGAGCACCAGGCATTATAAACAGTTAGAGCACCATGCATTATAAACAGTGAGAGCACCAGGCATTATAAACAGTTGGAGCACCATGCAATATAAAGAGTGAGAGCATCAGGCATTATAAACAGTGAGAGCACCATGTATTTTCAACAGTGAGAGCACCATGCATTATAAACAGTGAGAGCACAGTGCATTATAAACAATGAGAGAACCATTCATTATGAACAGTGAGAGCACCATGTATCATAAACAGTGAGAGCACAGTGCATTATAAACAATGAGAACACCATCCATTATAAACAGTGAGAGCACCATGCATTATATACAGTGAGAGCTCCATGTATTCTCAACAGTGAGAGCACCATGCTGTGCACAGGGTTCAGCAATCCCCAAACCAAACAATCAGGTTAAAGCTCTGAATTCCGGTCACATCCAGTTGCGAATGATGGTCGCAAATTAAGCAACTAACAGGAGAAGGAGGCTCGGTGAAGATTCTCATCCTCAACAAGAGCGCAGCCCAGCACATGGGAACATAAGAACATAAGAAATAGGAGCAGGAGTAGGCCATCCGGCCCCTCTTGCCTTCTCCTTCATTCGAAATGATCATGGCTGCTCTTCAAACTCCACTCCATTTTCCCGCCCGATTCCCATATCCCTTGATTCCCTGAGTGCAAAAAAACGTTTGATGTGCTTGCAACAATCTGCAGCCAGAAGTGCCAAGTGGATGATTATTCTCAGTCTCTTCCTGAGGTCCCCGTCATCACAGATACTGGTCTTCAGCCAATTCCATTCACTCCACGTGATAACAATAAATGTCTGATTTCATGGACTGGCAAAGGCTGTGTGTCACGACAACATCCCGGCTGTCGTGTTGAAGACCTGTGCTCCAGAACAAGCTGTGCCCCGACCTGAGCTGTTCCAGTACAGCTGCAACACTGTCATCTATCCGACTAAAAAGTGGAAAATTGCCCAGGTATGTCCTGTCCACAAAAAGCGGGACAAATCCAATCCGGCCAATTACCGCGCCATCAGCCTACTCTCAATCATCGCCAAAGTGATGGAAGATGTCGAGAGTGCTATCAAGCGGCACTTACTCACCAATAACCTGCTCACCGATGCTCAGCTTGGGTTCCGCCATGACCACTCGGCTCCAGACCTCATTACAGCCTTGGTCCAAACATGGTGTTGGCCAGAGGCTGCAGAAACGTATTGAGCTTAATTCGAAGTGCTGACAAAGACACTGACTTTTGAACTGGGGTGACCTGGAGTTCAGTCACTGGTCTGAACTGGCCAGAACCGGTTTGAATTCGTTCCGCTTCTTACAGGCACAAAGGAACTGTGATGAGACACCAGTCCTTATTTAGAAAAGGAGTATGAGGTGATGCTACCTCGGCCCTTGGAACAGAGCCAATCAGGGGATGACATTGATCACTCCAGCAACTTTGAGCCAACCAGAGAAGACAGCATCATTCGAAAATACAGACTTGGGAATAAAACTGAAGAATTGCTGGCTTGGTCCCAGTTTGTTTTTGAGGCAGACTCTGGAGACTCACCCTCGTGGAAGTGGGAACCCTACGTCAGGGACGTAGAGACTACGTCAGGGACGTAGAGACGACTTCGGGAGTGAGAGAGAGAATTGCCTGGCCAGCAGTATCTCTCCTTTCCGTGTAATATAATATCCTTTCTATTCTGTGACCACTCAGGGAGTGTTCGTCAGGAATACCTAGTGGGTGTGCGTTTAAATCCTAACACTCAGGGATTGTTAGTCAGGGAAACCTAGTGGGTGTGCTTTTAAATCCTAATACTCAGGGAGTGATAGTCAGGGAAACCTAGTGGGTGTGCGTTTAAATCCTAGTTTGAGTATAAAACTGTATAACCTGCTGTAAACTGCATGCCTATATCAAACTAGACGTATAAGCGGTATGCACATGATCTAATAACGTTAATAAAGCGAATTGAGAATTAAGAGAGAATTGACTCTTCCTCTGTGTACTAAGCCAAAACCGTTAACCGGTGACTTCCGGTCAACAATGGAAATGAGACCTGAATTCCAGAGGTGAGGTGAGATTGAATGCCCTTGACATCAAGGCAGCATTTGTCCGAGTGTGGCACGAAGGAGTCAGAGTAAAACTGCCGTCAATTGGAATCAGGGGGGAAACTCTCCAGTGGCTGGAGTCATACCTGGCGCAAAGGTATATGGTAGTGTCTGTTGGAGGCCAATCATCTCAGCCTCAGGACATCGCAGGGCAGTGACCTCGCCCCAACTATCTTCAGCTGCTACATTAATGACCTTCCCTCCATCATAACGTCGCAAGTGGGGCTATTCGATAATGGTAATGATAAGGACATAATGTTTACTTCCTTTAGCAATTCCTCAGATAATGCCGCAGAATACACGGCCTCCGACCTGCTCTTCGAGCCACACTATTTATGTGACAGTTAAGTTTCTGGTCAATGATGACCCCCAGGATGATGATGGTGGGAGATTCGGCGATGGTAATGCCGTTTGATGTCAAGGGGAGTTGGTTCGAATCTGTCTTGTTGGAGATGGTCATTGCCTGGCTCTTGTCTGGCGCGAATGCTACTTGCCACATAACAGCCAAGCCTGGATATTGTCCAGGTTGTGCTGTATGCGGGCACGGACTGCTTCATTATTTTATTCTAAAGCATGCTTACTGTTTTATGGTGTATAATTTGGCCATCAGTTGGGTGCTGGACACGTGACTGGAGCTCACAAGGACTCAAAAACATGATCAAAAGCAACAGCTTCCCCGTTTAATATTTGATCAGAGTCGAGATGTTCAGGATGTTGTGCAAATATTACATTGAATATAACCAGGCCATTTCTGATAGGTATCTAGTTCTCAGCTCATCAGCTCAAGGAGAAACGTGTTCAAATGTTTCACATTTTCATTTACAGATTTTTACGTTTTCTGGATTTTCACAGATGAACAGCAGTTCAATTGAGATCCCGCTCCCGGATGGGAGGAGGAACTTGCTCCAAAATGGCAGGTGGAGCGGCTGAGTCTCGAAAGCTGCGACTTTTTTGAGGCATCATTCATATTACCTGAGGTAAGGGTCCTGTGCTTTGAAAGCATTCTCTTTCAAACAGATTAAAACTGGAGGTGAAGAACTGTCAACAGTGAGGACCTGAAAAGAAGAACAGACTGCAGCGTTCACAAAACATGCATATAACTGGGGGTTTAATCAAACCTATGACCAGTCACTGTCATGGTCCTTCACTATATAGCCGTCCTACTCCATTACAGTTCATCGCTCTCTCTCACACATGCAAAGTGCGATCGCTTGGAACATTTAACTCACCCAGCAGGATGGCAAGAATCCCCACGATCCCAGTGCCGGACCCCAATTCAATCATCTTCTTCCCAGAAAAACGGATATTCTCTTTCTCAAAGAACCGGCATAGAACGAGACCCTGAAACAAAATATGGCATTAACGTTAGAATTCGTTCACCTGCAACTTTCTGAATCCAAGTTCACATGACAAGCGGTTGCAAGTGAGGGTGCAAGGGAGGGAGCAAGGGAAAGTCCAAGGGAGGAAGCAAGGGAGGGTGCAAGGAAAGGTGCAAGGGAAGCTGCAAGGTAGGGAACAAGGGAGGGTGCAAGGGCGGGAGCAAGCGTGGATGCAAGGGTGGGAGCATGGGAGGTTGCAGGGATCAGTGCAAGGGAAAGTGCAAGAGTGGGAGCATGGGAGGGTGCAGGGATCAGTGCAAGCGAAGGTGCAAGGGAGGGAGCAAGGGAGGGTGCAAGGGAAGGTGCAAGGGTGGGAGCATGGGAGGGTGCAGGGATCAGTGCAAGGGAAGGTGCAAGGGAAGATGCAAGGAAGGGAGCAAGGGAGGGTGCAGGGTTCAGTGCAAGGGAAGGTGCAAGGGAAGGTGCAAGGGAGGGAGCAAGGGAGGGTGCAAGGGAGGGTGCAAGCCAGTAAGTAATTCCAAGGAAGATATCAATCTCGTACTTGCTTCCAAGGAAGATATGAAAATCTGAACATCGTGTTGTGATGGGTATGAACCCAATATATGGTCTCAAGGTTAGGGTTAGGGTTAGGGTTAGGGTTAGGTTTACACCGGGAATGGTGTCAAAGATGGTGGATACACCGCGCATTGTGCTCAGGATTGTATATAGTCAAGGGCAATTAGGGATGGGCAATGAATACTGGCCTGGTCAGCGACGCCCACATCCCATGAACAAATAAAAAAAAACTTGCGCACGGTTCTAACAATGATGTATATACCGCACATCGTGCTAAGGATGGTGGATACCCAGTGCAGGGGATCAAGGATGGTGGATACACAGTGTAGGGGATCAAGAATGGTTGATACCCAATGTCGGTGATCAAGGATGGTGGATATCCAGTGTCGGGTGTCAAGGAGGGTATAAACATAATACATGGTGCTGGTGGAGTATTCATCCCATCTTGATTCAGAGGAGAATACATCAATCAGTACTTTGTGCCAGCTAGGGCAAAAACCGAGTACATGGTGAGAAGGATGGCATAAACCCAGGATATGGTAATTTGGAGCATATAAACCCAAGACATGATACAAGAAGGTTATAAACCCATTACATTGTGTCAGGGAGGAGGTAAACCCGGTAAATGTGGCCTGGAGGGTACAAACAATTTAATGGTGCCATGGATATTATGAAGACAGAACATGGTGCCATGGATGTTATATATTAGGTGTAGAGTAGTTATGGAAAGAGACAGGGATCAATCAAAGGTGAAGAGGTAATTCCAGTGAGTTGAAAAGCGAGCCGGCCCATGTTGAATGCAAACAAAGACTGGCTGTAAAAACAGTAAATAAGCAATCGGAGGCCTTCAAGGAGAAGCTAATTCGGGCGCAAACGAAACACATTCCTATGAGGGAGATAGGAAGGGCATGCAAAGCTGGAGCTCACTGGATAACTGAAAATATAGAGACTAAAACGAAACAGAGAAAGGAGGCTTATGACCAATGTCAGGACCATAATATATTAGAAAATGAAGCAGAATACAGAAAGTATAGAAGAGATCTGAAAAAGGAAATAATACGGGCGAAGAGGGTGTACGAGAAAGTGGTGGCAGATAACAAAAAAGGGAACAGTAAAGTATTTTATAAACAGACAAATAGCAAAAGGATAATCAAAGGAAGGGTGGGGTCAATTAGCGACAAAAGAACGAACTCATTGTGGTGTCGCGGCTGGGGTACTAAATGAATACTTTGCATCTACATTCACAAAAAAGAGGATGCTGCCAATATCCCAGTAAAGGAAGAGATAGTAGAGGATGCACTAAAAAGTTTGGCAGTACTCAAAGTAGAAAAGCCACGCGATCCTGGTGGGATGCATCCTAGATTGTTGTGGGAAGTAAGGGTGGAAATAGCAGAGGTGAAAGGCACAATCTTTCAATCCTCCTTGGATATGGGGATGGTGCCAGAGGACTGACCGGTTGCAAATGGTATACTCCTGTTCAAAAATGGGGAGAAGGATAAACCTGGTAACTACTGGCCAGTCAGCCTAACGTCGGTGGTGGGGAAACTTTTAGAGACAATAATCTGGGACAAAATTAATTGTCACTTGGAAAAACATGTTTTAATAAATTACTGTCAGCACGGATTTCTTAAAGGCAAATCGTGTTTGATAAACTTGATTGAGTTATTTGATGAAGTAATTAATAGGGTTGATGGTGTTCGTGCAGTTATGTTTGTTGACATGAAGTTTCAAAGTACCACGTTGTAGACGAGTTAGTAACATTGATGCCCATGGGATTAATGGGACAGGGGCAGCGTGGATATGAAATTAGCTAAGAGACAGAAAGCAGAGACTAGTTGTGAACGGTTATTTCTCAGGCTGGATGTGTTCCCCAGGGGTCGGTATTTGCACCATTGATCTTTTTGATATATATTAATGAACTGGACTTGGGTACAGAGGGTATAATTTCAAAGTTTGCAGATGATACGAAACTCGGAAATGTAGTAAACAATGTGGAGGCTAAGAACAGACTTCAGGAGACAGACACACAAGGGAAATGGGCAGACAAATGGAAGATGAAATTTAACGCGGAGAACTGTGAAATGATACATTTTGATAGGAAGAATAAGATGAGACAATATAAACAAAATGTTACCATTTTGAAGGGGGTACAGGAACAGAGCGAACTCGGGTTGTACGTACGCTAATATTTGAAGGTGGCAAGACAAGTTGGGAAGGCTGTTAAAAAAGCATACGGGACCCTTGATTTATAAAATAGGCACAGAATACAAAAGGAAGGAAGTGACGCTAAACCTTTATAAATCATTGGTGAGGCCGCAGCAGGAGTATTGTGTCTAATCCTGAGCACCACGTTAGGAAGAATGTCAAGGCTTTAGGGACAGTGCAGTGTAGATTTGGTAGAATGGTACCAGGGGTGCGGGACTTCAGTTCAGTGGGGAGACTGGAGAAGCTGGGGTTGTTCTGTTCGACCAGAGAAGTTCAAGATGAGATTTAAAAGTTGTGTTCATATTCACGAACGGTTATGATAGAGTAAAAGAGTAAAAAGGGGTTCATACAGTTGGGGGTTATATATTAGCAGAGATAGAGGATTGGTTAACGGACAGAAAACAGAGAGTCGTGATAAACGGGTCATATTCAGGTTGGCAGGCTGTAACTAGTGCGGTGCCGCAAGGATCCCTGCTTGGGCCTCAGCTTTTTACACTCTATATTAATGAATTAGATGAAAGGACCGAGTGTAATGTATCCAAGTTTGCTGACGATACAAAGATACGTGGGAAAGTAAACTGCGAGGAGGATACAACGAGTCTGCTAAGGGATATAGACAGGTTAAGTGAGTGAGCAAGCAGATGATTAATTGGAGACATGACATGTGGTGAGTGGAGCAGGTTTGGGAGGAACAGGTGACTTTGGACCTGTGGTTCCCAAAGCTCTCCAACACTGGAGGGTTTTCCTCGCCTCATGTCTGGGTCTGTTGGAGACTAATTCATTCGGTTTGATTGCTATTATTAGTCGACAACTCGGTTCTCACTGTGTCATGTGACTACCAGGAAAGGAGACGGCGAACAATAATCTTTCTTCTAGAAATTCCGATGTTCTTATGCATGTTCGTCTGCAAAACCAATGCATCAAATAGGGCTTCCTCAACATGGCGGGGGTGGGGGTGGCGGCGGTTGCTGTCGTGGAAGGAAGAGGTTCGGGTTTGGTTTCTCTCTATCAGATCCAAGCATTTACACAAAACATTGGACTTACAGCTTCCCAGATTATTGCTGGTATCTCAAGTTTATTGCTGGAGTCCCCAGTGATTCTCAAAGTGTGCCCGCAAAACTGATAGCGACTTTCGAGTTTCTTGCTGTCCTCCTTGGAGTCGGAGCTGCTGAAATACTTCTTTTCCTGCTGTGTTTCCATTATCCTCTCTGAGCTCACTCTGCACTGCTTTGATCCTGGTTGAACCACTGCAATCTCCAGGTATGTTTTGTCCAGGGGTCTGGATGTGAGCCTGACTCGGTTTCAGCTTTAGGTGCGTGCAGTCCGCTTGTCCTACAGTGGATGAAACAATACAAACTCTGATCTGGAAACACAATAAACTTTCATTAATTAGTCTCCCTTCTCTCAACTCTTCCCCAACAAATTTGATAATAACACATGAACACAATATTCGAAAGTTTCTGAAAGGTCCTCATTAAGAAAGTGAACAAATAAAGTCAGTATGCAGAGAGCCGAAACTGTGGGCCTTTATCTGAAGGCAGGGACGGTGTTTGCCTTACACTGCGACTGTTGTTTTAGTGAAGTTACTCCCTTTGATCCAGAGCTGCTCAGCTTACAAACCTAGCAGAAGAACTTTTGTTGCGAACCGTGGTATCATCGACCCAACCTCGGCCGGGTTGGTGAGCAGCCTTTCTCTGCCGCCCACTCTTTACCAGTTTCATGTTCTTCACCTGTCTCACCAGCTGCACCGATCAGTAACTGCCTTTTCCCAATGTGGTGATGACAGTCACTGCTCCATGCTGCTCACTGCCAGCGGGACGATGTGATTGGCCGCTGACTCTCGGCGCTTTGTTGAGCAGTGTCTTTATTAATTTCTCATCTGACTCGAGTTAAAACGAATCGATGGGGAACAGCCTAGATTCCAAACACTTTTGAATATTGTGTTAATGTGTTATTATCAAATTTGTTGGTGAAGAGGCGAGAGAAGGGAGGCTAATTCATTAAAGTTTATTGTGTTTCCAGCTCAGAGTTTGTATTGTTTCACAAGGTATCGGCAAGCCCTCAGTGATCAGCTAATTCCCGTAACTGGATCTGCTCAGGGCTCCGTGTAATTGCACGGCCCAAACGCTGCACTGTTTTCAGGTCAGCAACATTTCAAATTATCATCAGCACAGAGCACCTAAAACTGATGCCTTTTACCCGGACGGTTGAATTGTTTTTTTTATTTTCAAGTGAACATGGAAATCAATTTATTTGCCAACAACTAACTGCAAATGTTCAATTATCCGCCTTCGGGTTACTTTCTACCAACCGGAAAACTGTTTCCAAACTGTGCCCTGTCGGAGTGGTTGGAAATCCCTGGTTTAACAAAGCACCACCTGGAGGATGGGGCAATGCTTCTTTGTGCTTCGGAAGCCTGTCGATCGTTACCCTCATTTCTGTAGTAAGAAGATCCCTAAATATCAGGTAATTCAGCAATTGAAAAAGATTCATTCTTGGATTGAGAAGTGGCAATGCACAGACTGAAGGCACATTAGAGCAGGAGGAGGCCATTTAGCCCCTCGAGCCTGTTCTGCCATTCAATGAGATCATGGCTGGTCTGTAACCTAACTCCATATACCCGCCTGATCTCCATATCCCTTAATACTTTTGGTTAACAAAAATCTATCAATCTTAGAAATAAAATTAACAATTGAGCTTCCATCTACTGCCTTTGTTGAAGAGAGTTCCAAACTTCTCCCATCCTTTGCGTGCAGAAGTGCTTCCTAATCTAACTCCTGGAAGTTTTGGCTTTAATTTTAGGCTATGTCTAACCCTAACCCAAACCCACCCAGCGGAAATCGTTTCTCTCTGTCGACCCTATCAGTTCCCATTAATATCTTGAAAACTTCGATTAGGTCACCCCTTACAGTTCTAAATTCCAGGGAATGCAACCCTAGTTTGTGTAATGTCTCCTCGTAATATAACACTTGGAGTCCAGATATCATTCCAGTAAATCAAAAGCAAAATACTTCGAAAGCTGGAAATCTGAAATAGAAACAAAAAGTGCTGGAGAAGCTCAGCAAGTCAGGCCATAGCTGTGGAGAAAGAAAAAGTGTTAACGTTTCAGGTCGAAGACCTTTCGCCCGAACTCATTCTAGCAAATCTGCGCTGCACTCCCTCGAAGGCCAATATATACTTCCTGAGGTTTGGTGCCCAGAACTGAACACAGTACTCCAGGTGCGGTCTAATCAGGGTTTTTTTTTATAGCTATAGCATAATTCTACCCCCTTGTATTCTATTGCTCTCGATATAAAGGCCAGCATTCCATTAGACTTTTTGATTATTTTCTGTACCTGTCCATGACATTTTAATGATCTATGTGCATGGACCCCTAAGTTTCTTTTGACTTCCACTGTTTCGAGCTTTTCACCATTTAGAAAGTACACTGATGTACCCTGTTTAGTTCCAAAGTGGATGAGCTCACACATGCCTACAATGAAATCCACTTGCCACAGTTTTGCCCATTCACTGAGTCTATTACTATCTTTCTGGAATGTTATGTTTCCATCCACACTGCTTAAAATGCTGCCTATCTTTTTGTCATTGGCAAACATGGATATATGGATCTTTATCCCGTTTATCTAAGTCATTAATAAATCCAGTGAATAGTTGAGGCCCAAAAACAGATCGCTATGGGACACCACTAGTCACATCCTGCTAATTTGAGCCATTATCCCTACTCTCTGTTTCGTCCCGCTCAGCCAATTTCCTAACCAGGTCAATAATTTGCCTTCAATTCCTTGAGCTTCAAGTTTAGTTAATAGTCTCTTATGAGCGACTTTATCTCATGCCTTCTGGAAGTCCATATAATCAATATCCATAGACATTCCGCTGTCCTCTACTTTAGTAACCTCTTCAAAAAATTCAATCAGGTTCGTCCGGCATGACCTACCCTTTACAAATCAACGCTGGCTCTCCCTGGTCAGCTGAAAATTTTCAAGGTGTTCATCACTCTATCCTTAATGTGGAGATGCTGGTGATAGACTGGGTTTGACAATTGTAAACAATTTTACAACACCAATTTATAGTCCAACTATATCCTTAATTATAGACTCCAGTAATTTCCCGACAACAGATGTTAGGGTAACTGGTCTATAATTGCCTGGTTTCCCTCTCTCAACTTTCTTAAATCGCGGAGTTGCATGTGCAACTTTCCAATCTAAAGGAACAGTTCCTGAATGGAGAAAACTTGGGGAGATAATAGTTAGGGCTTCTGCAATGTTCTCAACTACTTTCTTTAAAGCCCTTAGGTGGAAACCATCTGGTTCTGGGGATTTGTCACTCCCTAGTGCCATTATTTTCTTCATTACTGTTAATTTGCTTGTGTTAATTATAGTAAGGCCCGTCCCTGATTCACAATTAGTTTCATTGGAGCGTCGGCATGCGATCCTGTTCTCTACTGTAAATACTGATGCAAAGTAAATATTTAACTTTTCTGCGATTTCCGTATTTTCAATTACAATATCATCATTAACAGTTTTTTAAGGGGCCCAAATTGCCCTTTCTTTCCATGTACAATTGTAAAAAAAAATTGTGTTTGTTTTGATATCTGTTGCAAGTTTCTTTTCATACTCCCTTTTTGTAGCTCTTACGATCTGTTTTGTCGCCCTTTGCTGTTCTTTGTATCTCTGCCATTCGCCAGGATCTATGCTATATTTGCATTTTTGTAGGCGTTACCTTTTAGTTTTATGTTGTCCCTTACCTCTTTTTTTGTCCATGGCTGTTTTTCTTTTTGGCAAGTAGAGCTCTTGCCCCTTCGAGGCATGAACTAGTTCTGTATCACGCTAAATTCTTTTTAACACCTCCCACTGATCTTCTGTCGTTTTACTCATTCACAGATTTACCCAGTTTACTGTGGACAGTCTCTGACTCATCCCGTTGAAGTCGACCTTACCTAAATTTAGAATCTTAGCAGCTGATACTGGTTTCTCCCTTTCGAACACAACGTTGAACTCGATCATGTTATGATCGTTATTCCGTAAATATTCACACATTATTAGGCAGTTAAATAAACCTGGGTCATGACTCATTATTAAATCTAATATGGCCTGCCCCCTAGTTGGTTCTTGGAGATATTGTTGCAGAAAGCTGTCCTGAACACTCTCAAGAAATTTGCTACCAGGAAGGAACAGAGAGAGGGAGAGATATGGAAGACAGTAATAAAGGAGAGAGCCAACGAGAATGAAAACTAGAGGATAGAGGAGGAGAGAGGGGGAATTAGAGGAGGAATTGGTGGATTAAGAAGAGAAAGAGATTGAGAGAAGAGAACCGGGAGGATGAGAGAGAGAGAGAGAGAGAGAGAGTGAGAGAGGGGAACCAGCCATATAAAAGGGAGTTGGAGAATTAGAGAGGGGAGAGGGATGGATAAAGGGGAGAGAGGAAAGACGAGAGGGGAACGAGATGCATGAAGGGGAGAGGGAGAATAGGAGAGGAGTACAGGAGGATAATGGGGAGAGAGAGAATGATAGAGAGAATGAAAGAGGGGAACCAGGCATATAAAAGTGAGAGGGAGAATGGGAGTGGAGGCCCAGAAGAATAAAGATGAGAGAGAATAAGAGCAGAACCGAGGGATAACGGAGAGAGAGAATTAAATGAAAACCGAGTGATAACGGGGAGTGAGAAAGAATGAAAGGAGAACCGATTGATAAAGGAGTCGGAGAGAGAATAGGAGACGGCCATGCAATCATAAAGAGGGAATGAACATGAGTGAAACTATAGTTTCCTCGGCGCTGCTCCCGCTCCACCACGATAACTTCAGCGTAAGTGCGGCCAAAACTCCATTTACCTTTCTAAATATAAGTGCACTTTTGACAAAGTTACAGCGACGGAGCTAAAGCAGCTCTGAGGATGTATTTCAAACTCAGATTTGCCATTTGTAACACGCAGCAGCCCAAATTCTGTAACTGAACAAGAAATTGATTTAAAATTAAACAGAACTTTGCCTTCAAATTCTGCATTATAATCCTTCATATTTTTAAAGGAAACTGCTTCATGACGAGCAGAAAATTCAGCCTCGGGCTTTACAGAGCCAATTGTGCAGCTCTAAGGAGAAAGCAGTACAGTGATCGGAAGCAGCAAAGGCTACTGCTACCGACAAATTTACAAATGGAGCTAAAAAACTTACTTCACAAATTCTCAGTGCTCCTCAGTGATGTTGAAATTTTTTCAGTAATTATTACCTGAGGCTGCCAAAGATTTCTCGCCAGTAGCTCCCACTGAGCATTGCCTCCCGTTTTAACTGGTCACAGTCTCGTCAGATTGCAACACCCTGACATGTTCCCTCCTACTGTGACATTGGGATGAGATGTATCAGCTGGTCTGCGGGTTAGGAGGATTCCTTGGGATGGTGACCTCCCTTCACTTGGTGTCCTTCACTGGGACATCCAGTACTTCCTGTGCTGTACTGGGTTGAGATGGCTCAGTGGCGGTGTTCCATTCCATCAATAGTCACTTCTTGTATATCTGCTCATTGGGGGAAGTTGTTATCAGCTCTGACCTCCCCTAATTCTATATAAAAAACTCCATCAGTGATCATCCCTGGCCATCCCATCTATAGGTGGTGCTTTGCGACCTCTCTGCAGCTCAGTAAGATCCGTGTCTCCTTCATTACCTCATCAACTCACTCGAACTTTACTCGTTTTTTTTTGAAGGAGATAATCGGGTAATTTGTGTGGGAGTCTGTTCCATAGAGTCTTTACTTTTCAGTGACAATCAGTTCAGCTCATGTGTTCCTGCTCATCATAAGTTAGAGCCCTAAACCCTGGAATCACTCTTGGACTCCTCCTCAACCTTGTCCATTGCGTCATTGGAAATACCAATGGCCAGAACTGGAGACAATGTTCCAAATGCTTCGTCACGACAGATCTATCGAAGGTTCGAATGACGTGTTTCAACGTATGTCCTTGAGATACATTCCGCACTTGAGCAACATTGTCCCTGGTGTAGCATTGCTTCAGTCACGGGTCAGAGACTCCTGTGGATGTGTCGGCTGCTGTACAACAGTAACTGGGCTTCCTAGCCCCGTGTGCCAGAGGTAAATGCTGCAGGGAACATAAGGGAAACTGGGATACCAAAGAGGAGGTCTTCAGCTCATGCTACATACGAACTACACAGAAAGAGGGGCTGCACTGAAACTACATATGGTGAGGTGCTACAGTGGAACCACACATGGAGAGGGGTACAGTGGAATTACATAAGGAGAGGGGCTACAGTGGAATTACATAGAGAGAGGGGTTACAGCGCAACTACATGAGGCGAGAGGCTCCTGTGGAACTACACAGAGAGAGGGGTTACAGTTGAACCATATACGGAGAGAGTGTACATAGGAACTACATAGGGTGACGGGCTACAGGTGAAGTACATATGGAGAGCGGCTACAGTGGAATTACATATGGAGAGGGGCTACAGTGGAACTACATAAGGGGAGGGGTTACAGTGGAATTACATAGGGAGAGGAGCTACTGTTGAAGGCATCTGGAGAGGGGCTACTATGGAACTACATATGGAGAGGGGCTATAGTGGAACTGCATGGGGAGAGGGACTAATTTGGAATTACATGGAGTGAGGGGCTACAGTGGAATTAGATAGGGAGAGGGGTTACAATGGAACTACATAGGGAGAGGGTCTACATTGGAACTACATAGGGAGAGGGGCTACAATGGAACTACATAGGGAGAGGGGCTACAGTGGAAATAAATAGGGAGAGGGGCTACAGCGGAATTACATAGGGAGAGGGACTACAGTTGAATTACATAGGGAGAGGGTCTACAGTGGAATTACATAGGGAGAGGAGCTACATTGGAATTACATAGGGAGAGGGACAACAGTGGAATTACATAGGGAGAGGAGCTACATTGGAATTACATAGGGAGAGGGGCTACATTGGAATTACAGAGGGAGAGGAGCTACAGTGGAATTACATAGGGAGAGGGACTACATTGGAATTACATAGAGAGAGGGACTACATTGGAATTACATAGGGAGAGGAGCTACAGTGGAATTACATAGGGAGGGGGGCTACAGTGGAATTACATAAGGAGAGGGACTACAGTGGAATTACATAGGGAGAGGAGCTACAGTGGAATTACATAGGGAGAGGAGCTACAGTGGAATTACATAGGGAGGGGGGCTACAGTGGAATTACATAAGGAGAGGGACTACAGTGGAATTACATAGGGAGGGGGGCTACAGTGGAATTACATAAGGAGTGGGACTACAGTGGAATTACATAGGGAGTGGAGCTACAGTGGAATTACATAGGGAGAGGGACTACAGTGGAATTACATAGGGAGAGGAGCTACAGTAGACCTACTTAAGGGGAGTGGCTACATAGGAATTAAATTGGCAGAGGGACTACATTTGAACTACATATGTGTGGGGAGGGGCTACATTGAAACTACACAGGGAGAAGGCTAATATTTTAACTACATCGGGAAAGGGGATATCAGCATCAGTTGTCGGGAATTTACGAGAGTCTACAATTAAGAATAGAGTGTCTCAACACCGTGAAAATTTACAGCTGATCAGAGAGAGCCAGCGTGGATTAGTAAAGGGTAAAGGATTTGCCTGATGAACCTGATCGAATTTTTTGAACAGGGGACTAATATCGTGGACAGGGGAATTTCTACGGATTGTTTAAAAAAAATTTTGGGAGGTGGAGGTGGGTGTAGCTGGCGAGGCCAGCATTTATTGCCCATCTCTAATTGCCCTCGAGATATATTTCCAAGTCGGGATGGTGTGTGACTTGGAGGGGAACGTGCAGGTGGTGTTGTTCCCATGTGCGTGCTGCTCTTGTCCTTCTGGGTGGCAGAGGTCGCGGGTTTGGGAGGTGCTGTCGAAGAAGCCTTGGCGAGTTGCTGCAGTGCATCCTGTGGATGGTACACACTGCAGCCACAGTGCGCCGGTGGTGAAGGGAGTGAATGTTTCGGGTGGTGGATGGGGTGCCAATCAAGCGGGCTGATTTGTCCTGGATGGTGTCGAGCTTGTTGAGTGTTTTTGGAGCTGCACTCATCCAAACATGTGGAGATTATTACATCGCACTCCTGACTTGTGCCTTGTGGATGGTGGAAAGGCTTTGGGGAGTCACGAGTTGAGTCACTCGCCGCAGAATGCCGAGCCTCTGGCCTGCTCTTGTCGCCGCAGTATTTTAGGTGGCTGGTCCAGTTCAGTTTCTGGTCAATGATGACCTCCAGGATGTTGATGGTGGGGGATTCGGCGATGGTAATGCCGTTGAATTTCATCGTGAGGTGGTTACACTCTGTCTTGGTGGTGATCGTCATTGCCTGGCACTTTTCTGGCGCGAATTTTGCTTGCCATTTATAAGCCCAAGTCTGGATGTTGTCCAGGTCTTGTTGCATGCGGGCACGGACTGCTTCATTATCTGAGTGGTGGGGAATGGAACAAAATCCAACAGCCTGCTATTTCTGTTCAAGGTCTGATGTTTGGGAACTATTTTATCATTATTGTTCATCACCAAAGGTGGTATAGTGCCGAGCATAGCTGTCTTCCAAATAGTTGACCCGGGTTTGTTTCCAGGCCATCGCAATTCAGTATTCGCATTAATCCACTCCCTTCTGAAACTCTAAGTTTGGAATCGATTTTGATGCAGTTAACTGGATATTGTTTCCAAAACATAAACGGGTATAAGTATAGTAAAATGTTTTCAACGTTCATTTCTTTTCCCATTAGAACGAGTAGATGAACGAGTAGTTGTTAGGGGGTATTCTGAGGGACAGGATCTACAGGCATTTGGAGAGGCAGGGACTAATTAGGAACAGTCAGCATGGTTTTGTGAGAGGAAAATCATGTCTCACGAATTTGATTGAGTTTTTTGAAGGGGTAACCAAGAAGATAGATGAGAGCTGTGCAGTCGACGTGGTCTACATGGACTTCAGCAAAGCATTTGACAAGGTACCGCATGGTAGGTTGTTACATAAGGTTAAATCTCATGGGATCCAAGGTGAGGTAGCCAATTGGATACAAAATTGGCTTGACGACAGAAGACAGAGGGTGGTTGTAGAGGGTTGTTTTTCAAACTGGATGCCTGTGTCCAGCGGTGTGCCTCAGGGATCGGTGCTGGGTCCGCTGTTATTTGTTATTTATATTAATGATTTGGATGAGAAATTAGGAGGCATGGTTAGTAAGTTTGCAGATGACACCAAGATTGGTGGCATTGTGGACAGTGAAGAAGGTTATCTAGGATTGCAACGGGATCTTGATAAATTGGGCCAGTGGGCCGATGAATGGCAGATGGAGTTTAATTTAGATAAATGTGAGGTGAAGCATTTTGGTCGATCGAATCGGGCCAGGACCTACTCCGTTAATGGTAGGGCGTTGGGGAGAGTTATGGAACAAAGAGATCTCGGAGTACAGGTTCATAGCTCCTTGAAAGTGGAGTCACAGGTGGATAGGGTGGTGAAGAAGGCATTCAGCATGCTTGGTTTCATTGGTCAGAACATTGAATGCAGGAGTTGGGATGTCTTGTTGAAGTTGTACAGGGCATTGGTGAGGCCACACTTGGAGTACTGTCTACAGTTCTGGTCACCCTATTATAGAAAGGATATTATTAAACTAGAAAGAGTGCAGAAAAGATTTACTAGGATGCTACCGGGACTTGATGGTTTGACTTACAGGGAGAGGTTAGACAGACTGGGACTTTTTCCCTGGAGAGCAGGAGGTTAAGGGGTGATCTTATCGAAGTCTATAAAATAATGAGGGGCATAGATAAGGTCGATAGTCAAAATCTTTTCCCAAAGGTAGGGGAGTCTATAACGAGGGGGCATAGATTTAAGGTGAGAGGGGAGAGATACAAAAGGGTCCAGAGGGGCAATTTTTTCACTCAAAGGGTGGTGAGTGTCTGGAACGAGCTGCCAGAGGCAGTAGTAGAGGCGGGTACAATTTTGTCTTTTAAAAAGCATTTGGACAGTTACATGGGTAAGATGGGTATAGAGTGATATGGGCCAAGTGCAGGCAATTGGGAGTAGCTTAGTGGTATAAACTGGGCGACATGGACATGTTGGGCCGAAGGGCCTGTTTCCATGTTGTAACTTCTATTATTCTATGATTCTATAGAATCATAGAATCATAGAAGTTACAACATGGAAACAGGCCCTTCGGCCCAACATGTCCATGTCGCCCAGTTTATACCACTAAGCTAGTCCCAATTGCCTGCACTTGGCCCATATCCCTCGATACCCATCTTCCCCATGTAACTGTCCAAATGCTTTTTAAAAGACAAAATTGTACCCGCCTCTACTACTGCCTCTGGCAGCTCGTTCCAGACACTCACCACCCTTTGAGTGAAAAAATTGCCCCTCTGGATCCTTTTGTATCTCTCCCCTCTCACCTTAAATCTGTGCCCCCTCGTTATAGACTCCCCTACCTTTGGGAAAAGATTTTGACTATCGACCTTATCTATGCCCCTCATTATTTTATAGACTTCTATAAGATCACCCCTTAACCTCCTACTCTCCAGGGAATAAAGTCCCAGTCTGTCTAACCTCTCCCTGTAAGTCAAACCATCAAGTCCCGGTAGCATCCTAGTAAATCTTTTCTGCACTCTTTCTAGTTTAATAATATCCTTTCTATAATAGGGTGACCAGAACTGTACATAGTACTCCAAGTGTGGCCTCACCAATGCCCTGTACAACTTCAACAAGACATCCCAACTCCTGCATTCAATGTTCTGACCAATGAAACCAAGCATGCTGAATGCCTTCTTCACCACCCTATCCACCTGTGACTCCACTTTCAAGGAGCTATGAATCTGTACTCCTAGATCTCTTTGTTCTATAACTCTCCCCAACGCCCTACCATTAACGGAGTAGGTCCTGGCCCGATTCGATCTACCAAAATGCATCACCTCACATTTATCTAAATTAAACTCCATCTGCCATTCATCGGCCCACTGGCCCAATTGATCAAGATCCCGTTGCAATCCTAGATAACCTTCTTCACTGTCCACAATGCCACCAATCTTGGTGTCATCTGCAAACTTACTAACCATGCCTCCTAAATTCTCATCCAAATCATTAATATAAATAACAAATAACAGCGGACCCAGCACCGATCCCTGAGGCACACCGCTGGACACAGGCTGATTCTATGAAAAACATACTCGAAATAGTGAGTTACCAAGAGTCTAATGAGAGTGAGGAATGCAAATGATATGTTAGCCTTTATCGCAAGGGTGTTGGAATATAAGAGTAAGGGGGTCTTTGTGCAATTGTACGATGAGGCGATATTGTGTAAAATTGGCCGATATTCTGTGGAATTCAGAAGAATGAGAGCTGATCGCATTGAAACGAATAAAATTCTTAGACGGCTTGACAGGCTAAACGCTGAGAGGCTGATTCCCCTGGCTGGAGAGTCAAGAACTAGAGGTCATAGTCTCAAGATAAGGGGTCGGACATTTAGGACCGATATGAGGAAAAATTTCTGAATTCAAACGGTTGAGAATATTTGGAATTCCCCACCCCAGAGGACAGTGGATGCTCAGTCGTTGAGTTATATTCAAAGCTGAGATCGATAGATTTTTGGACTCCAGGGGAATCGAGGGATATGGGGATGGGGCGGGATAGTGAAGTTGAGGTCGAAGATCAGACATGATCTCTTGAACGGTGGAGCAGGCTCGAGGGCCCGTATGGCCGACTCCTGCTCCGATTTCTTCTCTTCTTATGTAGAGAACCTTATATCCCAGTGTGCTGACGACACTAGGTTAGGTGGTACAGTAAGCGTTATAGATGGGAGCAGAAAGTTGCAAAGGGACACTGACAGATTAAATGAGTGGGCAAAACTGTGATAGATGGAAGTCTAGGTGAGAAAGCGTGAGGTTATCCAGTTTGGAACTTAAAAAGAAAGATCAGAGTATTTTCTGCATGGCAAGAAGCTAGGAACTGTGGGGGAGGAGAGAGATTTAGGGGTCCAAGTACAGTGATTACTAAATCACTAAACAAAAGTTAAAATGGAGATGAAATTTTGATCTTCATCTCAAGGGAACTGGAATAAAAAGGAGTGGAAGTTTTGTCACAGTTATACAGAGCTCTCGGTTGACCTCATTGTACTTTGTTCAGTTCTGGACACTGCACTCTCTGTAATGGCTTGGAAGGGGAAAGGGTTTTATTCTCTTTGGATTCTATGCAATGGGAGGGAATAGAATTTGGTCTTTAAGGATTTTTTTCCAGTGCGAGTGAATGAGAAGGGATTTGTTCCATTGGGATTCCTTTTGAGTGCTCTTGCGTTTACTGGGGAGACCTGCATGTTGCCAAATTGCCTTGTGTTTCAATTTGTGCACCCTCGTTTGAACCCTAAAAAGAAAAGTATAAATGAATTGGAACATGGAAAGGAAATTCGTCAGATATCAGGTTACCAGCGGAGCTTATAGAGCAGGTAGCTGCGCGCCAGAGAATGCTGAACCCGATTGGCAATATCAGCTCACTGTCATTAAATGGGTACGGTCAAAGCACAAACCCAGGAAAATCAAATGAAGCGTAACTGGACATCAAATAAGAAAAGGGCAAACATTTATTTAATGAAGAGATGATATGTCACAGTCAGTTTTGTAGTCAGAAATTGTGATTGCGTGACATTGATTGGTTGAAAGTTGGGCTGAAGTTTACATTCACGTTTTTATTTGGTAATTTCCGTTGGGCAGATGACAGGCAGTCATTTCATTCTGTGGAGCGATGGTCTTGTTCCAGTGGAATAGTCTTCCTGTTATGTTTAGTGTTTCCGAGCATCAACTGGGACGTGTTCTTCCTCACCGCCAAAGCCACGGTGAGTGGTGCTGGTCTCGGCCCATTATCACGGGGAAAGGAGTCAGGGGCGGCTTAATCTTCAAACGTTTTGTAATAAGAGAAAGAAGTTCGTAAACATAGTTACCAAACCCATCTACATCCGAAAATAAAAAAAACATGAGTAATTCCGTCATCTGCAACAGAACGTTCAAGTAATGACGGACTTACTTCTGCCATGTCGACCTGGTCTGAACCACCGACAAAGAAGAAAACTAAATCTTGGACGAGGCAGCATAGTGAGGCTTTTTTCATAGAATCATAGAATCATAGAAGTTACAACATGGAAACAGACCCTTCGGCCCAACATGTCCATGTCGCCCAGTCTATACCACTAAGCTAGTCCCAATTGCCTGCACTTGGCCCATATCCCTCGATACCCATCTTCCCCATGTAACTGTCCAAATGCTTTTTAAAAGACAAAATTGTACCCGCCTCTACTACTGCCTCTGGCAGCTCGTTCCAGACACTCACCATCCTTTGGTTTGATCAATTGTGCAAACGCAAACCAAGATCCAAAGCGCCAGTGTGTTATTTGCAGCGAGGTGCTTGGAAACAAGTGTTCAAAACCGTCAAAATTAAAAAGACATTTAGAAACAAAACATGGCGAACTCGTTGATCACCCGCTTGAATATTTTCAAAGGAAGCAACAGGAATTAAAGTTATCAGCACAAGTTCTTAGTCGGACAACTGCTCTGAATGATAAGGCACAACTGGCGTCATATTTGGTCGCATACCGTGTGGCAAAAGAGAAGATGCCCCATACAGTTGTCGAAAAACTTATTCTTCCACCATGGATATGGTGCGGACAATCTTCGATAAGAAGCCTGCTGAAAAATTGAGAAGCATTTCTCTCAGTGATAACACAATGTCTGGGCGAATCCGTTCCATTGCTGAGCATTTAGAAGCCAAGCTGATTACTCGGTTCCAGCCGGGGATTTTGCTATCCAACTTGACGAGAGTGCTGATATTTCAAATTGTGCAGCACTGTTAGTTTCTTTGAGATATGTTGGGCAAGATGACTTTATGGAAGGTTTGCTGTGTGTCTAACTTTACCAACAAATACATGAGCACAGATATTCGAAGCACTGCATGACTGCGTAGATGGAAAACACAAATTGGACTGGGCTAATTGCAAAGGAATTAGCAGTGACGGTGCAGCAAATATGACAGGTAGAAATAGCAGAGTTGTGAGAAGAATATCTGAGGCAGCTGGTAATGATGTTGTTTAGAATCACTGTTTCATTCACCGCAAAGTTTTGGTGTCCAAGTGTATGCCCCCTGATTTTATGGCAGTACTGAAGGAAGGAGTGAAAATTGTTAATTTCATTAAAGGAAGCTCACTGAAATGCGAACTTTTTGAAGCGTTATGCTCAGAAATGGGAGATGAGCTTACTCGTTTACTGTTTCACACTGAGGTACGATGGCTGTAACGGGGCAGTGTGCTTCTAAGGGTGCATGACCTCAGGAAAGAGATTCACATTTTTTCTGGTGGAGAAACAGTCTAACTTGGCAATATTATTTGACTATGAAAGTTGGTTAATGAAGTTGTCATACCTGGCTGACATGTTCTTAATTTTGAACGAACTGAATTAGAAGTTGCAAGAAAGATGCAATGATTTGTTTCGACATTGTGAACAGTAACAAGCATTCCAAAAGTCATTAGAACTGTGGCAAGCCTGACTGAAAAGTAATTACCCGAGCTATTCCATGTTCGCAACACTGTTACAGCACATTGAGGAGAACAGCATCAATGAAGAAAAAGAGAATGAAATGAAATGTGTCATAACTTTTGTAAAATAATCATAGGCGATTTTAACTTTCAAATAGATTGGAGAAATCAAGTTGGCAATAATAGCTCTGAGGAGGCGTTCATAGAATGTGCTAGGGATTGTTTCTTACACCAATACGTCGGGGAACCAAACGGGGAACAGGCCATTTTGGATCTGGGTAAAAAAACAGGATTAATTAATGATCTCAAAGTAAAAGATCCCTTGGAAAGCAGTGATCATAAAATGATAGAATTTCACATCCAATTTGAGACCGAGGATCTTGGGTCCGAAACTACTGTATTAAACTTAAATAAGGACAATTATAAAGGAATGAGGGCGGAATTGGCAAAAGTGGACTTTATAAACAGATTAGATGGTATGATGGTGGATACGCAGTGGCAAACATTTAATAACATATTTTATGACTCGCACCAAGATTTTTCCCTGTTAGAAGGAAATACTCCACAAAAAGGGTGAACCCACCATGTCTAACTCAGGAAGTCAAGGATGGTATCAGGTTAAAAGAAAAATCATACAACATGGCAAAGATTACTGGTAAGACCGAAGATTGGGAAACTTTAAATACTCGCAAAGGATGACTAAAAGAATAATAAAGAGGGAGAAAATAAATTATGAGAGTGAACTAGCAAGTAACATAAAAACTGACAATAAAAGCTTCTACAATTATATAAAAAGGATGACGGTAGCTAAAGTAAACAGTGGTCTCTTAGAGGATGAAACTGGGGTAATAATAATGGAAAACAAGGAAATGGCAGAGGAATTGAACAGATATTTTGTATCTGTCTTCACAGCAGAAGACAATAATAATATACCAATAAAAGTAGAAAATCAAGGGACAAAGGGGAGGGAGGAACTAAAAACAATCACTATCACTGGAGAAAAAGTACCAGGTAAATTAATGGGTCTAAAGGCTGACCAGTCTCCTGGGCCTGATTGCTTGCATCCGAGGGTCTTAAAGGAAGTGACTACAGAGATAGTGGTTGCATTGGTTGTAATCTTCCAGAATTCACTTGATTCTGGAAAGGTCCCAACGTATTGGAAAACCGCAAACGTAACACCCCTATTCAAGAAGGGAGTAAGACAGAAAGCAAGTAACTATAGAGCAATTAGTCTACCATCTGTCATTTTGAAAATGCTGGAATACATTATTAAGGAAGTAGTAGCAGGACATTTGGAGACTCAAAATACAATCAAGGAGAGTCAACATGGTTTAATGAAGGGGAAATCGTGTCTGACAAATTTATTTGAGTTCTGTGAGGAAGTAATGGACAGGGTGGATAAAGGGGAACCAACGGATGCAGTATATTTAGATTTCCAAAAGGCATTCGATAAGGTGCCACATAAAAGATTACTGCACAAGGTAAGAGCTCGTGGTTTTGCGGGTAATATACTGTCATGGATAGAGGAGAATTGGCTAACTAACAGAAAACAAAGAGTCGGGATAAAAGAGTCATTTTCAAAATGGCAATCTGTAACTAGTGGGGTGCCACAGGGATCAGTGCTGGGGCCATCAAATATTTACAATATATACCAATGACTTGGATGAAGGAACAGAGTGTCTTGCAGCCAAATTTGCTGATGATACAAAGATAGGTGGAAAAGCAAGTTGCGATGAGGACACAAATTGTCTGCAAAGGGATATTGACAGGTTAAGCGAATGGGCAACATTTTGGCAGATGGAATACAATGTGGGAAAAAGTGGATTCATCCACTTTGGGAGGAAAAATAAAAAAAAACAAAATATTATTTGAATGGAGAAATACTACAAAATTCTGCGGTACAGAAGATTCTGTGTATCCTCGTACATGAAACACAAAAAGTCAACATTCAGGTGCAGCAGGTAACCCGGAAGACAAACGGAATATTGGCCTTTATTTCTAAGTGGATGAAGTATGAAAGCAGGGAAGTCATGTTACAACTGTACAGGGTGCTGTTGAGACCACACCTGGAGTACTGCATACAGTTCTGGTACCCTTAATTAAGGAAGGACATACTTGCATTGAAGGCAGTTCAGAGAACGTTCACTAGGTTGATTCCGGGTATGGAAGGATTGCCTTATGAGGAAAGATTGAACAGGTTGGGTCTATACTCATTGGAGTTTAGAAGAATGAGAGGAGACCTTTTTGAAACATGCAAGATTCTGAGAGGACTCGATAGGGTAGATGCTGAGAGGATGTTACCCCTCATGGGGCAATCTAAAACTAGGTGGCATAGTCACAGAATAAGAGGTCGCACGTTTAAGACGGAAATGAGGAGGAATTTCTTTTCCCAGAGGGCCGTGAATCTTTGGAATTCTTTACACCAAAAAGCTGTGGAGGCTGATTCTTTGAATACATTCAAGGCTGAGTTAGACACATTTTTGATCAGCAAGGGAGTCAAAGGATATGGGGAAAAGGCATGAAAGTGGAGTTGAGGTAAAAATCAGATCAGCCATGATCTCATTAAATGGCGGAGCAGCCTCGAGGGGCCGAACTGCCTTCTCCTGCTCCTATCTCTTATGGTTTTATGGTCTCCTTATGTAGCTCGGTGTCAAAATTTGTTTGACAATCACTCCTCTGAAGAACCTTGGGATGTTTTACTGAGTTAAAGGTGCTATATAAATGCAAGTTGTTGCTGTTTCTGTCGTCTGTCTGCCTGCTTGTCTGTCTGTCTATCTATCTCTGTCATTCTGTCTCTGCATTTGTGTGGAGTGCACCCATTCTGATCGGGCCCACAGCAGTGACTGTGATTGGCAGGTTTGCCCTTTTTCCTGTCGATGCAGGGTGGCCACTTAGTTGAAGTCCAGCTGAGCTCTTCAGTGCCGCCTTTTTGAGCAACAATTCATGTGTCGCCTTCAGAACAATCCCTGCCCTCAATAGATCAGATTATCAATAAAATATAACATCAGAATCAGATTTAAGATCATTTCCCGACTCGGAGCTGCTAATATGAAATGTATTTTCCGGTCAGTGGAAGTGTAGGGGATAGAATATGAAATGGGATTTAGTTCTAGTGCTTCAAACCCTGCAGTTCTTTCAAAAAATTAACTAATTTAACAATTAGAGTCAGTGGAAATTTCAATGCATTCTTCAGCTCCTCTCTGAATTTAGTCTGGGTTAGGACATAAATACACGTGTTTGTGCAGGAACTGAGAAGCTGCAGCATTGCTGCTGTGGATTCTATGATATAAACAGCGTTAGAGGCGGAAAAGAATAACTTTTTGTAATTCGCTGATTGATGTAAAATACAACCTGTGTCACCCATAACAATAAAAAACTGGCAGAAATACTGAAGAGTAAAATGATGGATTTCTTTGTGTTCTCCATCTCTGGATCCTTGTGATTCTCTCCATTGCTGCGCACCCTGAGTCCCCTGCGGACCCGACTGGACACAAAAATACACCTGACCGTCAGAACATTGAGCAGGAAAATCAGACAGAACGGGAGACAAGGGGTTAAAATGCGTTGAAACATCTCATATGCTGCCCATGCGGGGGAAGTATAGAAGCCTTGTTTAGTCACACAAAACCAGTGAACATTATCAATTATAAATGCGGGATTAAGTGTAAAGTACCAGGGGAGACGTTCCAAACAGCCCAGCACACTCACTGTTCCCAGAACCACAGCCGCCGTTTTCTCGGTGCAATATTTTGTTTGCAGCTTCTCACAACAAATGGTCACAAATCGATCAAAGGTGAAAGCGACAGTGAGCCAGACAGAAATCACCGTGCTTGAAAAAATCAGGAAGGTAACGATACTACACACGGGAGTATTGTCCAGGAACGAAACCGGGAAATAAATCCGACGAATGCACCTCAATATGACATCAGTGATAACGACTAGGAGATCGGCCGCTGCCATTCCCACCAGGTAGCGGGTGATACATTTGGTGAGTCCGCACTTTCCTCGAGACAGGATCACAATCGCCACCAAGTTAACTGTAGGAGAGAGAAACGGAGCAGAGAAATCACTGATCAGACCTGGAGCCAAAGCAGCAATTTGACAGGATCTGGGGTGAAATTTCCAGCTTTGTTGCTGCATCAAACGGTGGAAACTGATTCATTGACCTGGGCAGCGTTATCGGACAGAGAAATGTTTCTAAAGACAATTATCAATAATTAATTGGGAAATTGATATAGAAAATGAATAAAGTGATCCACTGGAAGGGCTGAGTGAGGGCGCAGTGCCGGTGGGGAAGGGAGAAGGGGGTTTTCCGGAACGGGAATCCAATGTGTTAAATCTGGATTTGAGCTCCAGATGGACGGGAAAGAGCGAGAAGGTCGGGAAGGTCGTGCAAGGGGAGGTGCAGCTGGAGACCGAGCCAGTGAGTCAGGTTGGGAGGGAAACAAAGAAAAGGACATGAAGGAGATGAAGGGGAGTCAGGAGCAGATGGTTTGCGGAAGCGGATAAACTGAAGCAACGGATGAGGAGCAGAGGATTCAATGCAATGGGAGGAGAGGCTGGGAATCACAGGGCGAGACTGCAGGAGGGTATTAGAGGAAATCTAATCTATAGGTCCCAGTAACACAACTCAATTCATAAATTTAACAGTTCCTTTCTATGGATTTTTTGTGGTCGTTGGGTATAAAATGCTTTCAATAAATTTAGTTTGCACATTCAATTAAAATTAAATTAAAATGTATTAATAGAATTAGCCTCATTCTTTATTGAATTAAACTGTCACATAGCTTTTGGAATACAATCCCCTAATAAATCAATGTGATCAAAAAAAGGCAACGTCTTTTCTTCAAATATATTTAAATTATGTTTATTTATTTTGTCAAGTAAAAGGAACATTCACATAAACAGACTGAGGACCTGATAGTGATAAAACTCGCACTATCTGACAACACCTTCAATTCACATTTCCTTTTCATAATTGTTCTGGAAGTTTCAGCAGCTCATTCCGAAGAATTGTTCATCTCGCTGTTGCTCCCTATCTCTCTGTCTATCTCTCGCTCTCTCTCTCTATCTCTAGCTTTCTCCTCTCCCTTTCCTTCTCCCGTCTCCCTCTGGTTTTCATTCTCAATCGCGTTCTCTATCGCTCGCCTCTATCTCTCCGCGCTCTCTCGTCTCTCTTTCTAAATGCCCCTTTTCACACCCGAGTAAATCCTAACATCCAGCGCCTGCTTTCTCTTCACCAGCCCCGTGTTCCAAAGATCCTATTCTTAATGTCAGTTTGTTATATGTTAAAGGCTCTGTGAATAGTTTAATGTTCCTACAGATCATCCAAGTCTCCATCTGTTCATCTACACTGTTCACTTCATCTACAATGCATGGAATAAACAGAATCGAATGCCTCTTCCAGACACACCTCACAATAATTGAAATTCCTTCTCCTGTAATTATAAAGTACAGCGTTAGATGGCGGCATTGTTCAATTAAAAAAACGCCAACCTCACCGCTGCTACTTATAATCCACAGATAAATAGAAGGGCTCCTGATTCTAACAGGTAAAGTGCAAACTGATACAACATAACTTCTAAACATTGCATTTTACAGTTAATTCGTCCACAGTGAATCAGAGAATGAGATGTGAAAGAATCAGCAGCAAACTCAGTTCAGTAGCCAGAATTCTGAAGCGGCGTCAGATACACACACAATGAAATAATATTTCATAACAGTGATAACCAATAAATACATTGAAATCACAGTTAAACTGGACCATGTTATTCAAGAGGGAGGACAGTGCGCTGCCTCCTTGTAACACTGAGAACGTGAGCTGTAATATTATTAATCACTGAAAACACTATGATGAAAAAATATTCCAGGACAGCTTAGTTCCACAACATGAAACTGTTAACAGCTCTGAGACCAGCTCTTAGCACGGACACCTGATTCGAATATATTCAGTACAAATAATAATTTAGTCACAATGCCAGTGTTGGATATACAAGGTACATTATAGTGATAATGCAGCTGCTACAAGACTGAAAGAGCAGAGAATTAGGACATTCCATCAACTGATAGAACAGAACAGGCGGCTGTATAAAACTTGATGGGAGAAAAAAAGTGCCCCGTACAGCAGAACAGAACACCGATTTACACCATTAACGGCTGAGACAACGGCTTAGCCGAAACTCCGACGGCTGCAAGAACAGGATAATAAACGTTTTCTATCAGATAGATTACTGGATATCCCATTTCTGTGAGAAGCAGTGATTTCTGTTGATCAAAAAACCGCAACTCAGGTTGGCACTCTGAGCTGATACATTGCAACGAACTCTGATTTATACAGGGGGTAAATCTCCACTGACACGGTTATACCCGTGACCATTGACATTAGTTATAGTCACCTGAACAAACACATTACATCGGCAGCTTTGTCTTCATTGTAAATTATGACGTGGATATATCACAAACATCTCCAAGTTCAGAACCTTGTCTTAATGAGACCTCTCTTCGGAATAAAGTTAAAAGCTGTGCTCAGAAAGAAATGTTCCAACAATGAACGGCTATATTTCTGGGTTTTATATAATTGTATTGACCATGTTCACTCCTGCCGATTCATTTATAAATATTACCGATTTCACCGCGTGTACACTGAATCCAGGAACACAAGCAGACTAGTTTCACTCTGTTCTTGCAGCTTCCCGATTAAATTATGAATTTTGAGTCTCTGACACGTGGACAGTTAAAGACGACGTTCAGGGTTGCAGCCGAGAAATGACTGTGTGATATTAGGGGACGGACATTAAACGAGCTTCATTGCTATTCCCCTTTCCGTTATTTTACTGCAGATGTTTACCCGTTTATTATCCATTGGTTGACGGCTCCAGTAAAATTGCTCCCGTGTAACCCCGAGCTGAGCTTATGACCCGATTCGACCTCTATCACAAAGGCCCCGAGCTTCCCTCGCTCGCCTCCATTCCTTCCTCAGCCCATTGCCATTGAAACCCTGATCAATGCCTCTGTCCCTTCCAGGCTCCATTCCTCCAGTTCACTCCTGGCCGGCCTATCAAACAGCATCAGGTCCTGCTCGGCCTCACTCACCCTCACTGACTCCCAGTTTCCGATCGCCTCACATTTAAAATTTTCATCCTGTGGTTTTAATCTCTCCCTGGCCCACCTCTACCATTCTCCGCCCTCTCCTCCACACCTACAGGAAACCCACCCGCGAACTCCTCATTCATCGATCATTGGCTTCTTTTGGCGGGACTGCGCTCGCTTGATCAACTCACCTTTCGGATCAAAGCCAGAAGAAGCCTTTCTTCCCACCCTATAACCATTATATCTGATGTCTCTAAATGTTCAATCCTTGGTTTCCTCTTCCTCATCTCCATGCTGCCCTTTGGTGATATTGTGTGCAGATATGGATCAACTTTCAGATGTACGCTGACAAAATCACCGCCTCTCTTGACCCTTCCAATATATTTGTGTTGTCACAGCAACATTCTGTTTTGGATGAGTCACAATTTCATCCAATTAAAAATTGGGAAGTCATGATCTTTGACCCCACAATCTCCACATCCTGGCCGCCGATTCCATCTCCACCCCTCTCATTTTGGTTGGTGAGTCCCTCACCAATCATTCAAGTCCTTACTGACCTAGAGTGGCTTCCAACCTCCAGAGCCTGCAGTATATTTTTATTCTTTCTTCCACTTAAATCCACCAGGGCTTCACCCCTTGCTATCCCTGTAGCCTCCTACCAAACCTACAGCCACAGCAGCCCAGGCAAAACACTCCGCTCCTCCACCTCTGGCCGCCTTAGTCCATTTGCTCCACTTCTAACAGCCGTGCCTTCAGCCATATTCTCGCTCCAGAATGTCCTCCCTCTGCCCGCCCATCTCCCTCAACGTCTTTCAGGCCTCAGTCGTGGCTCAATGGTTGCAGTCTCGCTTCTGAGTTGGAAGTTTGTGAGTTCAATTCTCACTCCAGAGAATTGAGCACATAATCCAGGCGACAAAAAGACAGAGTATACGGATTAAATTAAATGAACTATAGGTTCAATTCAAATTGGACAATATGACATGATAGCTATTACGGAGACATGGCTGCAGGATGGTCAGGATTGGGAACTAAATATATCAGGTTATAAGGTCACCGGAGAGATAGGGAAAATGGAAGATGGGAAGGATTAGCCTTAATGATGAGAGATAAAATCACTTCAATGATAAAGGGGGATATAACGAGAGGTAAGCAGCCAACAGAGACCTTATGGGTTGAATTGAGAAATAGGAAAGTATATAAGATTATAGTGGGAATTGTATATAGGAGCCCTGGCAGCAGCTCTGAAGTGCTAGATTGTATAAATGCAGTGATTAGACAAGCGTGTAAGAAAGGCACACTGATCTTAATGGGGGACTTTAACCTTCACATCGATTGGGAAAAGCAGACTTGCAAATATCCGAAAGTAGCGAATTTCTTGAATGTGTCCAGGATATTTTTCCACAGCAGTATGTCCTAGAGGCAACAAGGGGGCAAGCCATACTAGATTTAGTAATGAGTAATGAACCAGATTTAGTTAATGGCTTAACTGTGGGTGAACATCCATCCAGCAGTGATCATAACATGATTGAGTTCAATGTTGTGTTTGAAAGGGAAAAAAGTGAATCAGCTGCTAAGATTCTAGACTTGGGTAAGGCCGACTTCAATGGGATGAGACAGAGACTGTCCACGGTAAACTGGGCAAATCTGTTAATGGGTAAAACGACTGATGATCAGTGGGAAATATTTAAAGAAACATTTATTTCATAGAGAATCGGTTTATACCCCTGTGGGGCAAGAACACTACTTGCCAAAACAAACAGCGATGGACAACTGAAGAGGTAAGGGACAGTATAAGACATAAGGAAAGGGCATACAAAAAGGCAAAAAATGGCACAGATCCTGGCGAATGGGAAAGGTATAAAGATCAACAAAGGGTCACAAAACAGATAGTAAGGGCTACAGAAAGAAAATATGAAAAGAAACTTGCAAGCGATATCAAAACCAATACGAAGAATTTTTAGAGTTATATTAGGAAAAAATAGGGTGGTCAGGAGCAGTGTTTGCCCCTTGAAAACTGAAAGTGGGGATCTGTCATTGACAATGGTGAAATAGCGGACATGTTGAACAATTACTTTGCGTCAGTATTTAAAGTCGAAAAAGAGGATAGCATGCTGGAAATCATAAGGAAACTAACACCGAATCGGGGACAGGGACTTGATAAAATTAACATAAGTAAAGCAACAGTAATGAAGAAAATAATAGCACTAAAGAGTGACAAATCCCAAGGACCAGATGGTTTCCATCCCAGTGTTTTGAAGGAAGTAGGTGAGCACATTGCGGATGCCCTAACTATAATCTTTCGAAGTTCTCTAGATTCAGAAACTGTCCCTCTAGATTGGAAAATTGCACATGTCACTCCGATTTAAAGAAAGGAGAGAGAGGGAAACCGGGGAATTATAGACCAGTTAGCCTAACATCTGTTGTGGGTAAAATGATGGAGTCGAAAATTAAGGATAGGATGACTGAACACCTCGAGTATTTTCAGTTAATCAGAGAGAGCCAGCATGGATTTGTGAAATGTAGTTCGTGCCTGACAAACGTGATTTAATTTTTTGAATAGGTAACTAAAGTAGTGGACAGGGGAATGTCAATGGATGTTATTTATGTGGACTTGCAGAAGGCATTTGATAATGTCCCACATAAGAGACTGTTAGCTAAGATAGAAGCCCATGGAATCGAGGGAAAAGTACGGACTTAGTTAGGAAGTTGGCTGAGCGAAAGGCGACAAAGAGTAGAGATAATGGGTAGGTACTCACATTGGCAGGATGTGACTAGTGGAGTTCCGCAGGGATCTGTCTTGGGGCCTCAATTATTCAAAATATTTATTAACGACTTAGATGAAGGCATAGAAAGTCTCATATCTAAGTTTGCCGATGACACAAAGATTGGTGGCATTGTAAGCAGTGTAGATGAAAACTTAAAATTACAAAGCGATATTGATAGATTAGTTGAATGGGCAAAACTGTGGCAAATGGTATTCAATGTAGATAAATGTGAGGTCATCCACTTTGGATCAAAAAAGGATAGAACAGGGCATTTTCTGAATGGTAAAAAGTTAAAAACAGTGGATGTCCAAAGGGACTTAGGGTTTCAGGTACATAGATCATTGAAGAGTCATGAACAGGTGCAGAAAATAATCAAGAAGGCTAATGGAATGCTGGCCTTTATATCTAGAGGACTATAGAACAAGGGGGCAGGAAATTGGACATGAATTTAGATTTGAGGTTAGGATCAGATCAGCCATGATCTTATTAAATGGCTGAGCAGGCTCGAAGGGCCGATTGGCCAACTCCTGCTCCTATTTCTTATGTTCTTATGTTCTTATAAGTTATGCTGCAGCCATACAAAACCCTGGTTCGACTGCACCTGGAGTACTGTGAGCAGTTCTGGGCACCGGATCATCGGAAGGAAAAATTGGCCTTGGAGGGAGTGCAGCGTACGTTTACTAGAATGATACCCGGACTTCAAGGATTAAGTTACGAGGAGAGATTACACAAATTGTGGTTGTATTTTCTAGAGTTTCGAAGGTTAAGAGGTGACCTGATCGAAGTTTATAAGATATTAAGGGGAGCAGATAGGGTCGATAGAGAGAAACTATTTCCACTGGTTGGGGATTTTAGGAGTAGGGGGCACAGTCTAAAAATTAGAGCAAGACCTTTCAGGAGCGAGATTAGAAAACATTTCTACACACAAAGGATGGTAGAAGTTTGGAACTCTTTCCCACAAACGGCAATTAATACTAGCTCAATTGCTAAATTTAAATGTGAGAATGATAGCTTTTTGGCAACCAAAGCTATTAAGGGATATGGGCCAAAGGCACATGCAGTTAGATCACAGATCAGCCATGATCTTGTCAAATGGCGGAGCAAGCACGAGGGGCTGAATAGCCTAATCCTGTTCCTATGCTCCTATGTTCCTATCACTCACCTGCGATATTGACCGCCATAGCCTCGCTGTACTGGGATTCTAACCTCCTTCCAGAGATGAAGGTTCCATATTGACATTGGTACCGCCCTCCTTGGTTTCTACTGGTTACCGTGAATGTTCCAATATTGTCCTTTATGGAGATTTGATTAGAGGGCAGCGGCAGCATATTACGGTAATATATAAAGGTTTTACTGTGATATTGTTCCGCCACGATGCAGGTAACAGTGACCGTCTCCCCTTCTAAATACATCCCAGTCCATTGATCAAGAGATTTCCCTGGTGATGGCAGCGGATCTGTGGTAAAATGAAGAGAAATATCAATGACAAATGGTTCTGTGGCGTTGCCTTGTGCAGTGGGAGATTGGTAACTCAATATGGTTACGCTGTTTTGAAGTTAAGTGTTTGTATCAGGAACTGAGATTCAACAAAAGTGGAATGTGTGACCTGATTAGGAGAATCAAACAGAAATGCGAAAGAACAAAAAGAATCAACTGCGGGTAAAATTTCCAAATTCAAGACTTAGCTCTAAAATTGCACTGTCGGGAGCGTCTTCCACTCATTATAAAATATTGCTCCTAAATATATGAAATGGTATCATAGACTTGAGAAATGAAACGGGGGATATCGGATCGGCGGCCGGTTATTAAAATGGGCGATGTCGGATCGACCGTCTGTTAAAAAACGGGCGATATCGGATCGACCGCCAGTATTACACTTCGCACCATTTTCTATCTGCTTACTTCAAAGAAATTAAAACGAGACGGGGTGTATAATGGGCAGCCGATCCGATCTCATCCGTTTTACTCCGTCTCCACAAGTTAAAATTAGCCGCAGTCCATTCGTAAATTTATTGTCTGGCCTAATCTATGCCCTTTGATATTTTACATTAAAATGTAATCTTCTGTTCAGTTATTTGAGCGGAAGATTCATTGACACTGTGATCTTCGTTAATGATTGACTCGGAGAACTTTGATAGTCACTGCAGAACAATTTGTTTTGTAACAAGAACACTTGCCACCCATGTCACTGTCGAGGAATTTGTCTTGTAACAAGGAAACTTGCCACCTGTGTCACTGTAGAGGAATCTCTATTGTAACAAGGACAATTGTCATCTGTGTTACTGCAGAGGAATCTGTACTGTAACAAGGAAACTTGCCACCTGTGTCACTGTAGAGGAATCTCTATTGTAACAAGGAAAATTATCATCTGTGTTCCTGCAGAGGAATCTGTATTGTAACAAGGAAACTTGCCACCTGTGTGATAGCAGAGGAATCTGTATTGTAACAAGGAAACTTGCCACCTGTGTCACAGCAGAGGAATCTGTATTGTAACAAGGAAACTTGCCATTTGTGTCACTGCAGAAGAATCTATATCGAAACAAGAAAATTTGCTACCTGTGTCACAGCAGAAGTACATTCAGCAAAACACTTTGGGGGCAATTTTAACTTTGGGCAGTGGTTCAAATCAGGCGATATCGATTTAATCGTCACATTTTCATTGCCTCTGAAGCCAATGGAAGGGTTAATTGGGCGGAAAGTTCAATAACGCTCATTTTACACCTTCGCCCAAAGTTAAAATTAGACCCTTTCAGTGAGGGTGAACCATCACGAATGCTGATATCACCCAGAGGATTTCCCTCTTCAGCTCCCGGACACAAGAGCTTGGTGGAGCGTAAGCATTTCCTACAAACTTGCACAAGAAGTGAGAGTGAGTTAAATCCACATTACAGCAAACTGCCGTGTCGGTACATTTTATAACCCGCACTTCCCAAGGCACTTTTTGCAACTATCTAATCATTCTGCTTTTTAATTGGTGAAACCGTTCTGATTCAGAATTTTCTATTCCAAGATCAAAATGTTTCTTTTGAGGACTGGGTATCCAGAATCGGTGGGCATTGGCTGTTTACCAACAGCTTTGGCGATTCATTACTTTAAACAAATAATTGTTAACTTGATGGAAATGGAAGGCACACATCATTTACCTGTTACAGTTATTTCAACATGGTTGCTTGGTTGTGATTGCACCTCTCTTCCTGAAATAGTTTCCATATCCCGGCAAGTGTACGATCCTCTGTCTCCATCCGTGATGTGATCGATGCTGAGCCAATGAGATCTCCGATCTTGATGTGTACGGATCAATAACTGGCCGTTTCTGTAGAAGGTGAACGGGCCACCGCGATATTGCCCGAGACGAGTACATGTTAGAGTGACCGGCTCTCCTTTTATGTACACGCCGGAATGTTGGTCCAGTGGAATTCTTGGAGTCACCAGAGGATCTGAAACAAAGCGTTTTACTTTAAATACACTTTGATAGAATTACACACATTATGAAGAGGAATATTAATCCCTATTATTTCTTTGCTGGCACACTACAGATATATATATATATATATATATATATATATCATAAATGCTAATCCCCTGCGATGGGCAGTGTGACCAACAACTGTCCAGTTCGATGGGTCTGATCTTTCTGTCTGTTCAAACATTGGGGTGGTTTTCTTTGTAACAGGGGAGATTCCGGGGTTAGCAACGTTGGAATATAGGAACAGGAGTAGGCGATTCAGCCCTTCGAGTCCACACTGCTACCACGGCGATTCATGCCTTTATTACCACCAGACTTGACCATTCCAATGTTCTCCAGGCCGGCCTCCCACTTTCCACCTTCCATAAACTTGAGCTCATCCAAAACTCTGCTGTCCGTATCCTAACTCACACCAAGACCCGTTCACCCATAACCCCCTGTGCTTACTGACCTGCATTGAATCCCAGTTCAGCAACGCCTCCAATTTAAAATTTTCTTCCTTGTGATCAAATTTCTCCATGGCTTCTCCCCTCCCTGTCTCTGTAACCTCCTCCAGCCCTACAACCTTCCTCTAAATCTCCATCACTCCAATTCTGGACTCATGTGGCTTTCCTGATATCTTTGCGCCCCCCATTGGCGTCCTTTTCTTAACCTGTCTAGGCCCGAAGCTGTGACATTCCCTCCCTAAGCCACTCCACCTCTCTACCTCTCTCTCGTTCTTTAAGGCGCTCCTTAAAACCTATCTATTTGACCAAGCCTTTGGTCACCTGTTCTAATATCAACTAAGATAGATCTCTGTCAACAGTTGCCTGATAATCGCTCCAGTGAAGCGGCTTGGTGCGCTTTACTACTTTAAAGGTGCTCTGTAAATGTTAGCTGTTCTTCTTCGGGCAGATGGTGGAATGTAGATGCAGGTGTGGAGGCTTCGTTAAGGATCAAGGTGTCGCCATTGTGAGCCAAGCCTCAGTAAAAGCCAGCAGGTCAACTCAATCCCGCAATATTCCACACGGATGGTAAGGGCCTTGTTATTGAGTGGTCCGTCCTTCTGGAAGGAAATGAAGAGCAGTAATTAATCCACTGAATAATCTAACGGCGTGGTGAAGGGGTGGGGGTGCGAGTTGATTGGGGCGGGAAGGAGGCTGGTGAGATTAGGCGTCTGCAGTCGAGCTGGATGGGGAGTTCACCCACAGAGGGGATGGGGCTGTTTCTGTTGCTGCTCATATGGGCCTTTGATGGGCCCTTCCGAGAATGCGAAGTGAGGTACAGAGGCCAGCTGCGGGGTTGTTCAATGTATTAAAGCCTGGGACCATAGAAGTCGAGGGAGATGGCAGAGACATTGTGATACTTTGGGTTAATGGCGAGGAGTGGGAAATACTCAAGAAGGAATTACAGACCACAAAAGGAAAGGGTTCTGTGGTTAATAATAGATTGATGCTTCAACTCAACCAACCAATGTCCAGCTTATGCCAAATGCGTGGATTTTGGTTGCAAACAAAGCGAAATATAGAGTAGATCTAAAGAAGTAATGTTAACATTCTATAGAGCATTGGTCCTGGTCCACCTGGAGTGCGGTGCGGTTTTGTAACTCACACCAGAGAAAAGCTATGGGGGAACGGTCAGAAAACAAGGACATTATCGCACGATGCCTTCGAAATGACAGCTGCTAAGATACCGACCTATATTACCGCTACCAATATCACAGCACGATTGGGTACAACAATCAACGGACTCAGTGATTTAGCAGTGTAGAACATTAGCTGTCCAATTTTATTACGTTAGACGAAAAACGTCGACACTAACCGTGAGAATCGCTCCGCCAAGCCCCATAAATCACTAAACGAAGAAAATATGAATCAGTTATATGAACAATAACGCCTTTAGAGTGTGCAGATTGACTTTAGTGCATTGGTTTATGGATATGTCTCAGTACAATTGAGTTGGTGGTATTCTGGACCGTTTTTGTTCAACTCTCACTCCAGGAGTTGAACTGATGATGGAGGCAGACAATAAATGCAGTCCTGAAGGAGTGTCACGTTGCCGGAGGTCCCGCTTTCCCAACTAAACATTTACCCAAGGCCCTGTCTGGCTGTTCATGTGGAAAGTAGGTATCCCATAAGAACATAAGAAATAGGAGCAGGAGTAGGCCATACGGCCCCTCGAGCCTGCTCCGCCATTTAATAAGATCAAGGCTCATCTTGGCTCTCAATTCCACTTTCCTACCCGATCCCCGTATCCCTTGATTCCGCTGGAGTCCAAAAACCTATCGATCGCAGCTTTGATCATAATCAACGATTGAGCATCCACAGCCCACTGCGGTAAAGAATTCTAAAGATTCACAACGCTCTGAGTGAAGAAATTTCTCATCTCAGCCGTAAATGGCCGATTCCTTATACAGAGACTAGGCCATCGAGTTCTAGACTCTCCAGCCAGGAAAACAGCCTAGAAACATAGGAACGTAGACAATAGGAGCAGGAGTAGGCCTCTTAGCATCGATCCTGTCAAGCCCTCTCAGAATCCTGTATGTTTCAATGAGATCACCTCTTATTCTTCTAAACTCCAGAGAGTATAGGTCCATTCTACTCAATCTCTCCTCATAGGACAGCCCTCTCATCCCAGGAATCAATCTACTGAACCTTTGTTATACTGCCTCCAAAGAGAACAAAACTGTACACAGTACTCCAGGTGCGGTATCATCAAAGCACTGCACATTTGTAGCAAGACTTCCTTACTCTTGTACTCCAACCCCTTACAATAAAATCTAACGTACCATTTGCTTCTCCAATTGTTTGCTGTACCTGTATATTGCCTTTGTGTTTCGTGTACAAGGACACCCAAATCCCTCTGAATAACAACATTTAATAGGTTGTCACCATTTAAAAATGTTCTGTTTTTCTATTCTTGCAACCAAAGTGATTACATTTAGCCACATTATGCTCCATTTACCAACTTCTTGCCCACTGACATAAACTGTCTATATCCCTTTTGCAGACTCTTTGTGTCCTCCTCACAGCTTAATTTCCCATCTACATTTGTATCGTCAGCAAATTTAGATACATCACTCTCGGACCCTTCATCTAAGTCATTAATATAGATTGGAAAAAGCTGAGGCCCCAGCACTTATTCTATCCGGACCCCACTAGTAACATCCTGCCAACCTGAAAATGTCTCGCTTATTCCTACTCTCTGTTTTCTGTCCGGTATCCAATTCTCTCTCCATGCTAATGCCCAACCCCACAAGCCCTTGTCTTGTGTAACAACCTTTCAGGTGGCACCTTATCGAATGCCTTTTGGGAATCCAAATATATACATCCATTGGTTCCCCTTTACCTATCCTTTACATCCTTAAAAGAAAAACTCCAATAGATTTGTCAAACACGATTTCCTTTTCATAAAACCATTTTGACTCTTCATAACTATATTATGATTTTCGAAGTGCCCTGTTACCACGTCCTTAATATTGGATCCCAGCATTTCCTTGACGACGACTCAGGTTAACTGGCCTCTAGTTGCCTGTTCTTTTTCCCACTCTCTCTCTTCTTGAATAGTGGGTTTAAATTAGCTACCTTCCAATCCACTGGGACATTTCTAGGATCTAGGGAATTTTGGAAGATCACAACCAATGCATCCATTACCTCTGGAACCACCTCTTTTAGAACTGTAGGAGGCAGGCCTCCAGGTCCAGGAGATTTGTCGGTTTTTGGTCCCATTAATTTCTCCAGTACTTTTTTCTTTACTAATCTTAATTAATTTAACTTTCTCACTCTCATTAGACCCTTGGTTCCACATTATTTCTGTTATGTTTTTTGTGTCGTCTGCTGTGAAGATGGGTACGAAATATTTGTTTAACGTCTCTGACGTTTCCCTATTCTTCATTGTAATTCCTACTGTCTCAGCCTTTAAAGGACCCACGTTTACTTTCGCTAATTCTCTTCCTTTGTATATAGTTGTAGAAGCCCTTACAATCTGTTTTTATATTTCTTGCTAGTTTACTCTCACGTTCTATGTTCTTCCTCTTTATCATTTTTTTGGTCATCTTTTGCGAGTTTCTAAAACCCTTCCAATCCTCAGGCTTTCTGTTTTTCATGCTAACACTCTAAGACTCTTCTTTTAATCGAATACTATGCTTAACTTCTTTAGTTAGCCACGGATGGATCACTTTTCCCGTGAGTTTTCATTTCTCAATGGAATATATATTCATTGAGAATTATGAAATATTTATTTAAATGTTCGCCATTTCAAATGCATTGTCATATCTTTTAATCTAATTTCACAGTCTACCTTAGAAAAGTCGACCCTCATTCCTCTATTGTTTAAGTTTAAGACTCGAGATTCAATCTTAAGTACGTCGTTCTCGAACTCATTGTGAATCTTTATCATATGATCACTCTTCCCGAGAGGATCCTTTACTATGAGGTTGTTAATTAAGCCTGTCTGATTACACAAGACAAGACCTAAAATAGCCTTGTCCCTGCTTGGTTCCACAGCATATTGTTCTCGGAAACTGTCTCGAATACATTCCATGAACTCATCCTCCAAACTAACTTTGCCAATTTGTTTCGCCCAGTCTATATTAAGGCTAAAGTCCCCACGATTATTGCATTAGGTTTGTTACAAGCTCCAATTATTTCTTGATCAATACTCTGTCCAATAGTGTAAATACTGTTGTGTGGCCTAAACTATTGTCACCAGTGTTTTTTGCTCCTTGTTATTTCTTATCTACACCCATACTATTTCATTTCTCCATCCATTTTGCTATTGGAAGTAGATCAGAATTGTTTCATTAATGTAGGGGGAACTCACGCCCTGTTGCGCGATAGTTCTGCCACGCTTCGAAAGAATTTTTCAGTTTTCATGGAACTGAATATCTGGAGGAGCGTCTAACGGGCGACCGAGGCAATCCCGCTTGTTTTACGACCCCACCCATGTCCAATGTCACCCTAAGAATGTCGTCGATAGAACTGGGGTGATATTGGTCTTTGCCAAAACGGGCTCATAGCAAACCACAGCCGCTTTTACACCTCGCCCAATTTTCTTTTTCGCACAGGATACATTCGGGCCCCGTGCTGCTAATTTAACATTGCGTTATAGAGACGATAGTACAAAATATGCGAAACCTCAAACCTCATTAAGTTAACTCTCGCTTTATCAGAAACAAAACCTGAGTGATTTATTTCCATTTCTACAATCTTTCCCATTTCTTTTATGAAGGAGGCGATTCACCCTGTAACATGGTTCAAATGGCGGCGCCTATCGGTTTTACCCTCCGCAGTGTGGACACTATTCAGATCTGAGCTCAGACGCTGCTTCTCCGCGAACAGTTTGACTCCAGAAGGTGTGAACACGGAACCTGATGGTGTCCTCAGCGGACATCCACTAATCAACACTTTACAACGGGGCCAGGAGGTAACCATAATCCCGGCCACTCTCTCTGCTTCTCTCTCCGCCCTAAATCGTCCAACTTTCCCGAAAAATAATCCCAGTTGTACAGTCTCACCGTTAACCACTGACAATTCATCACAAACAAGTAACCGATCCCATAGCTTTCCAATATATTCGGCTCCACATGAAACTATGAGTTGCTTTAACCCACTGAGCTCCAGGAGATCGGACACCGCCAGGCTCAGTTCCACTCTCCCGCTTACATTTGACTACTCAGCTGCCTCACAGTCCGGGAATCCTGTACTTCTGGTGTCCAATTATTTCACGACTCACCAAACAGCAATAAAAAGGCGGCTGTATCCATTTTCTAATAAGAGCTACTTTGAGACTTGAGAACTGTAAGGAACAGCGACTGAGTCACTTGCTCCGACTCGCAGGAGGAGGAACTCGGAAGTATTTACAGAATGAGAATGGAAACAGAGGCTGGGAATAAGTGAGGTGTTCCCACAGTTAAAGCAACAGCATTGAGATTTGTGCAACACACAATAAATTATGGACTGCGACGTTACAAGTTTCCAAAATGGTAAACTTTGAATATTATACGGTGATCACAGGATGAGGGGACTCGAATGGATCGTGTAGCCACGTCAACAGCCTAAATCATTTGCGTTTGGTTCGAAATTCCGCCTTCGTCATTGCCAGAAACTCCAGTGCTGGGAAAAGATGTTTTCCCACTTCAGGCACTCAGTGTCATCATCAAGCACTCAAACGTCATGAGCAGCAAAGCAAAATGCAACAAGTGCCAAGCACAAACCTCGGAAGAGCGCCCCCTATTGTTATTCCATTTCCCAAAACAGCCGTCCTGTGCGCTCTCAGTGAGATGCAGTTAGCGCCGAGTTTGTTGTCAGCTTTATGTCCCATTCGATTAAGAAGTAAATTGGAACATTCATAAGCTGGTAGCAATTCAGTTCCATGAAAGTCTGGTATAATGCATATACCCCGGTATGTTTAATCCAGCTCTGATATTGAGTTGGTTTACAGTTCGGAACAATTATTTGGATTCCAGCCTCTTTCATTAGGTTTTGTTTACACGAGTTAATCAACTAATTATTAGTGATTTCCTTGAATTGTCTCATGATCAAAGAACACCTCATTTTCTGTATTATAGATCCTTCCACAAGTGTTAAAGTGGGCAGCGTGAGGGATAACTCAGGCTGAATACAACCACTGCAGGGTATTTCCTTCAAATTAGATTTATTTTAATTCTTGTTTGCAAAATAACGACCATGCACACTAATGCGCCCAAACCTCTGTGGTCCAGATCCTAACCAATCAACACCTCTGTCTTTCTTGACCTACAGTTTCTCCCCGTCCTGCAACGCTTCGGTTTTTTGAAATTATCATCCTCATGTTCCAATCCCTCCATACCCAAGCCCTCCCTTACCCTGTAATCTCCTCCAGTACCACAAGCGGCCAATAATTCTCCCCTTTTTTATATCTCCGTCTCCCTTCGACCCACCATTGGCAGCCGTGTCTTTAGCGATCTAGGCCTTAAGCTCTGGAATTCCATTCGGAAACATGTCCGCGTTGCCACCTCTCTCTGCTCCTTTCAGACCATCACGAACAACTACTTCTTTGACCACGTTTTTAGTCACCCGTCCTAATATCTCCTTCAATTGCTCTGCGCCAATGTTTGTCTAATTATGCAAATGTGACGTGTCTTGTTACGTTTTTCACCGTTCAAAGTGATACATAAATGCAAGTTGTTGTAGTTGTTTCCTATCACACGAGGTAAGTTCTGGAAAGAAAGACTGTGACGGGCAGATCCAATGTCATTCCTCTGTAATGCTGAATGTTCTGTTTTGATAGACAGTCATGATTCGGTTGATTCTACCACATTCCTTCCACTAACTGGGTTCAACCATCATCATAACTTGCACGACCGCCACCCCTCTACATATGCTGCAATCTCTTTAAGTAAGCGTCTTCACAAACGGGGAATATTTGTATTAAGTCAGCAGATGAAATACGTCAATGGAAAGCGAAGAGCAGTATGTTTCAACTGATGATTAGGAGTGGAATCGGTCAGTTACTTCCAAGGCTGAGGCTTTCTGTGTAGTTTGATTTAACGATGCCTCCAATCGCTATCTTATTGCCAAAATAATTGAACAATTGTAACAACTATTAACACGTATTCACTGCAGATGAACAGAGCTCATATTCTCATCACTAACAAATAACACGCATTGCATTCTTGGTGAATTTAGTGCAGGTTTATTTCTCAAAACTTTACAGTGTCTTTACAGTTAAAATACCCAGTGAGCCGTTTACAATATTCCTCTATTCCTCCATCACTGATCCTCACAAGCAGGGGATGCAGTATTTCACTATTACATAAGAACATAAGAAACAGGAGCAGGAGTAGGCCGTCCGGCCCCTCGAGCCTGCTCCATCATACAAAAAGACCATGGCTGATCTTCTATCTCAACGCTATTTTCCTGTACCATCCCCATATCCCTTGATGCCTTTAAAATCTAGAAATCTATCAATCTCTGTTTTGAATGTATTTAATGATTGAGCCTCCACAGCCCTCTGTGGTGGAGAATTCCAAAGATTCACCGCGCTCTGAGTGATGAAATTTCTACTCATCTCAGTCCTAAATGGCCTACCCCTTATTCTGAGACTGTGCCCCCTCGTTCTAGACTCCCCAGCCAGGGGAAACATCCTCCCTGCATCTACCCTGTCCAGCCCTGTGAGAAGTTTGTGTGTTTCAATGAGATCAGCACTCATTTTTCTAAACTCGATAGAAGAGAGGCCTAGTCTCATCAATCTCTCCTCAGACGAAAATCGTGCCATCCCAGGAATCAGTCTGGTTAACGTTCGTTGAACTCCCTCTATGGCAACCGTATCCATTCTTAGGTAAGGAGACCAACATTGTACACAATATTGCAGATGCGGTCTCACCAAGACCATTCATACTCCTGTGACGCGGCCAACGTTGTCTACCTCATACGTTGCAGGAAAGGATGCCCCGGAGCATGGTACATTGGCGAGACCATACAGACACTGCGACAACGGATGAACGGACACCGCGCAACAATCGCCAGACAGGAGGGTTCCCTCCCAGTCGCGGAACACTTCAGCAGTCAAGGACATTCAGCCACCGATCTTCGGGTAAGCGTTCTCCAAGGCGGCCTTCGAGGCACAAGACAACGCAAAATCGTCGAGCAGAAATTGATAGCCAAGTTCCGCACCCATGAGGACGGCCTCAAACGGGATCTTGGTATCATGTCGCGCTACACGGAACCCCACCAGGGGAAAAAAAAGTTATCTGTTTTTAATACAACTGGTCATTCTCTCTCTTTCTCTTCCTTTCGGATGTCTCTCTCTCTCCCTCCCTGTCTTTGGTTCTGGCCGTTTGTATATTCAGTTGCCTGGTATCTAAGGTTTCTCTGTCTGAACACTATTCAATTCATTTGATGGCCTTGATAACGGGCAGTTGGAAAGATTATCTGTAATCACCAGTCATTGTTCTATGCCTATATATGCTGTAATTTTCAATGAATCTCCACACTCACCTGAAGAAGGAGAAAGCCTCCGAAAGCTTGTGATTTTCAAATAAATCTGTTGGACTATAACCTGGTGTTGTAAGAATCCTTACTTTTGTACACCCCAGTCCATCACCGTCATCTCCACATCATGGCTATATAATTGCAGTAAGACATCTTTACCCCTGTACTCAAATCCACTTGTAATAAAGGCCAACATACCATATCCCTTTGTAATTGCTTGCTTCACCTGCATGTTAGCTTTCAGTGACTCATGTACAATGACACCAAAGTCCCTTTGAACATTAATATTTCCCAATCTCACACCATTTAAAAATGCTCTTCATTTCTGTTTTTCCAACCAAAGAGGATTAACTTCACATTTTTCCACATTATCCATGTTCACAAAATATCCATATCCACATCTTCCATGTTCTTGCCCACTCACTTAGCCTTTCTATATCCCCTTCAAGCCTCTTTGCATCCTCCTCACAACTCATATTCCCACCTAGTTTTGCATCATCTTCAAACTTGGAAATATTATATTTGGTCCCCTCATCCAAATAATTGAAACAGATTGTGAATAGCTGGGGCCCAAGCACCGATCCCTACGGTACCCCACTAGTCACAGCCTGTGAACCTGAAAAAGACCCCTTTACTCCTACACTCTGTTCTCTGTCTTTTAACCAATTCTCAATCCATGCCATATATTACCCCCAATTCCATGTGCTCTAACTTTGTTCACCATCCTCCTGTGTGGGACTTTATCGAAAGCCTTCTGAAAATCCAAATACACCACATTCACTGGTCCCCCCTTATCTATTCAACTATTTATGTCCTCAAATAACTCCAATAGGTTTGTCAAACATGATTTCCCTTTCATAATTCCAAGATAACTCTGCCAAATCATATTATTATTTTCTAATTGCCCTGTTATCACATCCTTTATAATAGATTCCAACATTTCCCTAATACTGATGTCAGGCTAACAAGTCTGTAGTTCCCTGTTTTCTCTATCCCTTCTTTCTTTAATAGTGGGGTGATTTTTGCTACCCTCCAATCTGCAGGAACCGTTCCAGAATCCATAGAATTTGGAAGTTGACAACCAATGCATCCACTCTTTCGATAGCCACCTCATTCAAAGCCATGGGATGTAGATCATCAGGTCCTTGGGGTTTATCAACTTGCTGTCCCATTAATTTCTCTCGTACATTTTTTTAGTGATACTAATTTCTTTCAGTTCCTCATTCTCGGAAGACCCTTGGTTCGCTAGTATTTCTGGGAGCTTTTTTGGGTCATCTTCAATGAAGACAGGCACAGAGTATTTGTTTAATTGCTCTGCCATTTACTTATTCCCCTTTAAAAATTCTGCCTTCTCTGTCTGTAAGGCACCCAGATTTGCATTGGCCAGTCTTTTCCTTTTTACATTCCAATAGAAGCATTTACAGTCCGTTTTTATGTTTCTCGCGAGTTCTCATATTCTCGATAGTCTCTCATATTCTATCCTCCCTTTCTTTATCAATTTCTTAGTCCTCCTTTGCAGATTTTCAAAATGTTCCCAATCCTCAGGCTTACTGCTTTATCTGGCAACTTGATGTGCCTCTTTCTTTTATTTAATACTATCTTTAATTTCTCTTGTTAGCCACAGTTTGACCACTTTTCCTGTTGGGCTTTTGTGCGTTAAAGGAATATATATTTGGTTTTTTTATTCGTTCGTGGGACGTGCTCGTCGCTGGCGAGGTCAGCATTTATTGCCCATCCCTAATTGCCCTTGAGAAGGTGGTGGTGAGCCGCTTTCTTAAACCGCTGCAGTCCTTGAGGTGAAGGTTCTGCCACAATGCTGTTAGGAAGGGAGTTCCAGGATTTTGACCCGACGACGATGAAGGAACGGCGATATGTTTCCAAATCGGGATGGTGTTTGACTTGGTGAAGACCGTGCAGGTGGCGTTGTTCCCATGTGCCTGCTCCCCTTGTCCTTCTAGGTGGTAGAGGTCGCGAATTTGGGAGGTGCTGTTGAAGACGCCTTGCCGAGTTGTTGCAGTACATCCTGTAGATGGTACACACGGCAGCCACAGTGCGCTGGTGGTGAAGGAAGTGAATGTTTAGGGTGGTAGAGGGGGTGCCAATCAAGCGGGCTGCTTTGTCCCGGATGGTGTCGAACTTCTTGAGTGTTGTTGGATCTGCACTCATCCAGGCAAGTGGAGAGTATTCCATCACACTCCTGACTTGTGCATTGTAGATGGTGCATTGACCTTAGGAGACAGGAGGTGAGTCACTCGCCGCAGAATACCCAGTCTCTGACCTGCTCTTGTAGCCACAGTATTAATGTGTTTAGTCCAATTAAGTTTTTGGTCAATGGTCACCCTCAGGATGTTGATGGTAGGGGATTCGGCGATGGTAATACCGTTGAATGTCAAGTAGAGGTGGTTAGAATATCTCTTTTTGGAGATAATCATTGCCTGGCATTTGTCTCATTGCAAATGTTACGTTCCACTTATCAGCCCAAACCTGGATGTTGTCCAGATCTTGCTGCATGCGGGCTCATTATCTGAGGGATTGTGAATGGAACTGAAGACTGTGCAATCATCAGAGAACATCCCCACTTCTGACATTATGATGGAGGGAAGGTTCCAAATTATGCATTAATTCTTTAAATGCTAGCCATTGCCTTGCTATCGTCACACCTTCTAATATAGTTCCCCAATCTACCACAGCCAACTTGCGCCTCATACCTTCGTAGTTTCCTTTGTTTAGATTTAAGACTCTCGTTTCGGATTGAACGACATCACTTTCAAACTGAATGAAGATTTATATCATATTATGGTCACTCTTCCCTAAGAGCTCCTTTACAACAAGATTATTAATTAACTTTTTCTCATTGAACAATACGAGATCTAAAATATCCAGTTCCCTAGTTGGTTCCTCAAAATACTGATCTGGAAAACCATCTTACACACATTGCAGGAATTGTCCTTCACAGTATTCGTGTTAATTTGTTTTGCCTAATCTGTATGTAGATTAAAGTCCCCCATGATTACTGAATTACCCTTGTTACATGTGCTTCTCATTCCCTGCTTTATACCGTGCCCTACATTGCCACTTCTGTTTGGTGGCCTATAAACAACTCCCACCAATGTGTTCTGCCCCTTGCTGTTTCTTAGCTCCACCCAAACTGATTCTACATCTTGATCCTCTCAGCCAAGATCCTTTCTCACTATTGTACTGATCTCATCCTTTATTAACAGCGCTGTCCCACCTCCTTTTCGTTTTGCCTGTCCTTCCTAAATGTCGAAAACTCTTGAATATTCAGTTCCCAGGCTTGGTCACCCTGCTGCCACGTCTCCATAATGGCAATTAGACCCTCCCCTTTAACTTCTATTTGTGCAGTCATTTCATCTACCTTGTTGTGACTGCTGCGTGCATTAAGATAAAATGCCTTTACGTTTGCCTTTTTAACATTTTTTCCCATTTTAACCTTATTTGCTACTGGCCTTTATTTCCACTGCCTTACAATTTCACTTGCTACTTTTCTGCCTTCCACTTCCAGCTTTGTTACTCTCCCTTCTGAATCTCCTCTCATGTTCCCACCCCCTGCCAAGTTAGTTTGAATCCTCTCCAACAGCACTAACAAACCTCCCACATTACTCCATCAAACTTCATGGTTTAAACTTTTAGTCTCCTTTGCTCTATTTCCGTGGAAACAATCGAATAGCTTCCAATCTTTCCTCATACAGTTTCCCTTCTCTAGCCTCATTTGAGAGAATTTACGTTGTAGTCCCTGTGGGTTTAATATTGTTTCTGTAATGGGGCGTTCAAACTGACCTTGACCTTGGCGTTAACCAAAGAGAAAAAAGAATAAAGCTACATCCTCGTCATCAGCCCCAGAGAGCAGTAAAGCGGTTTATAACCAGAGAGAAAGAAGACAAATAACGAATAAACCTTCACCCTAGTCTCTGTAGCTGGTCTTTTCTTCGACAGAGGGTTCCATAAATTCTGCCTTCACTGTCCATTTGCCCCATTTTTGGAAGCCGTGCCTTCATCCATATCCACGCTCCAGAATGCCCTCTATTTCACTGCGATGTCTGTAGATAAACCGAGTTATGTTGTTCGAAAAATTAGTATCTGTAAGCAGTTGCCAATTTTAATTTATCTCAACAGCTCCGTCTATTGTGTAATTCTATTTGGGGTACAATAATATTAGCACAGAAATTACTTTTGCTTCTACGGTGAACAAGTAATGAACACATTCCAATGAAAGTCAAAAATAACTCGCATTCACAGACCGCCTTTAATATAATAAACATTCCGAAGGGGCTTCACAGAGGAGTGGTAAAAATGGGCACTAAATGAATAAGAAGATATCAGGAAGACTGGCGAATACCTTGGTCAACGAGTGGGTTTAAGGAGGGTGTAAAAGGAGGAGAAGAAAATGGAGAGACGGAGGGGATACCGTTGGTTTTCGAGAGTAGAATTTAGATGTCTGAAGGAATGTCCACCAACGGTGGGATGAAGAAGGTGGAGGATGGTAAAATATAACAATAACTACTTGTATTTATAAAGCGGATTTAACATAGATAAATATCGTAAACCCATTTACTGAGGTATAATCAGACAAAAAAATGGACCCCTGGCCAAAGAAGGAGATTATAGGAAGGATGACAAAATCATAAAGCAAGAGATGGCTTTCATAGAAGGTCTGAAGGAAGGAAATAACTTGCCTTTATATAGCGCCTTTCAAGACCTCAGGACGCCCCAGAATGCTTTACAGCAAAGAAGTGCAATTTAAATTGTAGTTACTGTGGTAATGTAGGAAACGGACCAGCCAATTTGTACACAGCAGGCTCATACAAACCACAATGAGATAAAAGAGGAATGAGTCAAGGATTGAACCTTTAGAGACATCAGATATAACTGCGATAGGGTGGGAAGAGAAGCTTCTCCTGGCTATGATCAGTTGGTGAGTCGAACCAAGCGAGGGGAGTCCCACCAAAAGAGGCCAATGATCGATGAAAGAGGAGGTCACGATGGGTTTCCTGTAGGTATGGAGGAAAGGGCACAGATCTGGTGGGGTGGGCCATGGAGGGATTTCAAACCAAGGATGAACATTTTAAATATTAGGCGATCTAGAACTCCGAGTCATAGAGGGTCAGTGAGGCTGAGCAGGACCTGGCGCTGGTTGGAAGGTGGATGTTCAGGGGAGATTTACCAGAATGGTACCGGAATGAGGGACTTCAGTTGCGAGGAGAGACTGGAGAAGCTGGGATTGTTTCCTTGGAGCAGAGACGGTCAGGGGAAGATTTAATAGAGGGGTTCAAAATGAGGAGGGGTTTTGATGGAGTCGATGGGGAGGAACTGTTGCCACTGGCTGGAGGGTCATTAACCAGAGGACACAGTTTGAAGGGAATTGGGAAAATAGCCATGCGGAGAATGTTTTTAGGCAGCGAGTTTTTCTGATCTGGAATTCACTGTCTGAAAGGGCGGTGGGAGCAGATTCAGTAATAACTTTCAAAAGGGGATCGGGATTGTGGGGAAAGATCAGGGGGGAGTGGGAACAATCGGATCGCTCTTTCTCAGAGCCGGCAAAGGCGCAATGGGCCGAGCGACCACTCTCTGTGCTATTTGATTCTCGCTCACTTTTGGGCTCCGACCCACGGCCCATTTGAATGGGAGGCGGCATAGCGACACCCCCCGAGTCCAGCTGAACACGGGGCGCTGCCAGAGTGGAGATTGACGAGGCGTGCAGTAGGACCGCAGCAACTCCCCCCGTCTCCAACCTCCACCACCGCACTCCTTTCTCGGGCTACTTCGGGTGCGGGCACTTCCTCATTCAGCCCCGCCCGCGCCAACAGCAGCGCCCGCCCGCCCGCCGGCCCAAGGCCGCCATCATCATCCTCCCGCAGCCGGCCGGTTGCTAAGGGACCGCGCCGCGCATGCGCAGCGAGCATCGGGCCGGAGTGTCACGTACACGTCGTGACGTCAGCACGCAAAAGGGAGAGGCGCTGCAGCGTGTCATGTGACGGGAGTATTCAGCCCAGGTTGACGGGGTGGGGGGGAGGAGCAGGAGAGAGCTGCCAATCAAAGGGCCAGGATTCAGCACTAACTGCGCACAGGGTTTGGAGAATGTATTTAAAAATGCAAAATGTACAAGAATGAAGTAAAAATAGAAATGTAAAATAAAAGAAAAAAACTGCAATACAATAATCTGAATTTAAAACAGAACTGTCTGAACTCACATAAGGCTGATGGTTTGGGTCCTCCTGCCACGATCAGTCTTCTCCACCTGGGGCACAGGATGAGCAGAATGCTTGAATGGAACTGTTTGAATGCAGAGGGTGCTGGGTGTATGGAATAGACCAGCAAGGGAGGCAGTTAGGCCTGATGATATCAGCAAATTCCTGAGAGTTGGCGATGTAACTGATAGCGGTACCATGGGATATGACAGCCTCGAAATTTAAAATTATTTTTGGTACATGTGCACTAGTTTTTAGTGATTGCTGCACCTAGACACCTAAACCCCTTTGCTCATGTACAGTCCCGACTCTCTCACCATTAAGAACATTCTCCTATTTCACACCTGGTGCCAGCAATAGAATTACATAGAATGAATTGGTTAGCTAGATTCAATTGGTCCCTGAAGGTGGGGCAGGCCTGACTCATCTGAGTCTCAACTGCAGAAATACAGGGGCCTGTCAGTGCGGACTGCACGGTGTGCGGATATTACACAGTGTGCTGAGAGTTCGGTACGTGTGGGAGTTGAAGGGTTGATCTCTTTAAATCTAGTGCATATTGCTTCAACTGTTTAAGGTCAATTTAAAAGTTTAAATTTCTAAGTTTCTGTCAGGTGTGGGAGTTGAAGGGTTAATCTCTTTAAATCTAGTGCATATTGCTTCAACTGTTTAAGGTCAATTTAAAAGTTTAAATTTCTAAGTTTCTGTCAGGCTTCAGCAGAGAGCTGCTGTAGCAAGTTAATTGGTTAGCTAGATTCAATTGGTCCCTGAAGGTGGGGCAGGCCTGACTCATCTGAGTCTCAACTGTAGAAATACAGGGGCCTGTCAGTGCGGACTGCACGGTGTGCGGATATTACACAGTGTGCTGAGAGTTCGGTACGTGTGGGAGTTAGGTGAAGTGGGGGAAGGAGGTACTGCTTTGCCTTGCTTTTCTTGCAGAGCGGTAGTGGACCTGAGAGCGGTGAGCGGCGGGAGAGAGCGAGACCAGAGCGGGGATATAAACAGCGCGGAGAGAGCGAGACCAGAGCGGAGATATAAACAGCGCGGAGAGAGCGAGAGTCCAGTCGGTGAGCGGCGGGAGAGAGCGAGACCAGAGCGGGGATATAAACAGCGCGGAGAGAGCGAGACCAGAGCGGAGATATAAACAGCGCGGAGAGAGCGAGACCAGAGCGGGGATATAAACAGTGTGGAGAGAGCGAGACCAGAGCTCACTCTGAGAGCGAGACTCGGAAACCAGCGGCAGTTCGGGGTGACGTCACCAGTCAGAAAGTGACGCGGCACAGGGGAGGCAGCTGATTGGTGAGTAGGTTCAGGTGAGTATTTCTACCATTTTACTGTAAGTAAAGTAATAAGAAAGGGAAGATCTGCAGGTTTTATAGCAGATAGTGTTTTTTTTTAGTGAACCTAGGTCCCTAGTATAGTTAACATTTTCTAATTTCAACGTAATTTAAAAGGGGTAACTCAGCTAAGGCAAGTCATGGCAGCAGACCTCGCACCCGTGATATGCTCCTCCTGCAAGATGTGGGAAGTCATGGACACTACCAGTGTCCCTGCCGACCATGTGTGCGGGAAGTGTGTCCACCTGCAGCTACTGACCGATCGTATCTCGGAGCTGGAGCTGCGGGTGGACTCACTGTGGAGCATCCGCGATGCAGAGAAACTCGTGGATAGCACGTTTAGCGAGTTGGTCACACCGCAGGTAAAGGGTATACAGGCAGGAAGTGAATGGGTGACCACCAGGAAGAGTAAGAGATGCAGGCAGGTAGTGCAGGGGTCCCCTGTGTCCATCCCCCTCTCAAACAGATATGCCACTTTGGATGCTGTTGGGGGGGATGACTTATCAGGGGAAGGCAGCAGCAGCCAACTTCCTGGCACCACGGGTAGCTCTGCTGCACAGGCTGGGAGGAAAAAGAGTGGCAGAGCTATAGTGATAGGGGACTCAATTGTAAGGGGAATAGACAGGCGTTTCTGTGGCCGCAACCGAGACTCCAGGATGGTGTGTTGCCTCCCTGGTGCAAGGATCAAGGATGTCTCGGAGCGGCTACAGAACATTTTGGAGGGGGAGGGCGAACAGCCAGCTGTCGTGGTGCACATAGGCACCAACGATATAGGTAAAAAAGGGGATGAGGTCCTAAAAGCAGAATATAGGGAGTTAGGAGGTAAATTAAAAAATAGGACCTCAAAGGTAGTAATCTCAGGATTGCTGCCAGTGCCACGTGCTGGTCAGAGTAGAAATAGGAGGATATTTCAAATGAATACGTGGCTAGAGGAATGGTGCAAGGGGGAGGGATTCAAATTCCTGGGACACTGGAAACGGTTCTGGGGGAGGTGGGACCAGTACAAACCGGACGGTCTGCACCTGGGCAGGGCCGGGACTGCTGTCCTAGGAGGAGTGTTTGCTAGTGCTGTTGGGGAGGGTTTAAACTAAAGTGGCAGGGGGTTGGGAACCTGAGCAGGGAGAGAGAGGAAAGCGTAACAGGAAGGGACAGAAGGTATGGAGTAATAGGTAAAGTGTTAAAAAAGGAAAAAGCAGGAACTAAGCGTCACAAAACAGATTTGAAAGTTCTTTATCTGAATGCACGTAGCATTCGTAATAAAATGGACGAGTTAACGGCACAAATAACTACGTATGGGTATGATCTTGTGGCCATTACGGAAACATGGCTGCAGGGTGACAACGACTGGGAATTAAATATGCCAGGGTATTTAACAATCAGGAAGGACAGGCAGGAAGGAAGGGGAGGTGGGGTGGCTATGTTAATAAAGGAAGGAATCACTGTAATACAGAGAAATGATATTGGGACAAAGCATCAAGATAATGAAACAGTTTGGGTGGAGATAAGGAATAATAAGGGAAAAAAAACATTAGTGGGCGTAGTATATAGGCCTCCTAATAGTTGCAACTCTGCTGGAAGAAGTATTAATCAGGAGATAGTCGGGGCATGTAATAAGGGAACAGCCATAATTATGGGGGATTTTAATTATCATATTAACTGGACAAATCAAATTGGGCAGAGCAGCCTTGAGGACGAGTTCATTGAGTGCATCAGGGATGGATTTCTTGAGCAGTATGTAACTGATCCTACAAGGGGGCAGGCAACCTTGGACCTGGTCCTGTGTAATGAGTCAGGATTAATTAATAATGTCCTAGTTAAGGATCCCCTTGGAACGAGCGACCACAACATGGTTGAATTCCATATCCAATTAGAGGGTGAGAAGGTTGATTCTCAAACAAGCGTACTGAGCTTGAATAAAGGAGACTATGATGGTATGAGAGCGGAATTGATTAAAGTGGACTGGGAAAATAGATTAAAGGGTAAGACGGTACATGAGCAGTGGTGTTCATTTAGGGAGTTATTTTACAACTTTCAAAATAAATATATTCCACTGAGGAAAAAAGGGTGTAAAAGAAATGACAGCCACCCGTGGCTAAGTAAAGAAATCAAGGATAGTATCCGACTAAAAACAAGGACATATAAGGTAGCCAAACTTAGTGGGAGGATAGAAGATTGGGAATTCTTCAAAAGACAGCAAAAAGTAACTAAAGGATTGATTAAGAAAGGGAAGTTAGATTATGAAAAGAAATTAGCAAAAAATATAAAAACAGATAGCAAGAGTTTCTATAGTTATATAAAAAGAAAAAGGGTGGCTAAGGCAAACATAGGTCCCTTAGAGGATGAGACCGGGAAATTAATGGTGGGAAACATGGAGATGTCAAAAATGCTGAACAAATATTTTGTTTCAGTCTTTACAGTAGAGGACACTAAGAATATCCCAACACTGGACAAACAGGGGACTCTCGGGGGGGGGGAGGAGCTAAATACGATTAAAATCACTCAGGAGATGGTACTCAGTAAAATAATGGGACTCAAGGCGGATAAATCCCCTGGACCTGATGGCTTCCATCCTAGGCTCTTGAGGGAAGTGGCAGTAGGGATTGTGGATGCTTTGGTGATAGTTTTCCAAAATTCCCTGGACTCAGGAGAGGTCCCGGCAGATTGGAAAACTGCTAATGTAACACCGTTATTTAAAAAGGGTAGTAGGCAGAAGGCTGGAAATTATAGGCCAGTTATCTTAACATCTGTGGTGGGTAAAATTTTGGAGTCTATTATTAAGGAGACAGTAACGGAACATTTAGATAAGCATAATTTAATAGGACAAAGTCAGCATGGCTTCATGAAGGGGAAGTCATGTCTGACAAATTTGCTTGAGTTCTTCGAGGATATAACGTATAGGGTGGATAAAGGGGAACCAGTGGACGTAGTGTATTTAGACTTCCAGAAGGCATTCGACAAGGTGCCACATAAAAGATTATTACTTAAGATAAAAAATCACGGGATTGGGGGTAATATTCTGGCATGGGTGGAGGATTGGTTATCAAACAGGAAGCAGAGAGTTGGGATAAATGGTTCATTTTCGGACTGGCAACCAGTAACCAGTGGTGTTCCACAGGGGTCGGTGCTGGGTCCCCAACTCTTTACAATCTATATTAACGATTTGGAGGAGGGGACCGAGTGCAACATATCAAAATTTGCAGATGATACAAAGATGGGAGGGAAAGTAGAGAGTGAGGAGGACATAAAAAACCTGCAAGGGGATATAGACAGGCTGGGTGAGTGGGCGGAGATTTGGCAGATGCAATATAATATTGGAAAATGTGAGGTTATGCACTTTGGCAGGAAAAATCAGAGAGCAAGTTATTTTCTTAATGGCGAGAGACTGGAAAGTATTGCAGTACAAAGGGATCTGGGGGTCCTAGTGCAAGAAAATCAAAAAGTTGGTATGCAGGTGCAGCAGGTGATCAAGAAAGCCAACGGAATGTTGGCTTTTATTGCTAGAGGGATAGAATATAAAAACAAGGAGGTATTGCTGCAGTTATATAAGGTATTGGTGAGACCGCACCTGGAATACTGCATACAGTTTTGGTCTCCATACTTAAGAAAAGACATACTTGCTCTCGAGGCAGTACAAAGAAGGTTCACTCGGTTAATCCCGGGGATGAGGGGGCGGACATATGAGGAGAGGTTGAGTAGATTGGGACTCTACTCATTGGAGTTCAGAAGAATGAGAGGCGATCTTATTGAAACATATAAGATTGTGAAGGGTCTTGATCGGGTGGATGCAGTAAGGATGTTCCCAAAGATGGGTGAAACTAGAACTCGGGGGCATAATCTTAGAATAAGGGGCTGCTCTTTCAAAACTGAGATGAGGAGAAACTTCTTCACTCAGAGGGTGGTAGGTCTGTGGAATATGCTGCCCCAGGAAGCTGTGGAAGCTACATCATTAGATAAATTTAAAACAGAAATAGACAGTTTCCTAGAAGTAAAGGGAATTAGGGGTTATGGGGAGCGGGCAGGAAATTGGACATGAAGCTGAGTTCGGATCGGTCAATGCCCTGTGGGTGGCGGAGAGGGCCCAGGGGCTATGTGGCCGGGTCCTGCTCCGACTTCTTGTGTTCTTTAGATTTGTGGTTGGGATCAGATCAGCCATGATCTTATTGAATGGCGGAGCAGGCTCGAGGGGCCGATTGGCCTACTCCTGCTCCAATTTCTTATGTTCTTATGTTCTTATGTTCTTATGAACAGAAGGTCCATGCCGGTGTTTATGCTCTACATGAGCCTCCACTCACCCTTCTTCGTCTAACCCGAACAGCATAGCTTTCTATTCCTTGGGGTAGGACGTCCTAGAAATTGGGATCTTCAAAGTTATTTTTGGCAAATGGAATTTAACCCGGAAAAGTGCGAGGTGATGCACTTTGGAGGGACTAACAAGGCAAGGGAATACACAATGAATGGGAGGACCCTAGGCAAGACAGAGGGTCAGAGGGATCTTGGTGTGCAAGTTCACAGATCCCTGAAGGCGGCGGAACAGGTAGATAAGGTGGTAAAGAAGGCATATAGGATACTTGCCTTTATTAGCCGAGGCATAGAATATAAGAGCAAGGAGGTTATGATGGAGCTGTATCAAACACTGGTTAGGCCACAGCTGGAGTACTGTGTGCAGTTCTGGTCGCCACACTACAGGAAGGATGTGATCGCTTTGGAGAGGGTGCAGAGGAGATTCACCAGGATGTTACCAGGGCTGGAGCGCTTCAGCTATGAAGAGAGACTGGGAAGATTGGGTTTGTTTTCCTTGGAGCAGAGGAGGCTGAGGGGGGACATGATTGAGGTGTACAAAATTATGAGGGGCACAGATAGGATGGATACTAAGGAGCTTTTTCCCTTCGTTGAGGGTTCTATAACAAGGGGACATAGATTCAAGGTAAAAGGCGGGAGGTTTAGAGGGGATTTGAGAAAGAACTTTTTCACCCAGAGGGTGGTTGGAGTCTGGAACTCACTGCCTGAAAGGGTTGTGGAGGCAGAAACCCTCACAACATTCAAGAAGCATTTGGATGAGCACTTGAAATGCCATAGCATACAAGGCTACGGACCAAATGCTGGAATATGGGATTAGAGTAGACAGGGCTTGATGGCCGGCGCGGACACGATGGGCCGAAGGGCCTCTATCCGTGCTGTATAACTCTATGACTCTATGACTCTATGACATGTGCATTGGCTTTCCACTCTTCACCATCCAGTAATAACAGATTTTTATTGATTGATGTACCTGGACACCCAAACCCCTTTGCTGCTCGACAGTCCCTATAGATGCTCTTTGTATTACTCCCCACATCTTTACAGTCTGGCAGTATTTACTCTCTTCACTGTCCAATAACAATAGAGATGGTGAAACTGGAACTTTTTTTTGTATTCCAAAATATATTTTATTGAATAAAATTTGTGGATACACACAGTTCAATATAAATATCAAAGTTACAATTAAAAATAATACAATTCAGATCGTACACACTGAGATTCCATTTTTATAATTCAACACACAGTACATATCTTCTAAGACATGATGTACAATACAAGGTGAAATGGCCTTAAACAGTGACCTTCCCCCATGTGTAGGAGCTGTCTCGGTCTGTGCAGGAGCTGTCTGGGTCTGTGCAGAAGCTGTCTGGGTCTGTGCAGAAGCTGTCTGGGTCTGTGTAGGAGCTGATTGGGTCTGTGTAGGTGCTATCTGGCTCTATGTAAGAGCTCTCTGGGTCTGTGTAGAACCTGTCTGGGTCTGTGTAGGAGATGTCTGGGTCTTGTATGTGCTCCGTTGGTATGTGTGGGGCCTGCCTGGGTCTGTGTAGGAGTTCCCTGGATCTGTGTCTTTCTAGCTGCTCCCTGGACCTGTGTAGGACCTGTGTTGGTCTCGTTACGAGCTGCCTAAACTGTGTGGGAGCTCCATAGTTCTATGCAGGAGCGGTCTGGATCTGTGTGGGTGTTCCATCGGCCTGTGCAGGAGCTGTCAGGGTTTGTTTGGGTGTTCCATGGGTCAGTATAGGCGAGCTATACTCACCTGAGGGAGTTGACTGGGACTGGCGAGGAGCTGTCTGGGTCTGTTTAACCGTTCATTGGTCTGTATATGATCAGTCCGTGTCTGTGTTGGAGCTTTCTGCGTCAGTGCAGGAATTATCTGGGTCTGCAAAAGAGATGTCTGGTTCTTTGTAAGTGCTGTCTGGGTCCGTGTAGGTGCTGTCTGGGTCCGTGTAGGTGCAGCCTGGTCTGTGTAGGTGCTGCCTGGGTCTGTGTAGGTGCTGCCTGGGTCTGCGTGGAGGAGGTTAGGATCTCTGTACGAGCGGTCTGCTTCTTTGTAGGATCTGTCTGCTACTTTGTAGGAACTGTCTCGGTCTGTGTAGGAACTGTCTGGTTCCGTGTGTAGCTGTCTGGGTCTGCGTAGGAGCTCCATCGGTCTCTGTGGGACCTGTCTGGGTCGATGTAGGAGATCTCTGTGTCTGTGTAGCGGCTGCTTGGGTCTGCGTATGATCGATATGCTTGGGTTGGCGTTGTGTGCATCTGTACAGGAACTGTCTGGATCTGTATATGAGCTGTCCGGGTCTGTGTAGTTGCTGTCTGTGTCTGGGTAGAGTCATAGAGAGTCATAGAGTTATACGGCACGGATAGAGGCCCTTCGGCCCATCGTGTCCGTGCCGGCCATCAAGCCCTGTCTACTCTAATCCCATATTCCAGCATTTGGTCCGTAGCCTTGTATGCTATGGCTTTTCAAGTGCTCATCCAAATGCTTCTTGAATGTTGTGAGGGTTCCTGCCTTCACAACCCTTTCAGGCAGCGAGTTCCAGACTCCAACCACCCTCTGGGTGAAAAAGTTATTTCTCAAATCCCCTCTAAACCTCCCGCCTTTTACCTTGAATCTATGTCCCCTTGTTATAGAACCCTCAACGAAGGGAAAAAGCTCCTTAGTATCCATCCTATCTGTGCCCCTCATAATTTTGTACACCTCGATCATGTCCCCCCTCAGCCTCCTCTGCTCCAAGGAAAACAAACCCAATCTTCCCAGTCTCTCTTCATAGCTGAAGCGCTCCAGCCCTGATAACATCCTGGTGAATCTCCTCTGCACCCTCTCCAAAGCGATCACATCCTTCCTGTAGTGTGGCGAACAGAACTGCACACAGTACTCCAGCTGTGGCCGAACCAGTGTTTTATACAGCTCCATCATAACCTCCTTGCTCTTATATTCTATGCCTCGGCTAATAAAGGCAAGTTTCCCATATGCCTTCTTTACCACCTTATCTACCTGTTCCGCCGCCTTCAGGGATCTGTGAACTTGCACACCTAGATCCCTCTGACCCTCTGTCTTGCGAAGGGTCCTCCCATTCATTGTGTATTCCCTTGCCTTGTTAGTCCCTCCAAAGTGCATCACCTCGCACTTTTCCGGGTTAAATTCCATTTGCCACTGTTCCGCCCATCTGACCAACCCATCTATATCGTCCTGCAGACTGAGGCTATCCTCCTCGCTATTTACCAACCTACCAATTTTTGTATCATCAGCGAACTTACTGATCATACCTTTTACATTCATATCCAAGTCGTTAATGTAGACCACAAACAGCAAGGGCCCCAGCACATATCCCTGTGGTACCCCACTGGCCACAGGCTTCCAGTCACAAAAACAACCTTCGACCATCACCCTCTGCCTTCTGCCACTAAGCCAGTTTTGTATCTAAACTGCCAAGGCACCCTGGACTCCATGGGCTCGTACCTTCTTGACCAGTCTCCTGTGCGGGACTTTATCGAAGGCCTTACTGAAATCCATGTATACCACATCCACTGCGTTACCCTCATCCACACGCCTAGTCATCCCCTCAAAAAATTCAATCAAATTAGTCAGACATGATCTTCCCTTGACAGAGCCATGTTGACTATCCCTGATTAATCCTTGCTTCTCCAAGTGGAGACTAATTTTGTCCTTCAGAATTTTTTCCAATAATTTTCCTACCACTGATGTTAGGCTCACTGGCCTGAAGTTCCCGGGTTTTTCCCTACTCCGCTTCTTGAATAATGGTACTACATTAGCGGTTCTCCAGTCCTTTGGCACATCCCCTGTGGCCAGAGAGGTTCTGAATATATGTGTTAGAGCCCCCGCAATCTCCTCCTTTGCCTCACACAGTAGCCTGGGATACATTTCGTCCGGGCCTGGGGATTTATCCATTTTTAGGCCTGCTAAAACCGCCAATACCTCCTCCCGCTCGATGTTAATATGTTCGAGTATATCACAGTCCCCCTGCCGTATTGTTATGTCCACATCGTCCTTCTCCATCGTGAAAACAGATGCAAAAAATTAATTTAGAACCCCTCCTACATCTGCCGGCTCCACACACAGATTGCCATTTTTGTCCCTAATGGGCCCTATTTTTTCCCAAGTTATCCTCTTACCCTTAATATACTTATAAAACATCTTAGGATTTTCCTTTATTTTGCTCGCCAGTGTTTTTTCATGGCCCCTCCTTGATCTCCTAATTTCTTTTTTAAGTATTCCCCTGCACTTTTTGTACTCCTCTAGGGCTTCCTCCGTCTTTAGCCTTTTGTATCTGCCAAAAGCCCTCCTTTTTTTCCTAATCCATTCTCGTATATCCCCTGACATCCAAGTTTCCCTGGAGTTCTTGGAACCACCCTTGACCTTTACGGGAACATGTTGCCATTGTATGGTCTCAATCTCCCTTCTGAAAGACTCCCATTGCTCCGATGCGGATTTTCCTACAAGCAGCTGATCCCAGTCCATTTTGGCCAGATCCTGCCTTATCCTATTAAAATCGGCCTACCCCCAATTTAGAACCTTTATTTCCGGCCCCTTCCTATCCTTTTCCATGACCACCTTAAATCTCACCGAATTATGGTCACTGTCACCAAAGTGCTCACCTACTAGCACTTCTTCCACTTGGCCGGCCACATTCCCTAGAATTAGGTCCAGTACCGCCCCCTCTCTTGTAGGACTTTCTACATGCTGGCTCAAAAATCTCTCCTGGATGCACGTTTTGTATTTTGTACCCTGTAAGCCTTTTACACTCTGAGTATCCCAGTTAATATTGGGGAAGTTGAAATCCCACACTATTATTACCCTATTATTTGCACAATTTTCTGAGATTTGCCTACATATCTGTTCCTCTAGCTCCCCCTGACTGTTTGGGGGCCTATAGTACACTCCCATCAAAGTGCTTGCCCCCTTTTTGTTTTTAAGCTCCACCCATATGGCCTCATTAGAGGAACCTGCTAATATATCATCCCTCCTTATGGCAGTAATTGATTCTTTAATTAATATTGCGACCCCCCTCCTCTTATACCTCCCCCTCTGTCTCGCCTGAAGATTCTGTACCCCGGAATATTGAGCTGCCAGTCTTGCCCCTCGCTCAACCATGTCTCTGTGACAGCAACAATATCATACTCCCATGTGTTTATCAACACCTTCAGTTCATCCACCTTATTCGCAAGACTCCTTGCATTAAAATAGATGCCATCCAGCCTTGCCCTCACATATTTGCCCTGTCTTCCAAGCTGACTTGTTTTTTTCTCCATATTTGGCTGCACATCACCCCCTATTGTAGCTCCACTCTGTATCCCATCCCCCTGCCAAGTTAGTTTAAACCCCCCCCCCCAACAGTGCTTGCAAACCTCCCCGCAAGGATATTTGTCCCGCTCTGGTTCAGGTGCAACCCGTCCGACTTGTACAAGTCCCACCTTCCCCAGAAGCAGGCCCAGTGATCCAGGAAACTGAAACCCTCCCTCCTGCACCAACTCTTTAGCCACGCATTCATCTGTTCTGTCCTCCTATTTCTATACTCACTAGCCCGTGGCACTGGGAGTAATCCAGAGATTACAACCTTTGAGGTCCTGCTCTTTAATCTGCTACCTAGCTCCCTAAATTCTTGATGCAGGACCTCATCTCCCTTCCTACCTATGTCGTTGGTCCCAATGTGGACCACGACCTCTGCCTGATCACCCTCCCCCTTGAGAATGCCCTGTAGCCGCTCAGTGACATCCATGACCCTGGCACCAGGGAGGCAACAAACCATCCTGGAGTCACGTTTACGGCCACAGAAACGCCTGTCTGTTCCCCTTACGATAGAATCCCCTACCACTATAGCTCTTCCACTCTTTTTCCTCCCAGCCTGTGCAGCAGAGCTACCCCTGGTGCCAGGAAGTTGACTGCTGCTGCCTTCCCCTGATAAGTCATCCCCCTCAACAATATCCAAAGCGGTATATTTGTTTGAGAGGGGGACGGCCACAGGGGACCCCTGCACTGCCTGCCTGCTCCTCTTACTCTGCCTGGTGGTCACCCAATTACTTCCTGCCTGTACAACCTTTACCTGCGGTGTGACCATCTCACTAAACGTGCTATCCACGACGTTCTCAGCATCGCGAACGCTCCTTAATGAATCCATCCGCAGCTCCAGTGCCGCAATGCGGTTTGTCAGTAGCTGCAGCTGGATACATTTCCCGCACACATGGTCGTCAGGGACACCGGAAGGGTCCCTGATTTCCCACATAGAGCAGGAAGAGCATAACACGGGGCTGGGCTGTCCTGACATGACTTACCCTTTTACTAATTAATTCAAATTAAATGAATCCCACCAATTTCACTTCAATTAAAAGGTATACTCAAGGGCCCTTGCTGAACAGCAGTCCCCCACTACACAACAGAGACCCGAGAATCCACAAACTCTAACCTTAGACAAATTCAGCAGGAAAATACTCACCAGCCAATCACTTACCTCTTCCTTGGTGACGTCCCACTTGGATTACTTTTTGCTTCTTATTTATCTTCGGTCCAGCAGTTAAGTCCCTGTGATGTCGCACAGTAGTTGTCTCTTGGTGCAGGTCTGCTGCTGCTTTTATTCCACAATCTCAGTCTTATACTCTCAGGTCCACTACCGCTCTGCAGGAAAAGTTTGGAAAAGCAAGGCAAAGCAGCACCTCCTTCCCCCACTTCACCAAACTCCCACACTTACCGAACTCTCAGCAGCACACACTGTGTATCCGCACACCGTGCAGTCCGCACTGACAGGCCCCTGTATTTCTACAGTTGAGACTCAGATGAGTCAGGCCTGCCCCACCTTCAAGGACCAGTTGAATCTTGCAAACCAATTAACTTGCTACAGCAGCTCTCTGCTGAAGCCTGACAGAAACTTAGAAATTTAAACTTTTAAATTGACCTTAAACAGTTGAAGCAATATGCACTAGATTTATAGAGATTAACCCTTAAACTCCCACACTTACCGAACTCTCAGCAGCACACACTGTGTAGGAGCAGTCTGGGTCTTTGTAGGTTCTCCCTGGAACTGTGTATTATCTGTGATGGTCTCGTTAGGAGCTGTCTGTGTCTGTGTTGGAATTCCACAGTCCAGTGCAGGAGCTGTCTGGAACTGAGTGGGTGTTCCATAGTTCTGTGTAGTTCATGTCTGGGTCTGTCTCGGTGCTGTCCGTTTCTGGCTTGGAGCAGTCTGAGTCTGTTTAACCGCTCACTGGTCTGTGTAGGAGCTGTCTGGTTCTGTGCAGGAACTGCCTGAGTTCGTGTAGCAGTTCTATGGATCATTTCAGGAGTTGTCTGGGTCTATGTAGGATCTGTCTGGTTCTGTGTTTGAGCTGTCTGGGCCTGTGTAGGAACTGTCTATTTATGTGCAGATGCTGTCTGGATCTGTGTTAGAGCTGTCTGGGTCTGTGTAGGAGCTGTCTGGGCCTGTGTAGGAGATGTCTGGGTCTGTGTTGGAGATGTCTGGGTCTGTGTTAGAACTGTCTGGGCCTGTGTAGGAGCTGTCTGGGCCTGTGTAGGAGCTGTCTGGGCCTGTGTAGGAGATGTCTGGGTCTGTGTTGGAGATGTCTGGGTCTGTGTTAGAGCTGTCTGGGTCTGTGTAAGAGCTGTCTGGGCCTGTGTAGGAGATGTCTGGGTCTGTGTTGGAACTAATCGGCTCTCCGCAGCATCTGTCTGTCTTGGTTGGTGCTGTCTGCGTCTGTGCAGGAACTGTGTGGACCTGGATATGAGCTGTACAGGTCTCTGCCGTTACGATCTGTGCCTGGGTAGGAGCTGTCTTGATCGTTGTAGGTTCTCCCTGGACCTGTGTAGGATCTGTGTTGCTCTCGGTAGGAGCTGTCTAGGTCTGTGTTGGAATTCCATAGTTCTGTGACAGGAGCTGTCTCGATCTGTGTGGGTGTTACATAGTTCTGTGCAGGTGTTGTCTGGGTCTGTGTAGGTGCTGAATGGGTCTGTGAGGGAGTTGAGTGGGTCATCGAGGAGCTGTCTGGGTCTGTTAACCGCTCAATGGTCTGTGCATGAGCTGTGAGGGCCTGTGTGGGAGTTTTCTGCGTCAGGGAAGGAATTATCTGGGTCTGCATAAGAGCCGTCTGGTTCTTTGTAAGTGCTGTCTGGGTCTGTGTAGGTGCTGTCTGTGTCTGTGTCGGAGAGGTCTGGGTCTGTACAGGAACTGACTGGGTCTGTGTAGGAGATGTCAGGGTCTGTATGGGAACTTTCTGGGACTATTTTGGAGCTGTCTGGATCTGTGCAGGAGCTGTCTGTGTCCGTGTAGCATCAGCCATGGTCTGTAAAGGAGCCTTCTGTGTCTGGGTAGCAGCTGTCTGTCTCAGTGTAGAAGGGATCTGGCTCTCTTTATGAGCTTCCTGGCTCTGTTTATGAGCCGTCTGGTTCTGTGAATAAGCTATCTGGGTCTGTGTAGGAACTCGCTTGTGTGTGAGAGTGGCAGCTCCCTGGATCTAAGTACGAGCTGACTGGGTTTGTGTACGAGCTGTCTGGTTCTGTATAGGAGATCGCTGGGTCTGTGCGGGAAGAGTCTGTATCTGTGCAGGAGATGTCTGGGATTGTATCGGAGCTGACTGGTACTTTCATAGTGACCAGAGGTGACCCAATTTCCAATGTGTATTATTATTAAAGGATATAGGTTGTCCAGATCAGACCCAGCGACCAGCGTGCATTATTATTAAATGTTCACGTTGATCAGATATGCCCCAGTGACCAGCGTGCATTATTATTAAATGTTCACGTTGATCAGATATGCCCCAGTGACCAGCGTGCATTATTATTAAATGTCTCACAAAAGCAAGTCTCCAATGTGAATCACTAGTAAATGTTTCAGATTGAGCAAATATGACCCAAATGTCAATTGTTCATTATTATTAAATGTTTCTCATTGACTAGATGTTTTCCAGTGTGCATTATTATTAAATGTTACCGGCTGTCCGGATGGGAGCCAGTGTCCAGTACGCATTATTATTACGTGTTTCACGTTGACCAGAGGTGAACCAGAGTTCAGTGCACATTATTGGTAAATGTTTCTCATTGACCAGTTGTGCTCCAGTGTCCAGTGTGCGTTATAAATAAATGGTTCACATTGACCAGAGGTGACCCAGTTTCCACTGTGCATTTTTATTAAATGCTTCACGTTGACAAGATATGCTCCAGTGTCCAGTGCGCATTATTATTAAATGCTTTACATTGGCCAGATGTTGCTCTTGCCCCATGCGACTTATTATTAAATGTCTCACAATGACAAGATGTGGCCGAGTGTCCTTTGTGCATTGTCGTTAACTGTTTCACGTTGACCATATGTGACCCAGTGTCCAGTGCATTATTATTTAATGCTTTATATTGACCAGATGTTGTTCAGTGCCCCATGCGACTTATTATTAAATGTCTCACAATGACAAGATGTGGCCCTGTGTCCTTTGTGCATTGTCGTTAACTGTTTCACGTTGACCATATGTGACACAGTGTCCAGTGCACATTATTCTTAAATATTTCTCGTTGTCCAAATGTGGTCCCGTGTCCAGTGTAGATTATTATTAAATGTTCCACGTTGACCATATGTGACTCAGTGTCCAGTGTCCATTATCATTGAATGCTTCAAATTGACCAGCTGTGCCCCAATGGCCAGTGTGCATTGTTATTATTAAATGTTTCACATTGACCAGATGCGACACCGTTTCCAGTGCGCATTTTTACGAAATGCTTCACATTGGCAACATGTCTTCCAGTAAGCAGTGCACATTATTATTAAATGTTTCACACTGACCAGATGTGGTCCAGTGCCCATTCTACATTTTATAAATGCTTTACGTTGACCAGGTGTGACCGAATGGCCAGTGTACATTATTAATAAATGCTTCACATTGGCCAGTTGTGGTCCAGTGTCCAACGCGATTTATTATTAAATGTTTCACAATGACCAGCTGTGCCCCAATACGCAGTTTCCATTATTATTAAAAGTTTCACATTGACTAGAAGTGACGCAATATCCAATTCGATTATTATCAAATGTTTTACATTGACCCGATGTGCATCAGGGCCAGGTGTGCAATATTATTAAATGCTTCATGTTCACCAGATGTGCCCACTGTCCATTGCACATTAATGCTGAATATTCCATATTGGTCAGATGGCACCCAGTGTCCAGTGTGCATTATTATTCATTATTTCATATTGACCAGATGTGGGCCAGCGTTCAGTGTACATTATTGTTGAGTGATATACATTGACCACATGTGGTCCAGTGTCCAGTTTGTATTATTATTAAATGCTTCACAGTGACCAGATCTGGCCTACTGTCTAGTTCACATTATTAGTAAATGCTTCACAGTGAAGAAATGTGGTCGAGTGTATATTATTATTGATTGCTTCAGAGTGACCAGACGTGGTACAGTGTCCAGTGCAGATTTTTATTAAATGTTCCATATTGACCAGAAGTTGGTGCACTGTCCAGTGCGTATTATTATTAATTGGTTCACATTGACTATACATGACCCAGTGTTCAATGTACATTATTATTCAATGCTTCACATTGACCGGGTGTGGCCCATTTTCAATTGTACGTTATTTTTATTAAATGCTTTATAGTGACCACATGTGGTCCAGTGTCCAGTGGCCATCATTATTAAAAACTTCACATTGACCAGATGCTTTTTATCGTAGACATTTTTAAATTTTGTTGTATTTTAGTTAATGCGTTAATGTATTCTATTAAAAAGAAGTGCGACCCCCAGACCCTCGCTGATATTTTAATTGCCTGTATCCCAGTGCGATTAACGTTGCTTAACCCCATCAGTCAACTGGCTAACTTCCCATGTCTCGCTTTCTTGCTGTGATCACATCACCACTTTCCAATTAATTCACACTAAAATCCAACGTGCCTTCTACTGCCTAGCGATATAATTGCCCAGCTCCCTCTCAGGACAGTCAGTCTCTTTCATCCCATCACCTGCGAGTGTGGTGTTAAAGAATAGAAGAGCGGACTGGGTTGTAAAGTTACAAAAGCTGCTGCAGCTTTATATCAGTTGTTTCTTATTTGCATAATTTCCCATTCAGTGTAAACAGATATTTCACCCCATTCTTCAGCTCCTCTCTGAATTTCCTCTGTGTCAGTCCATAGATACACGTGTTGGTGCAGGAGCTGAGAAGCTGCAGCATGAATCCTGTTTGCTGATTGATGTATATCGGGTTACTGTAGTATTTGTCTGTATAAGTGTAGTTTTTCAACCGCCAACTTAAGGAATGTACAATGTACGTGGCCCAGAGTAGAATGAAATTGCCGGATAGAGTGAAGAGTAAAATCATGGATTTCTTTCGGTTCTCGGTTTCTGGATCATTGTGATTATCGGCGTTCCTCAGGAGTGCCCTGCGGGCTATATTGGACATTATAATGTGTTTGACGGTGAGAGCATTGAACAACAGGATGAAAAAGATGGGCAGTAAAGGGGTTAAAATACTGTCGAACAACTCGTACGCTGCCCAGAAGGGCGAGGTGTGATAGGCGGCGATTAAAATGCAAAAATACGGGACATTTTTAATTATAAGTTGAGGTTCGAACACAAAGTAAGGGGGAATGCTCCTCAAACAGCCCAGCACACACACTGTCCCTACAACTAGACTCGCCGTCCTCTGGGTACAATACTTTGGTTTGAGTTTCTGACAGCAAATGGCTACAAAGCGATCGAAGGTGAAAGCGACCGTGAACCAAACCGAACAGTCCAGGGCCGCAATCTTCATGACAAGTTTCAGGGCACATATGGGAGTGATGAACAAGAAATTTACTGGCAAGTAAATGTTGTTAATTCGCCTCAGTATGACTTCAATTATCAGCACCGATAGATCAGCCCATGCCATGGCAACCAGGTAGCGGGTGATGCATTTGGAGAGACCGCACTTTCCTCGGGACAAGATCACAATCGCCACCAAGTTAACTGTAAGAGAGAGAGAGAGAATGAAAGGAAATTACCACCAGACTCTCCCCAAAATAATCAATACCACAGACATCTGCAGGCTGCTTCTAGGCTCGTTGCTCTCTCTGTTAATTGTATCTGGTTCTGTACACAATAATGAACTGGGGAATTACAATCAAGGTAATTAAAATAAACAATACATCAGCAATTGATTGAAATCTTGCGGAAACTGAGCTAGATAAGAGATTAGAACACAGGGAGGGGAAAAGCAGCATAAATTTAATGATGTGGAAAGTTCCCTTAAAAGAAAAATAAAGTGAATTTCATAAGTAAGAGATTACATCAATTTAAAATAATTTGGGAATGCACCGTTATGTGGATTAAAGATAAACAAAGTCAAAAATAAATTATGAGATAGTGGTAAGGGACTAATAAAAAAACAATAAGATTAACAATGAGATTAAAGGCTGTAACAGGAGGAGAAACAAAGCAGCATAAAGCTGGGGGTAATAAATAAAGAGCAATGAAGAAAAGAATAATTCGAGATATTGGAGGAATGGGGAAATTATCAACATGCATAGAAGTTAGCACCGAGACGGATCATTCGGCTCAACCATTCAGGGTTCGGTTTGCCATCCACGCGAGCAGATCGTTCAAATCATATTTACCAACCCCGCTCTCATAATCACTTCACTGTTCAAATCATATTTCCCAACCCCGCTCTCATAATCACTTCACTGTTCAAATCATATTTACCAACTCCGCTCTCATAATCACTTCACTGTTCAAATCATATTTACCAACCCCGCTCTCATAATCACATCACTGTTCAAATCATATTTACCAACTCCGCTCTCATAATCACTTCACTGTTCAAATCATATTTACCAACCCCGCTCTCATAATCACTTCACTGTTCAAATCATATTTACCAACCCCGCTCTCATAATCACTTCACTGATCAAATCATATTTACCAACCCCGCTCTCATAATCACTTCACTGTTCAAATCATATTTACCAACCCCGCTCTCATAATCACTTCATTGTTCTACTTCATCCACCTTTACAATTTAATCTTCAAATTTAACATAACTCCTGCCTCAACACTGGAAGTGAATTCCACCAGCCTTGCTACTCTGTGTGTGGAAATGTTTCTCCTGCTCTCAGTCCTTAAATCTCTCAAAAGAAGTCATGTAAGAGATACCGAGTTCGACCCGTCGCGGGAGGTCGGAGCCACGTTACCGCCCGTAGAATGAGAAAGTATAATTGCCCATCAGTCCTGGTGAACCCAACTAGCTAAGAAGAATTCAAGTGCGGAGATGGGTGTGGTGGTGCGGGGAGCGGGGTGGTGGTGCGGGAGAGGAATGGTGGTGCGTGGTGCGGGAGAGGAATGGTGGTGCGTGGAGGCTTAGAGTGCGAGAGGCAACTCCGAATGGAGCTAGAAAGTAAAACAATGCAGAGCTGGTTTGGTGTTTTACTTTCCTTGAAGAGAGGTCAATCGAAGGAAAGGGGTTCAAACCAGTGACATTGAGCCTCAATTAATGCTGTCTCATTTCCCAGCTCTACTGTCCCGGGCTCGCTCTGATCCTCAATCAATGCTGTCTCATTTCCCAGCTCGACAGTCCCGGGCTCTCTCTGATCCTGAATCAATGCTGTCTCATTTCCCAGCTCTATAGTCCCGGGCTCTCTCTGAGCCTCAATCAATGCTCAAATCATATTTACCAACCCCGCTCTCATAATCACTTCACTGTTCAAATCATATTTACCAACCCCGCTCTCATAATCACTTCATTGTTCTACTTCATCCACCTTTACAATTTAATCTTCAAATTTAACATAACTCCTGCCTCAACACTGGAAGTGAATTCCACCAGCCTTGCTACTCTGTGTGTGGAAATGTTTCTCCTGCTCTCAGTCCTTAAATCTCTCAAAAGAAGTCATGTAAGAGATACCGAGTTCGACCCGTCGCGGGAGGTCGGAGCCACGTTACCGCCCGTAGAATGAGAAAGTATAATTGCCCATCAGTCCTGGTGAACCCAACTAGCTAAGAAGAATTCAAGTGCGGAGATGGGTGTGGTGGTGCGGGGAGCGGGGTGGTGGTGCGGGAGAGGAATGGTGGTGCGGGGAAAGGAATGGTGGTGCGGGGAGAGAAATGGTGGTGCGGTGAGAGGAATGCTGGTGCGGGGAGGGGAATGATGATGCGGGGAGAGGAATGGCGATGTGGGGAGAGGAATGGTGGTGCGGTGAGAGGGATGGTGGTGCGGGGAGAGGAATGCTGCTGCGGAGAGAGGAATGCTGGTGCGGGGAGGGGAATGGTAATGCGGGGAGTGGAATGCTGGTGCGGAGAGAGGAATGCTGGTGCGGAGAGAGGAATGGTGGTGCGGAGAGTGGTGTGCACTTCAACTTCCTTATGTTGGAAATCACACTGGAATGTGAGACAAACTCTGCAGTCGAGTGACGCACAATAGAGTGAGACTCCATACAAAATTAATGGTTCGGAGAGTTAGAGAATTTACGGCGTGGAGGCTTAGAGTGCGAGAGGCAACTCCGAATGGAGCTAGAAAGTAAAACAATGCAGAGCTGGTTTGGTGTTTTACTTTCCTTGAAGAGAGGTCAATCGAAGGAAAGGGGTTCAAACCAGTGACATTGAGCCTCAATTAATGCTGTCTCATTTCCCAGCTCTACTGTCCCGGGCTCGCTCTGATCCTCAATCAATGCTGTCTCATTTCCCAGCTCGACAGTCCCGGGCTCTCTCTGATCCTGAATCAATGCTGTCTCATTTCCCAGCTCTATAGTCCCGGGCTCTCTCTGAGCCTCAATCAATGCTGTCTCATTTCCCAGCTCTACTGTTCCGGGCTCTCTCTGAGCCTCAATCAATGCAGTCTCATTTCCCAGCTCTATAGTCCCGGGCTCTCTCTGAGCCTCAATCAATGCTGTCTCATTTCCCAGCTCTACTGTTCCGGGCTCTCTCTGAGCCTCAATCAATGCTGTCTCATTTCCCAGCTCTACTGTTCCGGGCTCTCTCTGAGCCTCAATCAATGCAGTCTCATTTCCCAGCTCTATAGTCCCGGGCTCTCTCTGAGCCTCAATCAATGCTGTCTCATTTCCCAGCTCTACTGTTCCGGGCTCTCTCTGAGCCTCAATCAATGCTGTCTCATTTCCCAGCTTTACACTCCCGGGCTCTCTCTGAGCCTCAATCAATGCTGTCTCATTACCCAGCTCTATTGTCCCGGGCTCTCTCTGAGTCTCAATCAATGCTGTCTTATTTCCCAGCTCTACAGTCCCGGGCTCTCTCTGAGTCTCAATCAATGCTGTCTCATTTCCCAGCTCTACTGTCCCGGGCTCTCTCTGAGCCTCAATCAATGCTGTCTTAATTCCCAGCTCTGTTGGATGCTGAGAGCCCAAACACACTGATGGAGATTGACACTCGGCAGCACACGAATTATTTCCCCAATAATTAGGAAAGTCTGGGAATTGCGAGTCTTGAATCCACATTGCTCATCACGCATTAATTCCGTTGACACAGTGTCCAGAGTTTTCCATCCAGTTTGCAATCCTTATACAGAGTATTCAGATTTTACACAAATCCACTTGATTCGGTTGGACCGGTCTGTTCAGAAACCAAACAATATCCTACAAAGCCCTTGCCGAGCCGCCATCAATAATCAATGGAAACGCCGTCTGTTTGCTGTATAATTATATTTTTTAAAATGGATTTATTATTGTTGGTACATTTCCCATTGTTTGGCCATCCCATCTATTAGAAACAGTTAATTTTCTCGTTGCAACACTGACGCATACTGACCACAGAGTGTTACCTAACATCCAATAGAATTCCTAACTAGGGGACCTCTGGGAACCGTGGTCACCATCATTGGAACATAGGAACAGGAGTAGGCCATTTCGACCGTCGAGTCTGTTCCGCTATTCAATGAGATCATGGCTGATCTGATCTGTGACCTAACTCCATATGCCCGCTTCAGTCCCATATCTCTTAACAACTTCGATGAACAAAAATCCATCAATCTCAGATTTAAAATTGACAATTGAGCTAGCACCAACTGCCGTTTGTGGAAGAGAGTTCCAAACTTCGACCACCCGCTCCTGGAGGCCCTGGCTCAAATTTATAGGCTATGTCCCCTAGTCCTAGATTCTCCAACCAGCGGAAATAATTTATCTCTATCTACCCTATCAGTGCCCCTTAATATCTTGAAAACTTTGATCAAATCACCCCTTAATCTTCTAAATTCCAGGGAATACAAGCCTAGTTTGTGCAATATCTCCTCGTCATTTAACACGTGGACTCCAGATATCATTCTAGCAAATCCACGCTGCACTCCCTCCAAGGCCAATATATCCTTCCTAAGGTGCGGTGCCCAGATCTGAACAGAGTATTCCAGGTCTGGCCTGAACACGGCCTTGTATAGCTGTAGTTTATCTTCTACCCCATTATATTCTCGTCTTCTAGATATAAAGGCTACCATTCCATTAGCCGTTTTCATTATTTTCTGTACCTGTCCATGACATTTTGATGATCTATGTACATGAACCCCTAAGTCTCTTTGGAACTCCACTGTTTTGAGCTTTTCATCATTTACAAAGTACTCTGATCTATTCATTTGAGGTCCAAAGTGGATAACCTCATACTTGCCGACATTGAAATCCATTTGCCACAGATTTGCCCATTCACTTATTCTGTCTGATGCCTGTATCTCCAGCGCATAGTACTGGGGAATAATGCGCCATTATTTCTCGGGTTGAAAATTCAAATCAATTCATATTTTATCTTGAAATCCTATTAAGTAGACAATAAAAATATTGTACAATGAACGGAATAGGCGACTACGAAGGCATATGATCATAGAATCACAGAATATTACAGCACAGAAGGAGGCCATTCCGCCCATCGTGCCTGTGCCTGCTCCTTGAAAGAGCAATCCAATGACCCTTGCTTTATGCAATTATCTCTTTCTCTCTGTCTCTCTCGCTCTTTCTCTCCAACTATGTCCCTGACAGACATACTCTCCATCTCTGTCTCTCTTTACATTAATCCGTGTTATATATGTATTATATCAATCAAAACATATCGATACCAATATGTTACAGGGCAAGACAAGCAATTGGAGCAGCAACAGTTACAATGGTTTACACGGTGACTGGTCGATTTCCTTACCCGTAATACCAACGGCTGCGAGAACGGGGTAGTAAATACGTTCTATTTGAAAGATGACTGGATAGTCCATGTTCAGTGTGAAGGAGCGATGTCCGCGGCGCAGGACACGAGGTTCTGACTGAAAAGTGTCAATTCATTCAAAGGATCCCTTACTAATACCAGAGGGGATCCTCCTCCGGGAAAATTAGTCGGAGAGCACCAACAGAGATATTAGTCACATTCAGTTAAACAAACAGATTTAATCAACCATTCTCCCCAAAGCTTCATTATGCAACAGAATCTATTTGAAGTGATATTTTCAAACAATTAGAATCATAGAATCACAGAATTGTTACAACACAGAAGGAGGCCATTCGGCCCATCAAGCCTGTGCAGGCTCTTTGTAAGAGCAATCCAGTTAGTCCCGATCCCCTGCTCTTTCCCCTTGGCCAACAAAATTGTTCTCTTCACATATTTATCCAATTTCTGGTTGAAAGCCCCGATTGAATCTGCATCCACCCCCTTTCCGGCAGCGCATTCCAGATCATAACTAATCTCGACATAAATAAGTTTCTCCCCATGTCGCCTTTGGTTCTTTTGCCAACCTCTGTCCTTTGGTTCGCGAACATTCGGCCAATTGGAAAAGTTTTTCTTTATTTACATTATCTAAACCAGTCATGATTTTGACGACTTCTATCATATCTCCTCTTAGCCTTCTCTGCTCTAAGGAGAACAATACCAGCTTCTCCAGTCTATCCACCTAACTGAAGTCCCTCATCCTCGGAAACATTCTAGTAAATCTTTTCTGCACCCTCGATAAGGCTTTCACATCCTTCCTAAAGTGCGGTGCCCAGAATTGGACACCATTCTCCAGTTGTGGCTGAACCAGTGTCTCATAAAAGTTCAACATAACTTCCTTGCTTTTGTTCTCCATGCCTCTACTTATAAAGCCCAGGATCCTGTAAGCATTCTTAACCGCTTTCTCAACCTGTTCTGCCGCTTTAAAGATTTGTGCACTTATATTAGCCGATCTCTCTGTTCCTGCACCCCCTTTAGAATTGTACGATTTTGCTTATATTGCTTCTTCTCGATCTTCCTGCAAAATTTTATCAGATCACACATTTCTACATTAAATATCATCTGCTATGTGTCTGCCCATTCCATCAGCGTGCCGATGTCCTCTTGAAGTGTATTACTATACTCCTCACTGCTTATTACACTTCCAAGTTTTGTGTCATCTACAAATTCTGAAATTATGCCCTGTGCACCCATGTCCAAGTCAATTAAAATATTTCAAAAAATGCAGTGGTCCGAGTAGCGGCCCCTGGGGAACACCACTGTATACAAGACCGAAAAACAACCGTTCACCACTACTCTCTGTTTCCTGTCACTTATCCAATTTCGTATCCATGCTGCCACTGCCCATTTTACTCCATGGGCTTCAATTCTGCTGGCAAGCCTATCACGTGGAACTTTATCAAACATCTTTGTAAGTTCATATGCACAACATCAACCGCATTGCCCTCACCTACCCTTTCTGTTACTTCATCAAAAAATGCAATCAAGTTAGTTAAACACGATTTGCCTTTAACAAATCATTGCTGGCTTTCCTTTATTAATCCACGATTATCCAAGTGACCATTACTTTTGTCCTGGATTTGCGTTTGTAAAAGATTCCCCACCACGGAGGTTAAACTGACTGGCCTGTAGTTGCTGGGTTTATCCTTACCCCCTTTTTGGAACAAAAGTATAATATTTGCAATTCTCCAGTCCTCTAGCACCACTTTCGTATCTAAGGAGGATTGGAAGATTATGGCCAGCACCTTTGCAATTTTTTACTTCGCTCAACAACCTCGGATGCATCCCATCCAGACCGGGTGATTTCCCTACTTTAAAGCTTAACTGGCCTTTCAAGTACATTCTCTTCATCAATTTTCACTACATCCAGTATCTCAACGACCTCCCCTTTTACTTTTACTTTGACAGCATCTTCTTCTTTGGCAAAGACAGATGCAAAGTACTTATTTACTACTTCAGCCACGCCCTCTGCCTCCATGCGTCGATCTCCTTTTTGGTCGCTAAACGGCCCACCCATAGGAACATAGGAACATAGGAATAAAGGGACAGGAATAGGCCATTCAGCCCATCGTGCCTGCTCCGCCATTTGATAAAATCAAGGCTGATCTGTGATCTGACACGATATACCTGCCTTTGGCCCATATCCCTTAATACCTTTGGTTGCCAAAAAGCTATCTATCTCAGATTTAAATTTAGCAATTGAGCTGGTATCAATTGCCGTTTGCGGAAGAGAGTTCCAAACTTCTACCACCTTCGTGTGCAGAAAGTTTTTCTAATCTCACTCCTAAAAGGTCTGGCTCTAATTTTTATACTGTGCCCCCTACTCCGAGAATCTCCAACAAGCGGAAATAGTTTCTCTCTATCCACCCTATCCGTTCCCCTTAATATCTTATAAACTTCGATCAGATCACCCCTTAACCTTCTAAGCTCTAGAGAATACAACCCCAATTTGTGTCATCTCTCCTCGTAACTTAACCCTTGAAGTCCAGGTATCATTCTGGTAAACCTTCGTCTTACTACCGTTTACTCTTTATACGCTTATAGAAGATTATGTTGGCCGGCATCAATTCTCATACTCTCTCTTTGCCCCTCTTGTTTGTTTTCTCACTTCTCCTCTGTATTTTCTATACTCAGCCTGGTTCGCACTTGGATTAACAAACCATGCTAAAGAATAGAGATAACAAAAACGGTTAAGGAATAAGTACAGTCATAACACTGAAAATAAAGTAAAAGGAACATTTATTAAAGACGAATTTAACTACCTTCACAGCAATGTAGATAGCGTCCAAAATAAAACGGGGGAAGTATTGTCAATAATCCATAAGGCATTACCAGATATAATAGGTATAACTGAAATTTGGCTACATAATGAACAGGAGTGGCAACTAAATATTGCAGGTTATAGCTGAATCAGAAAGCAAAGGGAAATATGTCGGGAGGTGTAGTAGCTGTACTAATTAGTGATAACATAATGGCAGTAAAAAAGGGGGGAAAACTACAGAAGGATAGGAACAGAATCCGTATGGATTGGAATAAAAGATCACAAGTGATCGACCACTACATGGTGGTATACTGCAGACGATCTAATAGTGGAAAGTAGGTGGAGAAAGAAATATGTAAGTAAATGTGTGAAATGAGTAAAGGGCATCGAATAAAGGGCAGCCACAGCTGGAGTACTGTGTGCAGTTCTGGTCGCCACACTACAGGAAGGATGTGATCGCTTTGGAGAGGGTGCAGAGGAGATTCACCAGGATGTTACCAGAGCTGGAGCGCTTCAGCTATGAAGAGAGACTGGGAAGATTGGGTTTGTTTTCCTTGGAGCAGAGGAGGCTGAGGGGGGACATGATCGAGGTGTACAAAATTATGAGGGGCACAGATAGGATGGATACTAAGGAGCTTTTTCCCTTCATTGAGGGTTCTATAACAAGGGGACATAGATTCAAGGTAAAAGGCGGGAGGTTTAGAGGGGATTTGAGAAAGAACTTTTTCACCCAGAGGGTGGTTGGAGTCTGGAACTCACTGCCTGAAAGGGTTGTGGAGGCAGGAACCCTCACAACATTCAAGAAGCATTTGGATGAGCACTTGAAAAGCCATAGCATACAAGGCTACGGACCAAATGCTGGAATATGGGATTAGAGTAGACAGGGCTTGATGGCCGGCGCGGACACGATGGGCCGAAGGGCCTCAATCCGTGCCGTATAACTCTATGACTCTATGACTAATAATAATCATGGGAGATTTCAACTATCCTCAAATAAATTACCAAGAAGAGGGATAGTGGGAATGGTGAGTTTACCATGTGTGCAGTGATCCTTCCTTACCGAGTATGTAAAAAGCCCAACAAAGAGGAAGTACTGCTGGATCTAGTGATGGGAAATGAACCAGAACGGATAAGAGACTAGATAAGCATAGGCGAACATCTCGGCAATGTCCATCACAACATAAGAAGGTTTAAGATAAAGACTGAGAAGGACCGAAGCAAGAGAAAGTCCAAAGTAATACATTGGATAAAAGCTGATTTTAAGGGAATGAGAATGGAACTTGGAAAATAAACTCGAAAAGTTACTGACAAAGAAATCGAACAGCAGTGGGAAACATTTAAAGCGGTGATCAGTCGAGTCCAGGAGAAATATATCCCTCTAAAAAACAAGAACAAACTCGCCAGTAATGAAACACCATGGATGAATAAAGAAATAAGGGCAACATTGAAACTAAAGTAAAAGGCATACATTAAATAAATAGACAACATAGGAGAGGATGACAAGAGGGAATATGAAAAGTCTACAAAAGGAATTAATATATACGAATCAGGAAGGCAAAGAGACTACGAAATTAAATTATTAAGGACCGTAAAAAGTAATAGTAAATTATTCCACAGACACATAAATAACAAGAGAAAAAACAGGATAAAGATAGGGTTACTGTGGGATTCATATGATAAACTCACAAGTAATGACAGCGAAATTACAGAAATAATAAATATTTATTTGTCTCAGTATTTACCAAGGAGTTTAATATGGTGGGCATGATATTAGTAGAAGAGATCAAAAAGATATAAAGACATTTAAGATAGAAAGGGGGAGATCATTGACAAGTTAATCAACTTAGAGAGGATAAAACGCCTCGTCCGGATGGATTGCATCCAAGCATTAAAAGAAGCGAGGGAAGAGATATATACAAATACATATATGCAAAGATTCATTCGGAAAAGGGATAGCGGAAGAGGACTGGCGCACGGCTAATGATTCCTATCTGTAAAAATGGAGATAGAACCAGTCCAGAGATATATAGACCAATTAGCTTAACGTCGGTGATGGGAAAAACAAGCCATCCTTACTCAAAGATATAACAGAAAAACATCTAGAAACCGAAAATATAATAAAGAAGTGTCAGCACGGATTTCAGAAGGGAAGGTCATGCTTGACCCAAACTTATAGATTTCTTTGACCAAGTAACAGGAAGTATATTCAAGCATAATGCATTAGATGTATTATATTTAGATTTTGAAAAGGCCTTCGATAAGGTACCGCATAGTAGACTCAAGACTAAGGTCAGAGCAGGTGGCGTCAGGGGACAATTAACAGAATGGATAACAAGCTGGCTACAAAACAGAAAACAGAGAGGGCGGTTAAAGGTAGTAACATCAGACTGGCAAAGGTGGTGAGTGCTGTTCCTCGAGGACATCAGTTGTTCACGGTTTACATTTACGACTTTGACTCGGGAATCGGAAGTACAATTTCAAATTTTGCGGACGACACCAAATTGGGGGTTACATTTAATACTGAGGAGGACTGCGACAAAATACAGGAAGACATTAATAAACTTGCAGAATGGACGTAATTAGCAAATTAATTTCAATATAGATAAGTGTGAGGTCTTCCATTTGAATAGGAAGGATAGGGAGGCCATGTACTGTTTGTATAAAAAGAGTCTGAACAGGGTAAAGGAGCAGAGTGATCTGGGGGTACAGATACACAATTCACTATAAGGAGCGATACAGGTGAATAAGGCCATGAAAAAGCAAACCAGGCACTGGGCTTCATTTCTAGCGGGATAGGATTGAAAAGCGGTAAAGTTTTGTTAAACTTGCACAGACTCTTGGTTCGACCACACTTGGAGTAATGTGAACAGTTCTGGTCTCCATATTAGAAAAAGGATATAGAGGCACTGGAGAAGGTGCAAAAATATGTACTAGGATGAAACCAGTTCTGAGACGTTACACCGATCAAGGAAGATTGAGCAGGCTGCAGCTGTTTGCTCTGGAATAAAGAACACTGAAAGGTGACCTGATGGAGGTCTTTAAGATTATGAAAGGGTTTATAGGGTAGACGTAATGACGTTGTTTCCACTTGCGAGGGAGACCAGAACTAGGGTCCATAAATATAAGATTGTCACTAATAAATCCAATAGGGAATTCAGGAGAAACTTCTTTACCCAGAGAGTGTGGAACTCGCTACCATAAGGAATAGTTGAGGCGAATAGCATAGGTGCATTTAAGGGGAAGCTAGATAAACACATGAAGGAGATAGGAATAGAATGATATACCGATAGAGTTAGATGAAGTTCGGAGGGAGGAGACTCCTGCAAGCATAATCACCGGCATGGACATGTTGGGCCGAATGACCTGTTTCTGTGCTGTGCGCTCTATGTAATCTATGTAATGTTTCATGTCGACCAGGTGTGGTCCAGTGTCCAGTGTGCTTTATTATCATCTGTGTAACATTGACCAGATGTGCCACAGTGTCTAGTGTACATTATTAATAAATGCTTCACATTGATCAGATGCGATCCAGTGTGCATTATTATTCAATGCTTCTCATTGACTCGATGTGGTCCAGTGCCCAGTGGGCATTATTATTAAAAGCTTCATATTGACCAGTTGTCGCCCAGAGTCCAGTGTACATGATAATTAAACTTTTCACATTGACCAGATGTGGTCCAGTGTGCATTATTATTTAATGCGTCACCTTGGTCCGATGTGGTCCAGTAACCAGTGTGCATCATTACTAAAATCTTCACATGGACCAGACATGGTCCAGTGTCCAGTGGACATTATTATCAGAAGTTCCACGTTATCGAGATATGACCCAGTTTTCCAGTGTTCAGTAACATTAAATATTTCGCATTGACCAGTTGTGAACTAGTAGCAAGTGCACACTATTACTAAATGCTTCATATTGACCAAATGTGGCTCGGTGCCCAGTGTGCATTATTCTAAAATGGTTCACATTGACCAGATGTTGCCCACTGTCCAGTGCACATTAATAGTAAATGTTTCATTTGGACCAGATGTGACCCAGTGTACATTATTGTTAAATTATTCACATTGACAAGGCGGAACCCAGTGTCCAGTGCTCATTATTATAAAATGCTTCACATTGCCCAGTGTCCAGTGTGCATTATTATTAAATGCTTCATATTGACCAGATGTTCACCAGTACCCAGTGTATATTATTAAATGATTCAGATTGACCAGATGTGGTCCAGTATCCAGTGCGCATCATCACTAAATACTTCACATTGACATGATGTTGGCCAGTGCGCGTTATTATTAACTGCTTCACACTGACATGATGTAGCTCAGATTCCAGTGTGCATAACCATTAAATGATTCACAGTGCCCAGGTGTGTTGCAGTGTCCAGTTCGTATGATGATTGAATGTATCACATTGACCAGATGTGGCCAAAAAGCCAGTGCACGTTATTGATAAATACTTCACGTTAAAGAGATGGCACCCAGTGTCCAGTGCACATTATAATTAAATGCTTCACATTGACCAGGCGTGGCCCAGTGTCGAGCGTGCATTATTATTAAATGCTTCACATTGAGCAGATGTTGGCCAGTCTGCATTTTTATTATTAAATGCTTCACATTAACAAGATGTGTTTCAGTGTCCTGTTACATTATTATTAAGTGCTTCACAGTGCCCAGATGCAGCCCAGTGTCCAGTTCGCATTATTATAGAATGGTTCACTTTGACCAAATGTGGCCTTGTGTCAAGGGCACATTCTTGTTAAATAGATCACATTGAGCAGATTACAGCCAGTGGTCAGTGTGCATTAGGATTAAATGCTTCACATTTACCAGATGTGACACATTGTCCAGTGTGCATAATTATTAAATGCTTCATAGTGACCAGATATGGCACATGTCCACTGTGCATTCTTACTCGATGCCTCACAGTGACCAGATGCGTCCCATTGTCCTGTGTGCAGTATTATTAAATGCTTCATATTGACCGACTGTGTTCCCCTATGCATTATTTTTAAATAGCTCACATTGCCCGAACGTGGTCCAGTGTACGTTTTCATTAAATTCTTCACATTTACCAGATGTGGTCCAGTGTCCAGTGTGCATTATTATTAAACGGTTCACATTGACCCGATGTGATTCAGTGTCCAGTGTAGATTATAGGAACTAGGAATGTAGGGGCAGGAGTAGGCCATTTAGCACCTCGAGCCTGTTCCGCCATTCACGAGTGTCATGGCTGATCGGGGGCCTAATTCCATATACCCGCGTTAACCCCAAATCCCTTAAAATCGTCATTAAATGATCTTTGCAAAAGCGCAGAGCTCGAGCACAAAGGATGGTAAAGAGCGATAGTGAACCTCCAAGAGAGTGAATTGATAACAGAGAGTGGACTTTCAACTGGGAATTTGGTGAGTGTGGGAATGGATAACAGGGTGAAGTCTTTCAACTGGGAATTTGGTGAGCGTGGGAATTGATAACAGAGTGGGGACTTTTAACTGGGAATTGGTGAGTGTGGGAATTGATAACAGAGTGAGGACTTTTAACTGGGAATTTGGTGAGTGTGGGAATTGATAACAGAGTGAAGACTTTCAACTGGGAATTTGGTGAGTGTGGGAATTGATAACAGAGTGAAGACTTTCAACTGGGAATTTGGTGAGCGTGGGAATTGATAACACAATGGGGACTTTTAAGTGGGAATTGGTGAGTGTGGGAATTGATAACAGAGTGAGGACTTTCAACTGGGAATTTGTTGAGTTTGGGAATTGATAACAGAGTGGGGACTTTCCACTGGGAAGTTGATGAGTGTGTGCAGAGGGGAAAGGAGCTCCCTCGCATATCAAACCAAGGGTCTGTAATCTAATTTATCAAACATAAAACATTGAAAACTTAAATACCCAGAGTCTTTGTTCAGAGCCTTTGAGTTGGAATGGGAATTATAGACACTCCAATACATAATGGAGAGGTGGGGCGGGGGTGCGGGAAATACAAGGATGCCCCGCAGACACTGGTCCTATCCAACAGGTAAGAGGTACTTGATACCTGTGATGATTAGGATGAAGGCTGCAGGGAGGATTCCCAGATTCCTAACCATGCCACCGTGGACCGTGTGGCCGTCCAGGCTGGAGAAGATCAGAACAGAAAGGTTCTCGTCGTGGGGATTCTATAATTATGGAGATAGAGAGCGACCCCTGCAGTCGCGACCTACAGTCCAGGAGGGTGTGTTGCCTACCTGGTGCAGCTGTAAAGGGCATCTCGGAGCAACTAGCGAGTAACTTGGCCAAATATGATTTAGTGTGCAGTGTACATTATTATTAAGTGCTTCACATCGACCAGAGGTGGTCCAGTGCCCACTGTACACTATTAAAGATTTCAAATTTACCAGATGTCGCCCAGTGTGCAGTGTATATTAAAAGTTTCATACTGAACTGATGTGAGCCAGTGCCCACTCAGCATTATCAATAAATGCTTCACATTGACCGGATATGCCCAGTGTCCTGTGTGTATTTCTATTGTCTGGAACGAGCTGCCAGAGGCAGTAGTAGAGGCGGGTACAATTTTGTCTTTTAAAAAGCATTTGGACAGTTACATGGGGAAGATGGGTATCGAGGGATATGGGCCAAGTGCAGGCAATTGGGACTAGCTTAGTGGTATAAACTGGGCGACATGGACATGTTGGGCCGAAGGGCCTGTTTCCATGTTGTAACTTCTATGATTCTATGATTCTATGATTCTATGATTAATAAATGCTACACGTTGACCAGACGTGACCCAGTGTCCAGTGTGTATTGTTATTAAATGTTTTACAGTGACCAGATGTGGTCCAGTGTCCAGAGTGCAATAGTAATAAATGCTTCACTGTGAACAGATGAGGCCCATTGTCCAGTGTGCATTATTATAACATGCATCACATTGAGCAGATGTGACCCGGTGTGCATTATTATTAACTGTTTCACATTGAACAGGTGTGGTGCAGTGTCCAGTGTGCATTATTATTAAATGTTTCACATTTACCATATGTGGCACAGCATCCAATGCATATTATTTAATGCTTGACATTGACTAGATGTCGTCCAGTGTTCAGTGTGCATTCTTAGTGAATACTTCACATTGACCAGATGTGGTGCCGTGTACATTATTATTAAATGCTTCACATTGATCAAATGGGGTCCAGCGCACACTATTATTGATTGCTTCCCAGTGACCAGATGTGCACCAGTGTCCAGTTTGCATTATTTTTGAATGCTTCGCACTGACCAGCTATGACCTATTGCCCAGTGCTCATTATTGTTGATTTGTTCACATTGTCCACATATGACCCAGTGTGCAATGCACATAATTATAGAATGTTTCACATTGCCCAGAAGTGATCCAGTGTCCAGTGCACATTATTATTCAATGTCTCACATTGGCTAGATGTGGTACAGTGTCCAGTACATTATCATGAAATGCTTCATGCTGACTAGGTGTGACCCAGTGTCCAGTGCACATTATTATAAAATGATTTACATTGACCAGATATAGTCCAAGGACCATTATTATTAAATGCTTCACATTGACCAGATGTGGTCCAGGGACCATTATTATTAAATGATTCACATTGATCAGACGTGATTCAGTGTCCAGTGTAAATTATTATTAAATGCTTCACATTGACCTATTGAATATTTTACATATGTTTTGATTTTGTTGTATTTTAGTTAATGTGCAAATGTTTTCTCTTAAAAATGAGTGCGAGGTGCAGACCTGCGCTGCTACTTTAAGGCAGGGAATTGGCTGTATCCCGCTGGCATTAAATCTACATAATCCCAAATGTCAACTGGCTAACTTCATTTCTCGCTTCCTTGCTGTGCACATGCTATCACTTTCCACATTGCTCACTTAGTCCACGTCAAAATCCAACTTGCCTTCTTCTGCCCATCTATATGATTGACCAAACCCTCTCAAGACAGTCAGTCTCTTACTTCCCATCACCTGCCAGCGTGGTGTTATGGAATAGAAGAGGGGACTGGGTTGTAAATCTACAAAACCTGTTGCAGTTTTATGTCAGTTGTTTGTTATTTACATCATTTCCCATTCAGTGTAAACAGATATTTCACCCCATTCTTCAGCTCCTGTCTGAATTTCCTCTGTGTCAGTCCATAGATACACGTGTTGGTGCAGGAGCTGAGAAGCTGCAGCATGTATCCCGTTTGTTGATTGATGTATATCGGGTTACTATAATATTTGTCTGTATAATTGTAGTTTTTCACCCGCCGACTTAAGGAATGTACAACGTATGTGACCCAGAGTAGAATGAAATTGCCGGGTAGAGTGAAGAGAAAAATCATGGATTTCATTCGGTTCTCGTCCTCTGGATCATTGTGATTATCGACATTCCTCAGGAATGTCCTGCGGACGATATTGGACATTATAATGTTTTTGACGGTGAGAGCATTGAACAACAGGATGAAGAGGATTGGCAGTAAAGGGGTTAAAGTGCTATCGAACCACTCGTACGCCGCCCACAAGGGCGAGGTATGATAGGCATATGTTAAAATGCAAAATTACGGGACATTGTTAATTATAAGTTGGGGTTCGTACACAAAGTAAAAGGGAATGCTCCTCAAACAGCCCAGCACACAGACTGTCCCTACAACCATGCTTGCCGTCCTCTGGGTGCAAAACTTTGGTTTGAGATTCTGACAGCAAATGACTACAAAGCGATCGAAGGTGAAAGCGACCGTGAACCAAACCGAGCAGTCCAGTGCCGCAATCTTCATGACAAGTTTCAGGGCGCATATGGAAGTGATGAACAAGAAATTAGGGGCAAGTCGATGTTGTTAATTCGCTTCAGTATGACTTAGAATCATAGAATCATAGAAGTTACAACATGGAAACAGGCCCTTCGGCCCAACATGTCCATGTCGCCCAGTTTATACCACTAAGCTAGTCCCAATTGCCTGCACTTGGCCCATATCCCTCGATACCCATCTTCCCCATGTAACTGTCCAAATGCTTTTTAAAAGACAAAATTGTACCCGCCTCTACTACTGCCTCTGGCAGCTCGTTCCAGACACTCACCACCCTTTGAGTGAAAAAATTGCCCCTCTGGATCCTTTTGTATCTCTCCCCTCTCACCTTAAATCTGTGCCCCCTCGTTATAGACTCCCCTACCTTTGGGAAAAGATTTTGACTATCGACCTTATCTATGCCCCTCATTATTTTATAGACTTCTATAAGATCACCCCTTAACCTCCTACTCTCCAGGGAATAAAGTCCCAGTCTGTCTAACCTCTCCCTGTAAGTCAAACCATCAAGTCCCGGTAGCATCCTAGTAAATCTTTTCTGCACTCTTTCTAGTTTAATAATATCCTTTCTATAATAGGGTGACCAGAACTGTACACAGTACTCCAAGTGTGGCCTCACCAATGCCCTGTACAACTTCAACAAGACATCCCAACTCCTGCATTCAATGTTCTGACCAATGAAACCAAGCATGCTGAATGCCTTCTTCACCACCCTATCCACCTGTGACTCCACTTTCAAGGAGCTATGAATCTGTACTCCTAGATCTCTTTGTTCTATAACTCTCCCCAACGCCCTACCATTAACGGAGTAGGTCCTGGCCCGATTCGATCTACCAAAATGCATCACCTCACATTTATCTAAATTAAACTCCATCTGCCATTCATCGGCCCACTGGCCCAATTTATCAAGATCCCGTTGCAATCCTAGATAACCTTCTTCACTGTCCACAATGCCACCAATCTTGGTGTCATCTGCAAACTTACTAACCATGCCTCCTAAATTCTCATCCAAATCATTAATATAAATAACAAATAACAGCGGACCCAGCACCGATCCCTGAGGCACACCGCTGGACACAGGCATCCAGTTTGAAAAACAACCCTCGACAACCACCCTCTGTCTTCTGTCGTCAAGCCAATTTTGTATCCAATTGGCTACCTCACCTTGGATCCCATGAGATTTAACCTTATGTAACAACCTACCATGCGGTACCTTGTCAAATGCTTTGCTGAAGTCCATGTAGACCACGTCTACTGCACAGCCCTCATCTATCTTCTTGGTTACCCCTTCAAAAAACTCAATCAAATTCGTGAGACATGATTTTCCTCTCACAAAACCATGCTGACTGTTCCTAATTAGTCCCTGCCTCTCCAAATGCCTGTAGATCCTGTCCCTCAGAATACCCTCTAACAACTTACCCACTACAGATGTCAGGCTCACTGGTCTGTAGTTCCCAGGCTTTTCCCTGCCGCCCTTCTTAAACAAAGGCACAACATTTGCTACCCTCCAATCTTCAGGCACCTCACCTGTAGCGGTGGATGATTCAAATATCTCTGCTAGGGGACCCGCAATTTCCTCCCTAACCTCCCATAACGTCCTGGGATAAATTTCATCAGGTCCCGGAGATTTATCTACCTTGATGCGCGTTAAGACTTCCAGCACCTCCCTCTCTGTAATATGTACACTCCTCAAGACATCACTATTTATTTCCCCAAGTTCCCTAACATCCATGCCTTTCTCAACCGTAAATACCGATGTGAAATATTCATTCAGGATCTCACCCATCTCTTGTGGTTCCGCACATAGATGACCTTGTTGATCCTTAAGAGGCCCTACTCTCTCCCTAGTTACCCTTTTGCCCTTTATGTATTTGTAGAAGCTCTTTGGATTCACCTTTGCCTGATCTGCCAGGTTAGAGGGTATTCTGAGGGACAGGATCTACAGGCATTTGGAGAGGCAGGGACTAATTAGGAACAGTCAGCATGGTTTTGTGAGAGGAAAATCATGTCTCACGAATTTGATTGAGTTTTTTGAAGGGGTAACCAAAAAGATAGATGAGGGCTGTGCAGTAGACGTGGTCTACATGGACTTCAGCAAAGCATTTGACAAGGTACCGCATGGTAGGTTGTTACATAAGGTTAAATCTCATGGGATCCAAGGTGAGGTAGCCAATTGGATACAAAATTGGCTTGACGACAGAAGACAGAGGGTGGTTGTCGAGGGTTGTTTTTCAAACTGGATGCCTGTGTCCAGTGGTGTGCCTCAGGGATCGGTGCTGGGTCCGCTGTTATTTGTTATTTATATTAATGATTTGGATGAGAATTTAGGAGGCATGGTTAGTAAGTTTGCAGATGACACCAAGATTGGTGGCATTGTGGACAGTGAAGAAGGTTATCTAGGATTGCAACGGGATCTTGATAAATTGGGCCAGTGGGCCGATGAATGGCAGATGGAGTTTAATTTAGATAAATGTGAGGTGATGCATTTTGGTAGATCGAATCGGGCCAGGACCTACTCCGTTAATGGTAGGGCGTTGGGGAGAGTTATAGAACAAAGAGATCTAGGAGTACAGATTCATAGCTCCTTGAAAGTGGAGTCACAGGTGGATAGGGTGGTGAAGAAGGCATTCAGCATGCTTGGTTTCATTGGTCAGAACATTGAATGCAGGAGTTGGGATGTCTTGTTGAAGTTGTACAGGGCATTGGTGAGGCCACACTTGGAGTACTGTGTACAGTTCTGGTCACCCTATTATAGAAAGGATATTATTAAACTAGAAAGAGTGCAGAAAAGATTTACTAGGATGCTACCGGGACTTGATGGTTTGACTTACAGGGAGAGGTTAGACAGACTGGGACTTTATTCCCTGGAGAGTAGGAGGTTAAGGGGTGATCTTATAGAAGTCTATAAAATAATGAGGGGCATAGATAAGGTCGATAGTCAAAATCTTTTCCCAAAGGTAGGGGAGTCTATAACGAGGGGGCACAGATTTAAGGTGAGAGGGGAGAGATACAAAAGGATCCAGAGGGGCAATTTTTTCACTCAAAGGGTGGTGAGTGTCTGGAACGAGCTGCCAGAGGCAGTAGTAGAGGCGGGTACAATTTTGTCTTTTAAAAAGCATTTGGACAGTTACATGGGGAAGATGGGTATCGAGGGATATGGGCCAAGTGCAGGCAATTGGGACTAGCTTAGTGGTATAAACTGGGCGACATGGACATGTTGGGCCGAAGGGCCTGTTTCCATGTTGTAACTTCTATGATTCTTCTATGATTCTATCCCCTTTTTGCCCTCCTGATTTCTCTCTTAACTCTACTCCGGCAATCTCTATACTCTTCAAGGGATCCACTTGATCCCATCAATGATCACCACCGTTAGATCGGCCGCTGCCATGGCAACCAGGTAGCGAGTGATACATTTGGAGAGTCCGCACTTTCCTCGGGACAGGATCACAATCGCCACCAAGTTCACTGTAAGAGAAAATAAAGGAAACTATTAGTAGATTCAGTACAAAATAGATTGCTCGGAGAGTTAGGGAATTTACGGCGTGGCGGCTTCGAGGGGGATGGGTAACTCCGAGTGGAGCTGGAAAATAAATTAACGCAGAGCTGGTGGAATGTTTTAATTTACTAAAAGAGAGATCAATCGAAGGAAAGGCGTTCAATCAAGTGACATTCTTGCAAAATCCCAGGTCTCGTTTTCCTATTTTGTCCATTTCTGCCGCCATCTACTGAAGTTCCCTTCGCTCCATTCATCAGTTCCCGTCTCTATCTGAGCTTCAATCAATGGTGACTCATTTCCCAGCTCTGTTGGATACTGAGATCCCAAACACACTGACTGGATATACACTCGCCAGCGCGCGATTTATTTCCCCAATAATTAGGGAAATCTAGGATTTGCGAGTGTTGAAACCACATTACTCATTATGTACAGATGCCATTGACACAATGTCCAGAGCTTTTTATTTCAATTGCAATCCTTAAATAGAGTATTAATGTTTTACACAAATCCACCTGTAGTAAGCAATGTGAAAGATAGTAACAGACTTCTGTAGGACAGAGACAGACTGGTGAAATGGGCAGACACATGGCCGATCAAATTAAACGCAGGAAGTGTGAGGTGATGCATTTTTGTAGGAAGAATGAGGAGAGGCATTGTAAACTAAACGGTACAATTTTAAAGAGGGTAGAGGAACAGAGACCTGGTGGTGCACAAACTCAAGTCTTTGAAGGCGGCAGGACAAGTCGAGAAGGCTCATAAAGAAGCATATGGGATCCCTGGCTTTAATAACAGAGGATTAGAGCACAAAAACAAGGATATAATGCTAAATCTTTATAAAACGTTGGTTAGGCCTCAGCTGGAGTATTGTGTTCAATTCTGGGCACCATGCTTTAGGAAGGATGTCAAGGCCTTAGAGAGGATGCAGAAGAAATTTACTAGAATGCTGAGGGACTTCAGTTGTGTGGAGACTGGAGAAACTGGGATTGTTCTCCTTAGAACAGAGAATGTGAAGGGAGATTTGATAAAGATGTTCAAAATCATAAACGGTTTTAAGAGAGTAAATAAGGAGAAACTGTTTCCAGTGGCACAAGGGTCGGTAACCAGAGAACACTGCTTTAAGGTGATCGGCAAAAGAGCCAGAGGCGGCTAGAGGAAACATTTTTTATACTCAGCGAGTAGTAATGATCTGTAATTCATTGCCTGAAAAGGCGGTGGGATCAGATTCAATACTAATTTTTAAAGGGAATTGCATAAATATTTGAAGGAAAAACATTTAGAGGCTATGGGGAAAGAGCCGGGGAATGGGACTAATTGGAAAACTCGTTCAAAGAGCCGGCACAGGCACGATGGGCCGAATGGCCTCCACCTGCGCTGTGCCTACGATGTTACTATGAAACTATGATACCTGTTTCAGTTGTACGTTTTTTGTTCAGAAACCAAACAATGATCTGCAATGTGTTGCCGTGCTGAATGTCTCCTTCATCAACAATCAGTGGAAACACCCTTTGTTGTCTGTCTAATCATATTTTGTAACATTTATTGTAGATAAATCTCCCATGGCTTGGCCATCCCATCTAATTTAAACAGCTAATTTTCTGGTTGCAAGAATGAAGCACACTGACCAAAGGGAGCTACCTAACATCCAATGGAATTGCTACATAGGTGACCTCTGGGCAACGCGCTCACTATCAAAGAGGCCACAGCTCTATCCACTTCTCACAAGTCTCAGACAGGGTGTGTTAACCTAAATGGTCCGGGACTATCTCTGTAAATAAACTGGAACAAAAGGCAGTCAATTATCACAAACCAAAGAACCATTCATTTATATTAATCAAATAGTCAACTTTTGGCATTGGCAAAGATTGTTTTGAATCAATGTAATGACTTTGATCAATTCACCATCAGCAGCACCAAACCATCGTTATGTGGGACCTTGATCCTTGTGAACTCGTATGTTTTCTCACAGCCCGACCAAGTTTTATATCCTGTTTAATGCCAGCGTCTATTGGAGATAAGGAATTCTCCAGCACACAGTACATGGGAATAAACTGCCATTACTTCTTGCGTTGAAAATTCAAAACAGTTCATAATTTCAATCATGAAATCCTATTAAGTAGACAACCAAAATACTGTACAATGAACGGAATAGGCGATTATATCACAAGAAAATAATCATAGAATCATAGAATGATACAGCACAGAAGGAGGCCTTTCGGACCATTGTGCCTCTGCCAGCTCTTTGAAAGCGCGATCCAATTTGTCTTGTTGTACGCATTTATCTCTTTCTCTCTGTTTTTATCCCCCGCTCTCTCTTTCTCTCTATCTATCTCTCTGAAAAACACACTCTCTCCATATTTGTCTCTCTCTACGTTAATCTGTGTTCTATATGCATTGTATCAATCAAAGCAAATCAAGACCAATATGTAACAGAGCAAGACCAGCAATTAGAGCATTAACAATTACATTGGTTTACACGATGACTAGTTCTATTTCCTTACCCATAATACCAACGGCTGCTCGGACGGGGTAGTAAATACGTTATATCTTAAAGATGACTGTATAGTCCATGTTCAGTGTGAAGGGGCGATGTCTGCAGCGCTGGACACGAGGCTCTGACTGAAAAGATACCAATTCGGTCAAACGATCCCTTACTTATACGAGAGGGGATCCTCCCCCGGGACAGTTAGCTGGAGAACACCATGAGGTATGAGTCACATTCAGTTAAACAAACAGTTAATCAACCATTCACCCCAAAGCATCATTATGTAACAGAATATATGGATACTTAAAATTTCTTCAGAAAATAACGATTCTCCTGTGGCCCTGGTACTGAGCCGGACTAGCAACCTCATTAACAGGCCTCGGGGTATGTATTACTTTTACAGACCTATCACTTCGATAGTTATCTTTAAAGAATCCAAACTCAGAACAATGTGTACGGCACCGAGGGATCAGAAGGCCACCCACCGGAGTTTAACTTTATAAATGCAATCGAGAATTTGAGCTGCGAACATGAGGAGATAGAATGTCCGTGCTATTTCATAGGGATTTACTATTGAAAGTCGCAATCGTAGGCAGATGGGATCAAGGGGATTAAGGATTATTGACATGTTCGACGTTTATGCATATCAGCAAATCAAGAGGAAACATAATACCAATCCATTTCAGAAATATTAAAGATTTCACAGACACTCAGAATGCCATTAACAGGCTTCTTTGTAGACAATGGTATTGTAATACTCGTGTCTGTAGCATCATGAAATGCTTTGGATGGCCTGGTAAGTTACAATGTCGGGGCTCTGGACCAGTGAAGTCGAAGATGTCACACAAGCCCAACAAATTATCATGACGGCCTATGCCAAAATAAAATCTGAAACTGCAGTTCTTCACTCTCATAACTGGAATCCGGTAGCAGCCAAATGATAGGCGGCAGAAACATATCACAGTTGAAGAAGTCAAAATTCTGGCCAATCAGATTTAAAGAGTCACTGTTAGAACTGCATTTCTCAGCTGGTCTGAGTACAGGCCCTTGAACCTGCAGAAGTCTCGATGTGAGTTTATCACAAACCAAACACTGTTCCCCCACCCTTTCTGTCTACTCTCGAACCATACTTGCTTCCACCACACCCTCTCATCCTCAGGATACCTCCGACAAAACATCTAACATCTGGGGATTAGTTTCAGAATTAGACCGAACTGAGGAAAGGAGGTATCTTTGGACTTTGGTTAACACCTCGGTCCAGCAGTTAGGAATGTCTGTGGTAAATAAAGAGAAGTTGTGAGTGAAGGGTGAGAGCTGGTGAGGGACTCGCATCTTCTCCTCTCCAGACAAAACAACCCATTATTGGATTGCGTTTGCCACCAAGGAAGAAACCTACCTGATCAAAGAATTAAAGAATCATAGAGCACATGAGGAGGCCATTCGGCCCATCATGCATGTGCCTTCTCTTTGAAAGAGCTTTCCAATTAATACGCCTGCCGATCCACTTTCCCCTTCGCCCGACAAATTTCTCCAATTCAAATATATAACCTATCCCCTATTGAAAGTTACTATTGAATCTGCTTCCACCGCCCCTTCAGGCAATGCATTCCAGATCATAATAACTCACTGCAGAAAAAAAATGTCTCCTCATTTCCTCTCTGGTTCTTTTGACAATTAGCTTAAATCTGTGTCCTCTGGTTACTGAACCTCCTGCCACTGAAAATATTTTGTCCTTATTTACTCCATCAAAATCCTTCATAATTTTGAACAACTCTATTAAATCCCCCCATTAACTCTCTCTGCTCTATGGAGAACAATCCCAGCTTCTCCAGTCTCCCAAAAAAATTGAATTCCCTCATCTTTGGTACAAATCCACAAAATGTCCTCTGCACCGTCCCCAAAGCCTCGAAATCCTTCCTAAACTGTGGTTCCCAGAATTGGACACAATACTCCAGCGGAGGCCTAACTAGTAATTTATAATGGTTTCCCATAACTTCCTTGCTTTTCAAATCTATGCCTCTAAGCTAATGAACCCTATGCTTTTTTTTTCTTTCTTTCCTATGCTTTTTTTTAACAACCATATCAACTTGTGGTCATGACACTCAAATACCGAAGAGGAGAAGCACTGTGTCAGGAATAAATAGTGAGACTTCACATCCGAGTTGCAAGGAGAAGCACGTTGGAAAAATGATTATGCGCATTTTGTGCAGGTCTGTGTGTATGTGTGTGTCTGCGTATTTGTGTGCACGCACGTATGCTTATGCGCATATGTATATGTGTGCATATCCGTGTATGCATGTGTGTTTGCATGTGTGTGTTTGTGTAACTTTTCTCTTTCCCTTTCCTCTGTTCCATTCATATTAAAAGTTTGTCTATCAGTACTTTTTTCTTCCTTCTAACGAAGGGATTTGCTTGAAACTTTCACTTCTCAGCTCTCTAAATCGATGCTGAATGTTGTTTTTAACTGAAAGTGTATCCAGGTTGGGGTTAACTTCCGGTAACCACAACAGCCAACTGGCCACCTTAAGATAGGACCTTATCACGTTATACACTGCTTTCCTGTTACCTCTTCTCATGTTCCTTATCCTTCAGTTATCTACATTAATATCAATGAATCCGACATTATTTTCAACGTCATTATCCGAACTCTTTCGAAAAACACTCGGCCTCCTTTCTGCCAATGACCTTCTACAGAAAAGGTTAGTTAAACTGTCGTGCAGTCTCTTTATTTTGCAGTAATATTATTTTATAACTTTTGCCTATTTAGTGAGTTTCTGCTGTATAGAATTACATAGAATTTACAGCACAGAAACAGGCCATTCGGCCCAACAGATTCATACCAGTACTTGTGCTGCACACGAGCCTCCTCCCACCCTAATTCATCTCACCCTATCAGCATATCTCTCACGCTTTCAGCGCGTTAGATGAATGAATTACGTAATCATAAGAAAGGTTTTCTTCATTTTATTAATATAGAATGCAGTGACGACCTGCGGTCAGTTTGGACCGTGGACTTAATTATAAAACATTCCAGTGAGAGAGATTTGGCTGATAACAAGTTTTGAAGGAAGATACATTCGCGAAGGTATCATCCTTTTCAGATGGGATAACTCACTAAAACGAACGTTTATGCAAGGACTCAGAACAGACAAAGAGAGTCTTTAGCTGATAAGCAATTCAGCGGCAGAGAAACACGTTATTTTTGTTCGCTCCAGCGTTGATGCGGCACTTGCCTGAGAAACACTTGAGACCTGGAAGTTAGGGATTGTGAGTCAAGTTAAGGAGTTAACTCGGGCCCATAGCTGCAAGGACATGGCAGGCAAGTCAGTGTTGAATGATAAAGGTGGATTAGGCAATGTAGAAGCGAATGAAATGTCACGTAGCAGGGTGGAAAAAACATTTAAAAGTGTGGGTGTTGGAACAGGTCCTTTGGAATTCGAAGGTTTAGCAACCAATTAGACCGAAAAAGGAACTGTGGGTGCTTTGAATTTCCCGGTGAACTCGCAAGGATTTTCCGTAATTGCCACTGTTTAATTATTGTCAATAATAATCATTATTATAGCTTAAGTCCAATCTACACCAACAATAAATCCTTTAAACCCTAATATTTTGAGGAGTAACTTATTAACTCATAACAACCTGTCCAAAGTGATTCATAGAATCGGGAAAATGTTGAGTTTACATCATCAAAGTCCAATCCAGTTTCAATTTTAAAACCTATTCGTTATTTTACATAATTTACCGTTTAGAGTAAACAAACATTTCATTCCATTCTTCAACTCCTCTCTGAATTTAGTCAGAGTCAGTCCATATATACAGGTGTTTGTGGAGCAGCTCAGCAGCTGAAGCATGAATCCGATTTGCTGGGCGAAATATACAGGGTTACTGTAGTATCTGTTTGCATACTCGTAATTCTTCAATTCCCAAGTTAAGGAATGTACAACATACGTCATCCATAACAGGATGAAATTTCCAGATAGAGCGAACAACAAAATCATGGATTTTCTCCGATTCTCCATCTCTGGATCATTCTCATTCTCACTATTGCTCCGGAGTCCCCTGCGGACTCTATTTGCCGCAATAATATATCTGACGGTTAGTGCATTGAATAACAGAATGAGGAAGATGGGTAATAAAGGGGTTACAATACTGTCGATGTACTCGTATGCCTTCCAAAGGTGCGAAGTGTAATATTCATCTGTTGTGACACATAGCCACGGGACATTGTCAATTATAAAGGAGGTCTCGTATGAAAAGTAAAAGGGAATGCTCCTCAAACAGCCCACCACACACACGGTCCATAAAACCACAGTCGCCGCTTTCTCGGTGCAATATTTGGGTTTGAGCTTCTGACAACAAATTGCTACAAAACGATCGAAGGTGAACGCGACTGTGAACCAAACCGAGCAGTCCCGCGCTGCAACATACAGGACAAGAATGAGGGAACATATTGGAGTGATGTACAAGAAATTCAATGGGAAATAAATACTATTAATCCGCTTCAGTATCACATCGATGATAACCAGCGATAGATCCGCGTTTGCCATTCCCACCAGGTAGCGAGTGATGCATTTGGAGAGACCGCACTTTCCTCGAGTCAGGATCACAATCGTAACCAAATTAACTGTAAGCAACGAGAGAATAAGAAAATGACCGTCAGACTCCGGAAAATAGAATATAACGATTCGGAACTGGGGAAGTGGAATAATCAAACTGATTGTTTACAAAGGGAACAATACAATAATAAAGTGAAACCCACACATCCGATTCAAATGCTATCGGACAAAAACAATCGAGATTAGTAATCAATGAAATTAAAATTTAAATAAACAACACATGTTAGCTATGGCTCCAAAGGTTAATTAAAGAGAGATTAATTAAGCAAAGGGATAAAAGATTCAATCTCGTTTGATCAGATTTTGCACAATGTCAACCTGACGTTTCTCATTTGAAATGTGATCACCAGCTTCAGTTTATACCTGGCACGGTGCAGTGCAGCTAGCAACTGATATAGACCAATTTCACTTCTCAATGTATTCCTGTAACAATCAGCCAGAAGTTCAATGGAAGAGGAATGGTGGTGCGGGGAGAGGAATGGTAGTGCGGGGAGAGGAATGGTAGTGCGGGGAGAGGAATGGTGGTGCGGGGAGAGGAATGGTGGTGCGGTGAGAGGAATGGTGGTGCGGGGAGAGGAATGGTGGTGCGGTGAGAGGAATGGTAGTGCGGGGAGAGGAATGGTGGTGCGGTGAGAGGAATGGTGGTGCGGGGAGAGGAATGGTGGTGCGGTGAGAGGAATGGTGGTGCGGAGAGAGGAATGGTGGTGCGGAGAGAGGAATGGTGGTGCGGTGAGAGGAATGGTAGTGCGGGGAGTGGAATGGTGGTGCGGTTAGAGGAATGGTGGTGCGGTGAGAGGAATGGTGGTGCGGTGAGAGGAATGGTGGTGCGGGAGAGGAATGGTGGTGCGGGGAGAGGAATGGTGGTGAGGGGAGAGGAATGGTGGTGCGGGGAGAGGAATGGTGGGGCGGGGAGAGGAATGGTGGTGCGAGGAGAGTGATGGTGGTGCGGGAAGAGGAATGGTGGGGCGGGGAGAGGAATGGTGGGGCGGGGAGAGGAATGGTGGTGAGGGGAGAGGAATGGTGGTGCGGGGAGAGGAATGGTGGTGCGGTGAGAGGAATGGTGGTGCGGGAAGAGGAATGGTGGTGCGGCGAGAGGAATGGTGGTGCGGTGAGAGGAATGGTGGTGCGGGAAGAGGAATGGTGGTGCGGCGAGAGGAATGGTGGTGAGGGGAGAGGAATGGTGGTGCGGGGAGAGGAATGGTGGTGCGTGGAGAGGAATGGTGGTGCGGGGAGAGGAATGGTGGTGCGGTGAGAGGAATGGTGGTGCGGGAAGAGGAATGGTGGTGCGGCGAGAGGAATGGTGGTGCGGTGAGAGGAATGGTGGTGCGGGAAGAGGAATGGTGGTGCGGCGAGAGGAATGGTGGTGAGGGGAGAGGAATGGTGGTGCGGGGAGAGGAATGGTGGTGCGGCGAGAGGAATGGTGGTGCGGGGAGAGGAACGGTGGTGCGAGGAGAGGAATGGTGGTGCGTGGAGAGGAATGGTGGTGCGGGGAGAGGAATGGTGGTGCGGTGAGAGGAATGGTGGTGCGGGAAGAGGAATGGTGGTGCGGCGAGAGGAATGGTGGTGCGGTGAGAGGAATGGTGGTGCGGGAAGAGGAATGGTGGTGCGGCGAGAGGAATGGTGGTGAGGGGAGAGGAATGGTGGTGCGGGGAGAGGAATGGTGGTGCGGCGAGAGGAATGGTGGTGCGGAGAGAGGAATGGTGGTGCGGAGAGAGGAATGGTGGTGAGGGGAGTGGAATGGTGGTGCGGAGAGAGGAATGGTGGTGCGGGGAGAGGAATGGTGGTGCGGGGAGAGGAATGGTGGTGCGGTGAGAGGAATGGTGGTGCGGGGAGAGGAATGGTGGGGCGGGGAGAGGAATGGTGGTGCGGAGAGAGGAATGGTGGTGAGGGGAGAGGAATGGTGGTGCGGGGAGAGGAATGGTGGTGCGGTGAGAGGAATGGTGGTGCGGGGAGAGGAATGGTGGGGCGGGGAGAGGAATGGTGGTGCGGTGAGAGGAATGGTGGTGCGGGGAGAGGAATGGTGGGGCGGGGAGAGGAATGCTGGTGCGGGGAGAGGAATGGTGGTGCGGAGAGAGGAATGGTGGTGAGGGGAGAGGAATGGTGGTGCGGGGAGAGGAATGGTGGTGCGGGGAGAGGAATGGTGGTGCGGGGAGAGGAATGGTGGTAAGGTGAGAGGAATGGTGGTGCGGGGAGAGGAATGGTGGAGCGGTGAGAGGAATGGTGGTGCGGGGAGAGGAATGCTGGTGCGGGGAAATGTGTGCACCACAACTTCCTTATGTTGGAAATCACGCTGGAATGTGAGACAAACTCTGCAGTGGAGTGACACACAATGGAGTGAGACTCTGTACAAAATTAATCGTTCGGAGAGTCAGAGAATCTACGGCGTGGCAGCTTAGAGGGGGAGAGATAGCTCCAAATGGAGCTAGAAAATAAAACAATGCAGAGCTGGTTTAGTGTTTTAGTTTATTTGAAGAGAGGTCAATGGAATAAAGGGGTTCAATCCAGTGACCGTCAAGCAAAATCCCAGGTCTCACTTTCCGATTTTGTCCATTTCTACCACCATGTACTTAAATTTCCTCCACTGCTTTTAGCAGTCCCGGGCTCTCTCTGAGCCTCAATCAATGCTGTCTCATTTCCCAGCTCTACAGTCCCGGGCTCTCTCTGAGCCTCAATCAATGATTTCTCATTTCCAAGCTCTACAGTCTCGGGCTCTCTCTGAGCCTCAATCAATGCTGTCTCTTTTCCCAGCTATACAGCCCCAGGCTCTCTCTCAGCCTCAATCAATGCTGTCTTAATTCCCAGCTCTGTTGGATGCTGAGAGCCCAAACACACTGATGGAGATTGACACTCGGTAGCACACGAATTATTTCCTCAATAATTAGGAAAGTCTGGGAATTGCGAGTGTTGAATCCACATTGCTCATCACGCATTAATTCCGTTGACACGGTGTCCAGAGTTTTCCATCTAATTTGCAATCCTTGTACAGAGTATTCAGATTTTACACAAATCCACTTGATTCGGTTGGACCGGTCTGTTCAGAAATCAAACAATATCCTACAAAGCCCTTGCCGAGCCGCCATCAATAATCAATGGAAACGCCCCCTGTTTCTGTCTAATTATATTTTTTGAAATGGATTTATTATTGTGGGTACATTTCCCATTGTTTGGCCATCCCATCTAGTAGAAACAGTTAATTTTCTCGTTGCAACACTGACGCATACTGACCACAGAGTGTTACCTAACATCCAATAGAATTCCTACCTAGGGGACCTCTGGGAACCGTGCTCACCATCATTGGAACATAGGAACAGGAATAGGCCATTTAGACCCTCGAGCCTGTTCCGTCATTCAATGAGATCATGGCTGATCTGTGAACTAACTCCATATGCCCGCTTCAGTCCCATATCCCTTAACACCTTTGGTTAACAAAAATCCATCAATCTCAGATTTAAATTAACAATTGAGGTAGCACCAACTGCCGTTTGTGGAAGAGAGTTCCAAACTTAGACCAACCTTTGCGTGTAGGAGTTTTTTTCCTAATTTCACTCCTGAAGGTCCTGGCTCAAATTCATAGGTAATGTCCCCTAGTCCTAGACTCTCCAACCAGCGGAAATAATTTATCTCTATCTACCCTATCAGTGCCCCTTAATATCTTGAAAACTTTGATGAAATCACCCCTTAAGAGCTATACAAGGCTGTATTCAGACCACACCTGGAATACTGTGTTCAAATCTGGGCACCGCACCTTAGGAAGGATATATTGGCCTTGGAGCGAGCGCAGCGTGGATTTGCTAGAATGATATCTGGAGTCCAAGTGTTAAATGACGAGGAGATATTACACAAACTAGGCTTGTATTCCCTGGAATTAGGTAAGGAATTCTCCAGCGCAAAGTACTGGTGAATAATCCGCCATTATTTCTCGGGTTGAAAATTCAAAACAATTCAGATTTTATCATGAAATCCTATTAAGTAGACAATAAAAATATTGTACAATAAACGGAATAGGTGACTATGAAAGCATATGATCATAGAATCATAGAATAGTACAGCACAGAAGGAGGCCATTCGGCCTATCATTCCTGTACCTGCTACTTGAAAGAGCAATCCAATTAACCTTGTTATACGTAATTATCTCTTTCTCTCTGTCTCTCTCGCTCTTTCTCTCCAACTATGTCCCTGACAGACACACTCTCCATCTATGTCTCTCTTTACATTAATCCGTGTTATATTTGTATTATATCAATCAAAACATATCGAGACCAATATGTTACAGGGCAAGGCAAGCAATTAGAGCAACAACAGTTACATTGGTTTACACGGTGACTGGTCGATTTCCTTACCCGTAATACCAACGGCTGCGAGAACGGGGTAGTAAATACGTTCTATTTGAAAGATGACTGGATAGTCCATGTTCAGTGTGAAGGAGCGATGTCCGCGGCGCAGGACACGAGGTTCTGACTGAAAAGTGTCAATTCGGTCAAACGATCCCTTACTTATACCAGAGGGGATCCTCCTCCGGGAGAATTAGTCGGAGAGCACCAACAGAGATATTAGTCACATTCAGTTAAACAAACAGATTTAATCAACCATTCTCCCCAAAGCTTCATTATGCAACAGAATCTATTTGAAGTCATATTTCCAAACAATTGGAATCATAGAATCACAGAATTGTTACAACACAGAAGGAGGCCATTCGGCCCATCAAGCCCGTGCAGGCCCTTTGTAAGAGCAATCCAGTTAGTCCTACTCCCTCTCTCTTTCCCCTTGGCCAACAAAATTGTTCCCTTCAAATATTCATCCAATTTCTGTTTGAAAGCCACGATTGAATCTGCATCCACCCCCTTTCCGGCAGCGCATTCCAGATCATAACTAATCTCGACATAAGTAAGTTTCTCCCCATGTCGCCTTCGGTTCTTTTGCCAACCTCTGTCCTTTGGTTCGCGAACATTCGGCAAATTGGAACAGTTTTTCTTCATTTACATTATCTAAACCAGTCATGATTTTGACGACTTCTATCATATCTCCTCTTAACCTTCTCTGCTCTAAGCAGAACAATACCAGCTTCTCCAGTCTATCCACCTAACTGAAGTCCCTCATCCTCGGAACTATTCGAGTAAATCTTTTCTGCACCCTCGATAAGGCCTTCACATCCTTCCTAAAGTGCGGTGCCCAGAATTGGACACCATTCTCCAGTTGTGGCTGAATCAGTGTCTTATAAAAGTTCAACATAACTTCCTTGCTTTTCAACTCTATGCCTCTGTTTATAAAGTCCAGGATCCCGTATGCATCCTTAACCGCTTTCTCAACTTTAAAGATTTGTGCACTTATATTAGCCGATCTCTCTGTTCCTGCACCCCCTTTAGAATTGTACGATTTTGCTTATATTGCCTCTTCTCGATCTTCCTGCCAAATTTGATCAGTTCACACATTTCTCCATTAAATATCATCTGCCATGTGTTTGCCCATTCCATCAGCGTGTCTGTGTCCTCTTGAAGTGTATTACTATACTCCTCACTGTTTATTACACTTCCAAGTTTTGTGTCATCTGCAAATTCTGAAATTATGCCCTGTACACCCAAGTCCAAGTCAATTAAAATATTTCAAAAAAATGCAGTGGTGCTAGTACAAGCCCCTGGGGAACACCACTGTATACAAGTCCGAAAAACAACCGTTCACCACTACTCTCTGTTTCCTGTCACTTATCCAATTTCGTATCCATGCTGCCACTGCCCATTTTATTACATGGGCTTCAATTCTGCTGGCAAGCCTATTATGTGGATCTTTATCAAACATCTTTGTAAGTTCATATGCACAACATCAACCGCATTGCCCTCACCTGCCCTTTCTTTTACTTCATCAAAAATGCAATCAAGTTAGTTAAACAGGGTTAGCCTTTAACAAATCATTGCTGGCTTTCCATTATTAATCCACGATTGTCCAAGTGACCATTACTTTTGTCCTGGATTTGCGTTTGTAAAAGCTTCCCCACCACGGAGGTTAAGCTGACTGGCCTGCAGTTGCTGGGTTTCTCGGGGATGAGGGGGCGGACATATAAGGAGAGGTTGAGTAGATTGGGACTCTACTCATTGGAGTTCAGAAGAATGAGAGGCGATCTTATTGAAACATATAAGATTGTGAAGGGTCTTGATCGGGTGGATGCAGTAAGGATGTTCCCAAAGATGGGTGAAACTAGAACTAGGGGGCATAATCTTAGAATAAGGGGCTGCTCTTTCAAAACTGAGATGAGGAGAAACTTCTTCACTCAGAGGGTGGTAGGTCTGTGGAATTTGCTGCCCCAGGAAGCTGTGGAAGCTACATCATTAGATAAATTTAAAACAGAAATAGACAGTTTCCTAGAAGTAAAGGGAATTAGGGGTTATGGGGAGCGGGCAGGAAATTGGACATGAAGCTGAGTTCGGATCGGTCAATGCCCTGTGGGTGGCGGAGAGGGCCCAGGGGCTATGTGGCCGGGTCCTGCTCCGACTTCTTGTGTTCTTTAGATTTGTGGTTGGGATCAGATCAGCCATGATCTTATTGAATGGCGGAGCAGGCTCGAGGGGCCGATTGGCCTACTCCTGCTCCAATTTCTTATGTTCTTATGTTCTCCTCACCCCCTTTTTTGAACAAGAGTGTAACATTTGCAATTCTCCAGTCCTTTAGCAACACTTTCGTATCTAAGGAGGATTGGAAGATTATGGCCAGCACCTTTGCAATTTTTTAATTCGCTCAACAACCTCGGATGCATCCCATCCAGACCGGGTGATTTCCCTACTTTAAAGCTTAACTGGTATTTCAAGTACATTCTCTTCATCAATTTTCACTCCATCCAGTATCTCAACTACCTCCCCTTTTATTTTTACTTTGATAGCATCTTCTTCTTTGGTAAAGACAGATGCAAAGTACTTATTTACTATTTCAGCCACGCCTTCTGCCTCCATGCGTAGATCTCCTTTTTGGTCGCTAAACGGCCCACCCATAGGAACATAGGAACATAGGAATAAAGGGACAAGAGTAGGCCATTCAGCCCCTCGTGCCTGCTCAGCCATTTGATAATATCATGGCTGATATGTGATCGAACTCCATATATCTGCCTTTGGCCCATATCCCTTAATACTTTTGGCTGCCAAAAAGCTATCTATCTCAGATTTAAATTTAGCAATTGAGCTAGTGTCAATTGCCGTTTGCGGAAGAGATTTCCAAACTTCTACCACCCTGTTTGTGCAGAAATGTTTTCTAATCTCACTCCTAAAAGGTCTGGCTCTAATTTTTATACTGTGCCCCCTACTCCTAGAATCCCCAACAAGCGGAAATAGTTTTTCTCTATCCAACCTATCTGTTCCCCTTAATATCTTATAAACTTCGATCAGATCACCCCTTAACCTTCTAAACTCTAGAGAATACAACCCCAATTTGTGTCATCTCTCCTCGTAACTTAACCCTTGAAGTCCAGGTATCAATCTGGTAAACCCTCGTCTTACTACCCGTTTCCTATTTATACGCTTATAGAAGATTATGGATTCCCTTTTATATTGGCCGACAGTCTATTCTCATACTCTCTCTTTGACCCTCTTGTTTCTTTTCTCACTTCCCCTCTGCATTTTCTATACTCAGCCTGGTTCGCACTTGGATTAACAAACCATGCTAAGGAATAGAGATAACATACACGGTTAAGGAATAAGTACAGTCATAACACTGAAATATAAAAGGACCTTGAAAAATAAAGTAAAAGGAACATTTATTAAAGACGAATTAAACTACCTTTTACAGCAATGTAGATAGCGTCCAAAATAAAACGGGGGAACTATTGTCAATCATGCATAGGGCATTACCAGATATAATAGTTATAACTGAAATTTGGCTACATAATGAACAGGACTGGCAACTAAATATTGCAGGTTATAGCTGAATCAGAAACAAAAAGGAAATGTGTAGGGAGGTGTAGCAGCTGTACTAATTAGAGATAACATAATGTCAGTAAAAAGGGGGGGAAAACTACAGAAGGATAGGAACAGAATCCGTATGGATTGGAATAAAAGATCACAAGTGATCGACCACTAAATGGTGGTATACTACAGACGATCTAATAGTGGAAAAGAGGTGGAGGAAGAAATACGTAAGTAAATGTGTGAAATGAGTAAAGGGCTTCGAATAATAATCATGGGAGATTTCAACTATCCTCAAATAAACTACCAAGAAGAGGGATAGTGGGAATGGTGAGTTTACCATGTGTGCAGTGATCCTTCCTTACCGAGTATGTAAAAAGCCCAACAAAGAGGAAGTACTGCTGGATCTAGTGATGGGAAATGAACCAGAACGGATAAGAGACTAGATAAGCATAGGCGAACATCTGGGCAATGTCCATCACAACATAAGAAGGTTTAAGATAAAGACTGAGAAGGTCCGAAGGAAGAGAAAGGCCAAAGTAATACATTGGAAAAAAGCTGATTTTAAGGGAATGAGAATGGAACTGGGAAAATAAACTCGAAAAATTACTGACAAAGAAATAGAACAGCAGTGGGAAACATTTAAAGCGGTGATCAGTCGAGTCCAGGAGAAATATATCCCTCTAAAAAACAAGAACAAACTCGCCAGTAATGAAACACCATAGATGAATAATGAAATAAGGGCAACATTGAAACTAAAGTAAAAGGCATACATTAAATAAATAGACAACATAGGAGAGGATGACAAGAGGGAATATGAAAAGGCTACAAAAGAAATTAATATATACGAATCAGGAAGGCAAAGAGACGACGAAATTAAATTATTAATGACGTAAAAAGTAATAGTAAATTATTCCACAGACACATAAATAACAAGAGAAAAATCAGGATAAAGATAGCGTTACTGAGGGATTCATATGATAAACTCACAAGTAATGACAGCGAAATGACAGAAATATTAAATATTTACTTTGTCTCAGTATTTAGCAAGGAGATTAACATGGTGGGCATGATATTAGTAGAAGAGATCAAAAAGATATAAAGACATTTAAGATAGAAAGGGGGAGATCATTGATAAATTATTCAAACTTAGAGAGGATAAAATGCCTCGCCCGGATGAATTGCATCCACGCATTAAAATAAGCGAGGGAAGAGATATATACAAATACATATATAAAAAAAAGATTCATTCGGAAAAGGGATAGCGCAAGAGGACTGACGGACGGCTAATGATTCCTATCTGTAAAAATGGAGATAGAACCAGTCCAGAGATCTCTCGACCAATTAGCATAACGTCGGTAATAGGAAAAACAAGCCATCCTTACTCAAAGATATAACAGAAAAACATCCAGAAACCGAAAATATAATAAAGAAGAGTCAGCACGGATTTCAGAAGGGAAGGTCATGCTTGACCAACCTTATTGATTTCTTTGACCAAGTAACCGGAAGTGTATTCAAGCATAATGCATTAGATGTAATATATTTAGATTTTGAAAAGGCCTTCGATAAGGTACCGCATAGTAGACTCAAGACTAAGGTCAGAGCAGGTGGCGGCAGGGGACAAGTAACAGAATGGATAGCAAGCTGGCTACAAAACACAAAACAGAGAGGGCGGTTAAAGGTAGTAACATCAGACTGGCAAAGGTGGGGAGTGCTGTTCCTCGAGCATTTGTTTTGGGACAACATTTGTTCACGGTGGGCCGAATGGCCTACTCCTGTGCTGTTCCTACTATGATACTATGATTCCACCTCGAAAATTGCTCTTTCACTAACCATTAGAAAATCAAGGGGCAAAGTCGAAATACTGACAAGTCCCGTGGTCCTGATGGCTTGCATCCGAGGGTCTTAAAGGAAGTTGCAACTGAGATAGTGGATGTATTAGTTATAATCTTCCAGAATTCACTAGATTCTGGAAAGGTCCCAGCGGATTCGAAAACCGCAAACGTAACACCCCTATTCAAGAAGGGAGTGAGACAGAAAGCAAGTACCAGTTAGCCTAACATCTGTCATTGGGAAAATGCTAGAATCCATTATTAGGGAAATAGTAGCAGTACATTTGGAGACTCATAATACAATCAAGGAGAGTCAACATGGTTTTATGAAGGGGAAATCATGTCTGACAAATGTATTAGAGTTCTTTGAGGAAGTAAGGGGCAGGGTGGAAAAAGTGGAACCAACCGATGCAGTATATTTAGATTTCTAAAAGGCATTCGATAAGGTGCCACATAAAAGATTACTGCACAAGATAAGAGCTCATGGTGTTGGGGGTAATATACTGGCATCGATGGAGGATTGGTTAACTAACAGAAAACAAAGAGTCGGGATAAAAGGATCATTTTTAAAATGGCAATCTGTTACTAGTGGGGTGCCGCAGGGGTCTCAACTTTTTACAAAATATATCAATGACTTAGATGAAGGAACAAAGAGTCTTGTCGCGAAATTTTTTGATGATACAAAGACAGCTGGAAAAGCAAATTGCGATGAGGACACAAAGTGTCTGCAAAGGGATATTGACAGGTTAAGTGAATGGGCAAAAAAATGGCAGGTGGAATATAATGTGGGAAAATGTGAAGTCATCCACTTTGGGAGGAAAAATAAAAATAACAAAATATTATTTGAATGGAGAAATACTACAAAATGCTGCGGTACAGAGGGATCTAGGTGTCCTCGTACATGAAATGCAAAAAGTCAACGTACAGGTGCAGCAGGTAATACGGAAACCAAACGGAATATTTGCCTTTATTTCGAGGGGGATGGAATATAAAAGCAACGAAGTCATGCTACAACTGTACAGGGTGCTTATGAGACCACACCTGGAGTACTGCGTACAGTTCTGGTGCCCTTATTTAAGGAAGGATATACTTGCATTGGAGGCAGTTCGGGGACTTGTCAGCCTTTCGACTCATCAGTTTACCTAATACTTTTTCTCTAGTGATAGTGATGGTTTTAGTTCCTCCCTCCCCCTTGCCCCTTGATTTTCTACTGGTTAGTAAAGGAGCAATTTTCGAGGAGGAATCATAGTATCATAGTAGGAACAGCACAGGAGGAGGCCATTCGGTCTCTTTGCCAGCTCTTTTAAAGAGTTATCCAATTAGTTCTACTGCACTGTTATTTCCCCACAGCCCTGTATTTATTTTCCTTCAAATATTTATTCAATTCCTTTTTGAAAGTAACTCTTGACTCTGCTTCTACCACCCTTTCGCGCAGTGCATTTCAGACCATTACAACACGCTGCATTTAAAAAATGTTTTCTCATCTCCCCTCTGGCTCTTTTGCCAATCACCTGAAATCTGTGTTCTCTGGTTACCGACCGTTCTGCAACTGGAAATAGTTTCTCCTTGTTTACTCTGTTAAAACCATTCATGATTTTGAACACCTCTCTCAAATCTCCCCTTAACCTTTTCTGTTCTCAGGAGAACAACACCAGCTTCTCCAGTCTCCCCACGTAACTGAAGTCCCTCATCCCTGGCACCATTCTGGTAAATCTACTCTGTACCCTCTCTAAGGCCTTAACATCCTTCCTAAAGCCCAGAATTGAGCACAATACTCCAGCTGAAGCCTAAACTTTATTTTACAATGATTTAGCATAACTTCAATGCTTTTGTACTCTATGTCTCTATTTGTAAATCCAAGGATCCAAAAGACATTTCAACAGACTTCTCAACTTGTCCTGCCACCTTCAAATATTTGTGTATTTGCACTCCAACAAGACTCTGTTCCTACACCCCCTTTAAAATTGTACCATTGAGTTTATATTGCCTCTCCTCATTCTTCCGACCAATATGCGTCACTTCAAACTTATCTGCGCTAAATTTCATCTGCTCCCATGTGTCCGCCCATTTCACAAATCTGTCTATATCCTTTTGAAATCCGTTACTATCCTCCACATTGTTCACTACATTTCCAAGTTTCGTGTCATCGGCAAACTTTGAAATTATACCCTATATACCCAAGTCCAGGTCATTAACATATATCAAAAAGAGCATTGGTCCTCATGCTGACTCCTGGGGATCACCACTGTATATTTCCCTCCTGTCTGAAAAACAACCCTTTACCACTATTCTCTGCTTTATGTCCCTGAGCCAATTTTATATCCACGCTGCCACTGTCCCTTTAATCCCATGGGCTCTAATTTTGCTAACAAGTCTATTATGTGTTACTTTATCAAATGCCTTTTTAAAGTCCATGCACACTTCAACCGCACTACTCTCATCAACACTTCCGTTACTTCATCAAAGATCTTAATCAAATTAGTCAAACGCGATTTTCCTTTAACAAATTCGTCCTGACTTTCATTTATTAGCCCATACTTTCCAAGTGCCAATTTATTTTGTCCCGGATTTAAGTTTCTGCACCATATAATGGATTCTGTATTTGACCCCCTCAACTACATCATCTCTTTTCAGTGCTATAATAGTTTATTTGATCAATACTGCCACCCTCTCCTTTCTTTCCTTCCCTATCTTTCCTGAATACCTTGTAGTCAGGAATATTAAGTACCTCCTCTTCCCAATCCTATCCAACTTTGATGTGGAGATGCCGGTGATGGACTGGGGTTGACAATTGTAAACAATTTTACAACACCAAGTTATAGTCCAGCAATTTTATTTTAAATTCACAAGCTTTCGGAGATTTTCTCCTTCCTCAGGTAAATGTTTCAAGATCTCCTTGAAGCCTACGCATTTATACATATTGAATAATACATGGTGTTTACAGACTGCCCCTGCAACTGCCCGTTGCCAAGGCAATCACCGTGTTCAGACAGAGAGGTGTCATCTGCAGAACCCCCGAATACACATTCAACAAAAAAACAAACAGGGAAAAAAAACAGAGAAAAAAAAACACAGAGAGAGGCAGAAACATCCGGAAGGCAGAGAGAGCCAGCAAATGACCCATTATATTAAAAACAGATAACATTTGTTCGCTGGTGGGAACTGATCAAGACCTTCGATCCAGACCTTCAAAGCATCCTACGCATTCTCATCCCACGTAATCCCCGCGTGGGAGACTTCTACTGCCTCCCAAAGATACACAAAGCCAACACACCCGGACGTCCCATCGTATCAGGCAACGGAACCCTGTGTGAGAACCTCTCTGGATACATCGAGGGCATCCTGAAACCCATCGTACAGGGAACCCCCAGCTTCTGTCGCGACACTACAGACTTCCTACAAAAACTCAGTACCCACGGACCAGTTGAACCAGGAACACTTCTCACCACGATGGACGTCTCGGCACTATACACCAGTATCCCCCACGATGACGGCATCGCTGCGACAGCATCAATGCTCAACACCAACAACAGCCAATCTCCGGAAGCCATCCTACAACTCATCCGCTTCATCCTGGATCACAATGTCTTCACCTTCGATAACCAGTTCTTTACCCAAACACACGGAACAGCCATGGGGACCAAATTCGCACCCCAATACGCCAACATTTTCATGCACAAGTTCGAGCAGGACTTCTTCACTGCACAAGACCTCCAACCAACACTATACACCAGATACATCGACGACATTTTCTTTCTATGGACCCACGGCAAGGAATCACTAAAGAGACTACACGATAACATCAACAAGTTCCATCCCACCATCAAGCTCACCATGGACTACTCCTCAGAATCAGTTTCTTTCTTGGACACACGAATCTCCATCAAAGACGGGCACCTCAGCACCTCACTCTACCGCAAGCCCACGGACAACCTCACGATGCTCCACTTTTCCAGCTTCCACCCTAACCACGTCAAAGAGGCCATCCCCTATGGACAGGCCCTGCGAATACACAGGGTCTGCTCAGACGAGGAGGAACGCGATGGACACCTACAGACGCTGAAAGACGCCCTAGTAAGAACGGGATATGACGCTCGACTCATCGATCGACAGTTCCGACGGGCCACAGCAAAAAATCGCATAGACCTCCTCAGGAGACTAACACGGGACGCAACCAACAGAGTACCCTTTGTCGTCCAGTACTTCCCCGGAGCGGAGAAACTACGCCATGTTCTCCGCAGCCTTCAACATGTCATCAATGAGGACAAACACCTCGCTATGGCCATCCCCACACCTCCACTACTCGCCTTTAAACAGCCACCCAACCTCAAACAGACCATCGTTCGCAGCAAACTACCCAGCTTTCAAGAGAACAGCGTCCACGACGCCACACAACCCTGCCACGGTAACCTCTGCAAGACATGCCAGATCATCGACACAGATACCACCATCACACGAGATGACACCACCCACCAGGTGCATGGTTCATACTCCTGTGACTCGGCCAACGTTGTCTACCTCATACGTTGCAGGAAAGGATGCCCCAGAGCATGGTACATTGGCGAGACCATGCAGACGCTGCGACAACGGATGAACGGACACCGCGCAACAATCGCCAAACAGGAGGGTTCCCTCCCAGTCGGGGAACACTTCAGCAGTCATGGACATTCATCCACCGACCTTCGGGTAAGCGTACTCCAAGGCGGCCTTCGAGACACACGACAACGCAAAATCGTCGAGCAGAAATTGATAGCCAAGTTCCGCACCCATGAGGACGGCCTCAACCGGGATCTTGGGTTCATGTCACGCTACACGTTACCCCACCAGCGAACAAATGTTATCTGTTTTTAATATAATGGGTCATTTGCTGGCTCTCTCTGCCTTCCGGATGTTTCTGCCTCTCTCTGTGTTTTTTTTTCTCTGTTTTTTTTCCCTGTTTGTTTTTTTGTTGAATGTGTATTCGGGGGTTCTGCAGATGACACCTCTCTGTCTGAACACGGTGATTGCCTTGGCAACGGGCAGTTGCAGGGGCAGTCTGTAAACACCATGTATTATTCAATATGTATAAATGCGTAGGCTTCAAGGAGATCTTGAAACATTTACCTGAGGAAGGAGAAAATCTCCGAAAGCTTGTGAATTTAAAATAAAATTGCTGGACTATAACTTGGTGTTGTAAAATTGTTTACAATTATCCAACTTTGAGCCAGGTCTCTGTTATTGCCACTATATAATAGTCTCAACTGGCGACTTGAGCCTGCAGCTCACCGACCTTATTTACCAAGCTACGCCCATTTATGGACATGTATTCCAATGTCATCTAAGAGTGCCTCACATTTGCCCCCTGCCTGATCCCAGCTATCTCTGAATTATTATTTAATCTAGATCTACTTGTCTCTCCCTATCCTCTGTGCACCTCGTTTCTCCTTTCTAATCAATCATTGGACAAGAAGCTTTCTCTGCAGAGGGGACTGACTGAGACATTCACCACAGGCTGCACCCAATGAGACTCACGTAAGTCGTGCCTGCCAGGGAGCACGGAGCAGCAGCTATCGACGGAGTCTGCTTTCGACAGAGCCTATAATTGGGAATTTGGTGAGTGAAGGGAATTTTAAGGGTTGATCTTTATCTAAAATTTGACTAAATTTTGCATCAAACATTTAACTTTAAATTTTAACTTAACTTGCAGTTTTCAGTTAGTGGTAAACAAGCTGGCTGAAATGGCAGTTGGTCACCTAGTTAATTAGGTGACTGGTTAGAACTGGTAATCTACTGTCAGCTGGGGCTGACTCAGGTAATTGGCATTCCAGCGAGCATAAATTAAGAAGGGTTTTGCTAATGCATGGAGTGAGGAAGCACGGGGTAGCAGCTATTGACAAAGTCTGGTTTCGACAGAGTCTATATTTGGGAATTTGGTGAGTGAGGGGATTCGGTGCAGTAAGCGGTGAGGTGCATAGCGAGAGCGGGTCACAGCAACAACAAAACAAAACTGCAGTGTGACTTCACAGGTAAGGCAGGTAGATGGTTGGTGGTGAGCATCTCTTCTGTTTTCTTCTTTATCCGGACTATGGGCCCAATAACTTACAGCAGAAAACTATTTTTTTTAAAAACTAAACTTAATTTAGTTATAGCAAGTAGCGTTTTTTAGTGAATCAAGGTCCCGAGTGTAGTTAACATTCTCTAAATTAAGAGTAATTTAAAGGAGTAAACTCCTCAAAGGGAGTAACGAACGAGCTTAATCTAAGGCAATTCATGGCAGCAGAGATCGCACCCGTGATATGCTCCTCCTGCGCTATATGGGAAGTCATAGACACTACAGGTGTCTCTGGTGACCATGTGTGCAGGAAGTGTGTCCAGCTGCAGCTACTGACTAACCGAATTTCGGAGCTGGAGCTGAACTGCCGGTCAATTCACTGTGGAGCATCGGCGATGCTGAGATTATCATGGATAGCACGTTCAGTAAGGTGGTCACACCGCAGGCAGAAAGGAAATGGGTGACTGCCAGGCAGAGTAAAACGACAAGGCAGGTAGAGCAGGAGTCCCCTGGGGACATCTCCCTCTCAAACAGATAGTCCGTTTTGGCTATTGTTGGGCGAGATGGCTTATCAGGGGAATGCAGCAAGAGGAAAGACCGAGGCACCACGATTGACTCAGCTGCACAGGAGGGGAGGAAAAAGAATGGGAGAGCAATAGTGATCGGGGATTCCATCGTAAGGGGAACAGAAAGGCGTTTCTGCGGCTGCAGACGTGACTCCAGGATGGTATGTTGCCTCCATGGTGCGAGGTCAGGGATGTCACGGAGTGGCTGCAGGGCATTCTGAAGGGGGAGGGTGAACAGCCAGAGGTCGTGGTCCATATTGGTACCAACAACATCGGTTTAAATAAAGGGATGAGTTCCTGCAAGCAGAATACAGGCAGTTAGGAAATAAATTAAAAAGCAGGACCTCGAAGATGGTAATCTCAGGATTACTCCCAGTACCACGTACCAGCGAGAGCAGAAATAGGAGAATAGGCTAGATGAATGCATGGCTTGAGAGATGGTGTAGGAGGGAGGGGTTTCAATTCCTGAGGCATTGGGATCGATTTTGGGAAAGGCGGACTTGTACAAGCTGGACGGGTTGCACCCAAGAAGAACCGGGGCCAATATCCTTGCGAGGGCATTTGGTAGTTCTGTTGGGGAGGGTTTAAACTAGTATGGCAGGGGTTGGGAACCAAAGGGCAGGTACAGATAGGACAAATTCAGACCAGGAAACGGGAAGTAGAAAAACAGTTAGTGACGTAGTTAGCAACTCAGAAAGGCAAAAGAACCAAAGGTTAAATAGAGTTCAGCAGAGGAATTTGACGGGGTTAAAGGGTATATACTTCAATGCACGGAGTATTACAAACAAAGCAGATGAGCTAAGGGCACAGATAGACAAATGGCAGCATGATATCATTGCTATAACGGAAACCGGGCTTTCGACGGGGATAATTGGCAGCTCAATATCCCTGGATATGGAGTTTTCATGCAGGATAGAGTGGGTGATAAAAAGGGACGGGGTAGCATTATTGGTTAAAGAATCAATTACAGTTGTGAGAAGGGATGATATGCTAAATGGATCATCAAGCGAGGCCATATGGGTTGAGCTAAGAAATAAAAAAGGGGCAGTCACATTACTTGGAGTGTACTATAGACCCCCGAATAGCGAAAGGGAGATTGAAGAACAAATATGTAGGCAAATTTCTGAGTGCAAACATAAGAGGGCAATTATAGTAGGGGACTTCAACTACCCTAACATCAACTGGGATTCAAACAGTGTGAGGGGCACAGAGGGCGCAAAATTCTTGATCGGTACCCAGGAGAACTTCTTTAGCCAATACGTGACAAGCCCAACAAGAGGGGATGCAATTCTAGATTTAGTCCTGGGAAATGAAGATGGGCAAGTGGGTGAAGTGACAGTGGGTGACCATATTGGGGATAGTGACCACAATTCGGTTAGTTTTAGCATTATTATGGAAAAGGACAGAGTTAAATCAGGGCCAAACGTTTTAAATTGGGGGAGGCAAATTTTACAGAACTAAGAGGTGATTTGGCACAAGTGAACTGGATATAGCTACTTGAGGCGTAATCATTGGGAGGCACTAAAATGTGAAATTCTACGGGTACAATGCAGACACGTCCCCGCAAAGAAAAAGGATGGCACTGCCAAATTTAGAGCCCCCTGGTTGTCTAGAAATATACCGGGGAAGATAAAGAAGAAAATGAAAGCTTATGACTGTCACAGAAAACTAAATACTGCAGAAAGCCTCGAGGAGTATAGAAAGTACAAGGGTGACGTAATAAAGGATATAAGGAAAGCAAAGAGAGGGAATGAAAAAAATTAGCTAGTAGGATTAAAGAAAACCCAAAGATGTTGTATCAGTACATTAAGAACAAAAGGATAGCTAAAGAAAAGGTGGGACCTATCAGGGATGATAAGGGTAACTTATGTGTAGAAGCAGAGGATGTGGGTAGGGTTTTAAATGAATATTTTGTCTCCGTATTCACAAGGGAAAGGGATGATCCGGACGTAGTAGTTCAAGAGGAGAGGTGTGAAATATTGGATAATGTAAACATAACGAAAGAGGAAGTACTAGATGGACTGGAATCCTTGAAAGTTGATAAGTCAGCAGGACGGATGGATTGTTTCCTACGCTATTGAAGGAAGCCAGGGAGGAAATAGCGGATGCACTGAGGATCATTTTCCAATCTTCACTAGATACAGGGGAGGTACCTGAAATGTAGTACCATTGTTTAAAAAGGGCACGAGGGAAAGGCCGAACAATTATAGGCCAGTCATTCTATTAGAATCAATACTGAGAGATAGAATAAACTGTCACTTGGAAAGGCATGGTTTACTCAGGGATAGTCAGCATGGATTTGTTCAGGGAAGGTTATGCCTTACAAATCTGATTGAATTTTTGGAGGAAGTGACAAGGAGGATTGATTAGGGCAGTATAGTGGATGTTATCTGCATGGATTTTGGTAAGGCATTTGACAAGGTCCCACGTGGCAGACTGGTCAGAAAGGTAAACGTCCATGGGTTACAGGGAGATGTGGCGAATTGGATCCAAAATTGGCTCAGTAACAGGAAACAAAGGGTAAAAGGCGATGGATCTCTTTGCAAATAGAAATCTGTTTCCAGTGGTGTGCCACAGGGCTCAGTGTTGGGTCCCTTGCTGTTTGTGGTATATATTAATGATTTGGACTTGAATGTAGGGGCACTGATTAGCAAATTTGCAGACGATACAAAAATTGGCCATGTAGTTGATAGTGAAGAGGATAGCTGTAGACTCCAAGAAGATATTAATGGGTTGGTGGAGTGGGCTGAAAAGTGGCAAATGGAGTTCAACCCGGCGAAGTGTGAGGTAATGCAGTTAGGGAGGGCAAACAGTAAAAGGGAATACGCAGTCAACGGGAATATATTGATAGGGGTGGAGGGAGTGAGAGACCTTGGAGTGCATGTGCACAAGTCCCAGAAGGTGGCAGTGCAGGTAGATAAGGTTGTGAAGAAGACATACGGAATGATCTCCATTATTAGCCGAGATATGGAATACAAAAGCAGAGATGGTAAGGCCTCAGCTGGAGTATTGTGCGCAGTTCTGGTCACCACATTAGAGGAAGCACGTAATTGCTCTGGAGAGAGTGCAGAGAAGATTTACAAGAATGTTGCCAGGGCTTGAAAATTGCAGCTACGAGGAGAGATTGGTTACGCTGGGGTTGTTTTTCTTGGAGCAGAGGAGGCTGAGGGGAGACTTGATTGAGGTGTACAAAATTATGAGGCGCCCAGATAGAGTAGACAGGAAGTACCTGTTTCCCCTAGCGAAGAGTTCAAGAACTAGAGGACATATATTTAAGCTGATTGACGGAAGGATTAGAGGGGACATCAGGAAAGTTTTTAACCAGAGGGCGGTGGGTGTATGGAATTCGCTGCCCGAATTGGTCGTGGAGGCAAGGACCGTCAAATCTTTTGAAAAGTACCTGGACCTGCACCTAAAGTGCTGTAAGCTGCAGGGCTATGCACCAGGTGCTGGAAGCTGGGATTAGAATGGGCACCTGGTTGTTCTTCGAGCCGGCGCGGACACGATGGGCCGAATGGCCCCCTTCTGTGCTGTATCTGTTCTATTGCTACTCTCTTCCTTGTTACATACTTGTAGAAGCTCTTACAATCTGTTTTATATTTCTTCCTCGTTTACTCATGTTCTATTTTCTCCCGTTTTAACATTTTTTGGTCATCCTTTGCTGGTTTGTAAAATTCTCCCAATCCTCGTCGGTATTCTTCTTTGCAACATTATAAGCCTCTTCTATGAATCTAATACCGTCATTAACTTCTTTAGTTAGCCAAGGATGGATAACTTATCCCGTGGAGTTTTTATATCTCAATGGAATATATATTCGTTGAGAATTTTGAAATATTTCTTTACATGTTTGCCATTGCTTATCCAACATCATACCTTTTAATCTAATTTCCCAATCTGCCTTGTCTAACTCGCCCCTCACACTTATGCAATTGACTTTATTTAAGTTGAAGACTCTAGTTTCGGACTTGAGTCTGTCACTCTTAAATTCAATGTCATATTTTATCATATTATGATGACTCTTCCCCAGAGTGTCTTTCACGATGACATTACTAATTAACCCTGTCTCATTACACAATGCAAGGTCTAAAATATCCTGTTCCCTGGTTGGTTCCACGAAGTATGGTTCTGGGAAACTCTCTCGAATGCATTTCATGAACTCGTCCTCCAGGCTACCTTTTCCAATTTGATTTATCCAGTCTGTAAAAAGATTAAAGTCCTGCACGATCGTTGCATTACTTTTGTTACAGGTCCTATTAATGCTTGATTAATACTCTGTCCACCATTATAGCTACTGTTAGGGGTCCTATAAATTACTCCCACCCGTGTCATCCTTTATTGTCAGAGCGACCCCCCCCCCCCCTCCTCTTTTTCCATTTTGCCTGTCTTTTCGAAACGTCAAGTACGCTGGAATATTTAGTTCCCAACATTGGGCACCTTGCAAACATCTCTCTGTAATGGCTGTTAGATCAAACTCATTTATCGCTATTTGTGCCACTAATTGATCTACGCGGTTACGAATGCTTCATGCATTCAGATGTAGCGCCTTATTTTTTAACTGCTTCCCATTTTCCCTGTTTTGACCTTATTCGCTGATGCACTAAACTATCTATCCCTTTCTGTCAAACTCTACTTGTCTTTGTCCAAACCACCACACTGCTCAGTTACCTTGACTTTTCTTTTCAGATTTCTAAATTTCCCCTCACTTGACACATCCCTCTCCCCTTTATTTAAAGACCTATCTGCAGTCCGAGTTATTCGATTCACCACGACACTGGTCTCAGCCCGGTTTAGATGGAGCCCATCCCAACGGAACAGCTCCTCTTTCCCTCGTACCCCTGGTGCCAGTGCCCCATGAATCGAAACCACTATCTCCGACACCACTCTTCCAGCCATGCATTTAACCATCTAATCTGTTCGTTCCTATGTCAATTTTCGTGTTGCGCAGAATAATCATTACCTTTGTGGCTCTGCTTTTTAATTTGGACCCTAGATCCTCAATTCCCACAGCAGAACCTCATTCCTAGTTTTACCTATGCCATTGGTTCCGATGTGGACCACGGCAACTGGATCCGCCACTCCTGCTAGAAGTTCTTCTCCAGCTGTGAGGAGGTATCCTTAACCCTGGCACTGGGCAGGCAACACAACCTTCGGGACTCCCGCACGCGGCTGCAGGAAACAGTATCTATCCCCCTGACTATACAACCTCTTACTGCTATCAGATTCTTTTTCGCTTCCCCCACCTGAGTGGCCTGCTCTACCAGGGTGCCGTGGCCAATTTGCCCATCCTCCGTTCAGTCTTTGTTCTCAGCCACACAGGTAACAAGTGCCTCGTACCTGTTGGACAAAGACAAGTGCTGAGCCTCCTATATTACTTTATCTGGGATCCCCTTACCTACCTGACTTGCAGTCACATCCTCCTGTCTCTGACCACTAAACAAATCTAAACCACAATCTAACCTAAGGGATGTGACTGCCTCTTAGGTCAAAGTGTCCAGGTAACTCTCCCCTTCCCTGACGTCTGCACCTCGGATTCGAGCTGAACAACTCTGAGTAGAAGCTCTTCGAGTTGCAGGCATTTACTGCAGATGTTCTTGCCTGGGATCATGCTGCTCTCCACAATCTTCCACATATTGCAGTTATGGCACATCACCTGCACTGACATCTCTATCTAACTCTATTTTACCTAATTACTGAATTAAAGTTTTTATGTAATTAATTCACTTGGTTTATTTTTAGTTTCCTTTTAAAAAATATTAATTTATTTCGTTTAAATTATTAATTCAATGAAGTATTAGCAAGTTACAGGTAACTAGTTTCTGGTTTAAACCACTTCGCCAGGTTAGAAAGCAAAATAAAATGTATTGCTCACTAATCAGTCATCAGCCCACTGTCCTATGATTTCAATCTTTCAAATCTCTCCCTGTGTTTGATCTGGTCCCAGCTTCAAGTGCTGTGTTGTAGGTCACTGATCCCGCTCCTTCTGCTTTCGGGCCTCCTTGTTTACCCAATAACCACAATTACCACTAAAAACATTAACCAATGAACTAAATACTTACTGATTTACCCTCGGCGCTCCTCCTTGTCTTGTGACGTCACTTTGTGACTTATTCTTGATTTTTGATTCCTCACGCGGCTTCACTCAATCTTAGTCTATAGCTCTTTGGTTTAAGTCACTTAGCATCTCCTTCTCCGTCTGCATCAAATTCCCATTTGTAAGTTCTCATTCTGTAAGCGACTCACTCCATTAGAGGTTCACTCTCTTACTTTCCCAACCTCTGAGCTCAAGTTCTCCTTTACACCGTATCTAACCCTGGGAGTGTTTGATAGGACAGTGCAGGGAGAGGTATGCTCTGTATCTAACCTGTGCTGTACCTGCCCTGGGAGCGTTTGATGGGAACGTGTAGATCGAGCTATACTCCGTATCTAACCTGTGCTGTACCTGCCCCTGGGAGTCTTTGATGGGACAGTGTAGAGGGAGCTTTACTTACAGGAATGTCCAACCATCGTCCCAGGACTGCGGTTTCCAATCTTTTGGCCCCAGGCTTACAGTTACCTGGAACACCGTTGTGCACATCATGTGGGCCATTATTTCAAGAAGGCCTGCGAGGCACAGATGGAAAGAAACACCATAAGATGACGATCATCAAAAGACAAGGAGGGCCGAAAGACATGGAGCATCCGAAGACAAGGAACATCGTAAGACATGGAGCATCCCAACTTACCTTCTGCAGCAAACTCCGAACTACCACTTCTTATCTTATCGCACTCGCTGGCTGAATATCGTAGGCCTGGAGATTTGGATATTAGCACTTCATAGTATCATAGTACGTTACTGTACAGAGGAAGACCATTCGTTCCATCGTGCCTGTGCTGGCTCTTTGAAAGTGCTATCCAATTAGTCCTAGTCTCCTGCCCTTTCTCTATAGCTCTGTAAATTATTCCCCTTCAAGGATGTTTCCAATTTCCTTTTGAAAATTACTATTGAATCTTCTTCCACTGCCCTTTCAGTTTGTACATTCCAGATCATTCCAACTCGCTGCTTAACAAATATATCTTCTCATGTTGTTGTCTCTGGCTCTTTTGCAGATCATCTTAAACCTGTGTCCTCTCGTCACACCTGCAGTCCTTTGGCCCTTCAAGCAGCCAGGTTCTGGTCGTATCCTCCGAAGGCCCATTATCCCTATCAATGGTTCAAAGCTGAACAACGGCAATAAAAGCCCCCAACACAGGGTGGGAGCAGCAGGCCGTCTACAAAATGGTGTTAGAGGCCTGTTAGACACCCCGTGCCCCCAATTGGAGGCCTGAAGCGTACGGCCTGCAAAGCCGAGGCCTAAAGTCCCGATCGTGAAAGGCCTACGGGGCCTGAAAGGTCGAGGCATACTTGGTGGGACCCCACCCATCTGAATGGCCGAGAGGTACATGGGATTGTACACAGAGCTCGGCTTGAATGCAGATGTGCAGGGGAATTTACACTTTGCTTAGTTTGTGTGTAGATATAAAGGGAAATGTGCACAGAGCTCAGTATGAGTGTAGGCTATGCAGGGGAATGTACACAGAGGCCAGTGCGAGTGTACATATACAGGGGAGTGTGCACATATACAGTTTGAGTTTAGGTATCAAAGTGATTGTACACACAGCTCAGTATGAGTTTAGGTATACAGGGGAATGTGCACAGAGCTCAGTGTGGGTTTAGGGACACAGTGGAATGTACACAGAGTTCGGTTTGATTGTAGGGGAATGTACACAGAGCACATTACGATATATAGGGGAATGTACGCAGATCTCAGTGTTAATTTAGGTATACAGGGGAATGTACACAGCACAGTTTGGGTGTAGGTACACAGTGGTATGTATACAGAGCTCAGTGTGAGTGCAGGTATATAGGGGAATGTACACAGAGCGCATTCGGAGTTTTGGAGTACGGGAGAATGTACACTGAGCACAGTATGAGTTAACATATATAGAGCAATGTACAAAGCACATTGTGAGTGTAGGTACACGGGAAATGAACACAGAGCTCACTTAAATTACATCTGCCAAATCAGAAATTGCACAAGTAAAACATAAATGCAGATCTCGCCGTTATGTTTAAAAACTCTTGTTTTATGTTGAACAAACGTTTCTCAAATCAACATCCCACTCTCTGTTTGTCTCTCTCCGACTTTCTTTCTCTTTCTCTCTTTCCACGAATGTTTGACTACCTGTCTGCATTTCTTTTTCTCATACACCCTCAGCCATTATCCGTTTCTCTCTTTCTCTTTCTCGCTCTAAGTTTTTTGCATTGCACATTTCACTCTGTCTCACACTGTGTCTCATTGTCTTTCTCGTTCACTGTCCCTTCTTCACTCTGTCTCTCTCTCCCACAATCTCTCCGGCTGTTCCTTTGTCTCACTCGCTATTTATTTTTCTGTCTCATTCTGTCTCTCTTGTTGGTTCTCATTCTCCCTCTCTCTCTCTCTCTTTATCTCATTGATTCATTCACAATCTCTCTCTGTATCATTATCTTTGTCACTCTCTACTTCATTCTATCTGTGCGCTGTACATGTACAGGAGCTGACACTGAGACACACACGGACCGTGCAGTACCAGGCGGGAGTGAATCGTTCCCTTTTACCTAATGTGTACTGTACATGTACAGGAACTGGCAATGAGACACACACGGGCGGTACAATACACGAGCTGACACTGATTCTCTCTCTCTCTCTCTCTCTCTCTCCATGTCTCTGACCCTCTCTCTGCTCCCAACGTTTCAATCAGGTCACCTCTGAACACTTCCTTCTGTCCCTCTCCACCCACATCTACCTTCCTACTCCAAACCCCACTTCCTTCCGTGTCCGCCCCTCCAAAAAGCTCCCCCCCGCAAAGGATCCCCTGTCCTAGCCCTGAACTTGCACCTTTCTCCAATTTCTCTCCTATCGCCCCCTCATGCCTTCTCTGAGCTCATCTTGACCATGAGACCCACCTCTTGCTCCCTCGATCCTATTCCCACTGAACTGCTGACGATCCAACCTCCCTTTCTGGCCCCCATGTTAGCTGGTATTGTTAAAGATTGCCTCTCCTCCGAGAATGTCCACCTCCCCATCAAATCTCCCCATACACCTTCCTCCTAAAAAAAAACACACTTGACCCCTCTGTCCTTGCAAACTACTGCCCCATCTCCAACCTCCCTTTCCTCTCCAAAGTCCTTGAACGGTGTTGCCACCTCCGAAATCTGTGCACTTCTTTCCCTCAACTCTTTGTACGAATCCCTCCAATCAGGTTACCATCCCTGTCACAGTACTGAAACGGGCCTTATCAAAGACACAAATTATATCCTATATAAGTGTGACGATGGTAAACTATCCCTCCTCATCCTTCTCGACCTGTCTGCAGCCTTTGACGCGGTGGACCCACTATCCTCCTCCAACGCCTCTCCACTGTCGACCAGCTGGGTGGGACTGCTCTCACCATTGTTACCTATCGAGTCACAGCCAGAGAGTCACTTTCAATGGCTTTCTGTCCAGCTCCCACTCCTTTGGAGTCCCCCAAGGATGTATCCTGGGTCGCCTCCTATTTCTCATCTAGGAACTGCTGCTCAGCGACATCATCCGAAAACACAACGTCAGGTTTCACATGTACACTGACGGCACCCAGCTCTAACTGACCACCACCTCCTCGACCCCTCCACTGTCTCTGATTTGTCACACTGCTTGTCTGACATCCAGTACTGGATGAGCAAAAGTTTCCTCCCGCTAAATATTGGGAAGACTGAAACCACTGCCTTCAGTCCCCGCCACAATCTCCAACCCTCTCCCTGGCCATTGCCGGAGGCTGAACACGACCATTCGCAACCTTGGCTTCCTATTTGACCCTGAGATTAGCTTCCAACCACATATTCACTCCATCACCAAGACCGCCTATTTCCCCCTCCGTAATATCGCCCCCTGCTGACCGTGCAAAGCTCACCTGCTGCTGAAACCCTCATTCATGCCTTTTTTACCTGGAGACTCGACGATTGCAATGCTCTCCTGGCCGACCTCCCATCTTTCACCCTTCATAAACTTGAGCTCATCCAAAACTAAGCTGCCGTATATTACCACGCATTAAGTCCGATTCACTTTTGGGGAAGTCTGGCTCGGTGGGCCAGCAGAAGGGAGTGAAGCGGCAGAGCCAACTGAATGGATGGTCTCAATTTTAGTCACAATGAAGTCCATGAGCTTCCGCACTTGTTTTTGGAAGTGAGAGTGGAGGAGGCAGAGGAAAGTGGTTCAAGAAGATGATTCTATCACCCCGTGCTCGCTCATTTCTTTTCACTCCAGGTACGGCAACACCTCGATTTAATAATTCTCGTCCTCTGTTCTTAAATCTCTCCATGGCCTCGCCCCTTCCTATTTCTGTAACCTCCTCTAGCCATACAACTATCTGAGATCTCTGTCCTCCTCCAATTCTTGACTCTTGTACTTCCCCGGTTTTAATTCTGCACCATTGGCGGCGGTGCCTTCAGCTGCACAGGCTCTCAGCTCTGAAATTCCCTCCCTAAACCGCTCTACATATCTGTCCTCCATTAACACGCCCCTGAAGACCTACTTCTTAGATCAAGCTTTCGGTCAACTGTCCTAATATCTCCTTATGTGGCTTGGTATCAATTATTTTGATAACGGTCCTATGAAGCGCCTTGAGATGTTTTGCTAATTTAAAGGTGCTGTGTATATGTAAGCCCTTGTTGTTTCTCTCTTTCGTCGGTATATCTGTCTTTCTATTTGTATGTCTATCTCCATCATTCTGTCTCTCCATTTCGGTAGAGAGCAGCCATTCTGATCAGACATACAGCAGTGACTGTTATTGCCAGTTGTGCTAATTTTGCTGTTGGTGCGGGGCAGCCATTTAGTTGAAGTCCAGCTGAGCTCTTTAGTGGCGCCTTTTTGAGCAACAAATCATATGTCATCTGCAAAACAAGCTCTGCCTCAATAGGTCAGATTATCAATAAAATATATCAGAATCAGATTTAAGATCATTTCCGGGCTCAGTGCTGCTAATATAAAATGTACTTTCCATCCTGAGGGAAGTGTAGGGGATAGAATATGAAATGGGATTTAATTCTAGTGCTTGAACCTTTCAGCTTTTATATAATTTAAAATGATTTAACAAATATAATCAGTGGGTATTTCACCGCGTTCTTTAGCTCCTCTCTGAATTTACTCTGGGTCAGGACATAAATATACGTGTTTGTGCAGGAACTGAGAAGTTGCAGCATTGCTGCTGTGTGATCTGTGATATAAAGAGGGTCCGTGGGGGAGGAGTAATAATAATAACTGTTTGTAATTCGCCTATAGATGTAAAATACAACCTGTGTCACGCATAATAATATAAAACTGCCCGATATACTGAAGAGTAAAATGATAGATTTTTTCCGGTTCTCCATCTCTGGATCCTTGTGATTCTCTCCATTGCTTCTGCCCCGGAGTCCCCTGCGGACCCGACTGGACACTAAAATACGTCTGACCGTCAGAACATTGAGCAGCAATATCAGACAGAACGGGAGACAAGGCGTTAAAATCCGGTGAAACATGTCATATGAGGCCCATGCAGGGGAATTAAAGAAGGTCGGTTTAGCCACACAACGCCAGGGAACGTTATCAATTATAAATGCAGGTTCATATATAAAGTACCGGGGGACATTCTCTAAACAGCCCAGCACACTCACTGTTCCAAGAACAACAGCCGCCGTTTTCTCGGTGCAATATTTTGTTTTCAGCTTCTCACAACAAATGGCCACAAATCGATCAAAGGTGAAAGCGACTGTGAGCCAAACGGAAATCACCGTGGTTGCAAAAACCAGGAACATAACGAGACAACACACGGGAGTAATGGCCAGGAATGAACTTGGGAAATAAATCCAACGAATCCACCTCAATATCGGATCAGTGATAACGACCAGGAGATCGGCCGCTGCCATTCCCACCATGTAGCGACTGATACATTTGGAGAGACCGCACTTTCCTCGGGACAGGATCACAATCGTCACCAAGTTAACTGTAAGAGAGAGAAAAGGAAGCAGATAAATTATTGATCAGACTTAGTGACAAAACAACAGTTTGAGAGGATCTGGCGTGAAATTTCCAGCTTTGTTGCTGCATCGAAGGGTGGAAAGTGATTCATTAGCCTGGGCAGCGCTATCTTTTTTTTACTCGTTCATGGGATGTGGGCGTCGCTTGCGAGGCCAGCATTTATTGCCCATCCCTAAATGCCCTCGAGAAGGTGGTGGTGAGCCGCCTTCTTGAACCGCTGCAGTCCGTGTGGTGAAGATTCTCCCACAGTGCTGTTAGGAAGGGAGTTCCAGGATTTTGACCGAGCGACGGTGAAGGAACGGTCGATATATTTCCAAGTCGGGATGGTGTGTGACTTGGAAGGGAACGTGCAGGTGGTGTTGTTCCCATGTGCCTGCTGCCCTTGTCCTTCTAGGTGGTAGAGATCGCCGGTTTGGGAGGTGCTGTCGAAGAAGCCTTGGCGTGTTGCTGCAGTGCATCCTGTGGATGGTACACACTGCAGCCACAGTGCGCCGGTGGTGAAGGGAGTGAATGTTTAGGGTGGCGGATGGGGTGCCAATCAAGCGGGCTGCTTTGTCCTTGATGGTGTCGAGCTTTTTGATTGTTGTTGGTGCTGCACTCACCCAGGCAAGTGGAGAGTATTCCATCACATTCCTGACTTGTGCCTTGTAGATGGTGGAAAGGCTTTGGGGAGTCAGGAGGTGAGTCACTCGCCCCAGAATTCCCAGCATCTGACCTGCTCTCGTAGCCACGGTATTTATATGGCTCGTCCAATTAAGTTTCTGTTCAGTGGTGACCGCCAGGATGTTGATGGTGGGGGATTCGACGATGGTAATGTCTTTGTATGTCAAGTGGAGTTGGTTAGATTCTCTCTTGTTGGAGATGGTCATTGCCTTGCACTTGTCTGGCGCGAATGTTACTTGCCGCCTATCAGCCCAAGCCTGGATGTTGTCCAGGTCTTGCTGCATGCGGGCTCGGACTGCTTCATTATCTGAGGGGTTGCGAATGGAACTGAACACTGCAATCATCAGCGAACATCTCCATTTCTGACCTTATGACGGAGGGAAGGTCATTGATGAAGCAGCTGAAGATGGTTGGGCCTGGGACACTGCCCTGAGGAACTCCTGCAGCATTGTCCTGGGGCTGAGATGATTGGCCTCCAACAACGACTACCATCTGCATTTGTGCTAGGTATGACTCCAGCCACTGGAGAGTGTTCCCCCTGATTCCCATTGACTTCAATTTTACGAGGGCTCCTTGGTGCCACACTCGGTCAAATGTTGCCTTGATGTCAAGGGCAGTCACTCTCACCTCAGCTCTGGAATTCAGCCCTTTTGTCCATGTTTGGACCAAGGCTGTAATGAGGTTTGGAGCCGAGTGATTCTGGCGGAACACAAACGGAGCATTTGTGAGCAGGTTATTCGTGAGTAAGTGCTGCTTGGTAGCATTGTCGAAGACACCTTCCATCACTTTGCTGAGGATTAAGAGTGGACTGATGAGGCGGTAATTGGCCGGATTGGATTTGTCCTGCTTTTTGTGGACAGGACATACCTGGGCAATTGTCCACATTGTCGGGTAGATGCCAGTGTTGTAGCTGCACTGGAACAGCTTGGCTAGAGGCGCAGCTAGTTCTGGAGCACAAGTCTTCAGCACTACAGCCGGGATGTTTTCGGTGCCCATCGCCTTTGCTGTACCTAGTGCACTCAGCCGTTTCTTTATATCGTGGAGTGAATCGGATTGGCTGACGACTGGCTTCTGTGATAGTGGGGATATCGGGAGGAGGCCGAGATGGATCATCCACTCGATTCTTCTGGCTGAAAATGGTTGCAAACGCTTCAGCCTTGTCTTTTGCACTCACGTGCTGGACTCCGCCATCATTGAGGATGTGGATGTTTATAGAGCCTCCCGTTAGCTGTTTAACTGTCCACCAGCATTCACGACTGGATGTGGCAGGACTGCAGAGCTTTGATCTGATCGGTTGGTTGTGGAATTGTTTCGCTCTGTCTATAGCATGTTGCTTCCGTTGTTTAGCATGCATGTAGCCCTGAGTTGTAGCTTCACCAGGTTGGCACCTCATTTTTAGGTACGCCTGGTGCTGCTCCTGGCATGCTCTTCAAAACTCTTCAATGAACCAGTGTTGATCGCCTGGCTTGTTGGTAATTGTAGAGTGAGAAATATGCCGGGCCTGAGGTTACAGATTGTGCTGGAATACAATTCTGCTGCTGCTGTTGGCCCATAGTGCCTCCTGAATGCCCAGTTTTGAGCTGCGAGATCTATTCTGAATCTATCCCATTTATCACGGTGATAGTGCCTCACAACACGATGGATAGTGTCCTCAGTGTGAAGACGGGACTTCATCTCCACGGGTGCTGTGCGATGGTCACTCCTACCAATACCGTCATGGACAGTTGCATTTGCGACAGGCAGATTTGTGAGGGCAAGGTCAAGAAAGTTTTTACCTCGTGTTGGTTCGCTCACCACCTGCCGCAGGCCCAATCTGGCAGCTATTTCCTTCAGGACTCGGCCAGCTCAGTCTTTCGTGGTGCTACCGAGGCACTCTTAATGTTCGACATTGAAGTCCCCCACCCAGAGTAAATTCTGTGCCCTTTCTACCCTCAGTGCTTCCTCCTAGTGGTGTTCAACATGGAGGAGGACTTATTCATCAGCTGAGGGACGACGGTCGGAGTTAATCAGCAGGAGGTTTCCTTGCCCATGTTTGACCTAATGCGATGAGATTTCATGGTGTCCAGAGTCAATGTTGAAGACTCCCAGGGCCACTCCCTCCTGACTGTATATCACTGTACCGCCACCTCTGGGCGGTCTGTCCTGCCGGTGGGACAGGACATAGCCAGGGATGGTGAAGAAAGAGTCTGGAACGTTGGTTGAAAGCTATGATTGTGTGAGTATGGCTGTGTCAGGCTGTTGCTTCGGGCAGAGAGATGTTTTCAAACACAATGATCAATAATGAATTTTGAAATCGATACAGAAATTGAATAAATTGAGCACCGGATCCACTTGAAGGTCTGAGTGTGATCGCGGTGTCGGTGGGGATGGAGAAGGGGTTTTATCCTGCGGGAATCCCGCGGATTGAAGCCGGATTTGGGCTCCAGACGGACGAGGAAAGAGACCGAAGGGTCGGGAAGGTGAGGGGACTGTAGGAGGTGCAGCTGCTTTGTTGCTCTGTGTTAAGAGAGCCGACAGGGGCTGGAACTAAATTGGGTAAGGCAGCTGGAGACCAAGCCGGTGAGTGAGCTTGAGAGGGAGACAAGGAAAAGGACATTTAGGAGGTGGAGGGGAGTCAGGAGTAGATGATTTGTGAAAGCGGATCAACTGAAGCAATGGGTGAGGAGACAGAGGATTCAATGCAATGGGAGGAGAGGCTGTGATTCACAGGGAGAGGCTGCAGCAGAGTGTTGCAGGTAATCTAACCTGTAGGTCCCACTCGTTGGGTATAAAATGCGTTCAATCAATTTACTTTGCACATTCAATTAAAATTAAATTAAATTGTATTAATTAAATGAGCCTCGTTCTTTATTGACTAAAGCTGACACATAGCTTTTAGAATACAATATCTTAGTAATTTATAACGATCACTAAATGACTGTGTCTATTCTTGAAATATATTTCAATTTATGTATTCAGTCAGTAAATAAGTAAAAGGAACATTCACCTAAACAGACGGAGGACCTGATAGTGATAAACACACCCGGCGTGAGCACGAAATAACTCTCACAATCTGACAACATCCTAATAACACCTTCATGTCACATTTCTTCTTCATAATCATACTGGAGGGTTCAGTGGTTCATTCCGATTAATTGTTCACCCCGCTGCTGCTTTCTCTCTCTCTATCTCTCTCCCACTCTCCCTCTGTCTTCCTCACACACTTTGTCTCTCTCCCTTACTGCCTGTATCTTTCTCTCTCCTCCTCTCTCTCTGTCACTCCCTCTGTCTCTCTGCCTCTCTCTGTCCCCCTTTCTCTATCTGTCTCCTCTCTCCCTGTTTCTCTCTGTTTCTCTCTCTCTCTTTCAGTTTCTCTCTCTTTCACTATCTCTGTGTGTTTCTCTCCCTCTCTGCATCTATCGAACTACCTTACACCTCGCATTCCTTGTCTCCCCTCCATCTCATTTTCCTTCTCAGTATCTTTCTATGTCGCTTCTCTCCATCTCTTTCCAATCCCTACTCTCTTTCTCAATGCCCCTTTTCACATCCGAATCAATCCCTACATCCTGCAACCTGCATTCTGTTCTCCAGCCCCGTGTTCCATCGATTCTATTCTTAATGTCAGTTAGTTAACTGGTGAAGCTTCTATGAATAGTTCAATGTTTCTACAGATCATCTGGGTCTCCACCTGTTCACCTACACTGTTCACTTCATCTACAATTCATGGAATAAACAGAATCGAAAGCCTCTTCCAGACACACCTCACAATAATTGAAATTCCTTCTCCTGTAATTACAAAGTACAGCGTTAGATGGCGGCATTGTTTAATTAATAAAGCGCCAAAATCACCGCTGCTGCTTATAATCTACAGATAAATAGAAGGTCTCCTGATTCCAGCAGATAAATTGCAAACTGATACAACATAACCTCAAAACATTGCATTTTACAGTGAATTCATCCACAGTGAATCAGAGAAGGAGAAGTGAAATAATCAGCAGCAAACTCAGTTCAGTAACCAGACATCTGAAGCGGCGTTAGATACACAGACAATGAAATAATATTTCATAACAGTGATAACCAATAAATACATTTAAATCCCAGTGAAACTGAACCATGTTATTGTGTAGGAACGACATTGCGCTCCCTCCTTGTTACACTGAGACCGTGAGCTGTCTTATTATCAATCACTGAAAACAAACTGATCAAAAAATATTCCAGTACCGGTTAGTTCCACAACATTAAACTATTAACAGCTCCTGATGGTCTGATACCAGCACTTAGCCCAGGCACCTGATTCTGATACATACAGTTCCGGGACTAATGTGGTAACAATGCCAGGGTTGGATCCACAAAGTTCATTACAGATAGAATAAAATTGCAGAAAGACCGAACGTTAAAGACATACCATTATTCAACAATACATTCAGTACTGCGAATAACCCAGCAACAATCCCAGGGTTCGATATACAAAGTAAATTCCATATATAATGTAACTCCTACAAGTCGGAAATAGCAGAGACAAGACATTCCATCAACTGATAGAACAGGACAGGTGACTGTGTAAAACATGATGGGTGAAAAAAGTGCCAAGTACAGCAGCACAGCTGAGATAACTGCTTACCCGAAACTCCAACGGCTGCAAGAACAGGATAATAAATGCTTACTATTTGAAAAATTACTGGATATTCCATTTCTGTGAGAAGCACTGGTTTCCGTTGGCCTGGAAACCTCAGCTCCAGCACTGTGAGCTGATTCATTCCAACAATCCCTGTTTTATACAGGGGATAAGTCTCCACCGATAATGGTTATACCCCTGATCATTGCTATTAGTTACAGTAACTTGAACAAACACATTATGTCAGCAGCTTTGACTCCGATATCCAATAATGACGTGGATATAACAGAAAGATCTCAAATTCCAGGACATTATCTCAATCAGACCTCTCCCAGGAATAAAGTTACAACCTGTACTCATACAGGACTCATCCAACAATAAGGAGCGGCTTCATTTACAGTTTTCATTCGATTGTAATGACCATGTTCACAGCTGTCAATTTCTCCACAGTGCACACTGAATCCAGAGACACAAAGAGACCCGTTTCACTCTGTTCCTGCAGTTTGCAAGTTAAAATGTACATTTTTGAGACTCTGACACGGGGACAGTTAAAGTGCGGGTTCAGGATTGTAGCCGAGAAATGACTGTGGTTGATATTAGAGGGCGGACACTGAACGAGCTTCACTGCCATTCCTCTCTCCGTTGTTTTACTGCAGATGTTTACCCGTTCATCCTACGTTTGATTCAAAGCTCCAGTAAAATTGGTCACGTGTAACTGAGCTGAGCTGATTACCTCCATCACAAACGCCCCATGCTCCCTCACCCGCCTTCATTCCTTCTTCAGCCCATTGCCACTGAAACCCTCTGTCTCCTCCAGAATCCATTCCTCCACTTCACTCCCGGCAGGCCACCCATCCTCCAACTTTTCACCGGCACCAGGTCCTGCTCAGTCTCACTGCCCCTCACTGAATCCCAGTTCCCAATCGCATTTTATTTAAAATTCTCATTCTTGTGTTTAAATAACTTCATGGAACACCACTCCGCAGCCCCACTCCCCCCAACCCCACATCTCCACATATAAAATGAGAGAATCATACAGCAGAGAAGCAGGCCATTCAGGCCAATCTGCCTGTGCCGTCTCTTTGAAAGAGCTGTCCAATTAATCGCACTCCCCTGCTCTTGCCCCTTAGCCCTGCACATTTCCTCATGCACCTACAGCAAACCTACCAGTTACCTCCTCATTCATCGATCATTGGCCTCTTTAGGTGGGACTCCCCTCACTTGGTTGCACTCACCTATCTGATCATAGCCAGGAGAAGCTTCTCTTCCCACCCTGTCACAGTTATATCTGAAGTCTCTGGAAGTTCAATCCATGTTTCCCTCCTCTTCCTCATCTACTTGCTGCTCTTTGGCGACATTGTCCGCAGACATGGACCAGCTTTCAGATTTACGCTGACAAAACCATCGCCTCTCTTGATCCTTCCAATGACTATGCGTTGTCAGGCCGACCTTCTGTTTTACATGAGCCACAATTTCCTCCAGTTAAAAATTGGGAAGTCATGATCTTTGGCCCCACAATCTCCACATCCTTGACACGATTCCATCTCCAACCCCGGATTTTTGATGAGTGCGTCCGTCACCTATCACCGAAGCCCTTACTGACCTGCATTGAATTCCAATCTCCTAAGCCTATAGTTTATTTTTATGATTTCTCACACTTTAAATCCATGAAGTCCTCACCCCTCCCTATCTCTGCAACCTCCTCCAGCCCGACAGCCCCTTCCAAAAACTCCGCCTGCTCCACCTCTGTCCGCTTGTATCTCCGCAGTCCCTTTGCCCTATTTTGGCAGCCGTGTCCTCAGCCATATCCACGCCCTAGAATGCTCTCCCGAAGCCCTTCCATCTCCCTCTCCTCCTTTCAGGTGTTAGACATGGGTCAGTGATAGCTGTATCGCCTCTGATTCAGAAGGTTGTGATTTCGAGTCACACTCCAGACTTGATCTCATAATCTAAGCTGACACTGCAGTGCAGTCGTGAGGGAGCGCTCCCCCGTCCATTGTCAGCACTGAGGGAGCGTTGTGCTGTAGAAGGGTCAGTATTGAGGGAGTGCTGTACGGTGGAAGGTTCACGACAGAGGAGCGCTGTAGTTTTGGAGGATCAATACTGAGGGAGCGCTGTACTGTCAGATGGTCAGTACTGAGGGGGTGCTGCACTGTCGGGGGGTCAGTGCTGAGAGGCTACTGTACCAGCGGAGGGTCGGTACTGAAGGAGTGCTGCACTGTAATAGGGTCTGTACTGAAGGTGTACTGTTCTGTTGGAGGGGCAGTGCTGAGGATGCGCTGTACTGTCAGCGGGTCGGTACCGAGGGTCGGAAATGTGGAGTGCTGTACTGTTAGAGGTCCCGACTTTCATCGGAAAGGTTAAACCGAGGGCCCATCTGCCCTCTCGGGTAGATGTAACCGTGTTCTCTACGATGCCAATATTTATTGCTCAACCAACTTCACTAAAACCGATTATCAGGTCATTTACCTCATCGCTGTTTGTGGGATCTTGCTGCTCACAAATTGGCTGCCGCGTTTCCTAAATTACCTTAGTGCCTACACTTCAAAATGTACTTCATTGACTGTAAAGCGTTTTAAGACGTCCTGCGGTCTTGAAAGGCGCTATATAAAGGCAAGTTCTTACCGCCTTTCAGACTATCCATTCATCCCATCCCTTGCTTTATGATTTGTTATCCCTTTTAATGTCTCTTCCATTGGCCTGGGGTCCATTTTTTCTGATTATACCTCAGTAAATCGCCCTAGGATATTTATCTATGTTAAATGCGCTATATAAATACAAGTAGTTATTGTTATATTTTACCATCTTCATCCCACCGTTGGTGGACATTCCTTCAGACATCTAAATTCTACTCTCGAAAACCAACATTATCCCCTCCGTCTCTCCATTTGCTTCTCCTCCTTTTACCCCCTCCTTAAACCCACTCGTTGACCAAGGTTTTCGCCAGTCCTCCTGATATCTTCTTATTCATCTAATGCCCGTTTTTATCCACTCCTCTGTGATGCCCCTTGGGAATGTTTATTACATTAAAGGCGGTCTGTGAATACGAGTGGTTGTTGACTTTCATTGGAATGTGTTCATTAGTTGTCCACTGTATGAGCAAAAGTAATTTCTGTGTTAATATTCTTGTACCAGAAAGAAATTGTTATAATAGACTGAATTGTTGAGATAAATTAACATTGGCAACTACTCGTGGACACTGTTTTGTTTGATTTATCGACAGACATCGCATTGAAATCGTTTTGTACAACTGTGAGGCAATCTTTATGGAGTCCTCCATCTAAGTTTAGACCAGTTACAGTGACTAGGATGAAGGATTATTAATTATTTGTCTTTTTTCTCTTTGGTTATATCCCATTTTACTGATCTCTTGGGTTGATGGCCAGGACGCAGGCTGCGAGGATCTCCTGGGTTGGATTATTTGACCAGTGAAACTGAGATACAAACGAGTTGAACAGTCAGTAACACATGTTCCGTGTATGAGCTGACCCATTGTGACAATTTTTTTCCTGTCACATCAAACATTCCTGGGTATCACAAAAATGCCCGTGAATCATTCCCTTCTACACATTGTGTACTGTAGATGCACAGGAGCTGAAATAGAGACACACACGGGCCGTACAGTACTGGACGGGAGTGAATCGTTCCCTTTTACCCACTGTGTACTGTACATGTACAAGGGCTGACACTAAGAAACACATGGACCGTGCAGTACAGAGAGGAGATACCGACTGAGAGAGACATTTTGTTTAAATGGAAATGCAGTGATTTTGATTCAGGTGCAGGCCACAATTTGGTCTTTGTTCAGTGTCACCATTTCGTGTTTACATAGAACTGGGACATTTATTACGGAGTGCCACTCCTCACTGGTGCATCGCTTCACACTTATCTGCAATAATTTGCATCTGCCAGATCAGGAATTGCACAAGTAAAACGCAGACGCAAATCTCGCTGTTACTTTGAAAAACTGATGTTTTATTTTAAAATATTGAATAAAGGTTTCTCAAACCAACATCCCACATGATCCAATCTGCATCCCAAACCTGACCAATCTGTCGATCTGAGTTTGTACCAGTCCATTTCTCTATTTCTGTTTCAGTCTCTCTCTCTCTCTCACAAAGGATCATACGAACATAAGAAATAGGAGCAGGATTAAAGCATATGGCCCCTCGAGCCTGCTCAACCATTCAATAAGATCATGGCTGAACGTCTACGTCAACTCCACTTTCCCGCCATATCTCCATATCCCGTGATTCACTTCCTGTCCAAAAATATATCGATCTCAGTCTTGAATATACTCAACGACTGAGCATCCACAACCCGCAGGGGTAGAGAATTTCAAAGATTCACAATCCTCAGAGTGGAGAAATCTTTCCTTATTTCGTTCCTAAATGGCCGACCCTTATATTGAGACTATGACCCCAGTTATAGATACACCAACCAGGGGAAACAACCTCTCAGCATTTACCCCGTCAAACCCTCTAAGAATTGTATACCTTTCAATAAGCTCTCCTCTCATTCTTCTAAACTCCATAGAATATTGGCAAAATCTGCTCAATCTCTCCTCGTAGGAGAACCCTCTCATCACAGGAATCAATCTAGTGATTCTTTGTTGCACTCGCTCTACGGCAAGTTTATCCTTCCTTAGGTGAGGAGACCAAAACTGTTCACAGCGCTCCAGGTATGGTCGCACCAGAGCCCTATATAATTGCAGCAAGACCTCCTTACTCTTATACTCCAGCCCCCTAGCAATAAAGGCGAACCTATCATTTGCTTTCCTTATTGCTTGCCTTCATGTTAACTTTCTATGATTCGTGTATAAGCACATCCAAATTCCTCATTTCTTAGTCTCTCACCTTTTAAAGTATATATTCTGCTTTTCTATTCTTCTTACCAAAGTGGATAATTTCACATTTCTCACATTATACTCGACCTGCCAACTTCCAACCCACTCATTTAAACTGTCTATATCCCTTTGCTACCTCCGTGTGTCCTCCTCACAGCTTACTTCCCCACTTAACTTTTACTGTCAGTCAACTTGGATACGTGTCACTCCGTCCCCTCCTGTAAGTAGAATCATAGAATCGTAGAATCGTCATAGCACAGAAGGAGGCCATTCTGTCCATCAAGCCCATGCTGGCTCTTTGTAACAGCAATCCAGTTAGCCCCATTCCCCCGCTCTTTCCCCGTAGCCCTGAAATTGATATCCCCCCAAGTATTTATCCATTTCCTTTTTGAATGCCACGATCGAATTTGCTTCCACTATCCTTTCAGGTAGCGCATTCCAGATCATAACTACTCGCTCGTAAATATGTTTTTCCTCATGTCACCTTTGGTTCTTCTGCCAATCACCTTAAAGCTATGTCCTTTGGTTCTCGACCCTTCTGCCAATGGGGACAGTTTCTCTTTATTATTTTATCTAAACCCGTCATGATTTTGAACACTTCTATCAAATCTCCTCTCAACCTCCTCTGCTCTAAGGAGAACGGTCCCAGCTTAGAATCATAGAATCATAGAAGTTACAACATGGAAACAGGCCCTTCGGCCCAACATGTCCATGTCGCACAGTTTATACCACTAAGCTAGTCCCAATTGCCTGCACTTGGCCCATATCCCTCTCTACCCATCTTACCCATGTAACTGTCCAAATGCTTTTTAAAAGACAAAATTGTACCCGCCTCTACTACTGCCTCTGGCAGCTCGTTCCAGACACTCACCACCCTTTGAGTGAAAAAATTGCCCCTCTGGACCCTTTTGTATCTCTCCCCTCTCACCTTAAATCTATGCCCCCTCGTTATAGACTCCCCTACCTTTGGGAAAAGATTTTGACTATCGACCTTATCTATGCCCCTCATTATTTTATAGACTTCTATAAGATCACCCCTTAACCTCCTACTCTCCAGGGAAAAAAGTCCCAGTCTGTCTAACCTCTCCCTGTAAGTCAAACCATCCAGTCTCGCCAGGTAACTGAAGTCCCTCATCCCCGGAACCATTCTAATAAATCTCTTCTGCACCCTCTCGAAGGCCTTCACATCCTTCCTAAAGTACGGTGCCCAGAATTGGACACAATACTCCAGTTGTGGCCAAACTAATGTTTTATGAAGGTTTAATATAACCTCCTTGCTTTTGTACTATATGCCTCAATTATAAATCCCACGGTCCTGTATGGTTTTTTAACCGCTTTCCCACCCTGTCCTGCCACCTTCAAAGATTTGGTCATATATACCCCCAGGTCCCTCTGTTCCTGAACCCCTTTTCGAATTGTACTATTTAGTTTATATTGCCTCTCCTCGTTCTTCCTGCCGAAACGTATCACTTCGTATTTCTCTCCACTAAAGTTCATCTGCCACGTGTCCGCCTATTCCACCAGTCTGTCTATGTCCTCTTGAAGCCTATCACTATGCTCCGCACTGCTTACTAAACTTCCAAGTTTTATATGATCTGCAAATGTTGAAATTGTGCCCTGTACACCCAAGCCCAAGTCGTTAATATATATCAAAAAAAGCAGTGGTCCTAGTACCTACCTCTGGTAGACCACTGTGTGCCTTTCCCCAGTCCGAAAAACAACCGTTCACCATTAATCTATGTTTCCTGTCACTTAGCCAGTTTTTTAATTGATATATATTGTAAACAACTGAGGTCCAAGCATTGAACCTCGTGGCACCCCACTAGTTACAACGTGCTAACCCGAAATTGACGCATTTGTTCCTATTATCGGTTTTACTGATGGTTCACCAATCCTCAATCCATGCTCATATACTATCCCTAATCCCATGAGCCCAATCTTGTGTAACTACCTCCTGTATGTTACCGTATTGAATGCCTTTAGAAAATCTAAATATACTTCCAATGGTTCCCCCTTATCTACTCTGGTAGATGCACCCACAAAAAACTCAAATACATTTGTCAAATACGATTTCCCTTTCTTAACTGACTTGCCTCTGCCGAATGCTATTAAGATTATCTTAGTGCCCTGTTACTACGTCCTTAATGATAGATTCTAGCATTTTCCCTACTATTGATGTCAGACAAACTGGCCTAGTGTTCCCTGTTTTCTCTCACCTTCCTTTCATGAATAGCGGGTTACATTTACTACCGTCCAATCAGGCACTGTTCACAGGGACTGTTCTAGAATCTAGGGAATTCTGGAAGATCAAAACCAATGCATCCACCATCTCTGCACCCAATACTTTTAAAACCCTAGAATGTCAGGTCCAGGTAAATGGTTGGTTTTTATTCCCATTAGTTTCTCCAGTACTTTTTCTTTACTAATCTTAATTACTTTAAGTTCCTCACTCTCACTAGAACCTTGGTTTCCAACTATTTTCAGGATGAGATTTGCGTTGTCTCCTTTGAAGACAGATACAAAGTATTTGTTTAACGTCTCTGCCATTTCTTTATTCCACAATATACATTCCCCTGTCTCTGCCTGTAGCGGACCCACGTTCACTTTCGCTAATCGCTTCCTTTTTCATACTAGTAAAAGCTCCTACAATCTCTATTTATGTTCCTTGCTAGTCTATTCTCATATTCAATTTTCTCCCTCTTCATCAATTTCTTGGTCATGTGGGCGTCGCTGGCGAGTCCGGCATTTATTGCCCATCCCTAATTGCACGTGAGAAGGTGGTGGTGAGCCGCTTTCTTGAACCGCTGCAGTCCATGTGGTGAAGGTTCTCCCACGGTGCTGCTAGAAAGGGAGTTCCAGGATTTTGACTCAGCGACGATGAAGGAACGGCGATATATTTCCAAGTCGGGATGGTGTGTGGCATGGAGGGGAACTTGCAGGTGGTGTTGTTCCCATGTGCCTGCTGTCCTTGTCCTTCGAGATGGGAGGTCGCGGTTTTGGGAGGTGCTCTCGAAAAAGCCTTGGCGAGTTGCTACAGTGCATCCTGTGGATGGTACACACTGCAGCCACAGTGCGCCGGTGGTGAAGGGAGTGAACGTTTAGGGTGGTGGAAGGGGTGGCAATCAAGCAGGCTGCTTTGTCATGGATGGTGTCGAGCTTCTTGAGTGTTGTTGGAGCTGCACGCATCCAGGCAAGTGGAGAGTATTCCATCACACTCCTGACTTGTGCCTTGTAGATGGTGGAAAGGCTTTGGGAGTCAGGAGTTGAGTCACTCGCTGCAGAATACCCAGCTTCCACCCTTCTATTTTAGCCACAGTATTTACATGGCTGGTCCAGTTAATTTTCTGGTCAATTGTGAGCCCCAGGATGCTGATGGTGGTGGATTCGACGATGGCAATGCCGTTGAATGTCAAAGGGAGGTGGTTAGACTCTCTCTTGTTGGAGTTGGTCATTGCTTGGCACTTGTCTGGCGAGAATGTTACTTATAGAATCATAGAATCATAGAAGTTACAACATGGAAACAGGCCCTTCGGCCCAACATGTCCATGTCGCCCAGTTTATACCACTAAGCTAGTCCCAATTGCCTGCACTTGGCCCATATCCCTCGATACCCATCTTACCCATGTAACTGTCCAAATGCTTTTTAAAAGACAAAATTGTACCCGCCTCTACTACTGCCTCTGGCAGCTCGTTCCAGACACTCACCACCCTTTGAGTGAAAAAATTGCCCCTCTGGATCCTTTTGTATCTCTCCCCTCTCACCTTAAATCTGTGCCCCCTCGTTATAGACTCCCCTACCTTTGGGAAAAGATTTTGACTATCGACCTTATCTATGCCCCTCATTATTTTATAGACTTCTATAAGATCACCCCTTAACCTCCTACTCTCCAGGGAATAAAGTCCCAGTCTGTCTAACCTCTCCCTGTAAGTCAAACCATCAAGTCCCGGTAGCATCCTAGTAAATCTTTTCTGCACTCTTTCTAGTTTAATAATATCCTTTCTATAATAGGGTGACCAGAACTGTACACAGTACTCCAAGTGTGGCCTCACCAATGCCCTGTACAACTTCAACAAGACATCCCAACTCCTGCATTCAATGTTCTGACCAATGAAACCAAGCATGCTGAATGCCTTCTTCACCACCCTATCCACCTGTGACTCCACTTTCAAGGAGCTATGAATCTGTACTCCTAGATCTCTTTGTTCTATAACTCTCCCCAACGCCCTACCATTAACGGAGTAGGTCCTGGCCCGATTCGATCTACCAAAATGCATCACCTCACATTTATCTAAATTAAACTCCATCTGCCATTCATCGGCCCACTGGCCCAATTTATCAAGATCCCGTTGCAATCCTAGATAACCTTCTTCACTGTCCACAATGCCACCAATCTTGGTGTCATCTGCAAACTTACTAACCATGCCTCCTAAATTCTCATCCAAATCATTAATATAAATAACAAATAACAGCGGACCCAGCACCGATCCCTGAGGCACACCGCTGGACACAGGCATCCAGTTTGAAAAACAACCCTCGACAACCACCCTCTGTCTTCTGTCGTCAAGCCAATTTTGTATCCAATTGGCTACCTCACCTTGGATCCCATGAGATTTAACCTTATGTAACAACCTACCATGCGGTACCTTGTCAAATGCTTTGCTGAAGTCCATGTAGACCACGTCTACTGCACAGCCCTCATCTATCTTCTTGGTTACCCCTTCAAAAAACTCAATCAAATTCGTGAGACATGATTTTCCTCTCACAAAACCATGCTGACTGTTCCTAATTAGTCCCTGCCTCTCCAAATGCCTGTAGATTCTGTCCCTCAGAATACCCTCTAACAACTTACCCACTACAGATGTCAGGCTCACTGGTCTGTAGTTCCCAGGCTTTTCCCTGCCGCCCTTCTTAAACAAAGGCACAACATTTGCTACCCTCCAATCTTCAGGCACCTCACCTGTAGCGGTGGATGATTCAAATATCTCTGCTAGGGGACCCGCAATTTCCTCCCTAACCTCCCATAACGTCCTGGGATACATTTCATCAGGTCCCGGAGATTTATCTACCTTGATGCGCGTTAAGACTTCCAGCACCTCCCTCTCTGTAATATGTACACTCCTCAAGACATCACTATTTATTTCCCCAAGTTCCCTAACATCCATGCCTTTCTCAACCGTAAATACCGATGTGAAATATTCATTCAGGATCTCACCCATCTCTTGCCACTTATGAGCCCAACCCTGGATGTTGTCCAGGTCTTGCTGAATGCGGGCTCGGACTGCTTCATTTTTGAGTGGTTGCGAATGGAACTGAACACTGTGCAATCCTCAGCGAACATCCTCATTTCTGACCTTATGATGGAGGGAAGGTCATTGATGAAGCAGCTGAAGATGGTTGGGCCAAGGACACTGCCCTGGGGAACTCCTGCAGCAATGGCCTGGGGCTGAGAAGATTGGGCTCCAATAACCATTGCCATCTTCCTTTGTGCTAGGTATGATTCCAGCCACTGGAGAGTTTTCCCCCTGATTCACATTGACTTCAATTTTACTAGGGCTCCTTGGTGCCACACTCGGTCAAATGCTGCCTTCATGTCCCTCTGGAATTCAGCTCTTTTGTCCATGTTTTGGACCAAGGCTGTAATGAGGTCTGGCGCCGAGTGGTCCTGGTGGAACCCAACCTGAGCATTGGTGATCATGTTATTGGTGAGTAAGTGCCGCTTGATAGCACTTTCGACGACACCTTCCATCACTTTGCTGATGATTGAGAGTAGACTGATGGGGCGTTAATTGGCCGGATTGGATTTGTCCTGCTTTTTACGGACAGGACATACCTGGGCAATTTTCCACATTGTCGGTAGATGGCAGTGTTGTAGGTGTACTGGAACAGCTTGGCTGGAGGCGCGGCGACTTCTGGAGCACAAGTCTTCAGCACTGCAGCTGGAATGTTGTCGGTGCCCATGGCCTTTGCTGTATCCAGTGCTGTATCCTTTGCTGACTTCTGAAACACTCCCAGTCCTTGGGCTTACTATTCTTTTCGACAACATTGTAAATCTCTTCTTTTAATCTAATACTATCTTTAACTTCTCTACTTAGCCATGTTTGGATCACTTTTCCCCAGGAGTTTTTATTCCTTAAGAGGATATATATTCGTTGAGAATTATGAATTATTTCTTTAAATATTCGCCATTGCTTATCTACCATCATATCTTTTAATCTAATTTCCCGATCTACGGCAGCCAACTCGCCACTTGTACCTACCTAATTGGCCTTGTTTAAATCTAGGACCATAGTTTCGGACTTAACTGCATCATTCTGAAGCTTAATATGATATTCTATCGTATTATGACCACTCTTCCGCAGATGATCGTTTACTACAAGATTGCTAATTAACCCTCACTCATTACACAATTATTCCTGGGATGAGAGGATTGTTCTATGAATCATAGAATCATATATTCATAGAAAGGTTGCAGCACTGAAGGAGGCCATTCGGACCATCAAGTCTGCACCGGCTCTATGCAAGAGCAATCCAGCTCGTCCCACTGCCCCGCCTTGTACCCGTAGCACGGCTGTTTTTTTCTTTTCAAGTAATTATCCAATTCTATTTTGAAGGCCATCATTGAATCTGCCTCCTCCACCCCCTCAGGCACTGCATTCCAGATCATAACCACTCGCTGTGTAAAAAAGTTTTTCCTCATGTCACCTTTGGTTCTTTTGTCAATCACCTTAAATCTATGCCCTCTGATTCTTGACCCTTCCACCAACGGGAAGTTTCTCTCTGTCTATTCTGTCTATACCCTTCATGATTTTGAATACCTCCAAAAATCTCTTCTCAATCTCCTCTGTTCCAAGGAGAACAACCCCAGCTTCTCCAGTCTATCCAGTAACTCAAGTCCCTCATCTCTGGAATCATTCAAGTAAATATCTTCTGCACCCTCTCTGAAGCATTCTCATCTTTCCTAAAGTGCGATGCCCGGAACTGGACACAATGCACTAGTTGTGGTCGAACCATTGTTTTAGAAAGCGTCATCATGACTTCCATACTTTTGTACTCTATGCCTCTACTTATAAAGCCCAGGATCCCGTATGCTTTTTTTAAACCGCTTTCTCAACCTGCCCTGCCACCTTCAACGATTTGTGCACATGTACCTCCCGGCCTCTGTGTTCCTTTACCCATTTTAGAGTTGTGCCCTCTAGTTTATATTGCCTTTCCTCGTTCTTCCTACCGAAATATATCACTTCGCATTTTTCTTCGTTAAATTTCATCTGCCACGTGTCCGCCCATGCCACCAGCCTATATATATCCCCTTGAAGTCTATAATTATCCTCCTCACTGTTTACTACCCTTCCAAGTTTTGTGCCGTCTGAAAATTTTGAAATTGTGCCCTGTACACCCAAGTCCAAGCAATTAACATATATCAAGAAAAGCAGTGGTCCCAGAACCGACCCCTGGGGAACACCACTGTACTCCTCCCTCCAGTCCGAAAAGCAACCGTTCACCACAGCTCTCTGTTTCCTGTCCCTGAGCCAATTCCGTATCCATGTTACCACTGCCTCCTTTATGAGGCGAGACTGAGTAGAATGTGCCAATACTCTCTGGAGTTTTGAAGAATAAGAGGTGATCTCATTGAAACTTATAAGATTCTGAAGGGTATTGACATGGTGGAGAGGCTGATTCCCCTGGTTGGAGAATCTCGAACTCGGGGGCATAGTCGCAGGATAAGGGGTCGGCCATTTAAGACTGAGATAAGGAGGAATTTCTAGACTCAGATGATTGTGAGTCTTTGGAATTCTCTACCTCAGAGGGCTGTGGATGCTGAGTCGTTGATTATATTCAAGGCTGACATATGTAGATTATTGGACAGTCAAGGGATATGGTGATCGGGTGGGAAAGTGGATTTGAGTTCGAAGATCAGTCATGATCTTGTTGAATGGTGGAGCAGACTCGAGGGACCGTATGGTTTACTCCTGCTCCTATTTCTTATGTTCTTATGTTCTTAATACTAGATCTAAAATAACCTGTACCCATATCGGTTCCTCGACATATTTTTCTCGAAAACTCTCTCAGGGTTGTGGAGGCAGGAACCCTCACAACATTCAAGAAGCATTTGGATGAGCACTTGAAATGCCATAGCATACAAGGCTACGGACCAAATGCTGGAATATGGGATTAGATTAGACAGGGCTTGATGGCCGGCGCCGACACGATGGGCCGAAGGGCCTCTATCCGTGCTGTATAACTCTATAACTCTCAGTAACTCTATAAATACATTTCATGAACTCGTCCTCCAAACTATTTCTTCCAATTTGGTTTCCTCGGTCCATATGAAGATTAAAGTTCCCCACGATTATTGCATTACCCTTGTTACATGCTTCTCTAATTTCCTGATTTTTACTGTGTCCAACACTATAACTGTTAGGGGCCTATAAACTACTCCCACCAGTGTTTTCTGCTCCTTGTTATTTCTTAGCTCCACCCACACTGATTCTACATCCTGATTTTCTGAGCGAAGATCCTTTCACACTATTGCCTTTATCTCATCCTTTATTATCAGTGCTATCCACCCTCCCCCCACACCCGAAACTCCCTTTTCATTTTTCCTAACGTTCCTAGAGGTCAGGTACCCTGGAATATTTAGTTCCCAATCTTGCTCACCCTGCAACCACGTCTCAGTAATGGCTACTAGAGCAAACCCATTTATCTCTGTTTGTGCCATTAATTCATCTATCTTGTTACAAATGCGTCGTGCATTCAGATATAGCCCCTTTAATTTAACGTTTTACTATGTTTCCCTGATGTGACCTTAGTCACTAATGCCCTATTATCTTTGTTAAACCATTTGTCCCTTCCTGACACTCTGCTTGTTTTTACCCAAATCCGTGCTCTGCATTACAACCATGACTTTTCTCTTCAGGCTTATAAATGTTCCCTTACCTGAACACCCTCCCCCCCACCCTACTATTATTTTAAAGCCCAATCTGCCGCCCCACTTGTTCGATTCGCCAATAAGAAATGTTTCGTTCCCATTTGCTTTCTGTGTACTGTACATGTACAGGAGCTGACACTGCGACACACATGGGGGCCGTGCAGTAAGGGAAGGAGTGATCATTCCCATTTACTTTATGTGTACTGTACATGCACAGAAGCTGACTCTCATGCACATGCGTACCGTATAGTTGCAGATGGGTCGGAATCAATCCCTTTAACCCACTGTGAACTTTACATTTACAGGAGCTGACAACGAGGCTTACACAGGCCACATAACACCAGATGGGAGTGAATCGATCCCTTTTAGAAGCTTTGTACTGTACATGTACAAGAGCTTGAACTGGGGCACACATGAGCTGTAGAGCACTAGATATGAGTGAATCGTTCCCTTTTACCCATTGTGTAAAGTACATGAACTCTGTGTAAGTTTTGTTCGGGTCTGCGTAGGAGCTGTCTGAATATAACTAGGGGCTAACTGGGTCTGTATACGAACTCCATTGGTCTATGTAGGACCTGCCTGGGATTATGTAGGAATAGCTGGATAAGTGTATTAGTTGTCTGCGTCTACGTATGAGCTGACTGGGTCTCTGTAGCAAATGTCTGGGTCTGTGAATGAATTGACTGGTTCTAAAAAAAAGGTATGATCAGTAAGTTCGCTGATGATATAAAGATTGGTAGGGTGGTAAATAGCGAGGAGGATAGCCTCAGTCTGCAGGACGATATAGATGGGCTGGTCAGATGGGCGGAACAGTGGCAAATGGAATTTAACCCGGAAAAGTGCGAGGTGATGCACTTTGGAGGGACTAACAAGGCAAGGGAATACACAATGAATGGGAGGACCCTAGGCAAGACAGAGGGTCAGAGGGATCTTGGTGTGCAAGTTCACAGATCCCTGAAGGCGGCGGAACAGGTAGATAAGGTGGTAAAGAAGGCATATGGGATACTTGCCTTTATTAGCCGAGGCATAGAATATAAGAGCAAGGAGGTTATGATGGAGCTGTATAAAACACTAGTTAGGCCACAGCTGGAGTACTGTGTGCAGTTCTGGTCGCCACACTACAGGAAGGATGTGATCGCTTTGGAGAGGGTGCAGAGGAGATTCACCAGGATGTTACCAGGGCTGGAGCGCTTCAGCTATGAAGAGAGACTGGGAAGATTGGGTTTGTTTTCCTTGGAGCAGAGGAGGCTGAGGGGGGACATGATTGAGGTGTACAAAATTATGAGGGGCATAGATAGGATGGATACTAAGGAGCTTTTTCCCTTCGTTGAGGGTTCTATAACAAGGGGACATAGATTCAAGGTAAAAGGCGGGAGGTTTAGAGGGGATTTGAGAAAGAACTTTTTCACCCAGAGGGTGGTTGGAGTCTGGAACTCACTGCCTGAAAGGGTTGTGGAGGCAGGAACCCTCACAACATTCAAGAAGCATTTGGATGAGCACTTGAAAAGCCATAGCATACAAGGCTACGGACCAAATGCTGGAATATGGGATTAGAGTAGACAGGGCTGATGGCCGGCGCGGACACGATGGGCCGAAGGGCCTCTATCCGTGCTGTATGACTCTATGACTCTATGACTCTATGTAGGAGCTAACTGGGTCTCTGTCGGAGCTGACTGAATATATTTCGGGCTGTCTGGGTCTGTATAGGAACTCCATAGGTCTGTGTAGCACCTGGTTGGGGCTGTGTCGGAGTTACCTTGATCGGTATATCAGTTGTCTTGATCTGCGTATGAGCTGATTGGGTCTCTGTAGCAGATGTCTGGGCCTGTGCAGGAACTGACAGGGTCGGTGTCGGAGCTGTCTGGTTATCTGTAGGAGCCTTCTGGTTCTGTGTAGGAGCTGTCGGGGTCTGTGTGGGGTCAGTGTAGATTTGTTTAGGAGTCTCCGTAGAAGCTGCCTGCGTCTGTGCAGGAGCTCCCTGGGTCTGTGTACGAGCTGACTGGTCTGGGTAGCAGCTGTCTGGGTAAGTGGAGGAGCTCACTAGGTCGGTGTTGGAGCTGTCAGGGTGGTGTCCGAGCTTTCTGGGCCTGTGTAGCTGCTGTGTGGGCCTGTGTGGGTGCTGTGTGGGTCTGTGTAGGTGCAGTCTGGGTCAGTGCAGCTGTTGACTAGGTCTGGGAGGGAACAATCTGTGTCTGTGTTGGCGCTATCTGGGGCTGTATAGGAGCTCCATGGGCCCGTGTAGGAGCTATCTGCGTCCGTATAACTTCTCTCTGGGTCTGTGTGGGTGCTGTCTGATTTATGTAGGTATTATGTTGATCTGGGTATGAGTTGTCTGTGATTGGGTAGGAGCTGTCTCGATCTATGGATGGGCTGTCTTTGCCTGTGGAGGAGCTCTCTGGGTGGTTTTGGTGCTTTCTGCCTTTGTTTAGCTTGGTCCGAGTCTGCGCAGGAGCTGTCTAGGTCAGAGCAGGAACTGTCTGGATCTGAGCAATAACTTGCTTGATATATTTAGGAGCTGCCAGGGTCTATGAGGCAGCTTGCTGCGTCTGTGAGGGATTTGTCTGTGTCTGTTTCGGAGAGTCTCTGCCTGTGTAGGAGCTGTCTGGAACTGGGTTAGAGCAGACTGGGTCTGGGTAGGAGCTTCCTGGTTCAGGGTAGAAGCTGTCTGTGTCAGGGTAGCCACTCAATGCATCTTTGTACGAGCTGACCAGGTCTGTGTAGGAGTTGTCTGCGTCTGGGTTGGAGCAGTCTGTGTCTGTGTATGTTGCGTCCAGGTCCGCGTAGAAACTCTTTGAGTCTGTGTATGAGCTGTCTGGTTCTGTGTAGGAGCTGTCTGGGTCTTTGTAGGAACCGTCTGGGTCTGGGCGTCTGGTTCTGCGTAGGAGCTGTCTGGGTCTTTGTAGGAGCTGTCTGTGTCTGCGTAGGAGCTGTCTAGGTCTAGGAATGTGTGGTCTGGTTCTGTTTAGGTGCCTTCTCTGTCTGAGCTGGTGCAGTCTGGGTCTATGTACGTGACGTCTGGGCCTGAGTAGCAGCTGTCTGGGTCTGTGAATGAGCTGCCTCGGTCTGTGTAGGTTCTGTCTGGTCCAGTGCAGGAACTGCCCGGGTCCGTGTAGGAGAGTCTGGGTCTGCGTATGAACTGCCTGGCTCTGATTAAGAGAGTCTGCTTCTGTGTGCAAGCTGCCTGGTTCTGTGTAGGAGCTGTCTGGGTCTGTATAGGAGCTGTCTGGGTCTGTGTTGGAGCTGTCCGGTTCTGTGTAAGAGCAGACTGGGACTGCATGACATCTGCCTGGGTGTAGTGTTGGCTGTGTCCGGCTCTGTGTAAGCACGGACTGGATTGCATCTGCCCGAGTCCGTGTGTGAGCTCCTCTGGTCTGTGCAGGAGTTGCCTGGAACTGTAAAGTAGCTGCCTGGGTCTTTGTAGGAACTTGCTTGTGTCTGTGTGGGAGCTCCCTGGGTCTGTTTACTAGCTGTGTCGATCTGTGTAGGTGATATCTGGATATGTAAATGTGCTGCCTGATTCTGTGTACGAGCTGTCCGGGTCTGTATAGGAGCTGACTGCGCCTGTATAGGACCTGTCCAGATCTGTTTAGGAACTGTCCGTGTCTGTATAGGAGCTGTCCGCGTCTGTATAGGAGCTGTCTGCGTCTGTGTAGCATCTGTCTGGATCTGTTTAGGAGTCTCAGTAGAAGCTGCCTGTGTCTGTGTAGGAGCTCCCTGCGCTTGTGCAGGGGCTAACTTGGTCTGTGTAGATCATGTCTGGGTAAGTGTAGGAGCTCACTTTGTCCGTGTAGGTGTTGTCTGGGTTTGTGCGGGAACAGGTTGTTTCTGTGTCGGTACTGTCTGGGACTGTATAGAAACTTTCTGGTTCTGTGGAGGAGATGACTGTGTGTGTGTGGGTGCTGCCTGGGTCTGTGTAGGAGCTCCCTGTGTTTGTGTAGAAGCTGCCTGGATCTGTGTAGGTGCTGTCTCGGTCTGTGTAGGTATTATTAGGGTGTGGACAGGAGTTGTCTGGAAGTTTGTAGGAGTTGTCTCGATCTATGGAGGAGCTGCCTGGGTCTTAGCAGGGACTGCTTGGGTCTGTGTTGGAACTTCCTCGATCTGTGTAGAAGCTGCCTGGGTCTCTATAGGATCTGCCTGGTTCTGGGTAGGAACTGTCTGCACCTGTGAATGAGCTGCCTCAGTCTGTGTAGGTTCTGTCTGGTTCTGGACAGGAACTGCCTGGGCCCGTGTAGGAGAGTCTGCATCTGCGTAGGAGTTGCCTAGGTTTGTTTAAGAGAGAATGGAACTGTGTAGGAGCTGCCTGGTTCTGTGTAGGAGCTGTCCTGGTCTATAGGAGCTGTCTGGATCTTTATTGGATCTGTCTAGGTCTGTTTAGCAGTTTCCGTAGGATTTGCCTGTGTCTGTGTAGCAGCTCTCTGGGTTGGTGTACGAGCTGACTTACTCTGTGTAGGAACTGTCTGGGTAAGTGAAGGAGCTCACTCGGCCTGTGTAGAAGCTGTTCTGTTCTGTTTAGGAGCTCTCTGCTTCCTGCTGGATCAGTCTGTCTGTTTTCGAGCTGTCTGGGACTGTATACGAGCTGTCTACTTCTGTGGAGGAGATTTCTGGGTCAATGAGTAGCTCCATGGGTCAGTGTAGGAGCTGCCTGGATCTGTGTAGATGTTGTCTGGATCTTTGTAGGTATTAATTGCGTCTGGGTAGGAGTTGTCTGGAACTGTGTAGAAGCTGCCTCGATCTTTGGAGGAGCTGTCTGCGCCTCTGTCGGAGTTCCCTGGTTGGTTTTGGAGCTGTCTGTTTCTGTTTAGGAGCGTCTGAGCCTGTGTAGGAGTTGTCTGGGTCTGAGCAGGAACGGTCAGGGTCTGTGTTGGAACTTTCTTGATCTGTTAACGAGCTGCCTGGGTCGGAGTAGCAGCTGCCTGGTTCTGTGCAGAAACTGCTGATTTCTGTGTTGGAGCTGCCTGGGTCTGTGCAGTTGCTGCCTGTGTCTCTGAAGGAGCTGTCCGGCCCTGTGTAAGAGCGGACTGGGGCTGGGTTGGACCTGCCTGGTCCTGTGTACAGGCTGGCTGAGTCTGTGTATGAGCAACCCTGGTCTTTTTTATTTCATTCATGGGATGTGGGCGTAGCTGGCGAGGTCAGCATTTATTGCCCATCCCTAATTGCCCTTGAGAAGGTGGTGGTGAGCTGCATTCTTGAACCGCTGCAGTCCGTGTGGTGAAGATTCTCCCACAGTGCTGTTAGGAAGGGAGTTCGAGGATTTTGACCCTGCTACGATGAAGGAACGGCCGATATGTTTCCAAGTCAGGATGGTGTGTCACTTGGAGGGGAATGTGCAGGTGGTGTTGTTCCCATGTGCTTGCTGTCCTTGTTCTTCTAAGTGGTAGAGGTCGTGGGTTTGGGAGGTGCTGTCGAAGAAACCTTGGCGAGTTGCTGCAGTACATCCTGTGGATGGTACACACTGCAGCCATGATGCGCTGGTGGTGAAGGGAGTGAATGTTTAGGGTGGTGGATGGGGTGCCAATCAAGCGGGCTGCTTTGACCTGGATGGTGTCGAGCTTCTTGAGTGTTGTTGGAGCTACACTCATCCAGCCAAGTAGAGTGTATTCCATCACACTCCTGACTTGTGCCTTGTAGATGGTGGAAAGACTTTGGGGAGTCAGGAGGTGAGTCACTCGCCTCAGAACACCCAGCCTCTGACCTGCTCTTTTAGCCAAATTATTTATGTGGCTAGTCCAGGTCAGTTTCTGGTCAATGGTGACCCTCAGGATGTTGATGGTGGGGGATTCAGCGATGGCAATGCAGTTGAATATCAAGGGGAGGTGGTTAGACTCTCTGTTTTTGGAGATGGTCATTGTCTGGCATTTGTCTGGCGCGAATGTTACTTGCCACTTTTCAGCCCAAGCTTGGATGTTGTACAGTTCCTGTTGCTTGCGGACACGGACTGCTTCATTATCCAAGGAGTTGCGAATGGAGATGAATACATTGCAATCATGAGCGAACATCTCCGTTTCTGAACTTATGTTGGAGCGAAGATCTTTGAAGCAACTGAAGATGATTGGGCCTAGGACACTGCCCTGATGAACTCCTGCAGCAATGTCCTGGGGCTGAGTTGATTGGCCTCCATCAACCACTACTGTCTTCCTTTGTGCTAAGTATGACTCCAGCCACTGAAGAGTTTTCCCCCTGATTCCCCTTGACTTCAATTTTACTCGGCCTCGTTGAGGTCACACCTGGTCAAATGCTGCCTTGATGTCAAGGGCATTAACTTTAACCTCACCTCTAGAATTCAGCTCTTTTGTCCATGTTTGGACCAAGGCTGTAATGCGGTCTGGAGCCTGTCGTGCTGACGGAAGATAGAAACATAGAAAATAGTTGCAGGGTTAGGCCATTCGGCCATTCGAGCTTGCTCCACCATTCAAGATGATCATGGCTGATCCTTTATCTCAATATCATATTCCCGCTTTCTCCCCATACCCCATGATGCATTTTGTGCCTAGAAATCTATCTAGCTACTTTTAAAATATATTCAGTGACTTGGCCTCCACAGCCTTCCATGGTCGAGAATTCCACAGGTTCACCACCCTCTAAGTGAAAAATTTCTCATCTCAGTCGTAAATTTCCTACCCCGTATCCTGAGACTGTGACTCCTCATTCTGGACCCCCCAGCCAGGGGAAACACCCTCCCTGCATCCAGTCTGTCTAGCCCTGTCAGAATTTTATATGTTTCAATGAGATCCCCTCTCATTTTTCTAAACTCGAGTGAATACAGGCCGAGTCGACCCAATCTCTCCTCATACGACAGCCCTGCCATCCCAGGTATTAGTTTGGTGAACCTTCGCTGCACTCCCTCTACAGCGAGTATATCATTTATTAGGTAAGGAGACCAAAACTGCACACTATACTCCAGTTTTGTCTCACCAAGGCCATGTATAACTGCAGGAAGACATCCTTGCTCCTGTACTCACATTCACTTGCAATGTAGGCCAACGTACCATTTGCCAGCTTAAATGCTTGCTGCACCTGCATATTTGCTTTGATTGACTTTTGCTCAAGGACATCCAGGTCCCTTTGTACATCAACATTCTCCAATCTATCACCATGAGCTCCGCCTTTTTGTTTTTCCTTCCGAAGTCGATAACTTAACATTTATTCACATTAAACTGCATCTGCCATGTATCTGCCCATTCAAGCAACTTGTCTAAATCGCCTTGAAGCCTCTTTTCATTCTCCTCACAACTCACGATCCCACCTAGTTTCGTGTCTTCAGCAAACTTGAAAATATTACATTTGCTTCCCTCATCCAAATAATTGACTGAGCATCGGGGAGCAGGTTATTGGCAGTAAATGCCGCTTAATAACACTGACGACGACACCTTCCATCACTTTGCCGATGCTTGAGAGTAGGCTGATGTCGTGGTAATTGGCCAGAATGGATTTGTCCTGATTTTTGTGGACAGGACATACCTGGGCAATTTTCCAATTTGTCGGGTAAACATCTTTATCTGTATCTCTTTCTTTATATGTCGTTCTCTTTACAGCTCTGTACTTGTCTCTTTATCTGCATCTGTCTCTTTACATGTATCTCCCTTTATATCTCTGTATTTTCTTTGTATCACCATATATATATATATATATATATATATATAGATCCCCCTGTATTTTAATTCTCTGAATCTTTATCCGCCTCACTTAGTACATCTATGTACCTCCTCCTGCCCTTCTTTTTATCACTTTATGTCTACACATCTCTCTCTCGCTTTCTGAATATCTCTGCCTTCTTGTCTCAGTTTCTCTCCCTCTGGCGACATCTCTCACCATTATTCTCTCTGTATCTCAGCCTTTCTATCATTCTGTTTTCTGTTTCTCACTGCCACTCACTGGGGGTATATGTTGACTTTATGTGATATTGTAAAGCGGGTGATAGCGAATCGGGAGCTCGTTTGACAACTCTCCTGAGAGATGCAAAACCTCGCTATCACCCGGTTTACGCTATCACATAAAGTCAAGATCTACTTCGGTGATTATTCCCCTTTCTACATATCAGCTCCATTCACCATCTCTGCTTCTTTATTTATCTCTCCCTCTTGTGGGACAGATGAGGTGAGATTTCCAATGTGGTTCCGCAGGACTTAGTGCTAGGTCCCTTGCTTTTTGTGATATATATTCATTATATGGACTTATATGCAGGGGGCATGATTAAGAAGTTTGCAGATGATACAAAAATTGGCCGTGTGGTTGATAGTGAGGATGAAAGCTGTAGACTGCAGGAATATATGAATAGACTTTCACGTGGGCAGAAGAGTGGCAAATGGAATTCAATCCGGATAAGTGTGAGGTGATGCATTTGGGGAGGGCAAACTAGGCAAAGCAGTAGACAGTAAATGGGAGGAGACTGAAAGGTGTCGAGGAAGTGAGTGACCTTGGAATACATGTCCACAGATCCCTGAAGATAGCAGAACAGGTAGCATAGAATATAATAGCAGGGAGGTTATGCTGGGACTGTATAAAACACCAGTTAGACCACAGCTTGAATACTGTGAACAGTTCTGGTCACCACATTACAGGAAGGATGTAATTGTACTAGATAGGGTGCAGTGGAGAATTACGTGCATGTTGCCAGGACTGGAAAATTTTAGCTTGAGAAAAGATTGGATAGGCGGGGCTTATTCTCTTTGGAACAGAGGAGGCTGAGGGTTTATTTAACTCAGGTGTACAAGATTATGAGGGGCCTAGATAAGGACCTATTTCCCTTAGCAGAGAGGTCAATAACCAGGGGGCATAGATTTAAAGTGATTGGTAGAAGGATTAGAGGGGAGCTGAGGAGAATTGGGTTCACCCAGAGGGTCGTAGAGGTCTGGAACTCAATGCTTGAAAGGGTGGTCGAGCCATAAACCCTCAAATCATTTAGTAAGTACCCGGACGTTCACCTGAAGTGCCGTGACCTACAAGGCTACGGACTAAATGCTGGAAAGTGGGATTAGGCTGGGTGGCTCATTTTTTTGCCGGTGTGGACACAATGGGCCGAATGGCCTCCTTCTGTGCCGTAAATTTTCTACGATTCTATAATTCTATCAGCCATGATCTAACTGATTGGCAGAATAGGCTCGAGAGACTGAATATCCTTCTCCTGATTCTATGTCACCCATGTTTGTGCCTTTCTGCCCTCCTCCATGTTCTTGTATCTTTCTGGGTTCGTGGGTAAGGGACACCAAGCTTGGGTTTGTGATTCCCTGTAGTGTTGGGAGGAACATCTTTCTGCAGTAAGGGATATGACTAGGGCAGGGATCCTCCTGTGTGTAAAGGTGTGTCTCTTTATTTCTGATGTCTATATATCTCTTGCTCTGAATCTGCTCCTCAGTTTGTATATTTTGATTTCCCTTGTCCCTTTTGGTCTCTCTTTGTAACCCGCTCGATCTCTGTCTCTCTCTTGCTTTATCTCCGGGCTTCTCTCTCCCTCTCTCCATTAAGCGAGTTGCATCCATTTTGTGTTAGGTGCAAAGGGCCATTTTGTGTTAGGTTGAAGGGCGCCATTTAGCATTAGGTGCGAGACATCCATTTTGTTGAGTTCCAGTTGTGCTTCATTTGGTCCAATTCATGTCCAGAGTAATTTGTGGTGAGATGAGTCCACAGCCAGAAGACTTCAAGATCAGACACATTTAAATCTTTTTTTAATGTTTTCTTGTCAGGGGGAGCACTACACAGAGAGAGAATATTACACAGATGGGGAGATTATACAAAGGGGGAGATTACACAAAGGGGGAGATTGTGCATAGTGGGGAGATTACGCAGAGGGGGAAATTATACATAGTGGGTAGATTACACAGAGGGTGAACATTACAAAGGGGGAACATTAAACAGATGGGAGATTGCAGAGTGGAGGTGATTACAAAGAGGGGAATGTTACACAGAGGAAGAGATTACACAGAGTGGGCGAATGCCCAGAGGGGCCATATTACACAAAGGGGAAGGTTACAGAGAGGGGAATATTACACATAGTGGTGGATTACATACGAACATACGAATTAGGAGCAGGGGTAGGCCATTCGGACCCTCGAGCCTGCTCTGCCATTTGACATGATCATGGCTGATTTGATTGTGACCTCAACGCTATTTTCCTGTTCACCTGTTATAAGCTTCAGCTCCCTTGTTAATCAGGAATCTATCTAACTCAGCCTTAAAAATATTCAATGACACTGCCTCCACCGCTCTCTGGGGAAGGCAGTTTCACAGACACACGACCCTCTGAGAGAGAAAAAAATCTCCTCATATCAGTCTTAAATGGGAGACCCCTTATTTTTCAATTGTGTTTCCTAGTTCCAGTCTCTCCCACAAGGGGAAACATCCTCCCAGCACCATCCCATCAAGTTCCCTCAGGATCTTATATGTTTCAATGAGATCACATCTCATTCTTCGGAACTCCAATTTATACAGGTCGAACTTTTCCAAACTTTCCTCGTAAGATAACCCTCTCATTCCTGGAATCAGTTGAGTGAACCTTCTCTGAACGGTCTCCAAAGCAAATTTGTCCTTTCTTAAATAAGGAGAACCAAAACTGCATAGATGTGGTCTCACCAATGCCTTTTACAACTGTAGCAAAACATCTCTACTTTTATATTCCATTCCCCTTGCAAAAAATAACGACATTCCTTTGCCTTCTTAATCACTTGCTGTACCTAAATACTAACATTTTATGATTCATGTAGTAGGGCACCCAGATCCCTATGTACCTCGGAGTTCTGATGTATTTCTCTATTTAAATAATATACTGCTTTTCTGTTCCTCCTGCCAAAGTGGACACGTTCACATTTTCCCACATTATACTCCATCTGCCTGATTTTTGCCCACTCACTTAACATATCTACAACCCTTTGCAGAATCCTTATGTCTTCTTCACTACTTACTTTCCTAACTACCTTTGTGTCATCACAAATTTAGCAACCATACATTCGGTCCCTTCACCCAAATCAGTGATATAGATTGCAAATAGTTGAGGCCTCAGCAATGATATCTGTGGCACTCCACTCCATACATCTTGTCATCCTGATTTATGCCTACTCTCTGTTTCCTGTTAGCTATCCAATCCTTTATCCATGCTAATATGTTACCCCTACACCATGAGCTCTTATTTTGTGTAGTAGCCATTGATATGGCACCTTGTGAAAAGCCTTCTGTAAATCCAAGTACACCACATCCACCGAATCCCCTTTATCCACGTTGCTTCTTACTTCCTCAAAGAATTCTAATAAATTAGTCAAACACAATTTTTCTTCCACAAAGTCGTGTTGACAGAGAGGGAGATTACACAAAGTGGTATATTAAACAGAGGGGAGATTACACAGAAGGGGAGATTACACAGCAGGATAGATTACACAGAGAGGGAGATTACAGAGAAGGGGAGATTACACAGCGAGGTAGATTACACAGAGGGGGAGATTACACAGAGGGGAGATTGGACAGAGGGGAGATAACGCAGAGGGGAGATTGGACTGAGGGGGAGATAACGCAGAGAGGGAGATTATACGGAGGGGGAGATTACACAGCAGGGTAGCTTACATAGAGGCGGACATTACACAGTTGGGGAGATTACATAGAGGATTGAGATTATACAGAGGCAGGGATTACACAGAGGCAGGAGAATGCACAGAGAGAGAAGTTTACACAGAGTGGAATATTACCGAGGGAGAGATTACACCGAGTGGGTGAGTACACAGAGGGAGACATTACACAGTGGGAGATTAGACAGAGAGGGAGTCCACACTGGTGGGGGGGGGGAATACACAGAGGGGCAGATTACACAGAGATGGATACTGCGCATAGGGGGAATGTTACACAGAGGGGGAGATTTCACAAAGGGGAAGATTACAGAGGTGACTATTACTCAGAAGGGGAATATTACACAGCGGGGAGATGACAGAGTGTGGAGATTGCTCAAAGGATGAGATTACACAGAAGATGGATATTTATGTTGCTTTCTTTTTATCTATTTCTCTCTTTCTATAAATATCTATCTCTCTTTATATCTCGGTAGCTCTCCATGTGTGTCTCTCTCTTTATATCTCTGTATTTCTCTTTCTATCTCTATCGTCTCGGCACCACTTCAAATCTCTCTCTACACCTCTGTATTTTTACTCTCCGCACCTTTATCCGTCTCGCCTTGTCCATCTATGTATCTCTTTCTGCCCGTTTTGACTTTTTGTGCTTACACAACCCACTCTCTTCCTGAATATCTGTGCTTCCTGGTTTCAATTTCTCTCTCTCTCTGGTGATCACCCTCGCTGTTATTCCCTCTGAATTTCAGCCTTTCTGTCCCTCTATTTTCTGTTTCTCAGTCCCTCTCACTGGGGGTAGATGTTGATTTTGTGCGATAGTGTAACGCGGGTGACAGCGAATCGGGAGCACGTTTTATCTCTCTCCCTAACTTTCTTTCCTTTGATGTAAAAATGGGGTGAGATGTAAAACCTCGCTATCACCCAGTTTACACTATCGCATAAAGTCAAGTCTACATCGGTGTTTATTCCTCTCTCCACATACCTGCTCCTCTCGCCGTCTCTGTCTCTCTCTCTCTGTATCTCTCCGTCTCGTGGGTGAGTTGAGGCACAGATCAGCCATGATCCAATTGATTGGTTCAACAGGCTCCAGGAATTGAAAGGCTTCCATGCCGGAAATCCAAGGAAAACTTATATTGAATCGGGGACAGGGACTTGATAAAATTAACATAAGTAAAGCAACAGTAATGAAGAAAATAATAGCACGAAAGAGTGACAAATCCCCAGGACCAAATAGTTTCCATCCCAGGGTTTTAAAGGAAGTAGGTGAGCACATTGCAGATGCCCTAACTATAATCTTTCTAAGTTCTCTAGATTCAGGAAGTGTCCCTCTAGATTGGAAAATTTTACATATCAATTCTCTTTTTAAGAAAGGAGAGAGAGGGAAACCGGGGAATTATAGACCAGTTAGCCGAACATCTGTTGTGGGGAAAATGCTGGAGTCTATAATTAAAGATAGGGTGACTTAACACCTCGATAATTTTCAGTTAATCAGAGAGAGCCAGCATGGATTTGTGAAAGGTAGGTCGTGCCTGACAAACCTGATTGAATTTTTTGATGAGGTGACTAAAGTAGTGGTCAGGGGAATGTCAATGGATGTTATTTATATGGACTTCCAGAAGGCATTTGATAAGGTCCCACATAAGAGACTGTTAGCTAAGATAGAAGCCCAAGGAATCGACGGAAAAGTACGGACTTGGTTAGGAAGTTGGCTGAGTGAAAGGCGACAGAGAGTAGGGATAATGGGAATGTACTCACATTGGCAGGATGTGACGAGTGGAGTCCCGCAGGGATCTGTCTGGGGGCATCAATTATTCACAATATTTATTAACGACTTAGATGAAGGCATAGAAAGTCTCATATCTAAGTTTGCTGACGACACAAAGATTGGTGGCATTGTAAGCAGTGTAGATGAAAACATAAAATTGTAATGCGATATTGATAGATTAGGTGAATGGGCATAGAATCATAGAATCATAGAATCATAGAAGTTGCAACATGGAAACAGGCCCTTCGGCCCAACATGTCCATGTCGCCCAGTTTATACCACTTGGCCCATATCCCTCTATACCCATCTTACCCATGTAACTGTCCAAATGCTTTTTAAAAGACAAAATTGTACCCGCCTCTACTACTGCCTCTGGCAGCTCGTTCCAGACACACACCACCCTTTGAGTGAAAACATTGCCCCTCTGGATCCTTTTGTATCTCTCCCCTCTCACCTTAAATCTATGCCCCCTCGTTATAGACTCCCCTACCTTTGGGAAAAGATTTTGACTATCTACCTTATCTGTGCCCCTCATTATTTTATAGACTTCTATAAGATCACCCCTTAACCTCCGACTCTCCAGGGAAAAAAGTCCCAGTCTGTCTAACCTCTCACTATAAGTCAAACCATCAAGTCCCGGTAGCATCCTAGTAAATCTTTTCTGCACTCTTTCTAGTTTAATAATATCCTTTCTATAATAGGGTGACCAGAACTGTACACAGTATTCCAAGTGTGGCCTCACCAATGCCCTGTACAACTTCAACAAGACAACCCAACTCCTGGATTCAATGTTCTGACCAATGAAACCAAGCATGCCGAATGCCTTCTTCACCACCCTATCCACCTGTGACTCCACTTTCAAGGAGCTATGAACCTGTACTCCTAGATCTCTTTGTTCTATAACTCTCCCCAACGCCCTACCATTAACGGAGTAGGTCCTGGCCCGATTCGATCTACCAAAATGCATCACCTCACATTTATCTAAATTAAACTCCATCTGCCATTCATCGGCCCACTGGCCCAATTTATCAAGATCCCGTTGCAATCCTAGATAACCTTCTTCACTGTCCACAATGCCACCAATCTTGGTGTCATCTGCAAACTTACAAACCATGCCTCCTAAATTCTCATCCAAATCATTAATATAAATAACAAATAACAGCGGACCCAGCACCGATCCCTGAGGCACACCGCTGGACACAGGCATCCAGTTTGAAAAACAACCCTGTACAACCACCCTCTGTCTTCTGTCGTCAAGCCAATTTTGTATCCAATTGGCTACCTCACCTTGGATCCCATGAGATTTATCCTCATGTAACAACCTACCATGCGGTACCTTGTCAAAGGCTTTGCTGAAGTCCATGTAGACCACGTCTACTGCACAGCCCTCATCTATCTTCTTGGTTAGCCCTTCAAAAAACTCAATCAAATTCGTGAGACATGATTTTCCTCTCACAAAACCATGCTGACTGTTCCTAATTAGTCCCTGCCTCTCCAAATGCCTGTAGATCCTGTCCCTCAGAATACCCTCTAACAACTTACCCACTACAGATGTCAGGCTCACCGGTCTGTAGTTCCCAGGCTTTTCCCTGCCGCCCTTCTTAAACAAAGGCACAACATTTGCTACCCTCCAATCTTCAGGCACCTCCCCTGTAGCGGTGGATGATTCAAATATCTCTGCTAGGGTACCCGCAATTTCCTCCCTAACCTCCCATAACGTCCTGGGATACATTTCATCAGGTCCCGGAGATTTATCTACCTTGATGCGCGTTAAGACTTCCAGCACCTCCCACTCTGTAATATGTACACTCCTCAAGACATCACTATTTATTTCCCCAAGTTCCCTAACATCCATGCCTTTCTCAACCGTAAATACCGATGTGAAATATTCATTCAGGGTCTCACCCATCTCTTGTGGTTCCGCACATAGATGACCTTGTTGATCCTTAAGAGGCCCTACTCTCTCCCTAGTTACTCTTTTGCCCTTTATGTATTTGTAGAAGATCTTTGGATTCTCCTTTGCCTTATCTGCCAAAGCAATCTGCCAAAGCAGAACTGTGGCAAATGGAATTCAATGTAGACAAATGTGAGGTCATCCACTTTGGATCAAAAAAGGATAGAACAGGCTACTTTCTAAATGGTAAAAAGTTGAAAACTGTGGATGTCCAAAGGGACTTAGGTGTTCAGGTACATGGATTATTGAAGTGCCATGAACAGGTGCAGAAAACAATCAAGAAGGCGAATGGAATGTTGGCCTTTATATCTAGAGGACTAGAGTACAAGGGGGCAGAAGTTATGCTGCAGCTATACAAAACCCTTGTTCGGCCGTACCTGGAATACTGTGAGCAGTTCTGGGCACCGCACCTTCGGAAGGACATATTAGCCTTGGAGGTAGTGCAGCGTAGGTTTACTAAAATGATACCCGGACTTCAACGGTTAAGTTACGAGGAGAGATTACACAAATTAGGGTTGCATTCTCTGGAGTTTAGAAGGTTAAGGGGTGATCTGATCGAAGTTTATAAGATATTAAGGGGAACGGATAGGGTGGATAGAGAGAAACTATTTGCACTGGTTGGGGATTTTAGGAGTCGGGGGCACAGTCTAAAAATTAGAGGCAGAAATTTCTGGAAAGAGATTAGAAAACATTTCTACACACAAAGGGTGGTAGAAGTTTGGAACTCTCTTCCGCAAACGGTAATTGATACTAGCTCAATTGCTAAATTTAAATCTGAGATAGGTAGCTTTTTGGCAGCCAAAGGTATTAAGGGATATGGGCCAAAGGCAGGTATATGGAGTTAGATCACAGATCAGCCATGGCGGAGCCGGCACGAGGGGCTGAATGGCCTACTCCTGTTCCTATGTTCCTTCTGTTCCTATGTTTGTGTCTATCTGCCCTCCTCTCTGTTCTATTATCTTTCTCTCTTCATGGGTAAGGGACACCAAGTTTAGGTTTGTGATTCCCGATAGTGATGGGAGGAACGACTTTCTGCAGTGAGGGATGTATCTGGGGCTGGGATCCTCCTGTGTGTAAAGGTGTGTCTCTTTATTTCTGCCTGTCTATATATCTCTTGCTCTGTGCCTGCCGCTCAGTTTGCCTATTTTGATTGTCCTCATCTCTTTGGTCTCTCGCTATACGCTCCGATCTCTGTCTCTCTCATGCTGTATCTCCAGTCTTCTCTCTCAGGCTCAATTTAGTTTCCAGCCAGTCATTTAGCATAAGTCGTGGGACATCCATTTTGTGTGAGGTGTAAGGGGCCATTTTGTGTTCGGCGCAAGGCATCCATTTTGTTGAGTTCCCGCTGTGATCCATTTGGTCCAATTCATGTCTGGAGAAATTTGTGGTGAGATGAGTCCACGGCCAGAAGAGATCCAGGTCGGTGATTTTTAAATCGTTATTAATGTTTCTTTGCATGGGCCAGGAGGAGAATTGCACAGGGCGGGGCGAAGATTGCACAGGGTGGCTAATTACAGCAGAGGCGGTTCACAGGGGGTAATTACACTGTGGGGGTGCGGTGCATAGTTTTGGGGGCGGCTTTTAATGAGGGGGGGCTCTCATTTTGTTGGACAGGGGGTGGGGGGCTGTCCCTTATTGCTTCTCCCCACAAAAAGAGAAGGGAAAGTAAAGAGAAATGGAGAGGGAGAGAGAGAGAAAAAAGCTAGAGAAAAATGAAAGAGAAGAGAGAAAGGGCAAGATAAAAATGGAAGAGAAGAGAGAAAAAGGTAAGAGAAAGCGAGAAAGTGTAAAAGAGAAAGATGAAAAAGAAGAGAGAGAGAAAGGGGCAAGGCGAGGGAAATAGGACAGGGGGAGTGAAAGGCAGTGAAACAGGAGACAGACGAAGGAGCTTGAGGCAGAAAGAAAAAGAGATAAGATGAATGAAAGAAGTGTTTCTGCAGTGAGACAGTTTAAAGGTGCAGAGAAATGTACACACCGTCCTACAATACATTTTAAATACGTGCCCAGTGAGACAGTTTAAAGTTGCAGAGACATTCACACACTGTCCTACAATACACGTTAAACACGTGTAGATTAAGACAGAGAATTCAAACATAGAGACATTCTAATTTTATTTCAAAATATACTTTATTTCATAAAATATAAGGATACACACAATTCAATGTAAATACCACAATTACAATTTAAAACCACACAATACAGATTGTACACACTACGAGCCCATTACTACAAATCAAAAGAGTACATATCTTATATTACATGTTGTACAATACAATCACCGTGGTATTACACGGTGAGACAGAGAGTTTCAAGGTCAGCCATGATCATTTTGAATGGCGGAGCAGGCCCGAAGGGCCGAATGGCCTACTTTTGCTCCTATTTTCTAAGCTTCTATGTTTCTATGTGCAGAGACACTCACCAACCTGACTGCAGTAGCACATCCCAGGAGCAAGAGAGAACGTAGGTTAATCCGCCTCACCTGATATAGCCGAGGCTTGTCAGTCAAATCTCCCGTCCTCCCAGTCCATAGCCCCACACCTATCATATAACTGGTTTTCTCCATCTTATCCCAGGCCCCAGATGTGGGAGAGTTCAAGGTGAGTCTATCTGTAACAGAGGGGGGATGGGCCTCCTGCGATGTGCCAGTGTTCCAAATGGTACCTTCCTGAGGCCTGTGTGAGGCCTCTCACTGGGATCCATGTCAAAGGGCTGCTCCTTGCCAGGCCCCTTTATCGTGGAGCCTCACTCACCTGTACAGGGACATTGTCCTGTCAAATCACTGTGTCTGTCTGGATCAAACTGCTGCTTGTTTCTCTGATACCTCTTCAGTTCTCATCTCTCCTTTGATTGATTTTTCTGTGCTCCATTTCTGTTCCTGTAGTTTGCCCCCCGCCTTTTCTGTTTTCCCTCTCTCTCCCTCGTTCCTCCTTTAACCCTGAGATTCCCCACATTTGCCCTGTTCACACTTTATATTCTGCAATTTGTGTGTTTCCCTCTCCCGGGCTTTTTCATTGAGCTTCAATATGTGTCTGTCTGTCTCGTTGGTTGGCGAGGAATCATTGTCTATCCGGCTGCTTTTACTGAACTCCTCCTTGTCCATTTGTATTACACAGAACATGACAGATCCGTTTAACTCACTGCACAAAATTACATCATTACAAGAGGGGGATTGCTCAGTACAACCAGTATTAGAGTGATCCTTGTCTGTGACTGTGTTCCTTCCAATACACACCTTTATCTATCTCCATCTGTTCGTATCTCTCTCTATCTCCAACTATACTCAGTCTACACTTTATCTACCTCCCCCTCTTGGTATCAGTGTAATCAGTTTCTCCTCCATCTGTCTGCATCTGTTCGTGTCTCAATGCATCACTGTGCTCAGTCTCTCCTTTATCTATCTCCCTCTGTTGGTTTCTCCCTGTATCACTGTGCTCAGTCTCTCCTTTATCTATCTCCCTCTGTTGGTTTCTCCCTGTATCACTGTGCTCAGTCTCTCCTTTATCTATCTCCCTCTGTTGGTTTCTCCCTGTATCACTGTGCTCAGTCTCTCCTTTATCTATCTCCCTCTGTTGGTTTCTCCCTGTATCACTGTGCTCAGTCTCTCCTTTATCTATCTCCCTCTGTTGGTTTCTCCCTGTATCACTGTGCTCAGTCTCTCCTTTATCTATCTCCCTCTGTTGGTTTCTCCCTGTATCACTGTGCTCAGTCTCTCCTTTATCTATCTCCCTCTGTTGGTTTCTCCCTGTATCACTGTGCTCAATCTCTCCTTTATCTATCTCCATCTGTTGGTTTCTCCCTGTATCACTGTGTTCAGTCTCTCCTTTATCTATCTCCCTCTGTTGGTTTCTCCCTGTATCACTGTACTCAGTCTCACCTTGATCTTCTTCTGTTGGACACCGACAGACGCTGAAAGACGCCCTCGTCAGAACGGGATATGACGCTCGACTCGTCGATCAACAGTTCCGACGGGCCACAGCGAAAAATCGCATAGACCTCCTCAGAAGACAAACACGGGACGCAACCAACAGAGTACCCTTCGTCGTCCAGTACTTCCCCGGAGCGGAGAAACTACGCCATGTTCTCCGCAGCCTTCAACATGTCATCAATGACGACGAACACGCCATCCCCACGCTTCCACTACTCGCCTTCAAACAGCCACCCAACCTCAAACAGATCATTGTTCGCAGCAAATTACCCAGCCTTCAGGAGAACAGCCTCCACGACACCACACAACCCTGCCACGGCAACCTCTGCAAGACATGCCAGATCATCGATACAGATACCACCATCACACGAGAGGACACCACCCACCAGGTACATGGTTCATACTCCTGTGACTCGGCCAACGTTGTCGACCTCATACGTTGCAGGAAAGGATGGTATATTGGCGAGACCATGCAGACACTGCGACAACGGATGAACGGACACCGCGCAACAATCGCCAGACAGGAGGGTTCCCTCCCAGTCGGGGAACACTTCAGCAGTCAAGGACATTCAGCCTCCGATCTTCGGGAAAGCGTTCTCCAAGGCGGCCTTCGAGTCACAAGACAACGCAAAATCGTCGAGCAGAAATTGATAGCCAAGTTCCGCACCCATGAGGACGGCCTCAACCTGGATCTCGGGTTCATGTCGCTCTACACGTAACCCCACCATCGGAAAAAAAAGTTATCTGTTTTTAATACAACTGTTCATTCTCTCTCTCTTCCTTTCGGATGTTTCTCTCTCTCTCCCTCTTTGTCTTTGGTTCTGGCCGTTTGTATATTCAGTAGTCTGGTATCTAATGTTTCTCTGTCTGAACACTATTCAATTCCTTTGATTGCCTTGAAAACGGGCAGTTGGAAAGATTATCTGTAATCACCGGGCATTGTTCTCTGACTATATACGCGGTAATTTTCAAGGAATCCGACACACACCTGACGAAGGAGAAAGCCTCCGAAAGCTTGTGATTTTCAAATAAAACTGCTGGTGTTGTAAGATTCCTTACATTTGTATTCCCTGTATCAATGTAAGCAGTCTCTCCTTTATCTTTCTCCCTCTGTTGGTGTCTCCCTGTATCACTGTATTCAGTCTCTCCTTTAACTATCTCCCTCTGTTGGTATCTCCCTGTATGTTGATATAGATATATTCATGTATATACATTTATATGAATCGCTGACTATTCTTTTCTCTCACTGTCCCAAGTTATACATTTATAGATGTAGATATATTCGTGTATATGCATTTAAATTAACCCGCTCTGTCTCACTGTGCCAGTTTATATATTTATAATTAGATAGATTCATGTGTACCCAATTATATTAACCCTTGATTTTTCCTCTCTCTCTCTGTCCCAGTTTATATACTTATTGATTTATTTATATTCATGTATATACATTTATACTAATCCCTGATTATTCCTCTCTGACTCACTGTACCAGTTTATATATTTATAGATTAGATATATTCATGGATTTAATTTGTTAAACCCTGATTATTCCTCTCACTGTCCCAGTTTATATATGTATAAAGATATATTCATTTATATACAATAATGTTAATCCCTGAACATTCCCCTCTCTCTCTATCCCAGTTTATTTATTAATTGATAGATATATTCACATATATACATTTGTATTAATCCGATTATTCCCATCTCTCACTCACTGTTCCAATTTTTATATTTATATAGATATATTCATGTATATACATTTATATTAATCCCTGATTATTCCACTCACTCACTGTCCCACCTTATATATTTATAGATATCATCGTAGGTACAGCCCAGAAGGAGGTCATGAGGCCCATCGTGCTTGTGCCAGATCTTCGAAAGAGCTGTCCAATTAGTCCCATTCCCGTGCTGGTTCCCCCACAGCCCTGTAGATTTTTTCCTCCAGTATAGATATATTTATCTGTAGACAATTTTATTAATAACTGACTGTTCCCCCCTCACCCAGTTTCTATATTTATAGATATATTCATGTATATACATTTATATAAATTCCTGTTTATTCCTCTCTCTCACTGTCCCAGTTTATATATTTACATGTATTGATATATTCATGTATATTCATTTATATAAATCCATATTTATTCCTCTCTCTCCTTCTCTGCCGCAGTTCATATATTTATAGCTGTAGATATATTCACGTATATACATTTATATTAACCCCTGATAATTCAGCCAGGACCTTCACTGCTCGTTGTGAGGGGCTCAGTCCCAAACCGGGTTGGATCAGGACAACTCAGCTAAGGCCCGGGATCGAGACTGGGCCTTTCCTGGTGTGCAAGGCGCAGCCTGACACCTATTATTGTTACGAAGGTTCCTCAGACTGTCCCAAGAGGCCGAGCTTCATTCTTCACACAGTCCGGGCACCATATCCAGATTATATAGATGCCTTTCACTGGTCGTACATTCTGCATTTCTATCGCAATCTCAGTCTCGCTTTCTAACATCTCCCCACACTTCAGCTGACTGTCGTCAATAAGAGGCATCTCGACATACACTTCAGGGTGGGCGAGAGTCAAATATGGAACGGAGAGAACGAGAAACTGCAGCAGAATTAAACCGTGAACAGTTTTTTGTATACAGAATAACAGATACCCGGGAGTGAGTTCCAGGCTGGAATTTAGTCGAGGGGTTCGGGGGGTTTATACATAGAATAACGGTTACCGGGGAGTGAATTACAGGCTGGAATCTAATCGTGGGGTGCGGGGGATTTATATGTAAATAACAGATACCCGGGAGTCAGTTTCAGGCTGGAATCTAATCGAGAGATTCAGAGGGTTCGGGCAGTCGTGAATGGTACCATATAAATGCAATTTCTTTGTTTTCCCTATTGAATCGCTTCACCCTTTGAAACCCTTCAATCTTCCAAAGTCAGGTCAACGAGCTGGGACATAAATGGAAAGGTAAAGACAGTCCCGTGCGGGGTTGTTCACGGGACACGCAAACCATGGACCTTTTTGTGAACCTTTGCTCGCTAAGATCCTCCCCTGCATGAATAGCTTCCATTTACTCCGTCTCACAAGAGGCCACAGATGGACGGCCATCTCTAGTCTGAACAACTTGCATTTATACAGCGATTTTAACGTAGTAAAACATCCCAAGGCGCTTCACAGGGACGATTATCAAACCAAATTTGACAACGAGCCAGATAAGGAGATATTAGGACAGCTGACAAAAAGAGTGAAAGAGGTAGGTTATAAGGAGCATTGTAAAGGAGGAGAGATAGACGGAAAGCTTAAAGGAACGGATTTCAGAGCTTAGGGCCTAAGCAGCTGAAGACACAGCCGCCAATGGTGGAGCAATTAAAACCGTGGAGGCGCAAGAGGCCAGAATTGGAGGAGCGCAGAGGTTGTGGAGGGTCTTCGGTTGTAGGAAGTTTCAGAGATAGGGAGGGGACAAGTAACATGGAGATATTTGAACAAGAGGATGAGGATGTTAGGGTTGGAAGAGGTGACAGAGATCGCGAGGGGGCGAGGGCCGTGGACGGATTTGAAAAGGAGGATGAGGATTGTAAAATGGAGGCGGTGCCCGACCAGGGCCCAATGCAGTAAAAGACGATGAGCCGCACCCCCAGGAGACAGTTTCTCTCGATCTACCCTATCAAATCCTGCAGCCCTTTTTTTGACCGTATCTCAAATCAAAGTTTATTCATATCACTTCAGGAGAGACTACGTTCAGTTCTGGGCACCGCACCTCAAGAAGGTTATATTGGCCCTGGAGGGGTGCAGAGTCGATTCACCAGAATGATACCGGGTCTTAAATGGTTAAATAATGAGAACAGGTTGCATCGACTTGGCTTGTATTTCCTCGAGTATAGAAGATTAAGGAATTGTATTGCAAAGCGTGGAAATTATGTTAAACTTATATAGAACCTTGGTATACCACACTTGGAGCAGTGTGAACGGTTCTGGTCTCCATATTCTCAAAAGGATATAGAAGATCTAGAGAAGGTACAAAAAGGATTTACATGGATGAAGCCAGAACTGAAAGGCTGCACCTCACATATTCCAAACATTGCTTTTGCTGATGTGAAACCTTTCCACTCTTTTAAATCCTTGTGGGGAATATTACTGCAGTTTGAAACAGATATAAACACGGATCGCACAGTCCACACTGCCCCAGAAACAACTCACACAAGCCCCTTTCACAGCGCTCGGGGGCAAAGAACAGGCCCCAGTGAAAGAGATCGATTCCAGAACCAGCTCATTCCCAACACCCACAAAGTGTGGTCATGGGACACACTCGTTCCACACACACACACACACGCACACAGACTGTGCAATCAGGAGATAAGTGTCCTTATATGTAAAAGGGAACGTTTCTCTCCCGTCTGGTACTGTACCGTGTTTCCGTGTCAGCTCCTATACGTGTACAGTACACATTGGGTAAAAGGGAACGATTCACTATGCGATTGCAATGTTCAGTGCAACGATTATTTGAGGGGTTCAGTCACTAAACCAACTGTGCTTTGATAGACATTTTTTACAGTGCTTGACTTTAGTTTAGGGAGGCGGGTACAATCCGTTTCCGGGACACATTCGCCCTGTGAAATATTGAATTTTGATGATAATATGGGGCGTTTGGATTAATATGGGACAAGGTTTAACTGTACTGGACTGAATTGTTTTCTTAAACCAGTCATTGACTGGGTCTTTCAGACCAGGAAGGGAGCTGTTTCTCTCTGTCTCTTTCACTCTCTCTCTCTCTCTCTGTCTCTCCCGAGGGCTGACTCGGAGGCACAAGGAATGATGGACTAATCTCCTGGTCACTGCTGTGAGCAAAAATCCGGTAGAAAAATCATAGGAATGTTAAAAAAAATTAAAAATTAATTGGAATACTTTCGTTTATTAGTGATAAAAATATTGGGGAAAAAAGGCTGTTCGGCCGGGTGATGGGTGAACAGGACTTGATGCTAGTTAGGATACGGGCACAGGAGTTTCAGATGAGCTGCAGTTTACTTAGTGTGGAAGATGGGAGGCCGGCGAAGAGAGCTTTAGAATAGTGTAGTCTGCAGGTGACAAAGGCATGGATGAGGGTTTCAGCAGCAGATGAATTGAGTCAAGGGCGGAGACGGACGATGTTACGGAGCTGGATGTCAGCGGTCTGGGTTATGGAGCGGATATGATATGTTTCTGTGCCTCTCTGCCTATCTCTGTCTCTCTGTCTCTCTCCCTTTATCTGTCTCTCTGTCTGTGTCTCTCTATATATATCTATCACTCTTGGTCTGTCTCTCTATCTCCCTGTCTCTCTTTCTCTCTCTGTCTGTCTCTCTCTCTCTATCTATCTGCCTCTCTCTGCCACTCTCTCTCTGTCTCTGTGTCTCTCTGTCTCTGTCCGAGAGCGAGAGGAGAGTCCGTGAGGTGACCGCGGTGTAAAAGGTGAGTCCGAGAGTGGGAGGAGAGTCCGAGACGTGAGCGCAGTGTAAAAGCAGAGTTCCGAGAGGTGAGCGCAGTTTAAAAGCAGAGTTCCCAGAGGTGAGCGCAGTGTAAAAGGAGAGTCTAGAGAGCGGGAAGAGAGTACGAGAGGTGTACCCTGTGTAAATCTAAGGCAAGTCATGGCAGCAGACCTCGCACCCGTGATATGCACCTCCTGCACTATGTGGGAAGTCATGGACGCTACAGGCGTCCCTGGCGACTATGTGTGCACGAAGTGTGTCCAGCTGCAGCTACTGGCTAACCGCATTTCGGAGCTGGAGCTGCGGGTGCATTCACTGTGGAGCATCCACGATGTTGAGATTATCGTGGATAGCACGTTCAGTGAGGTCGTCACACCGCAGGTAAAGATTAAGCAGGCAGAAAGGAAATGTGAGACTGCCAGGCAGGGTAAAAGGACTAGGCAGGTTGAGCAGGCTATGTACAGTGATATTAATCCCTGATTATTCTTAAATCTCACTCAATGCCCCAATTTATATTTATAGATATAAATATATTCACGTATACACATGTATAATAATCTTTGATTATTCCCCTCTCCCACTCACTGTCCCAGTTTACATGTTTAGAGATAGATTCATGTATAAATATTTATCGTAATCGCTGATTCATCCTCTCACTCACCCACTGTCCCAGTTTATATATTTATAGATGGAGAGATTATCATGTATATACATTTATTTTAATCCCTGATTATTCCCCTCTCTCACACATTGTCCCAGTTTATATATTTATTGATTGAGATATATTCATGTACGTACATTTATATTAATCTCTGATTATCCCGCTCTCTCCCTCACTGTGCCAGTTTATGTATTGACTGATATATATTGATCGAGATACATTTAAAGCAATCCCTTATTATTTCCCCTCTCTCTGTCCCAGAATATGTATTTATAGATATTTATGTGTTCATATATATACTTTGATATTAAGCCCTGATTATTCCCACCTCTCTCTCTCTCACTGTCCCAGTTTTTATATTGATTGATATATATTGATGGAAATACATTTATATTAATCCCTGATTATTCCCGCTCTCTCTGTCCCAATATATATACTTGTAGATATTGATATATTCATGTATATCTATATATATAAATATATATAAATATATATAGATAGATAGATATTAATCCCTGATTTTACCTCCCTCTCTCTCATTGCCCCAGTTTATATATTGATTTGATATATATTGATGGAAATATATTGATTTTGATATCTGATGGTTTCTTTTGATTTTTATTGCCTGTTTCTAGCCTCCTCTCACATCCTTCACTCCCCTTGCAGCAACTTTCTATGAAAGGCTGACCTTTCACCTCCTCTCCAAAAATGGCACTTCCGCATTCAGCCTCCGACCGGAAACTGCAAGCGTGAAAATGAAAGAAGCTGGAGGCTCGCTGTTCCGAGGGCGTCTGCTTTCAGTGTCCGGTGTGAAAACGCCTCATTGCCTCCGTAGTTAAAGTTCCACCCCCCTCCCCCGACATTGATTGGCTGAGATTGGAAATGGCAGATGTGGAGAATGTATTTTAATTCCTGCATTTCTCTTTTATTTGATACCTTGTTTTTGTTTTAATTTGTTCACTGTTTCCAACCCTAATGGATTCCTGTTAGTGTTTTTTTTAATTTTAATTGTTATTTCAATCAACAGCACTAAAAAAACAGGTGATCTGATCATTTATTACATTACTGTTTGTGGGATCTTGCTGTGCGCAATTTGGCGTCCGCGTTTCCCTTCATTACATCAGTGACTGCACTTCAAGAGCTTTTCATTGGCTGTAAAGAGCGTTGGTACGTCCTGAGGTCATGAAAGGCGCGATATAAATGGGAGGTATTTCTTTCTTCTCTCTTTCTTTATTTGTTTCTATCTTTCCCTGGTGCTCATCTTCCCCCTTTTTATGTTTGTTTATCAATTGCTTTACCAGGATAATACCAGAACTTAGAGATTATGCCGATCACGAAAGCTTGAACAGGCTGAGGCTCTTTTCTCCAGAAAACAGAAGACAGAGATAGATATAGAAACAAAGAAACATATAGAATATGAGCAAGAGTAGACCATTCGGCCCTTCGGGCCTGCTCAGCCATTCAAAATGATCATGGCTGATCGTCCAACTCAATACCCTGTTCCCGCTTTTTCCCCATATCCCTTGATTCCTTTAGCATTAAGAAATATATCTATCTCCTTCTTGAATACATTTAATCACTTGGCCTGCATTGCCTTCTGTGGTAGAGAATTCCACAGGTTCACCACCCTCTGAGTGAAGAAATTTCTCCTCATCTCGGTTCTAAATGGCATACCTCGTATCCTGAGACTGCGACACCTGGTTCTGGACTCCCCAGCAATGGGGAGCATCCTCCCTGCATCTAGTCTGTCTATTCCTGTTAGAATTTTATATGTTTCGATAAGATCTCCTCTCATTCTTCTAAACTCTAGTGAATATCACTTCATCTGACGAAGGAGTAAAGCTCCGAAAGCTTGTGATTTCAAATAAGGCCGTTGGACTATAACCTGGTGTTGTGCGACTCCTTACTAGTGAATATAGGCCTAGTCGACCCAATCTCTCCTCATATGTCAGTCCTGCCATCCCAGGAATCAGTCTGGTAAACCTTTGTTGCACTCCCTCCATGGCAAGGACATCCTTCCTCAGATAAGGAGACCAAAACTGAACACAATACTCCAGATGTGGTCTCACCAAGGCCCTGTATAACTGCAGAAAGACATCCCTGCTACTGTACTCAAATCCTCTTGCAATGAAGGCCAACATACCATTCGCCTTCCTAACTGCTTGCTGCACCGGAATGCTCGCTTTCAGCGACTGGTGTACAAGGACACCCAGGTCTCGTTGCACCTCCCCTTTTCCCAATCTATCACCATTCAGATAATAATTTGCCTTTCTGTTGTTACAACCAAAGTGGATAACCTCACATTTATCCACGTTATACTGCCTCTGCCATGTTCTTGCCCACTCACCCAACTTGTCTAAATCACATTGGAGCCTCTTTGCATCCTTCTCACAGCTCACATTCCACGCCAGCATTGTGTCGTCTGCAAACTTGCAAATGTTACATTTAGTTCCCTCATCCAAATCATTGATATATATTGTGAATAGCTGGGGCCCAAGCACTGATCCCTGCGGTACTCCACTAGTCACTGCCTGCCACCCGGAAAAAGACCCGTTTATTCCTATTCTCTGTTTCCTGTCTGTCAACCAATTCTCAATCCATGCCAGTATATTCCCTCCAATCCCATGTGCTTTGATTTAGCATACTAACCTCTTGTGTGGGACCTTATCAAAAGCCTTCTGAAAATCCAAGTACACCACATCCACTGGTTCTCCCCTATCTATTCTATTAGTTACATCCTCAAAAAACTCCAGTAGATTTGTTAAGCATGATGTCCCTTTCGTAAACCCATGCTGACTTTATCCAATCCCGTTAATGCCTTCCAAGTGTTCTGTTATCGCATCTTTTATAATAGACGCGAGCATTTTCCCCACTACTGATGTTAGGCAAACTGGTCTGTAATTCCCTGATTTTCTCTGCCTCCTTTTTTAAATAGTGGGGTTACATTTGCCACCTTCCAATCTGTAGAAGCTGTTCCAGCGTCTATATAATTTTGGAAGATGATCACCAATACATCCAATATTTCCAGGGCCACTTCCTTTAGTACTCGGGTATATCGATTATCAGACCCTGGGGATTTGTCAGCTGTTAGACCTATTAATTTCCCGAGCACTATTTTTTACTAATACTGGTTTCCTTCAGTTCCTCCCTCTCACCAGACCCTTGGTTCCCTAACATTTCTGGGAGGTTATTTGTGTCCTCCTTTGTGAAGGCAGAAACAAAGTACATGTTTAATTATTCTGCCATTTCTTTGTTCCCCATTATAATTAACTCCATTTCTGACTGTACTGGACCTACATTTGTCTTCACTAATCTTTTTCTCTTGACATATTTATAGAAGCTTTTACAGTCAGTTTTAAAGTTCCCTGCTAGTTTACTCTCAAACTCTATTCTTCCCCTCTTAATCAATCTCCTTGTTCTGCTTTGCTGAATTCTGAACTGGTCGCAATCTTCAGGCTTGCCGCTTTTTCTGGCAATGTTATATGTCTCCTCTTTGGATCGAATACTATCCCTAATTTCTTTTGTAAGCTAAGGTTGAGCCACCTTTCCTGTTTTAATTTTGCGCCAGACAAGAATGAATAATTGTTGTAATTCCTGCACATGTTCTTTAAATATTAGCCATTGCCTATCCACCGTCATACCTTTTAGTAAAGTTTCCCAATCTATCATAGCCAACTCGTATCTCATACTTTCGTAATTTCCTTTATTTAGATGCAGGACCCTAATTACGGATTCAAATACTTCACTCTCCAACTTAATGAGTAATTCAATCAATTTATGGTCGCTCCTCCATAAGGGACCCCGCACAACAAGATTGTTAATCCTTTCTCATTGCAAAATACCCAGTCTAGGTTCGCCTGTTCTCGAGTTGGTTCCTCAACGTATTTGTGTAGAAAACAATCACGTACACATTCCAGGAATTCCTCCCCCACAGTATTATTGTTAATTTGGTTTGACCAATCTATATTTAGATTAAAGTCACCCATGATTATAGTTGTAACCTTCTTGCATGCGTCTCTAATTTCCTGTTTAATGCCCTCCCCTACATCTCCACTACTGTTTGGGGGCCTATAGACAACTCCCATCAATGTTTTATGGCCCTTGGTGTTTCTTAGCTGCAATCATACAGATTTCACATTGCTATTTTACGAGCCAATATCTTTCTTCACTATTTCATTGATTTCGTCCTTTACTAACAACGCTAACCCACCTCATTTCCCCTTTTGTCTGTCCTTCCTAAATATTGATTACAACGGAATGTTCAGTTCACATCCTTGGTCATCCTGCAGCCATGTCTCCGTAATCGCAATTATATCATAACCGTTAATGTCTATCTGCACTGTTAATTCATCTAGCTTATTGCGAATGCTCCGCGCATTAATACACAATGCCTGTATACTTGTCTTTTTCAGATTGCTAGTCATCTTAGTTTTATTTTGCACTTTGGCCCTATTTGTTTTCGCCCTTGTTTTCTCTGCCTTCCACTATTGCTTCTTCCCTTTCTGTCATTTCTTTCTATCCATGTTTCCCCCTCCTCTGTTTCCTGCTCAGGTGCCCATCCCCCTGCCATTCTAGTTTGAAACTCCCCCAACAGCATTAGCAAACACCTTTACCCAGTAAACTAGCAGAGAATGAGCACAGACCAGGGATCAGGGCATTTACCAAATAAACTATCAGGGAACCAACACAGACCAGGGCTAAAGGCCTGTACCCAGTAATCCCTCAGCGAATCAGTACAGACCAAGGATCAGGACCTTTAACCAGTAAACGATCAGAGAATCAGCACAGACCAGGGATCAGGGACTGTCCCCAGTAAACGATCAAGGAATCAACACAGACCAGGTATCAGGCACTTACAAATTGCCGATAAAATTTATTTGCATAATCATAAACATATAATCATTAATAAACCAGCATAATTGGGCAGCGTAATAGAACGTAATCATTTTTTTAAATTTTCTTACCATTGAAAATAATTGCTTGATGTATTTAGTGGAGCTAACATCTATATTAATACATCTATAAATGGCTTTTATCACCAAACATAAACATTTTCAATTAGCGTTTCAAGTCCTCCACCTGAGAGTAAACTTGTTTATAATCACTGAATAGGATTTAAACAATTATATTGAACCATTTATTTGTTTCATTGATGTACACTAGTCAGTTTCTTAATAAATTAATATTTTTTGATGGGAAGTACATTTTAAAACGTCCTCACTATTGCCTGCGTCCCGAAGAAAACGAGTACAATTTGAAGGGCTTCCCGAACCAGCGCAATCGGTGGAATCTCATAATGTCGATCTGGGGATCTGGTCAATTCTATGGGCGGGACCTGATCCCGGACAATTCAATCTTCAACCAGTGGAAAAGATGGCTGAAAATAGCAACCTAAGTGGTTTTGGGTGCAACTCACTGACGTTAAAATTCTTGCGATCTTTTGCATTGATTCGGACGATTCCACCCAGATTGAACTCATATTACTGGCGTTAACAAACGCAAACTCGTACCCGATATTTTACATTTTCCGAACTAATCCACCCTAATAACCCCACTCTCCCACTCTAACTCTGTATCTGTTTCATTCCAGAGGGCACAACTCTAAAAGGGTTACAGGAACAGAGTGACCTGGGGGTATATGCGCACAAATCGTTGAAGATGGCAGGGCAGGTTGAGAAAGCGGTTAAAAAAGCATACGGGATGCTGGGCTCTATGACTAGAGGCAAGAGTACAAAAGTATAAAGGTCATGATGAACCTTTAGAAAACACTGGCTCTGCCATAACTGGAGTGTTGTGTCCGGTTCGGGCACTGCACTTTAGGAAAGATGTAAAGGCCTTAGAGAGGGTGCAGAAGAGATTTACTGGAATGATTCCAGGGGTGAGGGACTTTAGTTACGTGGATAGACGAGAGAAGCAGGGGTTGTTCTCCTTGGAACAAAGAAAGCAGGGCAAAGACCAAGGGAAGTCGAGATTAAACTGCAGTTATTTCAATGCAAGAAGTCTGATGGGCAAGGCAGATGAACTCAAGGCATGGATGGGTACATGGGACTGGGATGTTATAGCTATACTGAAACATGGCTAAGGGAGGGGCAGGACTGGCAGCTCAATGTTCCAGGGTACAGATGCTATAGGAAAGATAGAGCAGGAGGTAAGAGAGTAGGGGGAGTTGCGTTCTTGATTCGGGAGTACATCATGGCAGTAGTGGGAGGGGATATATCCGAGGGTTCGCCCACAGAGTCTATAATGGGTAGAACTGAAAAATAAGAAGGGAGAGATCACTTTGATAGGATTGTACTCCAGACCCCCAAAGAGTCAACGGGAAATTGAGGAGCAAATATGTAAGGAGATTACAGACAGCTGCAAGAAAAATAGGGTGGTAATAGTAGGGGACTTTAACTTTCCCAACATTGACTGGGACAGCCATAGCATTAGGGGCTTGGATGGGGAGAAATTTGTTGAGTGTATTCAGGAGGAATTTCTCATTCAGTATGTGGATGGCCCGACTAGAGAGGGGGCAAATCTTGACCTCCTCTTGGGAAATAAGGAAGGGCAGGTGACAGAAGTGTTAGTGAGGAATCACTTTGGGACCAGTGATCATAATTCCATTAGTTTTAAGATAGCTATGGAGAATGATAGGTCTGGCCCAAACATTAAAATTCTAAATTGGGGAAAGGCCAATTTTGATGGTATTAGACAGGAACTTTCAGAAGTTGATTGGGAGAGTCTGTTGGCAGGCAAAGGGACGTCTGGTAAGTGGGAGGCTTTCAAAAGTGTGTTAACCAGGGTTCAGGGTAAGCACATTACTTATAAAGTGAAGGGCAAGGCTGGTAGAAGAAGGGAACCTTGGATGACTCGGGAGATTGAGGCCCTAGTCAAAAAGACGAAGGAGGCATATGACATGCAGAGGCAGCTGGGATCAAGTGGATCCCTTGAAGAGTATAGTGATTGCCGGAGTAGAGTTAAGAGAGAAATCAGGAGGGTAAAAAGGGGACATGAGATTGCTTTGGCAGATAAGGCAAAGGAGAATCCAAAGAGCTTCTCCAAATACATAAAGGGCAAAAGAGTAACTAGGGAGAGAGTAGGGCCTCTTAAGGATCAACAAGGTCATCTATGTGAGGAACCACAAGAGATGGGTGAGATCCTAAATGAATATTTCACATCGGTATTTACGGTTGAGAAAGGCATGGATGTTAGGGAAGTTGGGGAAATAAATAGTGATGTCTTGAGGAGTGTACATATTACAGAGAGGGAGGTGCTGGAAGTCTTAACGCGCATCAAGGTAGATAAATCTCCGGGACCTGATGAAATGTATCCCAGGACGTTATGGGAGGTTCGGGAGGAAATAACTAGCAGAGTTATTTGAATCATCGACAGCTACAGGTGAGGTGCCTGAAGATTGGAGGGTAGCAAATGTTGTGCCTTTGTTTAAAAAGGGCGGCAGGGAAAAGCCTGGGAACTACAGACCGGTGAGCCTGACATCTGTAGTGAGTAAGTTGTTATCGGGTATACTGAGAGTCAGCATGGTTTTGTGAGAGGAAAATCATGTCTCACGAATTTGATTGAGTTTTTTGAAGGGGTAACCAAGAAGATAGATGAGGGATGTGCAGTAGACGTGGTCTACATGGACTTTAGAAAAGTCTTTGACAAGGTACCGCATGGTAGGTTGTTACATAAGGTTAAATCTCACGGGATCCAAGGTGAGGTCGCCAATTGGATACAAAATTGGATTGACGACAGAAGACAGAGGGTGGTTGTAGATGGTTGTTTTTCAAACTGTGTCCTGTGACCAGTGGTGTGCCTCAGGGATCGGTGCTGGGTCCGCTGTTATTTGTTATTTATATTAATGATATATTAATGATTTGGATGAGAATTTAGGAGGCATGGTTAGTAAGTTTGCAGATGAACCAAGATTGGTGGCATTGTGGACAGTGAAGAAGGTTATCTAGGATTGCAATGGGATCTTGATAAATTGGGCCAGTGGGCCGATGAATGGCAGATGGAGTTTGATTTAGAAAAATGTGAGGTGATGCATTTTGGTAGATCGAATCGGGCCAGGACTTATTCAGTTAATGGTAGGGCGTTGGGGAGAGTTATAGAGCAAAGAGATCTAGGAGTGCAGTTTCATAGCTCCTTGAAAGTGGAGTCACAGGTGGATAGGTTAGTGAAGAAGGCATTTAGCATGCTTGGTTTCATTGGTCAGAACATTGAATACAGGAGTTGGGATGTCTTGTTGAAGTTGTACAAGACATTAGTTAGGCCACACTTGGAATACTGTTTACAGTTCTGGTCACCCTATTATAGAAAGGATATTATTAAACTAGAAAGAGTGCAGAAAAGATTTACTAGGATACCACCGGGACTTGATTGTTTGACTTATAGGGAGAGGTTGGATAGACTGAGACTTTTTTCACCTGGAGAGTAGGAGGTTTCGGGGTGATCTTATAGAAGTCTATAAAATAATGAGGGGCACAGATAAGGTAGATTGTCAAAATCTTTTCCCAAAGGTAGGGGAGTCTATAACGAGGGGGATAGATTTAAGGTGAGAGGGGAGAGATACAAAAGGGTCCAGAAGGGCAATTTTTTCACTCAAAGGGTGGTGAGTGTCTGGAACGAGCTGCCAGAGGCAGTAGTAGAGGCGGGTACAATTTTGACTTTTAAAAAGCATTTGGACAGTTGCGTGGGTAAGATGGGTATAGAGGGATATGAGCCAAGTGCAGGCAATTGGGACTAGCTTAGTGGCATAAAGTGGGCGACATGGACATGTTGGGCCGAAGGGCCTGTTTCCATGTTGTAAACTTCTATTATTCTATGATTCTATGAAAGAAGTTTGCGATGATATTTGATAGAGGTATTTTAAATCATGAAGGGTCTGGACAGAGTAGATAGAGAGAAACTATTCCCATTGGCGGAAGAATCAGGACCAGAGGACATAAATTTAGGGTGATTGGCAAAAGAACCAAAGGTGACATGAGGAAAAACTTTTTACACATTGCGAGTGGTTATGATGTCGAATGCACTGGCCGCGGTGGTGGTGGAGGCAGCTTCAATCATGGCCTTCGTAAGGTAACTGGATAAGTATTTGAATGGAAAAAAATGCAGTGCTACGGGGTAGGGCGGGGGAATGGGACTAGCTTAATTGCTCTTACATAGACCCAGCGCAGACTAGATGGGCCGAATGACCTCCTTTCGTAGTGTAACCTTTCTATGTTTCTCTGAATCTATGCTTCTATTCTCTATATGCTTGCATCTCTCTGTCTCATTCTCCTCCTCGCTCTCATGCTCTTTGCCTCATTGTTATTTCTTTCTGTCACTCTGTCTCTTTCTCTCTATCACCCTCTTTCATTCTCTCTCTCTCGTTCTAACTCTCTCATATATATATATATATATATATATATATATGAGAGAGTTAGAGGGTGATATATGAATATATATATATATATATATATATCACCCTCTTTACCTCTTTAACTCTCTCTCATTCTATGCACTTCTGAGAAGGTATAATAAAGCAAAATGGTTAAGCTCTGGAGCAAACTGATTTGAATTTGATTTGTAATCTTATATTCATTTGTGGCATAGCTCAGCTGAATTCAACATTAATGTGTGTACAAGAGTCACGTGTATCCTTTCTGTACAGTATGTGTGTGTGTGTGTGTGTGTGTGTGTGTATGTGTTTCAGTGTCACTGGTCCCATAACATAATCAAGGGGTCACGCTCGCAGCCTGCCTCCCCCTTCCTCGGTGCCCCTTGTGTCTCAGTGTCCTGATTCCATAACGTAACTCAGGGATCCACGTCGCTGCCTGTTCCCCCTCCCCCTGTGTCCCATGTGTTTCAGGCTCTACTGGTCCTGTAACATAACCCAGGGATCGCCCACTCCGAGTCTGTCTCACCAACACCCTGTGCCCCTGTCTGTCTCAGGGTCTCCTGGTCCAATAACGTAATCCTGTCGTCTGTTTATCTGTCTGTCTGTCTCTGTCATTCTGTCTCTCCATTTATGCAGGGTGCACCCATTCTGATCAGACCCACAGCAGCGACCGTGATTGCCAGGTTTGTCCATTTCGCTATAGTTGCAGGGCGGCCATTTAGTTGAAGTCCAGCTGAGCCCTTTAATGCTGTCTTTTTGAGCAACAATTCATGTGTTGTCTGCAGAACAAAACGAAACTCATTACGTCGGATTATCAATAAAATATGTCAGAATCAGATGTAAAATTGTTTCCGGGCTCGGTGCTGCGAATATAAAATGTCCTTTCCATCCAGTGGGAAGTGTAGGGGATAGAATGTGAAATGGGATTTAGTTCTAGTGATTGAAACCCTTCAGCTCTTTCTATAATTTAAGTAATTTAACAATTAGAATCAATGGGTATTTCACCGCGTTCTTCAGCTCCTCTCTGAATTTAGTCTGGGTCAGAACATAAATGCACGTGTTTGTGCAGGAACTGAGAATCTGCAGCATTCCTGCTGCGTATTCTGTGATATAAAGAGGGTCAGTGTAGGAGTTAGAATAGCGGTTTGTAATTCGCTGATAGATGTAAAATACAACCTGTGTCACCCATAACAATATAAAACTGCCCGATATACTGAAGAGTAAAATGATTGATTTATTTCGGTTCTCCATCTCTGGATCCTTGTGATTCTCTCCATTGCTGCGGCTCCGGAGTCCCCTGCGGACTCGACTGGACACTAAAATACGTCTGACCGTCAGAACCTTGAGCAGCAAAATCAGAAAGAACGGGACACAAGGAGTTAAAATGCGGTGAAACAGCTCAAATGCGGCCCATATGGGGGAAGTATTGCAACTCGGTTTCGTCACACAAAACCAGGGAACATTTTGAATTATAAAGTAAGGTTTATATCTGAAGTACCAGGGGAGACTCTCTAAACAGCCCAACCCACTCACTGTTCCGAGAACCACAACCGCCGTTTTCTCGGTGCAATATTTTGTTTTCAGCTTCTCACAACAAATGGCCACAAATCGATAAAAAGTAAAAGCGACTGTGAGCCAGACGGAAACCTCCGTGATTGCAAAAACCAGGAAGGCAACGAGACTACACACTGGAGTAATGATCAGGAATGAACCTGGGAAAAAAAACACAGTCATCCACCTTAATATCGGATCAGTGATAACGACCAGGAGATCGGCCACTGCCATTCCCACCAGGTAGCGAGTGATACATTTGGAGAGTCCGCACTTTCCTCGAGACAGGATCACAATCGCCACCAAGTTAACTATAAGAGAGAGGAAAGGAAGCAGAGAAATCATCATCGGGCCTGGAGCCAAAGCAGCAGTTTGAGATGTTGTGGGGTGAAATTTTTAACTTTGTTGCTGCATCGAAGGGTGGAAACTGATTCATTGACCTGGGCAGCGCTTTCGGGCAGAGAAATGTTTTTAAACACAATGATCAATAATGAATAGGGAAATCAATACAGAAATTGAATAAAGTGAGCACAGGATCAACTGGAAGGGTTGAGTGAGGGCGCAGTGACGGTGGGGAAGGAGAAGTGGTTTTACTGAGCGGGAATCTAGCGGATCAAAGCCGGATTTGGGCTCCAGGCGGACGGAGAAAGCAGCGAAGGGTCGGGAAGGTGAGGGGACAGGGGGAGGTGCAGCTGATTTGTTGCTCTCGGTTAAGAGATCCGGTAGGGGCTGGCACTAAATGGGGAAAGGCAGCTGGAAACCGAGCCAGTGAGTGAGGTTGGGAGGGAGGCAAGGAAAAGGAGATGTCGGAGCTGGAGGGAGTCAGGAGTTTGGGAAAGCGTATCAACTGAAGCAGCGGGTGAGGAGACCGAGGATTCAATGCAGTGGGAGGAGAGGCTGAGATTCACCGGGAGAGACTGCAGCAGAGTCTCAGATGAAATCTAACCTATAGGTCCCACTAACACAATCCAATCAATAAATTCAACCATTGATTTATGTGGTTATTGTTGACAGGGAACAGCTCGTTGGGAATAATATGAGATCAATACATTTTATTTCCACATTCAATTTAAATTTAATTAATGCATTAAAGAAATCAGCCTCGTGCTTTATAGAATTAAGCTGACACATCGCTTTCAGAATAGAGTATCCTAATAATTCATAACGTTCAAGAAATGACTGAGTCTATTCTTTAAATACATTTCAATTATGTTTATTTATTCAGTCAGTAAATAAGTAAAAGGAACATTCACCTAAACAGACTGAGGACCTGATAGCGATAAACACACCCGGCGAGAGTACAATAAAACTCACAATCTGACAACATCCTAATAACACCTTCAAGTCACATTTCCTCTAATTAATTGTACTAGAAGTTTCAGCAGTTCATTCCGGTTAATTATTCACCCTGCTGCTACTTCCTCTCGCTCTCTCTCCCTTCTTCTTTGTCTCTATCTCTCTCCCTCTGTGTCTCTCTCCCTCTCTCTATTTCAGTGTCTCTCTTTCACTTTCTCTCTATGAATCTGTCTCTTCCTGTCTCTCTTTCTCTTTGTCTACCTGTCTCATTTCCGTCTCTCTGTCACACTCTCTCTCTCTGTATCTCTCTATCTGTCTCTCTCTCTTTCTGTGTCTCTGACACTCTGTCTTTTTCTCACGGTCCTTCTCTCACTCCCTCTTGTTTTCCTTCTCCGTCTTTTTCTCTATCGCTTCTCTCAATCTGTGCTCATTCCCAACTCTGTTTCTCATTTCCCCTTTTAACATCCTATTCAACACTAACATCCTGCGCCTTCAATCTCTTCACCAGCCCCATGTTCCAACGATTCTATTCCAGCGTCAGTTTATTAAATGGTGAAGCCTCTGTGAATAGTTTAATGTTTCTACAGATCATCCGGGTCTCCACCTGTTCAGCTACACTGTTCACTTCATCTACAATTCATGAAATAAACAGAATCGAATGCCTGTTTCGGACGCACCTCAAAATAATTGAAATTCCTTCTCCTGTAATTATAAAGTACAGCGTTAGATGGCGGCATTGTTCAATTAACAAAACGCCCACATCTCCGCTGCTGCTTATAATCTACAGATAAATAGGAGGGCTCCTGGCTCCAACAGATACAGTGAAAACTGATATAACATAACCTCAAAACATTGCATTTAACAGTGAATTCACCCACAGTGAATCAGAGAAGGAAATGGGAAAGTATCAGTTGCAAACTCAGTTCAGTAGCCAGACATCTGAAGCGGCGTCAGATACACACACAATGAAATAATATTTAATGACAGTACATTAAAGATATAATGCAATTGTTTCAAGGCCGAACGTTTAGAATTTAAGAACATTCCATTTTTCGACAATACAATACAGAGAATAATCCAGCAACAATCTCAGGGTTCGATTTACAAAGTACATTACAGAAATAATGTAACGCCGACAAGACCAAAAAAGCAGAGACAATATATCAACTGATAGAACAGAACAGGTGACTGTGTAAAACATGATGGGTGAAAAAAGTGCAAAGTACAGCAGCACAGTTAACACTGATTTACACCATTAACAGCTGAGAAAACAGCTTACCCGGAACTCCAACGGCTGCAAGAACAGGATAATAAATTCGTTGTATCTGATAGATTACGGGATATTCCATTTCTGTGAGAAACACTGACGTCTGTTAGCCTAGAAATCACAGCTCCGGCAGGTACTGTGGGCTGATTAATTCCAACGATTCCTGATTTATACAGGGGATAAGTCTCCACTGACCCGGTTATACTCCTGATCATTGCTTTTATTTCCAGTCATTGGAACAAACACATTATATCAGCAGTTTTTACTCCAATGTAAATAACGACGTGGACATAACACAAACACCTCAAAGTCCAGGACATTATCTTAATCAGATCTCTCTCACGAATAAAGTTACAAGCTGTGCTCATACAGGACTGATCCAACAATAATGAGCGGCTTCATTTACAGTTTTCATCTTATTTTGTTGACCATATTGACTCCTGCCGATTCATTTGAAATTTATACCGATTTCTCCGCAGTGTACACTGAATCCAAAGACACAAACACACCCATTTCACTCTGTACCCGAAGTTTACCAGTTAAAATAGGAATTTTGAGTCTCTGACAGAAGGACAGGTAAAGAGCAGGTTCAGGATTGTAGCCGAGAAATGACTGTGGATGATATTAGGGGACGGACACTGAACGAGTTTCGTTGCCATTCCTCTCTCCGTTGTTTCACTGCAGATGTTTCCCCGTTTATTCTACATTTGATTCATGGCTCCAGTAAAATTTGCCCCGTGTGCTGATCTCATGACCCGATTTGACATCCGTCACAAAGGCCCCGTGCTTCCCTCACACGGCTTCATTCCTTCCTCAGCCCATTGCCAGTGAAACCCTCATCAATGCCTCTGTCCCCTCCACACTCCATTGCTGCAGTTCACTCCAGGCCAGCCATCCATCCACCACCTTCTGACCTACGCCTGCTCTTGCTCGGCCTCACTGACCCTCACTGACTCTCAGTTCCCCATCACCTTACAATTAAAATTCTCATTCCTGAGTTGAAATCCCTTCATGGCCCAGCCCTCTGCATCCACCTCCCCTCCTCCACGCATAAAATGACAGAATCATAAAGCACAGTAGGAGGCCATTCGACCCATCGTGCCTGTGGTGGCCCTTTGAAAGTGCTATCGAATTAGTCGCACACCCCTGCAATTGTTCCATAGCCCTGCAAATTTCCCCACACACAAACAGAAAACCTGTTTTCTTTACAGAGACAGGAGATGGGATTGTTCAATGGAGATGGACGATTTGTTCAATTCAATAGGGTGAGAATTAGATTGAGTCCCTCACTTCAACACAGGCTTGAAGCTGTTTACAGTGAACAGCCTGAGATACTGAAAAGGTTAAACAATGTCTGAGAAACATCAAAATGAAAAAATACATAAAAGAACAGGAGATGGGAGAACATAGAAAACCTGAGGCCCAGAGCAGAGGGAAGGAAGGTGTCAGCATCGATTCTATTTCTGCATCTATTGTGTATTGGGAGCAGATTCTGTTAAACTTTAGTTCCTTAAATGCCGTCGCCGGGCAGTGTTGGATGTGCCGGGGTAGCTGGGGTGCTTGGGCCACAGGAGGAGGCGGAGTCAGGTTGTGAGGGGACACAGGCGTGCTTACCCAACAGGGAGAGGGAGAGATAGGCTGCGAGGGGTAACTGGGGTGCTTGGATCACAGGGGGATGGGAGACAGGCTGTGAGAGGACTCGGGTGACATTATACGGCCAGTGACACTGAGAGACACACGTTGAACAGTCAATGACACATGTCCCGTGTATGTGCTGATCCGTTTGTGACATTTTTATTCTACCAAATCAAACATTCCTCCATATGACAGAAAGTGTCCGTGAATCATTCCCTTTTATCCACTGTGCACTGAACATGCGCAGGAGCTGGCACTGAGACACACGCGAGCCGCACAGTACCAGACGGGAGTGAATTGTTCCCATTAACTACTGCGTACTGTACATGTACAGGGGCTGACACTGAGACACTCATGGGTAGTACAGTATGCATAAGAACAAAAGAAATAGGTGCAGGACTAGACCATACGGCCCCTCGAGCCTGCTTCTCCAATCGATAAGATCATGGCTGATCTTCGACCTCAAATCCACTTTCCCGCCCGATCCCAATGTCCCTTGATTCCCGTAGAGTCCACAATCTATCCATCTCAGCCTTGAACATGCTCAATGACTGCGCATCCACGGCCCTCTGGTTGAGAGAATTCCAAAGATTCACAATCCTCTGAATGAAGAAGTTCCTCCTCATCTCACTCCGAAATGGCCGAACCCTGATCCCTTTGCAGCCTCTTTTTGTCCTCCTCACAGCTTACTTACCCACCCAGCTTTGTATCGTCAGCAAACTTGGATACATTACACTCCTTCCCTTCATCATGGGGGTTGAAGTAGGGAATTGTACAGAGCATCCTTGAGACCTCACCTGCAGTACTGTGTACAGTTTTGTTCTCCTTATCTAAGGAAATATACTTGCCTTCGAGGCGGTACAACGAAGGTTCACTAGATTGATTCCTGGGATGAGAAGGTTGTCCTGTGAGGAGAGATTGAATAGAATGGGCCTATACTCTCTGGAGGTAGAAGAATGAGAGGTGATCTCAATAAAACAAACACGATTCTGAGGTGGCTTGACAGGGTAGATGCTGAGAGCTTTTTTTCCCCCCTGGCTGGTGAGTCCAAGAGATAAGGACTTAGAGGCATAGTATCAGGATAAGGGGTCGGCCATTTAGGACTGAGATGAGGAAGAATTTCTTTACTCAGAGGGTTTTGAATCTTTGGAAATCTCTACCCCAGAGGGGTATGGACGATGAGTCTTTTAGCATATTGAAGGCTGAGTTAGATAAATGTTTGGGCTCAAGGGGAGTGAGGTCATAGCGGGGCCGGGTGGAAAAGTGGAGTTGAGTTCGAAGATCAGCCATGATTTTATCGAATGGCGGAGCAGGCTCGAGGGACGAATAGAATCATAGAAAGGAAGGAGGCCATTCGGTCCATCGCGTCCGTGCCGGCTCTATGCAAGAGCGAACCAGCTAGTCCCACTCCCCCGCCTTATCCCCGTAGCCCTGCATATTTTTTCATTGCAATTACTTCTCTACTTCCCTTTTGAAGGCCATGATTGAATCTGCCTTCACCACCCCCTCGGGCAGTGCATTCCAGGTCCTAACCAATCTTTGCATAAAGAAGTTTTTCCTCATGTCACCTATGATTTTTTGCCGATCACCTTAAATTTATGCCCGCTGGTTCTTGAACCTTCCGCCAATGGGAACAGTTTCTCTCTACCCATTCTGTCTAGACCCTTCCTTATCAAATCTCCTCGCAAACCTTCTCTGTTCCAAGCAGAACAATCCCAGCATCTCCGGTCCATCCACGTAATTTAAATCCCTCATCCCTGAAATCATTCCAGTAAATCTCATTGGCACCCTCTCTCAGGCCTTCACATCCTTCCTAAAGTGCAGTGCCCAAAACTGGACACAATACTCCAGTTGTGGCCGAACCATTATTTGATAAAGGTTCATCATGACTTCATTGCTTTTGTACTCTATTCCTCAATTTATAAAGCCCAGGACCCTGTATGCTTTTTTAACTGCTTTCTCAACCTGCCCTGCATTAGGGCTAGGATTAGGGATTTGTGCACAGGTATCCCCAGATCGCTCTGTTCCCGTACCTTTTTTAGAATTGAGCCCTCTAGTTTATATTGCCTCTTCTCATTTTTGCTACCGAAATGCATCACCTCGCATTTTTCTCCGTTAAACTTCATCTGCCACGTGTCTGCCCATGCCACCAGCATGTCCATATCCTCTTGAAGTCTATCACTATACTCCTCACTGTTCACTACCCTTTCAAGTTCTGAGTTGCCTGCAAATTTTGAAATTTTGCCCTGTACTCCCAAGTCCAAATCATTAATATATATCAAGAAAATCAGTGGTTCCAGCATCGACCCCTGGGGAACACCACTGTACACTTCCCTCCAATCGAAAAACAACCGTTCATAGAATCATAGAATCATAGAAGTTACAACATGGAAACAGGCCCTTCGGCCCAACATGTCCATGTCGCCCAGTTTATAACACTAAGCTAGTCCCAATTTCCTGCACTTGGCCCATATCCCTCTATACCCATCTTACCCATGTAACTGTCCAATTGCTTTTTAAAAGACAAAATTGTACCCGCCTCTACTACTGCCTCTGGCAGCTCGTTCCAGGCACTCACCACCCTTTGAGTTAAAAAATTGCCCCTCTGGACCCTTTTGTATCTCTCCCCTCTCACCTTAAATCTATGCCCCCTCGTTATAGACTCCCCTACCTTTGGGAAAAGATTTTGACTATCTACCTTATCTGTGCCCCTCATTATTTTATAGACTTCTATAAGATCACCCCTGAACCTCCTATTCTCCAGGGAAAAAAGTCCCAGTCTGTCTAACCTCTCCCAATAAGTCAAACCATCAAGTCCCGGTAGCATCCTAGTAAATCTTTTCTGCACTCTTTCTAGTTTAATAATATCCTTTATATAATAGGGTGACCAGAACTGTACACAGTTCTGGTCACCCTATTATAGAAAGGATAGTAGTTCACTACTACTCTGTTTCCTGTCACATAACCAATTATGTAATCCATGTTGCTATTGCCCCCTTTATTCCATGGGCCGCAAACTTATTAATAAGCCTACCACGTGGCACTTCATCAAACGTTTTTGGAAAATCTAAATGCATTGCCCTCATCTACCCTTTCTGTTATCTTATCAAAAAACTCTATCAAGTTGGCTGAACATGATTTGCCTTTGACAAATCCGTGCTCGTTTTCCCTAATTAATCCACGCTCGTCCAAGTGACTGTTAATTCTTTCCCGGATTATCGTTTCCACAAGTTTCCCCACCATCGATATTAAACTGACTGGCCTCTTGTTGCTGGTATTCTACTCCAGCTTCTATGTCTTATGTTCTTATATTCTTAAATGAAAGATAGGAACACAGAGTCTGCAGCTGAACACAAAGGGCACAACTACACATATAGGTATCCTTCTCTCATTTCAAAGTAATCTCTTCATAGCTATCAAAGTCCACTGTTGAGAAGATGCCCTTGAATTGCTGGCTGGTATCCGTGGACCTTTCACTTGCCATCGCGGACTGCTGCTCGAGAGATCAGCGCATGGAACAAATGGCAAATACAGTCAACTCAAATTGGAATGACACCATGGGAAAAGAACTCGACGACCCACAGAACTCACACCCGGATGTCCTGACAAAGGGTTTCCTTTCACATTCCGAGTCAGAGTGATTTAGCAAGCTTCTGTGAAATAAGGATTGTGGAGTGAGCACGCAACAGTGATTAGGACAGACAGCTTCAATAGACAAGACAGCAAGGAAAGGCTTGAGGGGCTTTGCCACAATCTTCCAGTCAGCGGAGAGCCTAACCATTGAGCGGGAAGTCCGTAATCGGCTGTGAGGGAAATTAGGGGTATTACGGTCATGGGGCCGCGATCGGTGCGGATCGGAATGTTGATTAGAGGCGGAAATGTGCACACGGTTTCCTGCCTGCCATTTTGGGGGCTCAGGAGACGGCGTAGCAGCTGAAGAGCGAGCATTACGCTGCCAAATTAACCCATAATCGAGTCCGGAGCTAACAAAGGCATCAATGTGCGATTTCAGTGGCAGATGGGCTGAGGTGAAATAAGAGCAAGGGAAAGCAATGTGACGGAGATGAGGCTGGGTGGCCTTTGAGATGGACGGAATTGATGCTGTGAGGCTGCACTGTCTGGAAATGGTCCCACTTTACCCTCACTTCGACAGGATCACAGCGGATTTCACTGGCCAGCTGGCTTAGGTTACCCAGAGACCATGATCAAGCTGGAGAGCTGTGTTCAGTCCCGCAGGAGACCATGATCAAGCTGGAGAAATGTGTTAAGTACCGCAGGAGATCATGATCAAGCTGGAGAGATGTGTTAAGTACCCCAGGAGATCATGATCAAGCTGGGGAGCTGCAATTGGCCCAGGCTTCTCTGGGGCGCTCTTCCAAGCACCACCCTCCACATTGCCCCCCCCACCCCCATCCTCAATCCCATGCTCACATCAGAACCTGAGGAAGCAAGGGAACAAAATGCAACTCACTATGAAAGCATCTCCAGAACATAACCTACTGAGCAAAAAAGGGAAAGTTAACAAGATTTACACTTTGATTGATCGTTTCCAGTGGGCCTCGTTTCTCGGCAACTATGAAGGTGGCGTCGATTGTCTCCGGCTGTGCTCCCGACTGGACGGTCTCCTGCTGTGCTCCCGACTGGACGGTCTCCGGCTGTGCTCCGGGCTTAGAATAACTGAGGAGGAAAAACACAAGGAACCAAAGGGGAGATATCGATCAACGAACACCGTTTAATCGCTCAGAAATTAGGTAGGGCCGCACATTACTCCAAGAGATCTAGGAGTACAGGTTCATAGCTCCTTGAAAGTGGAGTCACAGGTGGATAGGGTGGTGAACAAGGCATTCACCATGCTTGGTTTCATTGGTCAGAACATTGAATACAGGAGTTGGGATGTCTTGCTGAAGTTGTACAAGACATTAGTAAGGCCACACTTGGAATACTGTGTACAGTTCTGGTCACCCTATTATAGAAAGGATATTATTAAACTAGAAAGAGTGCAGAAAAGATTTACTAGGATGCTACCGGGTCTTGATGGTTTGACATATAGGGAGAGGTTGGATAGACTGATACTTTTTTCCCTGGAGAGTAGGAGGTTAAGGGGTGATCTTATAGAAGTCTTTAAAATAATGAGGGGCATAGATAAGGTAGATAGTCAAAATCTTTTCCCAAAGGTAGGGGAGTCTATAACGAGGGGGCATAGATTTGAGGTGAGAGGAGAGAGATACAAAAGGGTCCAGAGGGGCAAGTTTTTTCACTCAAAGGGTGGTGAGTGTCTGGAACGAGCTGCCAGAGGCAGTAGTAGAGGCGGGTACAATTTTGTCTTTTAAAAGGCATTTGGACAGTTACATGGGTAAGATGGGTATAGAGGGATATGAGCCAAGTGCAGGCAATTGGGACTAGCTTAGTGTTATAAACTGGGCGACATGGACATGTTGGGCCGAAGGGCCTGTTTCCATGTTGTAAACTTCTATGATTCTATGATTACCAGTCAAGAGTGAATCGTTCCCTTTTATCCGCTGTGTGCTGTACATATACAGGAGCTGGCAGTGAAACACACACGGGCCGCAGATTACCAGACAGGAGTGAATCGTTCCCTTTTATCCGCTGTGTGCTATTTATGTATATGAGATGACAATGAGGCACGTATGAGCCGTACGTTACCAGACAGGAGTGAATGGTTCCCTTTTACCCACTGTACACTGTACATATATAAGAGCCGACACTCAGTCACCGTTTGTCTCCCTCGCCGTCTCTGTCTCTCTGTCTCTCTCTTTCTCCCAGTCCCTATCGCTGGATCCTGTCTCTGCACCCATATCTCACCCTGTCTCTCTCCCTCTCTCATTTGTTCTTTCGCTCTCTCTCTCTCTGTTATCTCTCCTAATATTTCTTGATTGAAACGTACTCTGAAATATTTCAGTCTCATTATTTAAAATAACAACACATCACATTTTTACATGTTAAACATTCAGTTAGCAGCTGGAAATCTGTTGCGTAAATGTAGTTTCTCAATTTGAAAGATTTGAGCGTTTAAAATTATGATGGGACGTTAGAGCAAAGGCTGTTTCCCATTCAGACCTTCCAGCATTTTGGAATTCCCTGTTACCTTTACTTAGACAGGAGATGGGATTATTCAATGGAGATGGGCGCTTTGTTCAATTCAATAGGGTGAGAATTAGATTGTGTCGCTCCCATCTACACAGGATTGAAGCTGTTTACAGTTAACAGGCTGAGATAAGGAAATGGTTAAACAATGTCTGAGAAACATCAAAATGAGAAAATACATAAAAGAACGGGAGGTGGGAGAATATACAAAACCTGAGTCCCCGAGCAGAGCTGAATTATGTGTCAGCACCGATTCCAGTTTTACATCTATTGTGCCTTTGGAGCAGTTTCTGTTTAACTTTAGTTATTTAAACCAGTCGCCGGGCAGTATGGGATGCTTGGCCACAGGAGGAGGCGAGATGTGCTGAGGGGGGAACCCGGGTGCTTGGGCTCCAGGGGGGAGTGAGAGACAGGCTGCGAGAGGCCTCTGGGTTTCATTATGCGATCAGTGACACTGAGACACAGACACGTTGTACAGTCAGTGACAAATGTCCAGTGTATGTGCTGACCCATTTGTGACACTTTCATTCTATCAAATCAAACATTCCAAAGTATGACAGAGAGCCCCTCCGTATCATTCTCTTTTATCGACTGTGTACTTTACGTGTACAGGAGCTGACACTGAGACACACACGGGCCGTACACTTCCAGATAGGAGTGAATTGTTTATTTTACTGTGGGGTGAATGGGTCGCCGAGGGGTGACTGGGTCAATCTGGGGTGACTGGTTCGCCGAGGGGTGACTGGGTCAATCTTGGGTGACTGGGTCAATCTGGGGTGACTGGGTTGGCGAGGGGTGCCTGGGTTAATCTGGGGTTACTGGGTCATTGTGGGGTGACTGGGTCACTGTGAGGTTACTGGGTTACGGTGGTTTTACTGCGTCACTGTGGGGTTACTCGGTCACGGTGGGGTCACTGGTTCATTGTGGTGTTACTGGGTTGCCGGGTCATTGGTGGGTTACTGGATCACTGTGGTATTACTGAGTCACTGTGGGCTAATGAGTCACTGCTGGGTTACTGGTTCACTTGGGGCTACTGGGTCATGTTAACCTGTTCCTATTAGATTTGCAGCCCTTGAGTTTTGCACTGATCATCAATGTAACTTATGTAACTCTCCCTGCACCTCTCCCTCCTTCACTCTCTACATCTCCATCACTCTCTCTGCACCTCTCCCTCCACACCTCTCTACATGTCCATTTCTCTCTCCTCACCTCTCCCTCCTTCACTCTCTCTACATCTCCATTTCCCTCTCTGCACCTCGCTTTGTTTGTTTATCTTTATTTCTCCACCTCTCGCTCTGTGCATTTCATTCTTTTTGTTTCTTTCTGCAGATCTGTCCTTACGCATTTTTTAATCTCGGTCTCGATATCTCTCTCTCTCGCTAGCGTTCTCTCCATTTGTCTGTCTGCCTCTATTTCTCTGTAGCTCTCTCTCTGTCCCTCTCTCTTTCCGTATCTCTCTCTCTCTCTCTCTCTCCATATCTCTCTCTCTCCATATCTCTGTCTGTCTCTCTCGCTGTTTATGTATCTCTATGTTTCTGCATCTCTCTCTCTCCCTCTGGAGCTCTCTCTCGTTCTTTATTTTTTTCTCTCTCTGTATCTCTCATTATCTATTCTCTCTTTCACACACACTCTTTCAGTCTCTCAGTTTCTGTATCTCTAGTTTCTGGTCCTCAGTTTCTCTGGGGATCTGGGAGAGATGAGATAGGAGAACTGATGATTTTTTATTGAAATGTGGGAGACAGGCAGTGAGGGAGCAGCATGTGTTATATTCTGGTACCAATGACACAGACATACAGAGTCTCTATAGGTAGAGACGTGTGTCCTGTGTGTACACATTGGGGTTCAATTTCCACTGAGATTCTCCCAGTAGTCCAAAGCAACGTGTATATTTTTTCCTCTATATCTCCATCTCTCTCTCTCTCGCTCTACATCTCAATCTCTTCCAGTCTCTGCCTCTTCCTGCATCTCTCTACCTCTCCAGCTCTCTCTCTGCATCCTTCTATTTATTTATGCATCTTTATCTATTCATATCTCTGTACTTCTGCATTTCTTTATATCTCTTTATCTCCCTATTTCTTCATATCTCTGTATCATAGAATCATAGAAGTTACAACATGGAAACAGGCCCTTCGGCCCAACATGTCCATGTCGCCCAGTTTATACCACTAAGCTAGTCCCAATTGCCTGCACTTGGCCCATATCCCTCGATACCCATCTTCCCCATGTAACTGTCCAAATGCTTTTTAAAAGACAAAATTGTACCCGCCTCTACTACTGCCTCTGGCAGCTCGTTCCAGACACTCACCACCCTTTGAGTGAAAAAATTGCCCATCTGGATCCTTTTGTATCTCTCCCCTCTCACCTTAAATCTGTGCCCCCTCGTTATAGACTCCCCTACCTTTGGGAAAAGATTTTGACTATCGACCTTATCTATGCCCCTCATTATTTTATAGACTTCTATAAGATCACCCCTTAACCTCCTACTCTCCAGGGAATAAAGTCCCAGTCTGTCTAACCTCTCCCTGTAAGTCAAACCATCAAGTCCCGGTAGCATCCTAGTAAATCTTTTCTGCACTCTTTCTAGTTTAATAATATCCTTTCTATAATAGGGTGACCAGAACTGTACACAGTACTCCAAGTGTGGCCTCACCAATGCCCTGTACAACTTCAACAAGACATCCCAACTCCTGCATTCAATGTTCTGACCAATGAAACCAAGCATGCTGAATGCCTTCTTCACCACCCTATCCACCTGTGACTCCACTTTCAAGGAGCTATGAATCTGTACTCCTAGATCTCTTTGTTCTATAACTCTCCCCAACGCCCTACCATTAACGGAGTAGGTCCTGGCCCGATTCGATCTACCAAAATGCATCACCTCACATTTATCTAAATTAAACTCCATCTGCCATTCATCGGCCCACTGGCCCAATTTATCAAGATCCCGTTGCAATCCTAGATAACCTTCTTCACTGTCCACAATGCCACCAATCTTGGTGTCATCTGCAAACTTACTAACCATGCCTCCTAAATTCTCATCCAAATCATTAATATAAATAACAAATAACAGCGGACCCAGCACCGATCCCTGAGGCACACCGCTGGACACAGGCATCCAGTTTGAAAAACAACCCTCGACAACCACCCTCTGTCTTCTGTCGTCAAGCCAATTTTGTATCCAATTGGCTACCTCACCTTGGATCCCATGAGATTTAACCTTATGTAACAACCTACCATGCGGTACCTTGTCAAATGCTTTGCTGAAGTCCATGTAGACCACGTCTACTGCACAGCCCTCATCTATCTTCTTGGTTACCCCTTCAAAAAACTCAATCAAATTCGTGAGACATGATTTTCCTCTCACAAAACCATGCTGACTGTTCCTAATTAGTCCCTGCCTCTCCAAATGCCTGTAGATTCTGTCCCTCAGAATACCCTCTAACAACTTACCCACTACAGATGTCAGGCTCACTGGTCTGTAGTTCCCAGGCTTTTCCCTGCCGCCCTTCTTAAACAAAGGCACAACATTTGCTACCCTCCAATCTTCAGGCACCTCACCTGTAGCGGTGGATGATTCAAATATCTCTGCTAGGGGACCCGCAATTTCCTCCCTAACCTCCCATAACGTCCTGGGATACATTTCATCAGGTCCCGGAGATTTATCTACCTTGATGCGCGTTAAGACTTCCAGCACCTCCCTCTCTGTAATATGTACACTCCTCAAGACATCACTATTTATTTCCCCAAGTTCCCTAACATCCATGCCTTTCTCAACCGTAAATACCGATGTGAAATATTCATTCAGGATCTCACCCATCTCTTGTGGTTCCGCACATAGATGACCTTGTTGATCCTTAAGAGGCCCTACTCTCTCCCTAGTTACCCTTTTGCCCTTTATGTATTTGTAGAAGCTCTTTGGATTCACCTTTGCCTGATCTGCCAAAGCAATCTCATATCCCCTTTTTGCCCTCCTGATTTCTCTCTTAACTCTACTCCGGCAATCTCTATACTCTTCAAGGGATCCACTTGATCGCAGCTGCCTATGCATGTCATATGCCTCCTTCTTATTTTTGACTAGTGCCTCAATCTCCCGAGTCATCCAAGGTTCCCTACTTCTACCAGCCTTGCCCTTCACTTTATAAGGAATGTGCTTACCCTGAACCCTGGTTAACACACTTTTGAAAGCCTCCCACTTACCAGACGTCCCTTTGCCTGCCAACAGACTCTCCCAATCAACTTCTGAAAGTTCCTGTCTAATACCATCAAAATTGGCCTTTCCCCAATTTAGAATTTAAATTTTGGGCCAGACCTATCCTTCTCCATAGCTATCTTAAAACTAATGGAATTATGATCACTGGTCCCAAAGTGATTCCTCACTAACACTTCTGTCACCTGCCCTTCCTTATTTCCCAAGAGGAGGTCAAGTTTTGCCCCCTCTCTAGTCGGGCCATCCACATACTGAATGAGAAATTCCTCCTGAATACACTCAACAAATTTCTCTCCATCCAAGCCCCTAATGCTATGGCTGTCCCAGTCAATGTTGGGAAAGTTAAAGTCCCCTTCTATTATCACCCTATTTTTCTTGCAGCTGTCTGTAATCTCCTTACATATTTGCTCCTCAATTTCCCGTTGACTATTTGGGGGTCTGTAGTACAATCCTATCAAAGTGATCTCTCCCTTCTTATTTTTCAGTTCTACCCATATGGACTCAGTGGGCGAACCCTCGGATATATCCCCTCTCACTACTGCCGTGATGTTCTCCCTAATCAAGAACGCAACTCCCCCTCCTCTCTTACCTCCTGCTCTATCTTTCCTATAGCATCTGTACCCTGGAACATTGAGCTGCCAGTCCTGCCCCTCCCTTAGCCATGTTTCAGTAATAGCTATAACATCCCAGTCCCATGTACCCATCCATGCCCTGAGTTCATCTGCCTTGCCCATCAGACTTCTTGCATTGAAATAAATGCAGTTTAATCTAGACTTCCCTTGGTCTTTGCCCTGCTTTCTCAGACCATCTGTCCGGTCATGTTCTGTACACTCTCCCTTACTGCCTTTTGTTTCTGTCACCACTTTATTTCCCACTGACTTCCTGCATCGGTTCCCATCCCCCTGCCACATTAGTTTAAACCCTCCCCAACAGCACTGGCAAACACTCCCCCTAGGACATTGGTTCCAGTCCTGCCCAGATGCAGACCGTCCAATTTGTACTGGTCCCACCTCCCCCAGAACCGGTTTCAATGGCCCAGGAATTTGAATCCCTCCAGCTTGCACCATCTCTCAAGCCACGTATTCATCTTAGCTATCCTGTCATTCCTACTCTGACTAACCCGTGGCACTGGTAGCAATCCTGAGATTACTACCTTTGAGGTCCTACTCTTTAGTTTAACTCCTAACTCCCTAAATTCAGCTTGTAGGACCTCATCCTGTTTTTTACCTATATCGTTGGTGCCTATATGCACCACGACAACTGGCTGTTCACCCTCCCCCTCCAGAATGTCCTGCAGCCGCTCCGAGACATCCTTGACCCTTGCACCAGGGAGGCAACATACCATCCTGGAGTCATGTCTCTCTTCATCGCTGCACCACTCTCTTAATGTGTATCTCTCGCTTTATGTCTCTGTACCTTTCTGTATATGCATCTCTCTTTTTAATAATATCTATCTCTCTTTATATTTCTTCTCCACTTATATGTATTTCTCTCTCTATATCTCTGCACCTCTGTACCTCTCTCTTTATATTTATCTCCCGATATCTCTGCATCTTCTCTATATCACTTTCTATCTCTCTCTTTTCAGCATTTAAAATTTTTTTTATTCTTTGCATTTTTATCCGTCTCGCTTTGTATCTCTTTCATAATGTCTTTCTGACTACACATCTCTATCTCTCTGTTTCTGAAAATCTCTTCCTTCTGGTTTCAGTCTCTCTCTCTCTCTGGTAATCTCCCTTGCTGTTATTCTGTCTCTATCTCTGCCTTTCTGTTCCTCAGTCCCTATCACCGAAGGTACATGTTGATTTGTGCGATGGTAAAAATCGGGTGACAGCGTATCGGGAGCCCATTTTACCTCTCTCCCTACTTTTGCTCACATTGATTTTTTCCTAATGTTGTTAAAATGGGGCGACATTTTAAACCCCAAAACTGCACACAATACTCCAGATGTGGTCTCACCAAGGCCCTGTATAACTCCAGTAAGACATCCCTGCTCCTGTTCTCAAATCCTCTTGCAATGAAACACACCATTTGCCTTCGTAACTGCTTGTTGCACGTGAATGCTCGCTTTCAGCGACTGGTGTACAAGGGCACCCAGGTCTCGTTGCATCTCCCCTTTTTCACAATCTATCACCATTCAGCTAATAAACTGCCTTTCTGTTTTTAACAAACAAAGTTATACTGTTATTCTGTGTCTGCCATGTTCTTGCCCACTCACCCAACTAAATAACTCTATTGTTTACTTTATTATATAAATAAGTCCAGTGTATAATATATTATATAAATAATTAAATAGTTTAATTATATAAATAGTTCAATAGTTTAGTTTACTATATTAATAATTGAATTGTTTAATTTATGATATAAATAATTCAAGTGTTTGACAGAAATAATTTACTTGTTTAATTTATTCTGTAAATAATACAATAGTTTAATTTATAATGATTTGTCTAATTAATTATAATAATTCAACCGTTTTATATAAGCAATTAAATAGTTTAATTCATTATATAAATAATTTAATAGTTTAATTTGTTATATACTGAAATTGTTTTCTTCATTATATAATTAAATTGTTTAATTTATTTTTATAAATAAGTTGTTGTAATTTATTAAAATAGTTCAACAGTTTAATTTATTCTCCAAATAATTGAATTGTGTAATTCATTATATAATTAAATTGGTTAATTTATTTTATTAAGTCGTGTTTAATATTACATAAATTATACAAGTGTTTAATTTATTATATAAATAATTCAATACTTTAATTGATAATGAATTGTTTAATTCATTATATAAATAATCAATTGCTTAAATTATATAAAGAAGTCAAGTGTTTCATTTATTATATAAATAATTCAAAGATTTAGTTTATTATATAAATAATTCAATCGTTTAATTTGTTATATAATGAAATTGTTTACTTTATTACATAATTAAATGGTTTAATTTATTTTATGAATAAGTCATGTTTAATTTATTATATAAATAATTCAATAGTTTAATTATATAAAAGTTCAATAATTTAATTTACTATGTAAATAATTGAAATGTTTAATTTATTATGTGAATAATTCAAGTGTTTAATTTATGATATAAATAATCCAACTGTTTAATTCATTATATAAAGGAGTCAAGTGTTTAATTTATGATATAAATAATTCAATTCTCTATTATATGAAGAATTCAATAGTTTAATTTATTATATAATTAACTTGTTTAAATTAAAATGAATTGTTTAATTTATTATATTGATAATTCTAATGTTTAATTTATTATCTAAATAATTAAATTGTTTCATTTTATTGAAATAATTCAATTGTTTTTATATAAATAATTCAATATTATATAAGTAAATTGCTTAATTTATTACATAAAGAAGTCATGTTTAATTTATAATGACTTCTTTAATTTATTATTTAAATATTTCAGTAGTTTAATTGATAATGAATTGTTCAATTTATTATATAAATAATGCAAGCATTCAATTTATTATATAAATAATTGAATTGATTCATTTATTATAAGTAATTCAAATGTTTAATTTATTATATAAATAGAGCAAGTGTTTAATTTATTCTATAAATAATTCAATTGTTTAATTTATAATGAATTGTATATTTTATTATATAAATAATTCAAGCGTTTCATTTATTATTTAAATAATTCAAGAGTTTCATTTATTATTTAAATAATTCAAGTGTTTAATTAATTCTATAAATAATTCAATGGTTTAATTGATAATGAATTGCTTAATTTTTATACAAATAATGCAAGCATTCAATTGATAATTAATTGATTCATTTATTATATAAGTAATTCAATTGTTTAATTTATTGTCTAAATAATTGCATCGTTTAATTTATTATATAAATAATTGAAGTGTTTAATATATTAAACAAATCATTATTTGTTTAATCATATAATAAATTAACTGTTTAATTACTCATATAAAGAATTCAAACAGTTTAATTATATAAATAGTTCAATGGTTTAATTTACTATATAAATAATTGAATTACTAAATTTATTATATAAATACATCAAGGGTTTAATTATGAAATTAATTCAATTGTTTAATTTATTATCTAAATCGGGGCTCGATTTTACCGTCGGGTTTCCAGCGGGGGGGGGGGGGGCCTGAAAATCCCGATATCCAGTCACGTGACCGGATCGTGCCGCGATCCCGACCACTTCCGGGTTCCCCGATGACGTGCGGGGCTGCGTGCGCGGCCCCCGCTGGTGGGAATCCCGCAGGCAATTAAAGCCAGCGGGGTTCCACTTGAGTGTACTTACCTTGCTTGATGAGGTCATTAAATGAGCTGAATCGGCTGTCAAAACAGGAAGTGTGGGATTTTACCTTCCACGCAGAGTGTTTCACACACTGGGGGAAACAGTCTCCCTCCAACCTGGCGTGTTGCAGCCAGCAGCCTGTGGCAGCTGCCAAGGTGCACTCAACGGGGGGAGAGCCCTCACCCACGCAGGAGGCCACCGCGTCACAAAGGACAACCCCTGCCCCCACCACCCCCCGCCAAGCCAGAGGACAGACCGATGCGAAACCGCAGCCTCAGTCCGAGGAACCACCCATCGACCCTGCACAACCCCTCAGACCAACACCTGACAGATGGATGGTGCGTGGACACCCTCGGAGGACGAACAGCATGACCAGCCCCAGCAGCCTCGCAGTCCACGCCGTCCGCCGCACAGACGTGGAGCCCCCCAACACAGTGCGGTTGCACGCCCACCTGCACAGCAGGAGGGAGGGCTACCGCAGAGAAAGATGCGTCGTAGAGGGCACTACCCTCGCCACAGGGTCCACAGACCGAGGCACAGCTCCCCGGACCTCTCCGAGCAGCAGTGCACACGGAGGCGCAGATTCACTCGACATGTAGTCGTGGAGATCTGCAGGCTCTTTCATGCCGAGCTGCTCCTGGCTGGCCCCAGCACCATCTGCTTACCTGTCGCTGCCAAAGTCACCACTGCCCTCCACAACTTCTCCTCCGCATCCTTCCAGGGTGCAGCCGGGTACACCGCCGATGTCTCTTAGTCGTCTGCGCAAATACACCTGCACCTACTCTGCAGTAACACAATGGGTGGCATCAGTTGTGGGTCCTCATAGTGATACCCAGGAGCGGGCTTTATTGGACACAACAGACAGGATTCGCGGAGACATGGCAGTGGTGGTGCCAATATAATGTGTGATGTTTGTTGCTCTGAAATTCAATATAGGTAACACCCATGGCAAACCCTCAGACACCCTTGTGCATCCCCTTCATGCTCACGACACGTTTTCCTTACGCTGCCTACTGCACATATGTGATGCATGCCCTGTGGATGCAGCACAGGTGGTGGCAGGTTGAGTGAGGCTGGCCGTGAGGGAGATGCACGAGAGAGTGAGTATGGGATGGAGCCATGAGATTGTATGAGGATTGGGTTGCGTGTTAGTGGCGGGGTGAGTACTGGCGAGGTGAGTAGGTGCAGTTACGATGAGGATGGGGTTTGAGTGGGTATGAGGGGTGATGTGCCAGAGTAGTGTTGGCGGTGCCTAAGGAGATGTGGGGTGGGGACAGTGTTGTGGCAGAAGGAGTGTTCTCACTGTGGCTGACCTACTGCGGTCATTGGAGCGCCTCCTGCACTGTATGCAGATGGGCGATATGTTGGTGGCGCAGGTGACCCCCTATGCCACCTCGAGCCAGGCCTTCTTGGTGGCAGAGGCAGGCCGCTTCCTCCCGCCCGCCGGGGGGAAGATCTCTGTCCTCCCTCTCCTCCTCACCCCATCTGATGATACCTGGGGTGAGGCATCATTAATCTGGGAGCAGCCTTCCCCCTGTGCTGCTCCATGTTGTAATTTGTTCCATTGGTTGCAGCATCTGTCAGTGGGGGACTGCCCCTTTAACTAGAGAGCCGCCAGCTGACAGATCGTACTGCGCATGCGCAGCCCGCCCGACGCGCAGACCAGCAGCGCGGACCCCGGAGGAGCAGGTTAGTGATTCCAATTAGTGGATTGCCTGCTAGGATCGCGCGGGCAACCCACTAATTTCACCGGGCGCGGAGGCAACGCACCAGAAACCCAACCCGCCGGAAACCCGCAGGCCTGCTAAAATCAGGCCCCATGAGTTAAACAGGAGCAGTGTAACCCGTGTGGGTCCCAGTCTGGACCTGCGTAGAAGGAGAGAGGTTAAAAATAAACACCTAAAGTGACGTCAGGGACGTAGCTGATTGGTGGCGAGTGTTTTTTTTGGCTCAGATCAGGGGCAAGCCAAGTTTATTTCTGTTAACTTTAATTAACAAACCGGAGCAGGGCCTAGCACCCCGGTCCCGTCAAGTGCTCGGCCTGTGCCATATGGTAACTCCAGGACGCTTCCCGCGTCCTATACGGCCAGACGTGCAGCAAGTGCCATCAGATCGAGGAGTCGAGCTGTGAATTTTGGAACTTGAACAGCGGCCAATGTGGAGCTTGAACAGTGGCTAATAAGGCAAAAAAAACCACTAGTGGGCCTCCTAATAGTTGCAACTCTGCTGGAAGAAGTATTAATCAGGAAATAGTCGGGCATGTAAATAAGGGAACAGCTATAATTATGGGGGATTTTACCTATCATATTAACTGCACAAATCAAATTGGGCAGGACAGCCTTGAGGAAGAGTTCATTTAGTGTATTAGGTATGGATTTCTTGAGCAGCATGTAACTGATCCTACAAGGGGGCAAGCAACCTTGGACCTGGATTAATTAATAATGTCCTAGTTAAGGATCCCCTTGGAATGAGTGACCATAATATGGTAACATTCCATATCCAAATTAGAGGGTGAGAAGGTCGGTTCTCAAACAAGCGTACTGAGCTTGAATAAAGGAGCCTATGATGGTATGAGAGCGGAATTGATTAAAGTGGACTGGGAAAATAGATTAAGGGGTAAGATGGTACATGAGCAGTGGTGATCATTCAAGCTAGCGGGATAGAGTATAAAAACAGGGAGGTATTGCTGCAGTTATACAAGGTATTGGTGAGACAGCACCTGGAATACTGCATACACTATTGGTGTCCATACTTAAGAAAATACATACTTGCTCACTCGGCTAATCCCGGGGATGAGGGCGTGGACATATGAGGAGAAGTTGAGTAGATTGGGACTCTACTCATTGGAGGAGTTATTTTACAGCTTTCAAAAAATATATATTCCACTGAGGATAAAAGGGTGTCAAAGAAATGACAGCCATCCGTGGCTAAGTAAAGAAATTAAGGATAGTATCCGACTAAAAACAAGTACATATAAGGTAGAAAAACTTAGTGGGAGGACAGAAGATTGGGAAGTCATCAAAAGACAGCAAAAAGTAACTAAATGATTGATTAAGAAATGGAAGATAGATTATGAAAATAAATCAGCAAAAAATATAAGAACAGATAGCAAGAGTTTCCACAGTTACATAAAAAGAAAAAGCGTGGCTCAGGCAAACGTAGGTCCCTCAGAGGATGAGACCAGGAAATTAATGGTGGGAAACATGGAGATGGCAAAATTGCTGAACAAATAATTTGTTTCAGTCTTTACGGTAGAGGACACTAAGAATATCCCAACACTGGACAAACAGGGGGCTCTAGGGGGGAGGAGCTAAATACGATTAAAATCACTAAGGAATTGGTACACAGTAAAATAATAGGACTCAAGGTGGATAAATCCACTGGACCTGATGGCTTACATCCTAGGGTCTTGAGGGAAGTGGCAGGAGGGATTGTGGATGCTTTGGTAATAAATTTCCAAAATTCTCTGAACTCACCAAAGGTCCCAGCAGATTGGAAAACTGCTAATGTAACACTCTTATTTAAAAAGGGTAGTAGGCAGAAGGCTGGAAATTATAGACCAGTTAGCCTAACATCTGTGGTGGGTAAAATTTTGGAGTCTATTATTAAGGAGACAGTAACGGAACATTTAGATAAACATAATTTAATAGCGCAAATTCAGCATGGCTTTATGAAGGGGAAGTCATGTCTGACAAATTTGCTTGAGTTCTTTGAGGACATAACGTACAGGGTGGTTAAAGGGGAACCAGAGGATGTAGTGTATTTAGACTTCCAGAAGGCATTCGACAAGGTGCCACATAAGAGATTATTGCTCAAGATAAAGAATCACTGGATTGGGGGTAATATTCTGGCATGGATGGAGGATTGGTTATCTAACAAGAAGCAGAGAGTTGGGATAAATGGTTCAGTCTCAGACTGGCAACCAGTAGCCAGTGGTGTTCCGCAGGGGTCGGTGCTGGGTCCCCAACTCTTTACAATCTTTATTAACGATTTGGAGGAGTGGACCGAGTGTAACATATTAAAGTTTGCAAATGATACAAAGATGGGAGGGAAAGTAGAGAGTGAGGAGGACATAAAAAACCTACAAGGGGATATAGACAGGCTGGGTGAGTGGGCGGAGATTTGGCAGATGCAATACAATATTGGAAAATGTGAGTTTATGCACTTTGGCAGGAAAAATCAGAGAGCAAGTTATTATCTTAATGGCGAGAAACTGTAAAGTACAAAGGGATCTGGGGGTCCTAGTGCAAGAAAATCAAAAAGTTAGTGTGCAGATGCAGCAGGTGATCGAGAAGGCCAACGGAATGTTGTATTTTATTGCTAGCGGGATAGAGTATAAAAACAGGGAGGTATTGCTGCAGTTATACAAGGTATTGGTGAGACAGCACCTGGAATACTGCATACAATATTGGTGTCCATACTTAAGAAAAGACATACTTGCTCACTCGGCTAATCCCGGGGATGAGGGCGTGGACATATGAGGAGAAGTTGAGTAGATTGGGACTCTACTCATTGGAGTTCAGAAGAATGAGAGGCGATCTTATTGAAACATATAAGATTGTGAAGGGGCTTGATCGGGTGGATGCGGTAAGGATGTTCCCAAGGATGGGTGAAACTAGAACTAGTGGGCATAATCTTAGAATAAGGGGCTGCTCTTTCAAAACTGAGATGAGGAGAAACTTCTTCACTCAGAGGGTAGTAGGTCTGTAGAATTTGCTGCCCCAGGAAGCTACATCATTATATAAATTTAAAACAGAAATAGACAGTTTCCTAGAAGTAAAGAGAATTAGGGGTTACGGGGAGCGGGCATGAAATTGGACATGAAGCTGAGTTCGGATCGGTCAAGGCCCTGTGGTGGTGGAGCGGGCCCAGGGGCAGAGTGGCCGGGTCATGTTCCGACTTCTTGTGTTCTTTGGATTTGAGGTTTGGATCAGATCAGCCATGATCTTATTGAATGGCGGAACAGGCTCGAGGGGCCGATTGGCCTACTCCTGCTTCTTATATTCTTATGGCTTGTGTCACCGAAGTGTATCGTGAGGCTGAGAGCTATCAGGAGGGACTGTTAAACACAGTTGGACCTTTCAAAGGTACTGGGACCTCTCAGAGGGATAGAGAGCTCCGTGGATAGCACGTTTCAGGAGGTGGTCATCTGACAGCTTAGGAGAGTGCAGGCAGAGAGACTGGGTGACCGCCGAACAGACATATAGGACCAAGCATGTCGTGCAGGAGTCCCGAGTGCATCTCACTCTCGAACCAGTCATACTGGTGAGGGCGATGGTTTCTCCGGGGAGTGCAGCCAGAGCCACCTTGGGTGGCTCAGCTGTACAGGGGAGAGGAGGAGGATTGGGAAAGCAATAGTGATCGGGGATTCTATATTTAGGGGAACAGACACGCATATCTGCAGCCAAAGATGTGAGTCCAGAATGGTATGTTGCCTCCCTGGTGCCATGGTCAAGGATGTCACTGTGCGGCTGCAGAACATTCTGGAAGGGGGGATGGTGAAAGACCAGAGATCGTGGTGCAAATCAGGACCAACAACATAGGTAGAAAGAGGGAAGAGGTTCTGCAGGCAGATTTTAGTGAGTTAGAAAAGAGATTAACAAGCAGGACCTCAAAAAGGTAGTAATCTCCAGATTATTCCCGGTGCCACGCACCAGTGAGTATAGAATTAGGAGCATAAAGCAGATTAATGTGTGGCTGGAGAGATGGTGCAGGAGGGAGGGCTTCAGATTCTTGGGTATTGGGCCCGGTTCTGGGAGAGGTGGGACCTGCACAGGCCAGACCTCAACAGAGCTGGGACCAATGTGCTCATGGGGAGGATCACTAGTGCTGGGGGGGGGGGGGGGGGATGCTAAATTAGATTGACAGGGGGATGGGAACCTGACCGTGGATTCAGAAGGGAGATAAGCAGAGCTGGAAATGGAAGGCAGAAAATTAGTTAGCGAGTTTGGAACGCAGAGGAGACAACAAAAGTGTTTGTCAGTGCTTAATAGTATATACCTCAATGTGGGGTGTATTGTTAATAAGGCAGATGAGCTGAGGGCACAGATAGACAAGTGGAAGTGTGATATCATTATTATTACTGAAACATTCCAGGTTACATGGTTTTCGGATGAGATAGAGACGGGGGAGAAAGGAAAGGTGGGGGGCAATATTGGTTAAAGAAACAACCACAGCTGTGAGGAGGGACCATATATTAGAAGGATCATCAAATGAGGCCATATGGGTTGAACTGAAGAACAAAAACTGGGCAGTCACACTGCTGGGAGTGTACAATAGAACCCCAAACAGTCAGAGGGAGATAGAGGAGTAAACAGGTAGGCAAATTTCAGAGACGTGCAAAAACAGTCGGTATAGAGAGCGCAGAATTCTTAAATTGCATTCAGGAGTACATTTTTAGCCAGTACGCAGCAAGCTCAACAAGAGACGGAGCAGCTCCCGACTTAGTTTTAGGGAATGAAGCTGGTCAGGTGGAAGGAGAACCAATGGGAGAGCATCGTGGTAGTAGTGATCATAATTTAGTTAGATTCAGCTTAGTTACGGAAAAGGACAAAGATAAAAGAGTTCAAGTTCAATTTGAGAAAAGGCCAATTTTACTAAGCTGAGAAGTGATTTAGCAAAAGTAAACTGGAAACAGCAACGGGGAGAGAGATTGAAGGGGGGGGGGGTGAGAGATTGCAGGGGGGGTGAAAGATTGCAGGGGGGTGAGAGATTGCAGGGGGGGTGAGAGATTGCAGGGGGGGTGAGAGATTGCACTGGGGGTGTGAGATTGCAGGGGGTGGGGGTGAGAGATTGCAGGGGGTGGGGGTGAGAGATTGCAGGGGGGGTGAGAGATTGCAGGGGGGTGAGAGATTGCAGGGGGGTGGGGGAGAGATTGCAGGGGGGTGGGGGAGAGATTGCAGGGGGGTGGGGGAGAGATTGCAGGGGGGTGGGGGAGAGATTGCAAGGGGGTGGGGGAGAGATTGCAAGGGGGTGGGGGAGAGATTGCAGGGGGTGGGGGAGAGATTGCAGGGGGGTGGGGGAGAGATTGCAGGAGGGTGGGGAGAGATTGCAGGGGATGGGGAGAGATTGCAGGGGGTGGGGGAGAGATTGCAGGGGGGGTGGAGAGATAGCAGGGGGGGTGGAGAGATTGCAGGGGGGTGGAGAGATTGCATGGGGGTGGAGAGATTGCAGGGGGGGAGAGATTGCAGGGGGGGGAGAGATTGCAGGGGGGAGAGATTGCAGGGGGGGGAGAGATTGCAGGGGGGAGAGATTGCAGGGGGGGAGAGATTGCAGGGGGGGAGAGATTGCAGGGGGGAGAGATTGCAGAGGGGGAGAGATTGCAGGGGGGGGAGAGATTGCAGGGGGTGGGGGGAGAGATTGCATGGGGGGGAAGAGATTGCAGGGGGGGAGAGATTGCAGGGGGGGAGAGATTGCAGGGGGGGAGAGATTGCAGGGGAGGGGGGGAGAGATTGCAGGGGAGGGGGGAGAGATTGCAGTGGAGGGGGGAGAGATTGCAGGGGTGGGGGGAGAGATTGCAGGGTGGGGGGGAGAGATTGCAGGGTCGGGGGGAGAGATTGCAGTGAGGGGGAGAGATTGCAGGGGGGGGGGTGAGAGATTGCAGGGGGGGTGAGAGATTGCAGGGGGGTGGTGAGAGATTGCAGGGGGGGCGGTGAGAGATTGCAGGGGGGGCGGTGAGAGATTGCAGGGGTGGGTGAGAGATTGCAAGGGGGGGAGAGATTGCAGGGGGGTGGGGGAGAGATTGCATGGGGGGAGTGATTGCAGGGGGGGAGAGATTGCAGGGGGAGGGAGAGATTGTAGGGCGGGAGAGATTGCAGGGGGGGAGAGATTGCAGGGGGGAGAGATTGCAGGGGGGGGAAAGATTGCAGGGGGGGTGAGATTGCAGGGGGGGAGAGATTGCAGGGGGGAGAGATTGCAGGGGGGGACAGATTGCAGGGGGGGACAGATTGCAGGGGGGGACAGATTGCAGGGGGGGACAGATTGCAGGGGGGGAGAGATTGCAGGGGGGGGAGAGATTGCAGGGGGGGAGAGATTGCAGGGGGGGAGAGATTGCAGGGGGGGAGAGATTGCAGGGGGGGTGAGAGATTGCAGGGGGGGTGAGATTGCAGGGGGGGAGAGATTGCAGGGGGGGAGAGATTGCAGGGGGGGAGAGATTGCAGGGGGGGAGAGATTGCAGGGGGGGAGAGATTGCAGTGGGGGGGAGATTGCAGGGGGGGAGAGATTGCAGGGGGGGAGAGATTGCAGGGGGGGTGAGAGATTGCAGGGGGGGAGAGATTGCAGGGGGGGAGAGATTGCAGGGGGGGAGAGATTGCAGGGGGGGAGAGATTGCAGGGGGGGAGAGATTGCAGGGGGGGGAGATTGCAGGGGGGGAGAGATTGCAGGGGGGGGAGAGATTGCAGGGCGGGGGGGGGAGAGATTGCAGGGGGGGAGAGATTGCAGGCGGTGGGGGGGGGGAGAGATTGCAGGGGGTGGGAGAGATTGCAGGGGGTGGGAGAGATTGCAGGGTGGGGAGAGATTGCAGCGGGGGGGGAGAGATTCAAGGGGGAGAGATTCAAGAGGTTCAGAGTAAACATACTCCCACACAGAAAAAGGGAGGGGCTGCCAAATCTAGAGCCCCCTGGATGTCAAGGATCATACAGGGTAAGGTGAGGCAAAGACCGATGCAAAGACACCGAGCGCTCAATACTGCAGAAAGCCAAGAGGAGTATCGAAAGTGCAGGGGTGAAATTAAAAGGAAATTAGGAAAGCAAAGAGAGGGCATGGAAGAATATTGACAAGTAAAATTAAGGGAAACACAAAAATGTTCTATAAATACATAAAGAGCAAGAGGATAACTAAGGAAAGAGTAGGGCCTGTTCGAGCCCAAAAAGGTGAACCATATGTGGAGGTGGAAGATGTGGGCATGGTTCTTAGTGAATACTTTGATTCCGTCTTCAGAAAGGAGAGGGATGATACAGAGATTGAAGTTAGGGAGGAGTATTGAATGGGATAAACGTAGTGAGAGAGGAAGTATTAAGGGGATTAGCATTTTTGAAAGTCGATAAATCACTGACCATCATTTTCCAATCCTCCCTGGAGACAGGCAAGGTGCTGGAAGATTGAGGACTGCTAATATTGTACCGTTGTATAAAAAGCGAGAAAGGGATAGACCGAGTAATTACAGGCCAGTCAGCCTAACCTCGGTGGTGGGCAAATTATTGGAAACAATTCTGAGGGACAGCATAAATTGTCAATCAGAAAGGTGCATATAATCCAGGACTGTCAGCATGGATTTGTTAAGGGAAGGTCGTGTCTGACTAACTTGATTGAATTTCTTGAGGTGGTAACAATGAGGGTCGATGAGGGTAGCGTGTTTGATGTTGCCTACATGGATTTTTAGCAAGGCTTTTGACAAGGTCCCACATGGCAGGCTGGTCAAAAAAGTAGAATTCCATGGCATCCAAATTATCACGAAGCAAAGGGTAATGGTCGACAGGTGATTTTGATTAGAAGGCTTTTCCATGTTAATGAATTAGACTTAAATGCAGGGACATGATTAAGAAGTTTGCAGATGATACAAAAATTGGCCATGTGGTTGATAGTGAGGAGGAAAGGTGCAGACTGCAGGAAGATATCAATGGACTGGTCAGGTGGGCAGAAAAGTGGCAAATGCAATTCAATATAGATAAGTGTGAGGGAATGCATTTGGGGAGGGCAAACAAGGCAAGAGAATACACAATAAATGGGAGGATACATAAGGGGTGTAGAGAAAGTGATGGACCTTGGAGTACATGCCCAAAGATTCCTGAAGGTAGCAGGACAGGTAGATAAGGTGGTAAAGAAGCCGGGAGTCCAGCGCGAGCGCGGACCTACGAGAGATCGGGGTGGAGCAGGTAAAAATCGAGGCCTAGGGAGAGAAGAAATAAAACTAAAGTGATGTGATAGGGGAGTCAATAGTTAGGCGAACAGACAGGCGTTTCTGTGGCCGCAGATGTTATTCCAGGATGGTATGTTACCTTCCTTGTGCCAGGGTCAAGGATGTCACTGAGCGGCTGCAGAACATTCTGGAGGGGGAGGGTGAACAGCCAAAAGGTCGTGGTCCATATCGGTACCAACAGCATAAAAGGGATGCGGTCCTGCATGAAGAAGTTAGGGAGCTTGCAAAAAGATGACCTCAAGGGTAGTAATCTCCAGATTAGTCCCGGTGCCACACGCTGGTGAGTATAGAAAAAGGATAGAGCAGATGAATGCGTGGCTGGAGAAATGGTGTAGGAGGGAGGGCTTTAGATTCCTGGGGCATTGAGATCTGTTCTGGGTGAGGTGGAACCTGTTTGCACCTCAACAGAGCTGTGACCAATGTCCTCGCGGACAGTGTAAACTAATTTGGCAGGGAGATGGGCACCAGGACATAGCATTGGAAAGGAGAAACAAGATGCACAACGGATTGGGAGAGACAGATAGCACTAGAGTAAGAAATAGTACAGTATTGAGTGAGGTCAGACTAAGAGTACAAGAAACTCTAAGATAGGTTTACAGTGCATATGTGTAAACGTACGAAGTGTGATAAATAAGGTTGATGAGCTGCAGGCGCAAATAGTTACATGGGAATATGATGTCGTGGCGATAAAGGAGACCTGGCTCAAAAAAGGACAGGATTGGGTACTAAATATTCCTACCTACAAGGTATTCAGGAAGTAAGGGCGGGGCGGGGCGGTGCGTGCGGGGCGGGGGTGGCAGTCTCGATTAAGGAGAATATTGCAGTGCTGGAGAGAGAGGATGTCCTGGCGGGGTCAAGGACAGAATCTATTTAGTTTGAGTTAATAAACAATAGAGGTGCCATTACACTACTGGGTGTATTCTAATCAGCCACCAACTAGTGGGAAGCAGATAGAGGAACACATTTGCAGGGAAATTACAGAGAGGTGCACGAACCATAGAGTGGTGATAATGGGGGACTTCAACTATCCTAATATAGACTGGGATAGTAGTAGTGTATAGGGCAGAGAGGGGGAGGAATTTTTGAAGTGTTTTCAGAACTTTCTGGATCAGTACATTTCCGGCCCAAGGTGGAAGGAGGCATTGCTGGATCTGGTTCTGCGGAATGAGGTGGGCCAAATGGAGCAATTGTCAGTGGGGGAAGATTTAGGGAACAGTGATCATCGTATCATAAGGTTTAGATCAAACATGGAAAAGGGCAAGAGTATAAATAATTAATTGGAGGACGGCCAATTTCAGTGGGTCGAGAACGGATCTGACCCAGGTAAATTGGAATCATAGATTGTCAGGTGAAACTGTAATCGAACAATGTGCGGCCTTTAAAGTAGAGATGGTTCGGGTAAAGTCCAGCTACATTCCCACTAGGGGGAAAGGCAGGACAAACAAAGACAGAGTTCCCTGGATAACGAGAGATAGAGAGTAAGATGAAGCAGAAAAAAGGGGCATATGACAGATGTCAGGTTGATAACACAAGTGAGAACCAGACTGAATATAGAAATTTCAGAGGAGAAGTGAAAAAGGAAATGAGGGGCAAAGAGATTGTGAGAATAGACTGGCAACTAACATAAAAGGGAATGCAAAAGTCTTCTGTAGGCATATAAATAGTTGAGAGGGGAGGGGTGGGGCCGATTAGGGTCCAAAAAGGAGATCGACTCATGTAGGCAGAGGTACTAAATGAGTACTTTGCATCGGTCTTTACCAAGGAAGAAAATGCTGGCAACGTCATAGTAAAAAGGAGGTAGTTGAAATACTAGATGGGCTAACAATTGATAAAGAGGTAGTAGAAAGGCTGGCTGTACTGAAAGAAAATAAGTCACCCGGTCCGGATGGGATGCATCCTAGGTTGCTGAGGGAAGTAAGGCTGGAAATTGCAGAGTCACTGGCCATAATCTTCCAAACATCCTCAGATACGGAGATGGTACCAGAGGACTGGAGAATTGCAAATGTTATACCCTTGTTCAAAAAAGTGTGTAAGAAAAACCCAGCCACTACAGGCCAGTCAGTTTAACCTCAGAGGGGGGGGGGGAGACTTTTAGAAACGATAATCCGGTACAGAATTAAGTAACTTGGAGGAGAATGGATTGATTTAGGAAAGCTAGCACCGATTTGTTAAAGGCAAATCATGTTTAACTAACCTGATAGTTATTTGATGAGGTAACAGAAAGGGTCGATGAGGGAAATGTAGTTGATGTTGTGTATATGGACTTTCAAAATGAGTTTGATAAAGTGCCACATGATAGGCTTACCAATAAAATTGAAACCCATGGAATAAAAGGGGCAGTGGCAGCATGGATACGAAATTGGCTTCGTAACAGGAAACAGATTGCAGTAGTGAACGGTTGTTTTTCAGACTGGAAGAAGGTGTACAGTGGTGTTCCCCAGGGGTCGGTGCTGGGACCACTTTTTCTTGATACATATATATTTGACATGGACTTGGTTGTACAGGGCACAATTTCAAAATTTGCAGATGACAAACTTGTAAGGGTAGTGAACGGTGAGGAGGATTGTGATAGACTTCAAGAGGACATAGACATGCTGGTGGAATGGGTGGACACGTGGCAGATGAAATTTAATGCTGAGAAGTGTGAAGTGATACATTTCAGTCGGAAGAACGAGGAGAGGCAATATAAACTAGAGCGTACAATTCTATAAGGGATACAGGAACAGAGAGATCTAGGGGTACATGTGCACAAATCATTGAAGGTGGCAGGACAGGCTGAGAAAGCATACGGGATCCTGGGTTTTAATATAGATTATATTCAAGGCTGGGGCAGATAGATTTTTGGACTCTAATGGAATGAAGGATAAGGGAATCGGGCGGGAAAGTGGAGTTCATGTTGAAGATCAGCCACGATCTTAACCAATGGCAGAGCAGGCTCGAGGGGCCGTATGGCCCGCTCCTGCTCCTATTTCTTATGGCAAAGAGTATAAAAGCGAGAATGTTATGTTGAACCTTCATAAAACACTGGTTCGGCCACAACTGGAGTATTGTGTCCAATTCTGGGCACCGTACTTTAGGAAGGATTTGAAGGCCTTAGAGAGGGTGCAGAAAAGATTTACTAGAATGGTGCCAGGGATGAGGGACTTGTTATGTGGATAGACTGGAGAAGCTGGGGTCGTTCTCCTTAGAGCAGAGAAGGTTGAGAGGTGATTTGATAGAGGTATTCAAAATCATGAAGGTCTAGACAGAATAGATAAACAGAAACTGTTCCCATTGGCAAAAGTGTCACGAACCAGAGGACATTGATTTAAGGTGATTGGCAAAAGAACCAAAGGCGACATGAGGAAAAAGCATTTTTTCACACAGCGAGTGGTCATGATGTGGAATGCACTGCCTGAAAGGGTGGTGGAAGCAGATTCAATCGTGGCTTTCAAAAGGGAATTAGATTGGTACCAGGAGAAAAATTTGCAGGGCTACGGGGAAAGGGCGGGGGAGTGGGACTAGCTGGATTGCTCTTAGAGAGCTGGCACAGGCTCAATGTGCCGAATTTCCTTCTCCTATGCATATGGAATACTTTCCTTCATTGGCCGAGGCATAGAATACAAGAGTAGGATGTTATGCTGGAACTATATAAAACACTGGTTAGGCCACAGCTTGAGTACTGTGTACAGTTCTGGTCACCACATTACAGGAAATATGTGATTGCTCTAGAGAGAGTACAGAGAAGATTGACGAGAATGTTGCCAGGACTCGAGAATTTTAACTATGAGAAAAGATTGGATAGGCTGGGATTGTTTTCTTTGGAACAGTGGTGGCTCTAGGGTGATTTATTTGAAGTGTACAAAATTATGAGGGGACTGGATAGAGTGGATAGGGAAGACCTATTTCCCTTAGCAGTGAGGTCAATAACCAGGGGCCATAGATTTAAAGTCATTGGGAGAAGGATTAGCGGGGAGCTGAGGAGACAATTTGTCACCCAGAGGGTGGTAGAGGCAGAAACACTCAACTCATTTATAAAAGTACTTGGATATGCAATTGAAGTTTCGTAACCTACAGGGCTACGGAGCAAGTGCTGGAAAGTTGCATTCGGCTCAATGGTTCTTTTTTGGCCGGCGCGGACATGATGGGCTCCATCTGTGCCATAAATGTCTATGATTCTCTGATAACCCGTTTGAGTCCCAGCATGGACCTCGCTGTGGGGACCTGAGTCCAGTCGTTAAACAGGAGCAGCATGATCCGTTAGAGTCCTGGGGGACAGGGAGCTGTCTCCAGGTGTTAAACAGGAACACGGTGACCCGTGAGAGTACCAGCATAGAGCTGGTTTAATGAGCTGAGTCCAGTAGTTAAACAGGAACACCGTAACCCATGTGAATGCCCACATTGAACCTGGGTATAGGGAGCTGTCTCCAGGTGTTAAACAGGAACCCATGTGGGTCCCAGCATGAGCTGAGTCCAGTAGTTGAACAGGTTATTTTAGATCTTGTGTCATGTGATGAGACAGGGTTAATTAGTAATCTCAGTTCAGGATCCTCTGGGGAAGAGTGATCATATTATGATAGTATTTCACATTGAGTTTGAGTGTGACGTACCGCCGGCCAAGACTAGAGTCCTAAACTTAACTAAAGCCAATTACATGAGGGGCGAGTTGATTGGGAAATTAGATTAAACGACAGACTGCAGATAAGCAATGGCAAATATTTAAATAAATATTTCATAATTCCCAATGCATATACATGCATTGCATAATTCCCAATGCATTGAGGAATAAAAACTCCACTGGAAATGTGATCCATCCGTGGCTAACTAAACACGTTAAGGATCATATTACATCAAAAGAGGCCTATAATGTTGTGAAGAGTAAGTCTGAGGATTGGGAGAGTTTTAGAAATCAAAGGATGTAAAAAAAAATTGTTAAAGGGAGAAAATAGAATGAGAGTAAACAAGCAAGAAATAAAACAGATTGTAAGATCTTCTAGAAGTCTGTAAAAATAAAGTAACAAAATAAACATTTGTCCCTTAGAGGCAGAAAGAGGAGAAATTATAATGGGCAATAAAGAAATGGCAGAGACGTTAAACAATATTTTGTATCTGTCTTCACAGTAGAAGACAAAAAAATACCAGAGATAGTGGGGAACCAAGGGGCTAATGAGTGAGGAACTTAAATTAATTTTTAGTAAATAAAAAGTACTGTAGAAATTAATGGGACTAAAAGCCGACAAATCCCCTGGACCTGATGGCCTTTATCCAAGGGTTCTAAAAAGAGATGGCGACAGAGATAGTGGATGCATTGGTTATAATCTTTCAAAATTCCCTAGATTTTGGAATGGTCCCAGTGGATTGGAAGGTAGCAAATGTAACTCAGCTATTCAAGAAAGGAGGGAGAGAGAAAATAGGGAACTAATGGCCAGTTCGCCCGCCATCAGTCGTAGGGAAAATGCTGGAATCCATTATTAAGGACGCGGTTGCCGGGCACTTAGAAAAGCATAATATGATCAGGCAGAGTCAGCATGGTTTTATGAAAGGTAAATCATGTTTCTTGAGGATGTAACTCGCAGTGTAGATGAACGGGAACCAGTGGATATCGCATATTTGGATTTTTAAAAGGCATTCGATAAGGTGCCAGATAAGATTACTGCACAAGATAAGGGTGCATGGGACTGAGGGTAATATTAGCACTGAGAGGATTGGTTAATGGACAGAAAATAAAGAGTAGGAATAAGCGTGTCTTTTTCAGGTTGGCAGGCTGTAACTAGTGGGGTGCCACAAGGATCGGTGCTTGGGCCTCAGCTATTGACAATCGATATTAATGATGACTTGGATGAAGGGACAGAGTGGAATGTATCCAAGTTTGCTGATGGTACAAAGCTAGGTTGGAAAGTAAGCTGCGAGGAGGACTCAGAGTCTGCAGAGGGATATAGACAGGTGAGTGGGCAAGAAGGTGGCAGATGGAGTGTAATGTGGGGAAATTTGAGGTTATTCACTTGAGCAGGAGGAGTTGAAAAACAGGATTTTTTTTAACTGATGAGAAACTATTAAATGTTGGTGTTCAGAGAAATCTGGGTGTCCTCGTGCACGAAACATGGAAAGTTAACGTATAGGTATAGCAAGCAATTAGGAAGGCAAATGGTCTTTATTGCAAGGGGGTTGGAGTACAAGAGTAAGGAAGTCTTACTACAATTGTACAGAGCTTTGGGGAGACCTCACCTGGAGTACTGCGTACAGTTTTGGTCTCCTTATCTAAGGAAGGATATACTTGCTTTAAAGGCGGTGCAACGAAAGTTCACTAGATTGATTCCTGGGATGAGAAGATTGTCCTATGAGGAGAGATTGAACAGAATGGGCCTATAATCATAGAATTGTAAAATGTTTACAGCACAGAATAGAGGCAGAAACCCGTAACTCATTTAAAAAGTATTGGATATGCACTTGAAGGGCTGTAACCTGCAGGGCGACGGACCACGTGCTGGGAAGTGGGATGAAGCTGGATAGCTCTTTTTCGGCCAACACGGAAAAGATGGGCCGAATGGCCGCCTTCTGTGCCGTAACTTTGTGATTCTATGCCAGAAGGCGACCATTCGGCCCATCGAGCCTGCGCTGGCTCTTTCTAAGGACAATCCAATTAGTCCCATTCCTCCACTCTTTCCCTGTAGCCCTCCAAATTTTCTCCCTTCAAATATTTATCCAATTCCTTTTTGATAGCCACGATTGAATCTGCTTCCCACGACACAATGCTCCATTTGTGGCTGAAACAGTGTTTTATAAAGGTTCAACATGACTTCCTTGCTTGTGTACTCTATACCACTATTTATAAAGCCCACGATCCAGTATGCTTTTTTAAACCACGTTCTCAACCTGTCCTGCCACCTTCATCGTTTTGTGCACACAACCCCCAGATCTCTGTTCCTGTACCCCTTTTAGCTTTTAGAATTGTACAATTTAGCTTATATTGCATCTCCTCGTTCTTCCTGCCAAAATGTATCACTTCACACTTCTCTGCGTTAAATTTCATCTGCCATGTGTTGGCCCAGTCCACCAGCTTGTCTATGTTCTCTTGAAGTCTATCACTATCCTCCTCACTGTTTACTACACTTCCAAGTTTTGTATCATCTGCAAATTTTGAAATTGTGCCCTGCACAAAGGCATCAATAAAGATCAAGAAAAATCAATGATCCTAGCACCGACCCCTGGGGAACACCACTGTACACCTCCCTCCAGTCTGAAAAACAACCGTTCACCACGACTCTCTGCTTCCTGTTCCTTAGCCAATTTCGTATCTATGCTGCCACTGTCCCTTTTATTCCATGGGCTTCAACTTTGCTGACAAGCCCATTATGTGGCACTTTATCAAACTAATTTTGAAACTCCATATACACAACACCAGCTGCATTGCCGTCATCAATCCTGTTACCTCATTAAAAAAAATATCAGGTCAGTTAAACACGATTTGCCTTTAACAAATCCGTGCTGGCTTTCTTCAATGAATCCACACTTGTCGAAGTGACGATTAATTCTGTCCTGGATTATTGTTTCTACAACACCCCCCACCCCACCCCACTGAGGTTAAACTTATCGGCCTGTAGCTGTTGGGTTTATCCTTGCACGCTTTTTTGAAGGGTGTAACATTTGCAATTCTCCAGTCCTCTGGCACAACCCCCAGATGTTTGAAATATTATGGCCAGGACTCCGCAATTTCCACCCTTGCTTCCCTCAGCAACCTAGCGTGCATCCCATCTGGACCGGGTGACTTATCTACTTTCAGTACAACCAGCCTTTCGAGTACCTCTTCTTGATGAATTTACACCCCATTCAGTATCTCAACTACTTCCTTTTTTGAGGAAGTAACAAGGAGGATCTATGAGGGTAATGCATTTGATGTCGTCTACGTGGATTTTAGCAAGGCTTTTGATAAGGACCCACATGGCACACTGGCCAAAACAGTAAAAGTCAATGGGATCCAAGGGAAGGTGGCTAGTTGGATCCAAAATTGGCAGGAAGCAAAGGGTCATGGTTGATGGGTCTTTTTGTGACTGGAAGGCTGTTTCAAGTGGGGTTCCGCAGGGTTCAGTACTCGGCCCCTTGCTTTTTGTGGAATGCATCAATGATTTGGACATGAATGTGGGGGGCTTGATCAAGAAAGTTGTAGATGATGCAAAATTGGCCGTGTTTTTGATAGCGAGGAGGAAAGCTGTAGACTGCAGGAAGATATGAGTGGACTGGTCAGATGGGCAGAAAAGTGGCAAATGGAATTCAATCCGATGAAGTGTGAGGTAATGCATTTGGGGAGGGAAAACAAGGCAAGGGAATACACAATAAATGGGAGGATACTGAGGTGTAGAGGAACAAAGGGACCTTGGAGTGCATGTCCACAGATTCCTGAAGGTAGCAGGACAGGTAGATAATGTGGTTAAAAAAGGCATGGGGGATACTTTCCTTTATTAGCCGAGGCATAGAATATAAGAGCAGGGAGGTTATGCTGGAACTGTAACAAAACACTGGTTATGTCACAGCTTGAGTAGTGCGTACAGTTCTGGTCACCACATTACAGGAAAGATGTGATTGCACTAGAGAGGGTACAGAGGAGATTTACGAGGATGTTGCCAGGGCTGGAGAATTTTAGCTATGAGCAAAATTGGATAGGCTGGGGTTGTTTTCATTGGAACAAAAGAGGCTGAAGGGATATTTAATTGAGGTGTATAAAATTACGAGAGGCCTGGATAGAGTCGATAGGAAAGACCTATTTCCCTTACCAGGGGCCACAGATTTAAAGTAATTGGTAGAAGGATCAGAGGGGAGCTGAGGAGAATATTTTTCAACCAGAGGGTGGTGGGGGTCTGGAACTCACTGCCCGAGAGGTGGTAGAGGCAGAAACCTTCAACTCATTAAAAAAATACTTGGATGTGCACCTGAAGTGCTGTAACCTACAGGGCTATGGACCAAGTGCTGGAAAGTGGGATTCGGCTGGGTAGCTCTTTTTCGACCGGCACGGACACAATGGGCCAAATGGCCTCCATCTGTGCCATAAATTTCTATGATTATATACCTCCACTTTTACTGTGACTTTGGCAGTATCTTCTTCCTTGGTAAAGACAGATGCAAAGTACTCATTTAGTACCTCAGCTATGCCCTCTGCCTCCCTGAGTAGATCGCCTTTTTAGTCCCTAATCAGCCCCACCCCTACTCTGTTGACAAGCCGATAGAAGATTTTTGCATTCCCTTTTATGTTGGCCGCCAGTCTATTCTCATACTCTCTCTTTGCCCCTCTTATTTTCTTGTTCACTTCCCTTCTGAACTTTCTATATTCAGCCCGGTTCTCACTTGTATTAACAACATGACATCTGTCATAAGCCCCCTTTTTTCTGCTTCATCTTACTCTCTCTTTCGTTATCCAGGGATTTAGTTGCCCTACCTTTCCCCCTCGTGGGAATGTACCTAGACTATACCCGAACCATCTCCTCTTTAAAGGCCGCCCATTGTTCGATTACAGTTCCAGCTGACATTCTATGATTCCAATTTACCCGGGCCAGATCTGTTCTCAACCCACTGAAATTAGCCGTCCTCCAATTAAGTATTTTTACTCTAGATTGCTCCTCGTCCTTTTACATAATTAATCTAAACCTTATGATACTATGATCACTGTTCCCTAAATGTTCCCCCACTGACACTTGCGCCATCTCATTCCCAAGAACCAAATCCAGCAATGCCTCCTTCCTCCTTGTGCTGGAAACAGACAGATGAAGAAAGTTCTCTCGAACACACACTTCAGAAATTCCTCCCCCTCTCTGCCCTTTACACTATTACTATCCCATTCTATATTAGGATAGTTAAAGTCCCACATTATCACTACTCTAAAGTTCTTAACCCTCTCCAATTTCCCTGCAAATTTGCTCCTCTATATCTTACCCACTAGTTGATGGCCTATAGAATATACCCAGTGGTGCAAGGAGGTTACAAACCTTTATAAAAGATTGGTTCGACCACAACTTGAGTATTGTGTCCAGGTATGGGCACCGCACTTTAGGAAAGATGTGAATGCCTTAGAGAGGGTGCAGAGGAGATCTACCAGAATGATTCCAGTTACGTGGATGGACTGGAGACGCTGGGGTTGTTCTCCTTGGAACAGAAAAGGTTGAGAGCAGATTTGATAGGTGTTCAAAATCATGAAGGGTCTGGACAGAGTTGATGAGAACAAACTGTTCCCATTAGTGGAATGTTCAAGAACCAGAGGACATGGATTTGTGATTGGCAAAAGAACGAAAAACGTGAGGAAAAACGTTTTCTTTTAAACACAGCGAGTGGTTAGGATCCGGAATGCACTGCCCCAGGGGGAGGTGGAAGCAGATTCAATCATGGCCTTCAAAAGGGAACTTGAAAGAAAAAAAAAGCTACGGGAATATGGTAGGAGAGTGGGACTAGCTGGATTGTTCTTGCATAGAGCCAGCACAGGCTCGATGGGCCAAATGGCCTCCTTCAATGCTGTAATCTTTCTATGATTCTATCAATCTGGTGTAATGGCACCTTGAATTTTTTTTAACTCGAACCAAATAGATCTCTCGAGTTAAGAAGAATGAGAGGTGATCACATTGAAAGATAAGATTCTGAGAGGGCTTGACGGGGTAGGTGCTGAGATTCTGTTCCTCTGATTGGAGAGTCTCGAACTAGGGGGCATAATCTCAGGATAAGGGGTCAGCCATTTACGACTGAGATGAGGAAGAATTTCTTCACTCAGGTTTGTGAAGGCGGTGGATGCTCAGTCGTTGAGTATATTCAAGGCTGAGATCGATAGATTTTTGGATTTTAGCATAATCAAGGGATATGGGGATCGGGCTGGAATGAGGAATTGAGGTTGAATATCGGCCATGATCTGATTGAATGGTGGAGCAGGCTCGAGGGGCCGTATGGCCTGCTCCTGCTCATATTACCATGTGAATCCCAGTATGGACCGGGGGAAGGGAGCTGAAGCCAGCAGTTAAACAGGAGCAGTGTAACCCGTGTTGTTCCCAGTCTGGGTTCTGTAATAAAGTCGCTTCTGTTGCCCACACCATTGAATCTTGATTCTATGAAGCCACACGAAGCACAATGAAAATTAAGAAGGTTTGAGTCATTGAACCGAGACCAATGAATGAATGAACGGCCATTGGAAAACTCACATCAGGGAAAGAGCAGTCGGACACAGAATCTAATTAATAACTGGAAACAGAGACTTAAATACCAACGACAGTAAGGTAACTAACCGGAGATTTCAGCATTAATCAGTGGGTCTTGTCACTTACCAGGAACGCCAACAGGAGCCAGGAGAGGGGAAGAAATCTTTTGGATAAAGTGCCTCCAATCTCCGATAGGTGAGTGGGAACTTCCCGTGTATCAGTTCACTTTCTGAGAGAGTCGACCGTCCCTGGGAATGCTGGAGACAATGTTCTGATAGTGGGAAGTAACAGCTTGTTCGGAGTGCTTATTTAGCAGAGAGGGAAATTCTCCAGTCAGATGATTAGCAAACATAACAAGCCTCATCAATCACAGTCACTGTGATCTTTGGCCGCCCGGTGAGGAGGGGGGCGGGCAGGTCGGTGGATGTTCTCGTGGGCCTGCTCCTGGGCCTGTCCAAGGTGGCCATCCACAGGTCTAGGATGCTCGTGGTCCGTGGGGGCGGTCGCTCGGCCTGTCTGCCTCTCTTCCGCGGAATGCTCCGCGCCCGGGTGGCCCTGGAGATGGAGCACGCGGTGTCTGCCGGTACGCTTGAGGCTTTCCGCGACCGGTGGGCACCGCAGGGGCTGGAATGCATCCTGGACGAGGATAATAAAATTTTAATTTGAACACTTGGTTTTGGTTTGTTTGGTTTTAGTATTTAAGCACACCCCACACCCCCCCCCCCTTCTTATAAAAGGGGGGCCTAATACACAAAAAAAAGAAAAAAAAATCTGAAAGAGTCTCTTTGTTAACATCTCTCGGAATCATAACTTTGAATTATTGGAGAATAATTTGCTATTTTCACTAAAGTTGCTTTTCGTAATCTGGTCAAGTAAAAAAAAAATCACAGTCACTGAACAAACAGATTGAATTAACCCCTTTCACTCAAGCAATTTTAATGTTACAAAATATAGTCCAAAAGTTTGTGTCCAAATATAAACTGAGAGGGCAACTGTTAGTTCACTGACAGGGGAACATTGAGATTTTCAAAACGTTTATGTGGAGGTATTATTCAGATTGGATCTAGATTAAGATTTAAATGGTCAGCGATAGATTTCAATATTCGATCTGATGACACAAGTCTATAGCTGTGTGTTCTGCTGCAGTTGGTCCACAATTTAATCGGTTTCAAATCAATGGATTAGCGAGACCTTTTGACTTATCTTTTCCGTGCTTTCTCGTGGATATTCACCTGTTGCCTTAACTTGTGGTCAATGAATGTTCAGTGGACGTTCCTGTTCAGACTTCTCTTGAAAGATAAAACAAATGGAATAATAATTGGGACACAATGTATTAAAGGGGAACGCCACTTTTGATTATTATACCTGCCAATCCCCTTGAATCCACGGCCACAGATGAGGTTTAAAAGTGATGTTATGTTTCGTGCTCCATATTAGGGCTAACTTGAAGGTGAAAGCTCTATTCTATATGGGAATGAATGCTCATCAAATCTGGCAATGCCGATCATTTCAGGGTTTTTGACTGCAGGCCTGAAGTCCCCTGTAATAGAAGGTGTAATGAGTATCCACAGGTCCAGGTTGCTCGCGGTCCGTGGGGGCAGTCGCTCGGCCTGTCTGCCTCTCTTTCGCGGATTGCTCCGCGCCCGGGTGGCCCTGGAGATGGAGCACGCGGTGTCTGCCGGTACGCTTGAGGCTTTTCGCGACCGGTGGGCACGGCAGGGGCTGGAGTGCATCCTGAACGAGGATAATAAAGTTTTAATTTGAAAACTTGGTTTTGGTTCTTTGGATTTTTAGTTTTTAAGCACACCCCAAAGGGGGGGTCCCTTCTTATAAAAGTGGGGCCTAATTTGGAAAAAAAAAATATGTGCCAATAAAAAAAAGGCTACTCCAGGAAACTTCAACCAATGGTGGAGCTGCTTCAATCATGTGTCAAATTGCTGCTTAACAGGGCAGGAAAATAACCAGAAATAGCTTTTGTCCAATGAGAGCAGCTCTTCATTCCTTAACCTGATGTCTTTCAGATGGCTGGAAATTGTCTGGTCTCCACCATCCGCCTGAACCACCCCTCAAATGCTCGTGGATCTGTTATTGTGAGGAATGTTTTTGTGTTTTAGGCCCCCCCAGAACCGACCCAGAACTGACCCAGCACCCCCAGAACCGACCTAGAACTGACACGACACCCCCAGAACCAGCGCCTCAAAAACCGACCAATAACTGACCCTGCACCGACCCAGCACCACCAAAACTGACCCAGAACATACCCATCATCCCCAAAACAGACCCAGAACTGAACAAGCACCCCTAGAACTGACCAAGCACCCCCTCCCCAGAACTGACTCTGCACCCCCTCCCCAGAACTGACTCTGCACCCCAGCTTCCCCAGTCTTTCCACATAACTGAATTCCATCATCACTGGTACCATTCCAGTAAATCTCCTCCGCACCCTCTCTATAGCCTTGATATCCTTCCTAATTTAAAGATTATTTGAAATGAGCCACCTCAGACAGTATAGCACTCCTTGGGGTAAATGGCCTGTTTATCGCCTGGACCTTAAACATTGTCTGGATGGAGTGCGGAGAGGAAAATAGGACTTGCTTATTAACCCCCCGCCGCCATTAATTTAAATGGAAGGGAAATCAGGCGGGTTCTGTTACTGGCATACACAATCTTTATGAAATCTTCCTCCGCCCTCCGCCCGCACAAAATTATTTTCTGGGCGATATGGGCGATACAGAGGAACAATTTCCCCAATGCAATGTTCGGATTGAGGCAAACAACTTTATGGCCAATTATTAGGAGTAATTTCGACCGTTTCACTTTCTTCTGATGGAACAGAATATTGGATAAAAGTGTATGTTGAAGGAGAATTATTCCAGAACTGTAGAAAATGTTCCAAACATTGACTGTGTGAAGCAGAAATTATGTTCTCTCTGGTTGAGTTCATGCTGCATTCCTCGGATGGTGCCCAATCTTTGGTCCTCTCTCTGCACACAACTCTAACCTCTGGCTCCATGTAGTCATTTGTGAACGGCAGCGGCCACATCCCAGGAAACTGCCCCCTCACCCCGGGAAACTGCCCCCGCATTCTGGGATCCCCAGTCGGTTTACAGGATAAACCAGATGAGGGTAACCCCCGGACTTGTATCCCGGGTGATAGAGAGACTCCAACCTCATCAGTTTATGGGGACATCTGTGGTGAATTTGGCGGGCTGGGCGGAAAGGCTAACTTCTCCGGCAAAGAAGGTTCGGTATGGAGACTTTTTCAAAAGCTTATGTCTTTGGTGTGGTATCATCAGATACTGCAGCCCCTCCCCATCTCCAGAGCTCGCGACCAGTCGCACTCATCATGGATAATGGACACGTGACCAGCCAAGGAGAAGCAACATAGGATTCTGTTCGGAAACAAGTCCAGACCGAACTAAGGGTTGTGTGTGACACCTGGTGGAGCAAGAACGGAATTGAATTGCAGTCCAATTTGAAAAGAATGAGATGAAGGACCTCAATAATTCGCAAAATGCAGCACGTGGCCCACAGTCTAATAGCTCCGCTCCTGTTATGAGCACTGATAAACCACTCTTCTCACAAATGAAAATCAGACACTGATAAGATGGGCTGGCCGTTGCCAAACCCTTCTAAATAAGAAATCAGCTTTCGATGATGAGATTAGCTGCCTCAGAGCTTCACTGATATATTTGCTAAAGAATCAACTATATCAATCACTGCACTGACCAACCGGCTGATTTCCAATGGGATGGCCCTCATTCTATCCCAGCTGAGAGTTAAAGCCAATGGTGACGAAATAGTCAAACACTCCAACAAACTATTTCAACAGACGTGGAGCTCAGAAAAGATCTCACAGGTGTTGAAAGATGCTTCAATTGTCGACATCGACAAAAGAAGGGAAATTGTTTTATCTGTGATAATCATCGGGAAATCTCTTCACTGCTCTTGGTCAAAAGATCCTAAAAAGAGTGATGCCCAATCCCTTCATTCAAAACATTGCTGAAGAAATCCGACCAGAGTGTCAGTGTTGGCTGAGAAAGGAAAGAGGCTCCAGTGATATGATCATCACAGACAATCAATGTGGACAGAGAAAGGAAAGATGTTCCAGTGATATGATCATCACAGACAGTCAATGTGCACAGAGAAAGGAAAGAGTCCCCGGTGATATGATCATCACAGACCGGCAATGTGGGCTGAGAAAGGAAAGAGGCCTGACTGATAATATCATCACAGACAGTCAATGTGGGCTGAGAAAGGAAAGAAGCTCCAGTGATATGATCATTACAGACAGTCAATGTTGGCTGAGAAATGAAAGAGGCCACAGTAATATGATCATCAAAGACAGTCAATGTTGGCTAAGAAAGGAAAGAGACTCCAGTGATATGATCTTCACAGACAGTCAATGTGGGCTGAAAAAGGAATGCGGCCCCAGCGATATGAACATCACACACAGTCAATGTGGACAGGGACAGGAAAGAGGCCTGAACGATATGTTCATCGCGGTCAGTCAATGTGGGCTGAAAAAGGAAAGTGGCCAGAGTGATATGATCATCGCAGACAGTCAATTTTGGCTGAGAAAGGAAACAGGCTCCAGTGATATGAAAATCACTGAGAGTCAACGTGGGCTTAGAATGGAAAGAGGCCACAGTAATATGATCATCGCAGTCAGTCAATTTGGGCTGAAAAAGGAAAGAGGCCTGAGTGATATGATCATCACAGACAGTCAAAGTGGGCTGAGAAAGGAAGGAGGCCCCATTAATTAGATCATCACAGACAGTCAATGTTGGCTGAGAAAGGAAAGAGGCCCCAGCGATATGAACATCACACACAGTCAATGTGGACAGGGACAGGAATGAGGCCTGAGTGATATGATCATCGCAGTCAGTCAATGTGGGCTGAGGAATGAAAGAGGCCCGTGTGATATGATCATCACAGACAGTCAATATGGACAGAGAAATGAAAGAGGCCCCAGTGATATGATCATCACAGACAGTCAATGTGGGCTGAGAAACGAAACAGGCTCCATTGATATGAACATCACAGACTGTCAATGTGGGAAGAGAAAGAAAAGAGGCCACAGTAATATGATCATCACAGACAGTCAATGTGGGCTGAGAAAGGAAAGAGGCCACAGTAATATGATCATCACAGACAGTCATCTGGGCTGAGAAAGGAAAGATGACTCACTGATATGACCATCACAGAAAGTCAATGTGGACAGAGAAAGGAAAGAGTCTCCAGTGACATGAACATCAAAGACAGTCAATGTGGGCAAAGAAAGGAAAGAAGATCCAGTGATATGATCTTCACAGAGAGTCAATGTGGGCCGAGAAAGGAAAGAGTCCCCAGTGATATGGTCAACACAGACAGTCAATGTGAGTTGAGAAGGGAAAGAGGTTCCAGTGATATGATCATCACAGACTGTCAATGTGAGCTGAGAAAGGAATGAGGCGCCAGTGATATGATCATCACAGACGGTCAACATGGACAGAGAAAGGAAAGAGTCCTCAGTGATATGATCATCACAGACCGTCAATGTGGGCTGAGAAAGGAAAGAGGCGCCAGTGATACGATCATCACAGACAGTCAATGTTTGCTGATAGTTGAAAGAGGCTCCAGTGATACGATCATCACAGACAGTCAATGTGGGCTGAGAAAGCAAAGAGGCGCCAGTGATACGATCATCACAGACAGTCAATGTGGGCTGAGAAAGGAAAGAGGCGCCAGTGATACGATCATCACAGACAGTCAATGTGGGCTGAGAAATGAAAGAGGCCCCAGTAATTTGATCATCACAGACAGTCAAAGTGGGCTGAGGAAGGAAAGAAGCCCCAGCGATATGAACATCACACACAGTCAATGTGGACAGGGACAGGAATGAGGCCTGAGTTATATGATCATCACAGACAGTCAATGTGGGCTGAGAAAGGAAGGAGGCCCCATTGATTCGATCATCACAGACAGTCAATGTTGGCTGAGAAAGGAAAGAGGCGCCAGTGATATGATCATCCCAGAGAGTCAATGTGGGCTGAGAAAGGAAAGAGGCCACAGCAATATAATCATCGCAGTCAGTCAATGTGGGCTGAGGAAGGAAAGAGGCCTCAGTGATATGATCATCACAGACAGTCAATGTGGGTTGAGAAAGGAAAGAGGCTCCAGTGATATGATCATCACAGACAGTAAATGTGGGCTGAGAAAGGAAAGAAGCAACAATGATATAATCATCACAGACAGTCAATATGGACAGAGAAAGGAAAGAGGCCCCAGTGATATGATCATCACAGACAGTCAATGTGGGCTGAGAAAGGAAGGAGGCCCCATTGATTCGATCATCACAGACAGTCAATGTTGGCTGAGAAAGGAAAGAGGCGCCAGTGATATGATCATCCCAGAGAGTCAATGTGGGCTGAGAAAGGAAAGAGGCCACAGCAATATAATAATCGCAGTCAGTCAATGTGGGCTGAGGAAGGAAAGAGGCCCCAGTGACATGATCATCACAGACAGTCAATGTGGGTTGAGAAAGGAAAGAGGCTCCAATGATATGATCATCAGAGACAGTCAATGTGGGCTGAGAAAGGAGAGAGGTTCCAGCGATATGATCATCACTGACTGTCAATGTGGGCTGAGAAAGGAAAGAGGCTGCAGTGATATGATCATCACAGACAGTAAATGTGGGCTGAGAAAGAAAAGATGCTCCAGTGATATGATCATCACATACAGTCAATGTGTACAGAGAAAGGAAAGACGTCTGAATGATATGATCATCACAGACAGTCAATTTGGGCTGAAAATGGAAAGAGGCCCGAGTGATATGATCATCACAGAGAGTCAATATTGACAGAGAAAGGAAAGAGTCCCCAGTGATACGTTATTCACAGATCGTCAATGTGGGCTGAGAAAGGAAAGAGGCCCGAGTGATACGATCATCACAGATCGTCAATGTGGGCTGAGAAAGGAAAGAGGCCCCAGTGATATGATAATCACAGACAGTCAATGTGGGCTGAGAAACGAAACAGGCTCCATTGATATGAACATCACTGACTGTCAATGTGGGAAGAGAAAGGAAAGAGGCCACAGTGATATGATCATCACAGACAGTCAATGTAGGCTGAGAAAGGAAAGAGGCCACAGTAATATGATCATCACAGACAGTCAATGTGGGCTGAGAAAGGAAAGATGACCCATTGATATGACCATCACAGAAAGTCAATGTGGACAGAGAAAGGAAAGAGTCTCCAGTGACATGAACATCAAAGACAGTCAATGTGGGCGAAGAAAGGAAAGAAGATCCAGTGATATGATCTTCACAGACAGTCAATGTGGGCCGAGAAAGGAAAGAGTCCCCAGTGATATGGTCAACACAGACAGTCAATGTGGGCTGAGAAAGGAAAGAGTCTCCAGTGATATGATCATCACAGACAGTCAATGTGTGTTGAGAAGGGAAAGAGGTTCCAGTGATATGATCATCAAAGACTGTCAATGTGGGCTGAGAGAGGAAAGAGGCTCCAGTGAGATGATCATCACAGACAGTAAATGTGAGCTGAGAAGGGTAAGAGGCTCCAGTGTATCATCATCACAGACGGTCACTGTGAGCTGAGAAAGGAATGAGGCGCCAGTGATATGATCATCACAGACCGTCAATATGGACAGAGAAAGGAAAGAGTCCTCAGTGATATGATCATCACAGACCGTCAAAGTGGGCTGAAAAAGGAAAGAGGCGCCAGTGATATGATCATCGCAGATAGTCAATATGGACAGAGAAAGGAAAGAGTCCTCAGTGATATGATCATCACAGACCGTCAATGTGGGCTGAGAAAGGAAAGAGGCGCCAGTGATACGATCATCACAGACAGTCAATGTTTGCTGATAGTTGAAAGAGGCTCCAGTGATACGATCATCACAGACAGTCAATGTGGGCTGAGAAAGTAAAGAGGCGCCGGTGATACGATCATCACAGACAGTCAAAGTGGGCTGAGGAAGGAAAGAAGCCCCAGCGATATGATCATCACAGACAGTCAATGTGGGCTGAGAAACGAAACAGACTCCATTGATATGAACATCACAGACTGTCAATGTGGGAAGAGAAAGGAAAGAGGCCACAGTAATATGATCATCACAGACAGTCAATGTGGGCTGAGAAAGGAAAGAGGCCACAGTAATATGATCATCACAGACAGTCAATGTGGGCTGAGAAAGGAAAGAGGCCACAGTAATATGATCATCACAGACAGTCAATGTGGGCTGAGAAAGGAAAGATGACCCACTGATATGACCATCACAGAAAGTCAATGTGGACAGAGAAAGGAAAGAGTCTCCAGTGACATGAACATCAAAGACAGTCAAAGTGGGCGAAGAAAGGAAAGAAGATCCAGTGATATGATCTTCACAGACAGTCAATGTGGGCCGAGAAAGGAAAGAGTCCCCAGTGATATGGTCAACACAGACAGTCAATGTGGGCTGAGAAAGGAAAGAGTCTCCAGTGATATGATCATCACAGACAGTCAATGTGTGTTGAGAAGGGAAAGAGGTTCCAGTGATATGATCATCAAAGACTGTCAATGTGGGCTGAGAGAGGAAAGAGGCTCCAGTGAGATGATCATCACAGACAGTAAATGTGAGCTGATAGTTGAAAGAGGCTCCAGTGATACGATCATCACAGACAGTCAATGTGGGCTGAGAAAGGAAAGAGGCGCCAGTGATACGATCATCACAGACAGTCAATGTGGGCTGAGAAAGAAAAGAGGCCCCAGTGATATGATCATCACAGACAGTCAATGTGGGCTGAGAAACGAAACAGGCTCCATTGATATGAACATCACAGACTGTCAATGTGGGAAGAGAAAGGAAAGAGGCCACAGTAATATGATCATCACAGACAGTCAATGTGGGCTGAGAAAGGAAAGATGACCCACTGATATGACCATCACAGAAAGTCAATGTGGACAGAGAAAGGAAAGAGTCTTCAGTGACATGAACATCAAAGACAGTCAATGTGGGCGAAGAAAGGAAAGAAGATCCAGTGATATGATCTTCACAAACAGTCAATGTGGGCCGAGAAAGGAAAGAGTCCCCAGTGATATGATCATCACAGACAGTCAATGTGTGTTGAGAAGGGAAAGAGGTTCCAGTGATATGATCATCAAAGACTGCCAATGTGGGCTGAGAGAGGAAAGAGGCTCCAGTGAGATGATCATCACAGACAGTAAATGTGAGCTGAGAAGTGTAAGAGGCTCGAGTGTATCATCATCACAGACGGTCACTGTGAGCTGAGAAAGGAATGAGGCGCCAAGTGATATGATCATCACAGACCGTCAATATGGACAGAGAAAGGAAAGAGTCCTCAGTTATATGATCATCACAGACCGTCAAAGTGGGCTGAAAAAGGAAAGAGACCCGAGTGATATGATCATCGCAGATAGTCAATATGGACAGAGAAAGGAAAGAGTCCTCAGTGATATGATCATCACAGACCGTCAATGTGGGCTGATAGTTGAAAGAGGCTCCAGTGATACGATCATCACAGACAGTCAATATGGGCTGAGAAAGGAAAGAGGCGCCAGTGATACGATCATCACAGACAGTCAATGTGGGCTGAGAAAGGAAAGAGGCGCCGGTGATACGATCATCACAGACAGTCAAAGTGGGCTGAGGAAGGAAAGAAGCCCCAGCGATATGAACATCACACACAGTCAATGTGGACAGGGACAGGAATGAGGCCTGAGTGATATGATCATCACAGACAGTCAATGTGGGCTGAGAAAGGAAGGAGGCCCCATTGATTCGATCATCACAGACAGTCAATGTTGGCTGAGAAACGAAAGAGGCGCCAGTGATATGATCATCCCAGAGAGTCAATGTGGGCTGAGAAAGGAAAGAGGCCACAGCAATATAATCATCGGAGTCAGTCAATGTGGGCTGAGGAAGGAAAGAGGCCTCAGTGATATGATCATCACAGACAGTCAATGTGGGTTGAGAAAGGAAAGAGGCTCCAATGATATGATCATCAGAGACAGTCAATGTGGGCTGAGAAAGGAAAGAGGCCACAGCAATATAACCATCGGAGTCAGTCAATGTGGGCTGAGGAAGGAAAGAGGCCTCAGTGATATGATCATCACAGACAGTCAATGTGGGTTGAGAAAGGAAAGAGGCTCCAGTGATATGATCATCACAGACAGTAAATGTGGGCTGAGAAAGGAAAGAAGCAACAATGATATAATCATCACAGACAGTCAATATGGACAGAGAAAGGAAAGAGGCCCCAGTGATATGATCATCACAGACAGTCAATGTGGGCTGAGAAAGGAAGGAGGCCCCATTGATTCGATCATCACAGACAGTCAATGTTGGCTGAGAAACGAAAGAGGCGCCAGTGATATGATCATCACAGACAGTCAATGTGGGTTGAGAAAGGAAAGAGGCTCCAATGATATGATCATCAGAGACAGTCAATGTGGGCTGAGAAAGGAAAGAGTCTCCAGTGATATGATCATCACAGACATTCAATGTGAGTTGAGAAGGGAAACAGGTTCCAGTGATATGTTCATCACTGTCTGTCAATGTGGGCTGAGAAAGGAAAGAGGCTGCAGTGATATGATCACCACAGACAGTCAATGTGGGCTGAGGAAGGAAAGAAGCCCCAGTGATATGAACATCACACACAGTCAATGTGGGCTGAGAAAGGAAAGAAGCTCCAGTGATATAATCATCACAGACAGTCAATATGGACAGAGAAACGAAAGAGGCCCCAGTGATATGATCATCACAGACAGTCAATGTGGGCTGAGAAAGGACAGAGTCTCCAGTAACATGATCATCAAAGACAGTCAATGTGGGCTGAGAAAGGAAAGAGGCCCAATTGATTTGATCAGCACAGACAGTCAATGTGGGTTGAGAAAGAAAAGATGCTCCAGTGATATGATCATCACATACAGTCAATGTGTACAGAGAAAGGAAAGACGTCTGAATGATATGATCATCACAGACAGTCAATTTGGTCTGAAAATGGAAAGAGGCCCGAATGATATGATCATCACAGAGAGTCAATATTGACAGAGAAAGGAAAGAGTCCCCAGTGATACGTTATTCACAGATCGTCAATGTGGGCTGAGAAAGGAAAGAGGCCTCAGTGATATGATCTTCACAGACAGTCAATGTGGGGTGAGAAAGGAAAGAGGCCCCAGTGATATGAACATCACACACAGTCAATGTGGACAGGGACAGGAATGAGGCCTGAGTGATATGATCATCACAGACAGTCAAAGTGGGCTGAGAAAGGAAGGAGGCCCCATTGATTAGATCATCACAGACAGTCAATGTTGGCTGAGAAAGGAAAGAGGCGCCAGTGATATGATCATCCCAGAGAGTCAATGTGGGCTGAGAAAGGAAAGAGGCCACCGTAATATGATCATCTCAGTCAGTCAATGTGGGCTGAGGAATGAAAGAGGCCCGAGTGATATGATCATCACAGACAGTCAATATGGACAGAGAAGTGAAAGAGGCCCCAGTGATATGATCATCCCAGACAGTCAATGTGGGCTGAGAAAGGAAACAGGCTCCATTGATATGAACATCACAGACTGTCAATGTGGGAAGAGAAAGGAAAGAGGCCACAGTAATATGATCATCGCAGTCAGTCAGTGTGGGCTGAGGAAGGAAAGAGGCCCCAGATATATGATAATCACAGACAGTCAATGTGGGCTAAGAAAGGAAAGAAGATCCAGTGATATGATCTTCACAGACAGTCAATGTGGGCCGAGAAAGGAAAGAGTCCCCAGTGATATGGTCAACACAGACAGTCAATGTGGGAAGAGAAAGGAAAGAGGCCACAGTAATATGATCATCGCAGTCAGTCAGTGTGGGCTGAGGAAGGAAAGAGGCCCCAGATATATGATAATCACAGACAGTCAATGTGGGCTAAGAAAGGAAAGAAGATCCAGTGATATGATCTTCACAGACAGTCAATGTGGGCCGAGAAAGGAAAGAGTCCCCAGTGATATGGTCAACACAGACAGTCAATGTGAGTTGAGAAGGGAAAGAGGTTCCAGTGATATGATCATCACAGACTGTCAATGTGGGCTGAGAAAGGAAAGAGGCTACAGTGTATCATCATCACAGACGGTCACTGTGAGCTGAGAAAGGAATGAGGCTCCAGTGATCTGGTCATCACAGACTCTCAATGTGGGCTGAGAAAGGAAAGAGGCTGCAGTGATATGATCACCACAGACAGTCAATGTGGGCTGAGGAAAGAAAGAAGCCCCAGCGATATGAACATCACACACAGTCAATGTGGGCTGAGAAAGGAATGAAGCTCCAGTGATATGATCATCAGAGACAGTCAACGTGGACAGAGAAAGGAAAGATACTCCAGTGACATGATCATCACAGTGAGTCAATGTGGAAAGAGAAAGGAAAGAGGCCCCAGTGATATGATCTTCACAGACAGTCAAAGTGGGCTGAAAAGGGAAAGAGGCCCGAGTGATATGATCATCGCAGACAGTCAATATGGACAGAGAAAGGAAAGAGTCCTCAGTGATATGATCATCACAGACCGTCAATGTGGGCTGAAAAAGGAAAGAGGCTCCAGTGAAATGATAATCACAGACAGTCAATGTGGACTGAGAAAGGAAAGAGGCGCCAGTGATACGATCATCACAGACAGTCAATGTTTGCTGATAGTTGAAAGAGGCTCCAGTGATACGATCATCACAGACAGCCAATGTGGGCTGAGAAATGAAAGAGGCCCCAGTAATTTGATCATCAAGGACAGTCAAAGTGGGCTGAGGAAGGAAAGAGGCTCCAGCGATATGAACATCACACACAGTCAATGTGGACAGGGACAGGAATGAGGCCTGAGTGATATGATCATCACAGACAGTCAATGTCGGCTGAGAAAGGAAGGAGGCCCCATTGATTCGATCATTACAGACAGTCAATGTAGGCTGAGAAAGGAAAGAGGCTCCAGTGATATGATCATCCCAGAGAGTCAATGTGGGCTGAGAAAGGAAAGAGGCCAAAGCAATATAATCATCGCAGTCAGTCAATGTGGGCTGAGGAAGGAAAGAGGCCCCAGTGATATGATCATCACAGACAGTCAATATGGACAGAGAAATGAAAGAGGCCCCAGAGATATGATCATCACAGAAAGTCAATGTGGACAGAGAAAGGAACGAGTCTCCAGTGACATGATCATCAAAGACAGTCAATGTGGGCTAAGAAAGGAAAGAAGATCCAGTGATATGATCTTCACAGACAGTCAATGTGGGCTGAGAAAGGAAAGAGTCTCCAGTGATATGATCATCACAGACATTGAATGTGAGTTGAGAAGGGAAAGAGGTTCCAGTGATATGATCATCACAGACTGTCAATGTGGGCTGAGAAAGGAAAGAGGCTGCAGTGATATGATCACCACAGACAGTCAATGTGGGCTGAGGAAGGAAAGAAGCCCCACCGATATGAACATCACACACAGTCAATGTTGACAGTGAAAGGAAAGATGCCTGAGTGATTTAATCATCACAGACAGTAAATGTGGGCTGAGAAAGGGAAGAAGCTCCAGTGATATAATCATCACAGACAGTCAATGTGGACAGAGGAAGGAAAGAGGCCCGAGTGATGTGGTCAAAGCAGTCAGTCAATATGGACAGAGAAAGGAAAGAGTCCTCACTGATATGATCATCACAGACCTTCAATGTGGGCTGAGAAAGGAAAGAGGCTCCAGTGAAATGATAATCACAGACAGTCAATGTTTGCTGATAATTTGAAAGAGGCTCCAATGATACGATCATCACAGACAGTCAATGTGGGCTGAGAAAGGAAAGAGGCGCCGGTGATACGATCATCACAGACAGTCAATGTGGGCTGAGAAATGAAAGAGGCCCCAGTGATATGGTCAACACAGACAGTCAATGTGGGCTGAGAAAGGAAAGAGTCTCCAGTGATATGATCATCACAGACAGTCAATGTGAGTTGAGAAGGGAAAGAGGTTCCAGTGATATGATCATCACAGACTGTCAATGTGGGCTGAGAAAGTAAAGAGGCTACAGTGTATCATCATCACAGACGGTCACTGTGAGCTGAGAAAGGAATGAGGCTCCAGTGATATGGTCATCACAGACTCTCAATGTGGGCTGAGAAAGGAAAGAGGCTGCAGTGATATGATCACCACAGACAGTCAATGTGGGCTGAGGAAAGAAAGAAGCCCCAGCGATATGAACATCACACACAGTCAATGTGGGCTGAGAAAGGAATGAAGCTCCAGTGATATGATCATCACAGACAGTCAATGTGGACAGAGAAAGGAAAGAGGCCTGACTGATATGATCATCAGAGACAGTCAACGTGGACAGAGAAAGGAAAGATACTCCAGTGACATGATCATCACAGTGAGTCAATGTGGAAAGAGAAAGGAAAGAGGCCCCAGTGATATGATCTTCACAGACAGTCAAAGTGGGCTGAAAAGGGAAAGAGGCCCGAGTGATATGATCATCGCAGACAGTCAATATGGACAGAGAAAGGAAAGAGTCCTCAGTGATATGATCATCACAGACCGTCAATGTGGGCTGAAAAAGGAAAGAGGCTCCAGTGAAATGATAATCACAGACAGTCAATGTGGACTGAGAAAGGAAAGAGGCGCCAGTGATACGATCATCACAGACAGTCAATGTTTGCTGATAGTTGAAAGAGGCTCCAGTGATACGATCATCACAGACAGCCAATGTGGGCTGAGAAATGAAAGAGGCCCCAGTAATTTGATCATCACGGACAGTTAAAGTGGGCTGAGGAAGGAAAGAAGCCCCAGCGATATGAACATCACACACAGTCAATGTGGACAGGGACAGGAATGAGGCCTGAGTGATATGATCATCACAGACAGTAAATGTGGGCTGAGAAAGGAAAGTAGCTCCAGTGATATGATCATCACAGAGAGTCAATGTGGACAGAGAAAGGAAAGAGGGCCCAGTGATATGATCTTCACAGACAGTCAAAGTCGTGTGAAAAAGGAAAGAGGCCCGAGTGATATGATCATCGCAGACAGTCAATATGGACAGAGAAAGGAAAGAGTCCTCAGTGATATGATCATCACAGACCGTCAATGTGGGCTGAAAAAAGAAAGAGGCTCCAGTGAAATGATAATCACAGACAGTCAATGTGGGCTGAGAAAGGAAAGAGGCGCCAGTGATACGATCATCACAGACAGTCAATGTGGGCTGAGAAATGAAAGAGGCTCCAGTAATTTGATCATCACAGACAGTCAAAGTGGGCTGAGGAAGGAAAGAGGCCCCAGCGATATGAACATCACACACAGTCAATGTGGACAGGGACAGCAATGAGGCCTGAGTGATATGAACTTCACAGTCAGTCAATGTGGGCTGAGAAAGGAAGGAGGCCCCATTGATTAGATCATCACAGACAGTCAATGTGGGCTGAGAAAGGAAAGAGGCGCCAGTGATATGATCATCCCAGAGAGTCAATGTGGGCTGAGAAAGGAAAGAGGCCACAGCAATATAATCATCGCAGTCAGTCAATGTGGGCTGAGGAAAGAAAGAGGCCCCAGTGATATGATCATCACAGACAGTCAATATGGACAGAGAAATGAAAGAGGCCCCAGTGACATGATCATCAAAGACAGTCAATGTGGGCTAAGAAAGGAAAGAAGATCCAGTGATATGATCTTCACAGACAGTCAATGTGGGCTGTGAAATGAAAGAGGCGCAAGAGATGCGATCATCACAGACCGTCAATGTTGGCTGAGAAAGGAAAGAGGCGCCAGTGATATGATCATCCCAGAGAGTCAATGTGGGCTGAGAAAGGAAAGAGGCCACCGTAATATGATCATCTCAGTCAGTCAATGTGGGCTGAGGAATGAAAGAGGCCCGAGTGATATGATCATCACAGACAGTCAATATGGACAGAGAAGTGAAAGAGGCCCCAGTGATATGATCATCCCAGACAGTCAATGTGGGCTGAGAAAGGAAACAGACTCCATTGATATGAACATCACAGACTGTCAATGTGGGAAGAGAAAGGAAAGAGGCCACAGTAATATGATCATCGCAGTCAGTCAGTGTGGGCTGAGGAAGGAAAGAGGCCCCAGATATATGATAATCACAGACAGTCAATGTGGGCTAAGAAAGGAAAGAAGATCCAGTGATATGATCTTCACAGACAGTCAATGTGGGCCGAGAAAGGAAAGAGTCCCCAGTGATATGGTCAACACAGACAGTCAATGTGAGTTGAGAAGGGAAAGAGGTTCCAGTGATATGATCATCACAGACTGTCAATGTGGGCTGAGAAAGGAAAGAGGCTACAGTGTATCATCATCACAGACGGTCACTGTGAGCTGAGAAAGGAATGAGGCTCCAGTGATCTGGTCATCACAGACTCTCAATGTGGGCTGAGAAAGGAAAGAGGCTGCAGTGATATGATCACCACAGACAGTCAATGTGGGCTGAGGAAAGAAAGAAGCCCCAGCGATATGAACATCACACACAGTCAATGTGGGCTGAGAAAGGAATGAAGCTCCAGTGATATGATCATCAGAGACAGTCAACGTGGACAGAGAAAGGAAAGATACTCCAGTGACATGATCATCACAGTGAGTCAATGTGGAAAGAGAAAGGAAAGAGGCCCCAGTGATATGATCTTCACAGACAGTCAAAGTGGGCTGAAAAGGGAAAGAGGCCCGAGTGATATGATCATCGCAGACAGTCAATATGGACAGAGAAAGGAAAGAGTCCTCAGTGATATGATCATCACAGACCGTCAATGTGGGCTGAAAAAGGAAAGAGGCTCCAGTGAAATGATAATCACAGACAGTCAATGTGGACTGAGAAAGGAAAGAGGCGCCAGTGATACGATCATCACAGACAGTCAATGTTTGCTGATAGTTGAAAGAGGCTCCAGTGATACGATCATCACAGACAGCCAATGTGGGCTGAGAAATGAAAGAGGCCCCAGTAATTTGATCATCAAGGACAGTCAAAGTGGGCTGAGGAAGGAAAGAGGCTCCAGCGATATGAACATCACACACAGTCAATGTGGACAGGGACAGGAATGAGGCCTGAGTGATATGATCATCACAGACAGTCAATGTCGGCTGAGAAAGGAAGGAGGCCCCATTGATTCGATCATTACAGACAGTCAATGTAGGCTGAGAAAGGAAAGAGGCTCCAGTGATATGATCATCCCAGAGAGTCAATGTGGGCTGAGAAAGGAAAGAGGCCAAAGCAATATAATCATCGCAGTCAGTCAATGTGGGCTGAGGAAGGAAAGAGGCCCCAGAGATATGATCATCACAGAAAGTCAATGTGGACAGAGAAAGGAACGAGTCTCCAGTGACATGATCATCAAAGACAGTCAATGTGGGCTAAGAAAGGAAAGAAGATCCAGTGATATGATCTTCACAGACAGTCAATGTGGGCTGAGAAAGGAAAGAGTCTCCAGTGATATGATCATCACAGACATTGAATGTGAGTTGAGAAGGGAAAGAGGTTCCAGTGATATGATCATCACAGACTGTCAATGTGGGCTGAGAAAGGAAAGAGGCTGCAGTGATATGATCACCACAGACAGTCAATGTGGGCTGAGGAAGGAAAGAAGCCCCACTGATATGAACATCACACACAGTCAATGTTGACAGTGAAAGGAAAGATGCCTGAGTGATTTAATCATCACAGACAGTAAATGTGGGCTGAGAAAGGGAAGAAGCTCCAGTGATATAATCATCACAGACAGTCAATGTGGACAGAGGAAGGAAAGAGGCCCGAGTGATGTGGTCAAAGCAGTCAGTCAATATGGACAGAGAAAGGAAAGAGTCCTCACTGATATGATCATCACAGACCTTCAATGTGGGCTGAGAAAGGAAAGAGGCTCCAGTGAAATGATAATCACAGACAGTCAATGTTTGCTGATAATTTGAAAGAGGCTCCAATGATACGATCATCACAGACAGTCAATGTGGGCTGAGAAAGGAAAGAGGCGCCGGTGATACGATCATCACAGACAGTCAATGTGGGCTGAGAAATGAAAGAGGCCCCAGTGATATGGTCAACACAGACAGTCAATGTGGGCTGAGAAAGGAAAGAGTCTCCAGTGATATGATCATCACAGACAGTCAATGTGAGTTGAGAAGGGAAAGAGGTTCCAGTGATATGATCATCACAGACTGTCAATGTGGGCTGAGAAAGTAAAGAGGCTACAGTGTATCATCATCACAGACGGTCACTGTGAGCTGAGAAAGGAATGAGGCTCCAGTGATATGGTCATCACAGACTCTCAATGTGGGCTGAGAAAGGAAAGAGGCTGCAGTGATATGATCACCACAGACAGTCAATGTGGGCTGAGGAAAGAAAGAAGCCCCAGCGATATGAACATCACACACAGTCAATGTGGGCTGAGAAAGGAATGAAGCTCCAGTGATATGATCATCACAGACAGTCAATGTGGACAGAGAAAGGAAAGAGGCCTGACTGATATGATCATCAGAGACAGTCAACGTGGACAGAGAAAGGAAAGATACTCCAGTGACATGATCATCACAGTGAGTCAATGTGGAAAGAGAAAGGAAAGAGGCCCCAGTGATATGATCTTCACAGACAGTCAAAGTGGGCTGAAAAGGGAAAGAGGCCCGAGTGATATGATCATCGCAGACAGTCAATATGGACAGAGAAAGGAAAGAGTCCTCAGTGATATGATCATCACAGACCGTCAATGTGGGCTGAAAAAGGAAAGAGGCTCCAGTGAAATGATAATCACAGACAGTCAATGTGGACTGAGAAAGGAAAGAGGCGCCAGTGATACGATCATCACAGACAGTCAATGTTTGCTGATAGTTGAAAGAGGCTCCAGTGATACGATCATCACAGACAGCCAATGTGGGCTGAGAAATGAAAGAGGCCCCAGTAATTTGATCATCACGGACAGTTAAAGTGGGCTGAGGAAGGAAAGAAGCCCCAGCGATATGAACATCACACACAGTCAATGTGGACAGGGACAGGAATGAGGCCTGAGTGATATGATCATCACAGACAGTCAATGTGGGCTGAGAAAGGAAGGAGGCCCCATTGATTCGATCATTACAGACAGTCAATGTTGGCTGAGAAAGGAAAGAGGCTCCAGTGATATGATCATCCCAGAGAGTCAATGTGGGCTGAGAAAGGAAAGAGGCCAATGCAATATAATCATCGCAGTCAGTCAATGTGGGCTGAGGAAGGAAAGAGGCCCCAGTGATATGATCATCACAGACAGTCAATATGGACAGAGAAATGAAAGAGGCCCCAGAGATATGATCATCACAGAAAGTCAATGTGGACAGAGAAAGGAACGAGTCTCCAGTGACATGATCATCAAAGACAGTCAATGTGGGCTAAGAAAGGAAAGAAGATCCAGTGATATGATCTTCACAGACAGTCAATGTGGGCTGAGAAAGGAAAGAGTCTCCAGTGATATGATCATCACAGACATTGAATGTGAGTTGAGAAGGGAAAGAGGTTCCAGTGATATGATCATCACAGACTGTCAATGTGGGCTGAGAAAGGAAAGAGGCTGCAGTGATATGATCACCACAGACAGTCAATGTGGGCTGAGGAAGGAAAGAAGCCCCACCGATATGAACATCACACACAGTCAATGTTGACAGTGAAAGGAAAGATGCCTGAGTGATTTGATCATCACAGACAGTAAATGTGGGCTGAGAAAGGGAAGAAGCTCCAGTGATATAATCATCACAGACAGTCAATGTGGACAGAGGAAGGAAAGAGGCCCGATTGATGTGGTCAAAGCAGTCAGTCAATATGGACAGAGAAAGGAAAGAGTCCTCAGTGATATGATCATCACAGACCTTGAATGTGGGCTGAGAAAGGAAAGAGGCCCCAGTGATATGATCATTACAGACAGTCAATGTGGGCTGAGAAAGGAAAGCGTCTCCAGTGATATGATCATCACAGACAGTCAATATGGGCTGAAAAAGGAAAGAGACAACTGTAAAATGATCATCACTGTCAGTCAATGTGTGATGAGAAAGGAAAGAGTCTCCAGTGATATGATCATCACAGACAGTCAATGTGAGCTGAGAAGGGAAAGTGTCTCCAGTGATATGATCATCACAGATTGTCAATGTGGGCTCAGAAAGGAAACAGGCTCCAGTGATATGATCATCACAGACAGTCAATGTGGGATGAGAAAGGAAAGAGTCTGCAGTGATATGATCATCACAGACAGTCAATGTGGGCTGAGAAAGGAAAGAGGCCTGACTGATATGATCATCACAGACAGTCAATGTGGGCTTTGAAAGGAAAGAGGCCCCAGTGATATGATCATTACAGACAGTCAATGTTGGCAGAGAAAGGAAACAGGCTCCAGTGATATGATCCTCACAGACAGTCAATTATGGCTGAGAAAGGAAACAGGCTCCAGTGATATGATCATCACAGACAGTCGATGTGGGCTAAGCAAGGAAATGAGGCCCCAGTGATATGAACATCACACACGGTCAATGTTGACAGTGAGGGAAGTTGCAGTTGGGATTGGGGATGCTTTGGTAATAATTTTCCAAAATTCTCTGGACTCGGCAAAGGTCCCGGCAGATTGGAAAACTGCTAATGTCACACCCTTATTTAAAAAGGGTAGTAGGCAGAAGGCTTGACATTATAGTCCAGTAAGCCTAACATCAGTGGTGGGTAAAATTTTGGAATCTATTGTCAAGGAGACAGTAGCGGAACATTTGGATAAACATAATTTAATGGGACAAAGTCAGCATGGCTTTACGAAGGGGAAATCATGTCTGTCAAATTTGCTTGAGTTCTTTGAGGACATAACGTGCAGGGTGGATAAAGGGGAACCAGTGGACGTAGTGTATTTAGATTTCCAGACGGCATTCGACAAGGTGCCACAAAAAATATTATTGCTCAAGACGAAGAATCACTGGATTGGGGGTAATATTCTGACATGGGTGGAGGATTGCTTATCTAACAGGAAGCAGAGATTTGGGATATACGGTTCATTTTCGGACTGGCAACCAGTAGCCGGTGGTATTCCTCAGTGGTCAGTACTGGGTCCCCAACTCTTTATAATCTATATTAACGATTTGGAGGAGGGGACCAAGTGTAACATATCAAAGTTTGCAGATGATACAAAGATGGGAGGGAAAGTGGAGAGTGAGGAGGACATAAAAAAACCTACAAGGTGAAATAGACAGGCTGGGTGAGTGGGCGGAGATTTGGCAGATGCAATACAATATTGGAAAATGTGAGGTTATGCACATTGGGAGGAAAAATCAGAGAGCAAGTTATTATCTTAAAGGCGAGAAACTGGAAAGTACTGCAGTACAAAGGGATCTGGGGGTCCTCGTGCAAGAAGATCAAAAAGTTAGTATGCAGGTGCAGCAGGTGATCAAGAAGGCCAACGGAATTTTGGCTTTTATTGCTCGGGGGATAGAATATAAAAACAGGGAGGTATTGCTGCAGTTATATAAGGTATTGGTGAGACCGCACCTGGAATACTGCATACAGTTTTGGTCTCCATACTTAAGAAACGACATACTTGCTCTCGAGGCAGTACAAAGAAGGTTCCCTCGGTTAATCCCGGGGATGAGGGGGCGGACATATGAGGAGAGGTTGAGTAGATTGGGACTCGACTCATTGGAGTTCAGAAAAATGAGAGGCGATCTGATTGAAACATACTAGATTGTGAAGGGGCTTGATCGGGTGGATGCGGTAAGGATGTTCCCAAGGATGGGTGAAAATAGCACTAGGCGACATAATCTTAGAATAAGGGGCTGCTCTTTCAAAACTGAGATGAGGAGAAACTTCTTCACTCAGAGGGTAGCAGGTCTGTGGAATTTGCTGCACAGGAAGCTGTGGAATCAACATCATTAAATAAATGTATAACGGAAATCGACAGTTTCCTAGAAGTAAAGGGAATTAGGGGTTACGGGCAGCGGGCACGAAATTAGACATGAAATTAGATTTGAGGTTAAGATCAGATCAGCCATGATCTCATTGAATGTCGGAGCAGGCTCAAGGGGCCGATTGGCCGACTCCTGCTCCTATTTCTTGTGTTCTCATGTTCATATCACAGACAGTCAATGTGGGCTGTGAAAGGCAAGAGGCTCCAGTGATCTGATAATCACAGACAGTCAATGTGGACAGAGAAAGGAAAGAGGCCTGACTGATATGATCATCACAGACAGTCAATGTGGGCTGAGAAAGGAAAGAGTCCCCAGTGATATGATCATCACAGACAGTCAATTTGGGCGAAGAAAGGAAAGAGGCTCCAGTGCATGATCATCACAGACAGACTCTGTGGATAGAGAAAGGAAAGAGACTGCAGTGATGTGATCATCACAGACAGTCAATGTCTGCTGAGAAAGGAAAGGGGCAACAGTGATATGATCATCACATGCAGTCAATGTGGGCAGAAAAAGGAAAGAAGCACCAGTGATGTGATCATCACATACAGTCAATGTGGGCTTAGAAAGGAATGAGGCTGCAGTGATATGATCACCACAGACAGTCAATCTGGGCAGAGAAAGGAAAGAGGCTCCAGTGATATGATCATCACAGACAGTCAATGCGTGCTGAGAAAGGAAAGAGTCACCAATGATATGATCATCACCTGCAGTCAATGTGGGCAAAGAAAGGAATGAGGCTGCAGTGATATGATCATCACAGACAGTCAATGTGGGCTGAGAAAGGCAAGAGGCCACATTTATCAGCTCATCACAGACAGTCAATGTCGGCTGAGAAAGGAAAGAGGCCCCAGTCATATGAACATCACACACAGTCAATGTGGACAGGGACAGGAATGAGGCCTGAGTGATATGATCATCACAGACAGTCAAAGTGGGCTGAGAAAGGAAGGAGGCCTCATTGATTAGATCATCACAGACAGTCAATGTTGGCTGAGAAAGGATAGAGGCGCCAGTAATATGATCATCGCAGTCAGTCAATGTGGGCTGAGGAATGAAAGAGGCCCGAGTGATATGATCATCACAGACAGTCAATGTGGGCTGAGAAAGGAAACAGGCTCCATTGATATGAACATCACAGACTGTCAATGTGGGAAGAGAAAGGAAAGAGGCCACAGTAATATGATCATCGCAGTCAGTCAGTGTGGGCTGAGGAAGGAAAGAGGCCCCAGTGATATGACCATCACAGAAAGTCAATGTGGACAGAGAAAGGAAAGAGTCTCCAGTGAAATGATCATCAAAGACAGTCAATGTGGGCTAAGAAAGGAAAGAAGATCAAGTGATATGACCTTCACAGACAGTCAATGTGGACAGAGAAAGGAAAGAGTCCCCAGTGATATGGTCAACACAGACAGTCAATGTGGGCTGAGAAAGGAAAGAGTCTCCAGTGATATGATCATCAGACAGTCAATGTGAGCTGAGAAGGGTAAGAGGCTCCAGTGTATCATCATCACAGACGGTCACTGTGAGCTGAGAAAGGAATGAGGCTCCAGTGATATGGTCATCACAGACTCTCAATGTGGGCTGAGAAAGGAAAGAGGCTGCAGTGATATGATCACCACAGACAGTCAATGTGGGCTGAGGAAGGAAAGAAGCCCCAGCGATATGAACATCACACACAGTCAATGTTGACAGTGAAAGGAAAGATGCCTGAGTGATATGATCATCACAGACAGTAAATGTGGGCTGAGAAAGGAAAGTAGCTCCAGTGATATGATCATCACAGAGAGTCAATGTGGACAGAGAAAGGAAAGAGGGCCCAGTGATATGATCTTCACAGACAGTCAAAGTGGTGTGAAAAAGGAAAGAGGCCCGAGTGATATGATCATCGCAGACAGTCAATATGGACAGAGAAAGGAAAGAGTCCTCAGTGATATGATCATCACAGACCGTCAATGTGGGCTGAGAAAGGAAAGAGGCGCCAGTGATACGATCATCACAGACAGTCAATGTGGGCTGAGAAATGAAAGAGGCTCCAGTAATTTGATCATCACAGACAGTCAAAGTGGGCTGAGGAAGGAAAGAGGCCCCAGCGATATGAACATCACACACAGTCAATGTGGACAGGGACAGCAATGAGGCCTGAGTGATATGAACTTCACAGTCAGTCAATGTGGGCTGAGAAAGGAAAGAGGCGCCAGTGATATGATCATCCCAGAGAGTCAATGTGGGCTGAGAAAGGAAAGAGGCCACAGCAATATAATCATCGCAGTCAGTCAATGTGGGCTGAGGAAAGAAAGAGGCCCCAGTGATATGATCATCACAGACAGTCAATATGGACAGAGAAATGAAAGAGGCCCCAGTGACATGATCATCAAAGACAGTCAATGTGGGCTAAGAAAGGAAAGAAGATCCAGTGATATGATCTTCACAGACAGTCAATGTGGGCTGTGAAATGAAAGAGGCGCAAGAGATGCGATCATCACAGACCGTCAATGTGGGCTGAGAAAGGAAAGAGGCGCCATTGATACGATCATCACAGACAGTCAATGTGGGCTGAGAAATGAAAGAGGCCCCAGCAATTTGATCATCACAGACAGTCAATGTGGGCTGAGGAAGGAAAGAGGCCCCAGTGATATGATCATTACAGACAGTCAATGTGGGCCGAGAAAGGAAAGCGGCTCCAGTGACATGATCATCACAGACAGTCAATATGGGCTGAAAAAGGAACGAGACAACTGTAAAATGATCATCACTGTCAGTCAATGTGTGATGAGAAAGGAAAGAGTCCCCAGTGATATGATCATCACAGACAGTCAATGTGAGCTGAGAAAGGAAAGAGTCTCCAGTGATATGATCATCACAGACAGTCAATGTGGGCTAAGAAAGGAAAGAAGATCCAGTGATATGATCTTCACAGACAGTCAACGTGGGCTGAGAAAGGAAAGAGTTCCAGTGATATGATCATCACAGACATTCAATGTGAGTTGCGATGGGAAAGAGGTTCCAGAGATATGATCATCACAGACTGTCAATGTGGGCTGAGAAAGGAAAGAGTCCTCAGTGATATGATCATCACAGACCGTCAATGTGCGCTGAGAAAGGAAAGAGGCTCCAGTGATATGATCATCACAGACAGTGAATGTGGGCTGAGAAAGGAAAGAGGCCTGACTGATATGATCATCACAGACAGTCAATGTGTGCTTTGAAAGGAAAGAGGCTCCAGTGATATGATCATCACAGACAGTCAATGTGGGCTGAGAAAGGAAAGCGGCCCCATTGATATGATCATCACAGATAGTCAATGTGTGCTGAGAAAGGAAACAGGCTCCAGTGATATGATCATCACAGACAGTCAATGTGGGCTGAGAAAGGAAACAGGCTCCAGTGATATGATCCTCACAGACAGTCAATTATGGCTGAGAAAGGAAACAGGCTCCAGTGATATGATCATCACAGACAGTCGATGTGGGCTAAGCAAGGAATGAGGCCCCAGTGATATGAACATCACACACAGTCAATGTTGACAGTGAGGGAAGTTGCAGTTGGGATTGTGGATGCTTTGGTAATAATTTTCCAAAATTCTCTGGACTCGGCAAAGGTCCCGGCAGATTGGAAAACTGTTAATGTAACACCATTATTTAAAAAGGGTAGCAGGCAGAAGGCTTGAAATTATTGACCAGTTCGCCTAACATCAGTGGTGGGTAAAATTTTGGAATCTATTATCAAGGAGACAGTAGCGGAACATTTGGATAAACATAATTTAATGGGACAAAGTCAGCATGGCTTTATGAAGGGGAAATCATATCTGACAAATTTGCTTCAGTTCTTTGAGGACATAACGTGCAGGGTGGATAAAGGGGAACCAGTGGACGTAGTGTATTTAGACTTCTAGACGGCATTCGACAAGGTGCCACAAAAAAGATTATTGCTCAAGATGAAGAATCACTGGATTGGGGGTAATATTCTGACATGGGTGGAGGATTGCTTATCTGACAGGAAGCAGAGATTTTGGATATACGGTTCATTCTCGGACTGGCAGCCAGTAGCCAGTGGTATTCCGCAGTGGTCGGTGCTGGGTCCCCAACTCTTTACAATCTATATTAACGATTTGGAGGAGGGGACCAAGTGTAACATATCAAAGTTTGCAGATGATACAAAGATGGGAGGGAAAGTGGAGAATGAGGAGGACATAAAAAACCTACAGGGGGATATAGACAGGCTGGGTGAGTGGGCGGAGATTTGGCAGATGCAATACAATATTGGAAAATGTGAGGTTGTGCACTTTGGCAGGAAAAATCAGAGAGCAAGTTATTATCTAAAAGGCGAGAAACTGGAAAGTACTGCAGTACAAAGGGATCTGGGGGTCCTCGTGCAAGAAGATCAAAAAGTTAGTATGCAGGTGCAGCAGGTGATCAAGAAGGCCAACGGAATGTTGGCTTTTATTGCTCGGGGGATAGAATATAAAAACAGGGAGGTATTGCTGCAGTTATATAAGGTATTGGTGAGACCGCACCTGGAATACTGCATACAGTTTTGGTCTCCATACTTAAGAAAAGACATACTTGCTCTCGAGGCAGTACAAAGAAGGTTCACTCGGTTAATCCCGGGGATGAGGGGGCGGACATATGAGGAGAGGTTGAGTAGAACCGAGAAGGAACAGTAGGAGCAGATGGAGAAGAAGGAGCAGAAAGAGGAGGTTGAGCAGGAGGAGGAGCAGTAGCAGGAGGTGGAGAAGGAGCAGGAGGTGGAGAAGGAGCACAAGGTGGAGTCGTGGCAGGAGGTAGAGAAGGAGCAGGAGGTGGAGCAGGAGGTGGAGAAGGAGCAGGAGGTGGAGAAAGAGCAGGAGGTGGAGAAGGAGCAGGACGGAGAGACGGCGCAGGAGGTGGAGAAGCAGCAGGAGGAGGAGAAGTAGCAGGAGGAGGAGAAGCAGCAGGAGCGGGAGATGGATGATGAGCAGGAAAAGGAGCAAGAGGAGCAGAAGTCGCAGGAGGACGACAAGGAGCAGCAGGTGGAGAAGGAGCAGCAGCGAAACTAGTCGCAGGAGGTGGAGAAAGAGCAGGAGGTTTAGAAGGAGCAGGAGCAGGAAGTGGAGAAGGAGCAGGTGGGTGGAAGCAGAAGGAGAAGGAGAAGGCGCAGGAGGTGGATAAGGAGCAGGAGGGGGTAAAGGAGCAGGAGGTGGAGAAGGAGCAGGAGGTGGAGAAGGCGCATGAGGTGGAGAAGGAGCAGGTGGGAGAGAAGGCGTAAGAGCTGGATAAGGAGCAGGAGGTGGAGGAAGGAGCAGGAGGTGGAGGAAGGAGCAGGAGGTGGAGAAGGAGCTGGAGGAGGAGAAGTAGCTGGAGGAGGAGCAGGATCTGGAGGGGGAGAAGGAACTGGAGGAGAAGGAGCAGGCGGTGGAGAAGGAGCAGGAGGTGGAGGAGGAGCAGGAGGTGGAGGAGGAGCAGGAGATGGAGAAGGAGCAGGAGGTGGAGGAGGAGCAGGAGGTGGAGGAGCAGCAGGAGGTGGAGAAGTAGCAGGAGGTGGAGAAAGAGCAAGAGGTGGAGAAGGAGCTGGAGGGAGATAAGGCGCAGGAGGAGGAGAAGGAGCAGGAAGGGGGAGAAGTAGCAGGAGGCGGAGGAGGAGCTGGAGCAGTGGAAGGAGCAGGCGGTGGAGAAGGTTCAAGGTGCTGGAGAAGGAGCAGGAGGTGGAGAAGGAGCAGGAGGAGGAGAAGGAGCTGGCGGAGGAACAGGATCTGGTGGTGGGGATGGAGCAGGAGGTGGAGAAGGAGCATGAGGTGGAGAAGGAGATGGAGGTGGAGAAGGAGCAGAAGGGGGTGAAGGAGCAGGAGGCGGTGAAGGAGCAGGAGTGTCAGAAGGACCAGGGAGAAGAGAAGGAGCAGGACGAGGAGAAGGAGCAGAAGAAGGAGAATGAGCAGGAGGAGGAGAAGGAGCAGGAGGTGGAAAAGGAGCAGGAGGTGGAGAAGGAGCAGGAAGAGGAGAAGGAGCAGGAAGAGGAGAAGGAGCAGGAAGAGGAGAAGGAGCAGGAGGTGGAGAAGGAGCAGGAGGTGGAGAAGGATCAGGAGGTGGAGAAGGAGCAGGAGGTGGAGAAGGAGCAGGAGGTGGAGAAGGAGCAGGAGGTGGAGAAGGAGCAAGAGGTGGAAAAGGAGCAGGAGGTGGAGAAGGAGCAGGAGGTGGAGAAGGAGCAGGAAGAGGAGAAGGAGCAGGAAGAGGAGAAGGAGCAGGAGGTGGAGAAGGAGCAGGAGGTGGAGAAGGATCAGGAGGTGGAGAAGGAGCAGGAGGTGGAGAAGGAGCAGGAGGTGGAGAAGGAGCAGGAGGTGGAGAAGGAGCAAGAGGTGGAGAAGGAGCAGGAGGTGGAGAAGGAGCAGGAGGTGGAGAAGGAGCAGGAGGTGGAGATGGAGCAGGAGGTGGAAAAGGAGCAGGAGGTGGAGAAGGAGCGGGAGGTGGAGAAGGAGCGGGAGGTGGAGAAGGAGCGGGAGGTGGAGAAGGAGCGGGAGGTGGAGAAGGAGCAGGAGGTGGAGAAGGAGCAGGAGGTGGAGAAGGAGCAGGAGGTGGAGAAGGAGCAGGAGGTGGAGAAGGAGCAGTATTCGCAGAAGGAGCAGGAAGAGGAGGTTGAGCAGGAAGAGGAGCAGTTGAAGGAGGAAGAGAAAGAGCTGTAGGAAGGTTAGCAGGTGGAGGAGAAGTCGCAGGAGAATGTTGAGCAGGAGGTGGAGAAGCAACAGGAGGTGCAGATGCAGCAGGAGGTTTAGAAGGAGCAGGAGGTTGAGTCGTGGCAGGAGGTGGAGAATGACCAGGAAGTGGAGAAGGAGCAGGAGGTGGAGAAGGATGAAGAGGTGGAGAAGGATGAAGAGGTGGAGAAGGAGCAGGAGGTGGAGAAGCAGCAGGAGGAGGAGAAGGCGCAGGAGCTGGAGAAGGAGCAGGACGTGGACAAGGAGCTGGAGCATTAGGTGGAGAAGGAGCAGGAGAAGGAGCGGGAGGTGGAGAAGGAGCGGGAGGTGAAGAAGGAGCGGGAGGTGAAGAAGGAGCGGGAGGTGGAGAAGGAGCAGGAGGTGGAGAAGGAGCAGGAGGTGGAGAAGCAGCAGGAGGTGGAGAAGGAGCAGGAGGTGGAGACGGAGCAGGAGGTGGAGAAGGAGCAGGAGGTGGAGAAGGAGCAGGAGGTGGAGAAGGAGCAGGAGGTGGAGAAGGAGCAGGAGGTGGAGAAGGAGCAGGAGGTGGAGTAGGAGCAGGAGGTGGAGAAGGAGCAGGAGGTGGAGAAGGAGCAGGAGGTGGAGAAGGAGCAGGATTCGCAGAAGGAGCAGGAAGAGGAGGTTGAGCAGGAAGAGGAGCAGTTGAAGGAGGAAGAGAAGGAGCTGGAGGAAGGTTAGCAGGTGGAGGAGAAGTCGCAGGAGAATGTTGAGCAGGAGGTGGAGAAGCAACAGGAGGTGCAGATGCAGCAGGAGGTGGAGAAGGAGCAGGAGGTGGAGAAGGATGAAGAGGTGGAGAAGGATGAAGAGGTGGAGAAGGAGCAGGAGGTGGAGAAGCAGCAGGAGGAGGAGAAGGCGCAGGAGGTGGAGGAGCAGCAGGAGGTGGAGGAGCATCAAGAGGTGGAGGAGGAGCAGGAAGTGGAAGAGGAGCAGGAGGTGGAAGAGGAGCAGGAGGTGGAGGAGAAGCAGGAGTTGGAGGAGAAGCAGGAGGTGGAGTAGGAGCAGGATGAGAAGGAGCAGGAGGAGGAGGTGGAGAAGCAGCAGGAGGTGGAGAAGGAGCAGGAGGTGGAGAAGAAGCAGGAGGTGGAGAAGAAGCAGGAGGTGGAGTAGTAGCAGGAGGTGGAGGAGGAGCAGGAGGTGGAGGAGGAGCAGGAGGTGGAGGAGGAGCAGGAGGTGGAGAAGGTGCAGGAGGAGGAGAAGGAGCAGGAGGTGGAGAAGGTGCAGGAGATGGAGAAGGAACAGTCGGAGCAGAAGGAGCAGGAAGAGGAGGTTGATCAGGAGGAGGAGCAGTAGCAGGAGAAGCAGATGGAGGAAGTTGAGCAGGGGGAGGGTAAGGAGCAGGAGGGAGAGAAGGCACAGGAGGTGGACAAGGAGCAGGAGGAGGAGGTGTGGAAGGAGCAGGAGGAGGAGGCTGAGCAGAAGGATGAGTAGGAGCAGGAGGTGGAGGAGGAGCAGGAGGTGGAGAAGCAGCACGAGGAGGAGAAGCAGCAGCAGGAGGAGAAGCTGCAGCAGGAGAAGCTGCAGGAGGAGGAGAAGGAGCAGGAGCAGGAAGAGGAGAAGTAGCAGGAGATGGAGAAGAAGCAGGAGGTGGAGAAGAAGCAGGAGGTGGAGTAGGAGCAGGAGGTGGAGGAGGAGCAGGAGGTGGAGGAGGAGCAGGAGGTGGAGGAGGAGCAGGAGGTGGAGGAGGAGCAGGAGGTTGAGGAGGAGCAGGAGGTGGAGGAGGAGCAGAAGGTGCAGGAGGAGCAGGAGGTGGAGGAGAAGCAGGAGGTGGAGGAGGAGCAGGAGGTGGAGGAGCAGCAGGAGGTGGAGGAGCAGCAGGAGGTGGAGGAGGAGCAGGAGGGGGAGGAGGAGCAGGAGGTGGAGGAGGAGCAGGAGGTGGAGGAGGAGCAGGAGGTGGAGGAGCAGCAGGAGGTGGAGGAGCAGCAGGAGGTGGAGGAGCAGCAGCAGGTGGAGGAGCAGCAGGAGGTGGAGGAGGAGCAGGAGGGGGAGGAGGAGCAGTAGGGTGAGAAGGAGCAGGGGGTGGTGAAGGAGCAGGAGATGGAGAAAGAGCAAGAGGTGGAGAAAGAGCAAGAGGTGGAGAAGGAGCAGGAGGTGGAGAAGTAGCAGGAGGAGGAGAAGGAGCTGCCGGAGGAACAGGATCTGGTGGTGGAGATGGAGCAAGAGGTGGAGAAGCAGCAGGAGGAGTAGAAGGTGCAGGAGTGTCAGAAGGACCAGGGTGAAGAGAAGGAGCAGGAGTTGGAGAAGGAGCAGGAAGAGGAGAAGGAGCAGGAGGTGGAGTAGGAGCAGGAGGTGGAGGAGGAGCAGGAGGTGGAGGAGGAGCAGGAGGTGGAGGAAGGAGCAGGAGGTGGAGGAAGGAGCAGGAGGTGGAGGAAGGAGCAGGAGGTGGAGAAGGAGCTGGAGGGACAGAAGGCGCTGGAAGTGGAGAAGGAGCAGGACGGTGTGAAGGAGCAGGAGGGGGAAAAGGAGCAGGAGAATGATAAGGAGCAGGAGGAGTAGAAGGAGCAGGAGGAGGAGAAGGGGCAGGAGGAGGAGAAGGGGCAGGAGGAGGAGAAGGGGCAGGAGGAGGAGAAAGGGCAGGAGGAGAAGGAGCAGGAGGTGGAGAAGGAGCAGGAGGTGGAGAAGGAGAAGGAGGTGGAGAAGGAGCAGGAGGAGGAGAAGGAGCAGGAGATGGAGAACAACAGGAGGAGCAGAAGGAGAAGGAGGAAGTTGAGGAGGTGGAGGAGAAGTAGCAGGAGAAGGTTGAGCAGGAGCTGGAGAAGGAGTCGGAGGTGCAGAAGGAGCAGGAGGAGAAGGTTGAGCAGGAGAAGGAGCAGTAGCAGGAGGAGGAGAAGGAGCAGGAGGAAGTTGAACAGGTGGACGAGAAATAGCAGGAGAATGTTGAGCAGGTGGTGGAGAAGGAGCCGGAGGTGGAGTATGGGCAGGAGGTGGAGAAGGAGCAGGAGTTGGAGAAGGAGCAGGAGGTTTAGAAGGAGCAGGAGCAGGAGGTGTAGAAGAAGCAGTAGCAGGAGGAGAAGCAGGACGAGGAGGAGAAGGAGCAGGTCCGAGAGAAGGCGCAGGAGCTGGATAAAGAGCAGGATGGGGAGAAGGAGCAGTAGGTGGAGAAGGAGCAGGATTTGGAGAACGAGCAGGAGGTGGAGAATGAGCAGGAGGTGGAGATGCAGCAAGAGGAGGAGAATTATCAGGAAATGGAGAAGGAGCAGGAGGTGGAGAAGGAGCAGAAGGAGGAGAAGCAGCAGGAGGAGGAGAAGGAGCAGGAGTAGGAGCAGGAGCTTGAGAAGGAGTAGGAGTGGGAGAAGGAGCAGGAGTTGGAGAAGGAGCAGGAGTTGGAGAAGGAGCAGGAGTTGGAGAAGGAGCATGAGTTGGAGAAGGAGCAGGTGAACTTACTGGAGCTGGAGAGGGAGATCGATAAAGAGGAGGTTGAGCAGGTGGTGTCGAAGGAGCAGGAGGGGGAGAAGGAGCAGGAGGGGGAGAAGGAGCAGGAGGAGGAGAAGCAGCAGGAGGAGGAGAAGCAGCAGAAGCGGGAGAAGGAGTATGAGGTGCAAAAGGAGCCGGAGATGGAGAAGGAGCAGGAGGCGGAGAAGGAGCAGGTGGTGAAGATGGAGCAGGAGGTGGAGAAGCAGCAGGAGGAGGCAAAAGAGCAGGAGGACGAAAAGGAGCAGGTGGTGGAGAAGGAGCAGGTGGTGGAGAAGGAGCAGGTGGTGGAGAAGGAGCAGGTGGTGGAGAAGGAGCAGGTGGTGGAGAAGGAGCAGGTGGTGGAGAAGGAGCAGGTGATGGAGAAGGAGCAGGTGGTGGAGAAGGAGCAGGAAGAGGAGAATGAGCACGAGGTGAATGAGCAGCAGGATGTGGAGGAGGAGCAGCAGGTGGAGGAGGAGCAGGAGGTTGTGAAGGAGCTGGAGGAGGAGAAGGAGTTGGAGGAGGAGAAGGAGTTGGAGGAGGAGAAGGAGCAGGTGGTGGAGAAGGAGCAGGTGGTGGAGAAGGAGCAGGTGGTGCAGAAGTAGAAGGTGGTGCAGAAGGAGCAGGTGGTGCAGAAGGAGCAGGTGGTGCAGAAGGAGCAGGAAGTGGAGAAGCAGCAGGAGGTGGAGAAGCAGCAGGAGGTGGAGAAGCAGCAGGAGGTGGAGAAGGAGCAGGAAGAGGAGAATGAGCAGGAGGTGGAGGAGAAGCAGGACGTGGAGGAAGTAGCAGGAGGTGGAGAAGGAGCTGGAGGAGGAGAGGTAGCTGGAGGAGGAGCAGGATCTGGAGGGGGAGAAGGAACTGGAGGAGGAGAGGTAGCTGGAGGAGGAGAAGGAGTTGGAGGAGGAGAAGGAGCAGGTGGTGGAGAAGGAGCAGGTGGTGCAGAAGGAGCAGGTGGTGCAGAAGGAGCAGGTGGTGCAGAAGGAGCAGGTGTTGCAGAAGGAGCAGGTGGTGCAGAAGGAGCAGGAGGAGGAGAAGGAGCAGGCGGTGGAGAAGGAGCAGGAGGAGGAGAAGGAGCAGGAGGTGCAGAACGATCAGGAGGTGCAGAAGGAGCAGGCGGTGGAGGAGGAGCAGGAGGTGGATGAGGAGAAGGAGCAGGCGGTGGAGAAGCTGCAGGAGGAGGAGAAGAAGCAGGAGGAGTAGAAGGAGCAGGAGATTGAGAAGGAGCAGGAGGTGGAGAATGAGCAGGAGTTGGAGAAGGAGCAGGAGGTGCAGAACGAGCTGGAGGAGGAGAAGGAGCAGGTGCTTGAGATGGAGCAGGAGGTGAAGAAGCAGAAGGAGGAGGAGAAGAAGCAGAAGGAGGAGGAGAAGAAGCAGGGAGTGGAGAAGGAGCATGTGGTGGAGAAGGAGCAGGAGGTGGACAAGGAGCAGGAGGTGGACAAGGAGCAGGAGGTGGAGAAGGAGCAGGTGGTGGAGAAGGAGCAGGAGGTGGAGAAGGAGCAGGAATTGGAGAAGGAGCAGGAGGTGCAGAAAGAGCAGGAGGTGGAGAATGAGCAGGAGGAGGAGAAGGAGCAGGAGGTGGAGAAGGAGCAGGAGGTGGAGAACGAGCAGGAGGTGGAGAAGGAACAGGATGTGGAGAAGCAGAAGGAGATGGAGGTGGAGAAGGAGATGGAGGTGGAGAAGGAGCAGAAGGGGGTGAAGGAGCAGGAGGCGTTGAAGGAGCAGGAGTGTCAGAAGGACCAGGGTGAAGAGAAGGAGCAGGAGTTGGAGAAGGAGCAGGAGGTGGAGAAGGAGCAGGAGGTGGAGAAGGAGCAGGAGGTGGAGAAGGAGCAGGAGGTGGAGAAGGAGCAGGAGGTGGAGAAGGAGCAGGAGGTGGAGAAGGAGCAGGAGGTGGAGAAGGAACAGGAGTTGGAGAAGGAGCAGGACGCTGGAGAAGGAGCAGGAGGCTGGAGAAGGAGCAGAAGGTGGAGAAGGAGCAGGAAGAGGAGAATGAGCAGGAGGTGGAGTCGGAGCAGGAGGTGGAGGAGAAGCAGGAGGTGGAGGAAGGAGCAGGAGGTGCAGAGGAGCTGGAGGAGGAGTAGGTGCTGGAGGAGGAGAGGCAGCTGGAGGAGGAGCAGGATCTGGAGGGGGAGAAGGAACTGGAGGAGAAGGAGCAGGCGGTGGAGATGGAGCAGGAGGAGGAGAAGGAGCAGGAGGTGCAGAACGAGAAGGAGGTGCAGAAGGAGCAGGCGATGGAGGAGGAGCAGGAGGTGGATGAGGAGAAGGAGCAGGCGGTGGAGAAGGAGCAGGAGATTGAGAAGGAGCAGGAGGTGGAGAATGAGCAGGCGGTGGAGGAGGAGCAGGAGGTGGATGAGGAGCAGGAGGTGCAGAACGAGCTGGAGGAGGAGAAGGAGCAGGTGCTGGAGATGGAGCAGGAGGTGAAGAAGCAGAAGGAGGAGGAGAAGAAGCAGGAAGTGGAGAAGGAGCAGGAGGTGGAGAAGGAGCAGGAGGTGGAGAAGGAGCAGGAGGTGGAGAAGGAGCAGGAGGTGGAGAAGGAGCAGGAGGTGGAGAAGGAGCAGGAGGTGTAGAAGGAGCAGGAGGTGGAGAAGGAGCAGGAGGTGGAGAAGGAGCAGGAGGTGGAGAAGGAGCAGGAGGTGGAGAAGCAGCAGGAGGAGGAAAAGGAGCAGGAGGAGGAAAAGGAGCAGGAGGAGGAAAATGAGCAGGAGGAGGAAAAGGAGCAGGTGCTGGAGATGGAGCAGGAGGTGAAGGAGCAGGAGGTGGAGAACGAGCAGGAGGTGGAGAATGAGCAGGATGTGGAGAAGGAGAAGGAGATGGAGGTGGAGAAGGAGATGGAGGTGGAGAAGGAGCAGAAGGGGGTGAAGGAGCAGAAGGGGGTGAAGGAGCAGGAGGCGGTGAAGGAGCAGGAGTGTCAGAAGGACCAAGGTGAAGAGAAGGAGCAGGAGTTGGAGAAGGAGATGGAGGTGGAGAAGGAGCAGGAGGTGGAGAAGGAGCAGGAGGCTGGAGAAGGAGCAGAAGGTGGAGAAGGCGCAGGAAGAGGAGAATGAGCAGGAGGTGGAGTCGGAGCAGGAGGTGGAGGAGAAGCAGGAGGTGGAGGAAGGAGCAGGACGTGCAGAAGGAGCTGGAGGAGGAGAAGGTGCTGGAGGAGGAGAAGTTGCTGGAGGAGGAGAGGTAGCTGGAGGAGGAGCAGGATCTGGAGGGGGAGAACAAACTTGAGGAGAAGGAGCAGGCGGTGGAGATGGAGCAGGAGGAGGAGAAGGAGCAGGCGGTGGAGAAGGAGCAGGAGATTGAGAAGGAGCAGGAGGTGGAGAATGAGCAGGCGGTGGAGGAGGAGCAGGAGGTGGATGAGGAGAAGAAGCAGGAGAAGGAGAAGGAGCAGGAGATTGAGAAGGAGCAGGAGGTGGAGAATGAGCAGGAGTTGGAGAAGGAGCAGGAGGTGCAGAACGAGCTGGAGGAGGAGAAGGAGCAGGTGCTGGAGATGGAGCAGGAGGTGAAGAAGCAGAAGGAGGAGGAGAAGAAGCAGGAAGTGGAGAAGGAGCAGGAGGTGGAGAAGGAGCAGGAGGTGGAGAAGGAGCAGGAGGTGGAGAAGGAGCAGGAGGTGGAGAAGGAGCAGGAGGTGGAGAAGGAGCAGGAGGTGGAGAAGGAGCAGGAGGTGGAGAAGGAGCAGGAGGTGGAGAAGGAGCAGGAGGTGGAGAAGGAGCAGGAGGTGGAGAAGGAGCAGGAAGTGGAGAAGGAGCAGGAGGTGGAGAAGGAGCAGGAGGTGGAGAAGGAGCAGGAAGTGGAGAAGGAGCAGGAGGTGGAGAAGGAGCAGGAGGTGGAGAAGGAGCAGGAGGTGCAGAATTGGCATGAGCTGGAGAATGAGCAGTAGGTGGAGAAGCAGCAGGAGGAGGAAAAGGAGCAGGAGGAGGAAAAGGAGCAGGAGGAGGAAAATGAGCAGGAGGAGGAAAAGGAGCAGGAGGACGAGAACCAGCAGGAGCTGGAGAAGGAGCAGGAGGTGGAGAAGTTGCAGAAAGAGGAGAATGAGCAGGAGGTGAAGGAAGAGCAGCAGGTGGGTCAGGAGCAGCAGGTGGAGGAGGAGCAGGAGGTGGTGAAGGAGCTGGAGGAGGAGAAGGAGCTGGAGGAGGAGAAGGAGCAGGTGGTTGAGAAGGAGCAGGTGGTGGAGAAGGAGCAGGTGGTGGAGAAGGAGCAGGAGGTGGAGAAGGAGCAGGAGGTGGAGAAGCAGCAGGTGGTGGTGAAGGAGCAGGTGGTGGAGAAGGAGCAGGTGGTGGAGAAGGAGCAGGAGGTGGAGAAGCAGCAGGTGGTGGTGAAGGAGCAGGTGGTGGAGAAGGAGCAGGTGGTGGAGAAGGAGCAGGAGGTGGAGAAGCAGCAGGAGTAGGAGAAGGAGCAGGAGGAGGAGAAGGAGCAGGAGGTGGAGGAGATGCAGGAGGTGCAGGAGGAGCAGGAGCTGGAGGAGGAGCTGAAGGAGAAAAGGAGCAGATGCTGGAGATGGAGCAGGAGGTGGAGAAGCAGCAGCAGGAGGAGAAGTAGCAGGAAGTGGAGAAGGAGCAGGTGGTGGAGAAGGAGCAGGAGGTGGAGAAGGAGCAGGAGGTGGAGAAGGAGCAGCAGGTGGAGGAGTTGCAGTGGGTGGACGAGGAGCAGCAAGAGCAGGAGGAGCAGCAGGGGGAAAAGGAGCTGGAGGAGAAGGAGCAGGAGGTGGATAAGCAGCAGGAGGAGGAGGAAGTATCAGGAGGCGGTGAAGGAGCAGGAGGCGGTGAAGGAGCAGGAGGCGGTGAAGGAGCAGGAGGTGGAGGAGAAGCAGGAGGTGGAGGAAGGAGCAGGAGGTGGAGAAGGAGATGGAGGTGGAGAAGTAGCTGGAGGAGGAGCAGGATCTGGAGGGGGAGAAGGAACTGGAGGAGAAGGAGCAGGCGGTGGAGAAGGAGCAGGAGGTGGACAAGGAGCTGGAGCATTAGGTGGAGAAGGAGCAGGGGGAGGAGGAGAAGCAGCAGGAGGGAGAGAAGGCACAGGAGGTGGATAAGGAGCAGGAGGGTGAGAAGGAGCAGGAGGTGGAGAATGAGCAGGAGCTGGAGAAGGAAGAGGAGGTGGAGAAGGAGCAGGTGGGAGAGAAGGGGCAGGTAGCTGGATAAGGAGCAGGAGGGGGAGAAGGAGCAGGAGGTGGATAAGCAGCAGGAGATAGTGAAGGATCAGGTGGTGGACGGGGAGCAAGAGTTGGAGGAGGAGCTGCAGGTGAAGGAGTTGCGGGAGGTGGAGGAGGAGCAGGAGGAGGAGGAGCAGGAGGGGGAGAAGGAGCAGGAGGAGGTTGAGTAGTATTAGGAGAAGGTGTAGGAGGAGGTTGAGTAGGAGCAGGAGTAGTTTGGGTCGGACGAGGAGAAAGAGCATGATGAAGAGAAGGAGCAGGAGATGGAGAAGGAGCAGGAGGTGGAGAATGAGTAGGAGGTGTAGAAGCAGCAGGAGGAGGAGAAGCAGCAGGAGCGGGAGAAGGAGGAGGAGCAGGAAAAGGAGCAGGAGGTGGAGAAGGAGCAGGAGGTGGAGAAGGAGCAGGAGGAGGTGAAGCAGCAGGAGGTGGAGAAGGAGCAGGAGGGGAGAAGGAGCATGAGGTGGAGAAGGAGCAGGAGGTGGAGAAGGAGGTGTACGTGGAGATGGAGGAGGAGGTGCAGAAGGAGCAGGATGGAGAGAAGGCGCAGGAGCTGGAGAAGGAGCAGGAGAAGGAGCAGGAGAATGAGCTTGATGTTGAGAACGAGTAGGAGTTGGGGAAGAAGCAGGAGTTTGAGAAGGAGAACGATAAAGCGGAGTTTGAGCAGGAGGTGAAGAAGGAGGATAAGGTGGAGATGGAGCAGGAGCTGCAGAAGGAGCAGGAGGTGCAGAAAGAGCAGGAGGTGCACAAGGAGCAGGAGGAGGAGGTGTGGTAGGAGCAGGAGGAGGAGGCTGAGCAGAAGGACGAGTAGGAGCAGGAGGTGGAGAAAGAGCAGAAGGTGGAGAAGCAGCAGGAGGAGGAGAAGCAGCAGCAGGAGGAGAAGCAGCAGCAGGAGGAGAAGCAGAAGGAAGAGGAGATGCAGCAGGAGGTGGAGAAGGATCAGGAGGTGGAGAAGTATCAGGAGGTGGAGAAGGATCAGGAGGTGCAGAAGCAGCAGGAGGAAGAGAAGGAGCAGGAGTTGGAGAAGCAGCAGGAGGTGGTGAAGCAGCAGGAGGTGGTGAAGCAGCAGGAGGGAGAGAAGGCGCGCGAGTTGGATAAGGAGCAATAGGGGCAGAATGAGCAGTAGGTGGAGAAGGAGCAGGAGGAGGAGAAGGAGCAGGAGGTGGAGAAGGAGGAGTTGGAGAATGAGTAGATGGGAGAGAAGGCGCAGGAGCAGGATAAGGAGCAGGAGGGGGAGATGGAACAGGAGGATCTTGAGAAGTATTAGGAGAAGGAGTAGGAGGACGAGAAGGAGCAGGAGGTGGAGAAGGAGCAGGAGCAGGAAAAGGAGCAGGAGGAGGAGAAGTAGCAGGAGGAGGAGAAGTAGCATGAGTTGGAAAAGGAGCAGGAGTTGGAGGAGTTGCAGGAGGTGGAGGAAGAGCAGGAGGTGGAAGAGGAGCAAGAGGTGGAGGAGCAGCAGGAGGTGGAGGAGCAGCAAGAGGTGGAGGAGGAGCAAGAGGTGGAGGAGGAGCAGGAGGTGGAAGAGGAGCAGGAGGTGGAGAAGCAGCAGGAGGAGGAGAAGCAGCAGCAGGAGGAGAAGCAGCAGGAAGAGGAGATGCAGCAGGAGGTGGAGAAGGAGCAGGAGGTGGAGAAGGATCAGGAGGTGGAGAAGGATCAGGAGGTGCAGAAGCAGCAGGAGGAAGAGAAGGAGCAGGAGTTGGAGAAGCAGCAGGAGGTGGTGAAGCAGCAGGAGGTGGTGAAGCAGCAGGAGGGAGAGAAGGCGCGCGAGTTGGATAAGGAGCAGGAGGGGCAGAATGAGCAGTAGGTGGAGAAGGAGCAGGAGGAGGAGAAGGAGCAGGAGGTGGAGAAGGAGCTGGAGGAGGAGAAGGAGCTGGAGGAGGGGAAGGAGCTGGAGGAGGAGGAGAAGGAGCAGGTGGTGGAGAAGTTGCAGAAAGAGGAGAATGAGCAGGAGGTGAAGTAGGGGCAGCAGGTGGAGCAGGAGCAGCAGGTGGTGAAGGAGCTGGAGGAGGAGAAGGAGCAGGTGGTGGAGAAGGAGCAGGTGGTGGAGAAGGAGCAGGTGGTGGTGAAGGAGCAGGTGGTGGTGAAGGAGCAGGTGGTGGAGAAGGAGCAGGTGGTGGTGAAGGAGCAGGTGGTGGTGAAGGAGCAGGTGGTGGAGAAGGAGCAGGTGGTGGAGAAGGAGCAGGAGGTGGAGAAGCAGCAGGAGGAGGAGAAAGAGCAGGAGGAGGAGAAGGAGCAGGAGGTGGAGGAGTTGCAGGAGGTGCAGGAGGAGCAGGAGCTGGAGGAGGAGCTGGAGGAGAAAAGGAACAGATGCTGGAGATGGAGCAGGAGGTGGAGAAGCAGCAGCAGGAGGAGAAGTAGCAGGAAGTGGAGAAGGAGCAGGAGGTGGAGAAGGAGCAGGAGGTGGAGAAGGAGCAGGAGGTGGGGAAGGAGCAGGAGGTTGGGAAGGAGCAGGAGGTGGGGAAGAAGCAGGAGGTGGGGAAGGAGCAGGAGGTGGGGAAGGAGCAGGAGGTGGAGAAGGAGCAGGAGGTGGGGAAGGAGCAGGAGGTTGGGAAGGAGCAGGAGGTGGGGAAGAAGCAGGAGGTGGAGAAGGAGCAGGAGGTGGGGAAGGAGCAGGAGGTGGAGAAGGAGCAGGAGGTGGGGAAGGAGCAGGAGGTTGGGAAGGAGCAGGAGGTGGGGAAGAAGCAGGAGGTGGAGAAGGAGCAGGAGGTGGGGAAGGAGCAGGAGGTGGAGAAGGAGCAGGAGGTGGGGAAGGAGCAGGAGGTTGGGAAGGAGCAGGAGGTGGGGAAGGAGCAGGTGGTGGTGAAGGAGCAGGTGGTGGAGAAGGAGCAGGTGGTGGTGAAGGAGCAGGTGGTGGTGAAGGAGCAGGTGGTGGAGAAGGAGCAGGTGGTGGAGAAGGAGCAGGAGGTGGAGAAGCAGCAGGAGGAGGAGAAAGAGCAGGAGGAGGAGAAGGAGCAGGAGGTGGAGGAGTTGCAGGAGGTGCAGGAGGAGCAGGAGCTGGAGGAGGAGCTGGAGGAGAAAAGGAACAGATGCTGGAGATGGAGCAGGAGGTGGAGAAGCAGCAGCAGGAGGAGAAGTAGCAGGAAGTGGAGAAGGAGCAGGAGGTGGAGAAGGAGCAGGAGGTGGAGAAGGAGCAGGAGGTGGGGAAGGAGCAGGAGGTTGGGAAGGAGCAGGAGGTGGGGAAGAAGCAGGAGGTGGGGAAGGAGCAGGAGTTGGAGAAGGGGCAGGAGTTGGAGAAGGAGCAGGAGTTGGAGAAACAGCAGAAGTTGGAGAAGGAGCAGCAGCTGGAGGAGTTGCAGTGGGTGGACGAGGAGCAGCAAGAGCAGGAGGAGCAGCAGGGGGAAAAGGAGCTGGAGGAGAAGGAGCAGGAGGTGGATAAGCATCAGGAGGAGGAGGAAGTAGCAGGAGTTGGAGAAGGAGCAGGAGGTGCAGAAGGAGCAGAAGGGGGTGAAGGAGCAGAAGGGGGTGAAGGAGCAGAAGGGGGTGAAGGAGCAGGAGGCGCTGAAGGAGCAGGAGGCGGTGAAGGAGCAGGAGGCGGTGAAGGAGCAGGAGGCGGTGAAGGAGCAGGAGGCGGAGAAGGAGCAGGAGGCGGAGAAGGAGCAGGAGGCGGAGAAGGAGGAGGTGGAGGATGGAGCAGGAGGTGGAGAATGAGCTGGAGGAGGAGAAGTAGCTGGAGGAGGAGCAGGATCTGGAGGGGGAGAAGGAACTGGAGGAGAAGGAGCAGGCGATGGAGAAGGAGCAGGAGGTGGAGAAGGAGCAGGAGGAAGAGAAGAAGCAGGCGGTGGAGAAGGAGCAGTAGGTGGAGAAGGAGCAGGAGGTGGATAAGGAGCAGGAGGTGGAGAAGGAGCAGGAGGTGGAGAAGGAGCAGAAGGGGGTGAAGGAGCAGGAGGCGGTGAAGGAGCAGGAGGCGGTGAAGGAGCAGGAGTGTCAGAAGGACCAGGGGGAAGAGAAGGAGCAGGAGTTGGAGAAGGAGATGGAGGTGGAGAATGAGCAGGAGGTGGAGAAGGAGCAGGAGGTGGAGAAGGAGCAGGAGGCTGGAGAAGGAGCAGGAGGCTGGAGAAGGAGCAGGAGCTGGAGAAGGAGCAGGAGCTGGAGAAGTAGCAGGAGATGGAGAAGGAGCTGGAGGAGGAGAAGTAGCTGGAGGAGGAGCAGGATCTGGAGGGGATAGAGCAGGCGGTGGAGAAGGAGCAGGAAGTGTAGAAGGAGCAGGAGGTGGAGAAGGAGCAGGAGGTGGAGAAGGAGCAGTAGGTGGAGAAGGAGCAGGATGTGGAGGTGGAGAAGGAGATGGAGGTGGAGAAGGAGCAGGAGGTGGAGAAGGAGCAGGAGGTGGAGAAGGAGCAGGATGTGGAGGTGGAGAAGGAGATGGAGGTGGAGAAGGAGATGGAGGTGGAGAAGGAGATGGAGGTGGAGAAGGAGCAGAAGGGGGTGAAGGAGCAGGAGGCGGTGAAGTAGCAGGAGTGTCAGAAGGACCAGGGGGAAGAGAAGGAGCAGGAGTTGGAGAAGGAGATGGAGGTGGAGAAGGAGCAGGAATTGGAGAAGGAGCAGAAGGTGGAGAAGGAGCAGGAGGTGGAGAAGGAGCAGGAGGAGAAAAGGAGCAGATGCTGGAGATGGAGCAGGAGGTGGAGAAGCAGCAGCAGGAGGAGAAGTAGCAGGAAGTGGAGAAGGAGCAGGTGGTGGAGAAGGAGCAGGAGGTGGAGAAGAAGCAGGAGGTGGAGAAGGAGCAGGAGGTGGAGAAGGAGCAGAAGGTGGAGAAGGAGCAGGAGGTGGAGAAGGAGCAGGAGGTGGAGAAGCAGCAGCAGGAGGAGAAGCAGCAGGAAGTGGAGAAGGAGCAGGTGGTGGAGAAGGAGCAGGAGGTGGAGAAGGAGCAGGAGGTGGAGAAGAAGCAGGAGGTGGAGAAGGAGCAGGAGGTGGAGAAGGAGCAGGAGGTGGAGAAGGAGCAGGAGGTGGGGAAGGAGCAGGAGGTGGGGAAGGAGCAGGAGGTGGGGAAGGAGCAGGAGGTGGGGAAGGAGCAGGAGGTGGGAAAGGAGCAGGAGGTGGGAAAGGAGCAGGAAGTGGGGAAGGAGCAGGAGTTGGAGAAGGAGCAGGAGTTGGAGAAGGAGCAGGAGTTGGAGATGGAGGAGCAGGTGGAGGAGCTGCAGTGGGTGGACGAGGAGCAGCAAGAGCAGTAGGAGCAGCAGGGGGAAACGGAGCTGGAGGAGAAGGAGCAGGAGGTGCAGAAGGAGATGGAGGTGGAGAAGGAGCAGAAGGGGGTAAAGGAGCTGAAGGGGGTGAAGGAGCAGAAGGGGGTGAAGGAGCAGGAGGCGCTGAAGGAGCAGGAGGCGGTGAAGGAGCAGGAGGCGGTGAAGGAGCAGAACGCGGTGAAGGAGCAGGAGGTGGAGAAGGAGCAGGAGGCGGAGAAGGAGCTGGAGGAGGAGAAGTAGCTGGAGGAGGAGCAGGATCTGGAGGGGGAGAAGGAACTGGAGGAGAAGGAGCAGGCGATGGAGAAGGAGCAGGAGGTGGAGAAGCAGCATTAGGAAGAGAAGGAGCAGGAGGAAGAGAAGGAGCAGGAGGAAGAGAAGAAGCAGGAGGTGGAGAAGGAGCAGTAGGTGGAGAAGGAGCAGGAGGTGGAGAAGGAGCAGGAGGTGGAGAAGGAGCAGGAGATTGAGAAGGAGCAGGAGGTGGAGAATGAGCAGGCGGTGGATGAGGAGCAGGAGGTGGATGAGGAGAAGAAGCAGGAGGAGGAGAAGGAGCAGGAGATTGAGAAGGAGCAGTAGGTGGAGAATGAGCAGGAGTTGGAGAATGAGCAGGAGCTGCAGAACGAACTGGAGGAGGAGAAGGAGCAGGTGCTGGAGATGGAGCAGGAGGTGAAGAAGCAGAAGGAGGTGGAGAAGGAGCAGGAGGTGGAGAAGGAGCAGGAGGTGGAGAAGGAGCAGGAGGTGGAGAAGGAGCAGGAGGTGGAGAAGGAGCAGGAGGTTGAGAAGGAGCAGGAGGTGGAGAAGGAGCAGGATGTTTCGGCGGACGCAACCGAGACTCCAGGATGGTATGTTGCCTCCCTGGTGCAAGGGTCAAGGATGTCTCGGAGCGGCTGCAGGACATTCTGGAGGGGGAGGGTGAACAGCCAGTTGTCGTGGTGCATATTGGCACCAACGATATAGGTAAAAAACAGGATGAGGTCCTACAAGCTGAATTTAGTGAGTTAGGAGTTAAACTAAAGAGTAGGACCTCAAAGGTAGTAATCTCAGGATTGCTACCAGTGCCACGGGTTAGTCAGAGTAGGAATGACAGGATAGCGAAGATGAATACGTGGCTTGAGAGATGGTGCAAGCTGGAGGGATTCAAATTCCTGGGCCATTGAAACCGGTTCTGGGGGAGGTGGGACCATTACAAATTGGACGGTCTGCATCTGGGCAGGACTGGAACCAATGTCCTAGGGGGAGTGTTTGCCAGTGCTGTTGGGGAGGGTTTAAACTAATGTGGCAGGGGGATGGGAACCGATGCAGGAAGTCAGTGGGAAATAAAGTGGTGACAGAAATAAAACGCAGGAAGTGAGAGTGTACAGAACATGACCGGACAGATGGTCTGAGAAAGCAGGGCAAAGACCAAGGGAAGTCTAGATTAAACTGCATTTATTTCAATGCAAGAAGTCTGATGGGCAAGGCAGATGAACTCAGGGCATGGATGGGTACATGGGACTGGGATGTTATAGCTATTACTGAAACATGACTAAGGGAGGGGCAGGACTGGCAGCTCAATGTTCCAGGGTACAGATGCTATAGGAAAGATAGAGCAGGAGGTAAGAGAGGAGGGGGAGTTGCGTTCTTGATTAGGGAGAACATCACGGCAGTAGTGAGAGGGGATATATCCGAGGGTTCGCCCACTGAGTCCATATGGGTAGAACTGAAAAATAAGAAGGGAGAGATCACTTTGATAGGATTGTACTACAGACCCCCAAATAGTCAACGGGAAATTGAGGAGCAAATATGTAAGGAGATTACAGACAGCTGCAAGAAAAATAGGGTGGTAATAGTAGGGGACTTGAACTTTCCCAACATTGACTGGGACAGCCATAGCATTAGGGGCTTGGATGGAGAGAAATTTGTTGAGTGTATTCAGGAGGAATTTCTCATTCAGTATGTGGATGGCCCGACTAGAGAGGGGGCAAAACTTGACCTCCTCTTGGGAAATAAGGAAGGGCAGGTGACAGAAGTGTTAGTGAGGGATCACTTTGGGACCAGTGATCATAATTCCATTAGTTTTAAGATAGCTATGGAGAAGGATAGGTCTGGCCCAAAAGTTAAAATTCTAAATTGGGGAAAGGCCAATTTTGATGGTATTAGACAGGAACTTTCAGAAGTTGATTGGGAGAGTCTGTTGGCAGGCAAAGGGACGTCTGGTAAGTGGGAGGCTTTCAAAAGTGTGTTAACCAGGGTTCAGGGTAAGCACATTCCTTATAAAGTGAAGGGCAAGGCTGGTAGAAGCAGGGAACCTTGGATGACTCGGGAGATTGAGGCACTCGTCAAAAAGAAGAAGGAGGCATATGACATGCATAGGCAGCTGGGATCAAGTGGATCCCTTGAAGAGTATAGAGATTGCCGGAGTAGAGTTAAGAGAGAAATCAGGAGGGCAAAAAGGGGATATGAGATTGCTTTGGCAGATCAGGCAAAGGTGAATCCAAAGAGCTTCTACAAATACATAAAGGGCAAAAGGGTAACTAGGGAGAGAGTAGGGCCTCTTAAGGATCAACAAGGTCATCTATGTGCGGAACCACAAGAGATGGGTGAGATCCTGAATGAATATTTCACATCGGTATTTACGGTTGAGAAAGGCATGGATGTTAGGGAACTTGGGGAAATAAATAGTGATGTCTGGAGGAGTGTACATATTACAGAGAGGGAGGTGCTGGAAGTCTTAACGCGCATCAAGGTGGATAAATCTCCGGGACCTGATGAAATGTATCCCAGGACGTTAAGGGAGGTTAGGGAGGAAATTGCGGGTCCCCTAGCAGAGATATTTGAATCATCCACCGCTACAGGTGAGGTGCCTGAAGATTGGAGGGTAGCAAATGTTGTGCCTTTGTTTAAGAAGGGCGGCAGGGAAAAGCCTGGGAACTACAGACCAGTGAGCCTGACATCTGTAGTGGGTAAGTTGTTAGAGGGTATTCTGAGGGACAGGATCTACAGGCATTTGGAGAGGCAGGGACTAATTAGGAACAGTCAGCATGGTTTTGTGAGAGGAAAATCATGTCTCACGAATTTGATTGAGTTTTTTGAAGGGGTAACCAAGAAGATAGATGAGGGCTGTGCAGTAGACGTGGTCTACATGGACTTCAGCAAAGCATTTGACAAGGTACTGCATGGTAGGTTGTTACATAAGGTTAAATCTCATGGGATCCAAGGTGAGGTAGCCAATTGGATACAAAATTGGCTTGACGACAGAAGACAGAGGGTGGTTGTCGAGGGTTGTTTTTCAAACTGGATGCCTGTGTCCAGCGGTGTGCCTCAGGGATCGGTGCTGGGTCCGCTGTTATTTGTTATTTATATTAATGATTTGGATGAGAATTTAGGAGGCATGGTTAGTAAGTTTGCAGATGACACCAAGATTGGTGGCATTGTGGACAGTGAAGAAGGTTATCTAGGATTGCAACGGGATCTTGATAAATTGGGCCAGTGGGCCGATGAATGGCAGATGGAGTTTAATTTAGATAAATGTGATGTGATGCATTTTGGTAGATCAAATCGGGCCAGGACCTACTCCGTTAATGGTATGGCGTTGGGGAGAGTTATAGAACAAAGAGATCTAGGAGTACAGATTAATAGCTCCTTGAAAGTGGAGTCACAGGTGGATAGGGTGGTGAAGAAGGCATTCAGCATGCTTGGTTTCATTGGTCAGAACATTGAATGCAGGAGTTGGGATGTCTTGTTGAAGTTGTACAGGGCATTGGTGAGGCCACACTTGGAGTACTGTGTACAGTTCTGGTCACCCTATTATAGAAAGGATATTATTAAACTAGAAAGAGTGCAGAAAAGATTTACTAGGATGCTACCGGGACTTGATGGTTTGACTTACAGGGAGAGGTGAGACAGACTGGGACTTTTTTCCCTGGAGAGTAGGAGGTTAAGGGGTGATCTTATCGAAGTCTATAAAATAATGAGGGGCATAGATAAGGTCGATAGTCAAAATCTTTTCCCAAAGGTAGGGGAGTCTATAACGAGGGGGCACAGATTTAAGGTGAGAGGGGAGAGATACAAAAGGATCCAGAGGGGCAATTTTTTCACTCAAAGGGTGGTGAGTGTCTGGAACGGGCTGCCAGAGGCAGTAGTAGAGGCGGGTACAATTTTGTCTTTTAAAAAGCATTTGGACAGTTATATGGGGAAGATGGGTATCGAGGGATATGGGCCAAGTGCAGGCAATTGGGACTAGCTTAGTGGTATAAACTGGGCGACATGGACATGTTGGGACGAAGGGCCTGTTTCCATGTTGTAACTTCTATGATTCTACGATTCTATGACGTGGAGAAGGAGCAGGAGGTGGAGAAGGAGCAGGAGGCGGTGAAGGAGCAGGAGTGTCAGAAGGACCATGGGGAAGAGAAGGAGCAGGAGAATGAGAAGGAGAAGGAGCAGGAGGAGGAGAAGGAGCAGGAGGTGGAGTAGGAGCAGGGGGTGGAGAAGGAGCAGGAGGTGGAGAAGGAGCAGGAGGTGGAGAAGGAGCAGGAGGTGCAGAATGAGCAGGAGGTGGAGAATGAGCAGGAGGTGGAGAATGAGCAGGAGGTGGAGAAGCAGCAGGAGGAGGAAAAGGAGCAGGAGGAGGAAAAGGAGCAGGAGGAGGAATAGGAGCAGGAGGTGGAGAAGGAGCAGGAGGTGGAGAAGGAGCAGGAGGTGGAGAATGAGCAGGAGGTGGAGAAGCAGCCGGAGGAGGAAAAGGAGCAGGAGGAGGAAAAGGAGCAGGAGGAGGAATAGGAGCAGGAGGTGGAGAAGGAGCAGGAGGTGGAGAAGGAGCAGGAGGTGGAGAAGGAGCAGGAGGTGGAGAAGGAGCAGGAGGCGGTGAAGGAGCAGGAGTGTCAGAAGGACCATGGGGAAGAGAAGGAGCAGGAGAATGAGAAGGAGAAGGAGCAGGAGGAGGAGAAGGAGCAGGAGGTGGAGTAGGAGCAGGGGGTGGAGAAGGAGCAGGAGGTGGAGAAGGAGCAGGAGGTGGAGAAGGAGCAGGAGGTGCAGAATGAGCAGGAGGTGGAGAATGAGCAGGAGGTGGAGAATGAGCAGGAGGTGGAGAAGCAGCAGGAGGAGGAAAAGGAGCAGGAGGAGGAAAAGGAGCAGGAGGAGGAATAGGAGCAGGAGGTGGAGAAGGAGCAGGAGGTGGAGAAGGAGCAGGAGGTGGAGAATGAGCAGGAGGTGGAGAAGCAGCCGGAGGAGGAAAAGGAGCAGGAGGAGGAAAAGGAGCAGGAGGAGGAATAGGAGCAGGAGGTGGAGAAGGAGCAGGAGGTGGAGAAGGAGCAGGAGGTGGAGAAGGAGCAGGAGGTGGAGAGGGAGCAGGAGGTGGAGAAGGAGCAGGAAGTGGAGAAGGAGCAGGAGGTGAAGAAGGAGCAGGAGGTGGAGAAGGAGCAGGAGGTGGAGAGGGAGCAGGAAGTGGAGAAGGAGCAGGAGGTGGAGAAGGAGCAGGAGGTGGAGAAGGAGCAGGAGGTGGAGAAGGAGAAGGAGCAGGAGGTGGAGAAGGAGCAGGAGGTGGAGAAGGAGCAGGAGGTGGAGAAGGAGCAGGAGGTGGAGAAGGAGCAGGAGGTGGAGAAGGAGCAGGAGGTGGAGAAGGAGCAGGAGGTGGAGAAGGAGCAGGAGGTGGAGAAGGAGCAGGAGGTGGAGAAGGAGCATGAGGTGGAGAAGGAGCAGGAGGTGGAGAAGGAGCAGGAGGTGGAGAAGGAGCAGGAGGTGGAGAAGGAGCAGGAGGTGGAGAAGGAGCAGGAGGTGGAGAAGGAGCAGGAGGTGGAGAATGAGCAGGAGGTGGAGAAGCAGCAGGAGGAGTAAAAGGAGCAGGAGGAGGAAAAGGAGCAGGAGGAGGAATAGGAGCAGGAGGTGGAGAAGGAGCAGGAGGTGGAGAAGGAGCAGGAGGTGAAGAAGGAGCAGGAGGTGGAGAAGGAGCAGGAGGTGGAGAAGAAGCAGGAGGTGGAGAAGGAGCAGGAGGTGGGGAAGGAGCAGTAGTTGGAGAAGGAGCAGGAGTTGGAGAAGGAGCAGGAGTTGGAGAAGGAGCAGGAGTTGGAGAAGGAGCAGCAAGTGGAGGAGTTGCAGTGGGTGGACGAGGAGCAGCAAGAGCAGGAGGAGCAGCAGGGGGAAAAGGAGCTGGAGGAGAAGGAGCAGGAGGTGGATAAGCAGCAGGAGGAGGAGGAAGTAGCAGGAGGTGGAGAAGGAGCAGGAGGTGGAGAAGGAGATGGAGGTGGAAAAGGAGCAGAAGGGGGTGTAGGAGCAGAAGGGGGTGAAGGAGCAGAAGGGGGTGAAGGAGAAGGAGGCTCTGAAGGAGCAGGAGGCGGTGAAGGAGCAGGAGGTGGAGAAGGAGCAGGAGGTGTAGAAGGAGATGGAGGTGGAAAAGGAGCAGAAGGGGGTGAAGGAGCAGGAGGCTCTGAAGGAGCAGGAGGCGGTGAAGGAGCAGGAGGCGGTGAAGGAGCAGGAGGCGGTGAAGGAGCAGGAGGCGGAGAAGGAGCAGGAGGCGATGAAGGAGCAGGAGGCGGGGAAGGAGCAGCAGGTGGAGAAGGAGCAGGAGGTGGAGGAGAAGCAGGAGGCGGGGAAGGATCAGGAGGCGGAGAAGGAGCAGGAGGCGGAGAAGGAGTAGGAGGCGGAGAAGGAGCATGAGGCGGAGAAGGAGCAGGAGGCGGAGAAGGAGCAGGAGGTGGAGGAGAAGCAGGAGGTGGAGGAAGGAGCAGGAGGTGGAGAAGGAGCTGGAGGAGGAGAAGTAGCTGGAGGAGGAGCAGGATCTTGAGGGGATGGAGCAGGCGGTGGAGAAGGAGCAGGAAGTGGAGAAGGAGCAGGAGGTGGAGAAGGAGCAGGAGGTGGAGAAGGAGCAGTAGGTGGAGAAGGAGCAGGAAGAGGAGAATGAGCAGGAAGAGGAGAATGAGCAGGATGTGGAGTCGGAGGAGGATGTGCAGGAGAAGCAGGAGGTGGAGGAATGAGCAGGAGGTGCAGAAGGAGCTGGAGGAGGAGAACGAGCTGGAGGAGGAGAGGTAGCTGGAGGAGGAGCAGGATCTGGAGGGGGAGAAGGAACTGGAGGAGAAGGAGCAGGCGGTGGAGAAGGAGCAGGAGGAGGAGAAGGAGCAGGAGGTGCAGAACGAGCAGGAGGTGCAGAAGGAGCAGGCGGTGGAGGAGAAGCAGGAGGTGGATGAGGAGAAGGAGCAGGCGGTGGAGAAGGAGCAGGAGATTGAGAAGGAGCAGGAGGTGGAGAATGAGCAGGCGGTGGATGAGGAGAAGAAGCAGGAGGAGGAGAAGGAGCAGGAGATTGAGAAGGAGCAGGAGGTGGAGAATGAGCAGGAGTTGGAGAAGGAGCAGGAGGTGCAGAACGAACTGGAGGAGGAGAAGGAGCAGGTGCTGGAGATGGAGCAGGAGGTGAAGAAGCAGAAGGAGGAGGAGAAGGAGCAGGATTTGGAGAAGGAGCAGGAGGTGGAGAAGGAGCAGGAGGTGGAGAAGGAGCAGGAGGTGGAGAAGGAGCAGGCGGTGGAGAAGGAGCAGTAGGTGGAGAAGGGGCAGGATGTGGAGAAGGAGCAGGAGGTGGAGAAGGAGCAGGAGGTGGAGACGGAGCAGGAGGTGGAGAAGGAGCAGGAGGTGGAGAAGGAGCAGGAGGTGGAGAAGGAGCAGGAGGTGGAGAAGGAGCAGGAGGTGAAAAGGAGCAGGAGTTGGAGAAGGAGCAGGAGGTGGAGAAGGAGCAGGAGGTGGAGAAGGAGCAGGAGGTGGAGAAGGAGCAGGAGATGGAGAAGGAGCAGGAGGTGTAGAATGAGCAGGAGGTGGAGAATGAGCAGGAGGTGGAGAATGAGCAGGAGGTGGAGAAGCAGCAGGAGGAGGAAAATGAGCAGGAGGAGGAAAAGGAGCAGGAGCAGGAATAGGAGCAGGAGGTGGAGAAGGAGCAGGAGGTGGAGAAGGAGCAGGAGGTGGAGAAGGAGCAGGAGGTGGAGAGGGAGCAGGAGATAGAGAAGGAGCAGGTGGTGGAGAAGGAGCAGGAGGTGGAGAAGGAGCAGGAGGTGGAGAAGGAGCAGGAGGTGGGGAAGGAGCAGGAGGTGGGGAAGGAGCAGGAGGTGGGGAAGGAGCAGGAGGTGGGGAAGTAGCAGGAGTTGGAGAAGGAGCAGGAGTTGGAGAAGGAGCAGGAGTTGGAGAAGGAGCAGGAGTTGGAGAAGGAGCAGCAGGTGGAGGAGTTGCAGTGGGTGGACGAGGAGCAGCAAGAGCAGGAGGAGCAGCAGGGGGAAAAGGAGCTGGAGGAGAAGGAGCAGGAGGTGGATAAGCAGCAGGAGGAGGAGAAGTAGCTGGAGGAGGAGCAGGATCTGGAGGGGGAGAAGGAACTGGAGGAGAAGGAGCAGGCGGTGGAGAAGGAGCAGGAGGTGGAGAAGCAGCAGGAGGAAGAGAAGGAGCATGAGGAAGAGAAGGAGCAGGAGGAAGAAAAGGAGCAGGAGGTGGAGAAGGAGCAGGAGGTGGAGAAGGAGCAGGATGTGGAGAAGGAGCAGGAGGTGGAGAAGGAGCAGGAGGTGGAGAAGGAGCAGGAGGTTGAGAAGGAGCAGGAGGTGGAGAAGGAGCAGGAGGTGGAGAAGGAGCAGGAGGTGGAGAAGGAGCAGGAGGTGCAGAATGAGCAGGAGTTGGAGAATGAGCAGGAGGTGGAGAAGCAGCAGGAGGAGGAAAAGGAGCAGGAGGAGGAAAAGGAGCAGGAGGAGGAATAGGAGCAGGAGGAGGAATAGGAGCAGGAGGTGGAGAAGGAGCAGGAGGTGGAGAAGGAGCAGGAGGTGAAGAAGGAGCAGGAGGTGGAGAAGGAGCAGGAGGTGGAGAATGAGCAGGAGGTGGAGAAGCAGCAGGAGGAGGAAAAGGAGCAGGAGGAGGAAAAGGAGCAGGAGGAGGAATAGGAGCAGGAGGTGGAGAAGGAGCAGGAGGTGGAGAAGGAGCAGGAGGTGAAGAAGGAGCAGGAGGTGGAGAAGGAGCAGGAGGTGGGGAGGGAGCAGGAAGTGGAGAAGGAGCAGATGGTGGAGAAGGAGCAGGAGGTAGAGAAGGAGCAGGAGGTGGAGAAGGAGCAGGAGGTGGGGACGGAGCAGGAGGTGGGGAAGGAGCAGGAGGTGGGGAAGGAGCAGGAGGTGGGGAAGGAGCAGGAGTTGGAGAAGGAGCAGGAGTTGGAGAAGGAGCAGGAGTTGGAGAAGGAGCAGGAGTTGGAGAAGGAGCAGCAGGTGGAGGAGTTGCAGTGGGTGGACGAGGAGCACCAAGAGCAGGAGGAGCAGCAGGGGGAAAATGAGCTGGAGGAGAAGGAGCAGGAGGTGGATAAGCAGCAGGAGGAGGAGGAAGTAGCAGGAGGTGGAGAAGGAGATGGAGGTGGAGAAGGAGCAGAAGGGGGTGAAGGAGCAGAAGGGGGTGAAGGAGCAGAAGGGGGTGAAGGAGCAGAAGTGGGTGAAGGAGCAGGAGGCTCTGAAGGAGCAGGAGGCGGTGAAGGAGCAGGACGCGGTGAAGGAGCAGGACGCGGTGAATGAGCAGGAGGCGGTGAAGGAGCAGGAGGCGGTGAAGGAGCAGGAGGCGGTGAAGGAGCAGGAGGCGGAGAAGGAGCAGGAGGCGGAGAAGGAGCAGGAGGTGGAGAAGGAGCAGGAGGTGGAGAACGAGCTGGAGGAGGAGAGGTAGCTGGAGGAGGAGCAGGATCTGGAGGGGGAGAAGGAACTGGAGGAGAAGGAGCAGGCGGTGGAAAAGGAGCAGGAGGAGGAGAAGGAGCAGGAGGTGCAGAACGAGCAGGAGGTGCAGAAGGAGCAGGCGGTGGAGGAGAAGCAGGAGGTGGATGAGGAGAAGGAGCAGGCGGTGGAGAAGGAGCAGGAGATTGAGAAGGAGCAGGAGGTGGAGAATGAGCAGGCGGTGGATGAGGAGAAGAAGCAGGAGGAGGAGAAGGAGCAGGAGATTGAGAAGGAGCAGGAGGTGGAGAATGAGCAGGAGTTGGAGAAGGAGCAGGAGGTGCAGAACGAACTGGAGGAGGAGAAGGAGCAGGTGCTGGAGATGGAGCAGGAGGTGAAGAAGCAGAAGGAGGAGGAGAAGGAGCAGGATTTGGAGAAGGAGCAGGAGGTAGAGAAGGAGCAGGAGGTGGAGAAGGAGCAGGAGGTGGAGAAGGAGCAGGCGGTGGAGAAGGAGCAGTAGGTGGAGAAGGGGCAGGATGTGGAGAAGGAGCAGGAGGTGGAGAAGGAGCAGGAATTGGAGACGGAGCAGGAGGTGGAGAAGGAGCAGGAGGTGGAGAAGGAGCAGGAGGTGGAGAAGGAGCAGGAGGTGGAGAAGGAGCAGGAGGTGAAAAGGAGCAGGAGTTGGAGAAGGAGCAGGAGGTGGAGAAGGAGCAGGAGGTGGAGAAGGAGCAGGAGGTGGAGAAGGAGCAGGAGATGGAGAAGGAGCAGGAGGTGTAGAATGAGCAGGAGGTGGAGAATGAGCAGGAGGTGGAGAATGAGCAGGAGGTAGAGAAGCAGCAGGAGGAGGAAAAGGAGCAGGAGGAGGAATAGGAGCAGGAGGTGGAGAAGGAGCAGGAGGTGGAGAAGGAGCAGGAGGTGGAGAAGGAGCAGGAGGTGGAGAGGGAGCAGGAGATAGAGAAGGAGCAGTTGGTGGAGAAGGAGCAGGAGGTGGAGAAGGAGCAGGAGGTGGAGAAGGAGCAGGAGGTGGGGAAGGAGCAGGAGGTGGGGAAGGAGCAGGAGGTGGGGAAGGAGCAGGAGGTGGGGAAGTAGCAGGAGTTGGAGAAGGAGCAGGAGTTGGAGAAGGAGCAGGAGTTGGAGAAGGAGCAGAAGTTGGAGAAGGAGCAGCAGGTGGAGGAGTTGCAGTGGGTGGACGAGGAGCAGCAAGAGCAGGAGGAGCAGCAGGGGGAAAAGGAGCTGGAGGAGAAGGAGCAGGAGGTGGATAAGCAGCAGGAGGAGGAGAAGTAGCTGGAGGAGGAGCAGGATCTGGAGGGGGAGAAGGAACTGGAGGAAAAGGAGCAGGCGGTGGAGAAGGAGCAGGAGGTGGAGAAGCAGCAGGAGGAAGAGAAGGAGCATGAGGAAGAGAAGGAGCAGGAGGAAGAAAAGGAGCAGGAGGTGGAGAAGGAGCAGGAGGTGGAGAAGGAGCAGGAGGTGGAGAAGGAGCAGGAGGTGGAGAAGGAGCAGGAGGTGGAGAAGGAGCAGGAGGTGGAGAAGGAGCAGGAGGTGGAGAAGGAGCAGGAGGTGGAGAAGGAGCAGGAGGTGCAGAATGAGCAGGAGTTGGAGAATGAGCAGGAGGTGGAAAAGCAGCAGGAGGAGGAAAAGGAGCAGGAGGAGGAAAAGGAGCAGGAGGAGGAATAGGAGCAGGAGGAGGAATAGGAGCAGGAGGTGGAGAAGGAGCAGGAGGTGGAGAAGGAGCAGGAGGTGAAGAAGGAGCAGGAGGTGGAGAAGGAGCAGGAGGTGGAGAATGAGCAGGAGGTGGAGAAGCAGCAGGAGGAGGAAAAGGAGCAGGAGGAGGAAAAGGAGCAGGAGGAGGAATAGGAGCAGGAGGTGGAGAAGGAGCAGGAGGTGGAGAAGGAGCAGGAGGTGAAGAAGGAGCAGGAGGTGGAGAAGGAGCAGGAGGTGGGGAGGGAGCAGGAAGTGGAGAAGGAGCAGATGGTGGAGAAGGAGCAGGAGGTAGAGAAGGAGCAGGAGGTGGAGAAGGAGCAGGAGGTGGGGACGGAGCAGGAGGTGGGGAAGGAGCAGGAGGTGGGGAAGGAGCAGGAGGTGGGGAAGGAGCAGGAGTTGGAGAAGGAGCAGGAGTTGGAGAAGGAGCAGGAGTTGGAGAAGGAGCAGGAGTTGGAGAAGGAGCAGCAGGTGGAGGAGTTGCAGTGGGTGGACGAGGAGCACCAAGAGCAGGAGGAGCAGCAGGGGGAAAAGGAGCTGGAGGAGAAGGAGCAGGAGGTGGATAAGCAGCAGGAGGAGGAGGAAGTAGCAGGAGGTGGAGAAGGAGATGGAGGTGGAGAAGGAGCAGAAGGGGGTGAAGGAGCAGAAGGGGGTGAAGGAGCAGAAGGGGGTGAAGGAGCAGAAGTGGGTGAAGGAGCAGGAGGCTCTGAAGGAGCAGGAGGCGGTGAAGGAGCAGGACGCGGTGAAGGAGCAGGACGCGGTGAATGAGCAGGAGGCGGTGAAGGAGCAGGAGGCGGTGAAGGAGCAGGAGGCGGTGAAGGAGCAGGAGGCGGAGAAGGAGCAGGAGGCGGAGAAGGAGCAGGAGGTGGAGAAGGAGCAGGAGGTGGAGAAGGAGCTGGAGGAGGAGAAGTAGCTGGAGGAGGAGCAGGATCTGGAGGGGGAGAAGGAACTGGAGGAGAAGGAGCAGGCGATGGTGAAGGAGCAGGAGGTGGAGAAGCAGCAGGAGGAAGAGAAGGAGCAGGAGTAAGAGAAGGAGCAGGAGGTGGAGAAGGAGCAGGAGGTGGAGAAGGAGCTGGAGGAGGAGAAGTTGCTGGAGGAGGAGCAGGATCTGGAGGGGATGGAGCAGGCGGTGGAGAAGGAGCAGGAAGTGGAGAAGGAGCAGGAGGCGGTGAAGGAGCAGGAGGCGGTGAAGGAGCAGAAGGCGGTGAAGGAGCAGGAAGCGGTGAAGGAGCAGGAGGTGGTGAAGGAGCAGGAGGCGGTGAAGGAGCAGGAGTCGGTGAAGGAGCAGGAGGTGGTGAAGGAGCAGGAGTCGGTGAAGGAGCAGGAGGTGGTGAAGGAGCAGGTGGCGGTGAAGGAGCAGGAGGCGGTGAAGGAGCAGGAGGCGGTGAAGGAGCAGGAGGCGGTGAAGGAGCAGAAGGCGGTGAAGGAGCAGGAGGCGGTGAAGGAGCAGGAGTGTCAGAAGGACCAGGGGGAAGAGAAGGAGCAGGAGAATGAGAAGGAGAAGGAGCAGGAGGAGGAGAAGGAGCAGGAGCTGAAGAAGGATCAGGAGCTGGAGAAGGAGCAGGAGGTGGAGAAGGAGCTGGAGGAGGAGAAGTTGCTGGAGGAGGAGCAGGATCTGGAGGGTATGGAGCAGGCGGTGGAGAAGGAGCAGGAAGTGGAGAAGGAGCAGGAGGTGGAGAAGGAGCAGGAGGTGGAGAAGGAGCAGTAGGTGGAGAAGGAGCAGGAGGTGGAGAAGGAGCAGGTTGTGGAGAAGGAGAAGGAGATGGAGGTGGAGAAGGAGATGGAGGTGGAGAAGGAGATGGAGGTGGAGAAGGAGCAGAAGGGGGTGAAGGAGCAGGAGGCGGTGAAGTAGCAGGAGTGTCAGAAGGACCAGGGGGAAGAGAAGGAGCAGGAGTTGGAGAAGGAGCAGGAGGTGGAGAAGGAGCAGGAGGTGGAGAAGGAGCAGGAGTTGGAGAAGGAGCAGGAGGCTGGAGAAGGAGCAGGAAGAGGAGAATGAGCAGGAGGTGCAGAAGGAGCAGGCGGTGGAGGAGGAGCAGGAGGTGGATGAGGAGAAGGAGCAGGCAGTGGAGAAGGAGCAGGAGATTGAGAAGGAGCAGGAGATTGAGAAGGAGCAGGAGGTGGAGAATGAGCAGGCGGTGGAGGAGGAGCAGAAGGTGGATGAGGGGAAGAAGCAGGAGGAGGAGAAGGAGCATGAGATTGAGAAGGAGCAGGAGGTGGAGAATGACCATGAGTTGGAGAAGGAGCAGGAGGTGCAGAACGAACTGGAGGAGGAGAAGGAGCAGGTGCTGGAGATGGAGCAGGAGGTGAAGAAGCAGAAGGAGGAGGAGAAGAAGCAGGACGCGGAGAAGGAGCAGGAGGTGGAGAAGGAGCAGGAGGTGGAGAAGGAGCAGGAGGTGAAGAAGGAGAAGGAGGTGGAGAAGGAGCAGGAGGTGGAGAAGGAGCAGGAGGTAGAGAAGGAGCATGAGGTGGAGAAGGAGCAGGAGGTGGAGGAGAAGCAGGAGGTGGAGGAAGGAGCAGGAGGTGGAGAAGGAGCTGGAGGAGGAGAAGTAGCTGGAGGAGGAGCAGGATCTGGAGGGGGAGAAGGAACTGGAGGAGAAGGAGCAGGCGGTGGAGAAGGAGCAGGAGGTGGAGAAGCAGCAGGAGGAAGAGAAGGAGCAGGAGGAAGAGAAGGAGCAGGAGGAAGAGAAGGAGCAGGAGGGGGTAAAGGAGCAGGAGGCGGTGAAGGAGCAGGAGTCGGTGAAGGAGCAGGAGGTGGTGAAGGAGCAGGAGTCGCTGAAGGAGCAGGAGGTGGTGAAGGAGCAGGTGGCGGTGAAGGAGCAGGAGGCGGTGAAGGAGCAGGAGGTGCTGAAGGAGCAGGAGGCGGTGAAGGAGCAGAAGGCGGTGAAGGAGCAGGAGGCGGTGAAGGAGCAGGAGGCGGAGAAGGAGCAGGAGGCGGAGAAGGACCAGGAGGCGGAGAAGGAGCAGGAGGCGGAGAAGGAGCAGGAGGTGGAGAAGTTGCAGGATGTGCAGGAGGAGCAGGAGCTGGAGGAGAAAAGGAGCAGGAGGAGAAAAGGAGCAGATGCTGGAGATGGAGCAGGAGGTGGAGAAGCAGCAGCAGGAGGAGAAGTAGCAGTAAGTGGAGAAGGAGCAGGTGCTGGAGAAGGAGCAGGAGGTGGAAAAGAAGCAGGAAGTGGAGAAGGAGCAGGAGGTGGAGAAGGAGCAGGAGGTGGAGAAGGAGCAGGAGGTGGAGAAGGAGCAGGAGGTGGGGAAGGAGCAGGAGGTGGGGAAGGAGAAGGAGTTGGGGAAGGAGCAGGAGGTGGGGAAGGAGCAGGAGGTGGGGAAGGAGCAGGAGGAGGAGAAGGAGGAGGAGGAGGAGAAGGAGCAGGAGGAGGAGCAGGATCTGGAGGGGGAGAAGGAACTGGAGGAGATGGAGCAGGCGGTGGAGAAGGAGCAGGAAGTGGAGAAGCAGCAGGAGGAGGAGAAGGAGGAGGAGGAGGAGAAGGAGCAGGAGGTGGAGGAGTTGCAGGAGGTGCAGGAGGAGCAGGAGCTGGAGGAGGAGCTGGAGGAGAAAAGGAGCAGATGCTGCAGATGGAGCAGGAGGTGGAGAAGCAGCAGCAGGAGGAGAAGTAGCAGGAAGTGGAGAAGGAGCAGGTGGTGGAGAAGAAGCAGGAGGTGGAGAAGAAGCAGGAGGTGGAGAAGAAGCAGGAGTTGGAGAAGGAGCAGGATGTGCAGAAGGAGATGGAGGTGGAGAAGCAGCAGAAGGGGGTGAAGGAGCAGAAGAGGGCGAAGGAGCAGAAGGGGTGAAGGAGCAGGAGGCGGTGAAGGAGCAGGAGGCGGTGAAGGAGCAGGAGGCGGTGAAGGAGCAGGAGGCGGTGAAGGAGCAGGAGGCGGAGAAGGAGCAGGAGGCGGTGAAGGAGCAGGAGGTGGAGGAGAAGCAGGAGGTGGAGGAAGGAGCAGGAGGTGGAGAAGGAGCTGGAGGAGGAGAAGTAGCTGGAGGAGGAGAAGTAGCTGGAGGAGGAGCAGGATCTGGAGGGGGAGAAGGAACTGGAGGAGAAGGAGCAGGCGGTGGAGAAGGAGCAGGAGGTGGAGAAGCAGCAGGAGGAAGAGAAGGAGCAGGAGGAAGAGAAGGAGCAGGAGGTGGAGAAGCAGCAGGAGGAAGAGAAGGAGCAGGAGGAAGAGAAGGAGCAGGAGTAAGAGAAGGAGCAGGAGGTGGAGAAGGAGCAGGAGGTGGAGAAGGAGCAGGAGGTGTAGAAGGAGCAGGAGGTGGAGAAGGAGCAGGAGGTGGAGAAGGAGCAGAAGGGGGTAAAGGAGCAGGAGGCGGTGAAGGAGCAGGAGTCGGTGAAGGAGCAGGAGGTGGTGAAGGAGCAGGAGTCGCTGAAGGAGCAGGAGGTGGTGAAGGAGCAGGTGGCGGTGAAGGAGCAGGAGGCGGTGAAGGAGCAGGAGGCGCTGAAGGAGCAGGAGGCGGTGAAGGAGCAGAAGGCGGTGAAGGAGCAGGAGGCGGTGAAGGAGCAGGAGGCGGAGAAGGAGCAGGAGGCGGAGAAGGAGCAGGAGGCGGAGAAGGACCAGGAGGCGGAGAAGGAGCAGGAGGCGGAGAAGGAGCAGGAGGTGGAGAAGTTGCAGGATGTGCAGGAGGAGCAGGAGCTGGAGGAGAAAAGGAGCAGGAGGAGAAAAGGAGCAGATGCTGGAGATGGAGCAGGAGGTGGAGAAGCAGCAGCAGGAGGAGAAGTAGCAGTAAGTGGAGAAGGAGCAGGTGGTGGAGAAGGAGCAGGAGGTGGAAAAGAAGCAGGAAGTGGAGAAGGAGCAGGAGGTGGAGAAGGAGCAGGAGGTGGAGAAGGAGCAGGAGGTGGAGAAGGAGCAGGAGGTGGGGAAGGAGCAGGAGGTGGGGAAGGAGAAGGAGTTGGGGAAGGAGCAGGAGGTGGGGAAGGAGCAGGAGGTGGGGAAGGAGCAGGAGGAGGAGAAGGAGGAGGAGGAGGAGAAGGAGCAGGAGGAGGAGCAGGATCTGGAGGGGGAGAAGGAACTGGAGGAGATGGAGCAGGCGGTGGAGAAGGAGCAGGAAGTGGAGAAGCAACAGGAGGAGGAGAAGGAGGAGGAGGAGGAGAAGGAGCAGGAGGTGGAGGAGTTGCAGGAGGTGCAGGAGGAGCAGGAGCTGGAGGAGGAGCTGGAGGAGAAAAGGAGCAGATGCTGCAGATGGAGCAGGAGGTGGAGAAGCAGCAGCAGGAGGAGAAGTAGCAGGAAGTGGAGAAGGAGCAGGTGGTGGAGAAGAAGCAGGAGGTGGAGAAGAAGCAGGAGGTGGAGAAGAAGCAGGAGTTGGAGAAGGAGCAGGATGTGCAGAAGGAGATGGAGGTGGAGAAGGAGCAGAAGGGGGTGAAGGAGCAGAAGAGGGCGAAGGAGCAGAAGGGGTGAAGGAGCAGGAGGCGGTGAAGGAGCAGGAGGCGGTGAAGGAGCAGGAGGCGGTGAAGGAGCAGGAGGCGGTGAAGGAGCAGGAGGCGGTGAAGGAGCAGGAGGCGGTGAAGGAGCAGGAGGCGGAGAAGGAGCAGGAGGCGGTGAAGGAGCAGGAGGTGGAGGAGAAGCAGAAGGTGGAGGAAGGAGCAGGAGGTGGAGAAGGAGCTGGAGGAGGAGAAGTAGCTGGAGGAGGAGAAGTAGCTGGAGGAGGAGCAGGATCTGGAGGGGGAGAAGGAACTGGAGGAGAAGGAGCAGGCGGTGGAGAAGGAGCAGGAGGTGGAGAAGGAGCAGGCGGTTGAGAAGGAGCAGGAGGTGGAGAAGCAGCAGGAGGAAGAGAAGGAGCAGGAGGGGGTGAAGGAGCAGGAGGCGGTGAAGGAGCAGGAGGCGGTGAAGGAGCAGGAGGGGGTGAAGGAGCAGGAGGCGGTGAAGGAGCAGAAGGCGGAGAAGGAGCAGGAGGCGGTGAAGGAGCAGGAGGTGGGGAAGGAGCAGGAGGTGGAGGAGCAGGAGTTGGAGAAGGAGCAGGAAGAGGAGAATGAGCAGGAAGAGGAGAATGAGCAGGAGGTGGAGTGGGAGCAGGAGGTGGAGGAGAAGCTGGATGTGGAGGAAGGAGCAGGAGGTGGAGAAGGAGCTGGAGGAGGAGAGGTAGCTGGAGTAGGAGCAGGATCTGGAGGGGGAGAAGGAACTGGAGGAGAAGGAGCAGGCGGTGGAGAAGGAGCAGGAGGAGGAGAAGGAGCAGGAGGTGCTGAAGGAGCAGGAAGTGCAGAAGGAGCAGGCGGTGGAGGAGGAGCAGGAGTTGGATGAGGAGAAGGAGCATGCGGTGGAGATGCTGCAGGAGGAGGAGAAGAAGCAGGAGGAGGAGAAGGAGCAGGAGATTGAGATGGAGCAGGAGATGGAGAATGAGCAGGAGGTGGAGAAGGAGCAGGAGGTGGAGAAGAAGCAGGAGGAGGAGAAGGAGCAGGAGATTGAGATGGAGCAGGAGATGGAGAATGAGCAGGAGGTGGAGAAGGAGCAGGAGGTGCAGAACAAGCAGGAGGTGCAGAAGGAGCAGGAGGTGGAGGAGTAGCAGAAGGTGGAGAAGGAGAAGGAGCAGGCGGTGGAGAAGCTGCAGGAGGAGGAGAAGAAGCAGGAGGAGGAGAAGAAGCAGGAGGAGGAGAAGAACCAGGAGGAGGAGAAGAACCAGGAGGAGGAGAAGAACCAGGAGGAGGAGAAGGAGCAGGAGGTGGAGAAGGAGCAGCAGAGGGAAAAGGAGCTGGAGGAGCAGAAGGGGCAGGAGGAGAATGAGCAGGATCAGTAGAAGAAGGAGGAGGTGTAGATGGAGCAGGAGAAGCAGGTTGAGCTGAAGGACGAGAAGGAGCAGGAGCACGAGATGGAGCAGGAGTTGGAGAAGGAGCAGGAGTTGGAGAAGGAGCAGGAGGTGGTGAAGGAGCAGGAGCACGAGATGGAGCAGGAGTTGGAGAAGGAGCAGGAGTTGGAGAAGGAGCAGGAGGTGGAGAAGGAGCAGGAGGTGGAGAAGGAGCAGGAGGTGGAGAAGGAGCAGGAGGTGGAGAAGGAGCAGGAAGTGGAGAAGGAGCAGGAGGTGGAGAAGGAGCAGGAGGTGGAGAAGGAGCAGAAGGTGCAGAAGGAGAAGGAGGTGGAGGAGATGCAGGAGGTGGAGAAGGATCAGCAGGTGGAAAAGGAGGAGGAGGTGGAGAAGGAGCAGGAGTTGGAGAAGGAGCAGGAGGTGTATTTTGAGCAGGAGGAGGAGCAGCAGCAGGAAGAAGTTGAGCAGGTGGAGGAGAAGTAGCAGGAGAATGTTGAGCAGGAGGTGGAGAAGAAGTAGGAGGTGGAGATGCAGCAGGAGGTGGAGAAGGAGCAGGAGGTGGAGAAGGAGCAGGAGGTGGAGAAGGAGCAGGAGGTGGAGAAGGAGCAGGAGGTGGAGAAGGAGCAGGAGGTGGAAAAGGAGCAGGAGGTGGAAAAGGAGCAGGAGGTGGAAAAGGAGCAGGAGGTGGAAAAGGAGCAAGAGGAGGAGAAGCAGCAGGAGGAGGAGAAGGAGCAGGAAGAGGACAAAGAGCAGGAGGAGGACAAGGAGCAGGAGGAGGACAATGAGCAGGAGGAGGAGAAGGATGAGGAGGAGGAGAAGCAGCAGGAGGGAGAGAAGGCACAGGATGTAGATAAGGAGCAGGAGGTGGAGAAGGAGCAGGTCGGAGAGAAGGCGCAGGAGCTGGATGAGGAGCAGAAAGGGGAGAAGGGGCAGTAGGTGGAGAAGGAGCAGGAGATTGAGAAGGAGCAGGAGATTGAGAAGGAGCAGGAGGTGGAGAATGAGCAGGAGGTGTAGAAGGAGCAGGAGGTGCAGAACGCGCAGGAGATGCAGAAGGAGCAGGCGGTGGAGCAGGGGGTGGAGAAGGCGCAGCAGAGGGAAAAGGAGCGGGAGGAGCAGAAGGGGCAGGAGGAGAATGAGCAGGATCAGTAGAAGAAGGAGGAGGTGTAGATGGAGCAGGAGAAGCAGGTTGAGCTGAAGGACGATAAGGAGCAGGAGCACGAGATGGAGCAGGAGTTGGAGAAGGAGCAGGAGGTGGAGAAGGAGCAGGAGGTGCAGAAGGAGAAGAAGGTGGAGAAGGAGAAGGAGGTGGAGAAGGAGCAGGAGGTGGAGAAGGAGCAGTAGGAGGAGAAGGAGCAGTAGGAGGAGAAGGAGCAGGAGGAGGAGATGGAGCAGGAGGTGGAGTAGTTGCAGGAGGAGGAGAAGGAGCAGGAGGTGGAGTTTGAGCAGGAGGAGGAGCAGTAGCAGGTGGAAGTTGTGCAGGTGGAGGAGAAGTAGCAGGAGAATGTTGAGCAGGAGGTGGAGAAGAAGTCGGAGGTGGAGATGCAGCAGGAGGTGGAGAAGGAGCAGGAGGTGGAGAAGGAGAAGGAGGTGGAGAAGGAGCAGGAGGTTGAGAAGGAGCAGGAGGTGGAGAAGGAGCAGGAGGTGGAGAAGGAGCAGGAAGTGGAGAAGCAGCAGGAGGAGGAGAAGGAGCAGGAGGAGGACAAAGAGCAGGAGAAGGACAAGGAGCAGGAGGTGCAGAAGGAGCATGAGGGAGAGAAAGCGCAGGAGTTGGAGCAGGAGCAGGAGGTGTAGTAGAAGCAGTAGCAGGAGGTGGAGAAGGAGCAGGAGGAGGAGAAGCATGAGGAGGAGGAGAAGCAGCAGGAGGGATAGAAGGCGCAGGATGTAGATAAGGAGCAGGAGGTGGAGAAGGAGCAGGTCGGAGAGAAGGCGCAGGAGCTGGATGAGGAGCAGGAAGGGGAGAAGGTGCAGTAGGTGGAGAAGGCGCAGGAGGTGGAGAAGGAGCAGGAGATTGAGAAGGAGCAGGAGATTGAGAATGAGCAGGAGGTGTAGAAGGAGCAGGAGGTGTAGAAGGAGCAGTAGGTGCAGAACGCGCAGGAGGTGCAGAAGGAGCAGGAGGTGCAGAAGGAGCAGGAGGTGGAGAAGCTGCAGGAGGAGGAGAAGAAGCAAGAGCAGGAGGAGGAGCAGGAGGTGGAGAAGGCGCAGCAGAGGGAAAAGGAGCGGGAGGAGCAGAAGGGGCAAGAGGAGAATGAGCAGGATCAGTAGAAGAAGGAGGAGGTGTAGATGGAGCAGGAGAAGCAGGTTGAGCTGAAGGACGAGAAGGAGCAGGAGGTGGAGAAGGAGCAGGAGTTGGAGAAGGAGCAGGAGGAGGAGAAGGAGCAGGAGGAGGAGAAGGAGCATGAGATGGAGAAGGAGCAGGATGTGAAGAACGAGCAGGAGTTGGAGAAGGAGCAGGAGGTGGAGAAGTAGCAGGAGGTGGAGAAGGAGCAGGAGGTGGAGAAGGAGCAGGAGGTGGAGAAAGAGAAGGAGGTGGAGAAGGATCAGGAGGTGGAGAAGGAGCAGGAGGTGGAGAAGGAGCAGGAGGTGGAGAAGGAGCAGGAGGTGGAGAAGGAGCAGGAGGTGGAGAAGGAGCAGGAGGGAGAGAAGGCGCTGCAAGTGGGGAAGGAGCAGCACGCTGTGAAGGAGCAGGAGGGGGAGAAGGAGCAGGAGAATGATATGGAGCAGGAGGAGGAGAAGGAGCAGGAGTTGGAGCAGGAGGTGGAGATGGAGCAGAAGGTGGAGAACGAGCAGGCGGTGGAGAAAGATCAGGAGGTGGAGATGCAGCAGGAGGAGAAGTATCAGGAAGTGGAGAAGGAGGAGGAAGTGGAGAAGGAGCAGAAGGAGGAGAAGCAGCAGGAGGAGGAGAAGGAGCAGGATGGAAAGAACGCGCATGTGCTGGAGAAGGAACAGTAGTCGGAGCAGGATCTTGAGAAGGAGTATGAGTTGGAGAAGGAGCAGGAGTTGGAGCAGGAGCAGGAGGGGCAGAAGTAGCTGGAGGGGGAGAAGGAGCAGGAGTGGGAGAAGCAGCAGCAGGAGGAGAAGCAGCAGGAGCGGTAGAAGGAGTATGAGGTGTAAAAGGAGCCGGAGAGGGAGAAGGAGCAGGAGTTGGAGAACGAGCAGGTGGTGAAAATGGAGCAGGAGGTGGAGAAGCAGCAGGAGGAAGTGAAGTAGCAGGATGTCGAGAAGGAGCAGGAGGTGGCGAAGTAGCAGGAGGTGGAGAAGGAGCAGGAGGTGGAGAAGGAGCAGGAGCGGGTGAAGGAGCAGGAGGCGGTGAAGGAGCAGGTGGTGAAAATGGAGCAGGAGGTGGAGAAGCAGCAGGAGGAGGAGAAGTAGCAGGAGGTGGAGAAGTAGCAGGATGTCGAGAAGGAGCAGGAGGTGGCGAAGTAGCAGGAGGTGGAGAAGGAGCAGGAGGTGGAGAAGGAGCAGTAGGTGGGGAAGGAGCAGGAGGTGGAGAAGGAGCAGGAGGTGGAGAAGGAGCAGGAGGTGGAGAAGGAGCAGTAGGTGGGGAAGGAGCAGGAGGAGGAGAAGGAGCAGGAGGCGGTGAAGGAGCAGGAGGTGGAGAAGGAGCAGGAGGTGGAGAAGGAGCAGTAGGTGGGGAAGGAGCAGGAGGTGGAGAAGGAGCAGGAGGCGGTGAAGGAGCAGGAGGCGGTGAAGGAGCAGGAGGTGGAGAAGGAGCAGGAGGTGGAGAAGTAGCAGGATGTCGAGAAGGAGCAGTAGGTGGAGAAGGAGCAGGAGGCGGTGAAGGAGCAGGAGGCGGTGAAGGAGCAGGAGGTGGAGAAGGAGCAGGAGGTGGAGAAGGAGCAGTAGGTGGGGAAGGAGCAGGAGGTGGAGAAGGAGCAGGAGGTGGAGAAGGAGCAGTAGGTGGGGAAGGAGCAGGAGGTGGAGAAGGAGCAGGAGGCGGTGAAGGAGCAGGAGGCGGTGAAGGAGCAGGAGGTGGAGAAGGAGCAGGAGGTGGAGAAGGAGCAGTAGGTGGGGAAGGAGCAGGAGGTGGAGAAGGAGCAGGAGGCGGTGAAGGAGCAGGAGGCGGTGAAGGAGCAGGAGGTGGAGAAGGAGCAGGAGGTGGAGAAGTAGCAGGATGTCGAGAAGGAGCAGTAGGTGGAGAAGGAGCAGGAGGCGGTGAAGGAGCAGGAGGCGGTGAAGGAGCTGGAGGTGTAGAAGGACCAGGAAGAGGAGAATGAGCAGGAGGTGAATTAGGAGCAGGATGTGGAGGAGGAGCAGCAGGTGGAGGAGGAGCAGGAGGTGGTGAAGGAGCTGGAGGTGGAGGAGCAGGTGGTGGAGGAGCAGGTGGTGCAGAAGGAGCAGGAGGTGGAGAAGGAGCAGGAGGTGGAGAAGGAGCAGTAGGTGCAGATGGAGCAGGAGGTGGAGAAGGAGCAGGAGGTGGAGAAGGAGCAGGAGGTGGAGAAGGAGCAGTAGGTGCAGATGGAGCAGGAAGTGGAGAAGGAGCAGGAGGTGGAGAAGGAGCAGGAGGTGGAGAAGGAGCAGGAGGTGGAGAAAGAGAAGGAGGTGGAGAAGGAGCAGGATGTGAAGAACGAGCAGGAGGTGGAGAAGGATCAGGAGGTGGAGAAGGAGCAGGAGGTGGAGAAAGAGAAGGAGCAGGAGTTGGAGAAGGAACAGGAGGTGGAGAAGGAGCAGGAGGTGGCGAAGTAGCAGGAGGTTGAGAAGGAGCAGTAGGTGTAGAAGGAGCAGTAGGTGGAGAAGGTGCAGGAGCGGGTGAAGAAGCAGGAGGTGTAGAAGGACCAGGAAGAGGAGAATGAGCAGGAGGTGAATGAGGAGCAGGATGTGGAGGAGGAGCAGGAGGCGGTGAAGGAGCAGGAGGTGGAGGAGGAGCAGGAGGTGGTGAAGGAGCTGGAGGTGGAGGAGCAGGTGGTGGAGGAGCAGGTGGTGCAGAAGGAGCAGGTGGTGGAGAAGGAGCAGGAGGTGCAGATGGAGCAGGAGGTGTAGAAGGAGCAGGAGGTGGAGAAGGAGCAGGAGGTGGAGAAGGAGCAGGAGGTGGAGAAGGAGCAGGAGGTGGAGAAGGAGCAGGAGGTGGAGAAGGAGCAGGAGGTGGAGAAGGAGCAGGATGTGAAGAACGAGCAGGAGGTGGAGAAGGAGCAGGAGGTGGAGAAGGAGCAGGAGGTGGAGAAGGAGCAGGAGGTGGAGAAAGAGAAGGAGGTGGAGAAGGAGCAGGAGTTGGAGAAGGAGCAGGAGGTGGAGAAGGAGCAGGAGGGAGAGAAGGCGCTGCAAGTGGGGAAGGAGCAGCACGCTGTGAAGGAGCAGGAGGGGGAGAAGGAGCAGGAGAATGATAAGGAGCAGGAGGAGGAGAAGGAGCAGGAGATGGAGCAGGAGATGGAGATGGAGCAGGAGGTGGAGATGGAGCAAAATGTGGAGAAAGATCAGGAGGTGGAGATGCAGCAGGAGGAGAAGTATCAGGAAGTGGAGAAGGAGGAGGAGGTGGAGAAGGAGCAGAAGGAGGAGAAGCAGCAGGAGGAGGAGAAGGAGCAGGATGGAAAGAACGCGCATGTGCTGGAGAAGGAACAGGAGTCGGAGCAGGATCTTGAGAAGGAGTATGAGTTGGAGAAGGTGCAGGAGTTGGAGCAGGAGCAGGAGTTGGAGCAGGAGCAGGTGAACTTACTGGAGCTGGAGAAGGAGATCGATAAAGAGGAGGTTGAGCAGGTGGTGTAGAAGGAGTAGGATGTGGAGATGGAGCAGGAGTGGAGTCGGAGCAGGAGGGGCAGAAGGAGCAGGAGGGGGAGAAGGAGCAGGAGCGGGTGAAGGTACAGGAGGCGGTGAAGGAGCAGGAGGCGGTGAATGAGCAGGAGGCGGTGAAGGAGCAGGAGGCGGTGAAGGAGCAGGAGGTGTAGAAGGACCAGGAAGAGGAGAATGAGCAGGAGGTGAATGAGGAGCAGGATGTGGAGGAGGAGCAGCAGGTGGAGGACGAGCAGCAGGTTCAGGAGGAGCTGGAGGAGGAGAAGGAGCAGGTGCTGGAGGAGCAGGTGGTGCAGAAGGAGCAGGTGGTGGAGAAGGAGCAGGAGGTGGAGAAGGAGCAGGAGGTGGAGAAGGAGCAGGAGGTGCAGAAGGAGCAGGAGGTGCAGATGGAGCAGGAGGTTGAGCAGTTGCAGGAGGTGGAGGAGGAGCAGGAGGTGGAGAAGGAGCAGGAGGTGGAGGAGGAGCAGGGGGTTGAGGAGGAGCAGGGGGTTGAGGAGGAGCAGGAGGTGGACGAGGAGCAGGAAGGTGGAGGAGGAGCAGGAGGTGGAGGAGCAGCAGGACGTGGAGGAGCAGCAGGAGGTGGAGGAGCAGCAGAAGGTGGTGAAGGATCTGGAGGAGGAGAAGGAGCAGGTATTGCAGAAGGAGCAGGTGGTGCAGAAGAAGCAGGTGGTGGAGAAGGAGCAGGAGGTGGAGAAGCAGCAGGAGGTGAAGAACGAGCAGGAGGTTGAGGAGTTGCAGGAGGTGGAGGAGGAGCAGGAGGTGGAGGAGGAGCAGGAGGTGGAGGAGCAGCAGGAGGTGGAGGAAGAGCAGAAGTGGCAGAAGGAGCTGGAGGATGAGAAGCGCCGGTGCTGGAGTTGGAGCAGGAGGTGGAGAAGCAGCAGGAGGAGAAGTAGCAGGAAGTGGAGAAGGAGCAGGAGGTGGAGAAGGAGCAGGGGGTGGTGAAGGAGCAGGAGGTGGAGAAGGAGCAGGAGGTGGAGAAGGAGCAGGAGGTGGAGAAGGAGCAGGAGGTGGAGAAAGAGCAGGAGTTGGAGAAGGAGCAGGAGGAGGAAAAGGAGCAGGAGGAGGAAAAGGAGTAGGAGGTTGAGAAGGAGCAGGAGGTGGAGAAGTAGCAGAAAGAGGAGAATGAGCAGGAGGTGAAGGAGGTGCAGGAGGTGGAAGAAGGAGAAGAGGAGGAGAAGTCGCTGGAGGAGGAGCAGGATCTGGAGGGGGAGAAGGAACTGGAGGATAAGGAGCAGGCGGTGGAGAAGGAGCATGAGGTGGAGAATGAGCAGGAGGTGGAGAAAGCAGGAGGTGGGGAAGGAGCAGGAAGTGGAGAAGGAGCAGGAGGTGGAGAAGGAGCAGGAGGTGGAGAAGGAGCAGGAGGTGGAGAAGGAGCAGGAGGTGGAGAAGGTGAAGCTGGTGAAGAAGGTGCAGGAGGTGGAGATGTTGCAGGAGTTGGAGAAGGAGCAGGAGTTGGAGAAGGAGCAGGAGGTGGAGGAGTTGCAGGAGGTGGACGAGGAGCAGCAAGTGCAGGAGGAGACGGAGCAGGTGGTGGAGATGGAGCAGGCGGTGGAGAAGGAGCAGGAGTTGGAGAAGGAGCAGGATGTGGAGAAGGAGCAGGAGGTGGAGAAGGAGCAGGAGTTGGACAAGGAGCAGGAGGTGGAGAAGGAGATGGAGGTGGAGAAGGAGCAGAAGGGGGTGAAGGAGCAGGAGGCGATGAAGGAGCAGGAGTGTCAGAAGGACCAGGGGGTAGAAAAGGAGCGGGAGTAGGAGAAGGAGCAGGAGGACGAGAAGTAGCAGGAGGTGGAGAAGGAGCAGGAGGTGGAGAAGGAGCAGGAGGTGGAGAAGGAGCAGGAGATGGAGAAGGAGCAGGAGGTGGAGAAGGAGCAGGAGGTGGAGAAGGAGCAGGAGGTGGAGAAGGAGCAGGAGGTGGAGAAGGAGCAGTAGGTGGAGAAGGAGCAGGAGGTGGAGAAGGAGCAGGAGGTGGAGGAGTTGCAGGAGGTGGACGAGGAGCAGCAAGTGCAGGAGGAGACGGAGCAGGTGGTGGAGATGGAGCAGGCGGTGGAGAAGGAGCAGGAATTGGAGAAGCAGCAGGAGGTGGAGAAGGAGCAGGAGGTGGAGAAGGAGATGGAGGTGGAGAAGGAGCAGAAGGGGGTGAAGGAGCAGGAGGCGGTGAAGGAGCAGGAGGCGGTGAAGGAGCAGGAGTGTCAGAAGGACCAGGGGGTAGAAAAGGAGCAGGAGTAGGAGAAGGAGCATGAGAAGGAGATGGAGCAGGAGGAGGAGAAGGAGCAGGAGGTGGAGAATGAGCAGGAAGAGGAGAATGAGCAGGAGGTGGAGCAGGAGCAGGAGGTGGAGTAGGAGCAGGAGGTGGAGGAAGGAGCTGGAGGTGGAGAAGGAGCTGGAGGCGGAGAAGTAGCTGGAGGAGCAGAAGTAGCTGGAGGACGAGCAGGATCTGGAGGGGGAGAAGCAACTGGAGGAGAAGGAGCAGGCGATGGAGAAGGAGCAGGAGGAGGAGAAGGAGCAGGAGGTGCAGAACGAGCAGGGTGTGCAGAACGAGCAGGAGGTGCAGAACGAGCAGGAGGTGCAGAACGAGCAGGAGGTGCAGAACGAGCAGGAGGTGCAGAAGGAGCAGGAGGTGGATGAGGAGAAGGAGCAGGCGGTGGAGAAGCTGCAGGAGGATGAGTAGAAGCAGGAGGAGGAGAAGGAGCAGGAGGTGGAGAAGGAGCAGGAGGTGGTGAAGGAGCAGGAGGTGGAGAAGGAGCAGGAGGTGGAGAAGGAGCAGGAGCTGGAGAAGGAGCAGGAGCTGGAGAAGGAGCAGGAGCTGGAGAAGGAGCAGGAGCTGGAGAAGGAGCAGGAGGTGCAGAAGGAGCAGGAGGTGGAGGAGAAGCAGGAGAAGGCGGTGGAGAAGCTGCAGGAGGAGGAGAAGGAGCAGGACGTGTAGAAGGAGCAGCAGAGGGAAAAGGAGCGGGTGGAGCAGAAGGGTCAGGAGGAGAATGAGCAGGATTAGTAGAAGAAGGGGGAGGTGTAGTTGGAGCGGGAGAAGCAGGTTAAGATGAAGGACGAGAAGGAGCAGGAGGTGGAGAAGGAGGAGGAGTTGGAGAAGGAGCAGGAGGAGGAGAAGGAGCAGGAGGAGGAGAATGAGCAGTAAGTGGAGAACGAGCAGGAAGTGGAGAATGAGCAGGAAGTGGAGAATGAGCAGGATGTGGAGAAGGAGCAGGAGGTGGAGAAGGAGCAGGAGGTGGAGAAGGAGCAGGAGGTGGAGAAGAACAGGAGGAGCAGAAGGAGCAGGCGGAAGTTGAGGAGGTGGAGGAGAAGTAGCAGGAGAATGTTGAGCAGGAGGTGGAGAAAGAGTAGGAAGTGGAGAAGGAGCAGGAGGTTGAGTATGGACAGGAGGTGGAGAAGGAGCAGGAGACGGAAAAGGAGCAGGAGGCAGTGAAGGAGCAGGAGTGTCAGAAGGAGCAGGGGGAAGAGAAGGAGCAGGGGGATGAGAAGGAGCAGGACGAGGAGAAGGAGCAGAGATGGAGAAGGAACAGGAGGAGCAGAAGGAGCAGGAGGAGGAGAAGGAGCAGGAGGACGAGGAGAAGGAGCAGGAGGAAGTTGAGCAGGTGGAGAAGTAGCAGGACTATGTTGAGCAGGAGGTGGAGAAGCAGTAGGAGGTGGAGAAGGAGCAGCAGGTGGAGAAGGAGCAGGAGGTGGAGAAGGAGCAGGAGGAGGCGAGGCAGCATGAGGAGGAGAAACAGCAGGGTCGGGAGACGGAGGTGGAGAAGGAGCAGGAGGTGGAGTAGGGGCAGGAGGTGGAGTAGGGGCAGGAGGTGGAGTAGGGGCAGGAGGTGGAGAAGGAGCAGGAGGTGGAGATGGAGCAGGAGGTGGAGAAGGAGCAGGAGGTGGAGAAGGAGCAGGAGGAGGAGAAGGAGCAGGAGGAGGAGAAAGAGCAGGAGGAGGAGCAGGAGCTGGAAAAGGAGCAGGAGCTGGAGGGGGACAAGGAACTGGAGGAGAATGAGCAGGCGGTGGGGATGGACCAGGAGGAGGAGAAGAAGCAGGAGATGGAGGAGGAGCAGGAGGTGGAGAAGGAGCTGGAGGTGCAGAACGAGCAGGAGGTACAGAAGGAGCAGGCGGTTGAGGAGGAGCAGGAGGTGAAGGAGGAAAAGGAGCAGGGGGTGGAGAAGGTGCAGGAGGAGGCGAAGAAGCAGGAGGAGGAGAAGGAGCAGGAGACGGAAAAGGACCAGAGGAGTAGGTGGAGCAGGGGGAGAAGGAGCAAAGAGAGTAGAAGGAGGAGTAGGTGCAGAAGGAGCAGGAGGAACAGGTTGAGCAGAAGGACGAGATGGAGCAGGAGGTGGAGAAGGAGCAGGAGGTGGAGAAGGAGCAGGAGGTGGAGAAGGAGCAGGAGGTGGAGAAGGAGCAGGAGGTGGAGAATGAGCAGGAGGAGGAGAAGGAGCATGTGGTGGAGAAGGAGCAGGTGGTGGAGAAGGAGCAGGAAGTGGAGTAAGAGCAGGACGGTGTGAAGGAGAAGGATGGTTCGAAGGAGCAGGAGAAGGAGAAGGAGCAGGAGCAGGAGGTGGCGAAGGAGCAGGAAGAGGAGAAGGAGCAGAGAATTCAATAGTTTAATTTATAAAGAATTGTTTAATTTATTATAACAATAATTCAAAGTTTAATTTATCATACAAATAATTCAATAGTTTAATTTATAATGAATTGTTAAATTTATTGTATAAATAATTCAAGTGATTATTTTAAAATGAATTGTTTAATTTATTATATAAATAAATCAACGTTTTATTCATTATATAAATTATTAAATAGTTTAATTTAATAAATTCTTTAATTTATTATATAATTAATTCAAAGTTTAATTTATTGTATAAATAATTAAACAGTTTAATTTATTAAATAAATAATTCACTAGTTTAATTCATAATGAATTGTTTAATATTATAAAAATAATTCAATGTTTAATTTATTGCATAAATAATTCAATAGTTTAATTTATAATGAATTGTTTAATTTATTTTTTAATAATTCAAGCGATTATTTTAAAGTGAATTGTTTAACTTGATATAAAAATAATTTGAAGTTTAATTCATTATATATTAATTAAAAAGTTCAATATATTGTATAAATAATTCAATATAATAATTTATAACGAATTGTTTAATTTATCATATAAATAGTTCATGTGGTTGTTTTAAAATAAATTGTTTAATTTATTATAAAAATAATTCAAAGTTTTATTCATTGTATAAATAATTAAATAGTTTAATTTATAATGAATTGTTTCATTTATTATATAAATTATTCAATTGATTATTATAAAATCAATTGTTTAATTTATTATATAAATAATTAAATAGTTTGATTCATTATATAAATAATTCAATAGTTTAGTTTATAATGATTTGTTTAATTTATTATATAAATAATTCAAGTGATTGTTTTAAAATGAATTGCTCAATTTATTATAAAAATAATTCAAAGTTTCATTTGTTGTATAAATAATTAATTAGTTTAATTAATTATATAAATAATTCAATCGTTTAATTCATAATGAATTGTTTAATTGATTCTCAAAATAATTCAATGTTTAATGTATTATATAAATAATTCAAGTGATTATTTTAAAATGAATTGTTTATTCCATTTTAAAATAATTCAGTTCATTTTTTTATAAATAATTCTTTAGTTTAATTTAAAATGAATTGTTAAATTTATCATCAAAATAATTCAAAATTTAATTTATTATATAAATAATTCAATGGTTTAATTTATAATGAATTTCTAATTTACTGTATAAATAATTCAAGTGATTATTTTAAAATGAATTGTTTATTATATTATAACAATAATTCAAAGTTTAATTCATTATATAAATAATTCAATCGATTAATTTATAACGAATTGCTTAATTTATTATAAAAATAATTCAAAGTTTAATTTATAATGAATTGTTTAATTTATTATCAAAATAATACAAAGTTTAATTTATTATATAAATAATTCAATCGTTTAATTTATAACAAATTGTTTAATTTATTATAAAAATAATTCCAAGTTTAATTTATAATGAATTGTTTAATTTATTACATAAGTAATTCAAGTGATTATTTTAAAATGAATTGTTTAATTTATTATAAAAATAATTCAAAGTTTAATTCATTGTATAAATAATTAAATCGTTTAATTTATCATATGAATAATTCAATATTTTAATTTATAATGATTTGTTTATTTTATTGTATGAATAATTCAAGTGGTTATTTTAAAATGAATTGTTTAATTTAATATAAATATAACTCAAAGTTTAATTTATTACATAAAAAAATCAACAGTTTAATTTATAATGAATTGTTTATATTATTGTATAAATAATTCAAGTGATTATTTTAAAATGAATTGCTTATATTATTATAAAAAAATCAAGGTTTATATTTTATTAAATAATTCAATAGTTTAATTTAAAATGAATTGTAAAATTTACTATAAAAATGTTTCAAAATTTAATTCATTATATAAATAATTGGAAAGTTCAATTTATAATGAATTGCTAATTTATTATATAAATAATTCAAGTGATTATTTTAACATGAAATGTTTAATTTATTATAAAAATAATTTAAAGTTTACTTCATGATATAAATAATTAAATAGTTTAATTTATTATCTAAATAATTCAATAGTTTAATTTATAAATAATAGTTTTATTCATTATTAAAATATTTCAAAGTTTAATTTACTATATAAATAATTAAATAGTTTAATTTATAATGAATTGTTTAATTTTTAAAAAATAATTCAAGTGATTATTTCAAAATGAATTGTTTAATTTATTATGAAAATAATTCAACGTTTAATTTATTTTATAAATAATTCAATAGTTTAATTTATTATGATATTTTTAGTTTATTATATAAATAATTCAAGGGATCATTTTAAGAAGAATTGTTTAATTTATTATAAAATAATTCAAAGTTTAATTTATTGCATAAAATATTCAATAGTTTAATTTATAATGAATTTCTAATGTATATATAAATAATTCATTATTTTAAAATGAATTGTTTATTATATTATAACAATAATTCAAAGCTAATTCATTATATAAATAATTCAATCGTGTAATTCATAACGAATTGCTTAATTTATTATATAAATAATTCAAAGTTTAATTTATAATGAATTTTTAAATTTATTATCAAGATAATACAAAGTTTAATTTATTATATAAATAATTAAATAGTTTGATTCATTATATAAATAATTCAATAGTTTAGTTTATAATGAATTGTTTAATTTATTAAAAAAATGATTCAAAGTTTAATTTATTACATAAATAATTCAATAGTTAAATTTATAATGAATTGTTTAATTTATTATAAAAATAATTCAATGTTTAATTTATTGTATCAATGATTAAATAGCTTAATTTATTGCATAAATCATTCAATAGTTTAGTTTATAATGAATTGTTTAATTTATTATAAAAATAATTCAAAGTTTAATTTATTATATAAATAATTAAATAGTTTAATTTATAATGAATTGTTTAGATTATTATATAAATAATTCAAGTGATCATTTTCAAATGATTTGTTTAATTTATTATAAAAATAATTCAAATTTAATTTATCATATAAATAATTAAATGGTAAAATTTATTATATAAATAATTCAATAGTTTAATTGATAATCAATTGTTTAATTTATTATATAAATAATTCACATGATTATTTAAAATGAATAGTTGAATTTATTAAAAAATAATTCAAAGTTTACTTCATGACATAAATAATTAAATAGTTTAATTTATTATATAAATAATTAAATAGTTTAATTTATAATGAATTGTTTAATTTTTATATAAATAATTCAAGTGATCATTTTAAGAAGAATTGTTTAATTCATTATAAAAATAATTCAAAGTTTGATTTATTGCATAAAAAATTCAATAGTTTAATTCATAATGAATTGTTTAATTTATTATAAAAATAATTCAAAGTTTAATTCATCATATAAATAATTAAATGGTAAAATTTATTATTTAAATAATTCAATACTTTAATTTATAATGAATTGTTTAATTTGTTACATAAATAATTCAATAGTTTAATTTAAAATGAACTGTAAAATTTACTATAAAAAATTCAAAATTTAATTTATTGTATAAATAATTCAAAAGTTTAATTTATAATGAATTGCTAATTTATTATATAAATAATTCAAGTGAGTACTTTAAAATGAATTGCTTAATTTATTAAAAAATAATTCAAAGTTTACTTCATGACGTAAATAATTAAATAGTTTAATTTATTTTTTCAATAATTCAATACTTTAATTTATAAATAATAGTTTAATTCATTATAAAAATATTTCAAAGTTTAATTTATTGTATAAATCATTAAATAGTTTAATTTATAATGAATTGTTTAATTTATTATAAAAATAATTCAAAGTTTAATTTATTATATAAATAGTTAAATAGTTTAATTTATAATGAATTGTTTAGATTATTATTAAAATATTTCAAAGTTTAATTTATTATATAAATCATTAAATAGTTTAATTTATAATGAATTGTTACATTTTTATATAAATAATTCAAGTGGTTATTTTAAAATGAATTGTTTCGTTTATTATAAAAGTAATTCAAAGTTTAACTAATTGTATAAAAAATTCAAAGTTTAATTTATTACATAAATAATTCAATAGTTTAATTTATAATGAACTGTTTAATTTATTATATAAATAATTCAAGAGTTTATTTTAAAATGAATTGTTTAATTTATTATAAAGATAATTCAAAGTTTAATTCATTATATAAATAATTCAATATTTTAATTTATAATAAATTGTTTAATTTATTATAAAAATGATTCAAAGTTTAATTTATTATATAAGTAATTCAATAGTTTAATTCATAATCAATTGTTTAATTTAGTCTCAAAATAATTCAAAGTTTAATTTATTACATGAATAATTAAGTAGTTTAATTCATTTTATAAATAATTCAATAGTTTAATTTATAATGAAATGTTTAATGTATTATATAAATAATTCAAGTGATTATTTTCAAATGAATTCTTTAGTTTATTGTAAAAATAATTCAAAGTTTACTTCATGATATAAATAATTAAATAGTTTAATTTATCATAAAAATATTTCAAAGTTTAATTTATTATATAAATAATTAAATAGTTTAATTGATAATGAATTTTTAAATTTTTATATAAATAATTCAAGTGATTACTTTAAAATGAATTGTTTAATTTATTATATAAATAATTCAAAGTTTAATTTATTATATAAATAATTCAATAGTTTAATGTATTATATAAATAATTCCAGTGATTATTTTAAAATGAATTGTTTATTTCATTTTAAAATAATTCAGTTCATTTTTCTATAAATAATTCAATAGTTTAATTTAAAATGAATTGTTAAATTCATCATCAAAATAATTCAAAATTTAATTTATAATATAAATAATTCAATAGATTAATTTATTATATAAATAATTCAATCGTTTAACTTATGAAGAATTGTTTCATTTATCATAAAAATAATTCAAAGTTTAATTTATTATATAAATAATTCAATAGTTTAGTTTATAATGATTTGTATAATTTATTATATAAATAATTCACGTGATTATTTTAAAATAATCACGTGAATTTGTTATATAAATAATTAATTAGTTTAATTAATTATGTAAATAATCCAATAGTTTAATTCATAATGAATTGTTTAATTTATTCTCAAAATAATTCAATGTTTAATGTATTATATAAATCATTCGTGATTATTTTAAAATGAATTGTTTATTTCATTTTAAAATAATTCAGTTTATTTTTTATAAATAGTTCAACAGTTTAATTTCAAATGAATTGTTAAATTTATCATCAAAATAATTCAAAATTTAATTTATTATATAAATAATTCAATAGTTTAATTTATAATGAATTTCTAATTTATTGTATAAATAATTCAAGTGATTATTTTAAAATGAATTGTTCATTATATTATAACAATAATTCAAAGTTTAGTTCATTATATAAATAATTCAATCGTTAATTTATAACGAATTGCTTAATTTATTATAAAAATAATTCAAAGTTTAATTTATAATGAATTGTTTAATTGATTATCAAAATAATACAAAGTTTAATTTATTATATAAATAATTAAATAGTTTGATTCATTGTATAAATGATTCAATAGTTTAGTTTATAATGAATTGTTTAATTTATTTAAAAAATGATTCAACGTTTAATTTATTATATAAATAATTCAATAGTTTAATGTATTATATAAATAATTCCAGTGATTATTTTAAAATGAATTGTTTATTTCATTTTAAAATAATTCAGTTCATTTTTCTATAAATAATTCAATAGTTTAATTTAAAATGAATTGTTAAATTCATCATCAAAATAATTCAAAATTTAATTTATAATATAAATAATTCAATAGATTAATTTATTATATAAATAATTCAATCGTTTAACTTATGAAGAATTGTTTCATTTATCATAAAAATAATTCAAAATTTAATTTATTATATAAATAATTCAAGTGACTATTTTAAAATGAATTGTGTAATTTATTAAAAAATAATTCAAAGTTTACTTCTTGATATAAATAATTAAATAGTTTAATTTATAATGAATTGTTTAGATTATTAAATAAATAATTGAAGTGATCATTTTAAAATGAATTGTTTAATTTATCGTATAAATAATTAAATGGTAAAATTTATTATATAAATAATTCAATAGTTTAATTTATCACATAAATAATTCAATATTTTAATTTATAATGAATTGTTTAATTTATTATATAAATAATTCAAGGGGTTATTTTAAAATGAATTGTTTAATTTATTATAAAAATAATTCAAAGTTTTATGCATTATATAAATAATTAAATAGTTTAATTTATAATGAATTGTTTAATCTATTATATAAATAATTCAAGTGATTATTTTAAAATGAATAGTTTAATTTATTATAAAAATAATTCATAGTTTTATTTATCACATAAATAATTCAATTGTTCAATTTATAATGAATTGTTAAATTTATTATATAAATAATTCACGTGATTATTTAAAAATGAATTGTTTAATTTATTATATATATAATTCACGTGGTTATTTTAAAATGAATTGTTTAATTTATTATAAAAATAATTCAAACTTTTTTGCGTTATATAAATAATTAAATATTTTAATTTATGATATAAATAATTCAATAGTTTAATTTATAATGAATTGTTTGATTTATTATAACAATAATTCAAAGTTTAATTTATTATATAAATAATTAAATAGTTTATTTCACAATGAAATGTTTAATGTATCATATAAATAATTCACGTGATTATTTTAAAATGAATTGTTTATTTCATTTTAAAATAATTCAGTTTATTTTTCTATAAATAATTCAATAGTTTAATTTATCATATAAATAATTCAAAGTTTAATTTATTATATATATAATTCAATATTTTAATTTATAATGAAATGTTTAATGTATCATATAAATAATTCAAGTGATTGTTTTAAAATGCATTGTTTATTTTATTATAAAAATAATTCAAAGTTTATTTGTTATTAAATAATTCAATAATTTAATTTATAATGAATTGTTTGATTTATTATAACAATAATTCAAAATATTATTAATTTTATAAATAATTCAAAAGTTTAATTTATAATGAATTGTTAATTTATTATATAAATAATTCAAGTGATTATTTTAAAATGAATTGTTTAATTTATTACAAAAATAATTCAAAGTTTACTTCATGATATAAATAATTAAATGGTAAAATTTATTATATAAATAATTCAATAGTTTAATTTATAATGAATTGTTTAATCTATTATATAAATAATTCAAGTGATTATTTTAAAATGAATAGTTTAATTTATAATAAAAATAATTCAAAGTTTAATTTATTACATAAATAATTCAATAGTTTTATTTATCACATAAATAATTCAATTTTTAAATTTATAATCAATTGTTTAATTTATTATATAAATAATTCACGTGATTATTTTAAAATGAATTGTTTAATTTATTATAACAATAATTCAAAATTTAATTTATTATTTAAATAATTAAATAATTTATTTCATAATGAAATGTTTAATGTATCATATAAATAATTCAAGTGAGTGTTTTAAAATGAATTGTTTATTTTATTATAAAAATAATTCAAAGTTTATTTTTTATTAAATAATTCAATAGTTTAATTTAAAATGAATTCTAAAATTTACAATAAAAATTCAAAATTTAATTTATTATATAAATAATTCAATAGTTTAATTTATAATGAATTGCTAATTTATTCTATAAATAATTCAAGTGATTATTTTAAAATGAATTGTTTAATTTATTATAAAAATAATTCAAAGTTTACTTCATGATATAAATAATTAAATAGTTTAATTCATTATACAAATAATTCAATAATTTAATTTGTAATGAAATGTTTGATGTATTATATAAATAATTCAAGTGATTATTTTTAAATGAATTGTTTATTTTATTATAAATATAATTCAAAGATTATTTTTTATAAAATAATTCAATAATTTAATTTATAATGAATTGTTTGATTTATTATAACAATAATTCAAAATTTTATTTATTTTATAAATAATTCAAAAGTTTAATTTATAATGAATTGCTAATTTATTCTATAAATAATTCAAGTGATTATTTTAAAATGAATTGTTTAATTTATTATAAAAATAATTCAAAGTTTACTTCATGATATAAATAATTAAATAGTTTAATTTATTATATAAATAATTCAATAGTTTAACTTATAATGAATTGTTTAATCTATTATATAAATAATTCAAGTGATTATTTTAAAATGAATAGTTTAATTTATAATAAAAATAATTCAAAGTTTAATTTATTACATAAATAATTCAATAGTTTTATTTATCACATAAATAATTCAATTTTTAAATTTATAATCAATTGTTTAATTTATTATATAAATAATTCACGTGATTATTTTAAAATGAATTGTTTAATTTATTATATAAATAATTCACATGATTATTTTAAAATGAATTGTTTAATTTATTATAACAATAATTCAAAATTTAATTTATTATTTAAATAATTAAATAGTTTATTTCATAATGAAATGTTTAATGTATCATATAAATAATTCAAGTGAGTGTTTTAAAATGAATTGTTTATTTTATTATAAAAATAATTCAAAGTTTATTTTTTATTAAATAATTCAATAGTTTAATTTAAAATGAATTCTAAAATTTACAATAAAAATTCAAAATTTAATTTATTATATAAATAATTCAATAGTTTAATTTATAATGAATTGCTAATTTATTCTATAAATAATTCAAGTGATTATTTTAAAATGAATTGTTTAATTTATTATAAAAATAATTCAAAGTTTACTTCATGATATAAATAATTAAATAGTTTAATTCATTATATAAATAATTCAATAATTTAATTTGTAATGAAATGTTTGATGTATTATATAAATAATTCAAGTGATTATTTTAAAATGAATTGTTTAATTTATTATAAAAATAATTCAAAGTTTACTTCATGATATAAATAATTAAATAGTTTAATTTATTATATAAATAATTCAATAGTTTAACTTATAATGAATTGTTTAATTTATTTTAAAAATAATTCAATGTTTAATTTATTGCATCAATGATTAATACCTTAATTTATTACATAAATAATTCAATAGTTTAATTTATAATAAATTGTTTAATTTATTATATAAATAATTCAAGAGGTTATTTTAAAATAAATTGTTTAATTTATTATAAAAATAGTTCAAATTTAATTTATCATATAAATAATTAAATGGTAAAATTTATTATATAAATAATTCAATAGTTTAATTTATAATGAATTGTTTAATCTATTATATAAATAATTCAAGTGATTATTTTAAAATTAATAGTTTAATTTATTATAAAAATAATTCAAAGTTTAATTTATTACATAAATAATTCAATAGTTTTATTTATCATATAAATAATTCAATAATTTAATTTGTAATGAAATGTTTGATGTATTATATAAATAATTCAAGTGATTATTTTTAAATGAATTGTTTAATTTATTATATAAATAATTCACGTGATTATTTTAAAATGAATTGTTTAATTTATTATATAAATAATTCACGTGATTATTTTAAAATGAATTGATTAATTTATTATAAAAATAATTCAAAGTTTCATTTATTGTTTCAATAATTCAATAGTTTAATTTATAATGAATTGTTTATTTTATTATAAAAGTAATTCAAAGTTTATTTTTTATTAAATAATTCAAAAGTTTAACTTATAATGAATTGCTAATTTATTATATAAATAATTCAAGTGATTATTTTAAAATGAATTGTTTAATTTATTATAAAAATAATTCAAAGTTTACTTCATGATATAAATAATTAAATAGTTTAATTTATTATATAAATAATTCAAGTGATTATTTTTAAATGATTGTCTAATTTATTAAAACAATAATTCAAAGTTTAATTTATTGTATAAATAATTAAATAGTTTAATTCATTATATAAATAATTCAATAATTTAATTTGTAATGAAATGTTTGATGTATTATATAAATAATTAAAGTGTTTATTGCAAAATGAATTGTTTCATTTAATGTTAAAATAATTCAAAGTTTCATTTATTATATAAAAAATTCAAAGTATAATTTATTACATACACAATTCAATAGTTTAATTTATAATGAATTGTTTAATTTATTATATAAATAATTCAAGTGATTATTTTAAAGTGAATTGTTTAATTTATTATAAAAATAATTCAAAGTTAAATTTATTATATAAATAATTCAATGTTTTAATTTATAATGAATTGTTTAATTTATTATATAAATAATTCTAGTGATTATTTTAAAATGAATTGTTTGATTAATTATAAAAATAATTCAATGTTTAATTTATTATTTAAATAATTCAATAGCTTAATTTATAATGAATTGTTTAATTTATTTTAAAAATACTTCAACTTATTATTTTAAAATGAATTGTTTAATTTATTATAAAAATAATTCAAAGTTTAATTTATTATACAAATAATTCAATAGTTTAATTTACAATGAATTGTTGGATTTATTATAAAAATAATTCAAAGTTTAATTTATTGTATAAATAATTCAAAGTTTATTTTTTTATAAATAATTCAATCCTTTAATTGAAAATGAATTGTTTAATTTATTATATAAATAATTCAAAGTTCAATTTATTTAATAAATAATTAAACAGTTAAATTTATAATGAAATGTTTAATTTATTATATAAATAATTCAAGTGATTACTCCAAAATGAATTGTTGGATTTATTATGAAAATAATTCAAAGTTTAATTTATTGAATAAATAATTCAAAGTTTATTTTTTTATAAATAATTCAATCGTTTAATTGAAAATGAATTGTTTAATTTATTATATAAATAATTCAAAGTTCAATTTATTTAATAAATAATTAAACAGTTAAATTTATAATGAATTGTTTAACTTATTATATAAATAATTCAAGTGATTATTTTAAAATTAATTTGCTTAATTTATTATAATAATTCAAAGTTTAATTCATTATATAAATAATTACATAATTTAATTCATGAGAAAATAATTAAATAGTTTAATTTATAATGAATTATTTAATTTAATATATAAATAATTTAAGTGATTATTTTAAAATGAATTGTTTAATTTTTTATAAAAATAATTCAAGATTATTTTGAAATGAATTGTTTAAATTATTATAAAAATAATTCAAAGTTTAATTTATTGTAAAAATATTTCAAAGTTTATTTTTTTATAGATAATTTAATAGATTAATTTAAAATGAATTGTTCAATTTATTATAAAAACAATTCAAAGTTTAATTTATGATATCAATAATTCAATCGTTTAATTTATTATATAAATAATTCAATAGTTTAATTTATAATGAATTGTTTAATTTATGATATAAATAATTCAAGCGATTATTTTAAAATGAACTGTTTAATTTATTATTAAAGTAATTCGTGGTTATTTTAAAATGAATTGTTTAATTTATAATAAAATTAATTCAAAGTTTAATTTATTATATAAATAATTCAATAGTTTAATTTATAATGAATTGTTTACCTTATTATATAATTAATTCAAGTGATTATTTTAAAATTAATTTGCTTAATTATAAAAATAATTCAAAGTTTAATTCATTATATAAATAATTAAATAATTTAATTCATGAGAAAATAATTCAATAGTTTAATTTATAATGAATTATTTAATTTAACATATAAATAATTCAAGTGATTATTTTAAAATGAATTGTTCAATTTATTACAAAAATAATTCAATGTTTAATTTAATATAAAAATAATTCAATAGTTTAAATTACTACATATATAATTCAATAGTTTAATTTATAATATCAATAATTCAATCGTTTAATTTATAATGAATTGTTTAATTTATTATATAAATAATGCAATTGATTATTTTAAAATGAAATTGTTTCATTTATTATAAAAATAATTCAAAGTTTAATTTATTATATAAAATTCAGTAGTTTAATTTAAACCAAATTGTTTAATTTATGATAAAAATCATTCAAAGTTTAATTTATTATAAAAATATTTCAAAGTTTATTTTTTTAAGATAATTCAATAGATTAATTTAAAATGAATTGTTCAATTTATTACAAAAATAATTCAAAGTTTAATTTATTACATAATTAATTAGTTTAATTTATTATATAAATAATTCAATAGTTTAATTTATAATGAATTGTTTAATTTATTACATAAATAATTGAAGTGATTATTTTAAAATGAACTGTTTAATTTATTGTAAAAATGATTCAAAATTTATTTTTTATCAATAATCCAATAGTTTAATTTAAAATGAATTGTTTAATTTATTATTAAAATAATTCGTGATTTACGGACCAAATGCTGGAATATGGGATTAGATTAGACAGGGCTTGATGGCCGGCATGGACACGATGGGCCAAAGGGCCTCTATCCGTGCTGTATAACTCTATGACTCAATGACTATGAATTGCTTAATTTATTATAAAAATAATTCAAAGTTTAATTTATTATATAAATAATTCAATAGTTTAATTTATAATTAATTGTTTAATTTATTATATGAATAATTCAAGTGATTATTTCAAAATGGATTCATAATTTATTATAAAAATAATTCAAAGTTTAATTTATTATATAAATAATTCAAAGTTATTTTTTTTATTAATAATTCTATAGTTCAATTTAAAATGAATTGTTTAATTTTGTTATAAAAATAATTCGTGATTATTTTAAAATGAATTGTTTGATTTATTATTAAAAAAATTCAAAGTTTAATTTATTACATAAATAATTCAACAGTTTAATTTATTATAAAAATAATTCAAAGTTTATTTTTTTATAAATAATTCTATAGTTCAATTTAAAATGAATTGTTTAATTATAAAAATAATTCGTGATCATTTTAAAATGAATTGTTTAATTTATTACAAAAATAATTCAAAGTTGAATTTATGATATGAATAATTCAACAGTTTAATTTATAATGATTTGTTTAATTTATTATATAAATAATTCAAGTGATTATTTTAAAATGAATTGTTTAATTTATTGTAATAATAATTCAAGTTTTAATTTATTTTATAAATAATTCAAGTGTTTATTTTAAAATGAATTGTTTGAATTAATTTTATATTAAATTAAAGTTTAATTTGTTATATAAATAATACAATAGTTCAATTTATAATAAATTGTTTAACTTATTACAAAAATAATTCAAAGTTTAATTTATTATATAAAATTCAGTAGTTTAATTTAAACCGAATTGTTTAATTTATTATAAAAATCATTCAAAGTTTAATTTGTTATAAAATTATTTCAAAGTTTATTTTTTTAAGATAATTCAATAGATTAATTTAAAATGAATTGTTCAATTTATTACAAAAATAATTCAAAGTTTAATTTATTACATAATTAATTAGTTTAATTTATTATATAAATAATTCAATAGTTTAATTTATAATGAATTGTTTAATTTATTACATAAATAATTGAAGTGATTATTTTAAAATGAACTGTTTAATTTATTGTAAAAATAATTCAAAATTTATTTTTTTATCAATAATCCAATAGTTTAATTTAAAATGAATTGTTTAATTTATTATTAAAATAATTCGTGATTTACGGACCAAATGCTGGAATATGGGATTAGATTAGACAGGGCTTGATGGCCGGCATGGACACGATGGGCCGAAGGGCCTCTATCCGTGCTGTATAACTCTATGACTCAATGACTATGAATTGCTTAATTTATTATAAAAATAATTCAAAGTTTAATTTATTATATAAATAATTCAATAGTTTAATTTATAATTAATTGTTTAATTTATTATATAAATAATTCAAAGTTAATTTTTTTATTAATAATTCTATAGTTCAATTTAAAATGAATTGTTTAATTTTGTTATAAAAATAATTCGTGATTATTTTAAAATGAATTGTTTGATTTATTATTTAAAAAATTCAAAGTTTAATTTATTACATCAATAATTCAACAGTTTAATTTATTATAAAAATAATTCAAAGTTTATTTTTTTAATAAATAATTCTATAGTTCAATTTAAAATGAATTGTTTAATTATAAAAATAATTCGTGATCATTTTAAAATGAATTGTTTAATTTATTACAAAAATAATTCAAAGTTGAATTTATGATATGAATAATTCAACAGTTTAATTTATAATGATTTGTTTAATTTATTATATAAATAATTCAAGTGATTATTTTAAAATGAATTGTTTGAATTAATTTTATATTAAATTAAAGTTTAATTTGTTATATAAATAATACAATAGATAATTTATAATAAATTGTTTAACTTATTACAAAAATAATTCAAAGTTTAATTTATTATATAAATAAGTGAATAGTTTAATTTATTACATAAATAATTCAATAGCTTAATTCATAATGAATTGTTTAATTTAATATATAAATAATTCAAGTGATTATTTTAGACTGAATTGATCAATTGGTTATAAAAATAATGCAACGTTTAATTTATTATATAAATAATTCAATAATTTAATTTAAAATGAATTGTTTAATTGATTATATAAATAATTCAATAGTTTAATTCATGATGAATTGTTCAATTTATTATATAAATAATTCAAGTGATTATTTTAAAGTGAATTGTTTAATTTATTATAAAAATAATTCAAAGTTTAATTCATTATATAAATAATTCAACAGTTTAATTTATAATGTGTTGTTTAATTTATTATATAAATAATTCAAGTGATTATTTTAAAATGATAGGTTTGATTTATTATAAAAATAATTCAAAGTCAAGTTTATTATATAAACAATTCAAATGGTTAATTTATTATCTAAATCATTCAATTGTTTAATTTATTCTGTCAATAAATGAATTGTTAAATTTACAATGAATTGTTTAATTTATTCTATAAATAATTCAAATGTTTTATGTATTGTCTATATAATTCAATTTTTTTTTATTATTTGAATGAATTTGAATGAATTTGAATGAATTGTTTAATTTATTGTAATAATAATTCAAGTTATTACAAGTTATTCACGGGATATGGGCGTCGCTGCCGTGGCCGGCATTTATTCCCCACCCCTAATTGCCCTTGAGAAGGTGGTGGTGAGCCGCTTTCTTGAACCACTGCAGTCCATGTGGTGAAAGTTCTCCCACAATACTGTTGGGAAGGGAGTTCCAGCATTTTGACCCAGCGGCGATGAAGAAACTGCAAGATATTTGCAAGGTCGTGATGATATGTGACGTGGAGGGGAACGTGCAGGCGATTTTGTTCCCGTGTACCTGCTGCCCTTGTCCTTCCAGGTGGTAGAGGTCGCGGGTTTACTTTAAGATATCATTAAATTGTTTCATTATATAAATAATGTCGTGTTTATTTTATTATATAATTAATTCAATTGACTATCCAGTCAATCCATTGTATAATTTATTCCATAAATAATTCAAATGTTCAATATACTGTACCAATAGTGCAAGTGTTTAAATTATATAAATAATGCAGTTGTTTAATTTATGATATAAATATTTCAATAGTTTAAATCATTAAATAATTGAAACTATTCATAAATGATTCATTTGTTTAATTATATAAATAACTCAATTGTTTAATTTACTACAGAAATAATTCAATTGTCTATTTTAAGTGTTTAATTATATAAAGTTTTATTTGATTCTAAAAATAATCAATAGTTTAATTATATAAATAATCCATTGTTGAATTAATTATATAAATAGTCCATTGTTTAATTCATTACATAAATAATCCATTGTTTAATTCATTATATATTCAAGTGTTTCATTTATTATATAAATAATTCAATTGTTTAATTTATTTTACAAATACTTGGAGTGTCGACCTGGGGGTCGGGAGCTGAGTCCATGAGCTAAACAGGAGCAGTGTAACCCGTGTGGGTCCCAGTCTGGACCTGGGTGGAGGGAGAGAGGTTAAAAATAAACAGCTAACGTGACGACAGCACAAGGGAAGGAGCTAATTGGTCACGAGTGTTTTTTTTGGCCCAGATCAGGGACAAGTCAAGGTTATTTCTGTTAACTTTAGTTAACAAACCGGGGCAGGGCCGGGTCCCTCGATCCCGTCTAACAAACCGGGCAGGGCCAGGCACCCCGGTCCCGTCAAGTGCTCGGCCTGTGCCATGTGGTAACTCCAGGACGCTTCCCGCATCCTCGACGGCCAGATGTGCAGGAAGTGCTATCAGCTAGAGGAGTCGAGCTGTGGATTTGGGAGCTTGAGCAGCGGCTGGTGTCACTGCAGTATATCGCGAGGCTGAGAGCTATCAGGAGGGTCTGTTAAACACAGTTGGACCTTTCAAAGGAACTGGGGCCTCTGAGGGATTGAGAGCTCCTTGGACAGCATGTTTCATGAGGTGGTCATCTTACAGGTTAGGAGAGTGCAGGCAGAGAGACTGGGTGACCGCCGAACAGGCATCTTGGACCAGGCAGTTAGTGCAGGAGTCCGAGTGCATCTCACTCTCTAACCAGTCATACTGGTGAGGGCGATGTTTTCTCCGGAGAGTACAGCCAGAGCCAAGTCCATGGCACCTTGGGTGGCTCAGCTGTCCAAGAGGAGGATTGGGAAAGCAATAGTGATAGGGCATTCTATATTTAGGGGAACAGACACGCATATCTGCAGGCAGAAACGTGAGTCCAGAATGTTATGTTGCCTCCCTGGTGCCATGGTCAAGGATATCACTGAGCGGCTGCAGAACATTCTGGAAGGGGGGGGCGCGGGTGAACGACCAGAGATCGTGGTGCATATCGGGACCAACAACATAGGATGAGGTACTGCAGGCAGATTTTAGGTGGTTGGAAAAGAGATTAACAAGCAGGACCTCAAAAAGATAGTAATCTCCAGATTACTCCCGGTGCCACGCACTAGTGAGTATAGAAATAGAGGATCGAGCAGATATATGCGTGGCTGGAGAAATGGTGCAGGAGGGAGGGCTTCAGATTCCAGGGGCATTGTGGGCGGTTCTGGGGGAGGTGGGTCCTGCACAGGCCAGACCTCAACAGAGCTGGGACCAATGTCCTCACGGAGAGGATCACTCGTGATGTTGGGGGGTTAAATTAGCTTGGCAGGGGAATGGGAACCTGACCGTAGATTCAGAAGGGAGATAAGCAGAGCTGGAAATGGAAGGCAGAAAATTAGTAAGCGAGTTTGGAACGCAGAGGAGACGACAAAAGAGTTTGTCAGTGCTGAATAGTATATATCTCAATGTGGGGTGTATTGTGAATAAGGCAGATGAGCTGAGGGCACAGATAGACAAGTGGAAGTGTGATATCATTGCTATTACTGAAACATTCCAGGTTACATGGTTTTCGGATGAGACAGAGAGGGGGGGAAAAGGAGAGGCGGGTGGCAATATTGGTTAAAGAAACAATTACAGCTATGAGGAGGGATGATATGTTAGAAGGATCATCAAAAGGGTTGAACTGAAGAACAAAAACTGGGCAGTCACAGTGCTGGGAGTGTACAATAGAACCCCAAACAGTCAGAGCGAGAGAGAGAAATTTCTGAGACGTGCAAAAACAGTCGGTATGGAGATCGCAGAATTCTTAAATTGCATTCAGGAATACTTTTTTTAGCCAGTACGTAGCAAACTCAACAAGAGACGGGGCAGTTCCCGACTTAGTTTTAGGGAATGAAGCTGCGCAGGTGGAAGGAATATCAGTGGGAGAGCATTTTGGTCGTAGTGATCATAATTTAGTTAGATTTAGTTTAGTTATGGAAAAGGACAAAGATAAAAGAGTTGAAGTTCAAATTGAGGAAAGGCCAATTTTACTAAGCTGAGAAGTGATTTAGCAAAAGTAAACTGGAAACAGCTACTTGAAGGTAAATCAGTGTCAGAGCAGTGGCAAGCATTCAAGGGGAAGGTTCAAGGGGAGGCATTGAAGGGGAAGGTTCAAGGGGTTCAGAGTAAACACATTCCCACAAAGAAAAAGGGAGGGGCTGCCAAATCTAGAGCCCTCTGGATGTCAAGGATCATACAGGGTAAGATGAAGCAAAGAAGGGAAGCTCATGTCAGACACCGAGCGCTCAATACTGCAGAAAGCCAAGAGGAGTATCGAAAGTGCAGGGGTGAAATTAAAAGGAAATTAGGAAAGCAAAGAGGGCATGGAAGAATATTGGCAAGTAAAATTAAGGAAAACCCAAAAAATGTTCTATAAATACATAAAGAGCAAGAGGGTAACTGAGGAAAGAGTAGGGCCTATTAGAGATCAAAAAGGTAAACTATGTGTGGAGGTGGAAGATGTGGGCATGGTTCTTAATGAATACTTTGCGTCCGTCTTCAGAAAGGAGAGGGATGATACAGGGATTGAAGTTAGGGAGGAGTATTGAATGGGATAAACTTAGTGAGAGGAAGTATTAAGGGGATTAGCATTTTTGAAAGTAGATAAATCACTGACCATCATTTTCCAAGGTGACGGAAGATGGAGGACTGCTAATGTTGTACCGTTGTTTAAAAATCGAGAAAGGGATAGACCGAGTAATTACAGGCCAGTCAGCCTAACCTCGGTGGTGGGCAAATTATTGGAAACAATTCTGAGGTACAGCATAAATTTTCAATCAGAAAGGTCCATATAATCCAGGACAGTCAGCATGGATTTGTTAAGGGAAGATCGTGTCTGACTAACTTGATTGAATTTCTTGAGGTCGTAACAAGGAAGGTCGATGAGGGTAGCGTATTTGATGTAGCCTACATGGATTTTAGGAAGGCTTTTGACAAGCTCCCATAGCAGGCTTGTCAAAAAAGTAAAAGTCCATGGGATCCAAGAGAATGTGGCAAATTGGATTCAAAATTGGCAGGAAGCAAATGGTAATGGTCCACAGATGATTGTGATTGGAAGGTTGTTTCCATGTTAATTATTTAGACTTACATATAGGGACAAGATTAAGAAGTTTGCAGATGATACAAAAATTGGCCATGTGGTTGATAGTGAGGAGGAAATCCGTAGACTGCAGGAAGATATCAATGGACTGGTCAAGTGGGCAGAAAACTGGCAATTAGAATTCAATCCGGAGAAGTGTGAGGTATTGCATTTGGGGAGGGCAAACAAGGCAAGAGAATACACAATAAATGGAAGGACACTGAAAGGTGTAGAGGAAGTGAGGGACCTTGGAGTACATGCCCACAGATTCCTGAAGGTAGCACGACAGGTAGATAAGGTGGTTGAGAAGCCTGGAGTCCAGCGCGAGCGCGGACCTGAGAGAGATCTGTGTGGAGCAGGTAAAAATCGGGGCCCAGGGAGAGAGGAAATAAACTTAAAGAGTGGTGATAGAGGATTCAATAGTTAGGGGAACAAACAGGCGTTTCTGCAGCCGCAGACGTTATTTCAGGATGGTATGTTGTCTCCCTTGTGCCAGGGTCAAGAGTGCAACTGAGCGGTTGCAGAACATTCCGGACGGGGAGGGTGAACAGCCAGAGATCGTGGTCTATATCGGTACCAACGGCATAGGTAGAAAGAGGGATGAGGTCCTGCACGCAGATGTTAGGGAGCAAAGAAAAAGATGGCCTCAAGGGTAGTAATCTCCAGATTAGTCCCGGTGCCACACGCTGGTGAGTATAGAAAAAGGATAGAGCAGATGAATGCGTGGCTGGAGAAATGGTTTAGGAGGGAGGGCTTTAGATTCCTGGGGCATTGAGATCTGTTCTGGGTGAGGTGGAACCTGTTTGCACCTCAACAGAGCTGTGACCAATGTCCTCGCGGGGAGGCTCCCTAGTGTAAACTAATTTGGCAGGGGGATGGGCACCAGGACGTAGCATTTGGAAAGGAGAAACAAGATGCACAACGGATTGGGAGAGACAGATAGCACTAGAGTAAGAAATAGTACAGTATTAAGTGGGGTCAGACTAAGAGAGAGTACAAGAAAGTCTAAGATAGGTTTACAGTGCATGTGTGCAAACGTACGAAGTGTGATAAATAATGTTGTTGAGCTGCAGGCACAAATAGTCACATGGGAATATGATGTCGTGGCGATAAAGGAGACCTGGCTCAAAAAAGGACAGGATTGGATTCTAAATATTCCTGGATACAAGGTGTTCAGGAAAGAAAAGGGGGGGGGGTGGTGGCAGTATCGATTAATAATGTTGCAGTGCTGGAGAGAGAGGATGTCCTGGAGGGGTCAAGGACAGAATCTATTTAGTTTGAGTTAATAAACAATAGAGGTGCCATTACACTACTGGGTGTATTCTAATCAGCCACCAACTAGTGGGAAGCAGATAGAGGAACACATTTGCAGGGAAATTACAGAGAGGTGCAAGAACCATAGAGTGGTGATAATGGGGGACTTCAACTATCCTAATATAGACTGGGATAGTAGTAGTGTATAGGGCAGAGGGGGAGGAATTCTTGAAGTGTTTTCATAACTTTCTGGATCAGTACATTTCCGGCCCAAGGTGGAAGGAGGCATTGCTGGATCTGGTTCTGCGGAATGAGGTGGGCCAAATGGAGCAATTGTCAGTGGGGGAAGATTTAGGGAACATTGATCATAGTGTCATATGGTTTAGATTAACTATGGAAAGGACAAGAGTATAAATAATTAATTAGAGAAGGGCCAATTTCAGTGGGTTGAGAACAGATCTGACCCGGGTAAATTGGAATCATAGATTGTCAGGTGAAACTGTAATCGAACAATGGACGGCCTTTAAAGTGGAGATGGTTCGGGTAAAGTCCAGTTGCATTCCCACGAGGGGGAAAGGCAGGACAAACAAAGACAGAGTTCCCTGGATAACGAGAGATAGAGAGTAAGATGAAGCAGAAAAAAGGGGCATATGACAGATGTCAGGTTGATAACACAAGTGAGAACCAGGCAGAAAATAGCAAGTTCAGAGGGGAAGTGGAAAAGGAAATGAGGGGCAAAGAGAGTATGAGAATAGACTGGCAACTAACATAAAAGGGAATCCAAAAGTCTTCTGTAGGCATACAAATAGTAAACGGGAAGTGAGAGGAGGGATGGGGCCGATTAGGGACCAAAAAGGCGATCGACTCATGGAGGCAGAGGGCATGGCTGAGGTACTCGCCCTCTCACAGGTTAAGAGGGGACATTTACCAGACTCTCCACTATACATCCTCAGTGTCCCTCTCAGATGAAGAGGGTACATTTGCCAGACTCTCCACAAGAGACCCTCAGTGTCCCTCTCACACGTCAGGAGGGGACATTTACCAGACTCCCCACCACAGACCCTCACTGTCCCCTCTCCCAGTTGAAGAGGTGCCATTTACCATAGAATCATAGAAGTTTACAACATGGAAACAGGCCCTTCGGCCCAACATGTCCATGTCGCCCAGTTTATACCACTAAGCTAGTCCCAGTTGCCTGCACTTGGCCCATATCCCTCTATACCCATCTTACCCATATAACTGTCCAAATGCTTTTCAAAAGACAAAATTGTACCCGCCTCTACTACTGCCTCTGGCAGCTCGTTCCAGACACTCACCACCCTTTGAGTAAAAAAATTGCCCCTCTGGACCCTTTTGTATCTCTCCCCTCTCACGTTAAATCAATGCCCCCTCGTTATAGACTCCCCTACATTTGGGAAAAGATTTTGACTATCTACCTTATCTATGCCCCTCATTATTTTATGGACTTCGATAAGATCACCCTAAACCTCCTACTCTCCAGGGAAAAAAGTCTCAGTCTATCCAACCTCTCCCAATAAGTCAAACCATCAAGTCCCGGTAGCATCCTAGTAAATCTTTTCTGCACTCTTTCTAGTTTAATAATATCCTTTCTATAATAGGGTGACCAGAACTGTACACAATATTCCAAGTGTGGCCTTACTAATGTTTTGTACAACTTCAACAAGACATCCTAATTCCTGTATTCAATGTTCCGACCAATGAAACCAAGCATGCTGAATGCCTTCTTCACCACCCTATCCACCTGTGACTCCACTTTCAAGGAGCTATGAACCTGTACTCCTAAATCTCTTTGCTCTAACTCTCCCCAACGCCCTACCATTAACGGAGTAGGTCCTGGCCCGATTCGATCTACCAAAATGCATCACCTCACATTTATCTAAATTAAACTCCATCTGCCATTCATCGGCTCACTGGCACAATTTCTCAAGATCCCGTTGCAATCCTAGATAACCTTCTTCACTGTCCAAAAAGCCACCAATCTTGGTGTCATCTGCAAACTTACTAACCATGCCTCCTAAATTCTCATCCAAATCATTAATATAAATAACAAATAACAGCGGACCCAGCACGGATCCCTGAGGCACAATGCTGGCCACAGGTCTCCAATTTGAAAAACAACCCTCGACAACCACCCTCTGTCTTCTGTCGTCAATCCAATTTTGTTTCCAATTGGCTACCTCACCTTGGATCCCGTGAGATCTAACCTTATGTAACAACCTACCATGCGGTACCTTGTCAAAGGCTTTGCTAAAGTCCATGTAGACCACGTCCACTGCACAGCCCTCATCTATCTTCTTGGTTACCCCTTCAAAAAACTCAGTCAAATTTGTGAGACATGATTTTCCTCTCACAAAACCATGCTGACTGTTCCTAATCAGACCCTGCCTCTCCAAATGCCTGTAGATCCTCTCCCTCAGAATACCCTCTAACAACTTACCCACTACAGATGTCAGGCTCACTGGTCTGTAGTTCCCAGGCTTTTCCCTGCCGCCCTTCTTAAACAAAGGCACAACATTTGCTACCCTCCAATTTTCAGGCACCTCACCTGTAGCTGTCGATGATTCAAATAACTCTGCTAGGGGACCCGCAATTTCCTCCCTGACCTTCCATAACGTCCTGGGATACATTTAATCAGGTCCCGGAGATTTATCTACCTTGATGCGCGTTAAGACTTCCAGCACTTCCCTCTCTGTAATATGTACACTCCTCAAGACATCAATATTTATTTCCCCAAGTTCCCTAACATCCATGCCTTTCACAACCGTAAATGCCAATGCGAAATATTCATTTAGGATCTCACCCATCTCTTGTGGTTCCGCACATAGATGACCTTGTTGGTCCTTAAGAGGCCCTACTCTCTCCCTAGTTACTCTTTTGTTCTTTACGTATTTGTAGAAGCTCTTTGGATTCACCTTTGCCTTATCATAGAATCATAGAAGTTACAACATGGAAACAGGCCCTTCGGCCCAACATGTCCATGTCGCCCAGATTATACGACTAAGCTAGTCCCAATTTCCTGCACTTGGCCCATATCCCTCTATACCCATCTGACCCATGTAAATAGAATAATTATCTGCCAAAGCAATCTCATGTCCCCTTTTTGCCCTCCTGATTTCTCTCTTAACTCTACTCCGGCAATGTCTATACTCTTCAAGGGATCCACTTGATCCCAGCTGCCTATGCATGTCCTTCTTCTTTCTGACTGGAGCCTCAATCTCTCGAGTCATCCAAGGTTCCCTACTTCTACCAGCCTTGCCCTTCACTTTATAAGGAATGTGCTTATCCTGAACCCTGGTGAACACACTTTTGAAGGCCTCCCACTTACCAGACGTCCCTTTGCCTGCCAACAGACTCTCCCAATCAACTTCTGAAAGTTCCTGTCTAATACCATCAAAATTGGCCTTTCCCCAATTTAGAATTTTAACTTTTGGGCCAGACCTATCATTCTCCATAGCGATCTTAAAACTAATGGAATTATGATCACTGGTCCCAAAGTGATCCCTCACTAAAACTTCTGTGACCTGCCCTTCCTTATTTCCCAAGAGGAGGTCAAGTTTTGCCCCCTCTCTAGTCGGGCCATCCACATACTGAATGAGAAATTCCTCCTGAATACACTCAACACATTTCTCTCCATCCAAGCCCCTAATGCTATGGCTGTCCCAGTCAATGTTGGGAAAGTTCAAGTCCCCTACTATTACCACCCTATTCTTCTTGCAGCTGTCTGTAATCTCCTTACATATTTGGTCCTCAATTTCCCGTTGACTATTTGGGGGTCTGTAGTACAATCCTATCAAAGTGATCTCTCCCTTCTTATTTTTCAGTTCTACCCATTATAGACTCTCAAGGCGAACCCTCGGATATATCCTCTCTCACTACTGCCGTGATGTTCTCCCTAATCAAGAACGCAACGCCCCCTCCTCTCTTACCTCCTGCTCTATCTTTCCGATAGCATCTGAACCCTGGAACATTGAGCTGCCAGTCCTGCCCCTCCCTTAGCCTTGTTTCAGTAATAGCGATAACATCCCAATCCCATGTACCCACCCATGCCCTGAGTTCATCTACCTTGCCCATCAGACTTCTTGCATTGAAATAAATGCAGTTTAATCTCGACTTCCCTTGGTCTTTGCCCTGCTTTCTCAGACCATCTGTCCGGTCATGTTTTGTACACTCTCCCTTACTGCCTTTTGTTTGTCACCACTTTACTTCCCACTGACTTCCTGCATCGTTTCCCATCCCCCTGCCACATTAGTTTAAACCCTCCCCAACAGCACTAGCAAACACTCCCCCTCGAACATTGGTTCCAGTCCTGCCCAGATGCAGACCGTCCAATTTGTACTTGTCCCACCTCCCCCAGAACCGGTTCCAATGCCCCAGGAATTTGAATCCCTCCCTCTGGCACCATATCCTGTCATTCCTTCTCTGACTAGCCCGTGGCACTGGTAGCAATCCTCAGATTACTACCTTTGAGGTCCTACTTTTTAGTTTAACTCCTAACTCCCTAAATTCAGCTTGTAGGACCTCATCCCGTTTTTTACCTATATCGTTGGTACCTCTATGCACCACGACAACTGGCTGTTCACCCTCCCCCTCCAGAATGCCCTGCAGCCGCTCCGAGACATCCCTGACCCTTGCACCAGGGAGGCAACATATCATTCTGGAGTCTCGGTTGCGTCCGCAGAAACGCCTGTCTATTCCCCTTACAATCGAGTCCCCTATCACTATAGCGCTGCCACTCTTTTTCCTGCCCTCCTGTGCAGCAGAGCCAGCCACTGTGCCATGAACCTGGCCGCTGCCACCTTCCCCTGGTGAGCCATCTCCCACAACAGTATCCAAAATGGTATACCTGTTTGAGAGGGGAATGGCCACAGGGGACCCCTGCACTACCTGCCTGCACCTCTTACTCTGCCTGGTGGTCACCCATTCACTTCCTGCCTGTACTCCCTTTACCTGCGGTGTGACCAACTCGCTAAACGTGCTATCCACGAGTTTCTCTGCATCGCGGATGCTCCACAGTGAGTCCACCCGCAGCTCCAGCTCAGAGATACGATCGGACAGCAGCTGCAGGTGGACACACTTCCTGCACACATGGTCGGCAGGGACACAGGTAGTGTCCATGACTTCCCACATCTTGGAACACCTCGAAGTTTTTTCTTTAATAGCGTAAGATTTTATCTTAAAATACAAGAACTTTTCGTGGTTCTTGTCAATTTTTGTTGGTTTTCATCCAATGAACTGATTTCAGTCAGCTGGATCTTTCTTCTTCATGGGAAAAAGATTTTATCTTCAAATACAAGAACTTTTCGTGGTTTTCTTTGTTTTCAGCAAAAGAACATATTTCAGCGAGCTGGAAGTTTTTTCATTAATAGCTCAAGATTTTATCTTAAAATACAAGAACTTTTCGTGGTTCTTCTGAATTTTTCTTGGTTTTCATCCAATGAACTTATTTCAGTCAGCGGGATCTTTCTTCTTCAAAGCAAAAAGATTTTATCTTCAAATACAAGAACTTTTCGTGGTTTTGTTGGTTTTCAGCAAATGAACATATTTCAGCGAGCTGGAAGTTTTTTCTTCAATAGCATAAGATTTTATCTTAAAATACAAGAAGTTTTCGTGGTTCTTGTCAATTTTTGTTGGTTTTCATCCAATGAACTTATTTCAGTCAGCTGGATCTTTCTTCTTCAATGCAAAAATATTTTAGCTTCAAATACAAGAACTTTTCGTGGTTTTCTTGCTTTTCAGCAAATGAACACATTTCAGCGAGCTCGAAGTTTTTTTCTTTCACAGCTCAAGATTTTATCTTCAAATACAAGAACTTTTCGTGGTTTTGTTGGTTTTCAGCAAATAAAACATATTTCAGCAAATTATAAGTTTTTTCTTTAATAGATCAAGATTTTATCTTAAAATACAAGAACTTTTCGTGGTTCTTGTCAATTTTTGTTGGTTTTCATCCAATGAACTTATTTCAGTCAGCTAGATGTTTCTTCTTCAAAGCAAAAAGATTTTATCTTCAAATACAAGAACTTTTCGTGGTTTTGTTGGTTTTCAGGAAAAGAACATATTTCAGCGAGCTCGAAGTTTTTTCTTCAATAGCATAAGATTTTATCTTAAAATACAAGAAGTTTTCGTGGTTCTTGTCAATTTTTGTTGGTTTTCATCCAATGAACTTATTTAAGTCAGCTAGATCTTTCTTCTTCAAAGCAAAAAGTTTTTATCTTCAAATACAAGAACTTTTCGTGGTTTTCTTTGTTTTCAGCAAATGAACATATTTCAGCGAGCTGGAAGTTTTTTCTTTAATAGCGTAAGATTTTATCTTAAAATACAAGAACTTTTCGTGGTTCTTGTCAATTTTTGTTGGTTTTCATCCAATGAACATATTTCAGTCCGCTGGATCTTTCTTCTCCAAAGCAAAAAGATTTTATCTTCAAATACAAGAACTTTTCGTGGTTTTGTTGGTTTTCAACAAATGAACATATTTCAGCGAGCGAGAAATTTTTTCTTTAATAGCGTAAGATTTTATCTTAAAATACAAGAACTTTTCGTGGTTCTTGTCAACTTTTTTTGGTTTTCTTCTAATGAACTTATTTCAGTCAGCTAGATCTTTCTTTTTCAAAGCAAAAAGATTTTATCTTCAAATACAAGAACTTTTCGTGGTTTTGTTGGTTTTCAGCAAATGAACATATTTCAGCGAGCTGGAAGTTTTTTCTTTAATAGCGTAAGATTTTATCTTAAAATACAAGAACTTTTCGTGGTTCTTTTCAATTTGTGTTGGTTTTCATCTAATGAACTTATTTCAGTCAGCGAGATCATTCTTCTTCAAAGCTAAAAGATTTTATCTTCAAATACAAGAACTTTTCGTGGTTTTCTTTGTTTTCAGCAAAAGAAAATATTTCAGCAAGCTGGAACTTTTTTCTTTCATAGCGTAAGACTTTATCTTAAAATACAAGAACTTTTCGTGGTTCTTGTCAATTTTTGTTGGTTTTGATCTCATGAACTTATTTCAGTCAGCTCGATCTTTCTTCTTTAATGCAAAAAGATTTCATCTTCAAAGACAAGAACTTTTCGTGGTTTTGTTGGTTTTCAGCAAAAGAACATATTTCAGCGAGCTGGAAGTTTTTTCTTTCATAGCTCAAGATTTTATCTTAAAATACAAGCACTTTTCGTGGTTCTTGTCAATTTTTGTTGGTTTTCATCCAATGAACTTATTTCAGTCAGCGAGATCTTTCTTCTTTAATGCAAAAAGATTTTATCTTCAAATACAAGAACTTTTCGTGGTTTTCTTGCTTTTCATCAAATGAACATATTTCAGCGAGCTCGAAGTTTTTTTCTTAAATAGCTCAAGATTTTATCTTAAAATACAAGAACTTTTCGTGGTTCTTGTCAATTGTTGTTGGTTTTCATCTAATGGACTTACTTCAGTCAGCTGGATCTTTCTTCTTCAAAGCAAAAAGATTTCATCTTCAAATACAAGAACTTTTCGTGGTTTTCTTTGTTTTCAACAAATGAACATATTTCAGCGAGCTGGAAGTTTTTTCTTTAATAGCTCAAGATTTTATCTTAAAATACAAGAACTTTTCGTGGTTCTTGTCAATTTTTGTTGGTATTGATCCAATGAACTTATTTCAGTCAGCTCGATCTTTCTTCTTTAATGCAAAAAGATTTTAACTTCAAATGCAAGAACTTTTCGTGGTTTTGTTGGTTTTCAGCAAAAGAACATATTTCAGCAAGCTCGAAGTTTTTTCTTTAATATCATAAGATTTTATCTTAAAATACAAGAACTTTTCGTGGTTCTTGTCAATTTTGGTTGATTTTCATCTTATGAACTTATTTCAGTCAGCAAGATCTTTCTTCTTCAAAGCAAAAAGATTTTATCTTCAAATACAAGAACTTTTCGTGGTTTTGTTGGTTTTCAGCAAAAAAACATATTTCAGCGAGCTGGAAGTTTTTTCTTTGATGCAAAAAGATTTTAGCTTCAAATACAAGAACTTTTCGTGGTTTTCTTGGTTTTCAGCAAATGAACATATTTCAGCGAGCTGGATGTTTTTTCTTTAATAGCGTAAGATTTTATCTTAAAATACAAGAACTTTTCGTGGTTCTTATCAATTTTTGTTGGTTTTCATGCAATGAACTTATTTCAGTCCGCTGGATCTTTCTTCTCCAAAGCAAAAAGATTTTATCTTCAAATACAAGAACTTTTCGTGGTTTTCAGCAAATGAACATATTTCAGCGAGCTGGAAGTTTTTTCTTTAATAGCTCAAGATTTTATCTTAAAATACAAGAACTTTTCGTGGTTCTTGTCAATTTTTGTTGGTTTTGATCGAATGAACTTATTTCAGTCAGCTGGATCTTTCTTCTTTAATGCAAAAAGATTTTAGCTTCAAATACAAGAACTTTTCGTGGTTTTCTTGCTTTTCAGCAAATCAACATATTTCAGCGAGCTGGAAGTTTTTTCTTTAATAGCGTAAGATTTTATCTTAAAATACAAGAACTTTTCATGGTTCTTTTCAATTTTTGTTGGTTTTCATCTCATGAACTTATTTCAGTCAGCTGGATCTTTCTTCTTCAAAGCAAAAATATTTTGTCTTCAAATACAACAACTTTTCGTGGTTTTGTTGGTTTTCAGCAAATGAACATATTTCAGCGAGCTGGAAGTTTTTTCTTTAATAGCATAAGATTTTATCTTAAAATACAAGAACTTTTCGTGGTTCTTGTCAATTTTTGTTGGTTTTCATCCAATGAACTTATTTCAGTTAGCTGGATCTTCTTCAAAGCAAAAAGAATTTATCTTCAAATACAAGAACTTTTCGTGGTTTTCTTTCTTTTCAGCAAATGAACATATTTCAGCGAGCTGGAAGTTTTTTCTTTAATAGCTCAAGATTTTATCTTAAAATACAAGAACTTTTCGTGGTTCTTGCCAATTTTTGTTGGTATTGATCTGATGAACTTATTTCAGTCAGCTCGATCTTTCTTCTTTAATGCAAAAAGATTTTAACTTCAAATACAAGAACTTTTCGTGGTTTTGTTGGTTTTCAGCAAAAGAACATATTTCAGCAAGCTCGAAGTTTTTTCTTTAATATCATAAGATTTTATCTTAAAATGCAAGAACTTTTCGTGGTTCTTGTCAATTTTTGTTGGTTTTCATCTTATGAACTTATTTCAGTCAGCTAGATCTTTCTTCTTCAAAACAAAAAGATTTTATCTTCAAATACAAGAACTTTTCGTGGTTTTGTTGGTTTTCTGCAAAAAAACATATTTCAGCGAGCTGGAAGTTTTTTCTTTAATAGCGGAACATTTTGCCTTAAAATACAAGAACTTTTCGTGGTTCTTGTCAATTTTTGTTGGTTTTCATCAAATGAACTTATTTCAGTCAGCTGGATCTTTCTTTTTCAAAGCAAAAAGATTTTATCTTCAAATGCAAGAACTTTTCGTGGTTTTCTTTGTTTTCAGCAAAAGAACATATTTCAGCGAGCTGGAAGTTTTTTCTTTCATAGCGTAAGATTTTATCTTAAAATACAAGAACGAATCGTGGTACCTTGTCAATTTTTGTTGTCTTTCATCTGATGAACTTATTTCAGTCAGCGAGATCTTTCTTCTTCAAAGCAAAAAGATTTTATCTAAAAATACAAGAACTTTTCGTGGTTCTTGTCAATTTTTGTTGGTTTTCATCTAAAGAAACTTATTTCAGTCAGCTGGATCTTTCTTTTTCAAAGCAAAAATATTTTATCTTCAAATACAAGAACTTTTCGTGGTTTTGTTGGTTTTCATCAAATAAACATATTTCAGCGAATTATAAGTTTTTTCTTTAATAGCGTAAGATTTTATCTTAAAATACAAGAACTTTTCGTGGTTCTTGTCAATTTTTGTTGGTTTACATCCAATGAACTTATTTCAGTCAGCCAGATGTTTCTTCTTCAAAGCAAAAAGATTTTATCTTCAAATACAATAACTTTCCGTGGTTTTGTTGGTTTTCAGCAAAAGAACATATTTCAGCGAGCTCGAAGTTTTTTCTTTAATAGCATGAGATTTTATTTTAAAATACAAGAACTTTTCGTGGTTCTTGTCAATTTTTGTTGGTTTTCATCCAATGGACTTATTTCAGTTAGCTGGATCTTCTTCAAAGCAAAAAGAATTTATCTTCAAATATAAGAACTTTTCGTGGTTTTCTTTGTTTTCAACAAATGAACATATTTCAGCGAGCTGGGAGTTTTTTCTTTTATAGCACAAGATTTTATCTTAAAATACAAGAACTTTTCGTGGTTCTTGTCAATTTTTGTTGGTATTGATCTGATGAACTTATTTCAGTCAGCTCGATCTTTCTTCTTTAATGCAAAAAGATTTCAACTTCAAATACAAGAACTTTTCGTGGTTTTGTTGGTTTTCAGCAAAAGAACATATTTCAGCAAGTTCGAAGTTTTTTCTTTAATATCATAAGATTTTATCTTAAAATACAAGAACTTTTCGTGGTACCTTGTCAATTTTTGTTGTCTTTCATCTAATGAACTTATTTCAGTCAGCTAGATCTTTCTTCTTCAAAGCAAAAAGATTTTATCTTCAAATACAAGAGCTTTTCGTGGTTTTCTTTCTTTTCAGCAAATGAACATATTTCAGCGAGCTGGAAGTTTTTTCTTTAATAGCGTAAGATTTTATCTTAAAATACAAGAACTTTTCGTGGTTCTTGTCAATTTTTGTTGGTTTTGATCGAATGAACTTATTTCAGTCAGCTGGATCTTTCTTCTTTGATGCAAAAATATTTTATCTTCAAATACAAGAACTTTTCGTGGTTTTCTTGCTTTTCATCAAATAAACATATTTCAGCGAATTATAAGTTTTTTCTTTAATAGCGTAAGATTTTATCTTAAAATACAAGAACTTTTCGTGGTTCTTGTCAATTTTTGTTGGTTTACATCCAATGAACTTATTTCAGTCAGCCAGATGTTTCTTCTTCAAAGCAAAAAGATTTTATCTTCAAATACAAGAACTTTCCGTGGTTTTGTTGGTTTTCAGCAAAAGAACATATTTCAGCGAGCTCGAAGTTTTTTCTTTAATAGCATGAGATTTTATTTTAAAATACAAGAACTTTTCGTGGTTCTTGTCAATTTTTGTTGGTTTTCATCCAATGGACTTATTTCAGTTAGCTGGATCTTCTTCAAAGCAAAAAGAATTTATCTTCAAATATAAGAACTTTTCGTGGTTTTCTTTGTTTTCAACAAATGAACATATTTCAGCGAGCTGGGAGTTTTTTCTTTTATAGCACAAGATTTTATCTTAAAATACAAGAACTTTTCGTGGTTCTTGTCAATTTTTGTTGGTATTGATCTGATGAACTTATTTCAGTCAGCTCGATCTTTCTTCTTTAATGCAAAAAGATTTCAACTTCAAATACAAGAACTTTGCGTGGTTTTGTTGGTTTTCAGCAAAAGAACATATTTCAGCAAGTTCGAAGTTTTTTCTTTAATATCATAAGATTTTATCTTAAAATACAAGAACTTTTCGTGGTACCTTGTCAATTTTTGTTGTCTTTCATCTAATGAACTTATTTCAGTCAGCTAGATCTTTCTTCTTCAAAGCAAAAAGATTTTATCTTCAAATACAAGAGCTTTTCGTGGTTTTCTTTCTTTTCAGCAAATGAACATATTTCAGCGAGCTGGAAGTTTTTTCTTTAATAGCGTAAGATTTTATCTTAAAATACAAGAACTTTTCGTGGTTCTTGTCAATTTTTGTTGGTTTTGATCGAATGAACTTATTTCAGTCAGCTGGATCTTTCTTCTTTGATGCAAAAAGATTTTAGCTTCAAATACAAGAACTTTTCGTGGTTTTCTTGCTTTTCAGCAAATGAACATATTTCAGCGAGCTGGAAGTTTTTTCTTTAATAGCGTAAGATTTTATCTTAAAATACAAGAACTTTTCGTGGTTCTTGTCAATTTTTGTTGGTTTTCATCCAATGAACATATTTCAGTCAGCTAGATCTTTCTTTTTCAAAGCAAAAAGATTTTATCTTCAAATACAAGAACTTTTCGTGGTTTTGTTGGTTTTCAACAAATGAACATATTTCAGCGAGCGAGAAGTCTTTTCTTTAATAGCGTAAGATTTTATCTTAAAATACAAGAACTTTTCGTGGTTCTTTTCAATTTGTGTTGGTTTTCATCCAATGAACTTATTTCAGTCAGCGAGATCATTCTTCTTCAAAGCAAAAAGATTTTATCTTCAAATACAAGAACTTTTCGTGGTTTTCTTTGTTTTCAGCAAAAGAAAATATTTCAGCGAGCTGGAAGTTTTTTCTTTCATAGCGTAAGACTTTATCTTAAAATACAAGAACTTTTCGTGGTTCTTGTCAATTGTTGTTGGTGTTCATCTAATCGACTTACTTCAGTCAGCTGGATCTTTCTTCTTCAAAGCAAAAAGATTTCATCTTCAAATACAAGAACTTTTCGTGGTTTTCTTTGTTTTCAACAAATGAACATATTTCAGCGAGCTGGAAGTTTTTTCTTTAATAGCTCAAGATTTTATCTTAAAATACAAGAACTTTTCGTGGTTCTTGTCAATTTTTGTTGGTATTGATCCAATGAACTTATTTCAGTCAGCTCGATCTTTCTTCTTTAATGCAAAAAGATTTTAACTTCAAATGCAAGAACTTTTCGTGGTTTTGTTGGTTTTCAGCAAATGAACATATTTCAACGAGCTGGAAGTTTTTTCTTTAATAGCTCAAGATTTTATCTTAAAATAAAAGAACTTTTCGTGGTTCTTGTCAATTTTTCTTGGTTTTGATCGAATGAACTTATTTCAGTCAGCTGGATCTTTCTTCTTCAATGCAAAAAGATTTTAGCTTCAAATACAAGAACTTTTCGTGGTTTTCTTGCTTTTCAGCAAATGAACATAATTCAGCGAGCTCGAAGTTTTTTTCTTTCACAGCTCAAGATTTTATCTTAAAATACAAGAACTTTTCGTGGTTCTTGTCAATTTTTGTTGGTTTTCATCCAATGAACTTATTTCAGTTAGCTGGATCTTCTTCAAAGCAAAAAGAATTTATCTTCAAATACAAGAACTTTTCGTGGTTTTCTTTGTTTTCAACAAATGAACATATTTCAGCGAGCTGGAAGTTTTTTCTTTAATAGCTCAAGATTTTATCTTAAAATACAAGAACTTTTCGTGGTTCTTGTCAATTTTTGTTGGTTTTCATCTCATGAACTTATTTCAGTCAGCTCGATCTTTCATCTTTAATGCAAAAAGATTTCATCTTCAAAGACAAGAACTTTTCGTGGTTTTGTTGGTTTTCAGCAAAAGAACATATTTCAGCGAGCTGGAAGTTATTTCTCTAATAGCTCAAGATTTTATCTTAAAATACAAGAAGTTTTCGTGGTTCTTGTCAATTTTTGTTGGTTTTCATCCAATGAACTTATTTCAGTCAGCGAGATCTTTCTTCTTTAATGCAAAAAGAATTTATCTTCAAATACAAGAACTTTTCGTGGTTTTGTTGGTTTTCAACAAATGAACATATTTCAGCGAGCTCGAAGTTTTTTCTTTAATAGCATAAGATTTTGCCTTAAAATACAAGAAGTTTTCGTGGTTCTTGTCAATTTTTATTGGTTTTCATCTAATGAACTTATTTCAGTCAGCTAGATCTTTCTTCTTTAATGCAAAAAATTTTCAGCTTCAAATACAAGAACTTTTCGTGGTTTTCTTGCTTTTCAGCAAATGAACATATTTCAGCGAGCTCGAAGTTTTTTTCTTTAATAGCTCAAGATTTTATCTTAAAATACAAGAACTTTTCGTTGTTCTTGTCAATTTTTGTTGGTTTTCATCTGATGGACTTACTTCAGTCAGCTGGATCTTTCTTCTTCAAAGCAAAAAGATTTTATCTTCAAATACAAGAACTTTTCGTGGTTTTCTTTGTTTTCAACAAATGAACATATTTCAGCGAGCTGGAAGTTTTTTCTTTAATAGCTCAAGATTTTATCTTAAAATACAAGAACTTTTCGTGGTTCTTGTCAATTTTTGTTGGTTTTCATCTCATGAACTTATTTCAGTCAGATCGATCTTTCTTCTTTAATGCAAAAAGATTTCATCTTCAAATACAAGAACTTTTCGTGGTTTTGTTGGTTTTCAGCAAAAGAACATATTTCAGCGAGCTGGAAGTTATTTCTTTAATAGCTCAAGATTTTATCTTAAAATACAAGAACTTTTCGTGGTTCTTGTCAATTTTTGTTGGTTTTCATCCAATGAACTTATTTCAGTCAGCGAGATCTTTCTTCTTTAATGCAAAAAGATTTTATCTTCAAATACAAGAACTTTTCGTGGTTTTGTTGGTTTTCAACAAATGAACATATTTCAGCGAGCTCGAAGTTTTTTCTTTAATAGCATAAGATTTTGCCTTAAAATACAAGAAGTTTTCGTGGTTCTTGTCAATTTTTATTGGTTTTCATCTAATGAACTTATTTCAGTCAGCTGGATCTTTCTTCTTTAATGCAAAAAATTTTCAGCTTCAAATACAAGAACTTTTCGTGGTTTTGTTGGTTTTCAGCAAATAAACATATTTCGGCGAATTATAAGTTTTTTCTTTAATAGCGTAAGACTTTATCTTAAAATACAAGAACTTTTCGTGGTTCTTGTCAATTTTTGTTGGTTTTCATCCAATGAACTGATTTCAGTCAGCTCGATCTTTCTTCTTCAAAGCAAAAATTTTTATCTTCAAATACAAGAACTTTTCGTGGTTTTCTTGCTTTTCAGCAAATGAACATATTTCAGCGAGCTGGAAGTTTTTTCTTTAACAGCGTAAGATTTTATCTTAAAATACAAGAACTTTTCGTGGTTCTTGTCAATTTTTGTTGGTTTTCATCTAATGAACTTATTTCAGTCAGCGAGATCTTTTTTCTTTAATGCAAAAAGATTTTATCTTCAAATGCAAGAACTTTTCGTGGTTTTGTTGGTTTTCAGCAAAAGAACATATTTCAGCGAGCTGGAAGTTTTTTCTTCAATAGCGTAAGATTTTATCTTCAAATACAAGAACATTTCGCGGTTTTGTTGGTTTTCAACAAAAGAACATATTTCAGCGAGCTGGAAGTTTTTTCTTTAATATCATAAGACTTTATCTTAAAATACAAGAACTTTTCGTGGTTCTTGTCAATTTTTGTTTTTTTTCATCTTATGAACTTATTTCAGTCAGCTCGATCTTTCTTCTTCAAAGCAAAAAGATTTTATCTTCAAATACAAGAACTTTTCGTGGTTTTGTTGGTTTTCAGCAAAAAAACATATATCAGCGAGCTGGAAGTTTTTTCTTTAATAGCGTAAGATTTTGCCTTAAAATACAAGAACTTTTCGTGGTTCTTGTCAATTTTTGTTGGTTTTCATCAAATGAACTTATTTCAGACAGCTGGATCTTTCTTCTTCAAAGCAAAAAGATTTTATCTTCAAATACAAGAACTTTTCGTGGTTTTGTTGGTTTTCAACAAAAGAACATATTTCAGCGAGCTCGAAGTTTTTTCTTTGATAGCATAAGATTTTGCCTTAAAATACAAGAAGTTTTCGTGGTTCTTGTCAATTTTTATTGGTTTTCATCTAATGAACTTATTTCAGTCAGCTAGATCTTTCTTCTTCAATGCCAAAAGATTTTAGCTTTTCTACAAGAACTTTTCGTGGTTTTCTTGCTTTTCAGCAAATGAACATATTTCAGCGAGCTCCAAGTTTTTTTCTTTAATAGCTCAAGATTTTATCTTAAAATACAAGAACTTTTCGTGGTTCTTGTCAATTTTTGTTGGTTTTCATCTAATGGACTTACTTCAGTCAGCTGGATCTTTCTTCTTCAAAGCAAAAAGATTTTATCTTCAAAAACAAGAACTTTTCGTGGTTTTCTTGGTTTTCAGCAAATGAACATATTTCAGCAAGCTGGAAGTTTTTTCTTTAATAGATCAAGATTTTATCTTAAAATACAAGAACTTTTCGTGAATCTTGTCAATTTTTGTTGGTTTTGATCGAATGAACTTATTTCAGTCAGCTCGATCTTTCTTCTTTAATGCAAAAAGATTTCATCTTCAAATACAAGAACTTTTCGTGGTTTTGTTGGTTTTCAGCAGAAGAACATATTTCAGCGAGCTGGAAGTTTTTTCTTTAATAGCTCAAGATTTTATCTTAAAATACAAGAACTTTTCGTGGTTCTTGTCAATTTTTGTTGGTTTTCATCTCATGAACTTATTTCAGTAAGCTGGATCTTTCTTCTTTCATGCAAAAAGATATTATCTTCAAATACAAGAACTTTTTGTGGTTTTCTTGCTTTTCAGCAAATGAACATATTTCAGCGAGCTGGAAGTTTTTTCTTCAATAGCGTAAGATTTTATCTTCAAATACAAGAACATTTCGCGGTTTTGTTGGTTTTCAGCAAAAAAACATATTTCAGCGAGCTGGAAGTTTTCTCTTTAATAGCGTAAGATTTTGCCTTAAAATACAAGAACTTTTCGTGGTTCTTGTCAATTTTTGTTGGTTTTCATCAAATGAACTTATTTCAGTCAGCTGGATCTTTCTTCTTCAAAGCAAAAAGTTTTTATCTTCAAATACAAGAACTTTTCGTGGTTTTGTTGGTTTTCAACAAAAGAACATATTTCAGCGAGCTCGAAGTTTTTTCTTTAATAGCATAAGATTTTACCTTAAAATACAAGAAGTTTTCGTGGTTCTTGTCAATTTTTGTTTTTTTTCATCTTATGAACTTATTTCAGTCAGATCGATCTTTCTTCTTCAAAGCAAAAAGATTTTATCTTCAAATACAAGAACTTTTCGTGGTTTTGTTGGTTTTCAGCAAAAAAACATATTTCAGCGAGCTGGAAGTTTTTTCTTTAATAGCGTAAGATTTTGCCTTAAAATACAAGAACTTTTCGTGGTTCTTGTCAATTTTTGTTGGTTTTCATCAAATGAACTTATTTCAGTCAGCTGGATCTTTCTTCTTCAAAGCAAAAAGATTTTATCTTCAAATACAAGAACTTTTCGAGGTTTTGTTGGTTTTCAACAAAAGAACATATTTCAGCAAGCTCGAAGTTTTTTCTTTAATAGCATAAGATTTTGCCTTAAAATACAAGAAGTTTTCGTGGTTCTTGTCAATTTTTATTGGTTTTCATCTCATGAATTTATTTCAGTCAGCTAGATCTTTCTTCTTTCATGCAAAAAGATTTTAGCTTCAAATACAAGAACTTTTCGTGGTTCTTGTCAATTTTTGTTGGTTTTCATCTGATGAACTTATTTCAGTCAGCGAGATCTTTTTTCTTTAATGCAAAAAGATTTTATCTTCAAATGCAAGAACTTTTCGTGGTTTTGTTGGTTTTCAGCAAAAGAACATATTTCAGCGAGCTCGAAGTTTTTTCTTTAACAGCGTAAGATTTTATCTTAAAATACAAGAACTTTTCGTGGTTCTTATCAATTTTTGTTGGTTTTGATCTGATGAACTTATTTCAGTCAGTTCGATCTTTCTTCTTTAATGCAAAAAGATTTCATCTTCAAATACATGAATTTTTATTTGGTTTTGTTGGTTTTCAGCAAAAGAACATATTTCAGCGAGCTGGAAGTTTTTTCTTTAATAGCTCAAGATTTTATCTTAAAATACAAGAACTTTTCGTGGTTCTTGTCAATTTTTGTTGGTTTTCATCCAATTAACTTATTTCAGTCAGCGAGATCTTTCTTCTTTCATGCAAAAAGATTTTATCTTCAAATACAAGAACTTTTCGTGGTTTTGTTGGTTTTATACAAATGAACATATTTCAGCGAGCTCGAAGTTTTTTCTTTAATAGCATAAGATTTTGCCTTAAAAAACAAGACGTTTTCGTGGTTCTTGTCAATTTTTATTGGTTTTCATCTAATGAACTTATTTCAGTCAGCGAGATCTTTCTTCTTTCATGCAAAAAGATTTTAGCTTCAAATACAAGAACTTTTCGTGGATTTCTTGCTTTTCAGCAAATGAACATATTTCAGCGAGCTCGAAGTTTTTTTCTTTAATAGCTCAAGATTTTATCTTAAAATACAAGAACCTTTTGTGGTTCTTGTCAATTTTTGTTGGTTTTCATCTAATGGACTTACTTCAGTCAGCTGGATCTTTCCTCTTCAAAGCAAAAAGATTTTATCTTCAAATACAAGAACTTTTCGTGATTTTCTTGGTTTTCAGCAAATGAACATATTTCAGCGAGCTGGAATTTTTTTCTTTAATAGATCAAGATTTTATCTTAAAATACAAGAAATTTTCGTGGTTCTTGTCAATTTTTGTTGGTTTTGATCTAATGAACTTATTTCAGTCAGATCGATCTTTCTTCTTTAATGCAAAAAGATTTCATCTTCAAAGACAAGAACTTTTCGTGGTTTTGTTGGTTTTCAGCAAAAAAACATATTTCAGCGAGCTGGAAGTTTTTTCTTCAATAGCGTAAGATTTTATCTTCAAATACAAGAACATTTCGCGGTTTTGTTGGTTTTCAGCAAAAAAACATATTTCAGCGAGCTGGAAGTTTTCTCTTTAATAGCGTAAGATTTTGCCTTAAAATACAAGAACTTTTCGTGGTTCTTGTCAATTTTTGTTGGTTTTCATCAAATGAACTTATTTCAGTCAGCTGGATCTTTCTTCTTCAAAGCAAAAAGTTTTTATCTTCAAATACAAGAACTTTTCGTGGTTTTGTTGGTTTTCAACAAAAGAACATATTTCAGCGAGCTCGAAGTTTTTTCTTTAATAGCATAAGATTTTACCTTAAAATACAAGAAGTTTTCGTGGTTCTTGTCAATTTTTGTTTTTTTTCATCTTATGAACTTATTTCAGTCAGATCGATCTTTCTTCTTCAAAGCAAAAAGATTTTATCTTCAAATACAAGAACTTTTCGTGGTTTTGTTGGTTTTCAGCAAAAAAACATATTTCAGCGAGCTGGAAGTTTTTTCTTTAATAGCGTAAGATTTTGCCTTAAAATACAAGAACTTTTCGTGGTTCTTGTCAATTTTTGTTGGTTTTCATCAAATGAACTTATTTCAGTCAGCTGGATCTTTCTTCTTCAAAGCAAAAAGATTTTATCTTCAAATACAAGAACTTTTCGAGGTTTTGTTGGTTTTCAACAAAAGAACATATTTCAGCAAGCTCGAAGTTTTTTCTTTAATAGCATAAGATTTTGCCTTAAAATACAAGAAGTTTTCGTGGTTCTTGTCAATTTTTATTGGTTTTCATCTCATGAATTTATTTCAGTCAGCTAGATCTTTCTTCTTTCATGCAAAAAGATTTTAGCTTCAAATACAAGAACTTTTCGTGGTTCTTGTCAATTTTTGTTGGTTTTCATCTGATGAACTTATTTCAGTCAGCGAGATCTTTTTTCTTTAATGCAAAAAGATTTTATCTTCAAATGCAAGAACTTTTCGTGGTTTTGTTGGTTTTCAGCAAAAGAACATATTTCAGCGAGCTCGAAGTTTTTTCTTTAACAGCGTAAGATTTTATCTTAAAATACAAGAACTTTTCGTGGTTCTTATCAATTTTTGTTGGTTTTGATCTGATGAACTTATTTCAGTCAGTTCGATCTTTCTTCTTTAATGCAAAAAGATTTCATCTTCAAATACATGAATTTTTATTTGGTTTTGTTGGTTTTCAGCAAAAGAACATATTTCAGCGAGCTGGAAGTTTTTTCTTTAATAGCTCAAGATTTTATCTTAAAATACAAGAACTTTTCGTGGTTCTTGTCAATTTTTGTTGGTTTTCATCCAATTAACTTATTTCAGTCAGCGAGATCTTTCTTCTTTCATGCAAAAAGATTTTATCTTCAAATACAAGAACTTTTTGTGGTTTTGTTGGTTTTATACAAATGAACATATTTCAGCGAGCTCGAAGTTTTTTCTTTAATAGCATAAGATTTTGCCTTAAAAAACAAGACGTTTTCGTGGTTCTTGTCAATTTTTATTGGTTTTCATCTAATGAACTTATTTCAGTCAGCGAGATCTTTCTTCTTTCATGCAAAAAGATTTTAGCTTCAAATACAAGAACTTTTCGTGGATTTCTTGCTTTTCAGCAAATGAACATATTTCAGCGAGCTCGAAGTTTTTTTCTTTAATAGCTCAAGATTTTATCTTAAAATACAAGAACCTTTTGTGGTTCTTGTCAATTTTTGTTGGTTTTCATCTAATGGACTTACTTCAGTCAGCTGGATCTTTCCTCTTCAAAGCAAAAAGATTTTATCTTCAAATACAAGAACTTTTCGTGATTTTCTTGGTTTTCAGCAAATGAACATATTTCAGCGAGCTGGAATTTTTTTCTTTAATAGATCAAGATTTTATCTTAAAATACAAGAAATTTTCGTGGTTCTTGTCAATTTTTGTTGGTTTTGATCTAATGAACTTATTTCAGTCAGATCGATCTTTCTTCTTTAATGCAAAAAGATTTCATCTTCAAAGACAAGAACTTTTCGTGGTTTTGTTGGTTTTCAGCAAAAAAACATATTTCAGCGAGCTGGAAGTTTTTTCTTTCATAGCTTAAGATTTTGCCTTAAAATACAAGAACTTTTCGTGGTTCTTGTCAATTTTTGTTGGTTTTCATCAAATGAACTTATTTCAGTCAGCTGGATCTTTCTTCTTCAAAGCAAAAAGATTTTATCTTCAAAAACAAGAACTTTTCGTGGTTTTCTTTGTTTTCAGCAAATGAACATATTTCAGCGAGCTTGAAGTTTTTTCTTTAATAGCGTAAGATTTTATCTTAAAATACAAGAACTTTTCGTGGTTCTTGTCAATTTTTGTTGGCTTTCATCTAATGAACTTATTTCAGTCAGCTGGATCTTTCTTCTTTAATGCAAAAAGATTTTATCTTAAAATGCAAGAACTTTTCGTGGTTCTTATCAATTTTTGTTGGTTTTCATCTTATGAACTCATTTCAGTCAGCTGGATCTTTCTTCTTTAATGCAAAAAGATTTTATCTTCAAATACAAGAACTTTTCGTGGTTTTCTTGCTTTTCAGCAAATGAACATATTTCAGCGAGCTGGAAGTTTTTTCTTTAATAGCTCATGATTTTATCTTAAAATACAAGAACTTTTCGTGGTTCTGATCAATTTTTGTTGGTTTTCATCCAATGAACTTATTTCAGTCAGCTGGATCTTTCTTCTTTAATGCAAAAAGATTTTATCTTCAAATGCAAGAACTTTTCGTAGTTTTCTTGCTTTTCAGCAAGTGAACATATTTCAGCGAGCTGGAAGTTTTTTCTTTAATAGCTCAAGATTTTATCTTAAAATACAAGATCTTTTCGTGGTTCTTGTCAATTTTTGTTGGTTTTCATCTAATGAACTTATTTCAGTCAGCTGGATCTTTCTTCTTCAAAGCAAAAAGATTTTATCTTCACATACAAGAACTTTTCGTGGTTTTCTTTGTTTGCAGCAAATGAACATATTTCAGCGAGCTGGAAGTTTTTTCTTTAATAGCGCAAGATTTTATCTCAAAATACAAGAACTTTTCGTGGTTCTTATCAATTTTTGTTGGTTTTCATCCAATGAACTTATTTCAGTCAGCTGGATCTTTCTTCTTTAATGGAAAAAGATTTTATCTTCAAATACATGAACTTTTCGTGGTTTTCTTGCTTTTCAGCAAATGAACATATTTCAGCGAGCTGGAAGTTTTTTCTTTAATAGCGCAAGATTTTATCTCAAAATACAAGAACTTTTCGTGGTTCTTGTCAATTTTTGTTGGCTTTCATCTAATGAACTTATTTCAGTCAGCTCGATCTTTCTTCTTTAATGCAAAAAGATTTTGTCTTCAAATACAAGAACTTTTCGTGGTTTTCTTGCTTTTCAGCAAATGAACATATTTCAGCGAGCTGGAAGTTTTTTCTTTGAGAGCTCAAGATGTTATCTTAAAATACAAGAACTTTTCGTGGTTCTTGTCAATTTTTGTTGGTTTTCATCAAATGAACTTATTTCAGTCAGCTCTACCTTTCTTCTTCAACGCAAAAAGATTTTATCTTCAAATACAAGAACTTTTCGTGGTTTTCTTGCTTTTCAGCAAATGAACATATTTCAGCGAGCTGAAAGTTTTTTCTTTAATAGCGTCAGATTTGATCTTAAAATACAAGAACTTTTCGTGGATCTTGTCAATTTTTGTTGGTTTTCATCTGATCAACTTATTTCAGTCAGCTGGATCTTTCTTCTTTAATGCAAAAAGATTTTATCTTCAAATACAAGAACTTTTCGTGGTTTTCTTGCTTTTCAGCAAAACAACATATTTCAGCGAGCTGGAAGTTTTTTCTTCAATAGTGTAAGATTTTATCTTCAAATACAAGAACTTTTCGTGGTTCTTGTCAATTTTTGTTGGTTTTCATCTGATGAACTTATTTCAGTCAGCTGGATCTTTCTTCTTCAAAGCAAAAAGATTTTATCTTCAAATACAAGAACTTTTCGTGGTTTTCTTGCTTTTCAGCAAATGAACATATTTCAGCGAGCTGGAAGTTTTTTCTTTAATAGCTCATGATTTTATCTTAAAATACAAGAACTTTTCGTGGTTCTTATCAATTTTTGTTGGTTTTCATCTTATGAACTCATTTCAGTCAGCTGGATCTTTCTTCTTTAATGCAAAAAGATTTTATCTTCAAATACAAGAACTTTTCGTTGTTTTCTTGCTTTTCAGCAAATGAACATATTTCAGCGAGCTGGAAGTTTTTTCTTTAATCGCTCAAGATTTTATCTTAAAATACAAGAACTTTTCGTGGTTCTTGTCAATTTTTGTTGGTTTTCATCAAATGAACTTATTTCAATCAGCTGGATCTTTCTTCTTCAAAGCAAAAAGATTTTATATTAAAATACAAGAACTTTTCGTGGTTCTTGTCAATTTTTGTTGGTTTTCATCCAATGGACTTATTTCAGTCAGCTGGATCTTTCTTCTTCAAAGCAAAAAGATTTTATCTTCAAAAACAAGAACTTTTCGTGGTTTTCTTGGTTTTCAGCAAATGAACATATTTCAGCGAGCTGGAAGTTTTTTCTTTAATAGATCAAGATTTTATCTTAAAATAGAAGAACTTTTCGTGATTCTTGTCAATTTTTGTTGGTTTTGATCTCATGAACTTATTTCAGTCAGCTCTATCTTTCTTCTTTAATGCAAAAAGATTTCATCTTCAAATACAAGAACTTTTCTTGTTTTTATTGGTTTTCAGCAAAAGAACATATTTCAGCGATCTGGAAGTTTTTTCTTTAATAGCTCAAGATTTTATCTTAAAATACAAGAACTTTTCGTGGTTCTTGTCAATTTTTGTTGGTTTTCATCTAATGAACTTATTTCAGTCAGCTGGATCTTTCTTCTTTCATGCAAAAAGATATTATCTTCAAATACAAGAACTTTTCGTGGTTTTCTTGCCTTTCAGCAAATTAACATATTTCAGCGAGCTGGAAGTTTTTTCTTCAATAGCGTAAGATTTTATCTTCAAATACAAGAACATTTCTCGGTTTTGTTGGTTTTCAGCAAAAGAACATATTTCAGCGAGCTGGAAGTTTTTTCTTTAATATCATAAGACTTTATCTTAAAATACAAGAACTTTTCGTGGTTCTTGTCAATTTTTGTTTTTTTTTCATCTTATGAACTTATTTCAGTCAGCTCGATCTTTCTTCTTCAAAGCAAAAAGATTTTAACTTCAAATACAAGAAATTTTCGTGGTTTTGTTGGTTGTCAGTAAAAAAACATATTTCAGCGAGCTGGAAGTTTTTTCTTTAATAGCGTTAGATTTTGCCTTAAAATACAAGAAATTTTCGTGGTTCTTGTCAGTTTTTGTTGGTTTTCATCAAATTATTTCAGTCAGCTGGATCTTTCTTCTTCAAAGCAAAAAGATTTTATCTTCAAATACAAGAACTTTTCGTGGTTCTTGTCAATTTTTGTTGGCTTTCATCTAATGAACTTATTTCAGTCAGCTGGATCTCTCTTCTTTAATGAAAAAAGATTTTATCTTCAAATACAAGAACTTTTCGTGGTTCTTATCAATTTTTGTTGGTTTTCATCTGATGAAATTATTTCAGTCAGCTGGATCTTTCTTTAATGCAAAAAGATTTTATCTTCAAATGCAAGAACTTTTCGTGGTTTTCTTGCTTTTCAGCAAGTGAACATATTTCAGCGAGCTGGAAGTTTTTTCTTTAATAGCTCAAGATTTTATCTTAAAATACAAGAACTTTTCGTGGTTCTTGTCAATTTTTGTTGGTTTTCATCCAATGAACTTATTTCAGTCAGCTAGATCTTTCTTCTTCAAAGCAAAAAGATTTTATCTTCAAATACAAGAACTTTTCGTGGTTTTCTTTGTTTGCAGCAAATGAACATATTTCAGCGAGCTGGAAGTTTTTTCTTTAATCGCTCAAGATTTTATCTTAAAATACAAGAACTTTTCGTGGTTCTTATCAATTTTTGTTGGTTTTCATCCAATGAACTTATTTCAGTCAGCTGGATCTTTCTTCTTTAATGGAAAAAGATTTTATCTTCAAATACAAGAACTTTTCGTGGGTTTTCTTGCTTTTCAGCAAATGAACATATTTCAGCGAGCTGGAAGTTTTTTCTTTAATCGCTCAAGATTTTATCTTAAAATACAAGAACTTTTCGTGGTTCTTGTCAATTTTTGTTGGTTTTCATCTGATGAACTCATTTCAGTCAGCTGGATCTTTCTTCTTTAATGCAAAAAGATTTTATCTTCAAATACAAGAACTTTTCGTGGTTTTCTTGCTTTTCAGCAAATGAACATATTTCAGCGAGCTGGAAGTTTTTTCTTTAATAGCTCATGATTTTATCTTAAAATACAAGAACTTTTCGTGGTTCTTGTCAATTTTTGTTGGTTTTCATCCAATGAACTTATTTCAGTCAGCTAGATCTTTCTTCTTCAAAGCAAAAAGATTTTATCTTCAAATACAAGAAATTTTCGTGGTTTTCTTTGTTTGCAGCAAATGAACATATTTCAGCGAGCTGGAAGTTTTTTCTTTAATCGCTCAAGATTTTATCTTAAAATACAAGAACTTTTCGTGTTTCTTATCAATTTTTGTTGGTTTTCATCCAATGAACTTATTTCAGTCAGCTGGATCTTTCTTCTTTAATGGAAAAAGATTTTATCTTCAAATACAAGAACTTTTCGTGGTTTTCTTGCTTTTCAGCAAATGAACATATTTCAGCGAGCTGGAAGTTTTTTCTTTAATCGCTCAAGATTTTATCTTAAAATACAAGAACTTTTCGTGGTTCTTGTCAATTTTTGTTGGTTTTCATCAAATGAACTTATTTCAGTCAGCTGGATCTTTCTTCTTCAAAGCAAAAAGATTTTATCTTCAAAAACAAGAAATTTTCGTGGTTTTCTTTGTTTTCAGCAAATGAACATATTTCAGCAAGCTGGAAGTTTTTTCTTTAATAGCTCAAGATTTTATCTCAAAATACAAGAACTTTTCGTGGTTCTTGTCAATTTTTGTTGGCTTTCATCTCATGAACTTATTTCAGTCAGCTCGATCTTTCTTCTTTAATGCAAAAAGATTTTGTCTTCAAATACAAGAACTTTTCGTGGTTTTCTTGCTTTTCAGCAAATGAACATATTTCAGCGAGCTGGAAGTTTTTTCTTTGATAGCTCAAGATGTTATCTTAAAATACAAGAACTTTTCGTGGTTCTTGTCAATTTTTGTTGGTTTTCATCTAATGAACTTATTTCAGTCAGCTAGATCTTTCTTCTTCAAAGCAAAAAGATTTTATCTTCAAATACAAGAACTTTTCGTGGTTTTCTTGGTTTTCAGCAAATGAACATATTTCAGCGAGCTGGAAGTTTTTTCTTTAATAGCGTCAGATTTGATCTTAAAATACAAGAACTTTTCGTGGTTCTTGTCAATTTTTGTTGGTTTTCATCTGATCAACTTATTTCAGTCAGCTGGATCTTTCTTCTTTAATGCAAAAAGATTTTATCTTCAAATAGAAGAACTTTTCGTGGTTTTCTTGCTTTTCAGCAAAACAACATATTTCAGCGAGCTGGAAGTTTTTTCTTCAATAGTGTAAGATTTTATCTTCAAATACAAGAACTTTTCGTGGTTTTCTTGGTTTTCAGCAAATGAACATGTTTCAGCGAGCTGGAAGTTTTTTCTTTAATAGCTCATGATTTTATCTTAAAATACAAGAACTTTTCGTGGTTCTTATCAATTTTTGTTGGTTTTCATCCAATGAACTTATTTCAGTCAGCTGGATCTTTCTTCTTCAAAGCAAAAAGATTTTATCTTCAAATACAAGAACTTTTCGTGGTTTTCTTTGTTTGCAGCAAATGAACATATTTCAGCGAGCTGGAAGTTTTTTCTTTAATCGCTCAAGATTTTATCTTAAAATACAAGAACTTTTCGTGGTTCTTGTCAATTTTTGTTGGTTTTCATCCAATGAACTTATTTCAGTCAGCTGGATCGTTCTTCTTCAAAGCAAAAAGATTTTATCTTCAAATACAAGAACTTTTCGTGGTTTTCTTGCTTTTCAGCAAATGAACATATTTCAGCGAGCTGGAAGTTTTTTCTTCAATAGCTCAAGATTTTATCTTAAAATACAAGAACTTTTCGTGGTTCTTGTCAATTTTTGTTGGTTTTCATCTCATGAACTTATTTCAGTCAGCTCGATCTTTCTTCTTCAAAGCAAAAAGATTTTATCTTCAAATACAATAACTTTTCGTGGTTTTCTTTGTTTTCAGCAAATCAACATATTTCAGCGAGCTGGAAGTTTTTTCTTTAATAGCGTAAGATTTTATCTCAAAATACAAGAACTTTTCGTGGTTCTTGTCAATTTTTGTTGGCTTTCATCTAATGAACTTATTTCAGTCAGCTCGATCATTCTTCTTTAATGCAAAAAGATTTTGTCTTCAAATACAAGAACTTTTCGTGGTTTTCTTGCTTTTCAGCAAAAGAACATATTTCAGCGAGCTGGAAGTTTTTTCTTCAATAGCGTAAGATTTTATCTTAAAATACAAGAACGTTTCGTGGTTCTTGTCAATTTTTGTTGGTTTTCATCTAATGAACTTATTTCAGTCAGCTCTATCTATCTTCTTCAAGTCAAAAAGATTTTATCTTCAAATACAAGAACTTTTCGTGCTTTTGTTCGTTTTCAGCAAAAGAACATATTTCAGCGAGCTCGAAGTTTTTTTCTTTCATTGCTCAAGATTTTGTCTTAAAAGACAAGAACTTTTCGTGGTTCTTGTCATTTTTTGTTGGTTTTCATCTCATGGACTTACTTCAGTCAGCTGGATCTTTCTTCTTCAAAGCAAAAAGATTTTATCTTCAAATACAAGAACTTTTCGCGGTTTTCTTGCCTTTCAGCAAATTAACATATTTCAGCGAGCTGGAAGTTTTTTCTTCAATAGCGTAAGATTTTATCTTCAAATACAAGAACATTTCTCGGTTTTGTTGGTTTTCAGCAAAAGAACATATTTCAGCGAGCTGGAAGTTTTTTCTTTAATATCATAAGACTTTATCTTAAAATACAAGAACTTTTCGTGGTTCTTGTCAATTTTTGTTTTTTTTCATCTTATGAACTTATTTCAGTCAGCTCGATCTTTCTTCTTCAAAGCAAAAAGATTTTAACTTCAAATACAAGAAATTTTCGTGGTTTTGTTGGTTGTCAGTAAAAAAACATATTTCAGCGAGCTGGAAGTTTTTTCTTTAATAGCGTTAGATTTTGCCGTAAAATACAAGAACTTTTCGTGGTTCTTGTCAGTTTTTGTTGGTTTTCATCAAATTATTTCAGTCAGCTGGATCTTTCTTCTTCAAAACAAAAAGATTTTATCTTCAAATACAAGAACTTTTCGTGGTTTTGTTGGTTTTCAACAAAAGAACATATTTTAGCAAGCTCGAAGTTTTTTCTTTAATAGCATAAGATTTTGCCTTAAAATACAAGAACTTTTCGTGGTTCTTGTCAATTTTTGTTGGTTTTCATCAAATGAACTTATTTCAGTCAGCTGGATCTTTCTTCTTCAAAGCAAAAAGATTTTATCTTCAAAAACAAGAACTTTTCGTGGTTTTCTTTGTTTTCAGCAAATGAACATATTTCAGCGAGCTGGAAGTTTTTTCTTTAATAGCGTAAGATTTTATCTTAAAATACAAGAACTTTTCGTGGTTCTTGTCAATTTTTGTTGGCTTTCATCTAATGAACTTATTTCAGTCAGCTGGATCTCTCTTCTTTAATGCAAAAAGATTTTATCTTCAAATACAAGAACTTTTCGTGGTTCTTGTCAATTTTTGTTGGTTTTCATCTGATGAACTTATTTCAGTCAGCTGGATCTTTCTTCTTCAAAGCAAAAAGATTTTATCTTCAAATACAAGAACTTTTCGTGGTTTTCTTGCTTTTCAGCAAATGAACATATTTCAGCGAGCTGGAAGTTTTTTCTTTAATAGTTCAAGATTTTATCTTAAAATACAAGAACTTTTCGTGGTTCTTATCAATTTTTGTTGGTTTTCATCTGATGAAATTATTTCAGTCAGCTGGATCTTTCTTTAATGCAAAAAGATTTTATCTTCAAATGCAAGAACTTTTCGTGGTTTTCTTGCTTTTCAGCAAGTGAACATATTTCAGCGAGCTGGAAGTTTTTTCTTTAATAGCTCAAGATTTTATCTTAAAATACAAGAACTTTTCGTGGTTCTTGTCAATTTTTGTTGGTTTTCATCCAATGAACTTATTTCAGTCAGCTAGATCTTTCTTCTTCAAAGCAAAAAGATTTTATCTTCAAATACAAGAACTTTTCGTGGTTTTCTTTGTTTGCAGCAAATGAACATATTTCAGCGAGCTGGAAGTTTTTTCTTTAATCGCTCAAGATTTTATCTTAAAATACAAGAACTTTTCGTGGTTCTTATCAATTTTTGTTGGTTTTCATCCAATGAACTTATTTCAGTCAGCTGGATCTTTCTTCTTTAATGGAAAAAGATTTTATCTTCAAATACAAGAACTTTTCGTGGGTTTTCTTGCTTTTCAGCAAATGAACATATTTCAGCGAGCTGGAAGTTTTTTCTTTAATCGCTCAAGATTTTATCTTAAAATACAAGAACTTTTCGTGGTTCTTGTCAATTTTTGTTGGTTTTCATCTGATGAACTCATTTCAGTCAGCTGGATCTTTCTTCTTTAATGCAAAAAGATTTTATCTTCAAATACAAGAACTTTTCGTGGTTTTCTTGCTTTTCAGCAAATGAACATATTTCAGCGAGCTGGAAGTTTTTTCTTTAATAGCTCATGATTTTATCTTAAAATACAAGAACTTTTCGTGGTTCTTGTCAATTTTTGTTGGTTTTCATCCAATGAACTTATTTCAGTCAGCTAGATCTTTCTTCTTCAAAGCAAAAAGATTTTATCTTCAAATACAAGAAATTTTCGTGGTTTTCTTTGTTTGCAGCAAATGAACATATTTCAGCGAGCTGGAAGTTTTTTCTTTAATCGCTCAAGATTTTATCTTAAAATACAAGAACGTTTCGTGGTTCTTGTCAATTTTTGTTGGTTTTCATCTAATGAACTTATTTCAGTCAGCTCTATCTATCTTCTTCAAGTCAAAAAGATTTTATCTTCAAATACAAGAACTTTTCGTGCTTTTGTTCGTTTTCAGCAAAAGAACATATTTCAGCGAGCTCGAAGTTTTTTTCTTTCATTGCTCAAGATTTTGTCTTAAAAGACAAGAACTTTTCGTGGTTCTTGTCAATTTTTGTTGGTTTTCATCTCATGGACTTACTTCAGTCAGCTGGATCTTTCTTCTTCAAAGCAAAAAGATTTTATCTTCAAATACAAGAACTTTTCGTGGTTTTCTTGCCTTTCAGCAAATTAACATATTTCAGCGAGCTGGAAGTTTTTTCTTCAATAGCGTAAGATTTTATCTTCAAATACAAGAACATTTCTCGGTTTTGTTGGTTTTCAGCAAAAGAACATATTTCAGCGAGCTGGAAGTTTTTTCTTTAATATCATAAGACTTTATCTTAAAATACAAGAACTTTTCGTGGTTCTTGTCAATTTTTGTTTTTTTTCATCTTATGAACTTATTTCAGTCAGCTCGATCTTTCTTCTTCAAAGCAAAAAGATTTTAACTTCAAATACAAGAAATTTTCGTGGTTTTGTTGGTTGTCAGTAAAAAAACATATTTCAGCGAGCTGGAAGTTTTTTCTTTAATAGCGTTAGATTTTGCCTTAAAATACAAGAACTTTTCGTGGTTCTTGTCAGTTTTTGTTGGTTTTCATCAAATTATTTCAGTCAGCTGGATCTTTCTTCTTCAAAGCAAAAAGATTTTATCTTCAAATACAAGAACTTTTCGTGGTTTTGTTGGTTTTCAACAAAAGAACATATTTTAGCAAGCTCGAAGTTTTTTCTTTAATAGCATAAGATTTTGCCTTAAAATACAAGAACTTTTCGTGGTTCTTGTCAATTTTTGTTGGTTTTCATCAAATGAACTTATTTCAGTCAGCTGGATCTTTCTTCTTCAAAGCAAAAAGATTTTATCTTCAAAAACAAGAACTTTTCGTGGTTTTCCTTGTTTTCAGCAAATGAACATATTTCAGCGAGCTGGAAGTTTTTTCTTTAATAGCGTAAGATTTTATCTTAAAATACAAGAACTTTTCGTGGTTCTTGTCAATTTTTGTTGGCTTTCATCTAATGAACTTATTTCAGTCAGCTGGATCTCTCTTCTTTAATGCAAAAAGATTTTATCTTCAAATACAAGAACTTTTCGTGGTTTTCTTGGTTTTCAGCAAATGAACATATTTCAGCGAGCTGGAAGTTTTTTCTTTAATAGCTCAAGATTTTATCTTAAAATACAAGAACTTTTCGTGGTTCTTATCAATTTTTGTTAGTTTTCATCCAATCAACTTATTTCAGTCAGCTGGATCTTTCTTCTTTAATGCAAAAAGATTTTATCTTCAAATACAAGAACTTTTCGTGGTTTTCTTGCTTTTCAGCAAATGAACATATTTCAGCGAGCTGGAAGTTTTTTCTTTAATAGCTCAAGATTTTATCTTAAAATACAAGAACTTTTCGTGGTTCTGTTCAATTTTTGTTGGTTTTCATCGAATGAACTTATTTCAGTCAGCTAGATCCTTCTTCTTCAAAGCAAAAAGATTTTATCTTCAAATACAAGAACTTTTCGTGGTTTTCTTGCTTTTCAGCAAATGAACATATTTCAGCGAGCTGGAAGTTTTTTCTTTAATCGCTCAAGATTTTTCTTAAAATACAAGAACTTTTCGTGGCTCTTGTCAATTTTTGTTGGTTTTCATCCAATGAACTTATTTCAGTCAGCTGGATCTTTCTTCTTTCATGCAAAAAGATTTTATCTTCAAATACAAGAACTTTTCGTGGTTTTCTTGCTTTTCAGCAAATGAACATATTTCAGCGAGCTGGAAGTTTTTTCTTTAATAGCTCAAGATTTTATCTTAAAATACAAGAACTTTTCGTGGTTCTTGTCAATTTTTGTTGGTTTTCATCTAATGAACTTAGTTCAGTCAGCTAGATCTTTCTTCTTCAAAGAAAAAAGATTTTATCTTCAAATACAAGAACTTTCGTGGTTTTCTTTGTTTGCAGCAAATGAACATATTTCAGCGAGCTGGAAGTTTTTTCTTTAATCGCTCAAGATTTTATCTTAAAATACAAGAACTTTTCGTGGTTCTTGTCAATTTTTGTTGGTTTTCATCCAATGAACTTATTTCAGTCAGCTAGATCTTTCTTCTTTAATGCAAAAAGATTTTATCTTCAAATACAAGAACTTTTTGTGGTTTTCTTGGTTTTCAGCAAATGAACATATTTCAGCGAGCTGGAAGTTTTTTCTTTAATAGCTCAAGATTTTATCTGAAAATACAAGAACGTTTCGTGGTTCTTGTCAATTTTTGTTGGTTTTCATCTAATGAACTTATTGCAGTCATCCACATCTTTCTTCTTCAAAGCAAAAAGATTTTATCTTCAAATACAAGAACTTTTCGTGGTTTTCTTGCTTTTCAGCAAATGAACATATTTCAGCGACCTGGAAGTTTTTTCTTTAATAGCTCAAGATTTTATCTTAAAATACAAGAACTTTTCGTGGTTCTTGTCAATTTTTGTTGGCTTTCATCGAATGAACTTATTTCAGTCAGCTAGATCTTTCTTCTTCAAAGCAAAAAGATTTTATCTTCAAATACAAGAACTTTTCGTGGTTTTGTTGGTTTTCAGCAAATGAACATATTTCAGCGAGCTGGAAGTTTTTTCTTTAATAGCTCAAGATTTTATCTTAAAATACAAGAACGTTTTGTGGTTCTTATCAATTTTTGTTGGTTTTCATCCAATGAACTTATTTCAGTCAGCTGGATCTTTCTTCTTTAATGCAAAAAGATTTTATCTTCAACTACAAGAACTTTTCGTGGTTTTCTTGCTTTTCAGCAAATGAACATATTTCAGCGAGCTGGAAGTTTTTTCTTCAATGGCGTAAGATTTTATCTTAAAATACAAGAACGTATTGTGGTTCTTGTCAATTTTTGTTGGTTTTCATCCAATGAACTTATTTCAGTCAGCTCTATCTTTCTTCTTCAAAGCAAAAAGATTTTATCTTCAAATACAAGAACTTTTCGTGGTTTTCTTGGTTTTCAGCAAATGAACATATTTCAGCGAGCTGGAAATTTTTTCTTTAACAGCTCAAGATTTTATCTTAAAATACAAGAACTTTTCGTGGTTCTTATCAATTTTTGTTGGTTTTCATCCAATGAACTTATTTTAAGTCAGCTGGATTTTTCTTCTTTCATGCAAAAAGATTTTATCTTCAAATACAAGAACTTTTCGTGGTTTTCTTGCTTTTCAGCAAATGAACATATTTCAGCGAGCTGGAAGTTTTTTCTTTAATAGCTCAAGATTTTATCTTAAAATACAAGAACTTTTCGTGGTTCTTGTCAATTTTTGTTGGTTTTCATCTAATGAACTTAGTTCAGTCAGCTAGATCTTTCTTCTTCAAAGAAAAAAGATTTTATCTTCAAATACAAGAACTTTCGTGGTTTTCTTTGTTTGCAGCAAATGAACATATTTCAGCGAGCTGGAAGTTTTTTCTTTAATCGCTCAAGATTTTATCTTAAAATACAAGAACTTTTCGTGGTTCTTGTCAGTTTTTGTTGGTTTTCATCGAATGAACTTATTTCAGTCAGCGAGATCTTTCTTCTTCAAAGCAAAAAGATTTTATCTTCAAATACAAGAACTTTTTGTGGTTTTGTTGGTTTTCAGCAAATGAACATATTTCAGCGAGCTGGAAGTTTTTTCTTTAATAGCTCAAGATTTTATCTTAAAATACAAGAACGTTTTGTGGTTCTTATCAATTTTTGTTGGTTTTCATCCAATGAGCTTATTTCAGTCAGCTGGATCTTTCTTCTTCAATGCAAAAAGATTTTATCTTCAACTACAAGAACTTTTCGTGGTTTTCTTGCTTTTCAGCAAATGAACATATTTCAGCGAGCTGGAAGTTTTTTCTTCAATGGCGTAAGATTTTATCTTAAAATACAAGAACGTATTGTGGTTCTTGTCAATTTTTGTTGGTTTTCATCCAATGAACTTATTTCAGTCAGCTAGATCTTTCTTCTTCAAAGCAAAAAGATTTTATCTTCAAATACAAGAACTTTTCGTGGTTTTCTTGCTTTTCAGCAAATGAACATATTTCAGCGAGCTGGAAGTTTTTTCTTTAATAGCTCAAGATTTTATCTTAAAATACAAGAACTTTTCGTGGTTCTTATCAATTTTTGTTAGTTTTCATCCAATCAACTTATTTCAGTCAGCTGGATCTTTCTTCTTTAATGCAAAAAGATTTTATCTTCAAATACAAGAACTTTTCGTGGTTTTCTTGCTTTTCAGCAAATGAACATATTTCAGCGAGCTGGAAGTTTTTTCTTTAATAGCTCAAGATTTTATCTTAAAATACAAGAACTTTTCGTGGTTCTGTTCAATTTTTGTTGGTTTTCATCGAATGAACTTATTTCAGTCAGCTAGATCCTTCTTCTTCAAAGCAAAAAGATTTTATCTTCAAATACAAGAACTTTTCGTGGTTTTCTTTGTTTGCAGCAAATGAACATATTTCAGCGAGCTGGAAGTTTTTTCTTTAATCGCTCAAGATTTCTCTTAAAATACAAGAACTTTTCGTGGCTCTTGTCAATTTTTGTTCGTTTTCATCCAATGAACTTATTTCAGTCAGCTGGATCTTTCTTCTTTCATGCAAAAAGATTTTATCTTCAAATACAAGAACTTTTCGTGGTTTTCTTGCTTTTCAGCAAATGAACATATTTCAGCGAGCTGGAAGTTTTTTCTTCAATGGCGTAAGATTTTATCTTAAAATACAAGAACGTTTCGTGGTTCTTGTCAATTTTTGTTGGTTTTCATCTGATGAACTTATTTCAGTCAGCTCTATCTTTCTTCTTCAAAGCAAAAAGATTTTGTCTTCAAAGACAAGAACTTTTCGTGGTTTTGTTGGTTTTCACCAAAAAAACATATTTCAGCGAGCTCGAAGTTTTTTCTTTAATATCACAAGACTTTATCATAAAATACAAGAACTTTTCGTGGTTCTTGTCAATTTTTGTTGGTTTTCATCTTATGAACTTATTTCAGTCAGCTAGATCTTTCTTCTTCAAAGCAAAAAGATTTTATCTTCAAATACAAGAACTTTTCGTGGTTTTGTTGGTTTTTAGCAAAAAAACATATTTCAGCGAGCTGGAGGTTTTTTCTTCAATAGCGTAAGATTTTGCCTTAAAATACAAGAACTTTTCGTGGTTCTTGTCAATTTTTGTTGGTTTTCATCTAATGAACTTATTGCAGTCATCTACATCTTTCTTCTTCAAAGCAAAAAGATTTTAACTTCAAATACAAGAACTTTTCGTGGTTTTGTTGGTTTTCAGTAAATGAACATATTTCAGCGAGCTGGAAGTTTTTTCTTTAATGGCGTAAGATTTTGTCTTAAAATACAAGAACTTTTCGTGGTTCTTGTCAATTTTTTTTTGCTTTCATCCAATGAACTCATTTCAGTCAGCTCGATCTTTCTTCTTCAAAGCAAAAAGATTTTATCTTCAAATACAAGAACTTTTCGTGGTTTTCTTTGTTTGCAGCAAATGAACATATTTCAGCGAGCTGGAAGTTTTTTCTTTAATCGCTCAAGATTTTATCTTAAAATACAAGAACTTTTCGTGGTTCTTGTCAATTTTTGTTGGTTTTCATCTAATTAACTTATTTCAGTCAGCGAGATCTTTCTTCTTTGATGCAAAAAGATTTTATCTTCAAATACAAGAACTTTTCGTGGTTTTGTTGGTTTTCAGCAAATGAACATATTTCAGCGAGCGAGACGTTTTTTCTTTAATAGCGTAAGATTTTATCTTATAATACAAGAACTTTTCGTGGTTCTTGTCAATTTTTGTTGGTTTTCATCTAATGAACTTATTTCAGTCAGCTCTATCTTTCTTCTTCAAAGCAAAAAGATTTTGTCTTCAAATACAAGAACTTTTCGTGGTTTGTTGGTTTTCACCAAAAGAACATATTTCAGCGAGCTCGAAGTTTTTTCTTTAATATCACAAGACTTTATCATAAAATACAAGAACTTTTCGTGGTTCTTGTCAATTTTTGTTGGTTTTCATCTTATGAACTTATTTCAGTCAGCTCGATCTTTCTTCTTCAAAGCAAAAAGATTTTATCTTCAAATACAAGAACTTTTCGTGGTTTTGTTGGTTTTCAGCAAAAAAACATATTTCAGCGAGCTGGAGGTTTTTTCTTCAATAGCGTAAGATTTTGCCTTAAAATACAAGAACTTTTCGTGGTTCTTGTCAATTTTTGTTGGTTTTCATCTTATGAACTTATTTCAGTCAGCTGGACCTTTCTTCTTTAATGCAAAAAGATTTTATCTTCAAATCCAAGAACTTTTCGTGGTTTTCTTTGTTTTCAGCAAATGAACATATTTCAGCGAGCTGGAAGTTTTTTCTTTAATAGCTCAAGATTTTATCTTAAAATACAAGAACTTTTCGTGGTTCTTATCAATTTTTGTTGGTTTTCATCCAATGAACTTATTTCTGTCAGCTGGATCTTTCTTCTTTAATGCAAAAAGATTTTATCTTCAAATACAAGAACTTTTCGTGGTTTTCTTGCTTTTCAGCAAATGAACATATTTCAGCGAGCTGGAAGTTTTTTCTTCAATAGCTCAAGATTTTATCTTAAAATACAAGAACTTTTCGTGGTTCTTGTCAATTTTTGTTGGTTTTCATCGAATGAACTTATTGCAGTCATCTACATCTTTCTTCTTCAAAGCAAAAAGATTTTATCTTCAAATACAAGAACTTTTCGTTGTTTTGTTGGTTTTCAGTAAATGAACATGTTTCAGCGAGCTGGAAGTTTTTTCTTTAATAGCTCAAGATTTTATCTTAAAATACAAGAACTTTTCGTGGTTCTTGTCAATTTTTGTTGGTTTTCATCTCATGAACTTATTGCAGTCATCTACATCTTTCTTCTTCAAAGCAAAAAGATTTTATCTTCAAATACAAGAACTTTTCGTGGTTTTCTTTGTTTGCAGCAAATGAACATATTTCAGCGAGCTGGAAGTTTTTTCTTTAATCGCTCAAGATTTTATCTTAAAATACAAGAACTTTTCGTGGTTCTTGTCAATTTTTGTTGGTTTTCATCTAATTAACTTATTTCAGTCAGCGAGATCTTTCTTCTTTAATGCAAAAAGATTTTATCTTCAAATACAAGAACTTTTCGTGGTTTTGTTGGTTTTCAGCAAATGAACATATTTCAGCGAGCGAGACGTTTTTTCTTTAATAGCGTAAGATTTTATCTTAAAATACAAGAACTTTTCGTGGTTCTTGTCAATTTTTGTTGGTTTTCATCTAATGAACTTATTTCAGTCAGCTCTATCTTTCTTCTTCAAAGCAAAAAGATTTTATCTTCAAATACAAGAACTTTTCGTGGTTTTCTTGCTTTTCAGCAAATGAACATATTTCAGCGAGCTGGAAGTTTTTTCTTTAATAGCTCAAGATTTTATCTTAAAATACAAGAACTTTTCGTGGTTCTTATCAATTTTTGTTGCTTTTCATCCAATGAACTTATTTCAGTCAGCTGGATCTTTCTTCTCAAATGCAAAAAGATTTTATCTTCAAATACAAGAACTTTTCGTGGTTTTCTTGCTTTTCAGCAAATGAACATATTTCAGCGAGCTGGAAGTTTTTTCTTCAATAGCTCAAGATTTTATCTTAAAATACAAGAACTTTTCGTGGTTCTTGTCAATTTTTGTTGGTTTTCATCGAATGAACTTATTGCAGTCATCTACATCTTTCTTCTTCAAAGCAAAAAGATTTTATCTTCAAATACAAGAACTTTTCGTTGTTTTGTTGGTTTTCAGTAAATGAACATGTTTCAGCGAGCTGGAAGTTTTTTCTTTAGTGGCGTAAGATTTTGTCTTAAAATACAAGAGCTTTTCGTGGTTCTTGTCAATTTTTTTTGACTTTCATCCAATGAACTCATTTCAGTCAGCTCGATCTTTCTACTTCAAAGCAAAAAGATTTTATCTTCAAATACAAGAACTTTTCGTGGTTTTCTTTGTTTGCAGCAAATGAACATATTTCAGCGAGCTGGAAGTTTTTTCTTTAATCGCTCAAGATTTAATCTTAAAATACAAGAACTTTTCGTGGTTCTTGTCAATTTTTGTTGGTTTTCATCTAATTAACTTATTTCAGTCAGCGAGATCTTTCTTCTTTAATGCAAAAAGATTTTATCTTCAAATACAAGAACTTTTCGTGGTTTTGTTGGTTTTCAGCAAATGAACATATTTCAGCGAGCGAGACGTTTTTTCTTTAATAGCGTAAGATTTTATCTTAAAATAGAAGAACTTTTCGTGGTTCTTGTCAATTTTTGTTGGCTTTCATCTAATGAACTTATTTCAGTCAGCTAGATCTTTCTTCTTCAAAGCGAAAAGATTTTATCTTCAAATACAAGAACTTTTCGTGGTTTTCTTGCTTTTCAGCAAATGAACATATTTCAGCGAGCTGGAAATTTTTTCTTTAATAGCTCAAGATTTTATCTTAAAATACAAGAACTTTTCGTGGTTCTAATCAATTTTTGTCAGTTTTCGTCCAATGTACTTATTTCAGTCAGCTGGATCTTTCTTCTTTAATGCAAAAAGATTTTATCTTCAAATACAAGAACTTTTCGTGGTTTTCTTGCTTTTCAGCAAATGAACATATTTCAGCGAGCTGGAAGTTTTTTCTTTAATAGCTCAAGATTTTATCTTAAAATACAAGAACTTTTCGTGGTTCTTGTCAATTTTTGTTCGTTTTCATCTAATTAACTTATTTCAGTCAGCTAGATCTTTCTTCTTCAAAGCAAAAATATTTTATCTTCAAATACAAGAACTTTTCGTGGTTTTCTTGGTTTTCAGCAAATGAACATATTTCAGCGAGCTGGAAGTTTTTTCTTTAATAGCTCAAGATTTTATCTTAAAATACAAGAACTTTTCGTGGTTCTTGTCAATTTTTGTTGGTTTTCATCTCATGAACTTATTGCAGTCATCTACATCTTTCTTCTTCAAAGCAAAAAGATTTTATCTTCAAATACAAGAACTTTTCGTGGTTTTCTTTGTTTGCAGCAAATGAACATATTTCAGCGAGCTGGAAGTTTTTTCTTTAATCGCTCAAGATTTTATCTTAAAATACAAGAACTTTTCGTGGTTCTTGTCAATTTTTGTTGGTTTTCATCTAATGAACTTATTTCAGTCAGCGAGATCTTTCTTCTTTAATGCAAAAAGATTTTATCTTCAAATACAAGAACTTTTCGTGGTTTTGTTGGTTTTCAGCAAATGAACATATTTCAGCGAGCGAGAAGTTTTTTCTTTAATAGCGTAAGATTTTATCTTAAAATACAAGAACTTTTCGTGGTTCTTGTCAATTTTTGTTGGCTTTCATCGAATGAACTTATTGCAGTCATCTACATCTTTCTTCTTCAAAGCAAAAAGATTTTATCTTCAAATACAAGAACTTTTCGTTGTTTTGTTGGTTTTCAGTAAATGAACATGTTTCAGCGAGCTCGAAGTTTTTTCTTTAGTGGCGTAAGATTTTGTCTTAAAATACAAGAGCTTTTCGTGGTTCTTGTCAATTTTTTTTGACTTTCATCCAATGAACTCATTTCAGTCAGCTGGATCTTTCTTCTTCAAAGCAAAAAGATTTTATCTTCAAATACAAGAACTTTTCGTGGTTTTCTTGCTTTTCAGCAAATGAATATATTTCAGCGAGCTGGAAGTTTTTTCTTTAATAGCTCAAGATTTTATCTTAAAATACAAGAACTTTTCGTGGTTCTTGTAAATTTTTGTTGGTTTTCATCTAATGAACTTATTTCAGTCAGCTAGATCTTTCTACTTCAAAGCAAAAAGATTTTATCTTCAAATACAAGAACTTTTCGTGGTTTTCTTTGTTTGCAGCAAATGAACATATTTCAGCGAGCTGGAAGTTTTTTCTTTAATCGCTCAAGATTTTATCATAAAATACAAGAACTTTTCGTGGTTCTTGTCAATTTTTGTTGGTTTTCATCTAGTTAACTTATTTCAGTCAGCGAGATCTTTCTTCTTTAATGCAAAAAGATTTTATCTTCAAATACAAGAACTTTTCGTGGTTTTCTTTGTTTTCAGCAAATGAACATATTTCAGCGAGCGAGACGTTTTTTCTTTAATAGCGTAAGATTTTATCTTAAAATAGAAGAACTTTTCGTGGTTCTTGTCAATTTTTGTTGGCTTTCATCGAATGAACTTATTTCAGTCAGCTAGATCTTTCTTCTTCAAAGCAAAAAGATTTTATCTTGAAATACAAGAACTTTTCGTGGTTTTCTTGCTTTTCAGCAAATGAACATATTTCAGCGAGCTGGAATTTTTTTCTTTAATAGCTCAAGATTTTATCTTAAAATACAAGAACTTTTCGTGGTTCTAATCAATTTTTGTCAGTTTTCGTCCAATGTACTTATTTCAGTCAGCTGGATCTTTCTTCTTTAATGCAAAAAGATTTTATCTTCAAATACAAGAACTTTTCGTGGTTTTCTTGCTTTTCAGCAAATGAATATATTTCAGCGAGCTGGAAGTTTTTTCTTTAATAGCTCAAGATTTTATCTTAAAATACAAGAACTTTTCGTGGTTCTTGTAAATTTTTGTTGGTTTTCATCTAATGAACTTATTTCAGTCAGCTAGATCTTTCTACTTCAAAGCAAAAAGATTTTATCTTCAAATACAAGAACTTTTCGTGATTTTCTTTGTTTGCAGCAAATGAACATATTTCAGCGAGCTGGAAGTTTTTTCTTTAATCGCTCAAGATTTTATCATAAAATACAAGAACTTTTCGTGGTTCTTGTCAATTTTTGTTGGTTTTCATCTAGTTAACTTATTTCAGTCAGCGAGATCTTTCTTCTTTAATGCAAAAAGATTTTATCTTCAAATACAAGAACTTTTCGTGGTTTTCTTTGTTTTCAGCAAATGAACATATTTCAGCGAGCGAGACGTTTTTTCTTTAATAGCGTAAGATTTTATCTTAAAATAGAAGAACTTTTCGTGGTTCTTGTCAATTTTTGTTGGCTTTCATCGAATGAACTTATTTCAGTCAGCTAGATCTTTCTTCTTCAAAGCAAAAAGATTTTATCTTGAAATACAAGAACTTTTCGTGGTTTTCTTGCTTTTCAGCAAATGAACATATTTCAGCGAGCTGGAAATTTTTTCTTTAATAGCTCAAGATTTTATCTTAAAATACAAGAACTTTTCGTGGTTCTTGTCAATTCTTGTTCGTTTTCATCTAATTAACTTATTTCAGTCAGCTAGATCTTTCTTCTTCAAAGCAAAAATATTTTATCTTCAAATACAAGAACTTTTCGTGGTTTTCTTGGTTTTCAGCAAATGAACATATTTCAGCGAGCTGGAAGTTTTTTCTTTAATAGCTCAAGATTTTATCTTAAAATACAAGAACTTTTCGTGGTTCTTGTCAATTGTTGTTGGTTTTCATCTCATGAACTTATTGCAGTCATCTACATCTTTCTTCTTCAAAGCAAAAAGATTTTATCTTCAAATACAAGAACTTTTCGTGGTTTTCTTTGTTTGCAGCAAATGAACATATTTCAGCGAGCTGGAAGTTTTTTCTTTAATCGCTCAAGATTTTATCTTAAAATACAAGAACTTTTCGTGGTTCTTGTCAATTTTTGTTGGTTTTCATCTAATGAACTTATTTCAGTCAGCGAGATCTTTCTTCTTCAATGCAAAAAGATTTTATCTTCAAATACAAGAACTTTTCGTGGTTTTGTTGGTTTTCAGCAAATGAACATATTTCAGCGAGCGAGAAGTTTTTTCTTTAATAGCGTAAGATTTTATCTTAAAATACAAGAACTTTTCGTGGTTCTTGTCAATTTTTGTTGGCTTTCATCGAATGAACTTATTTCAGTCAGCTAGATCTTTCTTCTTCAAAGCAAAAAGATTTTATCTTCAAATACAAGAACTTTTCATGGTTTTCTTGCTTTTCAGCAAATGAACATATTTCAGCGAGCTGGAAGTTTTTTCTTTAATAGCTCAAGATTTTATCTTAAAATACAAGAACTTTTCGTGGTTCTTATCAATTTTTGTTGGTTTTCATCCAATCAACTTATTTCAGTCAGCTGGATCTTTCTTCTTTAATGCAAAAAGATTTTATCTTCAAATACAAGAACTTTTCGTGGTTTTCTTGCTTTTCAGCAAATGAACATATTTCAGCGAGCTGGAAGTTTTTTCTTTAATAGCTCAAGATTTTATCTTAAAATACAAGAACTTTTCGTGGTTCTGTTCAATTTTTGTTGGTTTTCATCGAATGAACTTATTTCAGTCAGCCAGATCCTTCTTCTTCAAAGCAAAAAGATTTTATCTTCAAATACAAGAACTTTTCGTGGTTTTCTTTGTTTGCAGCAAATGAACATATTTCAGCGAGCTGGAAGTTTTTTCTTTAATCGCTCAAGATTTTTCTTAAAATACAAGAACTTTTCGTGGCTCTTGTCAATTTTTGTTGGTTTTCATCCAATGAACTTATTTCAGTCAGCTGGATCTTTCTTCTTTCATGCAAAAAGATTTTATCTTCAAATACAAGAACTTTTCGTGGTTTTCTTGCTTTTCAGCAAATGAACATATTTCAGCGAGCTGGAAGTTTTTTCTTTAATAGCTCAAGATTTTATCTTAAAATACAAGAACTTTTCGTGGTTCTTGTCAATTTTTGCTGGTTTTCATCTAATGAACTTATTTCAGTCATCTACATCTTTCTTCTTCAAAGCAAAAAGATTTTATCTTCAAATACAAGAACTTTTCGTGGTTTTGTTCGTTTTCAGTAAATGAACATATTTCAGCGAGCTGGAAGTTTTTTCTTTAATAGCTTAAGATTTTATCTTAAAATACAAGAACTTTTCGTGGTTCTTGTCAATTTTTGTTGGCTTTCATCTAATAAACTTATTTCAGTCAGCTAGATCTTTCTTCTTCAAAGCAAAAAGATTTTATCTTCAAATACAAGAACTTTTCGTGGTTTTGTTGGTTTTCAGCAAATGAACATATTTCAGCGAGCTGGAAGTTTTTTCTTTAATAGCTCAACATTTTATCTTAAAATACAAGAACTTTTCATGGTTCTTATCAATTTTTGTTGGTTTTCATCCAATGAACATATTTCAGTCAGCTAGATCTTTCTTCTTCAAAGCAAAAAGATTTTATTTTCAAATACAAGAACTTTTCGTGGTTTTGTAGGTTTTCAGGAAATGAACATATTTCAGCGAGCTGGAAGTTTTTTCTTTAATGGCGGAAGATTTTGTCTTAAAATACAAGAACTTTTCGTGGTTCTTGTCATTTTTTTTTGGCTTTCATCCAATGAACTCATTTCAGTCAGCGAGATCTTTCTTCTTCAAAGCAAAAAGATTTTATCTTCAAATACAAGAACTTTTCGTGGTTTTCTTCCTTTTCAGCAAATGAATATATTTCAGCGAGCTGGAAGTTTTTTCTTTAATAGCTCAAGATTTTATCTTAAAATACAAGAACTTTCTTGGTTCTTGTAAATTTTTGTTGGTTTTCATCTAATGAACTTATTTCAGTCAGCTAGATCTTTCTACTTCAAAGCAAGAAGATTTTATCTTCAAATACAAGAACTTTTCGTGGTTTTCTTGCTTTTCAGCAAATGAACATATTTCAGCGAGCTGGAAGTTTTTTCTTTAATAGCTCAAGATTTTATCTTAAAATACAAGAACTTTTCGTGGTTCTTATCAATTTTTGTTGGTTTTCATCCAATGAACATATTTCAGTCAGCTAGATCTTTCTTCTTCAAATCAAAAAGATTTTATTTTCAAGTACAAGAACTTTTCGTGGTTTTGTAGGTTTTCAGTAAATGAACATGTTTCAGCGAGCTGGAAGTTTTTTCTTGAATAGCGTAAGATTTTATCTTAAAATACAAGAACTTTTCGTGGTTCTTGTCAATTTTTTTGGCTTTCATCCAATGAACTTCTTTCAGTCAGCGAGATCTTTCTTCTTCAAAGCAAAAAGATTTTATCTTCAAATACAAGAACTTTTCGTGGTTTTCTTGCTTTTCAGCAAATGAACATATTTCAGCGAGCTGGAAGTTTTTTCTTTCATAGCTCAAGATTTTATCTTAAAATACAAGAACTTTTCGTGGTTCTTGTCAATCTTTGTTGGTTTTCATCTAATGAACTTATTTCAGTCAGCTCGATCTTTCGTCTTCAAAGCAAAAAGATTTTATCTTCAAATACAAGAACTTTTCGTGGTTTTCTTTGTTTGCAGCAAATGAACATATTTCAGCGAGCTGGAAGTTTTTTCTTTAATAGCTCAAGATTTTATCTTAAAATACAAGAACTTTTCGTGGTTCTTATCAATTTTTGTTGGTTTTCATCCAATCAACTTATTTCAGTCAGCTGGATCTTTCTTCTTTAATGCAAAAAGATTTTATCTTCAAATACAAGAACTTTTCGTGGTTTTCTTTGTTTGCAGCAAATGAACATATTTCAGCGAGCTGGAAGTTTTTTCTTTAATCGCTCAAGATTTATCTTAAAATACAAGAACTTTTCGTGGCTCTTGTCAATTTTTGTTGGTTTTCATCCAATGAACTTATTTCAGTCAGCTAGATCTTTCTTCTTTCATGCAAAATGATTTTACCTTCAAATACAAGAACTTTTCGTGGTTTTCTTGCTTTTCAGCAAATGAACATATTTCAGCGAGCTGGAAGCTTTTTCTTTAATAGTTCAAGATTTTATCTTAAAATACAAGAACTTTTCGTGTTTCTTGTCAATTTTTGTTGGTTTTCATCGAATGAACTTATTTCAGTCGTCTACATCTTTTTGCTTCAAAGCAAAAAGATTTTAACTTCAAACACAAGAACTTTTCGTGGTTTTGTTGGTTTTCAGTAAATGAACATATTTCAGCGAGCTGGAAGTTTTTTCTTCAATAGCGTAAGATTTTATCTTAAAATACAAGAACTTTTCGTGGTTCTTGTCAATTTTTGTTGGCTTTCATCTAATAAACTTATTTCAGTCAGCCAGTTCTTTCTTCTTCAAAGCAAAAAGATTTTATCTTCAAATACAAGAACTTTTCGTGGTTTTGTTGGTTTTCAGCAAATGAAAATATTTCAGCGAGCTGGAAGTTTTTTCTTTAATAGCTCAACATTTTATCTTAAAATACAAGAACTTTTCGTGGTTCTTATCAATTTTTGTTGGTTTTCATCCAATGAACATGTTTCAGTCAGCTAGATCTTTCTTCTTCAAAGCAAAAAGATTTTATTTTAAAATACAAGAACTTTTCGTGGTTTTGTCGGTTTTCAGTAAATGAACATATTTCAGCGAGCTGGAAGTTTTTTTCTTTAATAGCGTAAGATTTTATCTTAAAATACAAGAACTTTTCGTGGTTCTTGTCAATTCTTTTTGGCTTTCATCCAATGAACTTATTTCAGTCAGCTTGATCTTTCTTCTTCAAAGCAAAAAGATTTTATCTTCAAATACAAGAACTTTTCGTGGTTTTCTTGCTTTTCAGCAAATGAACATATTTCAGCGAGCTGGAAGTTTTTTCTTTAATAGCTCAAGATTTTATCTTAAAATACAAGAACTTTTCGTGGTTCTTGTCAATTTTTGTTGGTTTTCATCGAATGAACTTATTTCAGTCAGCTGGATCTTTCTTCTTCAAAGCAAAAAGATTTTATCTTCAAATACAAGAACTTTTTGTGGTTTTCTTTGTTTGCAGCAAATGAACATATTTCAGCGAGCTGGAAGTTTTTTCTTTCATCGCTCAAGATTTTATCTTAAAATGCAAGAACTTTTCGTGGTTCTTGTCAATTTTTTTTGGCTTTCATCCAATGAACTTATTTCAGTCAGCAAGATCTTTCTTCTTCAAAGCAAAAAGATTTTATCTTCAAATACAAGAACTTTTCGTGGTTTTCTTGCTTTTCAGCAAATGAACATATTTCAGTGAGCTGGAAGTTTTTTCTTTAATACCTCAAGATTTTATCTTAAAATACAAGAACTTTTCGTGGTTCTTGTCAATTTTTGTTGGTTTTCATCTCATGAACTTATTTCAGTCAGCTAGATCTTTCTTCTTCAAAGCAAAAAGATTTTATCTTCAAATACAAGAACTTTTCGTGATTTTCTTTGTTTGCAGCAAATGAACATATTTCAGCGAGCTGGAAGTTTTTTCTTTAATCGCTCAAGATTTTATCTTAAAATACAAGAACTTTTCGTGGTTCTTGTCAATTTTTGTTGGTTTTCATCTAATGAACTTATTTCAGTCAGCGAGATCTTTCTTCTTTAATGCAAAAAGATTTTATCTTCAAATACAAGAACTTTTCGTGGTTTTCTTGCTTTTCAGCAAATGAACATATTTCTGCGAGCTGGAAGTTTTTTCTTTAGTAGCTCAAGATTTTATCTTATAATACAAGAACTTTTCGTGGTTCTTGTCAATTTTTGTTGGTTTTCATCTAATGAACTTATTTCAGTCAGCGAGATCTTTCTTCTTCAAAGCAAAAAGATTTTATTTTCAAACACAAGAACATTTTGTGGTTTTGTTGGTTTTCAGCAAATGAACATATTTCAGCGAGCGAGAAGTTTTTTCTTTAATAGTGTAAGATTTTATCTTAAAATACAAGAACTTTTCGTGGTTCTTATCAATTTTTTTGGCTTTCATCGAATGAACTTATTTCAGTCAGCTAGATCTTTCTTCTTCAAAGCAAAAAGATTTTATCTTCAAATACAAGAACTTTTCGATGTTTTCTTGCTTTTCAGCAAATGAACATATTTCAGCAAGCTGGAAGTTTTTTCTTTAATAGCTCAAGATTTTATCTTAAAATACAAGAACTTTTCGTGGTTCTTGTCAATTTTTGTTGGTATTCACCTCATGAAATTATTTCAGTCAGCGAGATCTTTCTTCTTTAACGCAAAAAGATTTTATCTTCAAATACAAGAACTTTTCTTGGTTTTCTTGCTTTTCTGCATATGAACATATTTCAGCGAGGTGGAAGTTTTTTCTTTAATAGCTCAAGATTTTATCTTATAATACAAGAACTTTTCGTGGTTCTTGTCAATTTTTGTTGGTTTTCATCAAATGAACTTATTTGTCAGCTAGATCTTTCTTCTTCAAAGCAAAAAGATTTTATCTTCAAATACAAGAACTTTTCATGGTTTTCTTGCTTTTCAGCAAATGAACATATTTCAGCGAGCTGGAAGTTTTTTCTTTAATCGCTCAAGATTTTATCTTCAAATACAAGAACTTTTCGTGGTTCTTGTCAATTTTTGTTGGTTTTCATCTGATGAACTTATTTCAGTCAGCGAGATCTTTCTTCTTCAAAGCAAAAAGATTTTATTTTCAAACACAAGAACATTTTGTGGTTTTGTTGGTTTTCAGCAAATGAACATATTTCAGCGAGCTCGAAGTTTTTTCTTTAATAGCGTAAGATTTTATCTTAAAATACAAGAACTTTTCGTGGTTCTTATCAATTTTTTTTGGCTTTCATCGAATGAACATATTTCAGTCAGCTAGATCTTTCTTCTTCAAAGCAAAAAGATTTTATCTTCAAATACAAGAACTTTTCGATGTTTTCTTGCTTTTCAGCAAATGAACATATTTCAGCAAACTGGAAGTTTTTTCTTTAATCGCTCAAGATTTTATCTTCAAATACAAGAACTTTTCGTTGTTCTTGTCAATTTTTGTTGGCTTTCATCTAATGAACTTATTTCAGTCAGCTGGATCGTTCTTCTTCAAAGCAAAAAGATTTTATCTTCAAATACAAGAACTTTTCGTGGTTTTCTTGCTTTTCAGCAAATGAACATATTTCAGCGAGCTGGAAGTTTTTTCCTTAATAGCGTAAGATTTTATCTTAAAATACAAGAACTTTTCGTGGTTCTTGTCAATTTTTGTTGGCTTTCATCGAATGAACTTAATTCAGTCAGCTAGATCTTTCTTCTTCAAAGCAAAAAGATTTGATCTTCAAGTACAAGAACTTTTCGTGCTTTTCTTGCTTTTCAGCAAATGAACATATTTCAGCGAGCTGGAAGTTTTTTCCTTAATAGCGTAAGATTTTATCTTAAAATACAAGAACTTTTCGTGGTTCTTGTCAATTTTTGTTGGCTTTCATCGAATCAACTTATTTCAGTCAGCTAGATCTTTCTTCTTCAAAGCAAAAAGATTTGATCTTCAAGTACAAGAACTTTTCGTGCTTTTCTTGCTTTTCAGCAAATGAACATATTTCAGCGAGCTGGAAGTTTTTTCTTTAATAGCTCAAGATTTTATCTTAAAATACAAGAACTTTTCGTGGTTCTTATCAATTTTTGTTGGTTTTCATCCAATGAACTTATTTCAGTCAGCTGGATCTTTCTTCTTTAATGCAAAAAGATTTTATCTTCAAATACAAGAACTTTTCGTGCTTTTCTTTGTTTGCAGCAAATGAACATATTTCAGCGAGCTGGAAGTTTTTTCTTTAATCGCTCAAGATTTTATCTTAAAATACAAGAACTTTTCGTGGTTCTTGTCAATTTTTGTTGGTTTTCATCTAATGAACTTATTTCAGTCATCTGCATCTTTCTTCTTCAAAGCAAAAAGATTTTATCTTCAAATACAAGAACTTTTCGTGGTTTTGTTGGTTTTCAGTGAATGAACATATTTCAGCGAGCAGGAAGTTTTTTCTTTAATAGCTCAAGATTTTATCTTAAAATACAAGAACTTTTCGTGGTTCTTGTCAATTTTTGTTGGTTTTCATCCAATGAACTTATTTCAGTCATCTACATCTTTCTTCTTCAAAGCAAAAAGATTTTATCTTCAAATACAAGAACTTTTCGTGGTTTTGTTGGTTTTCAGTGAATGAACATATTTCAGCGAGCAGGAAGTTTTTTCTTTAATAGCGTAAGATTTTATCTTAAAATACAAGAACTTTTCGTGGTTCTTGTCAATTTTTGTTGGCTTTCATCTAATGAACTTATTTCAGTCAGCTAGATCTTTCTTCTTCAAAGCAAAAAGATTTTATCTTCAAATACAAGAACTTTTCGTGGTTTTCGTGCTTTTCAGCAAATGAACATATTTCAGCGAGCTGGAAGTTTTTTCTTTAATAGCGTAAGATTTTATCTTAAAATCAAGAACTTTTCGTGGTTCTTGTCAATTTTTGTTGGCTTTCATCGAATGAACTTATTTCAGTCAGCTAGATCTTTCTTCTTCAAAGCAAAAAGATTTTATCTTCAAATACAAGAACTTTTCGTGGTTTTCTTGCTTTTCAGCAAATGAACATATTTCAGCGAGCTGGAAGTTTTTTCTTTAATAGCTCAAGATTTTATCTTAAAATACAAGAACTTTTCGTGGTTCTTGTCAATTTTTGTTGGTTTTCATCTAATGAACTTATTTCAGTCAGCTAGATCTTTCTTCTTCAAAGCAAAAAGATTTTATCTTCAAATACAAGAACTTTTCGTGGTTTTCTTTGTTTGCAGCAAATGAACATATTTCAGCGAGCTGGAAGTTTTTTCTTTAATCGCTCAAGATTTTATCTTAAAATACAAGAACTTTTCGTGGTTCTTGTCAATTTTTGTTGGTTTTCATCTCATGAACTTATTTCAGTCACCGAGATCTTTCTTCTTTAATGCAAAAAGATTTTATCTTCAAATACAAGAACTTTTCGTGGTTTTCTTGCTTTTCAGCAAATGAACATATTTCAGCGAGCTGGAAGTTTTTTCTTTAATAGCTCAAGATTTTATCTTATAATACAAGAACATTTCGTGGTTCTTGTCAATTTTTGTTGGTTTTCATCTAATAAACTTATTTCAGTCAGCGAGATCTTTCTTCTTCAAAGCAAAAAGATTTTATTTTCAAACACAAGAATATTTCGTGGTTTTGTTGGTTTTCAGCAAATGAACATATTTCAGCGAGCGAGAAGTTTTTTCTTTAATAGCGTAAGATTTTATCTTAAAATACAAGAACTTTTCGTGGTTCTTATCAATTTTTGTTGGTTTTCATCCAATGAACTTATTTCAGTCAGCTGGATCTTTCTTCTTCAAAGTAAAAACATTTTATCTTCAAATACAAGAACTTTTCGTGGTTTTCTTGCTTTTCAGCAAATGAACATATTTCAGCGAGCTGGAAGTTTTTTCTTTAATAGCTCAAGATTTTATCTGAAAATACAAGAACTTTTCGTGGTTCTTGTCAATTTTTGTTGGTTTTCATCGAATGAACTTATTTCAGTCAGCTAGATCTTTTTTCTTCAAAGCAAAAAGATTTTATCTTCAAATACAAGAACTTTTCGTGGTTTTCTTGCTTTTCAGCAAATGAACATATTTCAGCGAGCTGGAAGTTATTTCTTTAATAGCTCAAGATTTTATCTTAAAATACAAGAACTTTTCGTGGTTCTTATCAATTTTTGTTGGTTTTCATCCAATGAACTTATTTCAGTCAGCTGGATCTTTCTTATTTCATGCAGAAGATTTTATCTTCAAATACAAGAACTTTTCGTGGTTTTCTTGCTTTTCAGCAAATGAACATATTTCAGCGAGCTGTAAGTTTTTTCTTTAATAGCTCAAGATTTTATCTTAAAATACAAGAACTTTTCGTGGTTGTTGTCAATTTTTGTTGGTTTTCATCTCATGAACTTATTTCAGTCACCGAGATCTTTCTTCTTCGAAGCAAAAAGATTTTATTTTCAAACACAAGAACATTTCGTGGTTTTGTTGGTTTTCAGCAAATGAACATATTTCAGCGAGCGAGAAGTTTTTTCTTTAATAGCGTAAGATTTTATCTTAAAATACAAGAACTTTTCGTGGTACTTGTCAATTTTTGTTGGCTTTCATCGAATGAACTTATTTCAGTCAGCTGGATCTTTCTTCTTCAAAGCAAAAAGATTTTATCTTCAAATACAAGAACTTTTCGTGGTTTTCTTGCTTTTCAGCAAATGAACATTTTTCAGCGAGCTGGAAGTTTTTTCTTTAATAGCTCAAGATTTTATCTTAAAATACAAGAACTTTTCGTGGTTCTTGTCAATTTTTGTTGGTTTTCATCTAATAAACTTATTTCAGTCAGCGAGATCTTTCTTCTTCAAAGCAAAAAGATTTTATTTTCAAACACAAGAACATTTCGTGGTTTTGTTCGTTTTCAGCAAATGAACATATTTCAGCGAGCGAGAAGTTTTTTCTTTAATAGCGTAAGATTTTATCTTAAAATACAAGAACTTTTCGTGGTTCTTGTCAATTTTTGTTGGCTTTCATCGAATGAACATATTTCAGTCAGCTCGATCTTTCTTCTTCAAAGCAAAAAGATTTTATCTTCAAATACAAGAACTTTTCGTGGTTTTCTTGCTTTTAAGCAAATGAACATATTTCAGCGAGCTGGAAGTTTTTTCTTTAATAGCGTAAGATTTTATCTTAAAATACAAGAACTTTTCGTGGTTCTTATCAATTTTTGTTGGTTTTCATCCAATGAACTTATTTCAGTCAGCTGGATCTTTCTTCTTTAATGCAAAAAGATTTTATCTTCAAATACAAGAACTTTTCGTGGTTTTCTTGCTTTTCAGCAAATGAACATATTTCAGCGAGCTGGAAGTTTTTTCTTTAATCGCTCAAGATTTTATCTTAAAATACAAGAACTTTTCGTGGTTCTTGTCAATTTTTGTTGGTTTTCATCTCATGAACTTATTTCAGTCAGCAAGATCTTTCTTCTTCAAAGCAAAAAGATTTTATCTTCAAATACAAGAACTTTTCGTGGTTTTCTTGCTTTTAAGCAAATGAACATATTTCAGCGAGCTGGAAGTTTTTTCTTTAATAGCGTAAGATTTTATCTTAAAATACAAGAACTTTTCGTGGTTCTTATCAATTTTTGTTGGTTTTCATCCAATGAACTTATTTCAGTCAGCTGGATCTTTCTTCTTTAATGCAATAAGATTTTATCTTCAAATACAAGAACTTTTCGTGGTTTTCTTGCTTTTCAGCAAATGAACATATTTCAGCGAGCTGGAAGTTTTTTCTTTAATCGCTCAAGATTTTATCTTAAAATACAAGAACTTTTCGTGGTTCTTGTCAATTTTTGTTGGTTTTCATCTCATGAACTTATTTCAGTCAGCAAGATCTTTCTTCTTCAAAGCAAAAAGATTTTATCTTCAAATACAAGAACTTTTCGTGGTTTTCTTGCTTTTCAGCAAATGAACATATTTCAGCGAGCAGGAAGTTTTTTCTTTAATAGCGTAAGATTTTATCTTAAAATACAAGAACTTTTCGTGGTTCTTGTCAATTTTTGTTGGCTTTCATCTAATGAACTTATTTCAGTCAGCTAGATCTTTCTTCTTCAAAGCAAAAATATTTTATCTTCAAATACAAGAACTTTTCGTGGTTTTCTTGCTTTTCAGCAAATGAACATATTTCAGCGAGCTGGAAGTTTTTACTTTAATAGCTCAAGATTTTATCTTAAAATACAAGAACTTTTCGTGGTTCTTGTCAATTTTTGTTGGCTTTCATCTAATGAACTTATTTCAGTCAGCTGGATCTTTCTTCTTCAAAGCAAAAAGATTTTATCTTCAAATACAAGAACTTTTCGTGGTTTTCTTGCTTTTCAGCAAATGAACATATTTCAGCGAGCTGGAAGTTTTTTCATTAATAGCGTAAGATTTTATCTTAAAATACAAGAACTTTTCGTGGTTCTTGTCAATTTTTGTTGGCTTTCATCGAATGAACTTATTTCAGTCAGCTCGATCTTTCATTTTCAAAGCAAAATGATTTTATCTTGAAATACAAGAACTTTTCGTGGTTTTCTTGTTTTTCAGCAAATGAACATATTTCAGCGAGCTGGAAGTTTTTTCTTTCATCGCTCAAGATTTTATCTTAAAATACAAGAACTTTTCGTGGTTCTTGTCAATTTTTGTTGGTTTTCATCCAATGAACTTATTTCAGTCAGCTAGATCTTTCTTCTTCAAAGCAAAAAGATTTTATCTTCAAATACAAGAACTTTTCGTGGTTTTCTTGCTTTTCAGCAAATGAACATATTTCAGCGAGCTGGAAGTTTTCACTTTAATAGCTCAAGATTTTATCTTAAAATACAAGAACTTTTCGTGGTTCTTATCAATTTTTGTTGGTTTTCATCCAATGAACATATTTCAGTCAGCTAGATCTTTCTTCTTCAAAGCAAAAAGATTTTATTTTCAAATACAAGAACTTTTCGTGGTTTTGTTGGTTTTCAGTAAATGAACATATTTCAGCGAGCTGGGAGTTTTTTCTTGAATAGCGTAAGATTTTATCTTAAAATACAAGAACTTTTCGTGGTTCTTGTCAATTTTTTTTGGCTTTCATCGAATGAACTTATTTCAGTCAGCTGGATCTTTCTTCTTCAAAGCAAAAAGATTTTATCTTCAAATACAAGAACTTTTCGTGGTTTTCTTGCTTTTCAGCAAATGAACATATTTCAGCGAGCTGGAAGTTTTTTCTTTAATAGCTCAAGATTTTATCACAAAATACAAGAACTTTTCGTGGTTCTTGTCAATTTTTGTTGGTTATCATCTAATGAACTTATTTCAGTCAGCTAGATCTTTCTTCTTCAAAGCAAAAAGATTTTATCTTCAAATACAAGAACTTTTCGTGGTTTTCTTTGTTTGCAGCAAATGAACATATTTCAGCGAGCTGGAAGTTTTTTCTTTAATCGCTCAAGATTTTATCTTAACATAGAAGAACTTTTCGTGGTTCTTGTCAATTTTTGTTGGTTTTCATCTCATGAACTTATTTCAGTCAGCGAGATCTTTCTTCTTCAAAGCAAAAAGATTTTATCTTCAAATACAAGAACTTTTCGTGGTTTTGTTGGTTTTCAGCAAATGAACATATTTCAGCGAGCGAGAAGTTTTTTCTTTAATAGCGTAATATTTTATCTTAAAATACAAGAACTTTTCGTGGTTCTAGTCAATTTTTGTTGGCTTTCATCGAATGAACTTATTTCAGTCAGCTAGATCTTTCTTCTTCAAAGCAAAAGGATTTTATCTTCAAATACAAGAACTTTTCGTGGTTTTCTTGCTTTTCAGCAAATGAACATATTTCAGCGAGCTGGAAGTTTTTTCTTTAATAGCTCAAGATTTTATCTTAAAATACAAGAACTTTTCGTGGTTCTTATCAATTTTTGTTGGTTTTCATCCAATGAACTTATTTCAGTCAGCTAGATCTTTCTTCTTTAATGCAAAAAGATTTTATCTTCAAATACAAGAACTTTTCGTGGTTTTCTTGCTTTTCAGCATATGAACATATTTCAGCGAGGTGGAAGTTTTTTCTTTAATAGCTCAAGATTTTATCTTATAATACAAGAACTTTTCGTGGTTCTTGTCAATTTTTGTTGGTTTTCATCCAATGAACTTATTTCAGTCAGCTGGATCTTTCTTCTTCAAAGCAAAAAGATTTTATCTTCAAATACAAGAACTTTTCGTGGTTTTCTTGCTTTTCAGCAAATGAACATATTTCAGCGAGCTGGAAGATTTACTTTAATAGCTCAAGATTTTATTTTAAAATACAAGAACTTTTCGTGGTTCTTTTCAATTTTTGTTGGTTTTCATCCAATGAACATATTTCAGTCAGCTCGATCTTTCTTCTTCAAAGCAAAAAGATTTTATTTTCAAATACAAGAACTTTTCGTGGTTTTGTTGGTTTTCAGTAAATGAACATATTTCAGCGAGCTGGGAGTTTTTTCTTTAATGGCGTAAGATTTTATCTTAAAATACAAGAACTTTTCGTGGTTCTTGTCAATTTTTTTTGGCTTTCATCGAATGAACTTATTTCAGTCAGCTGGATCTTTCTTCTTCAAAGCAAAAAGATTTTATCTTCAAATGCAATAACTTTTCGCGGTTTTCTTGCTTTTCAGCAAATGAACATATTTCAGTGAGCTGGAAGTTTTTTCTTTAATAGCTCAAGATTTTATCTTAAAATACAAGAACTTTTCGTGGTTTTCTTGCTTTTCAGCATATAAACATATTTCAGCAAGGTGGAAGTTTTTTCTTTAATAGCTCAAGATTTTATCTTATAATACAAGAACTTTTCGTGGTTCTTGTCAATCTTTGTTGGTTTTCATCAAATGAACTTATTTCAGTCAGCTGGATCTTTCTTCTTCAAAGCAAAAAGATTTTATTTTCAAATACAAGAACTTTTCGTGGTTTTCTTGCTTTTCAGCAAATGAACATATTTCAGCGAGCTGGAAGTTGTTTCTTTAATCGCTCAAGATTTTATCTTAAAATACAAGCACTTTTCGTGGTCCTTATCAATTTTTGTTGGTTTTCATCCAATGAACTTATTTCAGTCATCTACATCTTTCTTCTTCAAAGCAAAAAGATTTTATCTTCAAATACAAGAACTTTTCGTGGTTTTGTTGGTTTTCAGTAAATGAACATATTTCAGCGAGCAGGAAGTTTTTTCTTTAATAGCGTAAGATTTTATCTTAAAATACAAGAACTTTTCGTGGTTCTTGTCAATTTTTGTTGGTTTTCATCTAATGAACTTATTTCAGTCAGCTAGATCTTTCTTCTTCAAAGCAAAAAGATTTTATCTTCAAATACAAGAACTTTTCGTGGTTTTCTTGCTTTTCAGCAAATAAACATATTTCAGCGAGCTGGAAGTTTTTTCTTTGAAAGCTCAACATTTTATCTTAAAATACAAGAACTTTTCGTGGTTCTTCTCAATTTTTATTGGTTTTCATCCAATGAACATATTTCAGTCAGCTGGATCTTTCTTCTTCAAAGCAAAAAGATTTTATCTTCAAATACAAGAACTTTTCGTGGTTTTCTTGCTTTTCAGCAAATGAACATATTTCAGCGAGCTGCAAGTTTTTTCTTTAATAGCTCAAGATTTTATCTTAAAATACAAGAACTTTTCGTGGTTCTTGTCAATTTTTTTTGGCTTTCATCGAATGAACTTATTTCAGTCAGCTGGATCTTTCTTCTTCAAAGCAAAAAGATTTTATCTTCAAATACAAGAACTTTTCGTGGTTTTCTTTGTTTGCAGCAAATGAACATATTTCAGCGAGCTGGAAGTTTTTTCTTTAATCGCTCAAGATTTATCTTAAAATACAAGAACTTTTCGTGGTTCTTGTCAATTTCTGTTGGTTTTCATCTCATGAACTTATTTCAGTCAGTGAGATCTTTCTTCTTTAATGCAAAAAGATTTTATCTTCAAATACAAGAACTTTTTGTGGTTTTCTTGCTTTTCAGCATATGAACATATTTCAGCGAGGTGGAAGTTTTTTCTTTAATAGCTCAAGATTTTATCTTATAATACAAGAACTTTTCGTGGTTCTTGTCAATTTTTGTTGGTTTTCATCTAATGAACTTATTTCAGTCAGCTAGATCTTTCTTCTTCAAAGCAAAAAGATTTTATTTTCAAATACAAGAAATTTTCGTGGTTTTGTTTGTTTTCAGCAAATGAACATATTTCAGCGAGCGAGAAGTTTTTTCTTTAATAGCGTAAGATTTTATCTTAAAATACAAGAACTTTTCCTGGTTCTAGTCAATTTTAGTTGGCTTTCATCGAATGAACTTATTTCAGTCAGCTCGATCTTTCTTCTTCAAAGCAAAAAGATTTTATCTTCAAATACAAGAACTTTTCGTGGTTTTCTTGCTTTTCAGCAAATGAACATATTTCAGCGAGCTGGAAGTTTTTTCTTTAATAGCTCAATATTTTATCTTAAAATACAAGAACTTTTCGTGGTTCTTATCAATTTTTGTTGGTTTTCATCCAATGAACTTATTTCAGTCAGCTGGATCTTTCTTCTTTAATGCAAAAAGATTTTATCTTCAAATACAAGAACTTTTCGTGGTTTTCTTGCTTTTCAGCAAATGAACATATTTCAGCGAGCTGGAAGTTGTTTCTTTAATCGCTCAAGATTTTATCTTAAAATACAAGCACTTTTCGTGGTTCTTATCAATTTTTGTTGGTTTTCATCCAATGAACTTATTTCAGTCATCTACATCTTTCTTCTTCAAAGCAAAAAGATTTTATCTTCAAATACAAGAACTTTTCGTGGTTTTGTTGGTTTTCAGTAAATGAACATATTTCAGCGAGCAGGAAGTTTTTTCTTTAATAGCGTAAGATTTTATCTTAAAATACAAGAACTTTTCGTGGTTCTTGTCAATTTTTGTTGGCTTTCATCTAATGAACTTATTTCAGTCAGCTAGATCTTTCTTCTTCAAAGCAAAAAGATGTTATCTTCAAATACAAGAACTTTTCGTGGTTTTCTTGCTTTTCAGCAAATGAACATATTTCAGCGAGCTGGAAGTTTTTTCTTTGAAAGCTCAACATTTTATCTTAAAATACAAGAACTTTTCGTGGTTCTTCTCAATTTTTATTGGTTTTCATCCAATGAACATATTTCAGTCAGCTGGATCTTTCTTCTTTAATGCAAAAAGATTTCATCTTCAAATACAAGAACTTTTCGTGGTTTTCTTGCTTTTCAGCAAATGAACATATTTCAGCGAGCTGGAAGTTTTTTCTTTAATAGCTCAAGATTTTATCTTAAAATACAAGAACTTTTCGTGGTTCTTATCAATTTTTGTTGGTTTTCATCTGATGAACTTATTTCAGTCAGCTAGATCTTTCTTCTTCAAAGCAAAAAGATTTTATCTTCAAACACAAGAACTTTTCGTGGTTTTCTTGCTTTTCAGCAAATGAACATATTTCAGCGAGCTGGACGTTTTTTCTTTAATAGCTCAAGATTTTATCTTAAAATACAAGAACTTTTCGTGGTTCTTGTCAATTTTTGTTGGTTTTCATCTGATGAACTTATTTCAGTCATCGACATCTTTCTTCTTCGAAGCAAAAAGATTTTATCTTCAAATACAAGAACTTTTCGTGGTTTTGTTGGTTTTCAGTAAATGAACATATTTCAGCGAGCTGGAAGTTTTTTCTTTAATAGCGTAAGATTTTATCTTAAAATACAAGAACTTTTCATGGTTCTTGTCAATTTTTCTTGGCTTTCATCTAATGAACTTATTTCAGTCAGCTAGATCTTTCTTCTTCAAAGCAAAAATATTTTATCTTCAAATACAAGAACTTTTCGTGGTTTTCTTGCTTTTCAGCAAATGAACATATTTCAGCGAGCTGGAAGTTTTTTCTTCAATAGCTCAACATTTTATCTTAAAATACAAGAACTTTTCGTGCTTCTTATCAATTTTTATTGGTTTTCATCCAATGAACTTATTTCAGTCAGCTGGATCTTTCTTCTTTAATGCAAAAAGATTTCATCTTCAAATACAAGAACTTTTCGTGGTTTTCTTTGTTTGCAGCAAATGAACATATTTCAGCGAGCTGGAAGTTTTTTCTTTAATCGCTCAAGATTTTATCTTAAAATACAAGAACTTTTCGTGGTTCTTGTCAATTTTTGTTGGTTTTCATCCAATGAACTTATTTCAGTCAGCTAGATCTTTCTTCTTTCATGCAAAAAGATTTTATCTTCAAATACAAGAACTTTTCGTGGTTTTCTTGCTTTTCAGCAAATGAACATATTTCAGCGAGCTGGAAGTTTTTTCTTTAATAGCTCAAGATTTTATCTTAAAATACAAGAACTTTTCGTGGTTCTTATCAATTTTTGTTGGTTTTCATCTAATGAACTTATTTCAGTCAGCTAGATCTTTCTTCTTCAAAGCAAAAAGATTTTATCTTCAAACACAAGAACTTTTCGTGGTTTTCTTGCTTTTCAGCAAATGAACATATTTCAGCGAGCTGGACGTTTTTTCTTTAATAGCTCAAGATTTTATCTTAAAATACAACAACTTTTCGTGGTTCTTGTCAATTTTTATTGGTTTTCATCTAATGAACTTACTTCAGTCATCGACATCTTTCTTCTTCAAAGCAAAAAGATTTTATCTTCAAGTACAAGAACTTTTCGTGGTTTTGTTGGTTTTCAGCAAATGAACATATTTCAGCGAGCTGGAAGTTTTTTCTTCAATAGCGTTAGATTTTATCTTAAAATACTAGAACTTTTCGTGGTTCTTGTCAATTCTTGTTGGCTTTCATCTGATGAACTTATTTCAGTCAGCGAGATCTTTCTTCTTTCATGCAAAAAGATTTTATCTTCAAATACAAGAACTTTTCGTGGTTTTCTTTGTTTGCGGCAAATGAACATATTTCAGCGAGCTGGGAGTTTTTTCTTTAATAGCTCAAGATTTTATCTTAAAATACAAGAACTTTTCGTGGTTCTTGTCAATTTTTGTTGGTTTTCATCTAATGAACTCATTTCAGTCAGCTGGATCTTTCTTCTTTAATGCAAAAAGATTTCATCTTCAAATACAAGAACTTTTCGTGGTTTTCTTTGTTTGCAGCAAATGAACATATTTCAGCGAGCTGGAAGTTTTTTCTTTCATAGCTCAAGATTTTATCTTAAAATACAAGAGTTTTTCGTGGTTCTTGTCAATTATTGTTGGTTTTCATCTAATGATCTTATTTCAGTCAGCTAGATCTTTCTTCTTTAATGCAAAAAGATTTTATCTTCAAATACAAGAACTTTTCGTGGTTTTCTTGCTTTTCAGCAAATGAACATATTTCAGCGAGCTGGACGTTTTTTCTTTAATAGCTCAAGATTTTATCTTAAAATGCAAGAACTTTTCGTGGTTCTTGTCAATTTTTGTTGGTTTTCATCCAATGAACTGATTTCAGTCATCGACATCTTTCTTCTTCAAAGCAAAAAGATTTTATCTTCAAATACAAGAACTTTTCGTGGTTTTGTTGGTTTTCAGTAAATGAACATATTTCAGCGAGCTGAAAGTTTTTTCTTTAATAGCGTAAGATTTTATCTTAAAATACAAGAACTTTTCGTGGTTCTTGTCAATTTTTGTTGGCTTTCATCTAATCAACTTATTTCAGTCAGCTAGATCTTTCTTCTTCAAAGCAAAAAGATTTTATCTTCAAATACAAGAACTTTTCGTGGTTTTCTTGCTTTTCAGCAAATGAACATATTTCAGCGAGCTCGAAGTTTTTTCTTTAATATCGTAACATTTTATCTCAAAATACAAGAACTTTTCGTGGTTCTTGTCAATTTTTGTTGGTTTTCATCTAATGAACTTATTTCAGTCAGCCATATCTTTCTTCTTCAAAGCAAAAAGATTTTATCTTCAAATACAAGAACTTTTCGTGGTTTTGTTGGTTTTCAGCAAATGAACATAATTCAGCGAGCTGGAAGTTTTTTCTTTAATAGCTAAAGATTTTATCTTAAAATACAAGAACTTTTCGTGGTTCTTGTCAATTTTTGTTGGTTTTCATCTAATGAACTTATTTCAGTCAGCTAGATCTTTCTTCTTCAAAGCTAAAAGTTTTTCTCTTCAAATACAAGAACTTTTCGTGGTTTTGTTGGTTTTCAGTAAATGAACATATTTCAGCGAGCTGGGAGCTTTTTCTTTAATAGCGTAAGATTTTATCTTAAAATACAAGAACTTTTCGTGGTTCTTGTCATTTTTTGTTGGTTTTCATCTGATGAACTTATTTCAGTCAGCTAGATCTTTCTTCTTCAAAGTAAAAAGATTTTATCTTCAAATACAAGAACTTTTCACGGTTTTGTTGGTTTTCAGCAAATTAACATATTTCAGCGAGCTGGGAGTTTTTTCTTTAATAGCGTAAGATTTTATCTTAAAATACAAGAACTTTTCGTGGTTCTTGTCAATTTTTGTTGGTTTTCATCGAATGAACTTATTTCAGTCAGCTAGATCTTTCTTCTTCAAAGCAAAAAGATTTTATCTTCAAATACAAGAACTTTTCGTGGTTTTGTTGGTTTTCAGCAAATGAACATATTTCAGCGAGCTGGGAGTTTTTTCTTTAATAGCGTAAGATTTTATCTTAAAATACAAGAACTTTTCGTGGTTCTTTTCAATTTTTGTTGGTTTTCATCGAATGAACTTATTTCAGTCAGCCAGATCTTTCTTCTTCAAAGCAAAAAGATTTTATCTTCGAAATACAAGAACTTTTCGTGGTTTTGTTGGTTTTCAGCAAATGAACATATTTCAGCGAGCTGGGAGTTTTTTCTTTCATCGCGTAAGATTTTATCTTAAAATACAAGAACTTTTCGTGGTTCTTATCAATTTTTGTTGGTTTTCAGCTGATGAACTTAATTCAGTCAGCTAGATCTTTCTTCTTCAAAGCAAAAAGATTTTATCTTCAAATACAAGAACTTTTCGTGGTTTTGTTGGTTTTCAGCAAATGTACATATTTCAGCGAGCTGGAAGTTTTTTCTTTAGTAGCGTAAGATTTCATCTTAAAATACAAGAACTTTTCGTGGTTCTTGTCAATTTTTGTTGGTTTTCATCTTATGAACTTATTTCAGTCAGCTCGATCTTTCTTCTTCAAAGCAAAAAGATTTTATCTTCAAATACAAGAACTTTTCGTGGTTTTGTTGGTTTACAGCAAATGTGCATATTTCAGCGAGCTGGGAGTTTTTTCTTTAATAGCATAAGATTTTATCTTAAAATACAAGAACTTTTCGTGGTTCTTGTCAATTTTTGTTGATTTTCATCGAATTAACTTCTTTCAGTCAGCCATATCTTTCTTCTTCAAAGCAAAAAGATTTTATCTTCAAATACAAGAACTTTTCGTGGTTTTGTTGGTTTTCAGCAAATGAACATATTTCAGCGAGCTCGAAGTTTTTTCTTTAATATCGTAACATTTTATCTCAAAATACAAGAACTTTTCGTGGTTCTTGTCAATTTTTGTTGGTTTTCATCTAATGAACTTATTTCAGTCAGCCATATCTTTCTTCTTCAAAGCTAAAAGATTTTATCTTCAAATACAAGAACTTTTCGTGGTTTTGTTGGTTTTCAGCAAATGAACATAATTCAGCGAGCTGGAAGTTTTTTCTTTAATAGCGTAAGATTTTATCTTAAAATACAAGAACTTTTCGTGGTTCTTGTCAATTTTTGTTGGTTTTCATCTGATGAACTTATTTCAGTCAGCTGGATCTTTCTTCTTTAAAGCAAAAAGATTTTATCTTCAAATATAAGAACTTTTCGTGGTTTTGTTGGTTTTCAGCAAATTAACATATTTCAGCGAGCTGGGAGTTTTTTCTTTAATAGCATAAGATTTTATCTTAAAATACAAGAACTTTTCGTGGTTCTTGTCAATTTTTGTTGGTTTTCATCTAATGAACTTATTTCAGTCAGCTAGATCTTTCTTCTTCAAAGCAAAAAGATTTTATCTTCATAAACAAGAACTTTTCGTGGTTTTGTTGGTTTTCAGCAAATGAACATATTTCAGCGAGCTGGGAGTTTTTTCTTTCATCGCGTAAGATTTTATCTTAAAATACAAGAACTTTTCGTGGTTCTTATCAATTTTTGTTGGTTTTCAGCTGATGAACTTAATTCAGTCAGCTCGATCTTTCTTCTTCAAAGCAAAAAGATTTTATCTTCAAATATAAGAACTTATCGTGGTTTTGTTGGTTTTCAGCAAATTAACATATTTCAGCGAGCTGGGAGTTTTTTCTTTAATAGCATAAGATTTTATCTTAAAATACAAGAACTTTTCGTGGTTCTTGTCAATTTTTGTTGGTTTTCATCTTATGAACTTATTTCAGTCAGCTCGATCTTTCTTCTTCAAAGCAAAAATATTTTATCTTCAAATACAAGAACTTTTCGTGGTTTTGTTGGTTTACAGCAAATGTGCATATTTCAGCGAGCTGGGAGTTTTTTCTTTAATAGCATAAGATTTTATCTTAAAATACAAAACTTTTCGTGGTTCTTGTCAATTTTTGTTGGCTTTCATCTGATGAACTTATTTCAGTCAGCGAGATCTTTCTTCTTTCATGCAAAAAGATTTTATCTTCAAATACAAGAACTTTTCGTGGTTTTCTTTGTTTGCGGCAAATGAACATATTTCAGCGAGCTGGGAGTTTTTTCTTTAATAGCTCAAGATTTTATCTTAAAATACAAGAACTTTTCGTGGTTCTTGTCAATTTTTGTTGGTTTTCATCTAATGAACTCATTTCAGTCAGCTGGATCTTTCTTCTTTAATGCAAAAAGATTTCATCTTCAAATACAAGAACTTTTCGTGGTTTTCTTTGTTTGCAGCAAATGAACATATTTCAGCGAGCTGGAAGTTTTTTCTTTCATAGCTCAAGATTTTATCTTAAAATACAAGAGTTTTTCGTGGTTCTTGTCAATTATTGTTGGTTTTCATCTAATGATCTTATTTCAGTCAGCTAGATCTTTCTTCTTTAATGCAAAAAGATTTCATCTTCAAATACAAGAACTTTTCGTGGTTTTCTTTGTTTGCAGCAAATGAACATATTTCAGCGAGCTGGAAGTTTTTTCTTTAATCGCTCAAGATTTTATCTTAAAATACAAGAACTTTTCGTGGTTCTTGTCAATTTTTGTTGGTTTTCATCCAATGAACTTATTTCAGTCAGCTAGATCTTTCTTCTTTCATGCAAAAAGATTTTATCTTCAAATACAAGAACTTTTCGTGGTTTTCTTGCTTTTCAGCAAATGAACATATTTCAGCGAGCTGGAAGTTTTTTCTTTAATAGCTCAAGATTTTATCTTAAAATACAAGAACTTTTCGTGGGTCTTATCAATTTTTGTTGGTTTTCATCCAATGAACTGATTTCAGTCATCGACATCTTTCTTCTTCAAAGCAAAAAGATTTTATCTTCAAATACAAGAACTTTTCGTGGTTTTGTTGGTTTTCAGTAAATGAACATATTTCAGCGAGCTGAAAGTTTTTTCTTTAATAGCGTAAGATTTTATCTTAAAATACAAGAACTTTTCGTGGTTCTTGTCAATTTTTGTTGGCTTTCATCTAATCAACTTATTTCAGTCAGCTAGATCTTTCTTCTTCAAAGCAAAAAGATTTTATCTTCAAATACAAGAACTTTTCGTGGTTTTCTTGCTTTTCAGCAAATGAACATATTTCAGCGAGCTCGAAGTTTTTTCTTTAATATCGTAACATTTTATCTCAAAATACAAGAACTTTTCGTGGTTCTTGTCAATTTTTGTTGGTTTTCATCTAATGAACTTATTTCAGTCAGCCATATCTTTCTTCTTCAAAGCAAAAAGATTTTATCTTCAAATACAAGAACTTTTCGTGGTTTTGTTGGTTTTCAGCAAATGAACATAATTCAGCGAGCTGGAAGTTTTTTCTTTAATAGCTAAAGATTTTATCTTAAAATACAAGAACTTTTCGTGGTTCTTGTCAATTTTTGTTGGTTTTCATCTAATGAACTTATTTCAGTCAGCTAGATCTTTCTTCTTCAAAGCTAAAAGTTTTTCTCTTCAAATACAAGAACTTTTCGTGGTTTTGTTGGTTTTCAGTAAATAAACATATTTCAGCGAGCTGGGAGCTTTTTCTTTAATAGCGTAAGATTTTATCTTAAAATACAAGAACTTTTCGTGGTTCTTGTCATTTTTTGTTGGTTTTCATCTGATGAACTTATTTCAGTCAGCTAGATCTTTCTTCTTCAAAGTAAAAAGATTTTATCTTCAAATACAAGAACTTTTCACGGTTTTGTTGGTTTTCAGCAAATTAACATATTTCAGCGAGCTGGGAGTTTTTTCTTTAATAGCGTAAGATTTTATCTTAAAATACAAGAACTTTTCGTGGTTCTTGTCAATTTTTGTTGGTTTTCATCGAATGAACTTATTTCAGTCAGCTAGATCTTTCTTCTTCAAAGCAAAAAGATTTTATCTTCAAATACAAGAACTTTTCGTGGTTTTGTTGGTTTTCAGCAAATGAACATATTTCAGCGAGCTGGGAGTTTTTTCTTTAATAGCGTAAGATTTTATCTTAAAATACAAGAACTTTTCGTGGTTCTTTTCAATTTTTGTTGGTTTTCATCGAATGAACTTATTTCAGTCAGCCAGATCTTTCTTCTTCAAAGCAAAAAGATTTTATCTTCGAAATACAAGAACTTTTCGTGATTTTGTTGGTTTTCAGCAAATGAACATATTTCAGCGAGCTGGGAGTTTTTTCTTTCATCGCGTAAGATTTTATCTTAAAATACAAGAACTTTTCGTGGTTCTTATCAATTTTTGTTGGTTTTCAGCTGATGAACTTAATTCAGTCAGCTAGATCTTTCTTCTTCAAAGCAAAAAGATTTTATCTTCAAATACAAGAACTTTTCGTGGTTTTGTTGGTTTTCAGCAAATGTACATATTTCAGCGAGCTGGAAGTTTTTTCTTTAGTAGCGTAAGATTTCATCTTAAAATACAAGAACTTTTCGTGGTTCTTGTCAATTTTTGTTGGTTTTCATCTTATGAACTTATTTCAGTCAGCTCGATCTTTCTTCTTCAAAGCAAAAAGATTTTATCTTCAAATACAAGAACTTTTCGTGGTTTTGTTGGTTTACAGCAAATGTGCATATTTCAGCGAGCTGGGAGTTTTTTCTTTAATAGCATAAGATTTTATCTTAAAATACAAGAACTTTTCGTGGTTCTTGTCAATTTTTGTTGATTTTCATCGAATTAACTTCTTTCAGTCAGCCATATCTTTCTTCTTCAAAGCAAAAAGATTTTATCTTCAAATACAAGAACTTTTCGTGGTTTTGTTGGTTTTCAGCAAATGAACATATTTCAGCGAGCTCGAAGTTTTTTCTTTAATATCGTAACATTTTATCTCAAAATACAAGAACTTTTCGTGGTTCTTGTCAATTTTTGTTGGTTTTCATCTAATGAACTTATTTCAGTCAGCCATATCTTTCTTCTTCAAAGCTAAAAGATTTTATCTTCAAATACAAGAACTTTTCGTGGTTTTGTTGGTTTTCAGCAAATGAACATAATTCAGCGAGCTGGAAGTTTTTTCTTTAATAGCGTAAGATTTTATCTTAAAATACAAGAACTTTTCGTGGTTCTTGTCAATTTTTGTTGGTTTTCATCTGATGAACTTATTTCAGTCAGCTGGATCTTTCTTCTTTAAAGCAAAAAGATTTTATCTTCAAATATAAGAACTTTTCGTGGTTTTGTTGGTTTTCAGCAAATTAACATATTTCAGCGAGCTGGGAGTTTTTTCTTTAATAGCATAAGATTTTATCTTAAAATACAAGAACTTTTCGTGGTTCTTGTCAATTTTTGTTGGTTTTCATCTAATGAACTTATTTCAGTCAGCTAGATCTTTCTTCTTCAAAGCAAAAAGATTTTATCTTCATAAACAAGAACTTTTCGTGGTTTTGTTGGTTTTCAGCAAATGAACATATTTCAGCGAGCTGGGAGTTTTTTCTTTCATCGCGTAAGATTTTATCTTAAAATACAAGAACTTTTCGTGGTTCTTATCAATTTTTGTTGGTTTTCAGCTGATGAACTTAATTCAGTCAGCTCGATCTTTCTTCTTCAAAGCAAAAAGATTTTATCTTCAAATATAAGAACTTATCGTGGTTTTGTTGGTTTTCAGCAAATTAACATATTTCAGCGAGCTGGGAGTTTTTTCTTTAATAGCATAAGATTTTATCTTAAAATACAAGAACTTTTCGTGGTTCTTGTCAATTTTTGTTGGTTTTCATCTTATGAACTTATTTCAGTCAGCTCGATCTTTCTTCTTCAAAGCAAAAAGATTTTATCTTCAAATACAAGAACTTTTCGTGGTTTTGTTGGTTTACAGCAAATGTGCATATTTCAGCGAGCTGGGAGTTTTTTCTTTAATAGCATAAGATTTTATCTTAAAATACAAAACTTTTCGTGGTTCTTGTCAATTTTTGTTGATTTTCATCGAATGAACTTATTTCAGTCAGCCATATCTTTCTTCTTCAAAGCAAAAAGATTTTATCTTCAAATACAAGAACTTTTCGTGGTTTTGTTGGTTTTCAGCAAATGAACATATTTCAGCGAGCTCGAAGTTTTTTCTTTAATATCGTAACATTTTATCTCAAAATACAAGAACTTTTCGTGGTTCTTGTCAATTTTTGTTGGTTTTCATCTAATGAACTTATTTCAGTCAGCCATATCTTTCTTCTTCAAAGCAAAAAGATTTTATCTTCAAATACAAGAACTTTTCGTGGTTTTGTTGGTTTTCAGCAAATGAACATAATTCAGCGAGCTGGAAGTTTTTTCTTTAATAGCGTAAGATTTTATCTTAAAATACAAGAACTTTTCGTGGTTCTTGTCAATTTTTGTTGGTTTTCATCTGATGAACTTATTTCAGTCAGCTGGATCTTTCTTCTTTAAAGCAAAAAGAATTTATCTTCAAATATAAGAACTTTTCGTGGTTTTGTTGGTTTTCAGCAAATTAACATATTTCAGCGAGCTGGGAGTTTTTTCTTTAAAAGCATAAGATTTTATCTTAAAATACAAGAACTTTTCGTGGTTCTTGTCAATTTTTGTTGGTTTTCATCTAATGAACTTATTTCAGTCAGCTAGATCTTTCTTCTTCAAAGCAAAAAGATTTTATCTTCATAAACAAGAACTTTTCGTGGTTTTGTTGGTTTTCAGCAAATGAACACATTTCAGCGAGCTGGAGGTTTTTTCTTTAATAGCTCAAGATTTTATCTTAAAATACAAGAACTTTTCGTGGTTCTTGTCAATTTTTGTTGGTTTTCATCTAATGAACTTATTTCAGTCAGCTAGATCTTTCTTCTTCAAAGCTAAAAGTTTTTCTCTTCAAATACAAGAACTTTTCGTGGTTTTGTTGGTTTTCAGCAAATGAACATATTTCAGCGATCTGGGAGCTTTTTCTTTAATAGCGTAAGATTTTATCTTAAAATACAACAACTTTTCGTGGTTCTTGTCATTTTTTGTTGGTTTTCATCTGATGAACTTATTTCAGTCAGCTAGATCTTTCTTCTTCAAAGTAAAAAGATTTTATCTTCAAATACAAGAACTTTTCGTGGTTTTGTTGGTTTTCAGCAAATTAACATATTTCAGCGAGCTGGGAGTTTTTTCTTTAATAGCGTAAGATTTTATCTTAAAATACAAGAACTTTTCGTGGTTCTTGTCAATTTTTGTTGGTTTTCATCGAATGAACTTATTTCAGTCAGCTAGATCTTTCTTCTTCAAAGCAAAAAGATTTTATCTTCAAATACAAGAACTTTTCGTGGTTTTGTTGGTTTTCAGCAAATGAACATATTTCAGCGAGCTGGGAGTTTTTTCTTTAATAGCGTAAGATTTTATCTTAAAATACAAGAACTTTTCGTGGTTCTTGTCAATTTTTGTTGGTTTTCATCTAATGAACTTATTTCAGTCAGCCATATCTTTCTTCTTCAAAGCAAAAAGATTTTATCTTCAAATACAAGAACTTTTCGTGATTTTGTTGGTTTTCAGCAAATGAACATAATTCAGCGAGCTGGAAGTTTTTTCTTTAATAGCGTAAGATTTTATCTTAAAATACAAGAACTTTTCGTGGTTCTTGTCAATTTTTGTTGGTTTTCATCTGATGAACTTATTTCAGTCAGCTGGATCTTTCTTCTTTAAAGCAAAAAGAATTTATCTTCAAATATAAGAACTTTTCGTGGTTTTGTTGGTTTTCAGCAAATTAACATATTTCAGCGAGCTGGGAGTTTTTTCTTTAAAAGCATAAGATTTTATCTTAAAATACAAGAACTTTTCGTGGTTCTTGTCAATTTTTGTTGGTTTTCATCTAATGAACTTATTTCAGTCAGCTAGATCTTTCTTCTTCAAAGCAAAAAGATTTTATCTTCATAAACAAGAACTTTTCGTGGTTTTGTTGGTTTTCAGCAAATGAACACATTTCAGCGAGCTGGAGGTTTTTTCTTTAATAGCTCAAGATTTTATCTTAAAATACAAGAACTTTTCGTGGTTCTTGTCAATTTTTGTTGGTTTTCATCTAATGAACTTATTTCAGTCAGCTAGATCTTTCTTCTTCAAAGCTAAAAGTTTTTCTCTTCAAATACAAGAACTTTTCGTGGTTTTGTTGGTTTTCAGCAAATGAACATATTTCAGCGATCTGGGAGCTTTTTCTTTAATAGCGTAAGATTTTATCTTAAAATACAACAACTTTTCGTGGTTCTTGTCATTTTTTGTTGGTTTTCATCTGATGAACTTATTTCAGTCAGCTAGATCTTTCTTCTTCAAAGTAAAAAGATTTTATCTTCAAATACAAGAACTTTTCGTGGTTTTGTTGGTTTTCAGCAAATTAACATATTTCAGCGAGCTGGGAGTTTTTTCTTTAATAGCGTAAGATTTTATCTTAAAATACAAGAACTTTTCGTGGTTCTTGTCAATTTTTGTTGGTTTTCATCGAATGAACTTATTTCAGTCAGCTAGATCTTTCTTCTTCAAAGCAAAAAGATGTTATCTTCAAATACAAGAACTTTTCGTGGTTTTGTTGGTTTTCAGCAAATGAACATATTTCAGCGAGCTGGGAGTTTTTTCTTTAATAGCGTAAGATTTTATCTTAAAATACAAGAACTTTTCGTGGTTCTTGTCAATTTTTGTTGGTTTTCATCGAATGAACTTATTTCAGTCAGCTAGATCTTTCTTCTTCAAAGCAAAAATATTTTATCTTCGAAATACAAGAATTTTTCGTGGTTTTGTTGGTTTTCAGCAAATGAACATATTTCAGAGAGCTGGGAGTTTTTTCTTTCATCGCGTAAGATTTTATCTTAAAATACAAGAACTTTTCGTGGTTCTTGTCAATTTTTGTTGGTTTTCATCGAATGAACTTATTTCAGTCAGCTAGATCTTTCTTCTTCAAAGCAAAAAGATTTTATCTTCGAAATACAAGAACTTTTCGTGGTTTTGTTGGTTTTCAGCAAATGAACATATTTCAGCGAGCTCGAAGTTTTTTCTTTAATAGCGTAAGATTTTATCTCAAAATACAAGAACTTTTCGTGGTTCTTATCAATTTTTGTTGGTTTTCATCTGATGAACTTAATTCAGTCAGCTAGATCTTTCTTCTTCAAAGCAAAAAGATTTTATCTTCAAATACAATAACTTTTCGTGGTTTTGTTGGTTTTCAGCAAATGTACATATTTCAGCGAGCTGGAAGTTTTTTCTTTAATAGCGTAAGATTTCATCTTAAAATACAAGAACTTTTCGTGGTTCTTGTCAATTTTTGTTGGTTTTCATCTGATGAATTTGTTTCAGTCAGCCAGATCTTTCTTCTTCAAAGCAAAAAGATTTTATCTTCAAATACAAGAACATTTCGTGGTTTTGTTGGTTTACAGCAAATGTGCATATTTCAGCGAGCTGGGAGTTTTTTCTTTGATAGCGTAAGATTTTATCTTAAAATACAAGAACTTTTCGTGGTTCTTGTCAATTTTTGTTGGTTTTCATCTAATGAACTTATTTCAGTCAGCTGGATCTTCTTCAAAGCAAAAAGATTTTATCTTCAAATACAAGAACTTTTCGTGGTTTTGTTGGTTTTCAGCAAATGAACATATTTCAGCGAGCTGGGAGTTTTTTCTTTAATAGCGTAAGATTTTATCTTAAAATACAAGAACTTTTCGTGGTTCTTGTCAATTTTTGTTGTCTTTCATCCAATGAACTTATTTCAGTCAGCCAGATCTTTCTTCTTCAAAGTAAAAAGATTTTATCTTCAAATACAAGAACTTTTCGTGGTTTTGTTGGTTTTCAGCAAATGAACATAATTCAGCGAGCTGGAAGTTTTTTCTTTAATAGCGTAAGATTTTATCTTAAAATACAAGAACTTTTCGTGGTTCTTGTCAATTTTTGTTGGTTTTCATCTGATGAACTTATTTCAGTCAGCTGGATCTTTCTTCTTTAAAGCAAAAAGAATTTATCTTCAAATATAAGAACTTTTCGTGGTTTTGTTGGTTTTCAGCAAATTAACATATTTCAGCGAGCTGGGAGTTTTTTCTTTAATAGCATAAGATTTTATCTTAAAATACAAGAACTTTTCGTGGTTCTTGTCAATTTTTGTTGGTTTTCATCTAATGAACTTATTTCAGTCAGCTAGATCTTTCTTCTTCAAAGCAAAAAGATTTTATCTTCATAAACAAGAACTTTTCGTGGTTTTGTTGGTTTTCAGCAAATGAACACATTTCAGCGAGCTGGAGGTTTTTTCTTTAATAGCTCAAGATTTTATCTTAAAATACAAGAACTTTTCGTGGTTCTTGTCAATTTTTGTTGGTTTTCATCTAATGAACTTATTTCAGTCAGCTAGATCTTTCTTCTTCAAAGCTAAAAGTTTTTCTCTTCAAATACAAGAACTTTTCGTGGTTTTGTTGGTTTTCAGCAAATGAACATATTTCAGCGAGCTGGGAGCTTTTTCTTTAATAGCGTAAGATTTTATCTTAAAGTACAACAACTTTTCGTGGTTCTTGTCATTTTTTGTTGGTTTTCATCTGATGAACTTATTTCAGTCAGCTAGATCTTTCTTCTTCAAAGTAAAAAGATTTTATCTTCAAATACAAGAACTTTTCGTGGTTTTGTTGGTTTTCAGCAAATTAACATATTTCAGCGAGCTGGGAGTTTTTTCTTTAATAGCGTAAGATTTTATCTTAAAATACAAGAACTTTTCGTGGTTCTTGTCAATTTTTGTTGGTTTTCATCGAATGAACTTATTTCAGTCAGCCATATCTTTCTTCTTCAAAGCAAAAAGATTTTATCTTCAAATACAAGAACTTTTCGTGGTTTTGTTGGTTTTCAGCAAATGAACATATTTCAGCGAGCTGGGAGTTTTTTCTTTAATAGCGTAAGATTTTATCTTAAAATACAAGAACTTTTCGTGGTTCTTGTCAATTTTTGTTGGTTTTCATCGAATGAACTTATTTCAGTCAGCTAGATCTTTCTTCTTCAAAGCAAAAATATTTTATCTTCGAAATACAAGAATTTTTCGTGGTTTTGTTGGTTTTCAGCAAATGAACATATTTCAGAGAGCTGGGAGTTTTTTCTTTCATCGCGTAAGATTTTATCTTAAAATACAAGAACTTTTCGTGGTTCTTGTCAATTTTTGTTGGTTTTCATCGAATGAACTTATTTCAGTCAGCTAGATCTTTCTTCTTCAAAGCAAAAAGATTTTATCTTCGAAATACAAGAACTTTTCGTGGTTTTGTTGGTTTTCAGCAAATGAACATATTTCAGCGAGCTCGAAGTTTTTTCTTTAATAGCGTAAGATTTTATCTCAAAATACAAGAACTTTTCGTGGTTCTTATCAATTTTTGTTGGTTTTCATCTGATGAACTTAATTCAGTCAGCTAGATCTTTCTTCTTCAAAGCAAAAAGATTTTATCTTCAAATACAATAACTTTTCGTGGTTTTGTTGGTTTTCAGCAAATGTACATATTTCAGCGAGCTGGAAGTTTTTTCTTTAATAGCGTAAGATTTCATCTTAAAATACAAGAACTTTTCGTGGTTCTTGTCAATTTTTGTTGGTTTTCATCTGATGAATTTGTTTCAGTCAGCCAGATCTTTCTTCTTCAAAGCAAAAAGATTTTATCTTCAAATACAAGAACATTTCGTGGTTTTGTTGGTTTACAGCAAATGTGCATATTTCAGCGAGCTGGGAGTTTTTTCTTTGATAGCGTAAGATTTTATCTTAAAATACAAGAACTTTTCGTGGTTCTTGTCAATTTTTGTTGGTTTTCATCTAATGAACTTATTTCAGTCAGCTGGATCTTCTTCAAAGCAAAAAGATTTTATCTTCAAATACAAGAACTTTTCGTGGTTTTGTTGGTTTTCAGCAAATGAACATATTACAGCGAGCTGGGAGTTTTTTCTTTAATAGCGTAAGATTTTATCTTAAAATACAAGAACTTTTTGTGGTTCTTGTCAATTTTTGTTGTCTTTCATCCAATGAACTTATTTCAGTCAGCCAGATCTTTCTTCTTCAAAGTAAAAAGATTTTATCTTCAAATACAAGAACTTTTCGTGGTTTTGTTGCTTTTCAGCAAATGAACATATTTCAGCGAGCTGGAAGTTTTTTCTTTGATAGCGTAAGATTTCATCTTAAAATACAAGAACTTTTCGTGGTTCTTGTCAATTTTTGTTGGGTTTCATCCAATGAACTTATTTCAGTCAGCGAGATCTTTCTTCTTCAAAGCAAAAAGATTTTATCTTCAAATACAAGAACTTTTCGTGGTTTTGTTGGTTTTCAGCAAATGAACATATTTCAGCGAGCTGCAGGTTTTTTCTTTAATAGCGTAAGATTTTATCTTCAAATACAAGAACTTTTCGTGGTTTTGTTGGTTTTCACCATTGAACATATTTCAGCGAGCGAGAAGTTTTTTCTTTAATCGCGTAAGATTTTATCTTAAAATACAAGAACTTTTCGTGGTTCTTGTCAATTTTTGTTCGTTTTCATCCAATGAACTTATTTCAGTCAGCCATATCTTTCTTCTTCAAAGCAAAAAGATTTTATCTTGAAATACAAGAACTTTTCGTGGTTTTGTTGGTTTTCAGCAAATGAACATATTTCAGCGAGCTGGAAGTTTTTTCTTTAATAGCGTAAGATTTTATCTTAAAATACAAGAACGTTTCGTGGTTCTTGTCCATTGTTGTTGTCTTTCATCCAATGAACTTATTTCAGTCAGCTAGATCTTTCTTCTTCAAAGTAAAAAGATTTTATCTTCAAATACAAGAACTTTTCGTGTTTTTTTGGTTTTCAGCAAATGAACATATTTCAGCGAGCTGGAAGTTTTTTCTTTGATAGCGTAAGATTTCGTCTTAAAATACAAGAACTTTTCGTGGTTCTTGTCAATTTTTGTTGGTTTTCATCTAATGAACTTATTTCAGTCAGCGAGATCTTTCTTCTTCAAAGCAAAAAGATTTTATCTTCAAATACAAGAACTTTTCGTGGTTTTGTTGGTTTTCAGCAAATTAACATATTTCAGCAAGCTGGAAGTTTTTTCTTTAATAGCGTAAGATTTTATCTTAAAATACAAGAACTTTTCGTGGTTCTTGTCAATTTTTGTTGGTTTTCATCGAATGAACTTATTTCAGTCAGCCATATCTTTCTTCTTCAAAGCAAAAAGATTTTATCTTCAAATACAAGAACTTTTCGTGGTTTTGTTGGTTTTCAGCAAATGAACATATTTCAGCGAGCTCGAAGTTTTTTCTTTAATTTCGTAACATTTTATCTCAAAATACAAGAACTTTTCATGGTTCTTGTCAATTTTTGTTGGTTTTCATCCAATGAACTTATTTCAGTCAGCTCGATCTTTCTTCTTCAAAGCAAAAAGATTTTATCTTCAAATACAAGAACTTTTCGTGGTTTTGTTGGTTTTCAGCAAATTAACATATTTCAGCGAGCTGGGAGTTTTTTCTTTAATAGCATAACATTTTATCTTAAAATACAAGAACTTTTCGTGGTTCTTGTCAATTTTTGTTGGTTTTCATCTAATGAACTTACTTCAGTCAGCTAGATCTTTCTTCTTCAAAGCAAAAAGATTTTATCTTCAAATACAAGAACTTTTCGTGGTTTTGTTGGTTTTCAGCAAATGAAAATATTTCAGCGAGCTGGAAGTTTTTTCTTTAATAGCGTAATATTTTATCTTAAAATACAAGAACGTTTCGTGGTTCTTGTCAATTGTTGTTGTCTTTCATCCAATGAACTTATTTCAGTCAGCTAGATCTTTCTTCTTCAAAGTAAAAAGATTTTATCTTCAAATACAAGAACTTTTCGTGGTTTTTTTGGTTTTCAGCAAATGAACATATTTCAGCGAGCTGGAAGTTTTTTCTTTGATAGCGTAAGATTTCGTCTTAAAATACAAGAACTTTTCGTGGTTCTTGTCAATTTTTGTTGGTTTTCATCTAATGAACTTATTTCAGTCAGCGAGATCTTTCTTCTTCAAAGCAAAAAGATTTTATCTTCAAATACAAGAACTTTTCGTGGTTTTGTTGGTTTTCAGCAAATTAACATATTTCAGCGAGCTGGAAGTTTTTTCTTTAATAGCGTAAGATTTTATCTTAAAATACAAGAACTTTTCGTGGTTCTTGTCAATTTTTGTTGGTTTTCATCTAATGAACTTATTTCAGTCAGCTAGATCTTTCTTCTTCAAAGCAAAAAGATTTTATCTTCATACACAAGAACTTTTCGTGGTTTTGTTGGTTTTCAGCAAATGAACATATTTCAGCGAGCTGGGAGTTTTTTCTTTAATAGCGTTAGATTTTATCTTAAAATACAAGAACTTTTCGTGGTTCTTGTCAATTTTTGTTGTCTTTCATCCAATGAACTTATTTCAGTCAGCCAGATCTTTCTTCTTCAAAGTAAAAAGATTTTATCTTCAAATACAAGAACTTTTCGTGGTTTTGTTGCTTTTCAGCAAATGAACATATTTCAGCGAGCTGGAAGTTTTTTCTTTGATAGCGTAAGATTTCATCTTAAAATACAAGAACTTTTCGTGGTTCTTGTCAATTTTTGTTGGGTTTCATCCAATGAACTTATTTCAGTCAGCGAGATCTTTCTTCTTCAAAGCAAAAAGATTTTATCTTCAAATACAAGAACTTTTCGTGGTTTTGTTGGTTTTCAGCAAATGAACATATTTCAGCGAGCTGCAGGTTTTTTCTTTAATAGCGTAAGATTTTATCTTCAAATACAAGAACTTTTCGTGGTTTTGTTGGTTTTCACCATTGAACATATTTCAGCGAGCGAGAAGTTTTTTCTTTAATCGCGTAAGATTTTATCTTAAAATACAAGAACTTTTCGTGGTTCTTGTCAATTTTTGTTCGTTTTCATCCAATGAACTTATTTCAGTCAGCCATATCTTTCTTCTTCAAAGCAAAAAGATTTTATCTTGAAATACAAGAACTTTTCGTGGTTTTGTTGGTTTTCAGCAAATGAACATATTTCAGCGAGCTGGAAGTTTTTTCTTTAATAGCGTAAGATTTTATCTTAAAATACAAGAACGTTTCGTGGTTCTTGTCCATTGTTGTTGTCTTTCATCCAATGAACTTATTTCAGTCAGCTAGATCTTTCTTCTTCAAAGTAAAAAGATTTTATCTTCAAATACAAGAACTTTTCGTGTTTTTTTGGTTTTCAGCAAATGAACATATTTCAGCGAGCTGGAAGTTTTTTCTTTGATAGCGTAAGATTTCGTCTTAAAATACAAGAACTTTTCGTGGTTCTTGTCAATTTTTGTTGGTTTTCATCTAATGAACTTATTTCAGTCAGCGAGATCTTTCTTCTTCAAAGCAAAAAGATTTTATCTTCAAATACAAGAACCTTTCGTGGTTTTGTTGGTTTTCAGCAAATTAACATATTTCAGCAAGCTGGAAGTTTTTTCTTTAATAGCGTAAGATTTTATCTTAAAATACAAGAACTTTTCGTGGTTCTTGTCAATTTTTGTTGGTTTTCATCGAATGAACTTATTTCAGTCAGCCATATCTTTCTTCTTCAAAGCAAAAAGATTTTATCTTCAAATACAAGAACTTTTCGTGGTTTTGTTGGTTTTCAGCAAATGAACATATTTCAGCGAGCTCGAAGTTTTTTCTTTAATTTCGTAACATTTTATCTCAAAATACAAGAACTTTTCATGGTTCTTGTCAATTTTTGTTGGTTTTCATCCAATGAACTTATTTCAGTCAGCTCGATCTTTCTTCTTCAAAGCAAAAAGATTTTATCTTCAAATACAAGAACTTTTCGTGGTTTTGTTGGTTTTCAGCAAATTAACATATTTCAGCGAGCTGGGAGTTTTTTCTTTGATAGCGTAAGATTTCGTCTTAAAATACAAGAACTTTTCGTGGTTCTTGTCAATTTTTGTTGGTTTTCATCTAATGAACTTATTTCAGTCAGCGAGATCTTTCTTCTTCAAAGCAAAAAGATTTTATCTTCAAATACAAGAACTTTTCGTGGTTTTGTTGGTTTTCAGCAAATTAACATATTTCAGCGAGCTGGAAGTTTTTTCTTTAATAGCGTAAGATTTTATCTTAAAATACAAGAACTTTTCGTGGTTCTTGTCAATTTTTGTTGGTTTTCATCTAATGAACTTATTTCAGTCAGCTAGATCTTTCTTCTTCAAAGCAAAAAGATTTTATCTTCATACACAAGAACTTTTCGTGGTTTTGTTGGTTTTCAGCAAATGAACACATTTCAGCGAGCTGGAAGTTTTTTCTTTAATAGCTCAAGATTTTATCTTAAAATACAAGAACTTTTCGTGGTTCTTGTCAATTTTTGTTGGTTTTCATCTAATGAACTTATTTCAGTCAGCTCGATCTTTCTTCTTCAAAGCTAAAAGTTTTTCTCTTCAAATACAAGAACTTTTCGTGGTTTTGTTGGTTTTCAGCAAATGAACATATTTCAGCGAGCTGGGAGCTTTTTCTTTAATCGCGTAAGATTTTATCTTAAAATACAAGAACTTTTCGTGGTTCTTGTCAATTTTTGTTGGTTTTCATCGAATGAACTTATTTCAGTCAGCTAGATCTTTCTTCTTCAAAGCAAAAAGATTTTATCTTCGAAATACAAGAACTTTTCGTGGTTTTGTTGGTTTTCAGCAAATGAACATATTTCAGCGAGCTCGAAGTTTTTTCTTTAATAGCGTAAGATTTTATCTCAAAATACAAGAACTTTTCGTGGTTCTTATCAATTTTTGTTGGTTTTCATCTGATGAACTTAATTCAGTCAGCTAGATCTTTCTTCTTCAAAGCAAAAAGATTTTATCTTCAAATACAATAACTTTTCGTGGTTTTGTTGGTTTTCAGCAAATGTACATATTTCAGCGAGCTGGAAGTTTTTTCTTTAATAGCGTAAGATTTCATCTTAAAATACAAGAACTTTTCGTGGTTCTTGTCAATTTTTGTTGGTTTTCATCTGATGAATTTGTTTCAGTCAGCCAGATCTTTCTTCTTCAAAGCAAAAAGATTTTATCTTCAAATACAAGAACATTTCGTGGTTTTGTTGGTTTACAGCAAATGTGCATATTTCAGCGAGCTGGGAGTTTTTTCTTTGATAGCGTAAGATTTTATCTTAAAATACAAGAACTTTTCGTGGTTCTTGTCAATTTTTGTTGGTTTTCATCTAATGAACTTATTTCAGTCAGCTGGATCTTCTTCAAAGCAAAAAGATTTTATCTTCAAATACAAGAACTTTTCGTGGTTTTGTTGGTTTTCAGCAAATGAACATATTTCAGCGAGCTGGGAGTTTTTTCTTTAATAGCGTAAGATTTTATCTTAAAATACAAGAACTTTTCGTGGTTCTTGTCAATTTTTGTTGTCTTTCATCCAATGAACTTATTTCAGTCAGCCAGATCTTTCTTCTTCAAAGTAAAAAGATTTTATCTTCAAATACAAGAACTTTTCGTGGTTTTGTTGGTTTTCAGCAAATGAACATAATTCAGCGAGCTGGAAGTTTTTTCTTTAATAGCGTAAGATTTTATCTTAAAATACAAGAACTTTTCGTGGTTCTTGTCAATTTTTGTTGGTTTTCATCTGATGAACTTATTTCAGTCAGCTGGATCTTTCTTCTTTAAAGCAAAAAGAATTTATCTTCAAATATAAGAACTTTTCGTGGTTTTGTTGGTTTTCAGCAAATTAACATATTTCAGCGAGCTGGGAGTTTTTTCTTTAATAGCATAAGATTTTATCTTAAAATACAAGAACTTTTCGTGGTTCTTGTCAATTTTTGTTGGTTTTCATCTAATGAACTTATTTCAGTCAGCTAGATCTTTCTTCTTCAAAGCAAAAAGATTTTATCTTCATAAACAAGAACTTTTCGTGGTTTTGTTGGTTTTCAGCAAATGAACACATTTCAGCGAGCTGGAGGTTTTTTCTTTAATAGCTCAAGATTTTATCTTAAAATACAAGAACTTTTCGTGGTTCTTGTCAATTTTTGTTGGTTTTCATCTGATGAACTTATTTCAGTCAGCTGGATCTTTCTTCTTTAAAGCAAAAAGAATTTATCTTCAAATATAAGAACTTTTCGTGGTTTTGTTGGTTTTCAGCAAATTAACATATTTCAGCGAGCTGGGAGTTTTTTCTTTAATAGCATAAGATTTTATCTTAAAATACAAGAACTTTTCGTGGTTCTTGTCAATTTTTGTTGGTTTTCATCTAATGAACTTATTTCAGTCAGCTAGATCTTTCTTCTTCAAAGCAAAAAGATTTTATCTTCATAAACAAGAACTTTTCGTGGTTTTGTTGGTTTTCAGCAAATGAACACATTTCAGCGAGCTGGAGGTTTTTTCTTTAATAGCTCAAGATTTTATCTTAAAATACAAGAACTTTTCGTGGTTCTTGTCAATTTTTGTTGGTTTTCATCTAATGAACTTATTTCAGTCAGCTAGATCTTTCTTCTTCAAAGCTAAAAGTTTTTCTCTTCAAATACAAGAACTTTTCGTGGTTTTGTTGGTTTTCAGCAAATGAACATATTTCAGCGAGCTGGGAGCTTTTTCTTTAATAGCGTAAGATTTTATCTTAAAATACAACAACTTTTCGTGGTTCTTGTCATTTTTTGTTGGTTTTCATCTGATGAACTTATTTCAGTCAGCTAGATCTTTCTTCTTCAAAGTAAAAAGATTTTATCTTCAAATACAAGAACTTTTCGTGGTTTTGTTGGTTTTCAGCAAATTAACATATTTCAGCGAGCTGGGAGTTTTTTCTTTAATAGCGTAAGATTTTATCTTAAAATACAAGAACTTTTCGTGGTTCTTGTCAATTTTTGTTGGTTTTCATCGAATGAACTTATTTCAGTCAGCCATATCTTTCTTCTTCAAAGCAAAAAGATTTTATCTTCAAATACAAGAACTTTTCGTGGTTTTGTTGGTTTTCAGCAAATGAACATATTTCAGCGAGCTGGGAGTTTTTTCTTTAATAGCGTAAGATTTTATCTTAAAATACAAGAACTTTTCGTGGTTCTTGTCAATTTTTGTTGGTTTTCATCGAATGAACTTATTTCAGTCAGCTAGATCTTTCTTCTTCAAAGCAAAAATATTTTATCTTCGAAATACAAGAATTTTTCGTGGTTTTGTTGGTTTTCAGCAAATGAACATATTTCAGAGAGCTGGGAGTTTTTTCTTTCATCGCGTAAGATTTTATCTTAAAATACAAGAACTTTTCGTGGTTCTTGTCAATTTTTGTTGGTTTTCATCGAATGAACTTATTTCAGTCAGCTAGATCTTTCTTCTTCAAAGCAAAAAGATTTTATCTTCGAAATACAAGAACTTTTCGTGGTTTTGTTGGTTTTCAGCAAATGAACATATTTCAGCGAGCTCGAAGTTTTTTCTTTAATAGCGTAAGATTTTATCTCAAAATACAAGAACTTTTCGTGGTTCTTATCAATTTTTGTTGGTTTTCATCTGATGAACTTAATTCAGTCAGCTAGATCTTTCTTCTTCAAAGCAAAAAGATTTTATCTTCAAATACAATAACTTTTCGTGGTTTTGTTGGTTTTCAGCAAATGTACATATTTCAGCGAGCTGGAAGTTTTTTCTTTAATAGCGTAAGATTTCATCTTAAAATACAAGAACTTTTCGTGGTTCTTGTCAATTTTTGTTGGTTTTCATCTGATGAATTTGTTTCAGTCAGCCAGATCTTTCTTCTTCAAAGCAAAAAGATTTTATCTTCAAATACAAGAACATTTCGTGGTTTTGTTGGTTTACAGCAAATGTGCATATTTCAGCGAGCTGGGAGTTTTTTCTTTGATAGCGTAAGATTTTATCTTAAAATACAAGAACTTTTCGTGGTTCTTGTCAATTTTTGTTGGTTTTCATCTAATGAACTTATTTCAGTCAGCTGGATCTTCTTCAAAGCAAAAAGATTTTATCTTCAAATACAAGAACTTTTCGTGGTTTTGTTGGTTTTCAGCAAATGAACATATTACAGCGAGCTGGGAGTTTTTTCTTTAATAGCGTAAGATTTTATCTTAAAATACAAGAACTTTTTGTGGTTCTTGTCAATTTTTGTTGTCTTTCATCCAATGAACTTATTTCAGTCAGCCAGATCTTTCTTCTTCAAAGTAAAAAGATTTTATCTTCAAATACAAGAACTTTTCGTGGTTTTGTTGCTTTTCAGCAAATGAACATATTTCAGCGAGCTGGAAGTTTTTTCTTTGATAGCGTAAGATTTCATCTTAAAATACAAGAACTTTTCGTGGTTCTTGTCAATTTTTGTTGGGTTTCATCCAATGAACTTATTTCAGTCAGCGAGATCTTTCTTCTTCAAAGCAAAAAGATTTTATCTTCAAATACAAGAACTTTTCGTGGTTTTGTTGGTTTTCAGCAAATGAACATATTTCAGCGAGCTGCAGGTTTTTTCTTTAATAGCGTAAGATTTTATCTTCAAATACAAGAACTTTTCGTGGTTTTGTTGGTTTTCACCATTGAACATATTTCAGCGAGCGAGAAGTTTTTTCTTTAATCGCGTAAGATTTTATCTTAAAATACAAGAACTTTTCGTGGTTCTTGTCAATTTTTGTTCGTTTTCATCCAATGAACTTATTTCAGTCAGCCATATCTTTCTTCTTCAAAGCAAAAAGATTTTATCTTGAAATACAAGAACTTTTCGTGGTTTTGTTGGTTTTCAGCAAATGAACATATTTCAGCGAGCTGGAAGTTTTTTCTTTAATAGCGTAAGATTTTATCTTAAAATACAAGAACGTTTCGTGGTTCTTGTCCATTGTTGTTGTCTTTCATCCAATGGACTTATTTCAGTCAGCTAGATCTTTCTTCTTCAAAGTAAAAAGATTTTATCTTCAAATACAAGAACTTTTCGTGTTTTTTTGGTTTTCAGCAAATGAACATATTTCAGCGAGCTGGAAGTTTTTTCTTTGATAGCGTAAGATTTCGTCTTAAAATACAAGAACTTTTCGTGGTTCTTGTCAATTTTTGTTGGTTTTCATCTAATGAACTTATTTCAGTCAGCGAGATCTTTCTTCTTCAAAGCAAAAAGATTTTATCTTCAAATACAAGAACTTTTCGTGGTTTTGTTGGTTTTCAGCAAATTAACATATTTCAGCAAGCTGGAAGTTTTTTCTTTAATAGCGTAAGATTTTATCTTAAAATACAAGAACTTTTCGTGGTTCTTGTCAATTTTTGTTGGTTTTCATCGAATGAACTTATTTCAGTCAGCCATATCTTTCTTCTTCAAAGCAAAAAGATTTTATCTTCAAATACAAGAACTTTTCGTGGTTTTGTTGGTTTTCAGCAAATGAACATATTTCAGCGAGCTCGAAGTTTTTTCTTTAATTTCGTAACATTTTATCTCAAAATACAAGAACTTTTCATGGTTCTTGTCAATTTTTGTTGGTTTTCATCCAATGAACTTATTTCAGTCAGCTCGATCTTTCTTCTTCAAAGCAAAAAGATTTTATCTTCAAATACAAGAACTTTTCGTGGTTTTGTTGGTTTTCAGCAAATTAACATATTTCAGCGAGCTGGGAGTTTTTTCTTTAATAGCATAACATTTTATCTTAAAATACAAGAACTTTTCGTGGTTCTTGTCAATTTTTGTTGGTTTTCATCTAATGAACTTACTTCAGTCAGCTAGATCTTTCTTCTTCAAAGCAAAAAGATTTTATCTTCAAATACAAGAACTTTTCGTGGTTTTGTTGGTTTTCAGCAAATGAAAATATTTCAGCGAGCTGGAAGTTTTTTCTTTAATAGCGTAATATTTTATCTTAAAATACAAGAACGTTTCGTGGTTCTTGTCAATTGTTGTTGTCTTTCATCCAATGAACTTATTTCAGTCAGCTAGATCTTTCTTCTTCAAAGTAAAAAGATTTTATCTTCAAATACAAGAACTTTTCGTGGTTTTTTTGGTTTTCAGCAAATGAACATATTTCAGCGAGCTGGAAGTTTTTTCTTTGATAGCGTAAGATTTCGTCTTAAAATACAAGAACTTTTCGTGGTTCTTGTCAATTTTTGTTGGTTTTCATCTAATGAACTTATTTCAGTCAGCGAGATCTTTCTTCTTCAAAGCAAAAAGATTTTATCTTCAAATACAAGAACTTTTCGTGGTTTTGTTGGTTTTCAGCAAATTAACATATTTCAGCGAGCTGGAAGTTTTTTCTTTAATAGCGTAAGATTTTATCTTAAAATACAAGAACTTTTCGTGGTTCTTGTCAATTTTTGTTGGTTTTCATCTAATGAACTTATTTCAGTCAGCTAGATCTTTCTTCTTCAAAGCAAAAAGATTTTATCTTCATACACAAGAACTTTTCGTGGTTTTGTTGGTTTTCAGCAAATGAACATATTTCAGCGAGCTGGGAGTTTTTTCTTTAATAGCGTTAGATTTTATCTTAAAATACAAGAACTTTTCGTGGTTCTTGTCAATTTTTGTTGTCTTTCATCCAATGAACTTATTTCAGTCAGCCAGATCTTTCTTCTTCAAAGTAAAAAGATTTTATCTTCAAATACAAGAACTTTTCGTGGTTTTGTTGCTTTTCAGCAAATGAACATATTTCAGCGAGCTGGAAGTTTTTTCTTTGATAGCGTAAGATTTCATCTTAAAATACAAGAACTTTTCGTGGTTCTTGTCAATTTTTGTTGGGTTTCATCCAATGAACTTATTTCAGTCAGCGAGATCTTTCTTCTTCAAAGCAAAAAGATTTTATCTTCAAATACAAGAACTTTTCGTGGTTTTGTTGGTTTTCAGCAAATGAACATATTTCAGCGAGCTGCAGGTTTTTTCTTTAATAGCGTAAGATTTTATCTTCAAATACAAGAACTTTTCGTGGTTTTGTTGGTTTTCACCATTGAACATATTTCAGCGAGCGAGAAGTTTTTTCTTTAATCGCGTAAGATTTTATCTTAAAATACAAGAACTTTTCGTGGTTCTTGTCAATTTTTGTTCGTTTTCATCCAATGAACTTATTTCAGTCAGCCATATCTTTCTTCTTCAAAGCAAAAAGATTTTATCTTGAAATACAAGAACTTTTCGTGGTTTTGTTGGTTTTCAGCAAATGAACATATTTCAGCGAGCTGGAAGTTTTTTCTTTAATAGCGTAAGATTTTATCTTAAAATACAAGAACGTTTCGTGGTTCTTGTCCATTGTTGTTGTCTTTCATCCAATGAACTTATTTCAGTCAGCTAGATCTTTCTTCTTCAAAGTAAAAAGATTTTATCTTCAAATACAAGAACTTTTCGTGTTTTTTTGGTTTTCAGCAAATGAACATATTTCAGCGAGCTGGAAGTTTTTTCTTTGATAGCGTAAGATTTCGTCTTAAAATACAAGAACTTTTCGTGGTTCTTGTCAATTTTTGTTGGTTTTCATCTAATGAACTTATTTCAGTCAGCGAGATCTTTCTTCTTCAAAGCAAAAAGATTTTATCTTCAAATACAAGAACCTTTCGTGGTTTTGTTGGTTTTCAGCAAATTAACATATTTCAGCAAGCTGGAAGTTTTTTCTTTAATAGCGTAAGATTTTATCTTAAAATACAAGAACTTTTCGTGGTTCTTGTCAATTTTTGTTGGTTTTCATCGAATGAACTTATTTCAGTCAGCCATATCTTTCTTCTTCAAAGCAAAAAGATTTTATCTTCAAATACAAGAACTTTTCGTGGTTTTGTTGGTTTTCAGCAAATGAACATATTTCAGCGAGCTCGAAGTTTTTTCTTTAATTTCGTAACATTTTATCTCAAAATACAAGAACTTTTCATGGTTCTTGTCAATTTTTGTTGGTTTTCATCCAATGAACTTATTTCAGTCAGCTCGATCTTTCTTCTTCAAAGCAAAAAGATTTTATCTTCAAATACAAGAACTTTTCGTGGTTTTGTTGGTTTTCAGCAAATTAACATATTTCAGCGAGCTGGGAGTTTTTTCTTTGATAGCGTAAGATTTCGTCTTAAAATACAAGAACTTTTCGTGGTTCTTGTCAATTTTTGTTGGTTTTCATCTAATGAACTTATTTCAGTCAGCGAGATCTTTCTTCTTCAAAGCAAAAAGATTTTATCTTCAAATACAAGAACTTTTCGTGGTTTTGTTGGTTTTCAGCAAATTAACATATTTCAGCGAGCTGGAAGTTTTTTCTTTAATAGCGTAAGATTTTATCTTAAAATACAAGAACTTTTCGTGGTTCTTGTCAATTTTTGTTGGTTTTCATCTAATGAACTTATTTCAGTCAGCTAGATCTTTCTTCTTCAAAGCAAAAAGATTTTATCTTCATACACAAGAACTTTTCGTGGTTTTGTTGGTTTTCAGCAAATGAACACATTTCAGCGAGCTGGAAGTTTTTTCTTTAATAGCTCAAGATTTTATCTTAAAATACAAGAACTTTTCGTGGTTCTTGTCAATTTTTGTTGGTTTTCATCTAATGAACTTATTTCAGTCAGCTCGATCTTTCTTCTTCAAAGCTAAAAGTTTTTCTCTTCAAATACAAGAACTTTTCGTGGTTTTGTTGGTTTTCAGCAAATGAACATATTTCAGCGAGCTGGGAGCTTTTTCTTTAATCGCGTAAGATTTTATCTTAAAATAGAAGAACTTTTCGTGGTTCTTGTCATTTTTTGTTGGTTTTCATCTGATGAACTTATTTCAGTCAGCTAGATCTTTCTTCTTCAAAGTAAAAAGATTTTATCTTCAAATACAAGAACTTTTCGTGGTTTTGTTGGTTTTCAGCAAATTAACATATTTCAGCGAGCTGGGAGTTTTTTCTTTAATAGCATAAGATTTTATCTTAAAATACAAGAACTTTTCGTTGTTCTTGTCAATTTTTGTTGGTTTTCATCTAATGAACTTATTTCAGTCAGCTGGATCTTTCTACTTCAAAGCAAAAAGATTTTATCTTCAAATACAAGAAATTTTCGTGGTTTTGTTGGTTTTCAGCAAATGAACATATTTCAGCGAGCTGCAAGTTTTTTCTTTAATAGCGTAAGATTTTATCTTCAAATACGAGAACTTTTCGTGGTTTTGTTGGTTTTCACCATTGAACATATTTCAGCGAGCGAGAAGTTTTTTCTTTAATCGCGTAAGATTTTATCTTAAAATACAAGAACTTTTCGTGGTTCTTGTCAATTTTTGTTCGTTTTCATCTAATGAACTTATTTCAGTCAGCCATATCTTTCTTCTTCAAAGCAAAAAGATTTTATCTTCAAATACAAGAACTTTTCGTGGTTTTGTTGGTTTTCAGCAAATGAACATATTTCAGCTAGCTCGAAGTTTTTTCTTTAATAGCATAAGATTTTATCTTAAAATACAAGAACTTTTCGTGGTTCTTGTCAATTTTTGTTGGTTTTCATCGAATGAACTTATTTCAGTCAGCTCGATCTTTCTTCTTCAAAGCAAAAAGATTTTATCTTCAAATACAAGAACTTTTCGTGGTTTTGTTGGTTTTCATCAAATGAACATATTTCAGCAAGCTGGAAGTTTTTTCTTTAATAGCGTAAGATTTTATCTTAAAATACAAGAACTTTTCGTGGTTCTTGTCAATTTTTGTTGATTTTCATCGAATGAACTTATTTCAGTCAGCCATATCTTTCTTCTTCAAAGCAAAAAGATTTTATCTTCAAATACAAGAACTTTTCGTGGTTTTGTTGGTTTTCAGCAAATGAACATATTTCAGCGAGCTCGAAGTTTTTCTTTAATATCGTAACATTTTATCTCAAAATACAAGAACTTTTCGTGGTTCTTGTCAATTTTTGTTGGTTTTCATCTAATGAACTTATTTCAGTCAGTTCGATCTTTCTTCTTCAAAGCAAAAAGATTTTATCTTCAAATACAAGAACTTTTCGTGGTTTTGTTGGTTTTCAGCAAATTAACATATTTCAGCGAGCTGGGAGTTTTTTCTTTAATAGCATAAGATTTTATCTTAAAATACAAGAACTTTTCGTGGTTCTTGTCAATTTTTGTTGGTTTTCATCTAATGAACTTATTTCAGTCAGCTAGATCTTTCTTCTTCAAAGCAAAAAGATTTTATCTTCATACACAAGAACTTTTCGTGGTTTTGTTGGTTTTCAGCAAATGAACACATTTCAGCGAGCTGGAAGTTTTTTCTTTAATAGCTCAAGATTTTATCTTAAAATACAAGAACTTTTCGTGGTTCTTGTCAATTTTTGTTGGTTTTCATCTAATGAACTTATTTCAGTCAGCTAGATCTTTCTTCTTCAAAGCTAAAAGTTTTTCTCTTCAAATACAAGAACTTTTCGTGGTTTTGTTGGTTTTCAGCAAATGAACATATTTCAGCGAGCTGGGAGTTTTTTCTTTAATAGCGTAAGATTTTATCTTAAAATACAACAACTTTTCGTGGTTCTTGTCATTTTTTGTTGGTTTTCATCTGATGAACTTATTTCAGTCAGCTAGATCTTTCTTCTTCAAAGTAAAAAGATTTTATCTTCAAATACAAGAACTTTTCGTGGTTTTGTTGGTTTTCAGCAAATTAACATATTTCAGCGAGCTGGGAGTTTTTTCTTTAATAGCGTAAGATTTTATCTCAAAATACAAGAACTTTTCGTGGTTCTTATCAATTTTTGTTGGTTTTCATCTGATGAACTTAATTCAGTCAGCTAGATCTTTCTTCTTCAAAGCAAAAAGATTTTATCTTCAAATACAAGAACTTTTCGTGGTTTTGTTGGTTTTCAGCAAATGAACATATTTCAGCGAGCTGGAAGTTTTTTCTTTAATAGCGTAAGATTTCATCTTAAAATACAAGAACTTTTCGTGGTTCTTGTCAATTTTTGTTGGTTTTCATCTGATGAATTTATTTCAGTCAGCCAGATCTTTCTTCTTCAAAGCAAAAAGATTTTATCTTCAAACACAAGAACATTTCGTGGTTTTGTTGGTTTACAGCAAATGTCCATATTTCAGCGAGCTGGGAGTTTTTTCTTTGATAGCGTAAGATTTTATCTTAAAATACAAGAACTTTTCGTGGTTCTTGTCAATTTTTGTTGGTTTTCATCTAATGAACTTATTTCAGTCAGCTGGATCTTCTTCAAAGCAAAAAGATTTTATCTTCAAATACAAGAACTTTTCGTGGTTTTGTTGGTTTTCAGCAAATGAACATATTTCAGCGAGCTGGGAGTTTTTTCTTTAATAGCGTAAGATTTTATCTTAAAATACAAGAACTTTTCGTGGTTCTTGTCAATTTTTGTTGTCTTTCATCCAATGAACTTATTTCAGTCAGCTGGATCTTTCTTCTTCAAAGTAAAAAGATTTTATCTTCAAATACAAGAACTTTTCGTGGTTTTGTTGCTTTTCAGCAAATGAACATATTTCAGCGAGCTGGAAGTTTTTTCTTTGATAGCGTAAGATTTCATCTTAAAATACAAGAACTTTTCGTGGTTCTTGTCAATTTTTGTTGGTTTTCATCCAATGAACTTATTTCAGTCAGCGAGATCTTTCTTCTTCAAAGCAAAAAGATTTTATCTTCAAATACAAGAACTTTTCGTGGTTTTGTTGGTTTTCAGCAAATGAACATATTTCAGCGAGCTGCAAGTTTTTTCTTTAATAGCGTAAGATTTTATCTTCAAATACAAGAACTTTTCGTGGTTTTGTTGGTTTTCACCATTGAACATATTTCAGCGAGCGAGAAGTTTTTTCTTTAATCGCGTAAGATTTTATCTTAAAATACAAGAACTTTTCGTGGTTCTTGTCAATTTTTGTTGTCTTTCATCCAATGAACTTATTTCAGTCAGCGAGATCTTTCTTCTTCAAAGCAAAAAGATTTTATCTTCAAATACAAGAACTTTTCGTGGTTTTGTTGGTTTACAGCAAATGTGCATATTTCAGCGAGCTGGGAGTTTTTTCTTTAATAGCATAAGATTTTATCTTAAAATACAAGAACTTTTCGTGGTTCTTGTCAATTTTTGTTGATTTTCATCGAATGAACTTATTTCAGTCAGCCATATCTTTCTTCTTCAAAGCAAAAAGATTTTATCTTCAAGTACAAGAACTTTTCGTGGTTTTGTTGGTTTTCAGCAAATGAACATATTTCAGCGAGCTCGAAGTTTTTTCTTTAATATCGTAACATTTTATCTCAAAATACAAGAACTTTTCGTGGTTCTTGTCAATTTTTGTTGGTTTTCATCTAATGAACTTATTTCAGTCAGCCATATCTTTCTTCTTCAAAGCAAAAAGATTTTATCTTCAAATACAAGAACTTTTTGTGGTTTTGTTGGTTTTCAGCAAATGAACATAATTCAGCGAGCTGGAAGTTTTTTCTTTAATAGCGTAAGATTTTATCTTAAAATACAAGAACTTTTCGTGGTTCTTGTCAATTTTTGTTGGTTTTCATCTGATGAACTTATTTCAGTCAGCTGGATCTTTCTTCTTCAAAGCAAAAAGATTTTATCTTCAAATATAAGAACTTTTCGTGGTTTTGTTGGTTTTCAGCAAATTAACATATTTCAGCGAGCTGGGAGTTTTTTCTTTGATCGAATAAGATTTTATCTTAAAATACAAGAACTTTTCGTGGTTCTTGTCAATTTTTGTTGGTTTTCATCTAATGAACTTATTTCAGTCAGCTAGATCTTTCTTCTTCAAAGCAAAAAGATTTTATCTTCATAAACAAGAACTTTTCGTGGTTTTGTTGGTTTTCAGCAAATGAACACATTTCAGCGAGCTGGAGGTTTTTTCTTTAATAGCGTAAGATTTTATCTTAAAATACAAGAACTTTTCGTGGTTCTTGTCAATTTTTGTTGGTTTTCATCGAATGAACTTATTTCAGTCAGCTAGATCTTTCTTCTTCAAAGCAAAAAGATTTTATCTTCAAATACGAGAACTTTTCGTGGTTTTGTTGGTTTTCAGCAAATGAACATATTTCAGCGAGCTGGGAGTTTTTTCTTTAATAGCGTAAGATTTTATCTTAAAATACAAGAACTTTTCGTGGTTCTTGTCAATTTTTGTTGGTTTTCATCGAATGAACTTATTTCAGTCAGCTAGATCTTTCTTCTTCAAAGCAAAAAGATTTTATCTTCGAAATACAAGAACTTTTCGTGGTTTTGTTGGTTTTCAGCAAATGAACATATTTCAGCGAGCTGGGAGTTTTTTCTTTCATCGCGTAAGATTTTATCTTAAAATACAAGAACTTTTCGTGGTTCTTGTCAATTTTTGTTGGTTTTCATCGAATGAACTTATTTCAGTCAGCTAGATCTTTCTTCTTCAAAGCAAAAAGATTTTATCTTCGAAATACAAGAACTTTTCGTGGTTTTGTTGGTTTTCACCAAATGAACATATTTCAGCGAGCTCGAAGTTTTTTCTTTAATAGCGTAAGATTTTATCTCAAAATACAAGAACTTTTCGTGGTTCTTATCAATTTTTGTTGGTTTTCATCTGATGAACTTAATTCAGTCAGCTCGATCTTTCTTCTTCAAAGCAAAAAGATTTTATCTTCAAATACAATAACTTTTCGTGGTTTTGTTGGTTTTCAGCAAATGTACATATTTCAGCGAGCTGGAAGTTTTTTCTTTGATAGCGTAAGATTTTATCTTAAAATACAAGAACTTTTCGTGGTTCTTGTCAATTTTTGTTGGTTTTCATCTAATGAACTTATTTCAGTCAACTCGATCTTCTTCAAAGCAAAAAGATTTTATCTTCAAATACAAGAACTTTTCGTGGTTTTGTTGGTTTTCAGCAAATGAACATATTTCAGCGAGCTCGAAGTTTTTTCTTTAATAGCATAAGATTTTATCTTAAAATACAAGAACTTTTCGTGGTTCTTGTCAATTTTTGTTGGTTTTCATCGAATGAACTTATTTCAGTCAGCTCGATCTTTCTTCTTCAAAGCAAAAAGATTTTATCTTCAAATACAAGAACTTTTCGTGGTTTTGTTGGTTTTCATCAAATGAACATATTTCAGCAAGCTGGAAGTTTTTTCTTTAATAGCGTAAGATTTTATCTTAAAATACAAGAACTTTTCGTGGTTCTTGTCAATTTTTGTTGATTTTCATCTAATGAACTTATTTCAGTCAGCCATATCTTTCTTCTTCAAAGCAAAAAGATTTTATCTTCAAATACAAGAACTTTTCGTGGTTTTGTTGGTTTTCAGCAAATGAACATATTTCAGCGAGCTCGAAGTTTTTCTTTAATATCGTAACATTTTATCTCAAAATACAAGAACTTTTCGTGGTTCTTGTCAATTTTTGTTGGTTTTCATCGAATGAACTTATTTCAGTCAGCTCGATCTTTCTTCTTCAAAGCAAAAAGATTTTATCTTCAAATACAAGAACTTTTCGTGGTTTTGTTGGTTTTCAGCAAATTAACATATTTCAGCGAGCTGGGAGTTTTTTCTTTAATAGCATAAGATTTTATCTTAAAATACAAGAACTTTTCGTGGTTCTTGTCAATTTTTGTTGGTTTTCATCTAATGAACTTATTTCAGTCAGCTAGATCTTTCTTCTTCAAAGCAAAAAGATTTTATCTTCATACACAAGAACTTTTCGTGGTTTTGTTGGTTTTCAGCAAATGAACACATTTCAGCGAGCTGGAAGTTTTTTATTTACTAGCTCAAGATTTTATCTTAAAATACAAGAACTTTTCGTGGTTCTTGTCAATTTTTGTTGGTTTTCATCTAATGAACTTATTTCAGTCAGCTAGATCTTTCTTCTTCAAAGCTAAAAGTTTTTCTCTTCAAATACAAGAACTTTTCGTGGTTTTGTTGGTTTTCAGCAAATGAACATATTTCAGCGAGCTGGGAGTTTTTTCTTTAATAGCGTAAGATTTTATCTTAAAATACAAGAACTTTTCGTGGTTCTTGTCATTTTTTGTTGGTTTTCATCTGATGAACTTATTTCAGTCAGCTAGATCTTTCTTCTTCAAAGTAAAAAGATTTTATCTTCAAATACAAGAACTTTTCGTGGTTTTGTTGGTTTTCAGCAAATTAACATATTTCAGCGAGCTGGGAGTTTTTTCTTTAATAGCGTAAGATTTTATCTCAAAATACAAGAACCTTTCGTGGTTCTTATCAATTTTTGTTGGTTTTCATCTGATGAACTTAATTCAGTCAGCTAGATCTTTCTTCTTCAAAGCAAAAAGATTTTATCTTCAAATACAAGAACTTTTCGTGGTTTTGTTGGTTTTCAGCAAATGAACATATTTCAGCGAGCTGGAAGTTTTTTCTTTAATAGCGTAAGATTTCATCTTAAAATACAAGAACTTTTCGTGGTTCTTGTCAATTTTTGTTGGTTTTCATCTGATGAATTTATTTCAGTCAGCCAGAACTTTCTTCTTCAAAGCAAAAAGATTTTATCTTCAAACACAAGAACATTTCGTGGTTTTGTTGGTTTACAGCAAATGTACATATTTCAGCGAGCTGGGTGTTTTTTCTTTGATAGCGTAAGATTTTATCTTAAAATACAAGAACTTTTCGTGGTTCTTGTCAATTTTTGTTGGTTTTCATCTCATGAACTTATTTCAGTCAGCTGGATCTTCTTCAAAGCAAAAAGATTTTATCTTCAAATACAAGAACTTTTCGTGGTTTTGTTGGTTTTCAGCAAATGAACATATTTCAGCGAGCTGGGAGTTTTTTCTTTAATAGCGTAAGATTTTATCTTAAAATTCAAGAACTTTTCGTGGTTCTTGTCAATTTTTGTTGTCTTTCATCCAATGAACTCATTTCAGTCAGCTCGATCTTTCTTCTTCAAAGCAAAAAGATTTTATCTTCAAATACAAGAACTTTTCGTGGTTTTGTTGCTTTTCAGCAAATGAACATATTTCAGCGAGCTGGAAGTTTTTTCTTTGATAGCGTAAGATTTCATCTTAAAATACAAGAACTTTTCGTGGTTCTTGTCAATTTTTGTTGGTTTTCATCCAATGAACTTATTTCAGTCAGCGAGATCTTTCTTCTTCAAAGCAAAAAGATTTTATCTTCAAATACAAGAACTTTTCGTGGTTTTGTTGGTTTTCAGCAAATGAACATATTTCAGCGAGCTGCAAGTTTTTTCTTTAATAGCGTAAGATTTTATCTTCAAATACAAGAACTTTTCGTGGTTTTGTTGGTTTTCACCATTGAACATATTTCAGCGAGCGAGAAGTTTTTTCTTTAATCGCGTAAGATTTTATCTTAAAATACAAGAACTTTTCGTGGTTCTTGTCAATTTTTGTTCGTTTTCATCTAATGAACTTATGTCAGTCAGCCATATCTTTCTTCTTCAAAGCAAAAAGATTTTATCTTCAAATACAAGAACTTTTCGTGGTTTTGTTGGTTTTCAGCAAATGAACATATTTCAGCGAGATCGAAGTTTTTTCTTTAATAGCATAAGATTTTATCTTAAAATACAAGAACTTTTCGTGGTTCTTGTCAATTTTTGTTGGTTTTCATCTTATGAACTTATTTCAGTCAGCTCGATCTTTCTTCTTCAAAGCAAAAAGATTTTATCTTCAAATACAAGAACTTTTCGTGGTTTTGTTGGTTTTCACCATTGAACATATTTCAGCGAGCGAGAAGTTTTTTCTTTAATCGCGTAAGATTTTATCTTAAAATACAAGAACTTTTCGTGGTTCTTGTCAATTTTTGTTCGTTTTCATCTAATGAACTTATTTCAGTCAGCCATATCTTTCTTCTTCAAAGCAAAAAGATTTTATCTTCAAATACAAGAACTTTTCGTGGTTTTGTTGGTTTTCAGCAAATGAACATATTTCAGCGAGATCGAAGTTTTTTCTTTAATAGCATAAGATTTTATCTTAAAATACAAGAACTTTTCGTGGTTCTTGTCAATTTTTGTTGGTTTTCATCTTATGAACTTATTTCAGTCAGCTCGATCTTTCTTCTTCAAAGCAAAAAGATTTTATCTTCAAATACAAGAACTTTTCGTGGTTTTGTTGCTTTTCAGCAAATGAACATATTTCAGCAAGCTGGAAGTTTTTTCTTTAATAGCGTAAGATTTCATCTTAAAATACAAGAACTTTTCGTGGTTCTTGTCAATTTTTGTTGATTTTCATCGAATGAACTTATTTCAGTCAGCCATATCTTTCTTCTTCAAAGCAAAAAGATTTTATCTTCAAATACAAGAACTTTTCGTGGTTTTGTTGGTTTTCAGCAAATGAACATAATTCAGCGAGCTGGAAGTTTTTTCTTTAATAGCGTAAGATTTTATCTTAAAATACAAGAAATTTTCGTAATTCTTGTCAATTTTTGTTGGTTTTCATCTGATGAACTTATTTCAGTCAGCTAGATCTTTCTTCTTCAAAGCAAAAAGATTTTATCTTCAAATATAAGAACTTTTCGTGGTTTTGTTGGTTTTCAGCAAATTAACTTATTTCAGCGAGCTGGGAGTTTTTTCTTTAATAGCATAAGATTTTATCTTAAAATACAAGAACTTTTCATGGTTCTTGTCAATTTTTGTTGGTTTTCATCTAATGAACTTATTTCAGTCAGCTCGATCTTTCTTCTTCAAAGCAAAAAGATTTTATCTTCAAATACAAGAACTTTTCGTGGTTTTGTTGGTTTTCAGCAAATGAACATATTTCAGCGAGCTGGAAGTTTTTTCTTTAATAGCGTAAGATTTTATCTTAAAATACAAGAACGTTTCGTGGTTCTTGTCAATTTTTGTTGTCTTTCATCCAATGAACTTATTTCAGTCAGCTGGATCTTTCTTCTTCAAAGTAAATAGATTTTATCTTCAAATACAAGAACTTTTCGTGGTTTTTTTGGTTTTCAGCAAATGAACATATTTCAGCGAGCTGGAAGTTTTTTCTTTGATAGCGTAAGATTTCGTCTTAAAATACAAGAACTTTTCGTGGTTCTTGTCATTTTTTGTTGGTTTTCATCTAATGAACTTATTTCAGTCAGCGAGATCTTTCTTCGTCAAAGCAAAAAGATTTTATCTTCAAATACAAGAACTTTTCGTGGTTTTGTTGGTTTTCAGCAAATTAACATATTTCAGCGAGCTGGGAGTTTTTTCTTTTATAGCGTAAGATTTTATCTTAAAATACAAGAACTTTTCGTGGTTCTTGTCAATTTTTGTTGGTTTTCATCTAATGAACTTATTTCAGTCAGCTACATATTTCTTCTTCAAAGCAAAAAGATTTTATCTTCATACACAAGAACTTTTCGTGGTTTTGTTGGTTTTCAGCAAATGAACACATTTCAGCGAGCTGGAAGTTTTTTCTTTAATAGCGTAAGATTTTATCTTAAAACACAAGAACTTTTCGTGGTTCTTGTCAATTTTTGTTGGTTTTCATCTGATGAACTTATTTCAGTCAGCTGGATCTTTCTTCTTCAAAGCAAAAAGATTTTATCTTCAAATATAAGAACTTTTCGTGGTTTTGTTGGTTTTCAGCAAATTAACATATTTCAGCGAGCTGGGAGTTTTTTCTTTAATAGCGTAAGATTTTATCTTAAAATACAAGAACTTTTCATGGTTCTTGTCAATTTTTGTTGGTTTTCATCTAATGAACTTATTTCAGTCAGCTGGATCTTTCTTCTTCAAAGTAAAAAGTTTTTATCTTCAAATACAAGAACTTTTCGTGGTTTTGTTGGTTTTCAGGAAATTAACATATTTCAGCGAGCTGGGAGTTTTTTCTTTAATAGCGTAAGATTTTATCTTAAAATACAAGAACTTTTCGTGGTTCTTGTCAATTTTTGTTGGTTTTCATCTAATGAACTTATTTCAGTCAGCTGGATCTTTCTTCTTCAAAGTATAAAGATTTTATCTTCAAATACAAGAACTTTTCGTGGTTTTGTTGGTTTTCAGCAAATGAACATATTTCAGCGAGCTGGGAGTTTTTTCTTTAATCGTGTAAGATTTTATCTTAAAATACAAGAACTTTTTGTGGTTCTTGTCAATTTTTGTTGGTTTTCATCTTATGAACTTATTTCAGTCAGCTCGATCTGTCTTCTTCAAAGCAAAAAGATTTTATCTTCAAATACAAGAACTTTTCGTGGTTTTGTTGGTTTTCATCAAATGAACATATTTCAGCAAGCTGGAAGTTTTTTCTTTAATAGCGTAAGATTTTATCTTAAAATACAAGAACTTTTCGTGGCTCTTGTCAATTTTTGTTGATTTTCATCGAATGAACTTATTTCAGTCAGCCATATCTTTCTTCTTCAAAGCAAAAAGATTTTATCTTCAAATACAAGAACTTTTCGTGGTTTTGTTGGTTTTCAGCAAATGAACATATTTCAGCGAGCTCGAAGTTTTTTCTTTAATATCGTAACATTTTATCTCAAAATACAAGAACTTTTCGTGGTTCTTGTCAATTTTTGTTGGTTTTCATCTAATGAACTTATTTCAGTCAGCGAGATCTTTCTTCTTCAAAGCAAAAAGATTTTATCTTCAAATACAAGAACTTTTCGTGGTTTTGTTGGTTTTCAGCAAATGAACATAATTCAGCGAGCTGGAAGTTTTTTCTTTAATAGCGTAAGATTTTATCTTCAAATACAAGAACTTTTCGTGGTTTTGTTGGTTTTCACCATTGAACATATTTCAGCGAGCGAGAAGTTTTTTCTTTAATCGCGTAAGATTTTATCTTAAAATACAAGAACTTTTCGTGGTTCTTGTCAATTTTTGTTCGTTTTCATCTAATGAACTTATTTCAGTCAGCCATATCTTTCTTCTTCAAAGCAAAAAGATTTTATCTTCAAATACAAGAACTTTTCGTGGTTTTGTTGGTTTTCAGCAAATGAACATATTTCAGCGAGATCGAAGTTTTTTCTTTAATAGCATAAGATTTTATCTTAAAATACAAGAACTTTTCGTGGTTCTTGTCAATTTTTGTTGGTTTTCATCTTATGAACTTATTTCAGTCAGCTCGATCTTTCTTCTTCAAAGCAAAAAGATTTTATCTTCAAATACAAGAACTTTTCGTGGTTTTGTTGCTTTTCAGCAAATGAACATATTTCAGCAAGCTGGAAGTTTTTTCTTTAATAGCGTAAGATTTCATCTTAAAATACAAGAACTTTTCGTGGTTCTTGTCAATTTTTGTTGATTTTCATCGAATGAACTTATTTCAGTCAGCCATATCTTTCTTCTTCAAAGCAAAAAGATTTTATCTTCAAATACAAGAACTTTTCGTGGTTTTGTTGGTTTTCAGCAAATGAACATATTTCAGCGAGCTCGAAGTTTTTTCTTTAATATCGTAACATTTTATCTCAAAATACAAGAACTTTTTGTGGTTCTTGTCAATTTTTGTTGGTTTTCATCTAATGAACTTATTTCAGTCAGCTCGATCTTTCTTCTTCAAAGCAAAAAGATTTTATCTTCAAATACAAGAACTTTTCGTGGTTTTGTTGGTTTTCAGCAAATGAACATAATTCAGCGAGCTGGAAGTTTTTTCTTTAATAGCGTAAGATTTTATCTTAAAATACAAGAACGTTTCGTGGTTCTTGTCAATTTTTGTTGTCTTTCATCCAATGAACTTATTTCAGTCAGCTGGATCTTTCTTCTTCAAAGTAAATAGATTTTATCTTCAAATACAAGAACTTTTCGTGGTTTTTTTGGTTTTCAGCAAATGAACATATTTCAGCGAGCTGGAAGTTTTTTCTTTGATAGCGTAAGATTTCGTCTTAAAATACAAGAACTTTTCGTGGTTCTTGTCATTTTTTGTTGGTTTTCATCTAATGAACTTATTTCAGTCAGCGAGATCTTTCTTCGTCAAAGCAAAAAGATTTTATCTTCGAAATACAAGAACTTTTTGTGGTTTTGTTGGTTTTCAGCAAATGTACATATTTCAGCGAGCTCGAAGTTTTTTCTTTAATCGTGTAAGATTTTATCTTAAAATACAAGAACTTTTTGTGGTTCTTGTCAATTTTTGTTGGTTTTCATCTTATGAACTTATTTCAGTCAGCTCGATCTGTCTTCTTCAAAGCAAAAAGATTTTATCTTCAAATACAAGAACTTTTCGTGGTTTTGTTGGTTTTCATCAAATGAACATATTTCAGCAAGCTGGAAGTTTTTTCTTTAATAGCGTAAGATTTTATCTTAAAATACAAGAACTTTTCGTGGCTCTTGTCAATTTTTGTTGATTTTCATCGAATGAACTTATTTCAGTCAGCCATATCTTTCTTCTTCAAAGCAAAAAGATTTTATCTTCAAATACAAGAACTTTTCGTGGTTTTGTTGGTTTTCAGCAAATGAACATATTTCAGCGAGCTCGAAGTTTTTTCTTTAATATCGTAACATTTTATCTCAAAATACAAGAACTTTTCGTGGTTCTTGTCAATTTTTGTTGGTTTTCATCTAATGAACTTATTTCAGTCAGCGAGATCTTTCTTCTTCAAAGCAAAAAGATTTTATCTTCAAATACAAGAACTTTTCGTGGTTTTGTTGGTTTTCAGCAAATGAACATAATTCAGCGAGCTGGAAGTTTTTTCTTTAATAGCGTAAGATTTTATCTTCAAATACAAGAACTTTTCGTGGTTTTGTTGGTTTTCACCATTGAACATATTTCAGCGAGCGAGAAGTTTTTTCTTTAATCGCGTAAGATTTTATCTTAAAATACAAGAACTTTTCGTGGTTCTTGTCAATTTTTGTTCGTTTTCATCTAATGAACTTATTTCAGTCAGCCATATCTTTCTTCTTCAAAGCAAAAAGATTTTATCTTCAAATACAAGAACTTTTCGTGGTTTTGTTGGTTTTCAGCAAATGAACATATTTCAGCGAGATCGAAGTTTTTTCTTTAATAGCATAAGATTTTATCTTAAAATACAAGAACTTTTCGTGGTTCTTGTCAATTTTTGTTGGTTTTCATCGAATGAACTTATTTCAGTCAGCCATATCTTTCTTCTTCAAAGCAAAAAGATTTTATCTTCAAATACAAGAACTTTTCGTGGTTTTGTTGCTTTTCAGCAAATGAACATATTTCAGCGAGCTCGAAGTTTTTTCTTTAATATCGTAACATTTTATCTCAAAATACAAGAACTTTTTGTGGTTCTTGTCAATTTTTGTTGGTTTTCATCTAATGAACTTATTTCAGTCAGCTCGATCTTTCTTCTTCAAAGCAAAAAGATTTTATCTTCAAATACAAGAACTTTTCGTGGTTTTGTTGGTTTTCAGCAAATGAACATAATTCAGCGAGCTGGAAGTTTTTTCTTTAATAGCGTAAGATTTTATCTTAAAATACAAGAACTTTTCGTAATTCTTGTCAATTTTTGTTGGTTTTCATCTGATGAACTTATTTCAGTCAGCTAGATCTTTCTTCTTCAAAGCAAAAAGATTTTATCTTCAAATATAAGAACTTTTCGTGGTTTTGTTGGTTTTCAGCAAATTAACATATTTCAGCGAGCTGGGAGTTTTTTCTTTAATAGCATAAGATTTTATCTTAAAATACAAGAACTTTTCGTGGTTCTTGTCAATTTTTGTTGGTTTTCATCTAATGAACTTATTTCAGTCAGCTCGATCTTTCTTCTTCAAAGCAAAAAGATTTTATCTTCAAATACAAGAACTTTTCGTGGTTTTGTTGGTTTTCAGCAAATGAACATATTTCAGCGAGCTGGAAGTTTTTTCTTTAATAGCGTAAGATTTTATCTTAAAATACAAGAACGTTTCGTGGTTCTTGTCAATTTTTGTTGTCTTTCATCCAATGAACTTATTTCAGTCAGCTGGATCTTTCTTCTTCAAAGTAAATAGATTTTATCTTCAAATACAAGAACTTTTCGTGGTTTTTTTGGTTTTCAGCAAATGAACATATTTCAGCGAGCTGGAAGTTTTTTCTTTGATAGCGTAAGATTTCGTCTTAAAATACAAGAACTTTTCGTGGTTCTTGTCATTTTTTGTTGGTTTTCATCTAATGAACTTATTTCAGTCAGCGAGATCTTTCTTCGTCAAAGCAAAAAGATTTTATCTTCAAATACAAGAACTTTTCGTGGTTTTGTTGGTTTTCAGCAAATTAACATATTTCAGCGAGCTGGGAGTTTTTTCTTTTATAGCGTAAGATTTTATCTTAAAATACAAGAACTTTTCGTGGTTCTTGTCAATTTTTGTTGGTTTTCATCTAATGAACTTATTTCAGTCAGCTACATATTTCTTCTTCAAAGCAAAAAGATTTTATCTTCATACACAAGAACTTTTCGTGGTTTTGTTGGTTTTCAGCAAATGAACACATTTCAGCGAGCTGGAAGTTTTTTCTTTAATAGCGTAAGATTTTATCTTAAAACACAAGAACTTTTCGTGGTTCTTGTCAATTTTTGTTGGTTTTCATCTGATGAACTTATTTCAGTCAGCTGGATCTTTCTTCTTCAAAGCAAAAAGATTTTATCTTCAAATATAAGAACTTTTCGTGGTTTTGTTGGTTTTCAGCAAATTAACATATTTCAGCGAGCTGGGAGTTTTTTCTTTAATAGCGTAAGATTTTATCTTAAAATACAAGAACTTTTCGTGGTTCTTGTCAATTTTTGTTGGTTTTCATCTAATGAACTTATTTCAGTCAGCTGGATCTTTCTTCTTCAAAGCAAAAAGTTTTTATCTTCAAATACAAGAACTTTTCGTGGTTTTGTTGGTTTTCAGCAAATTAACATATTTCAGCGAGATCGAAGTTTTTTCTTTAATAGCATAAGATTTTATCTTAAAATACAAGAACTTTTCGTGGTTCTTGTCAATTTTTGTTGGTTTTCATCGAATGAACTTATTTCAGTCAGCCATATCTTTCTTCTTCAAAGCAAAAAGATTTTATCTTCAAATACAAGAACTTTTCGTGGTTTTGTTGCTTTTCAGCAAATGAACATATTTCAGCGAGCTCGAAGTTTTTTCTTTAATCGTGTAAGATTTTATCTTAAAATACAAGAACTTTTTGTGGTTCTTGTCAATTTTTGTTGGTTTTCATCTTATGAACTTATTTCAGTCAGCTCGATCTGTCTTCTTCAAAGCAAAAAGATTTTATCTTCAAATACAAGAACTTTTCGTGGTTTTGTTGGTTTTCATCAAATGAACATATTTCAGCAAGCTGGAAGTTTTTTCTTTAATAGCGTAAGATTTTATCTTAAAATACAAGAACTTTTCGTGGCTCTTGTCAATTTTTGTTGATTTTCATCGAATGAACTTATTTCAGTCAGCCATATCTTTCTTCTTCAAAGCAAAAAGATTTTATCTTCAAATACAAGAACTTTTCGTGGTTTTGTTGGTTTTCAGCAAATGAACATATTTCAGCGAGCTCGAAGTTTTTTCTTTAATATCGTAACATTTTATCTCAAAATACAAGAACTTTTCGTGGTTCTTGTCAATTTTTGTTGGTTTTCATCTAATGAACTTATTTCAGTCAGCGAGATCTTTCTTCTTCAAAGCAAAAAGATTTTATCTTCAAATACAAGAACTTTTCGTGGTTTTGTTGGTTTTCAGCAAATGAACATAATTCAGCGAGCTGGAAGTTTTTTCTTTAATAGCGTAAGATTTTATCTTCAAATACAAGAACTTTTCGTGGTTTTGTTGGTTTTCACCATTGAACATATTTCAGCGAGCGAGAAGTTTTTTCTTTAATCGCGTAAGATTTTATCTTAAAATACAAGAACTTTTCGTGGTTCTTGTCAATTTTTGTTCGTTTTCATCTGATGAACTTATTTCAGTCAGCCATATCTTTCTTCTTCAAAGCAAAAAGATTTTATCTTCAAATACAAGAACTTTTCGTGGTTTTGTTGGTTTTCAGCAAATGAACATATTTCAGCGAGATCGAAGTTTTTTCTTTAATAGCATAAGATTTTATCTTAAAATACAAGAACTTTTCGTGGTTCTTGTCAATTTTTGTTGGTTTTCATCGAATGAACTTATTTCAGTCAGCTCGATCTTTCTTCTTCAAAGCAAATAGATTTTATCTTCAAATACAAGAACTTTTCGTGGTTTTGTTGGTTTTCAGCAAATGAACATAATTCAGCGAGCTGGAAGTTTTTTCTTTAATAGCGTAAGATTTTATCTTAAAATACAAGAACTTTTCGTAATTCTTGTCAATTTTTGTTGGTTTTCATCTGATGAACTTATTTCAGTCAGCTAGATCTTTCTTCTTCAAAGCAAAAAGATTTTATCTTCAAATATAAGAACTTTTCGTGGTTTTGTTGGTTTTCAGCAAATTAACATATTTCAGCGAGCTGGGAGTTTTTTCTTTAATAGCATAAGATTTTATCTTAAAATACAAGAACTTTTCGTGGTTCTTGTCAATTTTTGTTGGTTTTCATCTAATGAACTTATTTCAGTCAGCTCGATCTTTCTTCTTCAAAGCAAAAAGATTTTATCTTCAAATACAAGAACTTTTCGTGGTTTTGTTGGTTTTCAGCAAATGAACATATTTCAGCGAGCTGGAAGTTTTTTCTTTAATAGCGTAAGATTTTATCTTAAAATACAAGAACGTTTCGTGGTTCTTGTCAATTTTTGTTGTCTTTCATCCAATGAACTTATTTCAGTCAGCTGGATCTTTCTTCTTCAAAGTAAATAGATTTTATCTTCAAATACAAGAACTTTTCGTGGTTTTTTTGGTATTCAGCAAATGAACATATTTCAGCGAGCTGGAAGTTTTTTCTTTGATAGCGTAAGATTTCGTCTTAAAATACAAGAACTTTTCGTGGTTCTTGTCATTTTTTGTTGGTTTTCATCTAATGAACTTATTTCAGTCAGCGAGATCTTTCTTCGTCAAAGCAAAAAGATTTTATCTTCAAATACAAGAACTTTTCGTAGTTTTGTTGGTTTTCAGCAAATTAACATATTTCAGCGAGCTGGGAGTTTTTTCTTTTATAGCGTAAGATTTTATCTTAAAATACAAGAACTTTTCGTGGTTCTTGTCAATTTTTGTTGGTTTTCATCTAATGAACTTATTTCAGTCAGCTACATATTTCTTCTTCAAAGCAAAAAGATTTTATCTTCATACACAAGAACTTTTCGTGGTTTTGTTGGTTTTCAGCAAATGAACACATTTCAGCGAGCTGGAAGTTTTTTCTTTAATAGCGTAAGATTTTATTTAAAACACAAGAACTTTTCGTGGTTCTTGTCAATTTTTGTTGGTTTTCATCTGATGAACTTATTTCAGTCAGCTGGATCTTTCTTCTTCAAAGCAAAAAGATTTTATCTTCAAATATAAGAACTTTTCGTGGTTTTGTTGGTTTTCAGCAAATTAACATATTTCAGCGAGCTGGGAGTTTTTTCTTTAATAGCGTAAGATTTTATCTTAAAATACAAGAACTTTTCGTGGTTCTTGTCAATTTTTGTTGGTTTTCATCTAATGAACTTATTTCAGTCAGCTGGATCTTTCTTCTTCAAAGCAAAAAGTTTTTATCTTCAAATACAAGAACTTTTCGTGGTTTTGTTGGTTTTCAGCAAATTAACATATTTCAGCGAGATCGAAGTTTTTTCTTTAATAGCATAAGATTTTATCTTAAAATACAAGAACTTTTCGTGGTTCTTGTCAATTTTTGTTGGTTTTCATCGAATGAACTTATTTCAGTCAGCCATATCTTTCTTCTTCAAAGCAAAAGGATTTTATCTTCAAATACAAGAACTTTTCGTGGTTTTGTTGCTTTTCAGCAAATGAACATATTTCAGCGAGCTCGAAGTTTTTTCTTTAATATCGTAACATTTTATCTCAAAATACAAGAACTTTTTGTGGTTCTTGTCAATTTTTGTTGGTTTTCATCTAATGAACTTATTTCAGTCAGCTCGATCTTTCTTCTTCAAAGCAAAAAGATTTTATCTTCAAATACAAGAACTTTTCGTGGTTTTGTTGGTTTTCAGCAAATGAACATAATTCAGCGAGCTGGAAGTTTTTTCTTTAATAGCGTAAGATTTTATCTTCAAATACAAGAACTTTTCGTGGTTTTGTTGGTTTTCACCATTGAACATATTTCAGCGAGCGAGAAGTTTTTTCTTTAATCGCGTAAGATTTTATCTTAAAATACAAGAACTTTTCGTGGTTCTTGTCAATTTTTGTTCGTTTTCATCTAATGAACTTATTTCAGTCAGCCATATCTTTCTTCTTCAAAGCAAAAAGATTTTATCTTCAAATACAAGAACTTTTCGTGGTTTTGTTGGTTTTCAGCAAATGAACATATTTCAGCGAGATCGAAGTTTTTTCTTTAATAGCATAAGATTTTATCTTAAAATACAAGAACTTTTCGTGGTTCTTGTCAATTTTTGTTGGTTTTCATCGAATGAACTTATTTCAGTCAGCCATATCTTTCTTCTTCAAAGCAAAAAGATTTTATCTTCAAATACAAGAACTTTTCGTGGTTTTGTTGCTTTTCAGCAAATGCACATATTTCAGCGAGCTCGAAGTTTTTTCTTTAATATCGTAACATTTTATCTCAAAATACAAGAACTTTTTGTGGTTCTTGTCAATTTTTGTTGGTTTTCATCTAATGAACTTATTTCAGTCAGCTCGATCTTTCTTCTTCAAAGCAAAAAGATTTTATCTTCAAATACAAGAACTTTTCGTGGTTTTGTTGGTTTTCAGCAAATGAACATAATTCAGCGAGCTGGAAGTTTTTTCTTTAATAGCGTAAGATTTTATCTTAAAATACAAGAACTTTTCGTAATTCTTGTCAATTTTTGTTGGTTTTCATCTGATGAACTTATTTCAGTCAGCTAGATCTTTCTTCTTCAAAGCAAAAAGATTTTATCTTCAAATATAAGAACTTTTCGTGGTTTTGTTGGTTTTCAGCAAATTAACATATTTCAGCGAGCTGGGAGTTTTTTCTTTAATAGCATAAGATTTTATCTTAAAATACAAGAACTTTTCGTGGTTCTTGTCAATTTTTGTTGGTTTTCATCTAATGAACTTATTTCAGTCAGCTCGATCTTTCTTCTTCAAAGCAAAAAGATTTTATCTTCAAATACAAGAACTTTTCGTGGTTTTGTTGGTTTTCAGCAAATGAACATATTTCAGCGAGCTGGAAGTTTTTTCTTTAATAGCGTAAGATTTTATCTTAAAATACAAGAACGTTTCGTGGTTCTTGTCAATTTTTGTTGTCTTTCATCCAATGAACTTATTTCAGTCAGCTGGATCTTTCTTCTTCAAAGTAAATAGATTTTATCTTCAAATACAAGAACTTTTCGTGGTTTTTTTGGTTTTCAGCAAATGAACATATTTCAGCGAGCTGGAAGTTTTTTCTTTGATAGCGTAAGATTTCGTCTTAAAATACAAGAACTTTTCGTGGTTCTTGTCATTTTTTGTTGGTTTTCATCTAATGAACTTATTTCAGTCAGCGAGATCTTTCTTCGTCAAAGCAAAAAGATTTTATCTTCAAATACAAGAACTTTTCGTGGTTTTGTTGGTTTTCAGCAAATTAACATATTTCAGCGAGCTGGGAGTTTTTTCTTTTATAGCGTAAGATTTTATCTTAAAATACAAGAACTTTTCGTGGTTCTTGTCAATTTTTGTTGGTTTTCATCTAATGAACTTATTTCAGTCAGCTACATATTTCTTCTTCAAAGCAAAAAGATTTTATCTTCATACACAAGAACTTTTCGTGGTTTTGTTGGTTTTCAGCAAATGAACACATTTCAGCGAGCTGGAAGTTTTTTCTTTAATAGCGTAAGATTTTATCTTAAAACACAAGAACTTTTCGTGGTTCTTGTCAATTTTTGTTGGTTTTCATCTGATGAACTTATTTCAGTCAGCTGGATCTTTCTTCTTCAAAGTAAATAGATTTTATCTTCAAATACAAGAACTTTTCGTGGTTTTTTTGGTTTTCAGCAAATGAACATATTTCAGCGAGCTGGAAGTTTTTTCTTTGATAGCGTAAGATTTCGTCTTAAAATACAAGAACTTTTCGTGGTTCTTGTCATTTTTTGTTGGTTTTCATCTAATGAACTTATTTCAGTCAGCGAGATCTTTCTTCGTCAAAGCAAAAAGATTTTATCTTCAAATACAAGAACTTTTCGTGGTTTTGTTGGTTTTCAGCAAATTAACATATTTCAGCGAGCTGGGAGTTTTTTCTTTTATAGCGTAAGATTTTATCTTAAAATACAAGAACTTTTCGTGGTTCTTGTCAATTTTTGTTGGTTTTCATCTAATGAACTTATTTCAGTCAGCTACATATTTCTTCTTCAAAGCAAAAAGATTTTATCTTCATACACAAGAACTTTTCGTGGTTTTGTTGGTTTTCAGCAAATGAACACATTTCAGCGAGCTGGAAGTTTTTTCTTTAATAGCGTAAGATTTTATCTTAAAACACAAGAACTTTTCGTGGTTCTTGTCAATTTTTGTTGGTTTTCATCTGATGAACTTATTTCAGTCAGCTGGATCTTTCTTCTTCAAAGCAAAAAGATGTTATCTTCAAATATAAGAACTTTTCGTGGTTTTGTTGGTTTTCAGCAAATTAACATATTTCAGCGAGCTGGGAGTTTTTTCTTTAATAGCGTAAGATTTTATCTTAAAATACAAGAACTTTTCGTGGTTCTTGTCAATTTTTGTTGGTTTTCATCTAATGAACTTATTTCAGTCAGCTGGATCTTTCTTCTTCAAAGCAAAAAGTTTTTATCTTCAAATACAAGAACTTTTCGTGGTTTTGTTGGTTTTCAGCAAATTAACATATTTCAGCGAGCTGGGAGTTTTTTCTTTAATAGCGTAAGATTTTATCTTAAAATACAAGAACTTTTCGTGGTTCTTGTCAATTTTTGTTGGTTTTCATCTAATGAACTTATTTCAGTCAGCTGGATCTTTCTTCTTCAAAGTATAAAGATTTTATCTTCAAATACAAGAACTTTTCGTGGTTTTGTTGGTTTTCAGCAAATGAACATATTTCAGCGAGCTGGGAGTTTTTTCTTTAATAGCGTAAGATTTTATCTTAAAATACAAGAACTTTTCGTGGTTCTTGTCAATTTTTGTTGGTTTTCATCGAATGAACTTATTTCAGTCAGCTGGATCTTTCTTCTTCAAAGCAAAAAGATTTTATCTTCGAAATACAAGAACTTTTTGTGGTTTTGTTGGTTTTCAGCAAATGTACATATTTCAGCGAGCTCGAAGTTTTTTCTTTAATCGTGTAAGATTTTATCTTAAAATACAAGAACTTTTTGTGGTTCTTGTCAATTTTTGTTGGTTTTCATCTTATGAACTTATTTCAGTCAGCTCGATCTGTCTTCTTCAAAGCAAAAAGATTTTATCTTCAAATACAAGAACTTTTCGTGGTTTTGTTGGTTTTCATCAAATGAACATATTTCAGCAAGCTGGAAGTTTTTTCTTTAATAGCGTAAGATTTTATCTTAAAATACAAGAACTTTTCGTGGCACTTGTCAATTTTTGTTGATTTTCATCGAATGAACTTATTTCAGTCAGCCATATCTTTCTTCTTCAAAGCAAAAAGATTTTATCTTCAAATACAAGAACTTTTCGTGGTTTTGTTGGTTTTCAGCAAATGAACATATTTCAGCGAGCTCGAAGTTTTTTCTTTAATATCGTAACATTTTATCTCAAAATACAAGAACTTTTCGTGGTTCTTGTCAATTTTTGTTGGTTTTCATCTAATGAACTTATTTCAGTCAGCGAGATCTTTCTTCTTCAAAGCAAAAAGATTTTATCTTCAAATACAAGAACTTTTCGTGGTTTTGTTGGTTTTCAGCAAATGAACATAATTCAGCGAGCTGGAAGTTTTTTCTTTAATAGCGTAAGATTTTATCTTAAAATACAAGAACTTTTCGTGGTTCTTGTCAATTTTTGTTGGTTTTCATCTAATGAACTTATTTCAGTCAGCGAGATCTTTCTTCTTCAAAGCAAAAAGATTTTATCTTCAAATACAAGAACTTTTCGTGGTTTTGTTGGTTTTCAGCAAATGAACATATTTCAGCGAGCTGGAAGTTTTTTCTTTAATAGCGTAAGATTTTATCTTAAAATACAAGAACGTTTCATGGTTCTTGTCAATTTTTGTTGCCTTTCATCCAATGAACTTATTTCAGTCAGCCATATCTTTCTTCATCAAAGCAAAAAGATTTTATCTTCAAATACAAGAACTTTTCGTGGTTTTGTTGGTTTTCAGCAAATGAACATATTTCAGCGAGCTCGAAGTTTTTTCTTTAATATCGTAACATTTTATCTCAAAATACAAGAACTTTTCGTGGTTCTTGTCAATTTTTGTTGGTTTTCATCTAATGAACTTATTTCAGTCAGCTCGATCTTTCTTCTTCAAAGCAAAAAGATTTTATCTTCAAATACAAGAACTTTTCGTGGTTTTGTTGGTTTTCAGCAAATGAACATAATTCAGCGAGCTGGAAGTTTTTTCTTTAATCGCGTAAGATTTTATCTTAAAATACAAGAACTTTTCGTGGTTCTTGTCAATTTTTGTTGGTTTTCATCTAATGAACTTATTTCAGTCAGCTGGATCTTTCTTCTTCAAAGCAAAAAGTTTTTATCTTCAAATACAAGAACTTTTCGTGGTTTTGTTGGTTTTCAGCAAATTAACATATTTCAGCGAGCTGGGAGTTTTTTCTTTAATAGCGTAAGATTTTATCTTAAAATACAAGAACTTTTCGTGGTTCTTGTCAATTTTTGTTGGTTTTCATCTAATGAACTTATTTCAGTCAGCTGGATCTTTCTTCTTCAAAGTATAAAGATTTTATCTTCAAATACAAGAACTTTTCGTGGTTTTGTTGGTTTTCAGCAAATGAACATATTTCAGCGAGCTGGGAGTTTTTTCTTTAATAGCGTAAGATTTTATCTTAAAATACAAGAACTTTTCGTGGTTCTTGTCAATTTTTGTTGGTTTTCATCGAATGAACTTATTTCAGTCAGCTGGATCTTTCTTCTTCAAAGCAAAAAGATTTTATCTTCGAAATACAAGAACTTTTTGTGGTTTTGTTGGTTTTCAGCAAATGTACATATTTCAGCGAGCTCGAAGTTTTTTCTTTAATCGTGTAAGATTTTATCTTAAAATACAAGAACTTTTTGTGGTTCTTGTCAATTTTTGTTGGTTTTCATCTTATGAACTTATTTCAGTCAGCTCGATCTGTCTTCTTCAAAGCAAAAAGATTTTATCTTCAAATACAAGAACTTTTCGTGGTTTTGTTGGTTTTCATCAAATGAACATATTTCAGCAAGCTGGAAGTTTTTTCTTTAATAGCGTAAGATTTTATCTTAAAATACAAGAACTTTTCGTGGCTCTTGTCAATTTTTGTTGATTTTCATCGAATGAACTTATTTCAGTCAGCCATATCTTTCTTCTTCAAAGCAAAAAGATTTTATCTTCAAATACAAGAACTTTTCGTGGTTTTGTTGGTTTTCAGCAAATGAACATATTTCAGCGAGCTCGAAGTTTTTTCTTTAATATCGTAACATTTTATCTCAAAATACAAGAACTTTTCGTGGTTCTTGTCAATTTTTGTTGGTTTTCATCTAATGAACTTATTTCAGTCAGCGAGATCTTTCTTCTTCAAAGCAAAAAGATTTTATCTTCAAATACAAGAACTTTTCGTGGTTTTGTTGGTTTTCAGCAAATGAACATAATTCAGCGAGCTGGAAGTTTTTTCTTTAATAGCGTAAGATTTTATCTTAAAATACAAGAACTTTTCGTGGTTCTTGTCAATTTTTGTTGGTTTTCATCTAATGAACTTATTTCAGTCAGCGAGATCTTTCTTCTTCAAAGCAAAAAGATTTTATCTTCAAATACAAGAACATTTCGTGGTTTTGTTGGTTTTCAGCAAATGAACATATTTCAGCGAGCTGGAAGTTTTTTCTTTAATAGCGTAAGATTTTATCTTAAAATACAAGAACGTTTCATGGTTCTTGTCAATTTTTGTTGTCTTTCATCCAATGAACTTATTTCAGTCAGCCATATCTTTCTTCATCAAAGCAAAAAGATTTTATCTTCAAATACAAGAACTTTTCGTGGTTTTGTTGGTTTTCAGCAAATGAACATATTTCAGCGAGCTCGAAGTTTTTTCTTTAATATCGTAACATTTTATCTCAAAATACAAGAACTTTTCGTGGTTCTTGTCAATTTTTGTTGGTTTTCATCTAATGAACTTATTTCAGTCAGCTCGATCTTTCTTCTTCAAAGCAAAAAGATTTTATCTTCAAATACAAGAACTTTTCGTGGTTTTGTTGGTTTTCAGCAAATGAACATAATTCAGCGAGCTGGAAGTTTTTTCTTTAATAGCGTAAGATTTTATCTTAAAATACAAGAACTTTTCGTGGTTCTTGTCAATTTTTGTTGGTTTTCATCTAATGAACTTATTTCAGTCAGCTGGATCTTTCTTCTTCAAAGCTAAAAGTTTTTATCTTCAAATACAAGAACTTTTCGTGGTTTTGTTGGTTTTCAGCAAATGAACATATTTCAGCGAGCTGGGAGCTTTTTCTTTAATGGCGTAAGATTTTATCTTAAAAGACAAGAACTTTTCGTGGTTCTTGTCAAATTTTGTTGGTTTTCAACTGATGAACTTATTTCAGTCAGCTAGATCTTTCTTCTTCAAAGCAAAAAGATTTTATCTTCAAATACAAGAACTTTTCGTGGTTTTGTTGGTTTTCAGCAAATTAACATATTTCAGCGAGCTGGGAGTTTTTTCTTTAATAGCGTAAGATTTTATCTTAAAATACAAGAACTTTTTGTGGTTCTTGTCAATTTTTGTTGGTTTTCATCTAATGAACTTATTTCAGTCAGCGAGATCTTTCTTCTTCAAAGCAAAAAGATTTTATCTTCAAATACAAGAACTTTTCGTGGTTTTGTTGGTTTTCAGCAAATGAACATAATTCAGCGAGCTGGAAGTTTTTTCTTTAATAGCGTAAGATTTTATCTTAAAATACAAGAACTTTTCGTGGTTCTTGTCAATTTTTGTTGGTTTTCAACTGATGAACTTATTTCAGTCAGCTCGATCTTTCTTCTTCAAAGCAAAAAGATTTTATCTTCAAATACAAGAACATTTCGTGGTTTTGTTGGTTTACAGCAAATGTACATATTTCAGCGAGCTGGGAGTTTTTTCTTTGATAGCGTAAGATTTTATCTTAAAATACAAGAACTTTTCGTGGTTCTTTTCAATTTTTGTTGGTTTTCATCTAATGAACTTATTTCAGTCAGCTGGATCTTCTTCAAAGCAAAAAGATTTTATCTTCAAATACAAGAACTTTTCGTGGTTTTGTTGGTTTTCAGCAAATGAACATATTTCAGCGAGCTGCAAGTTTTTTCTTTAATAGCGTAAGATTTTATCTTCAAATACAAGAACTTTTCGTGGTTTTGTTGGTTTTCACCATTGAACATATTTCAGCGAGCGAGAAGTTTTTTCTTTAATCGCGTAAGATTTTATCTTAAAATACAAGAACTTTTCGTGGTTCTTGTCAATTTTTGTTCGTTTTCATCTAATGAACTTATTTCAGTCAGCTGGATCTTTCTTCTTCAAAGCAAAAAGATTTTATCTTCAAATACAAGAACTTTTCGTGGTTTTGTTGGTTTTCAGCAAATGAACATATTTCAGCGAGCTGGGAGTTTTTTCTTTAATAGCGTAAGATTTTATCTTAAAATACAAGAACTTTTCGTGGTTCTTGTCAATTTTTGTTGTCTTTCATCCAATGAACTTATTTCAGTCAGCTGGATCTTTCTTCTTCAAAGTAAAAAGATTTTATCTTCAAATACAAGAACTTTTCGTGGTTTTGTTGCTTTTCACCATTGAACATATTTCAGCGATCGAGAAGTTTTTTCTTTAATCGCGTAAGATTTTATCTTAAAATACAAGAACTTTTCGTGGTTCTTGTCAATTTTTGTTCGTTTTCATCTAATGAACTTATTTCAGTCAGCCATATCTTTCTTCTTCAAAGCAAAAAGATTTTATCTTCAAATACAAGAACTTTTCGTGGTTTTGTTGGTTTTCAGCAAATGAACATATTTCAGCGAGCTGCAAGTTTTTTCTTTAATAGCGTAAGATTTTACTTAAAATACAAGAACTTTTCGTGGTTCTTGTCAATTTTTGTTGGTTTTCATCTTATGAACTTCTTTCAGTCAGCCATATCTTTCTTCTTCAAAGCAAAAAGATTTTATCTTCAAACACAAGAACTTTTCGTGGTTTTGTTGGTTTTCAGCAAATGAACATAATTCAGCGAGCTGGAAGTTTTTTCTTTAATCGCGTAAGATTTTATCTTAAAATACAAGAACTTTTCGTGGTTCTTGTCAATTTTTGTTGGTTTTCATCTGATGAACTTATTTCAGTCAGCTAGATCTTTCTCCTTCAAAGCAAAAAGATTTTATCTTCAAATACAAGAACATTTCGTGGTTTTGTTGGTTTACAGCAAATGTACATATTTCAGCGAGCTGGGAGTTTTTTCTTTGATAGCGTAAGATTTTATCTTAAAATACAAGAACTTTTCGTGGTTCTTGTCAATTTTTGTTGGTTTTCATCGAATGAACTTATTTCAGTCAGCTGGATCTTCTTCAAAGCAAAAAGATTTTATCTTCAAATACAAGAACTTTTCGTGGTTTTGTTGGTTTTCAGCAAATGAACATATTTCAGCGAGCTGGGAGTTTTTTCTTTAATAGCGTAAGATTTTATTTTAAAATACAAGAACTTTTCGTGGTTCTTGTCAATTTTTGTTGGTTTTCATCCAATGAACTTATTTCAGTCAGCGAGATCTTTCTTCTTCAAAGCAAAAAGATTTTATCTTCAAATACAAGAACTTTTCGTGGTTTTGTTGGATTTCAGCAAATGAACATATTTCAGCGAGCTGCTAGTTTTTTCTTTAATAGCGTAAGATTTTATCTTCAAATACAAGAACTTTTCGTGGTTTTGTTGGTTTTCACCATTGAACATATTTCAGCGAGCGAGAAGTTTTTTCTTTAATCGCGTAAGATTTTATCTTAAAATACAAGAACTTTTCGTGGTTCTTGTCAATTTTTGTTCGTTTTCATCTAATGAACTTATTTCAGTCAGCCATATCTTTCTTCTTCAAAGCAAAAAGATTTTATCTTCAAATACAAGAACTTTTCGTGGTTTTGTTGGTTTTCAACAAATGAACATATTTCAGCGAGCTCGAAGTTTTTTCTTTAATATCGTAACATTTTATCTCAAAATACAAGAACTTTTCGTGGTTCTTGTCAATTTTTGTTGGTTTTCATCGAATGAACTTATTTCAGTCAGCTCGATCTTTCTTCTTCAAAGCAAAAAGATTTTATCTTAAAATACAAGAACTTTTCGTGGTTCTTGTCAATTTTTGTTGGTTTTCATCTGATGAACTTATTTCAGTCAGCTAGATCTTTCTTCTTCAAAGCAAAAAGATTTTATCTTCAAATACAAGAACATTTCGTGGTTTTGTTGGTTTACAGCAAATGTACATATTTCAGCGAGCTGGGAGTTTTTTCTTTGATAGCGTAAGATTTTATCTTAAAATACAAGAACGTTTCATGGTTCTTGTCAATTTTTGTTGTCTTTCATCCAATGAACTTATTTCAGTCAGCCATATCTTTCTTCATCAAAGCAAAAAGATTTTATCTTCAAATACAAGAACTTTTCGTGGTTTTGTTGGTTTTCAGCAAATGAACATATTTCAGCGAGCTCGAAGTTTTTTCTTTAATATCGTAACATTTTATCTCAAAATACAAGAACTTTTCGTGGTTCTTGTCAATTTTTGTTGGTTTTCATCTAATGAACTTATTTCAGTCAGCTCGATCTTTCTTCTTCAAAGCAAAAAGATTTTATCTTCAAATACAAGAACTTTTCGTGGTTTTGTTGGTTTTCAGCAAATGAACATAATTCAGCGAGCTGGAAGTTTTTTCTTTAATAGCGTAAGATTTTATCTTAAAATACAAGAACGTTTCGTGGTTCTTGTCAATTTTTGTTGTCTTTCATCCAATGAACTTATTTCAGTCAGCGAGATCTTTCTTCTTCAAAGTAAAAAGATTTTATCTTCAAACACAAGAACTTTTCGTGGTTTTCTTGGTTTTCAGCAAATGAACATATTTCAGCGAGCTGGAAGTTTTTTCTTTGATAGCATAAGATTTCGTCTTAAAATACAAGAACTTTTCGTGGTTCTTGTCAATTTTTGTTCGTTTTCATCTAATGAACTTATTTCAGTCAGCTGGATCTTTCTTCTTCAAAGCAAAAAGATTTTATCTTCAAATACAAGAACTTTTCGTGGTTTTGTTGGTTTTCAGCAAATGAACATAATTCAGCGAGCTGGAAGTTTTTTCTTTAATAGCGTAAGATTTTATCTTAAAATACAAGAACTTTTCGTGGTTCTTGTCAATTTTTGTTGGTTTTCATCTGATGAACTTATTTCAGTCAGCCAGATCTTTCTTCTTCAAAGCAAAAAGATTTTATCTTCAAATACAAGAACATTTCGTGGTTTTGTTGGTTTACAGCAAATGTACATATTTCAGCGAGCTGGGAGTTTTTTCTTTGATAGCGTAAGATTTTATCTTAAAATACAAGAACTTTTCGTGGTTCTTTTCAATTTTTGTTGGTTTTCATCTAATGAACTTATTTCAGTCAGCTGGATCTTCTTCAAAGCAAAAAGATTTTATCTTCAAATACAAGAACTTTTCGTGGTTTTGTTGGTTTTCAGCAAATGAACATATTTCAGCGAGCTGGGAGTTTTTTCTTTAATAGCGTAAGATTTTATCTTAAAATACAAGAACTTTTCGTGGTTCTTGTCAATTTTTGTTGGTTTTCATCCAATGAACTTATTTCAGTCAGCGAGATCTTTCTTCTTCAAAGCAAAAAGATTTTATCTTCAAATACAAGAACTTTTCGTGGTTTTGTTGGTTTTCAGCAAATGAACATATTTCAGCGAGCTGCAAGTTTTTTCTTTAATAGCGTAAGATTTTATCTTCAAATACAAGAACTTTTCGTGGTTTTGTTGGTTTTCACCATTGAACATATTTCAGCGAGCGAGAAGTTTTTTCTTTAATCGCGTAAGATTTTATCTTAAAATACAAGAACTTTTCGTGGTTCTTGTCAATTTTTGTTCGTTTTCATCTAATGAACTTATTTCAGTCAGCTGGATCTTTCTTCTTCAAAGCAAAAAGATTTTATCTTCAAATACAAGAACTTTTCGTGGTTTTGTTGGTTTTCAGCAAATGAACATATTTCAGCGAGCTGGGAGTTTTTTCTTTAATAGCGTAAGATTTTATCTTAAAATACAAGAACTTTTCGTGGTTCTTGTCAATTTTTGTTGGTTTTCATCCAATGAACTTATTTCAGTCAGCGAGATCTTTCTTCTTCAAAGCAAAAAGATTTTATCTTCAAATACAAGAACTTTTCGTGGTTTTGTTGGTTTTCAGCAAATGAACATATTTCAGCGAGCTGCAAGTTTTTTCTTTAATAGCGTAAGATTTTATCTTCAAATACAAGAACTTTTCGTGGTTTTGTTGGTTTTCACCATTGAACATATTTCAGCGAGCGAGAAGTTTTTTCTTTCATCGCGTAAGATTTTATCTTAAAATACAAGAACTTCTCGTGGTTCTTGTCAATTTTTGTTCGTTTTCATCTAATGAACTTATTTCAGTCAGCTGGATCTTTCTTCTTCAAAGCAAAAAGATTTTATCTTCAAATACAAGAACTTTTCGTGGTTTTGTTGGTTTTCAGCAAATGAACATATTTCAGCGAGCTGGGAGTTTTTTCTTTAATAGCGTAAGATTTTATGTTAAAATACAAGAACTTTTCGTGGTTCTTGTCAATTTTTGTTGTCTTTCATCCAATGAACTTATTTCAGTCAGCTAGATCTTTCTTCTTCAAAGTAAAAAGATTTTATCTTCAAATACAAGAACTTTTCGTGGTTTTGTTGCTTTTCACCATTGAACATATTTCAGCGATCGAGAAGTTTTTTCTTTAATCGCGTAAGATTTTATCTTAAAATACAAGAACTTTTCGTGGTTCTTGTCAATTTTTGTTCGTTTTCATCTAATGAACTTATTTCAGTCAGCCATATCTTTCTTCTTCAAAGCAAAAAGATTTTATCTTCAAATACAAGAACTTTTCGTGGTTTTGTTGGTTTTCAGCAAATGAACATATTTCAGCGAGCTCGAAGTTTTTTCTTTAATAGCGTAAGATTTTATCTTAAAATACAAGAACTTTTCGTGGTTCTTGTCAATTTTTGTTGGTTTTCATCTTATGAACTTCTTTCAGTCAGCCATATCTTTCTTCTTCAAAGCAAAAAGATTTTATCTTCAAATACAAGAACTTTTCGTGGTTTTGTTGGTTTTCAGCAAATGAACATATTTCAGCGAGCTCGAAGTTTTTTCTTTAATATCGTAACATTTTATCTCAAAATACAAGAACTTTTCGTGGTTCTTGTCAATTTTTGTTGGTTTTCATCGAATGAACTTATTTCAGTCAGCTCGATCTTTCTTCTTCAAAGCAAAAAGATTTTATCTTCAAACACAAGAACTTTTCGTGGTTTTGTTGGTTTTCAGCAAATGAACATAATTCAGCGAGCTGGAAGTTTTTTCTTTAATCGCGTAAGATTTTATCTTAAAATACAAGAACTTTTCGTGGTTCTTGTCAATTTTTGTTGGTTTTCATCTGATGAACTTATTTCAGTCAGCTAGATCTTTCTTCTTCAAAGCAAAAAGATTTTATCTTCAAATACAAGAACATTTCGTGGTTTTGTTGGTTTACAGCAAATGTACATATTTCAGCGAGCTGGGAGTTTTTTCTTTGATAGCGTAAGATTTTATCTTAAAATACAAGAACTTTTCGTGGTTCTTGTCAATTTTTGTTGGTTTTCATCTAATGAACTTATTTCAGTCAGCTGGATCTTCTTCAAAGCAAAAAGATTTTATCTTCAAATACAAGAACTTTTTGTGGTTTTGTTGGTTTTCAGCAAATGAACATATTTCAGCGAGCTGGGAGTTTTTTCTTTAATAGCGTAAGATTTTATTTTAAAATACAAGAACTTTTCGTGGTTCTTGTCAATTTTTGTTGGTTTTCATCCAATGAACTTATTTCAGTCAGCGAGATCTTTCTTCTTCAAAGCAAAAAGATTTTATCTTCAAATACAAGAACTTTTCGTGGTTTTGTTGGATTTCAGCAAATGAACTTATTTCAGCGAGCTGCTAGTTTTTTCTTTAATAGCGTAAGATTTTATCTTCAAATACAAGAACTTTTCGTGGTTTTGTTGGTTTTCACCATTGAACATATTTCAGCGAGCGAGAAGTTTTTTCTTTAATCGCGTAAGATTTTATCTTAAAATACAAGAACTTTTCGTGGTTCTTGTCAATTTCTGTTGGTTTTCATCTAATGAACTTATTTCAGTCACCTCGATTTTTCTTCTTCAAAGCAAAAAGATTTTATCTTCAAATACAAGAACTTTTCGTGGTTTTGTTGGTTTTCAGCAAATAAACATATTTCAGCGAGCTCGAAGTTTTTTCTTTAATAGCGTAAGATTTTATCTTAAAATACAAGAACTTTTTGTGGTTCTTGTCAATTTTTGTTGTCTTTCATCCAATGAACTTATTTCAGTCAGCTCGATCTTTCTTCTTCAAAGTAAAAAGATTTTATCTTCAAATACAAGAACTTTTCGTCGTTTTGTTGCTTTTCAGCAAATGAACATATTTCAGCGAGCTGGAAGTTTTTTCTTTGATAGCGTAAGATTTCATCTTAAAATACAAGAACTTTTCGTGGTTCTTGTCAATTTTTGTTGGTTTTCATCCAATGAACTTATTTCAGTCAGCGAGATCTTTCTTCTTCAAAGCAAAAAGATTTTATCTTCAAATACAAGAACTTTTCGTGGTTTTGTTGGTTTTCAGCAAATGAACATATTTCAGCGAGCTGCAAGTTTTTTCTTTAATAGCGTAAGATTTTATCTTCAAATACAAGAACTTTTCGTGGTTTTGTTGGTTTTCACCATTGAACATGTTTCAGCGATCGAGAAGTTTTTTCTTCAATCGCGTAAGATTTTATCTTAAAATACAAGAACTTTTCGTGGTTCTTGTCAATTTTTGTTGGTTTTCATCTTATGAACTTATTTCAGTCAGCTCGATCTTTCTTCTTCATAGCAAAAAGATTTTATCTTCAAATACAAGAACTTTTCGTGGTTTTGTTGGTTTTCATCAAATGAACATATTTCAGCAAGCTGGAAGTTTTTTCTTTAATAGCGTAAGATTTTATCTTAAAATACAAGAACTTTTAGTGGTTCCTGTCAATTTTTGTTGATTTTCATCGAATGAACTTCTTTCAGTCAGCCATATCTTTCTTCTTCAAAGCAAAAAGATTTTATCTTCAAATACAAGAACTTTTCGTGGTTTTGTTGGTTTTCAGCAAATGAACATATTTCAGCGAGCTCGAAGTTTTTTCTTTAATATCGTAACATTTTATCTCAAAATACAAGAACTTTTCGTGGTTCTTGTCAATTTTTGTTGGTTTTCATCTGATGAACTTATTTCAGTCAGCTCGATCTTTCTTCTTCAAAGCAAAAAGATATTATCTTCAAATACAAGAACTTTTCGTGGTTTTGTTGGTTTTTAGCAAATGAACATAATTCAGCGAGCTGGAAGTTTTTTCTTTAATAGCATAAGATTTTATCTTAAAATACAAGAACTTTTCGTGGTTCTTGTCAATTTTTGTTGGTTTTCATCTGATGAACTTATTTCAGTCAGCTAGATCTTTCTTCTTCAAAGCAAAAAGATTTTATCTTCAAATACAAGAACATTTCGTGGTTTTGTTGGTTTACAGCAAATGTACATATTTCAGCGAGCTGGGAGTTTTTTCTTTGATAGCGTAAGATTTTATCTTAAAATACAAGAACTTTTCGTGCTTCTTGTCAATTTTTGTTGGTTTTCATCTAATTAACTTATTTCAGTCAGCTGGATCTTCTTCAAAGCAAAAAGATTTTATCTTCAAATACAAGAACTTTTCGTGGTTTTGTTGGTTTACAGCAAATGTACATATTTCAGCGAGCTGGGAGTTTTTTCTTTAATAGCGTAAGATTTTATCTTAAAATACAAGAACTTTTCGTGGTTCTTGTCAATTTTTGTTGTCTTTCATCCAATGAACTTATTTCAGTCAGCTTGATCTTTCTTCTTCAAAGTAAAAAGATTTTATCTTCAAATACAAGAACTTTTCGTGGTTTTGTTGCTTTTCAGCAAATGAACATATTACAGCGAGCTGGAAGTTTTTTCTTTGATAGCGTAAGATTTCATCTTAAAATACAAGAACTTTTCGTGGTTCTTGTCAATTTTTGTTGGTTTTCATCCAATGAACTTATTTCAGTCAGCGAGATCTTTCTTCTTCAAAGCAAAAAGATTTTATCTTCAAATACAAGAACTTTTCGTGGTTTTGTTGGTTTTCAGCAAATGAACATATTTCAGCGAGCTGCAAGTTTTTTCTTTAATAGCGTAAGATTTTATCTTCAAATACAAGAACTTTTCGTGGTTTTGTTGGTTTTCACCATTGAACATATTTCAGCGAGCGAGAAGTTTTTTCTTTAATCGCGTAAGATTTTATCTTAAAATACAAGAACTTTTCGTGGTTCTTGTCAATTTTTGTTGGTTTTCATCTTATGAACTTATTTCAGTCAGCTCGATCTTTCTTCTTCAAAGCAAAAAGATTTTATCTTAAAATACAAGAACTTTTCGTGGTTCTTGTCAATTTTTGTTGGTTTTCATCTTATGAACTTCTTTCAGTCAGCCATATCTTTCTTCTTCAAAGCAAAAAGATTTTATCTTCAAATACAAGAACTTTTCGTGGTTTTGTTGGTTTTCAGCAAATGAACATATTTCAGCGAGCTCGAAGTTTTTTCTTTAATATCGTAACATTTTATCTCAAAATACAAGAACTTTTCGTGGTTCTTGTCAATTTTTGTTGGTTTTCATCGAATGAACTTATTTCAGTCAGCTCGATCTTTCTTCTTCAAAGCAAAAAGATTTTATCTTCAAACACAAGAACTTTTCGTGGTTTTGTTGGTTTTCAGCAAATGAACATAATTCAGCGAGCTGGAAGTTTTTTCTTTAATCGCGTAAGATTTTATCTTAAAATACAAGAACTTTTCGTGGTTCTTGTCAATTTTTGTTGGTTTTCATCTGATGAACTTATTTCAGTCAGCTAGATCTTTCTTCTTCAAAGCAAAAAGATTTTATCTTCAAATACAAGAACATTTCGTGGTTTTGTTGGTTTACAGCAAATGTACATATTTCAGCGAGCTGGGAGTTTTTTCTTTGATAGCGTAAGATTTTATCTTAAAATACAAGAACTTTTCGTGGTTCTTGTCAATTTTTGTTGGTTTTCATCTAATGAACTTATTTCAGTCAGCTGGATCTTCTTCAAAGCAAAAAGATTTTATCTTCAAATACAAGAACTTTTTGTGGTTTTGTTGGTTTTCAGCAAATGAACATATTTCAGCGAGCTGGGAGTTTTTTCTTTAATAGCGTAAGATTTTATTTTAAAATACAAGAACTTTTCGTGGTTCTTGTCAATTTTTGTTGGTTTTCATCCAATGAACTTATTTCAGTCAGCGAGATCTTTCTTCTTCAAAGCAAAAAGATTTTATCTTCAAATACAAGAACTTTTCGTGGTTTTGTTGGATTTCAGCAAATGAACTTATTTCAGCGAGCTGCTAGTTTTTTCTTTAATAGCGTAAGATTTTATCTTCAAATACAAGAACTTTTCGTGGTTTTGTTGGTTTTCACCATTGAACATATTTCAGCGAGCGAGAAGTTTTTTCTTTAATCGCGTCAGATTTTATCTTAAAATACAAGAACTTTTCGTGGTTCTTGTCAATTTCTGTTGGTTTTCATCTAATGAACTTATTTCAGTCACCTCGATTTTTCTTCTTCAAAGCAAAAAGATTTTATCTTCAAATACAAGAACTTTTCGTGGTTTTGTTGGTTTTCAGCAAATAAACATATTTCAGCGAGCTCGAAGTTTTTTCTTTAATAGCGTAAGATTTTATCTTAAAATACAAGAACTTTTTGTGGTTCTTGTCAATTTTTGTTGTCTTTCATCCAATGAACTTATTTCAGTCAGCTCGATCTTTCTTCTTCAAAGTAAAAAGATTTTATCTTCAAATACAAGAACTTTTCGTCGTTTTGTTGCTTTTCAGCAAATGAACATATTTCAGCGAGCTGGAAGTTTTTTCTTTGATAGCGTAAGATTTCATCTTAAAATACAAGAACTTTTCGTGGTTCTTGTCAATTTTTGTTGGTTTTCATCCAATGAACTTATTTCAGTCAGCGAGATCTTTCTTCTTCAAAGCAAAAAGATTTTATCTTCAAATACAAGAACTTTTCGTGGTTTTGTTGGTTTTCAGCAAATGAACATATTTCAGCGAGCTGCAAGTTTTTTCTTTAATAGCGTAAGATTTTATCTTCAAATACAAGAACTTTTCGTGGTTTTGTTGGTTTTCACCATTGAACATGTTTCAGCGATCGAGAAGTTTTTTCTTCAATCGCGTAAGATTTTATCTTAAAATACAAGAACTTTTCGTGGTTCTTGTCAATTTTTGTTGGTTTTCATCTTATGAACTTATTTCAGTCAGCTCGATCTTTCTTCTTCATAGCAAAAAGATTTTATCTTCAAATACAAGAACTTTTCGTGGTTTTGTTGGTTTTCATCAAATGAACATATTTCAGCAAGCTGGAAGTTTTTTCTTTAATAGCGTAAGATTTTATCTTAAAATACAAGAACTTTTAGTGGTTCCTGTCAATTTTTGTTGATTTTCATCGAATGAACTTCTTTCAGTCAGCCATATCTTTCTTCTTCAAAGCAAAAAGATTTTATCTTCAAATACAAGAACTTTTCGTGGTTTTGTTGGTTTTCAGCAAATGAACATATTTCAGCGAGCTCGAAGTTTTTTCTTTAATATCGTAACATTTTATCTCAAAATACAAGAACTTTTCGTGGTTCTTGTCAATTTTTGTTGGTTTTCATCTGATGAACTTATTTCAGTCAGCTCGATCTTTCTTCTTCAAAGCAAAAAGATATTATCTTCAAATACAAGAACTTTTCGTGGTTTTGTTGGTTTTTAGCAAATGAACATAATTCAGCGAGCTGGAAGTTTTTTCTTTAATAGCATAAGATTTTATCTTAAAATACAAGAACTTTTCGTGGTTCTTGTCAATTTTTGTTGGTTTTCATCTGATGAACTTATTTCAGTCAGCTAGATCTTTCTTCTTCAAAGCAAAAAGATTTTATCTTCAAATACAAGAACATTTCGTGGTTTTGTTGGTTTACAGCAAATGTACATATTTCAGCGAGCTGGGAGTTTTTTCTTTGATAGCGTAAGATTTTATCTTAAAATACATGAACTTTTCGTGCTTCTTGTCAATTTTTGTTGGTTTTCATCTAATTAACTTATTTCAGTCAGCTGGATCTTCTTCAAAGCAAAAAGATTTTATCTTCAAATACAAGAACTTTTCGTGGTTTTGTTGGTTTACAGCAAATGTACATATTTCAGCGAGCTGGGAGTTTTTTCTTTAATAGCGTAAGATTTTATCTTAAAATACAAGAACTTTTCGTGGTTCTTGTCAATTTTTGTTGTCTTTCATCCAATGAACTTATTTCAGTCAGCTTGATCTTTCTTCTTCAAAGTAAAAAGATTTTATCTTCAAATACAAGAACTTTTCGTGGTTTTGTTGCTTTTCAGCAAATGAACATATTACAGCGAGCTGGAAGTTTTTTCTTTGATAGCGTAAGATTTCATCTTAAAATACAAGAACTTTTCGTGGTTCTTGTCAATTTTTGTTGGTTTTCATCCAATGAACTTATTTCAGTCAGCGAGATCTTTCTTCTTCAAAGCAAAAAGATTTTATCTTCAAATACAAGAACTTTTCGTGGTTTTGTTGGTTTTCAGCAAATGAACATATTTCAGCGAGCTGCAAGTTTTTTCTTTAATAGCGTAAGATTTTATCTTCAAATACAAGAACTTTTCGTGGTTTTGTTGGTTTTCACCATTGAACATATTTCAGCGAGCGAGAAGTTTTTTCTTTAATCGCGTAAGATTTTATCTTAAAATACAAGAACTTTTCGTGGTTCTTGTCAATTTTTGTTGGTTTTCATCTTATGAACTTATTTCAGTCAGCTCGATCTTTCTTCTTCAAAGCAAAAAGATTTTATCTTAAAATACAAGAACTTTTCGTGGTTCTTGTCAATTTTTGTTGGTTTTCATCTGATGAACTTATTTCAGTCAGCTAGATCTTTCTTCTTAAGAGCAAAAAGATTTTATCTTCAAATATAAGAACTTTTCGTGGTTTTGTTGGTTTTCAGCAAATTAACATATTTCAGCGAGCTGGGAGTTTTTTCTTTAATAGCATAAGATTTTATCTTCAAATACAAGAACTTTTCGTGGTTTTGTTGGTTTTCAGCAAATGAACATATTTCAGCAAGCTGGAAGTTTTTTCTTTAATAGCGTAAGATTTTATCTTAAAATACAAGAACATTTCATGGTTCTTGTCAATTTTTGTTGTCTTTCATCCAATGAACTTATTTCAGTCAGCCATATCTTTCGTCATCAAAGCAAAAAGATTTTATCTTCAAATACAAGAACTTTTCGTGGTTTTGTTGGTTTTCAGCAAATGTACATATTTCAGCGAGCTCGAAGTTTTTTCTTTAATATCGTAACATTTTATCTCAAAATACAAGAACTTTTCGTGGTTCTTGTCAATTTTTGTTGGTTTTCATCTCATGAACTTATTTCAGTCAGCTCGATCTTTCTTCTTCAAAGCAAAAAGATTTTATCTTCAAATACAAGAACTTTTCGTGGTTTTGTTGGTTTTCAGCAAATGAACATAATTCAGCGAGCTGGAAGTTTTTTCTTTAATAGCGTAAGATTTTATCTTAAAATACAAGAACTTTTCGTGGTTCTTGTCAATTTTTGTTGGTTTTCATCTGATGAACTTATTTCAGTCAGCTAGATCTTTCTTCTTCAAAGCAAAAAGATTTTATCTTCAAATATAAGAACTTTTCGTGGTTTTGTTGGTTTTCAGCAAATTAACATCTTTCAGCGAGCTGGGAGTTTTTTCTTTAATAGCATAAGATTTTATCTTAAAATACAAGAACTTTTCGTGGTTCTTGTCAATTTTTGTTGGGTTTCATCTAATGAACTTATTTCAGTCAGCTAGATCTTTCTTCTTCAAAGCAAAAAGATTTTATCTTCAAATACAAGAACTTTTCGTGGTTTTGTTGGTTTTCAGCAAATCAACATATTTCAGCGAGCTGGAAGTTTTTTCTTTGATAGCGTAAGATTTTGTCTTAAAATACAAGAACTTTTCGTGGTTCTTGTCAATTTTTGTTGGTTTTCATCTCATGAACTTATTTCAGTCAGCGAGATCTTTCTTCTTCAAAGCAAAAAGATTTTATCTTCAAATACAAGAACTTTTCGTGGTTTTGTTGGTTTTCAGCAAATGAACATATTTCAGCGAGCTGCAAGTTTTTTCTTTAATAGCGTAAGATTTTATCTTCAAATACAAGAACTTTTCGTGGTTTTGTTGGTTTTCACCATTGAACATGTTTCAGCGATCGAGAAGTTTTTTCTTCAATCGCGTAAGATTTTATCTTAAAATACAAGAACTTTTCGTGGTTCTTGTCAATTTTTGTTGGTTTTCATCTTATGAACTTATTTCAGTCAGCTCGATCTTTCTTCTTCAAAGCAAAAAGATTTTATCTTCAAATACAAGAACTTTTCGTGGTTTTGTTGGTTTTCATCAAATGAACATATTTCAGCAAGCTGGAAGTTTTTTCTTTAATAGCGTAAGATTTTATCTTAAAATACAAGAACTTTTAGTGGTTCCTGTCAATTTTTGTTGATTTTCATCGAATGAACTTCTTTCAGTCAGCCATATCTTTCTTCTTCAAAGCAAAAAGATTTTATCTTCAAATACAAGAACTTTTCGTGGTTTTGTTGGTTTTCAGCAAATGAACATATTTCAGCGAGCTCGAAGTTTTTTCTTTAATATCGTAACATTTTATCTCAAAATACAAGAACTTTTCGTGGTTCTTGTCAATTTTTGTTGGTTTTCATCTGATGAACTTATTTCAGTCAGCTCGATCTTTCTTCTTCAAAGCAAAAAGATATTATCTTCAAATACAAGAACTTTTCGTGGTTTTGTTGGTTTTTAGCAAATGAACATAATTCAGCGAGCTGGAAGTTTTTTCTTTAATAGCGTAAGATTTTATCTTAAAATACAAGAACTTTTCGTGGTTCTTGTCAATTTTTGTTGGTTTTCATCTGATGAACTTATTTCAGTCAGCTCGATCTTTCTTCTTCAAAGCAAAAAGATTTTATCTTCAAATACAAGAACATTTCGTGGTTTTGTTGGTTTACAGCAAATGTACATATTTCAGCGAGCTGGGAGTTTTTTCTTTGATAGCGTAAGATTTTATCTTAAAATACAAGAACTTTTCGTGCTTCTTGTCAATTTTTGTTGGTTTTCATCTAATTAACTTATTTCAGTCAGCTGGATCTTCTTCAAAGCAAAAAGATTTTATCTTCAAATACAAAACTTTTCGTGGTTTTGTTGGTTTTCAGCAAATGAACATATTTCAGCGAGCTGGGAGTTTTTTCTTTAATAGCGTAAGATTTTATCTTAAAATACAAGAACTTTTCGTGGTTCTTGTCAATTTTTGTTGTCTTTCATCCAATGAACTTATTTCAGTCAGCTTGATCTTTCTTCTTCAAAGTAAAAAGATTTTATCTTCAAATACAAGAACTTTTCGTGGTTTTGTTGCTTTTCAGCAAATGAACATATTACAGCGAGCTGGAAGTTTTTTCTTTGATAGCGTAAGATTTCATCTTAAAATACAAGAACTTTTCGTGGTTCTTGTCAATTTTTGTTGGTTTTCATCCAATGAACTTATTTCAGTCAGCGAGATCTTTCTTCTTCAAAGCAAAAAGATTTTATCTTCAAATACAAGAACTTTTCGTGGTTTTGTTGGTTTTCAGCAAATGAACATATTTCAGCGAGCTGCAAGTTTTTTCTTTAATAGCGTAAGATTTTATCTTCAAATACAAGAACTTTTCGTGGTTTTGTTGGTTTTCACCATTGAACATATTTCAGCGAGCGAGATGTTTTTTCTTTAATCGCGTAAGATTTTATCTTAAAATACAAGAACTTTTCGTGGTTCTTGTCAATTTTTGTTGGTTTTCATCTTATGAACTTATTTCAGTCAGCTCGATCTTTCTTCTTCAAAGCAAAAAGATTTTATCTTAAAATACAAGAACTTTTCGTGGTTCTTGTCAATTTTTGTTGGTTTTCATCTGATGAACTTATTTAAGTCAGCTCGATCTTTCTTCTTCAAAGCAAAAAGATTTTATCTTCAAATATAAGAACTTTTCGTGGTTTTGTTGGTTTTCAGCAAATTAACATATTTCAGCGAGCTGGGAGTTTTTTCTTTAATAGCATAAGATTTTATCTTCAAATACAAGAACTTTTCGTGGTTTTGTTGGTTTTCAGCAAATGAACATATTTCAGCAAGCTGGAAGTTTTTTCTTTAATAGCGTAAGATTTTATCTTAAAATACAAGAACATTTCATGGTTCTTGTCAATTTTTGTTGTCTTTCATCCAATGAACTTATTTCAGTCAGCCATATCTTTCGTCATCAAAGCAAAAAGATTTTATCTTCAAATACAAGAACTTTTCGTGGTTTTGTTGGTTTTCAGCAAATGTACATATTTCAGCGAGCTCGAAGTTTTTTCTTTAATATCGTAACATTTTATCTCAAAATACAAGAACTTTTCGTGGTTCTTGTCAATTTTTGTTGGTTTTCATCTCATGAACTTATTTCAGTCAGCTCGATCTTTCTTCTTCAAAGCAAAAAGATTTTATCTTCAAATACAAGAACTTTTCGTGGTTTTGTTGGTTTTCAGCAAATGAACATAATTCAGCGAGCTGGAAGTTTTTTCTTTAATAGCGTAAGATTTTATCTTAAAATACAAGAACTTTTCGTGGTTCTTGTCAATTTTTGTTGGTTTTCATCTGATGAACTTATTTCAGTCAGCCATATCTTTCTTCTTCAAAGCAAAAAGATTTTATCTTCAAATATAAGAACTTTTCGTGGTTTTGTTGGTTTTCAGCAAATTAACATCTTTCAGCGAGCTGGGAGTTTTTTCTTTAATAGCATAAGATTTTATCTTAAAATACAAGAACTTTTCGTGGTTCTTGTCAATTTTTGTTGGGTTTCATCTAATGAACTTATTTCAGTCAGCTAGATCTTTCTTCTTCAAAGCAAAAAGATTTTATCTTCAAATACAAGAACTTTTCGTGGTTTTGTTGGTTTTCAGCAAATGAACATATTTCAGCGAGCTGGAAGTTTTTTCTTTGATCGCGTAAGATTTTGTCTTAAAATACAAGAACTTTTCGTGGTTCTTGTCAATTTTTGTTGGTTTTCATCTCATGAACTTATTTCAGTCAGCGAGATCTTTCTTCTTCAAAGCAAAAAGATTTTATCTTCAAATACAAGAACTTTTCGTGGTTTTGTTGGTTTTCAGCAAATTAACATATTTCAGCGAGCTGGGAGTTTTTTCTTTAATAGCGTAAGATTTTATCTTAAAATACAAGAACTTTTCGTGGTTCTTGTCAATTTTTGTTGGTTTTCATCTAATCAACTTATTTCAGTCAGCTAGATCTTTCTTCTTCAAAGCAAAAAGATTTTATCTTCAAACACAAGAACTTTTCGTGGTTTTGTTGGTTTTCAGCAAATGAACACATTTCAGCGAGCTGGAAGTTTTTTCTTTAATAGCTCAAGATTTTATCTTAAAATACAAGAAATTTTCGTGGTTCTTGTCAATTTTTGTTGGTTTTCATCTGATGAACTTATTTCAGTCAGCTGGATCTTTCTTCTTCAAAGTAAAAAGATTTTATCTTCAAATACAAGAACTTTTCATGGTTTTGTTGGTTTTCAGCAAATGAACATATTTCAGCGAGCTGGGAGTTTTTTCTTAAAAAGCGTAAGATTTTATCTTAGAATACAAGAACTTTTCGTGGTTCTTGTCAATTTTTGTTGGTTTTCATCGAATGAACTTATTTCAGTCAGCTGGATCTTTCTTCTTCAAAGCAAAAAGATTTTATCTTCGAAATACAAGAACTTTTCGTGGTTTTGTTGGTTTTCAGCAAATGAACATATTTCAGCGAGCTGGGAGTTTTTTCTTTAATAGCGCAAGATTTTATCTTAAAATGCAAGAACGTTTCGTGGTTCTTGTCAATTTTTGTTGGTTTTCATCGAATGAACTTATTTCAGTCAGCTAGATCTTTCTTCTTCAAAGCAAAAAGATTTTATCTTCGAAATACAAGAACTTTTCGTGGTTTTGTTGTTTTTCAGCAAATGAACATATTTCAGCGAGCTCGAAGTTTTTTCTTTAATAGCGTAAGATTTTATCTCAAAATACAAGATCTTTTCGTGGTTCTTATCAATTTTTGTTGGTTTTCATCTGATGAACTTAATTCAGTCAGCTAGATCTTCTTCAAAGCAAAAAGATTTTATCTTCAAATACAAGAACTTTTCGTGGTTTTGTTGGTTTTCAGCAAATGTACATATTTTAGCGAGCTGGAAGTTTTTTCTTTAATAGCGTAAGATTTCATCTTAAAATACAAGAACTTTTCGTGGTTCTTGTCAATTTTTGTTGGTTTTCATCTGATGAATTTATTTCAGTCAGCCAGATCTTTCTTCTTCAAAGCAAAAAGATTTTATCTTCAAATACAAGAACTTTTCGTGGTTTTGTTGGTTTTCAGCAAATGAACATATTTCAGCGAGCTCGAAGTTTTTTCTTTAATAGCGTAAGATTTTATCTTAAAATACAAGAACTTTTCGTGGTTCTTGTCAATTTTTGTTGGTTTTCATCGAATGAACTTATTTCAGTCAGCTAGATCTTTCTTCTTCAAAGCAACAAGATTTTATCTTCGAAATACAAGAACTTTTCGTGGTTTTGTTGGTTTTCAGCAAATGAACATATTTCAGCGAGCTCGAAGTTTTTTCTTCAATAGCGTAAGATTTTATCTCAAAATACAAGAACTTTTCGTGGTTCTTATCAATTTTTGTTGGTTTTCATCCGATGAACTTAATTCAGTCAGCAAGATCTTTCTTCTTCAAAGCAAAAAGATTTTATCTTCAAATACAAGAACTTTTCGTGGTTTTGTTGGTTTTCAGCAAATGTACATATTTCAGCGAGCTGGAAGTTTTTTCTTTCATAGCGTAAGATTTCATCTTAAAATACAAGAACTTTTCGTGGTTCTTGTCAATTTTTGTTGGTTTTCATCTGATGAATTTATTTCAGTCAGCCAGATCTTTCTTCTTCAAAGCAAAAAGATTTTATCTTCAAATACAAGAACATTTCGTGGTTTTGTTGGTTTACAGCAAATGTACATATTTCAGCAAGCTGGGAGTTTTTTCTTTGATAGCGTAAGATTTTATCTTCAAATTCAAGAACTTTTCGTGGTTTTGTTGGTTTTCACCATTGAACATATTTCAGCGATCGAGAAGTTTTTTCTTTAATCGCGTAAGATTTTATCTTAAAATACAAGAACTTTTCGTGGTTCTTGTCAATTTTTGTTCGTTTTCATCTAATGAACTTATTTCAGTCAGCCATATCTTTCTTCTTCAAAGCAAAAAGATTTTATCTTCAAATACAAGAACTTTTCGTGGTTTTGTTGGTTTTCAGCAAATGAACATAATTCAGCGAGCTGGAAGTTTTTTCTTTTATAGCGTAGGATTTTATCTTAAAATACAAGAACTTTTCGTGTTTCTTGTCAATTTTTGTTGGTTTTCATCTGATGAACTTATTTCATGTCAGCTAGATCTTCCTCAAAGCAAAAAGATTTTATCTTCAAACACAAGAACTTTTCGTGGTTTTGTTGGTTTTCAGCAAATGAACATATTTCAGCGAGCTCGAAGTTTTTTCTTTAATAGCGTAAGATTTTATCTTAAAATACAAGAACTTTTCGTGGTTCTTGTCAATTTTTGTTGGTTTTCATCTTATGAACTTATTTCAGTCAGCTCGATCTTTCTTCTTCAAAGCAAAAAGATTTTATCTTCAAATACAAGAACTTTTCGTGGTTTTGTTGGTTTTCATCAAATGAACATATTTCAGCAAGCTGGAAGTTTTTTCTTTAATAGCGTAAGATTTTATCTTAAAATACAAGAACTTTTCGTGGTTCTTGTCAATTTTTGTTGGTTTTCATCTAATGAACTTATTTCAGTCAGCAAGATCTTTCTTCTTCAAAGCAAAAAGATTTTATCTTCAAATACAAGAACTTTTCGTGGTTTTGTTGGTTTTCAGCAAATGAACATATTTCAGCGAGCTGGAAGTTTTTTCTTTAATAGCGGAAGATTTTATCTTAAAATACAAGAACTTTTCGTGGTTCTTGTCAATTTTTGTTGGTTTTCATCTAATGAACTTATTTCAGTCAGCAAGATCTTTCTTCTTCAAAGCAAAAAGATTTTATCTTCAAATACAAGAACTTTTCGTGGTTTTGTTGGTTTTCAGCAAATGAACATATTTCAGCGAGCTCGAAGTTTTTTCTTTAATAGCGTAAGATTTTATCTTAAAATACAAGAACTTTTCATGGTTCTTGTCAATTTTTGTTGATTTTCATCTAATGAACTTATTTCAGTCAGCCATATCTTTCTTCTTCAAAGCAAAAAGATTTTATCTTCAAATACAAGAACTTTTCGTGGTTTTGTTGGTTTTCAGCAAATGAACATATTTCAGCGAGCTGGAAGTTTTTTCTTTGATAGCGTAAGATTTTATCTTAAAATACAAGAACTTTTCGTGGTTCTTGTCAATTTTTGTTGGTTTTCATCTCATGAACTTATTTCAGTCAGCTGGATCTTCTTCAAAGCAAAAAGATTTTATCTTCAAATACAAGAACTTTTCGTGGTTTTGTTGGTTTTCAGCAAATGAACATATTTCAGCGAGTTGGGAGTTTTTTCTTCAATAGCGTAAGATTTTATCTTAAAATACAAGAACTTTTCGTGGTTCTTGTCAATTTTTGTTGTCTTTCATCCAATGAACTTATTTCAGTCAGCTAGATCTTTCTTCTTCAAAGTAAAAAGATTTTATCTTCAAATACAAGAACTTTTCGTGGTTTTGTTGCTTTTCAGCAAATGAACATATTTCAGCGAGCTGGAAGTTTTTTCTTTAATAGCGTAAGATTTTATCTTCAAATACAAGAACTTTTCGTGGTTTTGTTGGTTTTCACCATTGAACATATTTCAGCGAGCGAGAAATTTTTTCTTTAATCGCGTAAGATTTTATCTTAAAATACAAGAACTTTTCGTGGTTCTTGTCAATTTTTGTTCGTTTTCATCTAATGAACTTATTTCAGTCAGCCATATCTTTCTTCTTCAAAGCAAAAAGATTTTATCTTCAAAAGAAGAACTTTTCGTGGTTTTGTTGGTTTTCATCAAATGAACATATTTCAGCAAGCTGGAAGTTTTTTCTTTAATAGCGTAAGATTTTATCTTAAAATACAAGAACTTTTCGTGGTTCTTGTCAATTTTTGTTGGTTTTCATCGAATGAACTAATTTCAGTCAGCCATATCTTTCTTCTTCAAAGCAAAAAGATTTTATCTTCAAATACAAGAACTTTTCGTGGTTTTGTTGGTTTTCAGCAAATTAACATATTTCAGCGAGCTGGGAGTTTTTTCTTTAATAGCAGAAGATTTTATCTTAAAATACAAGAACTTTTCGTGGTTCTTGTCAATTTTTGTTGGTTTTCATCTAATGAACTTATTTCAGTCAGCTAGATCTTTCTTCTTCAAAGCAAAAAGATTTTATCTTCAAATACAAGAACTTTTCGTGGTTTTGTTGGTTTTCAGCAAATGAACATATTTCAGCGAGCTGGAAGTTTTTTCTTTAATAGCGGAAGATTTTATCTTAAAATACAAGAACGTTTCGTGGTTGTTGTCAATTTTTGTTGTCTTTCATCCAATGAACTTATTTCAGTCAGCTGGATCTTTCTTCTTCAAAGTAAAAAGATTTTATCTTCAAATACAAGAACTTTTCGTGGTTTTGTTGGTTTTCAGCAAATGAACACATTTCAGCGAGCTGGAAGTTTTTTCTTTAATAGCGTAAGATTTTATCTTAAAACACAAGAACTTTTCGTGGTTCTTGTCAATTTTTGTTGGTTTTCATCTGATAAACTTATTTCAGTCATCTAGATCTTTCTTCTTCAAAGCAAAAAGATTTTATCTTCAAATATAAGAACTTTTCGTGGTTTTGTTGGTTTTCAGCAAATTAACACATTTCAGCGAGCTGGGAGTTTTTTCTTTAATAGCGTAAGATTTTATCTTAAAATACAAGAACTTTTCGTGGTTCTTGTCAATTTTTGTTGGTTTTCATCTAATGAACTTATTTCTGTCAGCTGGATCTTTCTTCTTCAAAGCAAAAAGTTTTTATCTTCAAACACAAGAACTTTTCGTGGTTTTGTTGGTTTTCAGCAAATTAACATATTTCAGCGAGCTGGGAGCTTTTTCTTTAATAGCGTAAGATTTTATCTTAAAGTCCAAGAACTTTTCGTGGTTCTTGTCAATTTTTGTTGGTTTTCATCGAATGAACTTATTTCAGTCAGCTAGATCTTTCTTCTTCAAAGCAAAAAGATTTTATCTTCAAATACAAGAACTTTTCGTGGTTTTGTTGGTTTTCATCAAATAAACATATTTCAGCAAGCTGGAAGTTTTTTCTTTAATAGCGTAAGATTTTATCTTAAAATACAAGAACTTTTCGTGGTTCTTGTCAATTTTTGTTGATTTTCATCGAATGAACTTATTTCAGTCAGCCATATCTTTCTTCTTCAAAGCAAAAAGATTTTATCTTCAAATACAAGAACTTTTCGTGGTTTTGTTGGTTTTCAGCAAATTAACATATTTCAGCGAGCTGGGAGTTTTTTCTTTAATAGCGGAAGATTTTATCTTAAAATACAAGAACTTTTCGTGGTTTTTGTCAATTTTTGTTGGTTTTCATCCAATGAACTTATTTCAGTCAGCTCGATCTTTCTTCTTCAAAGCAAAAAGATTTTATCTTCAAATACAAGAACTTTTCGTGGTTTTGTTGGTTTTCAGCAAATGAACATAATTCAGCGAGCTGGAAGTTTTTTCTTTAATAGCGTAAGATTTTATCTTAAAATACAAGAACTTTTCGTGGTTCTTGTCAATTTTTGTTGGTTTTCATCTGATGAACTTATTTCAGTCAGCTAGATCTTTCTTCTTCAAAGCAAAAAGATTTTATCTTCAAATATAAGAACTTTTCGTGGTTTTGTTGGTTTTCATCAAATTAACATATTTCAGCGAGCTGGGAGTTTTTTCTTTAATAGCATAAGATTTTATCTTGAAATACAAGAACTTTTCGTGGTTCTTGTCAATTTTTGTTGGTTTTCATCTAATGAACTTATTTCAGTCAGCTCGATCTTTCTTCTTCAAAGCAAAAAGATTTTATCTTCAAATACAAGAACTTTTCGTGGTTTTGTTGGTTTTCAGCAAATGAACACATTTCAGCGAGCTGGAAGTTTTTTCTTTAATAGCTCAAGATTTTATCTTAAAATACAAGAACTTTTCGTGGTTATTGTCAATTTTTGTTGGTTTTCATCTATTGAACTTATTTCAGTCAGCTAGATCTTTCTTCTTCAAAGCTAAAAGTTTTTATCTTCAAATACAAGAACTTTTCGTGGTTTTGTTGGTTTTCAGCAAATGAACATATTTCAGCGAGCTGGGAGCTTTTTCTTTAATAGCGTAAGATTTTATCTTAAACTACAAGAACTTTTCGTGGTTCTTGTCAATTTTTGTTGGTTTTCATCTGATGAACTTATTTCAGTCAGTTAGATCTTTCTTCTTCAAAGTAAAAAGATTTTATCTTCAAATACAAGAACTTTTCATGGTTTTGTTGGTTTTCAGCAAATGAACATATTTCAGCGAGCTGGGAGTTTTTTCTTTAATAGCGTAAGATTTTATCTTAAAATACAAGAACTTTTCGTGGTTCTTGTCAATTTTTGTTGGTTTTCATCGAATGAACTTATTTCAGTCAGCTAGATCTTTCTTCTTCAAAGCAAAAAGATTTTATCTTCAAATGCAAGAACTTTTCGTGGTTTTGTTGGTTTTCAGCAAATTAACATATTTCAGCGAGCTGGGAGTTTTTTCTTTAATACCGGAAGATTTTATCTTAAAATACAAGAACTTTTCGTGGTTTTTGTCAATTTTTGTTGGTTTTCATCCAATGAACTTATTTCAGTCAGCTCGATCTTTCTTCTTCAAAGCAAAAAGATTTTATCTTCAAATACAAGAACTTTTCGTGGTTTTGTTGGTTTTCAGCAAATGAACATAATTCAGCGAGCTGGAAGTTTTTTCTTTAATAGCGTAAGATTTTATCTTAAAATACAAGAACTTTTCGTGGTTCTTGTCAATTTTTGTTGGTTTTCATCCGATGAACTTATTTCAGTCAGCTAGATCTTTCTTCTTCAAAGCAAAAAGATTTTATCTTCAAATATAAGAACTTTTCGTGGTTTTGTTGGTTTTCAGCAAATTAACATATTTCAGCGAGCTGGGAGTTTTTTCTTTAATAGCATAAGATTTTATCTTGAAATACAAGAACTTTTCGTGGTTCTTGTCAATTTTTGTTGGTTTTCATCTAATGAACTTATTTCAGTCAGCTCGATCTTTCTTCTTCAAAGCAAAAAGATTTTATCTTCAAATACAAGAACTTTTCGTGGTTTTGTTGGTTTTCAGCAAATGAACATATTTCAGCGAGCTGGAAGTTTTTTCTTTAATAGCGTAATATTTTATCTTAAAATACAAGAACGTTTCGTGGTTCTTGTCAATTTTTGTTGTCTTTCATCCAATGAACTTATTTCAGTCAGCTAGATCTTTCTTCTTCAAAGTAAAAAGATTTTATCTTCAAATACAAGAACTTTTCGTGGTTTTCTTGGTTTTCAGCAAATGAACATATTTCAGCGAGCTGGAAGTTTTTTCTTTGATAGCGTAAGATTTCGTCTTAAAATACAAGAACTTTTCGTGGTTCTTGTCAATTTTTGTTGGTTTTCATCTAATGAACTTTTTTCAGTCAGCTGGATCTTTCTTCTTCAAAACAAAAAGATATTATCTTCAAATTCAAGAACTTTTCGTGGTTTTGTTGGTTTTCAGCAAATGAACCTATTTCAGCGAGCTGGTAGTTTTTTCTTTAATAGCGTAAGATTTTATCTTAAAATACAAGAACTTTTCGTGGTTCTTGTCAATTTTTGTTGGTTTTCATCGAATGAACTTATTTCAGTCAGCTGGATCTTTCTTCTTCAAAGCAAAAAGATTTTATCTTCGAAATACAAGAACTTTTTGTGGTTTTGTTGGTTTTCAGCAAATGTACATATTTCAGCGAGCTCGAAGTTTTTTCTTTAATAGCGTAAGATTTTATCTTAAAATACAAGAACTTTTTGTGGTTCTTGTCAATTTTTGTTGGTTTTCATCTTATGAACTTATTTCAGTCAGCTCGATCTTTCTTCTTCAAAGCAAAAAGATTTTATCTTCAAATACAAGAACTTTTCGTGATTTTGGTGGTTTTCATCAAATGAACATATTTCAGCAAGCTGGAAGTTTTTTCTTTAATAGCGTAAGATTTTATCTTAAAATACAAGAACTTTTCGTGGTTCTTGTCAATTTTTGTTGATTTTCATCGAATGAACTTATTTCAGTCAGCCATATCTTTCTTCTTCAAAGCAAAAAGATTTTATCTTCAAATACAAGAACTTTTCGTGGTTTTGTTGGTTTTCAGCAAATTAACATATTTCAGCGAGCTGGGAGTTTTTTCTTTAATAGCATAAGATTTTATCTTAAAATACAAGAACTTTTCGTGGTTCTTGTCAATTTTTGTTGGTTTTCATCCAATGAACTTATTTCAGTCAGCTCGATCTTTCTTCTTCAAAGCTAAAAGTTTTTATCTTCAAATACAAGAACTTTTCGTGGTTTTGTTGGTTTTCAGCAAATGAACATATTTCAGCGAGCTGGGAGCTTTTTCTTTAATAGCGTAAGATTTTATCTTAAAATACAAGAACTTTTCGTGGTTCTTGTCAATTTTTGTTGGTTTTCATCTGATGAACTTATTTCAGTCAGCTCGATCTTTCTTCTTCAAAGTAAAAACATTTTATCTTCAAATACAAGAACTTTTCGTGGTTTTGTTGGTTTTCAGCAAATTAACATATTTCAGCGAGCTGGGAGTTTTTTCTTTAATAGCGTAAGATTTTATCTTAAAATACAAGAACGTTTCGTGGTTCTTGTCAATTTTTGTTGTCTTTCATCCAATGAATTTATTTAAGTCAGCTAGATCTTTCTTCATCAAAGTAAAAAGATTTTATCTTCAAATACAAGAACTTTTCGTGGTTTTCTTGGTTTTCAGCAAATGAACATATTTCAGCGAGCTGGAAGTTTTTTCTTTGATAGCGTAAGATTTCGTCTTAAAATACAAGAACTTTTCGTGGTTCTTGTCAATTTTTGTTGGTTTTCATCTAATGAACTTATTTCAGTCAGCTAGATCTTTCTTCTTCAAAGCTAAAAGTTTTTATCTTCAAATACAAGAACTTTTCGTGGTTTTGTTGGTTTTCAGCAAATGAACATATTTCAGCGAGCTGGGAGTTTTTTCTTTAATAGCGTAAGATTTTATCTTAAAATACAAGAACTTTTCGTGGTTATTGTCAATTTTTGTTGTCTTTCATCCAATGAACTTATTTCAGTCAGCGAGATCTTTCTTCTTCAAAGTAAAAAGATTTTATCTTCAAATACAAGAACTTTTCGTGGTTTTGTTGCTTTTCAGCAAATGAACATATTTCAGCGAGCTGGAAGTTTTTTCTTTGATAGCGTAAGATTTCATCTTAAAATACAAGAACTTTTCGTGGTTCTTGTCAATTTTTGTTGGTTTTCATCCAATGAACTTATTTCAGTCAGCTCGATCTTTCTTCTTCAAAGCAAAAAGATTTTATCTTCAAATACAAGAACTTTTCGTGGTTTTGTTGGTTTTCAGCAAATGAACATAATTCAGCGAGCTGGCAGTTTTTTCTTTAATAGCATAAGATTTTATCTTAAAATACAAGAACTTTTCGTGGTTCTTGTCAATTTTTGTTGGTTTTCATCCGATGAACTTATTTCAGTCAGCTAGATCTTTCTTCTTCAAAGCAAAAAGATTTTATCTTCAAATACAAGAACTTTTCGTGGTTTTGTTGGTTTTCAGCAAATGAACATATTTCAGCGAGCTGGAAGTTTTTTCTTCAATAGCGTAATATTTTATCTTAAAATACAAGAACGTTTCGTGGTTCTTGTCAATTTTTGTTGTCTTTCATCCAATGAACTTATTTAAGTCAGCTAGATCTTTCTTCTTCAAAGTAAAAAGATTTTATCTTCAAATACAAGAACTTTTCGTGGTTTTCTTGGTTTTCAGCAAATGAACATATTTCAGCGAGCTGGAAGTTTTTTCTTTGATAGCGTAAGATTTCGTCTTAAAATACAAGAACTTTTCGTGGTTCTTGTCAATTTTTGTTGGTTTTCATCTAATGAACTTATTTCAGTCAGCTAGATCTTTCTTCTTCAAAGCTAAAAGTTTTTATCTTCAAATACAAGAACTTTTCGTGGTTTTGTTGGTTTTCAGCAAATGAACATATTTCAGCGAGCTGGGAGCTTTTTCTTTAATAGCGTAAGATTTTATCTTAAAATACAAGAACTTTTCGTGGTTCTTGTCAATTTTTGTTGGTTTTCATCTGATGAACTTATTTCAGTCAGCTAGATCTTTCTTCTTCAAAGTAAAAAGATTTTATCTTCAAATACAAGAACTTTTCGTGGTTTTGTTGGTTTTCAGCAAATTAACATATTTCAGCGAGCTGGGAGTTTTTTCTTTAATAGCGTAAGATTTTATCTTAAAATACAAGAACTTTTCGTGGTTCTTGTCAATTTTTGTTGGTTTTCATCGAATGAACTTATTTCAGTCAGCTAGATCTGTCTTCTTCAAAGCAAAAAGATTTTATCTTCAAATACAAGAACTTTTCGTGGTTTTGTTGGTTTTCAGCAAATGAACATATTTCAGCGAGCTGGGAGTTTTTTCTTTAATAGCGGAAGATTTTATCTTAAAATACAAGAACTTTTCGTGGTTCTTGTCAATTTTTGTTGGTTTTCATCGAATGAACTTATTTCAGTCAGCTAGATATTTCTTCTTCAAAGCAAAAAGATTTTATCTTCGAAATACAAGAACTTTTCGTGGTTTTGTTGGTTTTCAGCAAATGAACATATTTCAGCGAGCTCGAAGTTTTTTCTTTAATAGCGTAAGATTTTATCTCAAAATACAAGAAGTTTTCGTGGTTCTTATCAATTTTTGTTGGTTTTCATCTGATGAACTTAATTCAGTCAGCTAGATCTTTCTTCTTCAAAGCAAAAAGATTTTATCTTCAAATACAAGAACTTTTCGTGGTTTTGTTGGTTTTCAGCAAATGTACATATTTCAGCGAGCTGGAAGTTTTTTCTTTCATAGCGTAAGATTTCATCTTAAAATACAAGAACTTTTCGTGGTTCTTGTCAATTTTTGTTGGTTTTCATCTGATGAATTTATTTCAGTCAGCCAGATCTTTCTTCTTCAAAGCAAAAAGATTTTATCTTCAAATACAAGAACATTTCGTGGTTTTGTTGGTTTACAGCAAATGTACATATTTCAGAGAGCTGGGAGTTTTTTCTTTGATAGCGTAAGATTTTATCTTAAAATACAAGAACTTTTCGTGGTTCTTGTCAATTTTTGTTGGTTTTCATCTAATGAACTTATTTCAGTCAGCTGGATCTTCTTCAAAGCAAAAAGATTTTATCTTCAAATACAAGAACTTTTCGTGGTTTTGTTGGTTTTCAGCAAATGAACATATTTCAGCGAGCTGGGAGTTTTTTCTTTAATAGCGTAAGATTTTATCTTAAAATACAAGAACTTTTCGTGGTTCTTGTCAATTTTTGTTGTCTTTCATCCAATGAACTTATTTTAGTCAGCGAGATCTTTCTTCTTCAAAGTAAAAAGATTTTATCTTCAAATACAAGAACTTTTCGTGGTTTTGTTGCTTTTCAGCAAATGAACATATTTCAGCGAGCTGGAAGTTTTTTCTTTGATAGCGTAAGATTTCATCTTAAAATACAAGAACTTTTCGTGGTTCTTGTCAATTTTTGTTGGTTTTCATCCAATGAACTTATTTCAGTCAGCGAGATCTTTCTTCTTCAAAGCAAAAAGATTTTATCTTCAAATACAAGAACTTTTCGTGGTTTTGTTGGTTTTCAGCAAATGAACATATTTCAGCGAGCTGCAAGTTTTTTCTTTAATAGCGTAAGATTTTAACTTCAAATACAAGAACTTTTCGTGGTTTTGTTGGTTTTCACCATTGAACATATTTCAGCGAGCGAAAAGTTTTTTCTTTAATCGCGTAAGATTTTATCTTAAAATACAAGAACTTTTTGTGGTTCTTGTCAATTTTTGTTGGTTTTCATCTGATGAACTTATTTCAGTCAGCTAGATCTTTCTTCTTCAAAGTAAAAAGATTTTATCTTCAAATACAAGAACTTTTCGTGGTTTTGTTGGTTTTCAGCAAATTAACATATTTCAGCGAGCTGGGAGTTTTTTCTTCAATAGCGTAAGATTTTATCTTAAAATACAAGAACTTTTCGTGGTTCTTGTCAATTTTTGTTGGTTTTCATCGAATGAACTTATTTCAGTCAGCTCGATCTGTCTTCTTCAAAGCAAAAAGATTTTATCTTCAAATACAAGAACTTTTCGTGGTTTTGTTGGTTTTCAGCAAATGAACATATTTCAGCGAGCTCGAAGTTTTTTCTTTAATAGCGTAAGATTTTATCTCAAAATACAAGAAGTTTTCGTGGTTCTTATCAATTTTTGTTGGTTTTCATCTGATGAACTTAATTCAGTCAGCTAGATCTTTCTTCTTCAAAGCAAAAAGATTTTATCTTCAAATACAAGAACTTTTCGTGGTTTTGTTGGTTTTCAGCAAATGTACATATTTCAGCGAGCTAGAAGTTTTTTCTTTCATAGCGTAAGATTTCATCTTAAAATACAAGAACTTTTCGTGGTTCTTGTCAATTTTTGTTGGTTTTCATCTGATGAATTTATTTCAGTCAGCCAGATCTTTCTTCTTCAAAGCAAAAAGATTTTATCTTCAAATACAAGAACATTTCGTGGTTTTGTTGGTTTACAGCAAATGTACATATTTCAGCGAGCTGGGAGTTTTTTCTTTGATAGCGTAAGATTTTATCATAAAATACAAGAACTTTTCGTGGTTCTTGTCAATTTTTGTTGGTTTTCATCTAATGAACTTATTTCAGTCAGCTGGATCTTCTTCAAAGCAAAAAGATTTTATCTTCAAATACAAGAACTTTTCGTGGTTTTGTTGGTTTTCAGCAAATGAACATATTTCAGCGAGCTGGGAGTTTTTTCTTTAATAGCGTAAGATTTTATCTTAAAATACAAGAACTTTTCGTGGTTCTTGTCAATTTTTGTTGTCTTTCATCCAATGAACTTATTTTAGTCAGCGAGATCTTTCTTCTTCAAAGTAAAAAGATTTTATCTTCATACACAAGAACTTTTCGTGGTTTTGTTGCTTTTCAGCAAATGAACATATTTCAGCGAGCTGGAAGTTTTTTCTTTGATAGCGTAAGATTTCATCTTAAAATACAAGAACTTTTCGTGGTTCTTGTCAATTTTTGTTGGTTTTCATCCAATGAACTTATTTCAGTCAGCGAGATCTTTCTTCTTCAAAGCAAAAAGATTTTATCTTCAAATACAAGAACTTTTCGTGGTTTTGTTGGTTTTCAGCAAATGAACATATTTCAGCGAGCTCGAAGTTTTTTCTTTAATAGCATAAGATTTTATCTTAAAATACAAGAACTTTTCGTGGTTCTTGTCAATTTTTGTTGGTTTTCATCTTATGAACTTATTTCAGTCAACTCGATCTTTCTTCTTCAAAGTAAAAAGATTTTATCTTCAAATACAAGAACTTTTCGTGGTTTTGTTGGTTTTCATCAAATGAACATATTTCAGCAAGCTGGAAGTTTTTTCTTTAATAGCGTAAGATTTTATCTTAAAATACAAGAACTTTTCGTGGTTCTTGTCAATTTTTGTTGATTTTCATCGAATGAACTTATTTCAGTCAGCCATATCTTTCTTCTTCAAAGCAAAAAGATTTTATCTTCAAATACAAGAACTTTTCGTGGTTTTGTTGGTTTTCAGCAAATGAACAGATTTCAGCGAGCTCGAAGTTTTTTCTTTAATATCGTAACATTTTATCTCAAAATACAAGAACTTTTCGTGGTTCTTGTCAATTTTTGTTGGTTTTCATCGAATGAACTTATTTCAGTCAGCTCGATCTTTCTTCTTCAAAGCAAAAAGATTTTATCTTCAAATACAAGAACTTTTCGTGGTTTTGTTGGTTTTCAGCAAATGAACATAATTCAGCGAGCTGGAAGTTTTTTCTTTAATAGCGTAAGATTTTATCTTAAAATACAAGAACTTTTCGTGGTTCTTGTCAATTTTTGTTGGTTTTCATCTGATGAACTTATTTCAGTCAGCTCGATCTTTCTTCTTCAAAGCAAAAAGATTTTATCTTCAAATATAAGAACTTTTCGTGGTTTTGTTGGTTTTCAGCAAATTAACATATTTCAGCGAGCTGGGAGTTTTTTCTTTAATAGCATAAGATTTTATCTTAAAATACAAGAACTTTTCGTGGTTCTTGTCAATTTTTGTTGGTTTTCATCTAATGAACTTATTTCAGTCAGCGAGATCTTTCTTCTTCAAAGCAAAAAGATTTTATCTTCAAATACAAGAACTTTTCGTGGTTTTGTTGGTTTTCAGCAAATGAACATATTTCAGCGAGCTGGAAGTTTTATCTTTAATAGCGTAAGATTTTATCTTAAAATACAAGAACGTTTCGTGGTTCTTGTCAATTTTTGTTGTCTTTCATCCAATGAACTTATTTCACTCAGCTAGATCTTTCTTCTTCAAAGTAAAAAGATTTTATCTTCAAATACAAGAACTTTTCGTGGTTTTTTTGGTTTTCAGCAAATGAACATATTTCAGCGAGCTGGAAGTTTTTTCTTTGATAGCGTAAGATTTCGTCTTAAAATACAAGAACTTTTCGTGGTTCTTGTCAATTTTTGTTGGTTTTCATCTAATGAACTTATTTCAGTTAGCGAGATCTTTCTTCTTCAAAGCAAAAAGATTTTATCTTCAAATACAAGAACTTTTCGTGGTTTTGTTGGTTTTCAGCAAATTAACATATTTCAGCGAGCTGTGAGTTTTTTCTTTAATAGCGTAAGATTTTATCTTAAAATACAAGAACTTTTCGTGGTTCTTGTCAATTTTTGTTTGTTTTCATCTGATGAATTTATTTCAGTCAGCCAGATCTTTCTTCTTCAAAGCAAAAAGATTTTATCTTCAAATACAAGAACATTTCATGGTTTTGTTGGTTTACAGCAAATGTACATATTTCAGCGAGCTGGGAGTTTTTTCTTTGATAGCGTAAGATTTTATCTTAAAATACAAGAACTTTTCGTGGTTCTTGTCAATTTTTGTTGGTTTTCATCCAATGAACTTACTTCAGTCAGCGAGATCTTTCTTCTTCAAAGCAAAAAGATTTTATCTTCAAATACAAGAACTTTTCGTGGTTTTGTTGGTTTTCAGCAAATGAACATATTTCAGCGAGCTGCAAGTTTTTTCTTTAATAGCGTAAGATTTTATCTTCAAATACAAGAACTTTTCGTGGTTTTGTTGGTTTTCACCATTGAACATATTTCAGCGAGCGAAAAGTTTTTTCTTTAATCGCGTAAGATTTTATCTTAAAATACAAGAACTTTTCGTGGTTCTTGTCAATTTTTGTTCGTTTTCATCTAATGAACTTATTTCAGTCAGCCATATCTTTCTTCTTCAAAGCAAAAAGATTTTATCTTCAAATACAAGAACTTTTCGTGGTTTTGTTGGTTTTCAGCAAATGAACATATTTCAGCGAGCTCGAAGTTTTTTCTTTAATAGCATAAGATTTTATCTTAAAATACAAGAACTTTTCGTGGTTCTTGTCAATTTTTGTTGTCTTTCATCCAATGAACTTATTTCAGTCAGCTAGATCTCTCTTCTTCAAAGTAAAAAGATTTTATCTTCAAATACAAGAACTTTTCGTGGTTTTTTTGGTTTTCAGCAAATGAACATATTTCAGCGAGCTGGAAGTTTTTTCTTTGATAGCGTAAGATTTCGTCTTAAAATACAAGAACTTTTCGTGGTTCTTGTCAATTTTTTTTGGTTTTCATCTAATGAACTTATTTCAGTCAGCGAGATCTTTCTTCTTCAAAGCAAAAAGATTTTATCTTCAAATACAAGAACTTTTCGTGGTTTTGTTGGTTTTCAGCAAATTAACATATTTCAGCGAGCTGGGAGTTTTTTCTTTAATAGCGTAAGATTTTATCTTAAAATACAAGAACTTTTCGTGGTTCTTGTCAATTTTTGTTGGTTTTCATCTAATGAACTTATTTCAGTCAGCTAGATATTTCTTCTTCAAAGCAAAAAGATTTTATCTTCATACACAAGAACTTTTCGTGGTTTTGTTGGTTTTCAGCAAATGAACACATTTCAGCGAGCTGGAAGTTTTTTCTTTAATAGCGGAAGATTTTATCTTAAAATACAAGAACTTTTCGTGGTTCTTGTCAATTTTTGTTGGTTTTCATCGAATGAACTTATTTCAGTCAGCTAGATCTTTCTTCTTCAAAGCAAAAAGATTTTATCTTCGAAATACAAGAACTTTTTGTGGTTTTGTTGGTTTTCAGCAAATGTACATATTTCAGCGAGCTCGAAGTTTTTTCTTTAATAGCGTAAGATTTTATCTTAAAATACAAGAACTTTTCGTGGTTCTTGTCAATTTTTGTTGATTTTCATCGAATGAACTTATTTCAGTCAGCCATATCTTTCTTCTTCAAAGCAAAAAGATTTTATCTTCAAATACAAGAACTTTTCGTGGTTTTGTTGGTTTTAAGCAAATTAACATATTTCAGCGAGCTGGGAGTTTTTTCTTTAATAGCAGAAGATTTTATCTTAAAATACAAGAACTTTTCGTGGTTCTTGTCAATTTTTGTTGGTTTTCATCCAATGAACTTATTTCAGTCAGCTCGATCTTTCTTCTTCAAAGCAAAAAGATTTTATCTTCAAATACAAGAACTTTTCGTGGTTTTGTTGGTTTTCAGCAAATGAACATAATTCAGCGAGCTGGAAGTTTTTTCTTTAATAGCGTAAGATTTTATCTTAAAATACAAGAACTTTTCGTGGTTCTTGTCAATTTTTGTTGGTTTTCATCCGATGAACTTATTTCAGTCAGCTAGATCTTTCTTCTTCAAAGCAAAAAGATTTTATCTTCAAATCTTAGAACTTTTCGTGGTTTTGTTGGTTTTCAGCAAATTAACATATTTCAGCGAGCTGGGAGTTTTTTCTTTAATAGCATAAGATTTTATCTTAAAATACAAGAACTTTTCGTGGTTCTTGTCAATTTTTGTTGGTTTTCATCTAATGAACTTATTTCAGTCAGCTAGATCTTTCTTCTTCAAAGCAAAAAGATTTTATCTTCAAATACAAGAACTTTTCGTGGTTTTGTTGGTTTTCAGCAAATGAACATATTTCAGCGAGCTGGAAGTTTTTTCTTTAATAGCGTAATATTTTATCTTAAAATACAAGAACGTTTCGTGGTTCTTGTCAATTTTTGTTGTCTTTCATCCAATGAACTTATTTCAGTCAGCTCGATCTTTCTTCTTCAAAGTAAAAAGATTTTATCTTCATACACAAGAACTTTTCGTGGTTTTGTTGGTTTTCAGCAAATGAACACATTTCAGCGAGCTGGAAGTTTTTTCTTTAATAGCTCAAGATTTTATCTTAAAATACAAGAACTTTTCGTGGTTCTTGTCAATTTTTGTTGGTTTTCATCTAATGAACTTATTTCAGTCAGCTAGATCTTTCTTCTTCAAAGCTAAAAGTTTTTATCTTCAAATACAAGAACTTTTCGTGGTTTTGTTGGTTTTCAGCAAATGAACATATTTCAGCGAGCTGGGAGCTTTTTCTTTAATAGCGTAAGATTTTATCTTAAAATACAAGAACTTTTCGTGGTTCTTGTCAATTTTTGTTGGTTTTCATCTGATGAACTTATTTCAGTCAGCTAGATCTTTCTTCTTCAAAGTAAAAAGATTTTATCTTCAAATACAAGAACTTTTCGTGGTTTTGTTGGTTTTCAGCAAATTAACATATTTCAGCGAGCTGGGAGTTTTTTCTTTAATAGCGTAAGATTTTATCTTAAAATACAAGAACTTTTCGTGGTTCTTGTCAATTTTTGTTGGTTTTCATCGAATGAACTTATTTCAGTCAGCTAGATCTTTCTTCTTCAAAGCAAAAAGATTTTATCTTCAAATACAAGAACTTTTCGTGGTTTTGTTGGTTTTCAGCAAATTAACATATTTCAGCGAGCTGGGAGTTTTTTCTTTAATAGCGTAAGATTTTATCTTAAAATACAAGAACTTTTCGTGGTTCTTGTCAATTTTTGTTGGTTTTCATCTAATGAACTTATTTCAGTCAGCTGGATCTTTCTTCTTCAAAGCAAAAATATTTTATCTTCAAATACAAGAACTTTTCGTGGTTTTGTTGGTTTTCAGCAAATGAACATATTTCAGCGAGCTGGGAGTTTTTTCTTTAATAGCGTAAGATTTTATCTCAAAATACAAGAAGTTTTCGTGGTTCTTATCAATTTTTGTTGGTTTTCATCTGATGAACTTATTTCAGTCAGCTCGATCTTTCTTCTTCAAAGCAAAAAGATTTTATCTTCAAATACAAGAACTTTTCGTGGTTTTGTTGGTTTTCAGCAAATGAACATAATTCAGCGAGCTGGAAGTTTTTTCTTTAATAGCGTAAGATTTTATCTTAAAATACAAGAACTTTTCGTGGTTCTTGTCAATTTTTGTTGGTTTTCATCCGATGAACTTATTTCAGTCAGCTAGATCTTTCTTCTTCAAAGCAAAAAGATTTTATCTTCAAATCTTAGAACTTTTCGTGGTTTTGTTGGTTTTCAGCAAATTAACATATTTCAGCGAGCTGGGAGTTTTTTCTTTAATAGCATAAGATTTTATCTTAAAATACAAGAACTTTTCGTGGTTCTTGTCAATTTTTGTTGGTTTTCATCCAATGAACTTATTTCAGTCAGCTCGATCTTTCTTCTTCAAAGTAAAAAGATTTTATCTTCAAATACAAGAACTTTTCGTGGTTTTGTTGGTTTTCAGCAAATGAACATATTTCAGCGAGCTGGAAGTTTTTTCTTTGATAGCGTAAGATTTCGTCTTAAAATACAAGAACTTTTCGTGGTTCTTGTCAATTTTTGTTGGTTTTCATCTAATGAACTTATTTCAGTCAGCTAGATCTTTCTTCTTCAAAGCAAAAAGATTTTATCTTCATACACAAGAACTTTTCGTGGTTTTGTTGGTTTTCAGCAAATGAACACATTTCAGCGAGCTGGAAGTTTTTTCTTTAATAGCTCAAGATTTTATCTGAAAATACAAGAACTTTTCGTGGTTCTTGTCAATTTTTGTTGGTTTTCATCTAATGAACTTATTTCAGTCAGCTAGATCTTTCTTCTTCAAAGCTAAAAGTTTTTATCTTCAAAGACAAGAACTTTTCGTGGTTTTGTTGGTTTTCAGCAAATGAACATATTTCAGCGAGCTGGGAGCTTTTTCTTTAATAGCGTAAGATTTTATCTTAAAATACAAGAACTTTTCGTGGTTCTTGTCAATTTTTGTTGGTTTTCATCTGATGAACTTATTTCAGTCAGCTAGATCTTTCTTCTTCAAAGTAAAAAGATTTTATCTTCAAATACAAGAACTTTTCGTGGTTTTGTTGGTTTTCAGCAAATTAACATATTTCAGCGAGCTGGGAGTTTTTTCTTTAATAGCGTAAGATTTTATCTTAAAATACAAGAACTTTTCGTGGTTCTTGTCAATTTTTGTTGGTTTTCATCGAATGAACTTATTTCAGTCAGCTAGATCTTTCTTCTTCAAAGCAAAAAGATTTTATCTTCAAATACAAGAACTTTTCGTGGTTTTGTTGGTTTTCAGCAAATTAACATATTTCAGCGAGCTGGGAGTTTTTTCTTTAATAGCGTAAGATTTTATCTTAAAATACAAGAACTTTTCGTGGTTCTTGTCAATTTTTGTTGGTTTTCATCTAATGAACTTATTTCAGTCAGCTGGATCTTTCTTCTTCAAAGCAAAAAGATTTTATCTTCAAATACAAGAACTTTTCGTGGTTTTGTTGGTTTTAAGCAAATTAACATATTTCAGCGAGCTGGGAGTTTTTTCTTTAATAGCATAAGATTTTATCTTAAAATACAAGAACTTTTCGTGGTTCTTGTCAATTTTTGTTGGTTTTCATCCAATTAACTTATTTCAGTCAGCTCGATCTTTCTTCTTCAAAGCAAAAAGATTTTATCTTCAAATACAAGAACTTTTCGTGGTTTTGTTGGTTTTCAGCAAATGAACATAATTCAGCGAGCTGGAAGTTTTTTCTTTAATAGCGTAAGATTTTATCTTAAAATACAAGAACTTTTCGTGGTTCTTGTCAATTTTTGTTGGTTTTCATCCGATGAACTTATTTCAGTCAGCTAGATCTTTCTTCTTCAAAGCAAAAAGATTTTATCTTCAAATCTTAGAACTTTTCGTGGTTTTGTTGGTTTTCAGCAAATTAACATATTTCAGCGAGCTGGGAGTTTTTTCTTTAATAGCATAAGATTTTATCTTAAAATACAAGAACTTTTCGTGGTTCTTGTCAATTTTTGTTGGTTTTCATCTAATGAACTTATTTCAGTCAGCTAGATCTTTCTTCTTCAAAGCAAAAAGATTTTATCTTCAAATACAAGAACTTTTCGTGGTTTTGTTGGTTTTCAGCAAATGAACATATTTCAGCGAGCTGGAAGTTTTTTCTTTAATAGCGTAATATTTTATCTTAAAATACAAGAACGTTTCGTGGTTCTTGTCAATTTTTGTTGTCTTTCATCCAATGAACTTATTTCAGTCAGCTCGATCTTTCTTCTTCAAAGTAAAAAGATTTTATCTTCAAATACAAGAACTTTTCGTGGTTTTCTTGGTTTTCAGCAAATGAACATATTTCAGCGAGCTGGAAGTTTTTTCTTTGATAGCGTAAGATTTCGTCTTAAAATACAAGAACTTTTCGTGGTTCTTGTCAATTTTTGTTGGTTTTCATCTAATGAACTTATTTCAGTCAGCTAGATCTTTCTTCTTCAAAGCAAAAAGATTTTATCTTCATACACAAGAACTTTTCGTGGTTTTGTTGGTTTTCAGCAAATGAACACATTTCAGCGAGCTGGAAGTTTTTTCTTTAATAGCTCAAGATTTTATCTTAAAATACAAGAACTTTTCGTGGTTCTTGTCAATTTTTGTTGGTTTTCATCTAATGAACTTATTTCAGTCAGCTAGATCTTTCTTCTTCAAAGCTAAAAGTTTTTATCTTCAAATACAAGAACTTTTCGTGGTTTTGTTGGTTTTCAGCAAATGAACATATTTCAGCGAGCTGGGAGCTTTTTCTTTAATAGCGTAAGATTTTATCTTAAAATACAAGAACTTTTCGTGGTTCTTGTCAATTTTTGTTGGTTTTCATCTGATGAACTTATTTCAGTCAGCTAGATCTTTCTTCTTCAAAGTAAAAAGATTTTATCTTCAAATACAAGAACTTTTCGTGGTTTTGTTGGTTTTCAGCAAATTAACATATTTCAGCGAGCTGGGAGTTTTTTCTTTAATAGCGTAAGATTTTATCTTAAAATACAAGAACTTTTCGTGGTTCTTCTCAATTTTTGTTGGTTTTCATCGAATGAACTTATTTCAGTCAGCTAGATCTTTCTTCTTCAAAGCAAAAAGATTTTATCTTCAAATACAAGAACTTTTCGTGGTTTTGTTGGTTTTCAGCAAATTAACATATTTCAGCGAGCTGGGAGTTTTTTCTTTAATAGCGTAAGATTTTATCTTAAAATACAAGAACTTTTCGTGGTTCTTGTCAATTTTTGTTGGTTTTCATCTAATGAACTTATTTCAGTCAGCTGGATCTTTCTTCTTCAAAGCAAAAATATTTTATCTTCAAATACAAGAACTTTTCGTGGTTTTGTTGGTTTTCAGCAAATGAACATATTTCAGCGAGCTGGGAGTTTTTTCTTTAATAGCGTAAGATTTTATCTCAAAATACAAGAAGTTTTCGTGGTTCTTATCAATTTTTGTTGGTTTTCATCTGATGAACTTAATTCAGTCAGCTAGATCTTTCTTCTTCAAAGCAAAAAGATTTTATCTTCAAATACAAGAACTTTTCGTGCTTTTGTTGGTTTTCAGCAAATTAACATATTTCAGCGAGCTGGGAGTTTTTTCTTTAATAGCATAAGATTTTATCTTAAAATACAAGAACTTTTCGTGGTTCTTGTCAATTTTTGTTGGTTTTCATCCAATGAACTTATTTCAGTCAGCTCGATCTTTCTTCTTCAAAGCAAAAAGATTTTATCTTCAAATACAAGAACTTTTCGTGGTTTTGTTGGTTTTCAGCAAATGAACATAATTCAGCGAGCTGGAAGTTTTTTCTTTAATAGCGTAAGATTTTATCTTAAAATACAAGAACTTTTCGTGGTTCTTGTCAATTTTTGTTGGTTTTCATCCGATGAACTTATTTCAGTCAGCTAGATCTTTCTTCTTCAAAGCAAAAAGATTTTATCTTCAAATCTTAGAACTTTTCGTGGTTTTGTTGGTTTTCAGCAAATTAACATATTTCAGCGAGCTGGGAGTTTTTTCTTTAATAGCATAAGATTTTATCTTAAAATACAAGAACTTTTCGTGGTTCTTGTCAATTTTTGTTGGTTTTCATCCAATGAACTTATTTCAGTCAGCTCGATCTTTCTTCTTCAAAGCAAAAAGATTTTATCTTCAAATACAAGAACTTTTCGTGGTTTTGTTGGTTTTCAGCAAATGAACATAATTCAGCGAGCTGGAAGTTTTTTCTTTAATAGCGTAAGATTTTATCTTAAAATACAAGAACTTTTCGTGGTTCTTGTCAATTTTTGTTGGTTTTCATCCGATGAACTTATTTCAGTCAGCTAGATCTTTCTTCTTCAAAGCAAAAAGATTTTATCTTCAAATCTTAGAACTTTTCGTGGTTTTGTTGGTTTTCAGCAAATTAACATATTTCAGCGAGCTGGGAGTTTTTTCTTTAATAGCATAAGATTTTATCTTAAAATACAAGAACTTTTCGTGGTTCTTGTCAATTTTTGTTGGTTTTCATCTAATGAACTTATTTCAGTCAGCTAGATCTTTCTTCTTCAAAGCAAAAAGATTTTATCTTCAAATACAAGAACTTTTCGTGGTTTTGTTGGTTTTCAGCAAATGAACATATTTCAGCGAGCTGGAAGTTTTTTCTTTAATAGCGTAATATTTTATCTTAAAATACAAGAACGTTTCGTGGTTCTTGTCAATTTTTGTTGTCTTTCATCCAATGAACTTATTTCAGTCAGCTCGATCTTTCTTCTTCAAAGTAAAAAGATTTTATCTTCAAATACAAGAACTTTTCGTGGTTTTCTTGGTTTTCAGCAAATGAACATATTTCAGCGAGCTGGAAGTTTTTTCTTTGATAGCGTAAGATTTCGTCTTAAAATACAAGAACTTTTCGTGGTTCTTGTCAATTTTTGTTGGTTTTCATCTAATGAACTTATTTCAGTCAGCTAGATCTTTCTTCTTCAAAGCAAAAAGATTTTATCTTCATACACAAGAACTTTTCGTGGTTTTGTTGGTTTTCAGCAAATGAACACATTTCAGCGAGCTGGAAGTTTTTTCTTTAATAGCTCAAGATTTTATCTTAAAATACAAGAACTTTTCGTGGTTCTTGTCAATTTTTGTTGGTTTTCATCTAATGAACTTATTTCAGTCAGCTAGATCTTTCTTCTTCAAAGCTAAAAGTTTTTATCTTCAAATACAAGAACTTTTCGTGGTTTTGTTGGTTTTCAGCAAATGAACATATTTCAGCGAGCTGGGAGCTTTTTCTTTAATAGCGTAAGATTTTATCTTAAAATACAAGAACTTTTCGTGGTTCTTGTCAATTTTTGTTGGTTTTCATCTGATGAACTTATTTCAGTCAGCTAGATCTTTCTTCTTCAAAGTAAAAAGATTTTATCTTCAAATACAAGAACTTTTCGTGGTTTTGTTGGTTTTCAGCAAATTAACATATTTCAGCGAGCTGGGAGTTTTTTCTTTAATAGCGTAAGATTTTATCTTAAAATACAAGAACTTTTCGTGGTTCTTGTCAATTTTTGTTGGTTTTCATCGAATGAACTTATTTCAGTCAGCTAGATCTTTCTTCTTCAAAGCAAAAAGATTTTATCTTCAAATACAAGAACTTTTCGTGGTTTTGTTGGTTTTCAGCAAATTAACATATTTCAGCGAGCTGGGAGTTTTTTCTTTAATAGCGTAAGATTTTATCTTAAAATACAAGAACTTTTCGTGGTTCTTGTCAATTTTTGTTGGTTTTCATCTAATGAACTTATTTCAGTCAGCTGGATCTTTCTTCTTCAAAGCAAAAATATTTTATCTTCAAATACAAGAACTTTTCGTGGTTTTGTTGGTTTTCAGCAAATGAACATATTTCAGCGAGCTGGGAGTTTTTTCTTTAATAGCGTAAGATTTTATCTCAAAATACAAGAAGTTTTCGTGGTTCTTATCAATTTTTGTTTGTTTTCATCTGATGAACTTAATTCAGTCAGCTAGATCTTTCTTCTTCAAAGCAAAAAGATTTTATCTTCAAATACAAGAACTTTTCGTGGTTTTGTTGGTTTTCAGCAAATTAACATATTTCAGCGAGCTGGGAGTTTTTTCTTTAATAGCATAAGATTTTATCTTAAAATACAAGAACTTTTCGTGGTTCTTGTCAATTTTTGTTGGTTTTCATCCGATGAACTTATTTCAGTCAGCTAGATCTTTCTTCTTCAAAGCAAAAAGATTTTATCTTCAAATCTTAGAACTTTTCGTGGTTTTGTTGGTTTTCAGCAAATTAACATATTTCAGCGAGCTGGGAGTTTTTTCTTTAATAGCATAAGATTTTATCTTAAAATACAAGAACTTTTCGTGGTTCTTGTCAATTTTTGTTGGTTTTCATCCAATGAACTTATTTCAGTCAGCTCGATCTTTCTTCTTCAAAGTAAAAAGATTTTATCTTCAAATACAAGAACTTTTCGTGGTTTTGTTGGTTTTCAGCAAATGAACATATTTCAGCGAGCTGGAAGTTTTTTCTTTGATAGCGTAAGATTTCGTCTTAAAATACAAGAACTTTTCGTGGTTCTTGTCAATTTTTGTTGGTTTTCATCTAATGAACTTATTTCAGTCAGCTAGATCTTTCTTCTTCAAAGCAAAAAGATTTTATCTTCATACACAAGAACTTTTCGTGGTTTTGTTGGTTTTCAGCAAATGAACACATTTCAGCGAGCTGGAAGTTTTTTCTTTAATAGCTCAAGATTTTATCTGAAAATACAAGAACTTTTCGTGGTTCTTGTCAATTTTTGTTGGTTTTCATCTAATGAACTTATTTCAGTCAGCTAGATCTTTCTTCTTCAAAGCTAAAAGTTTTTATCTTCAAAGACAAGAACTTTTCGTGGTTTTGTTGGTTTTCAGCAAATGAACATATTTCAGCGAGCTGGGAGCTTTTTCTTTAATAGCGTAAGATTTTATCTTAAAATACAAGAACTTTTCGTGGTTCTTGTCAATTTTTGTTGGTTTTCATCTGATGAACTTATTTCAGTCAGCTAGATCTTTCTTCTTCAAAGTAAAAAGATTTTATCTTCAAATACAAGAACTTTTCGTGGTTTTGTTGGTTTTCAGCAAATTAACATATTTCAGCGAGCTGGGAGTTTTTTCTTTAATAGCGTAAGATTTTATCTTAAAATACAAGAACTTTTCGTGGTTCTTGTCAATTTTTGTTGGTTTTCATCGAATGAACTTATTTCAGTCAGCTAGATCTTTCTTCTTCAAAGCAAAAAGATTTTATCTTCAAATACAAGAACTTTTCGTGGTTTTGTTGGTTTTCAGCAAATTAACATATTTCAGCGAGCTGGGAGTTTTTTCTTTAATAGCGTAAGATTTTATCTTAAAATACAAGAACTTTTCGTGGTTCTTGTCAATTTTTGTTGGTTTTCATCTAATGAACTTATTTCAGTCAGCTGGATCTTTCTTCTTCAAAGCAAAAATATTTTATCTTCAAATACAAGAACTTTTCGTGGTTTTGTTGGTTTTCAGCAAATGAACATATTTCAGCGAGCTGGGAGTTTTTTCTTTAATAGCGTAAGATTTTATCTCAAAATACAAGAAGTTTTCGTGGTTCTTATCAATTTTTGTTGGTTTTCATCTGATGAACTTAATTCAGTCAGCTAGATCTTTCTTCTTCAAAGCAAAAAGATTTTATCTTCAAATACAAGAACATTTCATGGTTTTGTTGGTTTACAGCAAATGTACATATTTCAGCGAGCTGGGAGTTTTTTCTTTGATAGCGTAAGATTTTATCTTAAAATACAAGAACTTTTCGTGGTTCTTGTCAATTTTTGTTGGTTTTCATCCAATGAACTTACTTCAGTCAGCGAGATCTTTCTTCTTCAAAGCAAAAAGATTTTATCTTCAAATACAAGAACTTTTCGTGGTTTTGTTGGTTTTCAGCAAATGAACATATTTCAGCGAGCTGCAAGTTTTTTCTTTAATAGCGTAAGATTTTATCTTCAAATACAAGAACTTTTCGTGGTTTTGTTGGTTTTCACCATTGAACATATTTCAGCGAGCGAAAAGTTTTTTCTTTAATCGCGTAAGATTTTATCTTAAAATACAAGAACTTTTCGTGGTTCTTGTCAATTTTTGTTCGTTTTCATCTAATGAACTTATTTCAGTCAGCCATATCTTTCTTCTTCAAAGCAAAAAGATTTTATCTTCAAATACAAGAACTTTTCGTGGTTTTGTTGGTTTTCAGCAAATGAACATATTTCAGCGAGCTCGAAGTTTTTTCTTTAATAGCATAAGATTTTATCTTAAAATACAAGAACTTTTCGTGGTTCTTGTCAATTTTTGTTGTCTTTCATCCAATGAACTTATTTCAGTCAGCTAGATCTCTCTTCTTCAAAGTAAAAAGATTTTATCTTCAAATACAAGAACTTTTCGTGGTTTTTTTGGTTTTCAGCAAATGAACATATTTCAGCGAGCTGGAAGTTTTTTCTTTGATAGCGTAAGATTTCGTCTTAAAATACAAGAACTTTTCGTGGTTCTTGTCAATTTTTTTTGGTTTTCATCTAATGAACTTATTTCAGTCAGCGAGATCTTTCTTCTTCAAAGCAAAAAGATTTTATCTTCAAATACAAGAACTTTTCGTGGTTTTGTTGGTTTTCAGCAAATTAACATATTTCAGCGAGCTGGGAGTTTTTTCTTTAATAGCGTAAGATTTTATCTTAAAATACAAGAACTTTTCGTGGTTCTTGTCAATTTTTGTTGGTTTTCATCTAATGAACTTATTTCAGTCAGCTAGATATTTCTTCTTCAAAGCAAAAAGATTTTACCTTCATACACAAGAACTTTTCGTGGTTTTGTTGGTTTTCAGCAAATGAACATATTTCAGCGAGCTGGAAGTTTTTTCTTTGATAGCGTAAGATTTCGTCTTAAAATACAAGAACTTTTCGTGGTTCTTGTCAATTTTTGTTGGTTTTCATCCAATGAACTTATTTCAGTCAGCTCGATCTTTCTTCTTCAAAGTAAAAAGATTTTATCTTCAAATACAAGAACTTTTCGTGGTTTTGTTGGTTTTCAGCAAATGAACATATTTCAGCGAGCTGGAAGTTTTTTCTTTGATAGCGTAAGATTTCGTCTTAAAATACAAGAACTTTTCGTGGTTCTTGTCAATTTTTGTTGGTTTTCATCTAATGAACTTATTTCAGTCAGCTAGATCTTTCTTCTTCAAAGCAAAAAGATTTTATCTTCATACACAAGAACTTTTCGTGGTTTTGTTGGTTTTCAGCAAATGAACACATTTCAGCGAGCTGGAAGTTTTTTCTTTAATAGCTCAAGATTTTATCTGAAAATACAAGAACTTTTCGTGGTTCTTGTCAATTTTTGTTGGTTTTCATCTAATGAACTTATTTCAGTCAGCTAGATCTTTCTTCTTCAAAGCTAAAAGTTTTTATCTTCAAAGACAAGAACTTTTCGTGGTTTTGTTGGTTTTCAGCAAATGAACATATTTCAGCGAGCTGGGAGCTTTTTCTTTAATAGCGTAAGATTTTATCTTAAAATACAAGAACTTTTCGTGGTTCTTGTCAATTTTTGTTGGTTTTCATCTGATGAACTTATTTCAGTCAGCTAGATCTTTCTTCTTCAAAGTAAAAAGATTTTATCTTCAAATACAAGAACTTTTCGTGGTTTTGTTGGTTTTCAGCAAATTAACATATTTCAGCGAGCTGGGAGTTTTTTCTTTAATAGCTCAAGATTTTATCTTAAAATACAAGAACTTTTCGTGGTTCTTGTCAATTTTTGTTGGTTTTCATCTAATGAACTTATTTCAGTCAGCTAGATCTTTCTTCTTCAAAGCTAAAAGTTTTTATCTTCAAATACAAGAACTTTTCGTGGTTTTGTTGGTTTTCAGCAAATGAACATATTTCAGCGAGCTGGGAGCTTTTTCTTTAATAGCGTAAGATTTTATCTTAAAATACAAGAACTTTTCGTGGTTCTTGTCAATTTTTGTTGGTTTTCATCTGATGAACTTATTTCAGTCAGCTAGATCTTTCTTCTTCAAAGTAAAAAGATTTTATCTTCAAATACAAGAACTTTTCGTGGTTTTGTTGGTTTTCAGCAAATTAACATATTTCAGCGAGCTGGGAGTTTTTTCTTTAATAGCGTAAGATTTTATCTTAAAATACAAGAACTTTTCGTGGTTCTTGTCAATTTTTGTTGGTTTTCATCGAATGAACTTATTTCAGTCAGCTAGATCTTTCTTCTTCAAAGCAAAAAGATTTTATCTTCAAATACAAGAACTTTTCGTGGTTTTGTTGGTTTTCAGCAAATTAACATATTTCAGCGAGCTGGGAGTTTTTTCTTTAATAGCATAAGATTTTATCTTAAAATACAAGAACTTTTCGTGGTTCTTGTCAATTTTTGTTGGTTTTCATCCGATGAACTTATTTCAGTCAGCTAGATCTTTCTTCTTCAAAGCAAAAAGATTTTATCTTCAAATCTTAGAACTTTTCGTGGTTTTGTTGGTTTTCAGCAAATTAACATATTTCAGCGAGCTGGGAGTTTTTTCTTTAATAGCATAAGATTTTATCTGAAAATACAAGAACTTTTCGTGGTTCTTGTCAATTTTTGTTGGTTTTCATCCAATGAACTTATTTCAGTCAGCTCGATCTTTCTTCTTCAAAGTAAAAAGATTTTATCTTCAAATACAAGAACTTTTCGTGGTTTTGTTGGTTTTCAGCAAATGAACATATTTCAGCGAGCTGGAAGTTTTTTCTTTGATAGCGTAAGATTTCGTCTTAAAATACAAGAACTTTTCGTGGTTCTTGTCAATTTTTGTTGGTTTTCATCTAATGAACTTATTTCAGTCAGCTAGATCTTTCTTCTTCAAAGCAAAAAGATTTTATCTTCATACACAAGAACTTTTCGTGGTTTTGTTGGTTTTCAGCAAATGAACACATTTCAGCGAGCTGGAAGTTTTTTCTTTAATAGCTCAAGATTTTATCTGAAAATACAAGAACTTTTCGTGGTTCTTGTCAATTTTTGTTGGTTTTCATCTAATGAACTTATTTCAGTCAGCTAGATCTTTCTTCTTCAAAGCTAAAAGTTTTTATCTTCAAAGACAAGAACTTTTCGTGGTTTTGTTGGTTTTCAGCAAATGAACATATTTCAGCGAGCTGGGAGCTTTTTCTTTAATAGCGTAAGATTTTATCTTAAAATACAAGAACTTTTCGTGGTTCTTGTCAATTTTTGTTGGTTTTCATCTGATGAACTTATTTCAGTCAGCTAGATCTTTCTTCTTCAAAGTAAAAAGATTTTATCTTCAAATACAAGAACTTTTCGTGGTTTTGTTGGTTTTCAGCAAATTAACATATTTCAGCGAGCTGGGAGTTTTTTCTTTAATAGCGTAAGATTTTATCTTAAAATACAAGAACTTTTCGTGGTTCTTGTCAATTTTTGTTGGTTTTCATCGAATGAACTTATTTCAGTCAGCTAGATCTTTCTTCTTCAAAGCAAAAAGATTTTATCTTCAAATACAAGAACTTTTCGTGGTTTTGTTGGTTTTCAGCAAATTAACATATTTCAGCGAGCTGGGAGTTTTTTCTTTAATAGCGTAAGATTTTATCTTAAAATACAAGAACTTTTCGTGGTTCTTGTCAATTTTTGTTGGTTTTCATCTAATGAACTTATTTCAGTCAGCTGGATCTTTCTTCTTCAAAGCAAAAATATTTTATCTTCAAATACAAGAACTTTTCGTGGTTTTGTTGGTTTTCAGCAAATGAACATATTTCAGCGAGCTGGGAGTTTTTTCTTTAATAGCGTAAGATTTTATCTCAAAATACAAGAAGTTTTCGTGGTTCTTATCAATTTTTGTTGGTTTTCATCTGATGAACTTAATTCAGTCAGCTAGATCTTTCTTCTTCAAAGCAAAAAGATTTTATCTTCAAATACAAGAACATTTCATGGTTTTGTTGGTTAACAGCAAATGTACATATTTCAGCGAGCTGGGAGTTTTTTCTTTGATAGCGTAAGATTTTATCTTAAAATACAAGAACTTTTCGTGGTTCTTGTCAATTTTTGTTGGTTTTCATCCAATGAACTTACTTCAGTCAGCGAGATCTTTCTTCTTCAAAGCAAAAAGATTTTATCTTCAAATACAAGAACTTTTCGTGGTTTTGTTGGTTTTCAGCAAATGAACATATTTCAGCGAGCTGCAAGTTTTTTCTTTAATAGCGTAAGATTTTATCTTCAAATACAAGAACTTTTCGTGGTTTTGTTGGTTTTCACCATTGAACATATTTCAGCGAGCGAAAAGTTTTTTCTTTAATCGCGTAAGATTTTATCTTAAAATACAAGAACTTTTCGTGGTTCTTGTCAATTTTTGTTCGTTTTCATCTAATGAACTTATTTCAGTCAGCCATATCTTTCTTCTTCAAAGCAAAAAGATTTTATCTTCAAATACAAGAACTTTTCGTGGTTTTGTTGGTTTTCAGCAAATGAACATATTTCAGCGAGCTCGAAGTTTTTTCTTTAATAGCATAAGATTTTATCTTAAAATACAAGAACTTTTCGTGGTTCTTGTCAATTTTTGTTGTCTTTCATCCAATGAACTTATTTCAGTCAGCTAGATCTCTCTTCTTCAAAGTAAAAAGATTTTATCTTCAAATACTAGAACTTTTCGTGGTTTTTTTGGTTTTCAGCAAAGGAACATATTTCAGCGAGCTGGAAGTTTTTTCTTTGATAGCGTAAGATTTCGTCTTAAAATACAAGAACTTTTCGTGGTTCTTGTCAATTTTTTTTGGTTTTCATCTAATGAACTTATTTCAGTCAGCGAGATCTTTCTTCTTCAAAGCAAAAAGATTTTATCTTCAAATACAAGAACTTTTCGTGGTTTTGTTGGTTTTCAGCAAATTAACATATTTCAGCGATCTGGGAGTTTTTTCTTTAATAGCGTAAGATTTTATCTTAAAATACAAGAACTTTTCGTGGTTCTTGTCAATTTTTGTTGGTTTTCATCTAATGAACTTATTTCAGTCAGCTAGATATTTCTTCTTCAAAGCAAAAAGATTTTACCTTCATACACAAGAACTTTTCGTGGTTTTGTTGGTTTTCAGCAAATGAACACATTTCAGCGAGCTGGAAGTTTTTTCTTTAATAGCGGAAGATTTTATCTTAAAATACAAGAACTTTTCGTGGTTCTTGTCAATTTTTGTTGGTTTTCATCGAATGAACTTATTTCAGTCAGCTAGATCTTTCTTCTTCAAAGCAAAAAGATTTTATCTTCGAAATACAAGAACTTTTTGTGGTTTTGTTGGTTTTCAGCAAATGTACATATTTCAGCGAGCTCGAAGTTTTTTCTTTAATAGCGTAAGATTTTATCTTAAAATACAAGAACTTTTCGTGGTTCTTGTCAATTTTTGTTGATTTTCATCGAATGAACTTATTTCAGTCAGCCATATCTTTCTTCTTCAAAGCAAAAAGATTTTATCTTCAAATACAAGAACTTTTCGTGGTTTTGTTGGTTTTAAGCAAATTAACATATTTCAGCGAGCTGGGAGTTTTTTCTTTAATAGCATAAGATTTTATCTTAAAATACAAGAACTTTTCGTGGTTCTTGTCAATTTTTGTTGGTTTTCATCCAATGAACTTATTTCAGTCAGCTCGATCTTTCTTCTTCAAAGCAAAAAGATTTTATCTTCAAATACAAGAACTTTTCGTGGTTTTGTTGGTTTTCAGCAAATGAACATAATTCAGCGAGCTGGAAGTTTTTTCTTTAATAGCGTAAGATTTTATCTTAAAATACAAGAACTTTTCGTGGTTCTTGTCAATTTTTGTTGGTTTTCATCCGATGAACTTATTTCAGTCAGCTAGATCTTTCTTCTTCAAAGCAAAAAGATTTTATCTTCAAATCTTAGAACTTTTCGTGGTTTTGTTGGTTTTCAGCAAATTAACATATTTCAGCGAGCTGGGAGTTTTTTCTTTAATAGCATAAGATTTTATCTTAAAATACAAGAACTTTTCGTGGTTCTTGTCAATTTTTGTTGGTTTTCATCTAATGAACTTATTTCAGTCAGCTAGATCTTTCTTCTTCAAAGCAAAAAGATTTTATCTTCAAATACAAGAACTTTTCGTGGTTTTGTTGGTTTTCAGCAAATGAACATATTTCAGCGAGCTGGAAGTTTTTTCTTTAATAGCGTAATATTTTATCTTAAAATACAAGAACGTTTCGTGGTTCTTGTCAATTTTTGTTGTCTTTCATCCAATGAACTTATTTCAGTCAGCTCGATCTTTCTTCTTCAAAGTAAAAAGATTTTATCTTCAAATACAAGAACTTTTCGTGGTTTTCTTGGTTTTCAGCAAATGAACATATTTCAGCGAGCTGGAAGTTTTTTCTTTGATAGCGTAAGATTTCGTCTTAAAATACAAGAACTTTTCGTGGTTCTTGTCAATTTTTGTTGGTTTTCATCTGATGAACTTATTTCAGTCAGCTAGATCTTTCTTCTTCAAAGTAAAAAGATTTTATCTTCAAATACAAGAACTTTTCGTGGTTTTGTTGGTTTTCAGCAAATTAACATATTTCAGCGAGCTGGGAGTTTTTTCTTTAATAGCGTAAGATTTTATCTTAAAATACAAGAACTTTTCGTGGTTCTTGTCAATTTTTGTTGGTTTTCATCCAATGAACTTATTTCAGTCAGCTCGATCTTTCTTCTTCAAAGCAAAAAGATTTTATCTTCAAATACAAGAACTTTTCGTGGTTTTGTTGGTTTTCAGCAAATTAACATATTTCAGCGAGCTGGGAGTTTTTTCTTTAATAGCGTAAGATTTTATCTTAAAATACAAGAACTTTTCGTGGTTCTTGTCAATTTTTGTTGGTTTTCATCTAATGAACTTATTTCAGTCAGCTAGATCTTTCTTCTTCAAAGCAAAAATATTTTATCTTCAAATACAAGAACTTTTCGTGGTTTTGTTGGTTTTCAGCAAATGAACATATTTCAGCGAGCTGGGAGTTTTTTCTTTAATAGCGTAAGATTTTATCTCAAAATACAAGAAGTTTTCGTGGTTCTTATCAATTTTTGTTGGTTTTCATCTGATGAACTTAATTCAGTCAGCTAGATCTTTCTTCTTCAAAGCAAAAAGATTTTATCTTCAAATACAAGAACTTTTCGTGGTTTTGTTGGTTTTCAGCAAATTAACATATTTCAGCGAGCTGGGAGTTTTTTCTTTAATAGCATAAGATTTTATCTTAAAATACAAGAACTTTTCCTGGTTCTTGTCAATTTTTGTTGGTTTTCATCCAATGAACTTATTTCAGTCAGCTCGATCTTTCTTCTTCAAAGCAAAAAGATTTTATCTTCAAATACAAGAACTTTTCGTGGTTTTGTTGGTTTTCAGCAAATGAACATAATTCAGCGAGCTGGAAGTTTTTTCTTTAATAGCGTAAGATTTTATCTTAAAATACAAGAACTTTTCGTGGTTCTTGTCAATTTTTGTTGGTTTTCATCCGATGAACTTATTTCAGTCAGCTAGATCTTTCTTCTTCAAAGCAAAAAGATTTTATCTTCAAATCTTAGAACTTTTCGTGGTTTTGTTGGTTTTCAGCAAATTAACATATTTCAGCGAGCTGGGAGTTTTTTCTTTAATAGCGTAAGATTTTATCTTAAAATACAAGAACTTTTCGTGGTTCTTGTCAATTTTTGTTGGTTTTCATCCAATGAACTTATTTCAGTCAGCTCGATCTTTCTTCTTCAAAGTAAAAAGATTTTATCTTCAAATACAAGAACTTTTCGTGGTTTTGTTGGTTTTCAGCAAATGAACATATTTCAGCGAGCTGGAAGTTTTTTCTTTGATAGCGTAAGATTTCGTCTTAAAATACAAGAACTTTTCGTGGTTCTTGTCAATTTTTGCTGGTTTTCATCTAATGAACTTATTTCAGTCAGCTAGATCTTTCTTCTTCAAAGCAAAAAGATTTTATCTTCATACACAAGAACTTTTCGTGGTTTTGTTGGTTTTCAGCAAATGAACACATTTCAGCGAGCTGGAAGTTTTTTCTTTAATAGCTCAAGATTTTATCTGAAAATACAAGAACTTTTCGTGGTTCTTGTCAATTTTTGTTGGTTTTCATCTAATGAACTTATTTCAGTCAGCTAGATCTTTCTTCTTCAAAGCTAAAAGTTTTTATCTTCAAAGACAAGAACTTTTCGTGGTTTTGTTGGTTTTCAGCAAATGAACATATTTCAGCGAGCTGGGAGCTTTTTCTTTAATAGCGTAAGATTTTATCTTAAAATACAAGAACTTTTCGTGGTTCTTGTCAATTTTTGTTGGTTTTCATCTGATGAACTTATTTCAGTCAGCTAGATCTTTCTTCTTCAAAGTAAAAAGATTTTATCTTCAAATACAAGAACTTTTCGTGGTTTTGTTGGTTTTCAGCAAATTAACATATTTCAGCGAGCTGGGAGTTTTTTCTTTAATAGCGTAAGATTTTATCTTAAAATACAAGAACTTTTCGTGGTTCTTGTCAATTTTTGTTGGTTTTCATCGAATGAACTTATTTCAGTCAGCTAGATCTTTCTTCTTCAAAGCAAAAAGATTTTATCTTCAAATACAAGAACTTTTCGTGGTTTTGTTGGTTTTCAGCAAATTAACATATTTCAGCGAGCTGGGAGTTTTTTCTTTAATAGCGTAAGATTTTATCTTAAAATACAAGAACTTTTCGTGGTTCTTGTCAATTTTTGTTGGTTTTCATCTAATGAACTTATTTCAGTCAGCTGGATCTTTCTTCTTCAAAGCAAAAATATTTTATCTTCAAATACAAGAACTTTTCGTGGTTTTGTTGGTTTTCAGCAAATGAACATATTTCAGCGAGCTGGGAGTTTTTTCTTTAATAGCGTAAGATTTTATCTCAAAATACAAGAAGTTTTCGTGGTTCTTATCAATTTTTGTTGGTTTTCATCTGATGAACTTAATTCAGTCAGCTAGATCTTTCTTCTTCAAAGCAAAAAGATTTTATCTTCAAATACAAGAACTTTTCGTGGTTTTGTTGGTTTTCAGCAAATTAACATATTTCAGCGAGCTGGGAGTTTTTTCTTTAATAGCATAAGATTTTATCTTAAAATACAAGAACTTTTCGTGGTTCTTGTCAATTTTTGTTGGTTTTCATCCAGTGAACTTATTTCAGTCAGCTCGATCTTTCTTCTTCAAAGCAAAAAGATTTTATCTTCAAATACAAGAACTTTTCGTGGTTTTGTTGGTTTTCAGCAAATGAACATAATTCAGCGAGCTGGAAGTTTTTTCTTTAATAGCGTAAGATTTTATCTTAAAATACAAGAACTTTTCGTGGTTCTTGTCAATTTTTGTTGGTTTTCATCCGATGAACTTATTTCAGTCAGCTAGATCTTTCTTCTTCAAAGCAAAAAGATTTTATCTTCAAATCTTAGAACTTTTCGTGGTTTTGTTGGTTTTCAGCAAATTAACATATTTCAGCGAGCTGGGAGTTTTTTCTTTAATAGCGTAAGATTTTATCTCAAAATACAAGAAGTTTTCGTGGTTCTTATCAATTTTTGTTGGTTTTCATCTGATGAACTTAATTCAGTCAGCTAGATCTTTCTTCTTCAAAGCAAAAAGATTTTATCTTCAAATACAAGAACTTTTCGTGGTTTTGTTGGTTTTCAGCAAATTAACATATTTCAGCGAGCTGGGAGTTTTTTCTTTAATAGCATAAGATTTTATCTTAAAATACAAGAACTTTTCGTGGTTCTTGTCAATTTTTGTTGGTTTTCATCCAATGAACTTATTTCAGTCAGCTCGATCTTTCTTCTTCAAAGCAAAAAGATTTTATCTTCAAATACAAGAACTTTTCGTGGTTTTGTTGGTTTTCAGCAAATGAACATAATTCAGCGAGCTGGAAGTTTTTTCTTTAATAGCGTAAGATTTTATCTTAAAATACAAGAACTTTTCGTGGTTCTTGTCAATTTTTGTTGGTTTTCATCCGATGAACTTATTTCAGTCAGCTAGATCTTTCTTCTTCAAAGCAAAAAGATTTTATCTTCAAATCTTAGAACTTTTCGTGGTTTTGTTGGTTTTCAGCAAATTAACATATTTCAGCGAGCTGGGAGTTTTTTCTTTAATAGCATAAGATTTTATCTTAAAATACAAGAACTTTTCGTGGTTCTTGTCAATTTTTGTTGGTTTTCATCCAATGAACTTATTTCAGTCAGCTCGATCTTTCTTCTTCAAAGTAAAAAGATTTTATCTTCAAATACAAGAACTTTTCGTGGTTTTGTTGGTTTTCAGCAAATGAACATATTTCAGCGAGCTGGAAGTTTTTTCTTTGATAGCGTAAGATTTCGTCTTAAAATACAAGAACTTTTCGTGGTTCTTGTCAATTTTTGTTGGTTTTCATCTAATGAACTTATTTCAGTCAGCTAGATCTTTCTTCTTCAAAGCAAAAAGATTTTATCTTCATACACAAGAACTTTTCGTGGTTTTGTTGGTTTTCAGCAAATGAACACATTTCAGCGAGCTGGAAGTTTTTTCTTTAATAGCTCAAGATTTTATCTGAAAATACAAGAACTTTTCGTGGTTCTTGTCAATTTTTGTTGGTTTTCATCTAATGAACTTATTTCAGTCAGCTAGATCTTTCTTCTTCAAAGCTAAAAGTTTTTATCTTCAAAGACAAGAACTTTTCGTGGTTTTGTTGGTTTTCAGCAAATGAACATATTTCAGCGAGCTGGGAGCTTTTTCTTTAATAGCGTAAGATTTTATCTTAAAATACAAGAACTTTTCGTGGTTCTTGTCAATTTTTGTTGGTTTTCATCTGATGAACTTATTTCAGTCAGCTAGATCTTTCTTCTTCAAAGTAAAAAGATTTTATCTTCAAATACAAGAACTTTTCGTGGTTTTGTTGGTTTTCAGCAAATTAACATATTTCAGCGAGCTGGGAGTTTTTTCTTTAATAGCGTAAGATTTTATCTTAAAATACAAGAAATTTTCGTGGTTCTTGTCAATTTTTGTTGGTTTTCATCTGATGAACTTAATTCAGTCAGCTAGATCTTTCTTCTTCAAAGCAAAAAGATTTTATCTTCAAATACAAGAACTTTTCGTGGTTTTGTTGGTTTTCAGCAAATTAACATATTTCAGCGAGCTGGGAGTTTTTTCTTGAATAGCATAAGATTTTATCTTAAAATACAAGAACTTTTCGTGGTTCTTGTCAATTTTTGTTGGTTTTCATCCAATGAACTTATTTCAGTCAGCTCGATCTTTCTTCTTCAAAGCAAAAAGATTTTATCTTCAAATACAAGAACTTTTCGTGGTTTTGTTGGTTTTCAGCAAATGAACATAATTCAGCGAGCTGGAAGTTTTTTCTTTAATAGCGTAAGATTTTATCTTAAAATACAAGAACTTTTCGTGGTTCTTGTCAATTTTTGTTGGTTTTCATCCGATGAACTTATTTCAGTCAGCTCGATCTTTCTTCTTCAAAGTAAAAAGATTTTATCTTCAAATACAAGAACTTTTCGTGGTTTTCTTGGTTTTCAGCAAATGAACATATTTCAGCGAGCTGGAAGTTTTTTCTTTGATAGCGTAAGATTTCGTCTTAAAATACAAGAACTTTTCGTGGTTCTTGTCAATTTTTGTTGGTTTTCATCTAATGAACTTATTTCAGTCAGCTAGATCTTTCTTCTTCAAAGCAAAAAGATTTTATCTTCATACACAAGAACTTTTCGTGGTTTTGTTGGTTTTCAGCAAATGAACACATTTCAGCGAGCTGGAAGTTTTTTCTTTAATAGCTCAAGATTTTATCTGAAAATACAAGAACTTTTCGTGGTTCTTGTCACTTTTTGTTGGTTTTCATCTAATGAACTTATTTCAGTCAGCTAGATCTTTCTTCTTCAAAGCTAAAAGTTTTTATCTTCAAAGACAAGAACTTTTCGTGGTTTTGTTGGTTTTCAGCAAATGAACATATTTCAGCGAGCTGGGAGCTTTTTCTTTAATAGCGTAAGATTTTATCTTAAAATACAAGAACTTTTCGTGGTTCTTGTCAATTTTTGTTGGTTTTCATCTGATGAACTTATTTCAGTCAGCTAGATCTTTCTTCTTCAAAGTAAAAAGATTTTATCTTCAAATACAAGAACTTTTCGTGGTTTTGTTGGTTTTCAGCAAATTAACATATTTCAGCGAGCTGGGAGTTTTTTCTTTAATAGCGTAAGATTTTATCTTAAAATACAAGAACTTTTCGTGGTTCTTGTCAATTTTTGTTGGTTTTCATCTGATGAACTTAATTCAGTCAGCTAGATCTTTCTTCTTCAAAGCAAAAAGATTTTATCTTCAAATACAAGAACTTTTCGTGGTTTTGTTGGTTTTCAGCAAATGTACATATTTCAGCGAGCTGGAAGTTTTTTCTTTCATAGCGTAAGATTTCATCTTAAAATACAAGAACTTTTCGTGGTTCTTGTCAATTTTTGTTGGTTTTCATCTGATGAATTTATTTCAGTCAGCCAGATCTTTCTTCTTCAAAGCAAAAAGATTTTATCTTCAAATACAAGAACATTTCGTGGTTTTGTTGGTTTACAGCAAATGTACATATTTCAGCGAGCTGGGAGTTTTTTCTTTGATAGCGTAAGATTTTATCTTAAAATACAAGAACTTTTCGTGGTTCTTGTCAATTTTTGTTGGTTTTCATCTAATGAACTTATTTCAGTCAGCTGGATCTTCTTCAAAGCAAAAAGATTTTATCTTCAAATACAAGAACTTTTCGTGGTTTTGTTGGTTTTCAGCAAATGAACATATTTCAGCGAGCTGGGAGTTTTTTCTTTAATAGCGTAAGATTTTATCTTAAAATACAAGAACTTTTCGTGGTTCTTGTCAATTTTTGTTGTCTTTCATCCAATGAACTTATTTCAGTCAGCGAGATCTTTCTTCTTCAAAGTAAAAAGATTTTATCTTCAAATACAAGAACTTTTCGTGGTTTTGTTGGTTTTCACCATTGAACATATTTCAGCGAGCGAAAAGTTTTTTCTTTAATCGCGTAAGATTTTATCTTAAAATACAAGAACTTTTCGTGGTTCTTATCAATTTTTGTTCGTTTTCATCTAATGAACTTATTTCAGTCAGCCATATCTTTCTTCTTCAAAGCAAAAAGATTTTATCTTCAAATACAAGAACTTTTCGTGGTTTTGTTGGTTTTCAGCAAATGAACATATTTCAGCAAGCTCGAAGTTTTTTCTTTAATAGCGTAAGATTTTATCTTAAAATGCAAGAACTTTTCGTGGTTCTTGTCAATTTTTGTTGGTTTTCATCTTATGAACTTATTTCAGTCAACTCGATCTTTCTTCTTCAAAGCAAAAAGATTTTATCTTCAAATACAAGAACTTTTCGTGGTTTTGTTGGTTTTCATCAAATGAACATATTTCAGCAAGCTGGAAGTTTTTTCTTTAACAGCGTAAGATTTTATCTTAAAATACAAGAACTTTTCGTGGTTCTTGTCAATTTTTGTTGATTTTCATCGAATGAACTTATTTCAGTCAGCCATATCTTTCTTCTTCAAAGCAAAAAGATTTTATCTTCAAATACAAGAACTTTTCGTGGTTCTTGTCAATTTTTGTTGGTTTTCATCTGATGAACTTATTTCAGTCAGCTAGATCTTTCTTCTTCAAAGTAAAAAGATTTTATCTTCAAATACAAGAACTTTTCGTGGTTTTGTTGGTTTTCAGCAAATTAACATATTTCAGCGAGCTGGGAGTTTTTTCTTTAATAGCGTAAGATTTTATCTTAAAATACAAGAAATTTTCGTGGTTCTTGTCAATTTTTGTTGGTTTTCATCTGATGAACTTAATTCAGTCAGCTAGATCTTTCTTCTTCAAAGCAAAAAGATTTTATCTTCAAATACAAGAACTTTTCGTGGTTTTGTTGGTTTTCAGCAAATTAACATATTTCAGCGAGCTGGGAGTTTTTTCTTTAATAGCATAAGATTTTATCTTAAAATACAAGAACTTTTCGTGGTTCTTGTCAATTTTTGTTGGTTTTCATCCAATGAACTTATTTCAGTCAGCTCGATCTTTCTTCTTCAAAGCAAAAAGATTTTATCTTCAAATACAAGAACTTTTCGTGGTTTTGTTGGTTTTCAGCAAATGAACATAATTCAGCGAGCTGGAAGTTTTTTCTTTAATAGCGTAAGATTTTATCTTAAAATACAAGAACTTTTCGTGGTTCTTGTCAATTTTTGTTGGTTTTCATCCGATGAACTTATTTCAGTCAGCTCGATCTTTCTTCTTCAAAGTAAAAAGATTTTATCTTCAAATACAAGAACTTTTCGTGGTTTTCTTGGTTTTCAGCAAATGAACATATTTCAGCGAGCTGGAAGTTTTTTCTTTGATAGCGTAAGATTTCGTCTTAAAATACAAGAACTTTTCGTGGTTCTTGTCAATTTTTGTTGGTTTTCATCTAATGAACTTATTTCAGTCAGCTAGATCTTTCTTCTTCAAAGCAAAAAGATTTTATCTTCATACACAAGAACTTTTCGTGGTTTTGTTGGTTTTCAGCAAATGAACACATTTCAGCGAGCTGGAAGTTTTTTCTTTAATAGCTCAAGATTTTATCTGAAAATACAAGAACTTTTCGTGGTTCTTGTCAATTTTTGTTGGTTTTCATCTAATGAACTTATTTCAGTCAGCTAGATCTTTCTTCTTCAAAGCTAAAAGTTTTTATCTTCAAAGACAAGAACTTTTCGTGGTTTTGTTGGTTTTCAGCAAATGAACATATTTCAGCGAGCTGGGAGCTTTTTCTTTAATAGCGTAAGATTTTATCTTAAAATACAAGAACTTTTCGTGGTTCTTGTCAATTTTTGTTGGTTTTCATCTGATGAACTTATTTCAGTCAGCTAGATCTTTCTTCTTCAAAGTAAAAAGATTTTATCTTCAAATACAAGAACTTTTCGTGGTTTTGTTGGTTTTCAGCAAATTAACATATTTCAGCGAGCTGGGAGTTTTTTCTTTAATAGCGTAAGATTTTATCTTAAAATACAAGAACTTTTCGTGGTTCTTGTCAATTTTTGTTGGTTTTCATCTGATGAACTTAATTCAGTCAGCTAGATCTTTCTTCTTCAAAGCAAAAAGATTTTATCTTCAAATACAAGAACTTTTCGTGGTTTTGTTGGTTTTCAGCAAATGTACATATTTCAGCGAGCTGGAAGTTTTTTCTTTCATAGCGTAAGATTTTATCTTAAAATGCAAGAACTTTTCGTGGTTCTTGTCAATTTTTGTTGGTTTTCATCTTATGAACTTATTTCAGTCAACTCGATCTTTCTTCTTCAAAGCAAAAAGATTTTATCTTCAAATACAAGAACTTTTCGTGGTTTTGTTGGTTTTCATCAAATGAACATATTTCAGCAAGCTGGAAGTTTTTTCTTTAACAGCGTAAGATTTTATCTTAAAATACAAGAACTTTTCGTGGTTCTTGTCAATTTTTGTTGATTTTCATCGAATGAACTTATTTCAGTCAGCCATATCTTTCTTCTTCAAAGCAAAAAGATTTTATCTTCAAATACAAGAACTTTTCGTGGTTCTTGTCAATTTTTGTTGGTTTTCATCTGATGAACTTATTTCAGTCAGCTAGATCTTTCTTCTTCAAAGTAAAAAGATTTTATCTTCAAATACAAGAACTTTTCGTGGTTTTGTTGGTTTTCAGCAAATTAACATATTTCAGCGAGCTGGGAGTTTTTTCTTTAATAGCGTAAGATTTTATCTTAAAATACAAGAAATTTTCGTGGTTCTTGTCAATTTTTGTTGGTTTTCATCTGATGAACTTAATTCAGTCAGCTAGATCTTTCTTCTTCAAAGCAAAAAGATTTTATCTTCAAATACAAGAACTTTTCGTGGTTTTGTTGGTTTTCAGCAAATTAACATATTTCAGCGAGCTGGGAGTTTTTTCTTTAATAGCATAAGATTTTATCTTAAAATACAAGAACTTTTCGTGGTTCTTGTCAATTTTTGTTGGTTTTCATCCAATGAACTTATTTCAGTCAGCTCGATCTTTCTTCTTCAAAGCAAAAAGATTTTATCTTCAAATACAAGAACTTTTCGTGGTTTTGTTGGTTTTCAGCAAATGAACATAATTCAGCGAGCTGGAAGTTTTTTCTTTAATAGCGTAAGATTTTATCTTAAAATACAAGAACTTTTCGTGGTTCTTGTCAATTTTTGTTGGTTTTCATCCGATGAACTTATTTCAGTCAGCTCGATCTTTCTTCTTCAAAGTAAAAAGATTTTATCTTCAAATACAAGAACTTTTCGTGGTTTTCTTGGTTTTCAGCAAATGAACATATTTCAGCGAGCTGGAAGTTTTTTCTTTGATAGCGTAAGATTTCGTCTTAAAATACAAGAACTTTTCGTGGTTCTTGTCAATTTTTGTTGGTTTTCATCTAATGAACTTATTTCAGTCAGCTAGATCTTTCTTCTTCAAAGCAAAAAGATTTTATCTTCATACACAAGAACTTTTCGTGGTTTTGTTGGTTTTCAGCAAATGAACACATTTCAGCGAGCTGGAAGTTTTTTCTTTAATAGCTCAAGATTTTATCTGAAAATACAAGAACTTTTCGTGGTTCTTGTCAATTTTTGTTGGTTTTCATCTAATGAACTTATTTCAGTCAGCTAGATCTTTCTTCTTCAAAGCTAAAAGTTTTTATCTTCAAAGACAAGAACTTTTCGTGGTTTTGTTGGTTTTCAGCAAATGAACATATTTCAGCGAGCTGGGAGCTTTTTCTTTAATAGCGTAAGATTTTATCTTAAAATACAAGAACTTTTCGTGGTTCTTGTCAATTTTTGTTGGTTTTCATCTGATGAACTTATTTCAGTCAGCTAGATCTTTCTTCTTCAAAGTAAAAAGATTTTATCTTCAAATACAAGAACTTTTCGTGGTTTTGTTGGTTTTCAGCAAATTAACATATTTCAGCGAGCTGGGAGTCTTTTCTTTAATAGCGTAAGATTTTATCTTAAAATACAAGAACTTTTCGTGGTTCTTGTCAATTTTTGTTGGTTTTCATCTGATGAACTTAATTCAGTCAGCTAGATCTTTCTTCTTCAAAGCAAAAAGATTTTATCTTCAAATACAAGAACTTTTCGTGGTTTTGTTGGTTTTCAGCAAATGTACATATTTCAGCGAGCTGGAAGTTTTTTCTTTCATAGCGTAAGATTTCATCTTAAAATACAAGAACTTTTCGTGGTTCTTGTCAATTTTTGTTGGTTTTCATCTGATGAATTTATTTCAGTCAGCCAGATCTTTCTTCTTCAAAGCAAAAAGATTTTATCTTCAAATACAAGAACATTTCGTGGTTTCGTTGGTTTACAGCAAATGTACATATTTCAGCGAGCTGGGAGTTTTTTCTTTAATAGCGTAAGATTTTATCTTAAAATACAAGAACTTTTCGTGGTTCTTGTCAATTTTTGTTGGTTTTCATCGAATGAACTTATTTCAGTCAGCTAGATCTTTCTTCTTCAAAGCAAAAAGATTTTATCTTCAAATACAAGAACTTTTCGTGGTTTTGTTGGTTTTCAGCAAATTAACATATTTCAGCGAGCTGGGAGTTTTTTCTTGAAGCGTAAGATTTTATCTTAAAATACAAGAACTTTTCGTGGTTCTTGTCAATTTTTGTTCGTTTTCATCGAATGAACTTATTTCAGTCAGCTAGATCTTTCTTCTTCAAAGCAAAAAGATTTTATCTTCAAATACAAGAACTTTTCGTGGTTTTGTTGGTTTTCAGCAAATGAACATATTTCAGCAAGCTCGAAGTTTTTTCTTTAATAGCGTAAGATTTTATCTTAAAATACAAGAACTTTTCGTGGTTCTTGTCAATTTTTGTTGGTTTTCATCTGATGAACTTATTTCAGTCAGCTAGATCTTTCTTCTTCAAAGCAAAAAGATTTTATCTTCAAATATAAGAACTTTTCGTGGTTTTGTTGGTTTTCAGCAAATTAACATATTTCAGCGAGCTGTGAGTTTTTTCTTTAATAGCATAAGATTTTATCTTAAAATACAAGAACTTTTCGTGGTTCTTGTCAATTTTTGTTGGTTTTCATCTAATGAACTTATTTCAGTCAGCGAGATCTTTCTTCTTCAAAGCAAAAAGATTTTATCTTCAAATACAAGAACTTTTCGTGGTTTTGTTGGTTTTCAGCAAATGAACATATTTCAGCGAGCTGGAAGTTTTTTCTTTAATAGCGTAAGATTTTATCTTAAAATACAAGAACGTTTCGTGGTTCTTGTCAATTTTTTTTGTCTTTCATCCAATGAACTTATTTCAGTCAGCTAGATCTTTCTTCTTCAAAGTAAAAAGATTTTATCTTAAAATACAAGAACTTTTCGTGGTTTTTTTGGTTTTCAGCAAATGAACATATTTCAGCGAGCTGGAAGTTTTTTCTTTGATAGCGTAAGATTTCGTCTTAAAATACAAGAACTTTTCGTGGTTCTTGTCAATTTTTGTTGGTTTTCATCTAATGAACTTATTTCAGTCAGCGAGATCTTTCTTCTTCAAAGCAAAAAGATTTTATCTTCAAATACAAGAACTTTTCGTGGTTTTGTTGGTTTTCAGCAAATGAACATATTTCAGCGAGCTGGAAGTTTTTTCTTTAATAGCGTAAGATTTTATCTTAAAATACAAGAACGTTTCGTGGTTCGTGTCAATTTTTGTTGTCTTTCATCCAATGAACTTATTTCAGTCAGCTAGATCTTTCTTCTTCAAAGTAAAAAGATTTTATCTTCAAATACAAGAACTTTTCGTGGTTTTTTTGGTTTTCAGCAAATGAACATATTTCAGCGAGCTGGAAGTTTTTTCTTTGATAGCGTAAGATTTCGTCTTAAAATACAAGAACTTTTCGTGGTTCTTGTCAATTTTTGTTGGTTTTCATCTAATGAACTTATTTCAGTCAGCTAGATCTTTCTTCTTCAAAGCAAAAAGATTTTATCTTCAAATACAAGAACTTTTCGTGGTTTTGTTGGTTTTCAGCAAATGAACATATTTCAGCAAGCTCGAAGTTTTTTCTTTAATAGCGTAAGATTTTATCTTAAAATACAAGAACTTTTCGTGGTTCTTGTCAATTTTTGTTGGTTTTCATCTGATGAACTTATTTCAGTCAGCTAGATCTTTCTTCTTCAAAGCAAAAAGATTTTATCTTCAAATATAAGAACTTTTCGTGGTTTTGTTGGTTTTCAGCAAATTAACATATTTCAGCGAGCTGTGAGTTTTTTCTTTAATAGCATAAGAGTTTATCTTAAAATACAAGAACTTTTCGTGGTTCTTGTCAATTTTTGTTGGTTTTCATCTAATGAACTTATTTCAGTCAGCGAGATCTTTCTTCTTCAAAGCAAAAAGATTTTATCTTCAAATACAAGAACTTTTCGTGGTTTTGTTGGTTTTCAGCAAATGAACATATTTCAGCGAGCTGGAAGTTTTTTCTTTAATAGCGTAAGATTTTATCTTAAAATACAAGAACGTTTCGTGGTTCTTGTCAATTTTTTTTGTCTTTCATCCAATGAACTTATTTCAGTCAGCTAGATCTTTCTTCTTCAAAGTAAAAAGATTTTATCTTCAAATACAAGAACTTTTCGTGGTTTTTTTGGTTTTCAGCAAATGAACATATTTCAGCGAGCTGGAAGTTTTTTCTTTGATAGCGTAAGATTTCGTCTTAAAATACAAGAACTTTTCGTGGTTCTTGTCAATTTTTGTTGGTTTTCATCTAATGAACTTATTTCAGTCAGCGAGATCTTTCTTCTTCAAAGCAAAAAGATTTTATCTTCAAATACAAGAACTTTTCGTGGTTTTGTTGGTTTTCAGCAAATGAACATATTTCAGCGAGCTGGAAGTTTTTTCTTTAATAGCGTAAGATTTTATCTTAAAATACAAGAACGTTTCGTGGTTCGTGTCAATTTTTGTTGTCTTTCATCCAATGAACTTATTTCAGTCAGCTAGATCTTTCTTCTTCAAAGTAAAAAGATTTTATCTTCAAATACAAGAACTTTTCGTGGTTTTTTTGGTTTTCAGCAAATGAACATATTTCAGCGAGCTGGAAGTTTTTTCTTTGATAGCGTAAGATTTCGTCTTAAAATACAAGACCTTTTCGTGGTTCTTGTCAATTTTTGTTGGTTTTCATCTCATGAACTTATTTCAGTCAGCTAGATCTTTCTTCTTCAAAGCAAAAAGATTTTATCTTCAAATACAAGAACTTTTCGTGGTTTTGTTGGTTTTCAGCAAATGAACATATTTCAGCAAGCTCGAAGTTTTTTCTTTAATAGCGTAAGATTTTATCTTAAAATGCAAGAACTTTTCGTGGTTCTTGTCAATTTTTGTTGGTTTTCATCTTATGAACTTATTTCAGTCAACTCGATCGTTCTTCTTCAAAGCAAAAAGATTTTATCTTCAAATACACGAACTTTTCGTGGTTTTGTTGGTTTTCATCAAATGAACATATTTCAGCAAGCTGGAAGTTTTTTCTTTAATCGCGTAAGATTTTATCTTAAAATACAAGAACTTTTCGTGGTTCTTGTCAATTTTTGTTGATTTTCATCGAATGAACTTATTTCAGTCAGCCATATCTTTCTTCTTCAAAGCAAAAAGATTTTATCTTCAAATACAAGAACTTTTCGTGGTTTTGTTGGTTTTCATCAAATGAACATATTTCAGCAAGCTGGAAGTTTTTTCTTTAATATCGTAACATTTTATCTCAAAATACAAGAACTTTTCGTGGTTCTTGTCAATTTTTGTTGGTTTTCATCTAATGAACTTATTTCAGTCAGCTGGATCTTTCTTCTTCAAAGCAAAAAGATTTTATCTTCAAATACAAGAACTTTTCGTGGTTTTGTTGGTTTTCAGCAAATGAACATAATTCAGCGAGCTGGAAGTTTTTTCTTTAATAGCGTAAGATTTTATCTTAAAATACAAGAACCTTTCGTGGTTCTTGTCAATTTTTGTTGCTTTTCATCTGATGAACTTATTTCAGTCAGCTGGATCTTTCTTCTTCAAAGCAAAAAGTTTTTATCTTCAAATATAAGAACTTTTCGTGGTTTTGTTGGTTTTCAGCAAATGAACATATTTCAGCGAGCTGGGAGCTTTTTCTTTAATAGCGTAAGATTTTATCTTAAAATACAAGAACTTTTCGTGGTTCTTGTCAATTTTTGTTGGTTTTCATCTCATGAACTTATTTCAGTCAGCTAGATCTTTCTTCTTCAAAGCAAAAAGATTTTATCTTCAAATACAAGAACTTTTCGTGGTTTTGTTGGTTTTCAGCAAATTAACATATTTCAGCGAGCTGGGAGTTTTTTCTTTGATGGCGTAAGATTTTATCTTAAAATACAAGAACGTTTCGTGGTTCTTGTCAATTTTTGTTGTCTTTCATCCAATGAACTTATTTCAGTCAGCGAGATCTTTCTTCTTCGAAGCAAAAAGATTTTATCTTCAAATATAAGAACTTTTCGTGGTTTTGTTGGTTTTCAGCAAATGAACATATTTCAGCGAGCTGGAAGTTTTTTCTTTAATAGCGTAAGATTTTATCTTAAAATACAAGAACCTTTCGTGGTTCTTGTCAATTTTTGTTGCTTTTCATCTGATGAACTTATTTCAGTCAGCTGGATCTTTCTTCTTCAAAGCAAAAAGTTTTTATCTTCAAATATAAGAACTTTTCGTGGTTTTGTTGGTTTTCAGCAAATGAACATATTTCAGCGAGCTGGGAGCTTTTTCTTTAATAGCGTAAGATTTTATCTTAAAATACAAGAACTTTTCGTGGTTCTTGTCAATTTTTGTTGGTTTTCATCTCATGAACTTATTTCAGTCAGCTAGATCTTTCTTCTTCAAAGCAAAAAGATTTTATCTTCAAATACAAGAACTTTTCGTGGTTTTGTTGGTTTTCAGCAAATTAACATATTTCAGCGAGCTGGGAGTTTTTTCTTTAATAGCGTAAGATTTTATCTTAAAATACAAGAACTTTTCGTGGTTCTTGTCAATTTTTGTTGGTTTTCATCGAATGAACTTATTTCAGTCAGCTGGATCTTTCTTCTTCAAAGCAAAAAGATTTTATCTTCAAATACAAGAACTTTTCGTGGTTTTGTTGGTTTTCAGCAAATTAACATATTTCAGCGAGCTGGGAGTTTTTTCTTTAATAGCGTAAGATTTTATCTTAAAATACAAGAACTTTTCGTGGTTCTTGTCAATTTTTGTTCGTTTTCATCGAATGAACTTATTTCAGTCAGCTAGATCTTTCTTCTTCAAAGCAAAAAGATTTTATCTTCAAATACAAGAACTTTTCGTGGTTTTGTTGGTTTTCAGCAAATGAACATATTTCAGCAAGCTCGAAGTTTTTTCTTTAATAGCGTAAGATTTTATCTTAAAATACAAGAACTTTTCGTGGTTCTTGTCAATTTTTGTTGGTTTTCATCTGATGAACTTATTTCAGTCAGCTAGATCTTTCTTCTTCAAAGCAAAAAGATTTTATCTTCAAATATAAGAACTTTTCGTGGTTTTGTTGGTTTTCAGCAAATTAACATATTTCAGCGAGCTGTGAGTTTTTTCTTTAATAGCATAAGATTTTATCTTAAAATACAAGAACTTTTCGTGGTTCTTGTCAATTTTTGTTGGTTTTCATCTAATGAACTTATTTCAGTCAGCGAGATCTTTCTTCTTCAAAGCAAAAAGATTTTATCTTCAAATACAAGAACTTTTTGTGGTTTTGTTGGTTTTCAGCAAATGAACATATTTCAGCGAGCTGGAAGTTTTTTCTTTAATAGCGTAAGATTTTATCTTAAAATACAAGAACGTTTCGTGGTTCTTGTCAATTTTTTTTGTCTTTCATCCAATGAACTTATTTCAGTCAGCTAGATCTTTCTTCTTCAAAGTAAAAAGATTTTATCTTCAAATACAAGAACTTTTCGTGGTTTTTTTGGTTTTCAGCAAATGAACATATTTCAGCGAGCTGGAAGTTTTTTCTTTGATAGCGTAAGATTTCGTCTTAAAATACAAGACCTTTTCGTGGTTCTTGTCAATTTTTGTTGGTTTTCATCTCATGAACTTATTTCAGTCAGCTAGATCTTTCTTCTTCAAAGCAAAAAGATTTTATCTTCAAATACAAGAACTTTTCGTGGTTTTGTTGGTTTTCAGCAAATTAACATATTTCAGCGAGCTGGGAGTTTTTTCTTTAATAGCGTAAGATTTTATCTTAAAATACAAGAACTTTTCGTGGTTCTTGTCAATTTTTGTTGGTTTTCATCGAATGAACTTATTTCAGTCAGCTAGATCTTTCTTCTTCAAAGCAAAAAGATTTTATCTTCAAATACAAGAACTTTTCGTGGTTTTGTTGGTTTTCAGCAAATTAACATATTTCAGCGAGCTGGGAGTTTTTTGTTTAATAGCGTAAGATTTTATCTTAAAATACAAGAACTTTTCGTGGTTCTTGTCAATTTTTGTTCGTTTTCATCGAATGAACTTATTTCAGTCAGCTAGATCTTTCTTCTTCAAAGCAAAAAGATTTTATCTTCAAATACAAGAACTTTTCGTGGTTTTGTTGGTTTTCAGCAAATGAACATATTTCAGCAAGCTCGAAGTTTTTTCTTTAATAGCGTAAGATTTTATCTTAAAATGCAAGAACTTTTCGTGGTTCTTGTCAATTTTTGTTGGTTTTCATCTTATGAACTTATTTCAGTCAACTCGATCGTTCTTCTTCAAAGCAAAAAGATTTTATCTTCAAATACACGAACTTTTCGTGGTTTTGTTGGTTTTCATCAAATGAACATATTTCAGCAAGCTGGAAGTTTTTTCTTTAATCGCGTAAGATTTTATCTTAAAATACAAGAACTTTTCGTGGTTCTTGTCAATTTTTGTTGATTTTCATCGAATGAACTTATTTCAGTCAGCCATATCTTTCTTCTTCAAAGCAAAAAGATTTTATCTTCAAATACAAGAACTTTTCGTGGTTTTGTTGGTTTTCATCAAATGAACATATTTCAGCAAGCTGGAAGTTTTTTCTTTAATATCGTAACATTTTATCTCAAAATACAAGAACTTTTCGTGGTTCTTGTCAATTTTTGTTGGTTTTCATCTAATGAACTTATTTCAGTCAGCTGGATCTTTCTTCTTCAAAGCAAAAAGATTTTATCTTCAAATACAAGAACTTTTCGTGGTTTTGTTGGTTTTCAGCAAATGAACATAATTCAGCGAGCTGGAAGTTTTTTCTTTAATAGCGTAAGATTTTATCTTAAAATACAAGAACCTTTCGTGGTTCTTGTCAATTTTTGTTGCTTTTCATCTGATGAACTTATTTCAGTCAGCTGGATCTTTCTTCTTCAAAGCAAAAAGTTTTTATCTTCAAATATAAGAACTTTTCGTGGTTTTGTTGGTTTTCAGCAAATGAACATATTTCAGCGAGCTGGGAGCTTTTTCTTTAATAGCGTAAGATTTTATCTTAAAATACAAGAACTTTTCGTGGTTCTTGTCAATTTTTGTTGGTTTTCATCTCATGAACTTATTTCAGTCAGCTAGATCTTTCTTCTTCAAAGCAAAAAGATTTTATCTTCAAATACAAGAACTTTTCGTGGTTTTGTTGGTTTTCAGCAAATTAACATATTTCAGCGAGCTGGGAGTTTTTTCTTTAATGGCGTAAGATTTTATCTTAAAATACAAGAACGTTTCGTGGTTCTTGTCAATTTTTGTTGTCTTTCATCCAATGAACTTATTTCAGTCAGCGAGATCTTTCTTCTTCGAAGCAAAAAGATTTTATCTTCAAATACAAGAACTTTTCGTGGTTTTGTTGGTTTTCAGCAAATGAACATATTTCAGCGAGCTGGAAGTTTTTTCTTTAATAGCGTAAGATTTTATCTTAAAATACAAGAACTTTTCGTGGTTCTTGTCAATTTTTGTTGGTTTTCATCGAATGAACTTATTTCAGTCAGCTAGATCTTTCTTCTTCAAAGTAAAAAGATTTTATCTTCAAAATACAAGAACTTTTCGTGGTTTTTTTGGTTTTCAGCAAATGAACATATTTCAGCGAGCTGGGAGTTTTTTCTTTAATAGCGTAAGATTTTATCTTAAAATACAAGAACTTTTCGTGGTTCTTGTCAATTTTTGTTGGTTTTCATCTTATGAACTTATTTCAGTCAGCTCGATCTTTCTTCTTCAAAGCAAAAAGATTTTATCTTCAAATACAAGAACTTTTCGTGGTTTTGTTGGTTTTCATCAAATGAACATATTTCAGCAAGCTGGAAGTTTTTTCTTTAATAACGTATGATTTTATCTTAAAATACAAGAACTTTTCGTGGTTCTTGTCAATTTTTGTTGATTTTCATCGAATGAACTTATTTCAGTCAGCCATATCTTTCTTCTTCAAAGCAAAAAGATTTTATCTTCAAATACAAGAACTTTTCGTGGTTTTGTTGGTTTTCAGCAAATTAACATATTTCAGCGAGCTGGGAGTTTTTTCTTTCATAGCATAAGATTTTATCTTAAAATACAAGAACTTTTCGTGGTTCTTGTCAATTTTTGTTGGTTTTCATCTAATCAACATATTTCAGTCAGCAAGATCTTTCTTCTTCAAAGCAAAAAGATTTTATCTTCAAATACAAGAACTTTTCGTGGTTTTGTTGGTTTTCAGCAAATGAACATATTTCAGCGAGCTGGAAGTTTTTTCTTTAATAGCGTAAGATTTTATCTTAAAATACAAGAACGTTTCATGGTTCTTGTCAATTTTTGTTGTCTTTCATCCAATGAACTTATTTCAGTTAGCTAGATCTTTCTTCCTCAAAGTAAAAAGATTTTAACTTCAAATACGAGAACTTTTCGTGGTTTTTTTGGTTTTCAGCAAATGAACATATTTCAGCGAGCTGGAAGTTTTTTCTTTGATAGCGTAAGATTTCGTCTTAAAATACAAGAACTTTTCGTGGTTCTTGTCAATTTTTGTTGGTTTTCATCTAATGAACTTATTTCAGTCAGCGAGATCTTTCTTCTTCAAAGCAAAAAGATTTTATCTTCAAATGCAAGAACTTTTCGTGGTTTTGTTGGTTTTCAGCAAATTAACATATTTCAGCGAGCTGGGAGTTTTTTCTTCAATAGCGTAAGATTTTATCTTAAAATACAAGAACTTTTCGTGGTTCTTGTCAATTTTTGTTGGTTTTCATCTAATGAACTTCTTTCAGTCAGCTAGATCTTTCTTCTTCAAAGCAAAAAGATTTTATCTTCATACACAAGAACTTTTCGTGGTGTTGTTGGTTTTCAGCAAATGAACACATTTCAGCGAGCTGGAAGTTTTTTCTTTAATAGCATAAGATTTTATCTTAAAACACAAGAACTTTTCGTGGTTCTTGTCAATTTTTGTTGGTTTTCATCTGATGAACTTATTTCAGTCAGCTAGATCTTTCTTCTTCAAAGCAAAAAGATTTTATCTTCAAATACAAGAACTTTTCGTGGTTTTGTTGGTTTTCAGCAAATTAACATATTTCAGCGAGCTGGGAGTTTTTTCTTTAACAGCGTAAGATTTTATCTTAAAATACAAGAACTTTTCGTGGTTCTTGTCAATTTTTGTTGGTTTTCATCTAATTAACTTATTTCTTTCAGCTGGATCTTTCTTCTTCAAAGCAAAAAGTTTTTATCTTCAAATACAAGAACTTTTCGTGGTTTTTTCGGTTTGCAGCAAATTAACATATTTCAGCGAGCTGGAAGTTTTTTCTTTGATAGCGTAAGATTTCGTCTTAAAATACAAGAACTTTTCGTGGTTCTTGTCAATTTTTGTTGGTTTTCATCTAATGAACTTATTTCAGTCAGCGAGATCTTTCTTCTTCAAAGCAAAAAGATTTTATCTTCAAATACAAGAACTTTTCGTGGTTTTGTTGATTTTCATCAAATGAACATATTTCAGCAAGCTGGAAGTTTTTTCTTTAATAGCGTAAGATTTTATCTTAAAATACAAGAACTTTTCGTGGTTCTTGTCAATTTTTGTTGATTTTCATCGAATGAACTTATTTCAGTCAGCCATATCTTTCTTCTTCAAAGCAAAAAGATTTTATCTTCAAATACAAGAACTTTTCGTGGTTTTGTTGGTTTTCAGCAAATGAACATATTTCAGCGAGCTCGAAGTTTTTTCTTTAATATCGTAACATTTTATCTCAAAATACAAGAACTTTTCGTGGTTCTTGTCAATTTTTGTTGGTTTTCATCTAATGAACTTATTTCAGTCAGCTCGATCTTTCTTCTTCAAAGCAAAAAGATTTTATCTTCAAATACAAGAACTTTTCGTGGTTTTGTTGGTTTTCAGCAAATGAACATAATTCAGCGAGCTGGAAGTTTTTTCTTTAATAGCGTAAGATTTTATCTTAAAATACAAGAACTTTTCGTGGTTCTTGTCAATTTTTGTTGGTTTTCATCTGATGAACTTATTTCAGTCAGCTAGATCTTTCTTCTTCAAAGCAAAAAGATTTTATCTTCAAATATAAGAACTTTTCGTGGTTTTGTTGGTTTTCAGCAAATTAACATATTTCAGCGAGCTGGGAGTTTTTTCTTTAATAGCGTAAGATTTTATCTTAAAATACAAGAACGTTTCGTGGTTCTTGTCAATTTTTGTTGGTTTTCATCTAATGAACTTATTTCAGTCAGCCATATCTTTCTTCTTCAAAGCAAAAAGATTTTATCTTCAAATACAAGAACTTTTCGTGGTTTTGTTGGTTTTCAGCAAATTAACATATTTCAGCGAGCTGGGAGTTTTTTCTTTCATAGCATAAGATTTTATCTTAAAATACAAGAACTTTTCGTGGTTCTTGTCAATTTTTGTTGGTTTTCATCTAATCAACATATTTCAGTCAGCAAGATCTTTCTTCTTCAAAGCAAAAAGATTTTATCTTCAAATACAAGAACTTTTCGTGGTTTTGTTGGTTTTCAGCAAATGAACATATTTCAGCGAGCTGGAAGTTTTTTCTTTAATAGCGTAAGATTTTATCTTAAAATACAAGAACGTTTCATGGTTCTTGTCAATTTTTGTTGTCTTTCATCCAATGAACTTATTTCAGTTAGCTAGATCTTTCTTCCTCAAAGTAAAAAGATTTTAACTTCAAATACGAGAACTTTTCGTGGTTTTTTTGGTTTTCAGCAAATGAACATATTTCAGCGAGCTGGAAGTTTTTTCTTTGATAGCGTAAGATTTCGTCTTAAAATACAACAACTTTTTGTGGTTCTTGTCAATTTTTGTTGGTTTTCATCTAATGAACTTATTTCAGTCAGCGAGATCTTTCTTCTTCAAAGCAAAAAGATTTTATCTTCAAATGCAAGAACTTTTCGTGGTTTTGTTGGTTTTCAGCAAATTAACATATTTCAGCGAGCTGGGAGTTTTTTCTTCAATAGCGTAAGATTTTATCTTAAAATACAAGAACTTTTCGTGGTTCTTGTCAATTTTTGTTGGTTTTCATCTAATGAACTTCTTTCAGTCAGCTAGATCTTTCTTCTTCAAAGCAAAAAATTTTATCTTCATACACAAGAACTTTTCGTGGTGTTGTTGGTTTTCAGCAAATGAACACATTTCAGCGAGCTGGAAGTTTTTTCTTTAATAGCGTAAGATTTTATCTTAAAACACAAGAACTTTTCGTGGTTCTTGTCAATTTTTGTTGGTTTTCATCTGATGAACTTATTTCAGTCAGCTAGATCTTTCTTCTTCAAAGCAAAAAGATTTTATCTTCAAATACAAGAACTTTTCGTGGTTTTGTTGGTTTTCAGCAAATTAACATATTTCAGCGAGCTGGGAGTTTTTTCTTTAACAGCGTAAGATTTTATCTTAAAATACAAGAACTTTTCGTGGTTCTTGTCAATTTTTGTTGGTTTTCATCTAATTAACTTATTTCTTTCAGCTGGATCTTTCTTCTTCAAAGCAAAAAGTTTTTATCTTCAAATACAAGAACTTTTCGTGGTTTTTTCGGTTTGCAGCAAATTAACATATTTCAGCGAGCTGGAAGTTTTTTCTTTGATAGCGTAAGATTTCGTCTTAAAATACAAGAACTTTTCGTGGTTCTTGTCAATTTTTGTTGGTTTTCATCTAATGAACTTATTTCAGTCAGCGAGATCTTTCTTCTTCAAAGCAAAAAGATTTTATCTTCAAATACAAGAACTTTTCGTGGTTTTGTTGATTTTCATCAAATGAACATATTTCAGCAAGCTGGAAGTTTTTTCTTTAATAGCGTAAGATTTTATCTTAAAATACAAGAACTTTTCGTGGTTCTTGTCAATTTTTGTTGATTTTCATCGAATGAACTTATTTCAGTCAGCCATATCTTTCTTCTTCAAAGCAAAAAGATTTTATCTTCAAATACAAGAACTTTTCGTGGTTTTGTTGGTTTTCAACAAATGAACATATTTCAGCGAGCTCGAAGTTTTTTCTTTAATATCGTAACATTTTATCTCAAAATACAAGAACTTTTCGTGGTTCTTGTCAATTTTTGTTGGTTTTCATCTAATGAACTTATTTCAGTCAGCTCGATCTTTCTTCTTCAAAGCAAAAAGATTTTATCTTCAAATACAAGAACTTTTCGTGGTTTTGTTGGTTTTCAGCAAATGAACATAATTCAGCGAGCTGGAAGTTTTTTCTTTAATAGCGTAAGATTTTATCTTAAAATACAAGAACTTTTCGTGGTTCTTGTCAATTTTTGTTGGTTTTCATCTGATGAACTTATTTCAGTCAGCTAGATCTTTCTTCTTCAAAGCAAAAAGATTTTATCTTCAAATATAAGAACTTTTCGTGGTTTTGTTGGTTTTCAGCAAATTAACATATTTCAGCGAGCTGGGAGTTTTTTCTTTAATAGCGTAAGATTTTATCTTAAAATACAAGAACGTTTCGTGGTTCTTGTCAATTTTTGTTGGTTTTCATCTAATGAACTTATTTCAGTCAGCTGGATCTTTCTTCTTCAAAGCAAAAAGATTTTATCTTCAAATACAAGAACTTTTCGTGGTTTTGTTGGTTTTCAGCAAATTAACATATTTCAGCGAGCTGGGAGTTTTTTCTTTGATAGCATAAGATTTTATCTTAAAATACAAGAACTTTTCGTGGTTCTTGTCAATTTTTGTTGGTTTTCATCTAATCAACATATTTCAGTCAGCAAGATCTTTCTTCTTCAAAGCAAAAAGATTTTATCTTCAAATACAAGAACTTTTCGTGGTTTTGTTGGTTTTCAGCAAATGAACATATTTCAGCGAGCTGCAAGTTTTTTCTTTAATAGCGTAAGATTTTATCTTAAAATACAAGAACGTTTCATGGTTCTTGTCAATTTTTGTTGTCTTTCATCCAATGAACTTATTTCAGTGAGCTAGATCTTTCTTCCTCAAAGTAAAAAGATTTTATCTTCAAATCTTAGAACTTTTCGTGGTTTTGTTGGTTTTCAGCAAATTAACATATTTCAGCGAGCTGGGAGTTTTTTCTTCAATAGCGTAAGATTTTATCTTAAAATACAAGAACTTTTCGTGGTTCTTGTCAATTTTTGTTGGTTTTCATCTAATGAACTTCTTTCAGTCAGCTAGATCTTTCTTCTTCAAAGCAAAAAGATTTTATCTTCATACACAAGAACTTTTCGTGGTGTTGTTGGTTTTCAGCAAATGAACACATTTCAGCGAGCTGGAAGTTTTTTCTTTAATAGCGTAAGATTTTATCTTAAAACACAAGAACTTTTCGTGGTTCTTGTCAATTTATGTTGGTTTTCATCTGATGAACTTATTTCAGTCAGCTAGATCTTTCTTCTTCAAAGCAAAAAGATTTTATCTTCAAATACAAGAACTTTTCGTGGTTTTGTTGGTTTTCAGCAAATTAACATATTTCAGCGAGCTGGGAGTTTTTTCTTTAATAGCGTAAGATTTTATCTTAAAATAGAAGAACTTTTCGTGGTTCTTGTCAATTTTTGTTGGTTTTCATCTAATTAACTTATTTCAGTCAGCTGGATCTTTCTTCTTCAAAGCAAAAAGTTTTTATCTTCAAATACAAGAACTTTTCGTGGTTTTTTTGGTTTTCAGCAAATGAACATATTTCAGCGAGCTGGAAGTTTTTTCTTTGATAGCGTAAGATTTCGTCTTAAAATACAAGAACTTTTCGTGGTTCTTGTCAATTTTTGTTGGTTTTCATCTAATGAACTTATTTCAGTCAGCGAGATCTTTCTTCTTCAAAGCAAAAAGATTTTATCTTCAAATACAAGAACTTTTCGTGGTTTTGTTGGTTTTCAGCAAATGAACATAATTCAGCGAGCTGGAAGTTTTTTCTTTAATAGCGTAAGATTTTATCTTAAAATACAAGAACTTTTCGTGGTTCTTGTCAATTTTTGTTGGTTTTCATCTAATGAACTTCTTTCAGTCAGCTAGATCTTTCTTCTTCAAAGCAAAAAGATTTTATCTTCATACACAAGAACTTTTCGTGGTGTTGTTGGTTTTCAGCAAATGAACACATTTCAGCGAGCTGGAAGTTTTTTCTTTAATAGCGTAAGATTTTATCTTAAAACACAAGAACTTTTCGTGGTTCTTGTCAATTTTTGTTGGTTTTCATCTGATGAACTTATTTCAGTCAGCTAGATCTTTCTTGTTCAAAGCAAAAAGATTTTATCTTCAAATACAAGAACTTTTCGTGGTTTTGTTGGTTTTCAGCAAATTAACATATTTCAGCGAGCTGGGAGTTTTTTCTTTAATAGCGTAAGATTTTATCTTAAAATACAAGAACTTTTCGTGGTTCTTGTCAATTTTTGTTGGTTTTCATCTAATTAACTTATTTCAGTCAGCTGGATCTTTCTTCTTCAAAGCAAAAAGTTTTTATCTTCAAATACAAGAACTTTTCGTGGTTTTTTTGGTTTTCAGCAAATGAACATATTTCAGCGAGCTGGAAGTTTTTTCTTTGATAGCGTAAGATTTCGTCTTAAAATACAAGAACTTTTCGTGGTTCTTGTCAATTTTTGTTGGTTTTCATCTAATGAACTTATTTCAGTCAGCTGGATCTTTCTTCTTCAAAGCAAAAAGATTTTATCTTCAAATACAAGAACTTTTCGTGGTTTTGTTGATTTTCATCAAATGAACATATTTCAGCAAGCTGGAAGTTTTTTCTTTAATAGCGTAAGATTTTATCTTAAAATACAAGAACTTTTCGTGGTTCTTGTCAATTTTTGTTGGTTTTCATCTAATGAACTTATTTCAGTCAGCTCGATGTTTCTTCTTCAAAGCAAAAAGATTTTATCTTCAAATACAAGAACTTTTCGTGGTTTTGTTGGTTTTCAGCAAATGAACATAATTCAGCGAGCTGGAAGTTTTTTCTTTAATAGCGTAAGATTTTATCTTAAAATACAAGAACTTTTCGTGGTTCTTGTCAATTTTTGTTGGTTTTCATCTGATGAACTTATTTCAGTCAGCTAGATCTTTCTTCTTCAAAGCAAAAAGATTTTATCTTCAAATATAAGAACTTTTCGTGGTTTTGTTGGTTTTCAGCAAATTAACATATTTCAGCGAGCTGGGAGTTTTTTCTTTAATAGCATAAGATTTTATCTTAAAATACAAGAACTTTTCGTGGTTCTTGTCAATTTTTGTTGGTTTTCATCTAATGAACTTATTTCAGTCAGCTAGATCTTTCTTCTTCAAAGCAAAAAGATTTTATCTTCAAATACAAGAACTTTTCGCGGTTTTGTTGGTTTTCAGCAAATGAACATATTTCAGCGAGCTGGAAGTTTTTTCTTTAATAGCGTAAGATTGTATCTTAAAATACAAGAACGTTTCGTGGTTCTTGTCAATTTTTGTTGTCTTTCATCCAATGAACTTATTTCAGTCAGCTAGATCTTTCTTCTTCAAAGTAAAAAGATTTTATCTTCAAATACAAGAACTTTTCGTGCTTTTTTTGGTTTTCAGCAAATGAACATATTTCAGTGAGCTGGAAGTTTTTTCTTTGATAGAGTAAGATTTCGTCTTAAAATACAAGAACTTTTCGTGGTTCTTGTCAATTTTTGTTGGTTTTCATCTAATGAACTTATTTCAGTCAGCGAGATCTTTCTTCTTCAAAGCAAAAAGATTTTATCTTCAAATACAAGAACTTTTCGTGGTTTTGTTGGTTTTCAGCAAATTAACATATTTCAGCGAGCTGGGAGTTTTTTCTTTAATAGCGTAAGATTTTATCTTAAAATACAAGAACTTTTCGTGGTTCTTGTCAATTTTTGTTGGTTTTCATCTAATGAACTTATTTCAGTCAGCGAGATATTTCTTCTTCAAAGCAAAAAGATTTTATCTTCATACACAAGAACTTTTCGTGGTTTTGTTGGTTTTCAGCAAATGAACACATTTCAGCGAGCTGGAAGTTTTTTCTTTAATAGCAGAAGATTTTATCTTAAAACACAAGAACTTTTCGTGGTTCTTGTCAATTTTTGTTGGTTTTCATCTGATGAACTTATTTCAGTCAGCTAGATCTTTCTTCTTCAAAGCAAAAAGATTTTATCTTCAAATATAAGAACTTTTCGTGGTTTTGTTGGTTTTCAGCAAATTAACATATTTCAGCGAGCTGGGAGTTTTTTCTTTAATAGTGTCAGATTTTATCTTAAAATACAAGAACTTTTCGTGGTTCTTGTCAATTTTTGTTGGTTTTCATCTAATGAACTTATTTCAGTCAGCTAGATCTTTCTTCTTCAAAGTAAAAAGATTTTATCTTCAAATACAAGAACTTTTCGTGGTTTTGTTGGTTTTCAGCAAATTAACATATTTCAGCGAGCTGGGAGTTTTTTCTTTAATGGCGTAAGATTTTATCTTAAAATACAAGAACTTTTCGTGGTTCTTGTCAATTTTTGTTGGTTTTCATCGAATGAACTTATTTCAGTCAGCTAGATCTTTCTTCTTCAAAGCAAAAAGATTTTATCTTCAAATACAAGAACTTTTCGTGGTTTTGTTGGTTTTCAGCAAATGAACATATTTCAGCGAGCTGGGAGTTTTTTCTTTAATGGCGTAAGATTTTATCTTAAAATACAAGAACTTTTCGTGGTTCTTGTCAATTTTTGTTGGTTTTCATCGAATGAACTTATTTCAGTCAGCTAGATCTTTCTTCTTCAAAGCAAAAAGATTTTATCTTCAAATACAAGAACTTTTCGTGGTTTTGTTGGTTTTCAGCAAATGAACATATTTCAGCGAGCTGGAAGTTTTTTCTTTAATAGCGTAAGATTTTATCTTAAAATACAAGAACGTTTCGTGGTTCTTGTCAATTTTTGTTGTCTTTCATCTGATGAACTTATTTCAGTCAGCTAGATCTTTCTTCTTCAAAGTAAAAAGATTTTATCTTCAAATACAAGAACTTTTCGTGGTTTTTTTGGTTTTCAGCAAATGAACATATTTCAGCGAGCTGGAAGTTTTTTCTTTGATAGCGTAAGATTTCGTCTTGAAATACAAGAACTTTTCGTGGTTCTTGTCAATTTTTGTTGGTTTTCATCTAATGAACTTATTTCAGTCAGCGAGATCTTTCTTCTTCAAAGCAAAAAGATTTTATCTTCAAATACAAGAACTTTTCGTGGTTTTGTTGGTTTTCAGCAAATTAACATATTTCAGCGAGCTGGGAGTTTTTTCTTTGATAGCGTAAGATTTTATCTTAAAATACAAGAACTTTTCGTGGTTCTTGTCAATTTTTGTTGGTTTTCATCTAATGAACTTATTTCAGTCAGCTAGATATTTCTTCTTCAAAGCAAAAAGATTTTATCTTCATACACAAGAACTTTTCGTGGTTTTGTTGGTTTTCAGCAAATGAACACATTTCAGCGAGCTGGAAGTTTTTTCTTTCATAGCGGAAGATTTTATCTTAAAACACAAGAACTTTTCGTGGTTCTTGTCAATTTTTGTTGGTTTTCATCTAATGAACTTATTTCAGTCAGCTGGATCTTTCTTCTTCAAAGCAAAAAGTTTTTATCTTCAAATACAAGAACTTTTCGTGGTTTTGTTGGTTTTCAGCAAATGAACATATTTCGGCGAGCTGGGAGTTTTTTCTTTAATAGCGTAAGATTTTATCTTAAAATACAAGAACTTTTCGTGGTTCTTGTCAATTTTTGTTGGTTTTCATCGAATGAACTTATTTCAGTCAGCTCGATCTTTCTTCTTCAAAGCAAAAAGATTTTATCTTCGAAATACAAGAACTTTTTGTGGTTTTGTTGGTTTTCAGCAAATGTACATATTTCAGCGAGCTCGAAGTTTTTTCTTTAATAGCGTAAGATTTTATCTTAAAATACAAGAACTTTTTGTGGTTCTTGTCAATTTTTGTTGGTTTTCATCTTATGAACTTATTTCAGTCAGCTCGATCTTTCTTCTTCAAAGCAAAAAGATTTTATCTTCAAATACAAGAACTTTTCGTGGTTTTGTTGGTTTTCATCAAATGAACATATTTCAGCAAGCTGGAAGTTTTTTCTTTAATAACGTATGATTTTATCTTAAAATACAAGAACTTTTCGTGGTTCTTGTCAATTTTTGTTGATTTTCATCGAATGAACTTATTTCAGTCAGCCATATCTTTCTTCTTCAAAGCAAAAAGATTTTATCTTCAAATACAAGAACTTTTCGTGGTTTTGTTGGTTTTCAGCAAATTAACATATTTCAGCGAGCTGGGAGTTTTTTCTTTCATAGCATAAGATTTTATCTTAAAATACAAGAACTTTTCGTGGTTCTTGTCAATTTTTGTTGGTTTTCATCTAATCAACATATTTCAGTCAGCAAGATCTTTCTTCTTCAAAGCAAAAAGATTTTATCTTCAAATACAAGAACTTTTCGTGGTTTTGTTGGTTTTCAGCAAATGAACATATTTCAGCGAGCTGCAAGTTTTTTCTTTAATAGCGTAAGATTTTATCTTAAAATACAAGAACGTTTCATGGTTCTTGTCAATTTTTGTTGTCTTTCATCCAATGAACTTATTTCAGTCAGCTAGATCTTTCTTCTTCAAAGCAAAAAGATTTTATCTTCAAATACAAGAACTTTTCGTGGTTTTGTTGGTTTTCAGCAAATTAACATATTTCAGCGAGCTGGGAGTTTTTTCTTTAATAGCGTAAGATTTTATCTTAAAATACAAGAACTTTTCGTGGTTCTTGTCAATTTTTGTTGGTTTTCATCTAATGAACTTTTTTCAGTCAGCTGGATCTTTCTTCTTCAAAGCAAAAAGATTTTATCTTCAAATACAAGAACTTTTCGTGGTTTTGTTGGTTTTCAGCAAATGAACATATTTCAGCGAGCTGGGAGTTTTTTCTTTAATATCGTAAGATTTTATCTTAAAATACAAGAACTTTTCGTGGTTCTTGTCAATTTTTGTTGGTTTTCATCTTATGAACTTATTTCAGTCAGCTCGATCTTTCTCCTTCAAAGAAAAAAGATTTTATCTTCAAATACAAGAACTTTTCGTGGTTTTGTTGGTTTTCATCAAATGAACATATTTCAGCAAGCTGGAAGTTTTTTCTTTAATAGCGTAAGATTTTATCTTAAAATACAAGAACATTTCGTGGTTCTTGTCAATTTTTGTTGATTTTCATCTAATGAACTTATTTCAGTCAGCCATATCTTTCTTCTTCAAAGCAAAAAGATTTTATCTTCAAATACAAGAACTTTTCGTGGTTTTGTTAGTTTTCAGCAAATTAACATATTTCAGCGAGCTGGGAGTTTTTTCTTTAATAGCATAAGATTTTATCTAAAAATACAAGAACTTTTCGCGGTTATTGTCAATTTTTGTTGGTTTTCATCTAATGAACTTATTTCAGTCAGCTAGATCTTTCTTCTTCAAAGCAAAAAGATTTTATCTTCAAATACAAGAACTTTTCGCGGTTTTGTTGGTTTTCAGCAAATGAACATATTTCAGCGAGCTGGAAGTTTTTTCTTTAATAGCGTAAGATTTTATCTTAAAATACAAGAACGTTTCGTGGTTCTTGTCAATTTTTGTTGTCTTTCATCCAATGAACTTATTTCAGTCAGCTAGATCTTTCTTCTTCAAAGTAAAAAGATTTTATCTTCAAATACAAGAACTTTTCGTGGTTTTTTTGGTTTTCAGCAAATGAACATATTTCAGTGAGCTGGAAGTTTTTTCTTTGACAGAGTAAGATTTCGTCTTAAAATACAAGAACTTTTCGTGGTTCTTGTCAATTTTTGTTGGTTTTGATCTAATGAACTTATTTCAGTCAGCGAGATCTTTCTTCTTCAAAGCAAAAAGATTTTATCTTCAAATACAAGAACTTTTCGTGGTTTTGATGGTTTTCAGCAAATGAACAGATTTCAGCGAGCAAGAAGTTTTTTCTTTAATAGCGTAAGATTTTATCTTAAAATACAAGAACTTTTCGTGGTTCTTGTCAATTTTTGTTCGTTTTCATCTAATGAACTGATTTCAGTCAGCGAGATGTTTCTTCTTCAAAGCAAAAAGATTTTATCTTCAAATACAAGAACTTTTCGTGGTTTTGTTGGTTTTCAGCAAATGAACATATTTCAGCGAGCTGGGAGTTTTTTCTTTAATATCGTAAGATTTTATCTTAAAATACAAGAACTTTTCGTGGTTCTTGTCAATTTTTGTTGGTTTTCATCTTATGAACTTATTTCAGTCAGCTCGATCTTTCTTCTTCAAAGCAAAAAGATTTTATCTTCAAATACAAGAACTTTTCGTGGTTTTGTTGGTTTTCATCAAATGAACATATTTCAGCAAGCTGGAAGTTTTTTCTTTAATAGCGTAAGATTTTATCTTAAAATACAAGAACATTTCGTGGTTCTTGTCAATTTTTGTTGATTTTCATCTAATGAACTTATTTCAGTCAGCCATATCTTTCTTCTTCAAAGCAAAAAGATTTTATCTTCAAATACAAGAACTTTTCGTGGTTTTGTTAGTTTTCAGCAAATTAACATATTTCAGCGAGCTGGGAGTTTTTTCTTTAATAGCATAAGATTTTATCTAAAAATACAAGAACTTTTCGTGGTTATTGTCAATTTTTGTTGGTTTTCATCTAATGAACTTATTTCAGTCAGCTAGATCTTTCTTCTTCAAAGCAAAAAGATTTTATCTTCAAATACAAGAACTTTTCGCGGTTTTGTTGGTTTTCAGCAAATGAACATATTTCAGCGAGCTGGAAGTTTTTTCTTTAATAGCGTAAGATTTTATCTTAAAATACAAGAACGTTTCGTGGTTCTTGTCAATTTTTGTTGTCTTTCATCCAATGAACTTATTTCAGTCAGCTAGATCTTTCTTCTTCAAAGTAAAAAGATTTTATCTTCAAATACAAGAACTTTTCGTGGTTTTTTTGGTTTTCAGCAAATGAACATATTTCAGTGAGCTGGAAGTTTTTTCTTTGACAGAGTAAGATTTCGTCTTAAAATACAAGAACTTTTCGTGGTTCTTGTCAATTTTTGTTGGTTTTGATCTAATGAACTTATTTCAGTCAGCGAGATCTTTCTTCTTCAAAGCAAAAAGATTTTATCTTCAAATACAAGAACTTTTCGTGGTTTTGTTGGTTTTCAGCAAATTAACATATTTCAGCGAGCTGGGAGTTTTTTCTTTAATAGCGTAAGATTTTATCTTAAAATACAAGAACTTTTCGTGGTTCTTGTCAATTTTTGTTGGTTTTCATCTAATGAACTTATTTCAGTCAGCGAGATATTTCTTCTTCAAAGCAAAAAGATTTTATCTTCAAATACAAGAACTTTTCGTGGTTTTGATGGTTTTCAGCAAATGAACAGATTTCAGCGAGCAAGAAGTTTTTTCTTTAATAGCGTAAGATTTTATCTTAAAATACAAGAACTTTTCGTGGTTCTTGTCAATTTTTGTTCGTTTTCATCTAATGAACTGATTTCAGTCAGCGAGATGTTTCTTCTTCAAAGCAAAAAGATTTTATCTTCAAATACAAGAACTTTTCGTGGTTTTGTTGGTTTTCAGCAAATGAACATATTTCAGCGAGCTGGGAGTTTTTTCTTTAATATCGTAAGATTTTATCTTAAAATACAAGAACTTTTCGTGGTTCTTGTCAATTTTTGTTGGTTTTCATCTTATGAACTTATTTCAGTCAGCTCGATCTTTCTTCTTCAAAGCAAAAAGATTTTATCTTCAAATACAAGAACTTTTCGTGGTTTTGTTGGTTTTCATCAAATGAACATATTTCAGCAAGCTGGAAGTTTTTTCTTTAATAGCGTAAGATTTTATCTTAAAATACAAGAACATTTCGTGGTTCTTGTCAATTTTTGTTGATTTTCATCTAATGAACTTATTTCAGTCAGCCATATCTTTCTTCTTCAAAGCAAAAAGATTTTATCTTCAAATACAAGAACTTTTCGTGGTTTTGTTAGTTTTCAGCAAATTAACATATTTCAGCGAGCTGGGAGTTTTTTCTTTAATAGCATAAGATTTTATCTAAAAATACAAGAACTTTTCGTGGTTATTGTCAATTTTTGTTGGTTTTCATCTAATGAACTTATTTCAGTCAGCTAGATCTTTCTTCTTCAAAGCAAAAAGATTTTATCTTCAAATACAAGAACTTTTCGCGGTTTTGTTGGTTTTCAGCAAATGAACATATTTCAGCGAGCTGGAAGTTTTTTCTTTAATAGCGTAAGATTTTATCTTAAAATACAAGAACGTTTCGTGGTTCTTGTCAATTTTTGTTGTCTTTCATCCAATGAACTTATTTCAGTCAGCTAGATCTTTCTTCTTCAAAGTAAAAAGATTTTATCTTCAAATACAAGAACTTTTCGTGGTTTTTTTGGTTTTCAGCAAATGAACATATTTCAGTGAGCTGGAAGTTTTTTCTTTGACAGAGTAAGATTTCGTCTTAAAATACAAGAACTTTTCGTGGTTCTTGTCAATTTTTGTTGGTTTTGATCTAATGAACTTATTTCAGTCAGCGAGATCTTTCTTCTTCAAAGCAAAAAGATTTTATCTTCAAATACAAGAACTTTTCGTGGTTTTGTTGGTTTTCAGCAAATTAACATATTTCAGCGAGCTGGGAGTTTTTTCTTTAATAGCGTAAGATTTTATCTTAAAATACAAGAACTTTTCGTGGTTCCTGTCAATTTTTGTTGGTTTTCATCGAATGAACTTATTTCAGTCAGCGAGATATTTCTTCTTCAAAGCAAAAAGATTTTATCTTCAAATACAAGAACTTTTCGTGGTTTTGATGGTTTTCAGCAAATGAACAGATTTCAGCGAGCAAGAAGTTTTTTCTTTAATAGCGTAAGATTTTATCTTAAAATACAAGAACTTTTCGTGGTTCTTGTCAATTTTTGTTCGTTTTCATCTAATGAACTGATTTCAGTCAGCGAGATGTTTCTTCTTCAAAGCAAAAAGATTTTATCTTCAAATACAAGTACTTTTCGTGGTTTTGTTGGTTTTCAGCAAATGAACATATTTCAGCGAGCTGGGAGTTTTTTCTTTAATATCGTAAGATTTTATCTTAAAATACAAGAACTTTTCGTGGTTCTTGTCAATTTTTGTTGGTTTTCATCTTATGAACTTATTTCAGTCAGCTCGATCTTTCTTCTTCAAAGCAAAAAGATTTTATCTTCAAATACAAGAACTTTTCGTGGTTTTGTTGGTTTTCATCAAATGAACATATTTCAGCAAGCTGGAAGTTTTTTCTTTAATAGCGTAAGATTTTATCTTAAAATACAAGAACATTTCGTGGTTCTTGTCAATTTTTGTTGGTTTTGATCTAATGAACTTATTTCAGTCAGCGAGATCTTTCTTCTTCAAAGCAAAAAGATTTTATCTTCAAATACAAGAACTTTTCGTGGTTTTGTTGGTTTTCAGCAAATTAACATATTTCAGCGAGCTGGGAGTTTTTTCTTTAATAGCGTAAGATTTTATCTTAAAATACAAGAACTTTTCGTGGTTCTTGTCAATTTTTGTTGGTTTTCATCTAATGAACTTATTTCAGTCAGCGAGATATTTCTTCTTCAAAGCAAAAAGATTTTATCTTCATACACAAGAACTTTTCGTGGTTTTGTTGGTTTTCAGCAAATGAACACATTTCAGCGAGCTGGAAGTTTTTTCTTTAATAGCGGAAGATTTTATCTTAAAACACAAGAACTTTTCGTGGTTCTTGTCAATTTTTGTTGGTTTTCATCTGATGAACTTATTTCAGTCAGCTAGATCTTTCTTCTTCAAAGCAAAAAGATTTTATCTTCAAATATAAGAACTTTTCGTGGTTTTGTTGGTTTTCAGCAAATTAACATATTTCAGCGAGCTGGGAGTTTTTTTCTTTAATAGCGTAAGATTTTATCTTAAAATACAAGAACTTTTCGTGGTTCTTGTCAATTTTTGTTGGTTTTCATCTAATGAACTTATTTCAGTCAGCTAGATCTTTCTTCTTCAAAGCAAAAAGATTTTATCTTCAAATACAAGAACTTTTCGTGGTTTTGTTGGTTTTCAGCAAATTAACATATTTCAGCGAGCTGGGAGTTTTTTCTTTAATAGCGTAAGATTTTATCTTAAAATACAAGAACTTTTCGTGGTTCTTGTCAATTTTTGTTGGTTTTCATCTAATGAACTTTTTTCAGTCAGCTGGATCTTTCTTCTTCAAAGCAAAAAGATTTTATCTTCAAATACAAGAACTTTTCGTGGTTTTGTTGGTTTTCAGCAAATGAACATATTTCAGCGAGCTGGGAGTTTTTTCTTTAATATCGTAAGATTTTATCTTAAAATACAAGAACTTTTCGTGGTTCTTGTCAACTATTGTTGGTTTTCATCTTATGAACTTATTTCAGTCAGCTCGATCTTTCTTCTTCAAAGCAAAAAGATTTTATCTTCAAATACAAGAACTTTTCGTGGTTTTGTTGGTTTTCAGCAAATTAACATATTTCAGCGAGCTGGGAGTTTTTTCTTTAATAGCGTAAGATTTTATCTTAAAATACAAGAACTTTTCGTGGTTCTTGTCAATTTTTGTTGGTTTTCATCTAATGAACTTATTTCAGTCAGCGAGATATTTCTTCTTCAAAGCAAAAAGATTTTATCTGCATACACAAGAACTTTTCGTGGTTTTGTTGGTTTTCAGCAAATGAACACATTTCAGCGAGCTGGAAGTTTTTTCTTTAATAGCGGAAGATTTTATCTTAAAACACAAGAACTTTTCGTGGTTCTTGTCAATTTTTGTTGGTTTTCATCTGATGAACTTATTTCAGTCAGCTAGATCTTTCTTCTTCAAAGCAAAAAGATTTTATCTTCAAATATAAGAACTTTTCGTGGTTTTGTTGGTTTTCAGCAAATTAACATATTTCAGCGAGCTGGGAGTTTTTTCTTTAATAGCGTAAGATTTTATCTTAAAATACAAGAACTTTTCGTGGTTCTTGTCAATTTTTGTTGGTTTTCATCTAATGAACTTATTTCAGTCAGCTAGATCTTTCATCTTCAAAGTAAAAAGATTTTATCTTCAAATACAAGAACTTTTCGTGGTTTTGTTGGTTTTCAGCAAATTAACATATTTCAGCGAGCTGGGAGTTTTTTCTTTAATAGCGTAAGATTTTATCTTAAAATACAAGAACTTTTCGTGGTTCTTGTCAATTTTTGTTGGTTTTCATCGAATGAACTTATTTCAGTCAGCTAGATCTTTCTTCTTCAAAGCAAAAAGATTTTATCTTCAAATACAAGAACTTTTCGTGGTTTTGTTGGTTTTCAGCAAATGAACATATTTCAGCGAGCTGGGAGTTTTTTCTTTAATAGCGTAAGATTTTATCTTAAAATACAAGAACTTTTCGTGGTGCTTGTCAATTTTTGTTGGTTTTCATCTTATGAACTTATTTCAGTCAGCTCGATCTTTCTTCTTCAAAGTAAAAAGATTTTATCTTCAAATACAAGAACTTTTCGTGGTTTTGTTGGTTTTCATCAAATGAACATATTTCAGCAAGCTGGAAGTTTTTTCTTTAATAGCGTAAGATTTTATCTTAAAATACAAGAACATTTCGTGGTTCTTGTCAATTTTTGTTGATTTTCATCTAATGAACTTATTTCAGTCAGCCATATCTTTCTTCTTCAAAGCAAAAAGATTTTATCTTCAAATACAAGAACTTTTCGTGGTTTTGTTAGTTTTCAGCAAATTAACATATTTCAGCGAGCTGGGAGTTTTGTCTTTAATAGCATAAGATTTTATCTAAAAATACAAGAACTTTTCGTGGTTCTTGTCAATTTTTGTTGGTTTTCATCTAATGAACATATTTCAGTCAGCTGGATCTTTCTTCTTCAAAGCAAAAATATTTTATCTTCAAATACAAGAACTTTTCGTGGTTTTGTTGGTTTTCAGCAAATTAACATATTTCAGCGAGCTGGGAGTTTTTTCTTTAATAGCGTAAGATTTTATCTTAAAATACAAGAACTTTTCGTGGTTCTTGTCAATTTTTGTTGGTTTTCATCTAATGAACTTCTTTCAGTCAGCTAGATCTTTCTTCTTCAAAGCAAAAAGATTTTATCTTCAAATACAAGAACTTTTCGTGGTTTTGTTGGTTTTCAGCAAATTAACATATTTCAGCGAGCTGGGAGTTTTTTCTTTAATAGCGTAAGATTTTATCTTAAAATACAAGAACTTTTTGTGGTTCTTGTCAATTTTTGTTGGTTTTCATCTGATGAACTTATTTCAGTCAGCGAGATATTTCTTCTTCAAAGCAAAAAGATTTTATCTTCGAAATACAAGAACTTTTCGTGGTTTTGTTGGTTTTCAGCAAATGAACATATTTCAGCGAGCTGGGAGTTTTTTCTTTAATAGCGTAAGATTTTATCTTAAAATACAAGAACTTTTCGTGGTTCTTGTCAATTTTTGTTGGTTTTCATCTTATGAACTTATTTCAGTCAGCTCGATCTTTCTTCTTCAAAGCAAAAAGATTTTATCTTCAAATACAAGAACTTTTCGTGGTTTTGTTGGTTTTCATCAAATCAACATATTTCAGCAAGCTGGAAGTTTTTTCTTTAATAGCGTAAGATTTTATCTTAAAATACAAGAACTTTTCGTGGTTCTTGTCAATTTTTGTTGGTTTTCATCTAATGAACTTCTTTCAGTCAGCTAGATCTTTCTTCTTCAAAGCAAAAAGATTTTATCTTCATACACAAGAACTTTTCGTGGTTTTGTTGGTTTTCAGCAAATGAACACATTTCAGCGAGCTGGAAGTTTTTTCTTTAATAGCGTAAGATTTTATCTTAAAACACAAGAACTTTTCGTGGTTCTTGTCAATTTTTGTTGGTTTTCATCTGATGAACTTATTTCAGTCAGCTAGATCTTTCTTCTTCAAAGCAAAAAGATTTTATCTTCAAATACAAGAACTTTTCGTGGTTTTGTTGGTTTTCAGCAAATTAACATATTTCGGCGAGCTGGGAGTTTTTTCTTCAATCGTGTAAGATTTTATCTTAAAATACAAGAACTTTTCGTGGTTCTTGTCAATTTTTGTTGGTTTTCATCTAATGGACTTATTTCAGTCAGCTGGATCTTTCTTCTTCAAAGCAAAAAGTTTTTATCTTCAAATACAAGAACTTTTCGTGCTTTTTTTGGTTTTCAGCAAATGAACATATTTCAGCGAGCTCGAACTTTTTTCTTTAATAGCGTAAGATTTTATCTTAAAACACAAGAACTTTTCGTGGTTCTTGTCAATTATTGTTGGTTTTCATCTAATGAACTTATTTCAGTCAGCGAGATCTTTCTTCTTCAAAGCAAAAAGATTTTATCTTCAAATACAAGAACTTTTATTGGTTTTGTTGGTTTTCAGCAAATTAACATATTTCAGCGAGCTGGGAGTTTTTTCTTTAATAGCGTAAGATTTTATCTTAAAATACAAGAACTTTTCGTGGTTCTTGTCAATTTTTGTTGGTTTTCATCTAATGAACTTATTTCAGTCAGCTAGATCTTTCTTCTTCAAAGCAAAAAGATTTTATCTTCAAATACAAGAACTTTTCGTGGTTTTGTTGGTTTTCAGCAAATTAACATATTTCAGCGAGCTGGGAGTTTTTTCTTTAATAGCGGAAGATTTTATCTTAAAATACAAGAACTTTTCGTGGTTCTTGTCAATTTTTGTTGGTTTTCATCTAATGAACTTCTTTCAGTCAGCTAGATCTTTCTTCTTCAAAGCAAAAAGATTTTATCTTCATACACAAGAACTTTTCGTGGTTTTGTTGGTTTTCAGCAAATGAACACATTTCAGCGAGCTGGAAGTTTTTTCTTTGATCGCGTAAGATTTTATCTTAAAACACAAGAACTTTTCGTGGTTCTTGTCAATTTTTGTTGGTTTTCATCTGATGAACATATTTCAGTCAGCTAGATCTTTCTTCTTCAAAGCAAAAAGATTTTATCTTCAAATACAAGAACTTTTCGTGGTTTTGTTGGTTTTCAGCAAATGAACATATTTCAGCGAGCTGGAAGTTTTTTCTTTGATAGCGTAAGATTTCGTCTTAAAATACAAGAACTTTTCGTGGTTCTTGTCAATTTTTGTTGGTTTTCATCGAATGAACTTATTTCAGTCAGCCGTATCTTTCTTCTTCAAAGCAAAAAGATTTTATCTTCAAATACAAGAACTTTTCGTGGTTTTGTTGGTTTTCAGCAAATGAACATATTTCAGCGAGCTCGAAGTTTTTTCTTTAATATCGTAACATTTTATCTCAAAATACAAGAACTTTTCGTGGTTCTTGTCAATTTTTGTTGGTTTTCATCTAATGAACTTATTTCAGTCAGCGAGATCTTTCTTCTTCAAAGCCAAAAGATTTTATCTTCAAATACAAGAACTTTTCGTGGTTTTGTTGGTTTTCAGCAAATGAACATAATTCAGCGAGCTGGAAGTTTTTTCTTTAATAGCGTAAGATTTTATCTTCAAATACAAGAACTTTTCGTGGTTTTTTTGGTTTTCAGCAAATGAACATATTTCAGCGAGCTGGAAGTTTTTTCTTTGATAGCGTAAGATTTCGTCTTAAAATACAAGAACTTTTCGTGGTTCTTGTCAATTTTTGTTGGTTTTCATCTAATGAACTTATTTCAGTCAGCGAGATCTTTCTTCTTCAAAGCAAAAAGATTTTATCTTCAAATACAAGAACTTTTCGTGGTTTTGTTGGTTTTCAGCAAATTAACATATTTCAGCAAGCTGGAAGTTTTTTCTTTAATAGCGTAAGATTTTATCTTAAAATACAAGAACTTTTCGTGGTTCTTGTCAATTTTTGTTGGTTTTCATCGAATGAACTTATTTCAGTCAGCCATATCTTTCTTCTTCAAAGCAAAAAGATTTTATCTTCAAATACAAGAACTTTTCGTGGTTTTGTTGGTTTTAAGCAAATGAACATATTTCAGCGAGCTCGAAGTTTTTTCTTTAATATCGTAACATTTTATCTCAAAATACAAGAACTTTTCGTGGTTCTTGTCAATTTTTGTTGGTTTTCATCTAATGAACTTATTTCAGTCAGCTGGATCTTTCTTCTTCAAAGCAAAAAGTTTTTATCTTCAAATACAAGAACTTTTCGTGCTTTTTTTGGTTTTCAGCAAATGAACATATTTCAGCGAGCTCGAACTTTTTTCTTTAATAGCGTAAGATTTTATCCTAAAACACAAGAACTTTTCGTGGTTCTTGTCAATTATTGTTGGTTTTCATCTAATGAACTTATTTCAGTCAGCGAGATCTTTCTTCTTCAAAGCAAAAAGATTTTATCTTCAAATACAAGAACTTTTCGTGGTTTTGTTGGTTTTCAGCAAATTAACATATTTCAGCGAGCTGGGAGTTTTTTCTTTAATAGCGTAAGATTTTATCTTAAAATACAAGAACTTTTCGTGGTTCTTGTCAATTTTTGTTGGTTTTCATCTAATGAACTTCTTTCAGTCAGCTAGATCTTTCTTCTTCAAAGCAAAAAGATTTTATCTTCATACACAAGAACTTTTCGTGGTTTTGTTGGTTTTCAGCAAATGAACACATTTCAGCGAGCTGGAAGTTTTTTCTTTGATCGCGTAAGATTTTATCTTAAAACACAAGAACTTTTCGTGGTTCTTGTCAATTTTTGTTGGTTTTCATCTGATGAACATATTTCAGTCAGCTAGATCTTTCTTCTTCAAAGCAAAAAGATTTTATCTTCATACACAAGAACTTTTCGTGGTTTTGTTGGTTTTCAGCAAATGAACATAATTCAGCGAGCTGGAAGTTTTTTCTTTAATAGCGTAAGATTTTATCTTCAAATACAAGAACTTTTCGTGGTTTTTTTGGTTTTCAGCAAATGAACATATTTCAGCGAGCTGGAAGTTTTTTCTTTGATAGCGTAAGATTTCGTCTTAAAATACAAGAACTTTTCGTGGTTCTTGTCAATTTTTGTTGGTTTTCATCTAATGAACTTATTTCAGTCAGCGAGATCTTTCTTCTTCAAAGCAAAAAGATTTTATCTTCAAATACAAGAACTTTTCGTGGTTTTGTTGGTTTTCAGCAAATTAACATATTTCAGCAAGCTGGAAGTTTTTTCTTTAATAGCGTAAGATTTTATCTTAAAATACAAGAACTTTTCGTGGTTCTTGTCAATTTTTGTTGGTTTTCATCGAATGAACTTATTTCAGTCAGCCATATCTTTCTTCTTCAAAGCAAAAAGATTTTATCTTCAAATACAAGAACTTTTCGTGGTTTTGTTGGTTTTCAGCAAATGAACATATTTCAGCGAGCTCGAAGTTTTTTCTTTAATATCGTAACATTTTATCTCAAAATACAAGAACTTTTCGTGGTTCTTGTCAATTTTTGTTGGTTTTCATCTAATGAACTTATTTCAGTCAGCTCGATCTTTCTTCTTCAAAGCCAAAAGATTTTATCTTCAAATACAAGAACTTTTCGTGGTTTTGTTGGTTTTCAGCAAATGAACATAATTCAGCGAGCTGGAAGTTTTTTCTTTAATAGCGTAAGATTTTATCTTAAAATACAAGAACTTTTCGTGGTTCTTGTCAATTTTTGTTGGTTTTCATCTGATGAACTTATTTCAGTCAGCTGGATCTTTCTTCTTCAAAGCAAAAAGATTTTATCTTCAAATATAAGAACTTTTCGTGGTTTTGTTGGTTTTCAGCAAATGAACATAATTCAGCGAGCTGGAAGTTTTTTCTTTAATAGCGTAAGATTTTATCTTCAAATACAAGAACTTTTCGTGGTTTTTTTGGTTTTCAGCAAATGAACATATTTCAGCGAGCTGGAAGTTTTTTCTTTGATAGCGTAAGATTTCGTCTTAAAATACAAGAACTTTTCGTGGTTCTTGTCAATTTTTGTTGGTTTTCATCTAATGAACTTATTTCAGTCAGCGAGATCTTTCTTCTTCAAAGCAAAAAGATTTTATCTTCAATTACAAGAACTTTTCGTGGTTTTGTTGGTTTTCAGCAAATTAACATATTTCAGCAAGCTGGAAGTTTTTTCTTTAATAGCGTAAGATTTTATCTTAAAATACAAGAACTTTTCGTGGTTCTTGTCAATTTTTGTTGGTTTTCATCGAATGAACTTATTTCAGTCAGCCATATCTTTCTTCTTCAAAGCAAAAAGATTTTATCTTCAAATACAAGAACTTTTCGTGGTTTTGTTGGTTTTCAGCAAATGAACATATTTCAGCGAGCTCGAAGTTTTTTCTTTAATATCGTAACATTTTATCTCAAAATACAAGAACTTTTCGTGGTTCTTGTCAATTTTTGTTGGTTTTCATCTAATGAACTTATTTCAGTCAGCTGGATCTTTCTTCTTCAAAGCAAAAAGTTTTTATCTTCAAATACAAGAACTTTTCGTGCTTTTTTTGGTTTTCAGCAAATGAACATATTTCAGCGAGCTCGAACTTTTTTCTTTAATAGCGTAAGATTTTATCCTAAAACACAAGAACTTTTCGTGGTTCTTGTCAATTATTGTTGGTTTTCATCTAATGAACTTATTTCAGTCAGCGAGATCTTTCTTCTTCAAAGCAAAAAGATTTTATCTTCAAATACAAGAACTTTTCGTGGTTTTGTTGGTTTTCAGCAAATTAACATATTTCAGCGAGCTGGGAGTTTTTTCTTTAATAGCGTAAGATTTTATCTTAAAATACAAGAACTTTTCGTGGTTCTTGTCAATTTTTGTTGGTTTTCATCTAATGAACTTCTTTCAGTCAGCTAGATCTTTCTTCTTCAAAGCAAAAAGATTTTATCTTCATACACAAGAACTTTTCGTGGTTTTGTTGGTTTTCAGCAAATGAACACATTTCAGCGAGCTGGAAGTTTTTTCTTTGATCGCGTAAGATTTTATCTTAAAACACAAGAACTTTTCGTGGTTCTTGTCAATTTTTGTTGGTTTTCATCTGATGAACATATTTCAGTCAGCTAGATCTTTCTTCTTCAAAGCAAAAAGATTTTATCTTCAAATACAAGAACTTTTCGTGGTTTTGTTGGTTTTCAGCAAATGAACATATTTCAGCGAGCTGGAAGTTTTTTCTTTGATAGCGTAAGATTTCGTCTTAAAATACAAGAACTTTTCGTGGTTCTTGTCAATTTTTGTTGGTTTTCATCGAATGAACTTATTTCAGTCAGCCGTATCTTTCTTCTTCAAAGCAAAAAGATTTTATCTTCAAATACAAGAACTTTTCGTGGTTTTGTTGGTTTTCAGCAAATGAACATATTTCAGCGAGCTCGAAGTTTTTTCTTTAATATCGTAACATTTTATCTCAAAATACAAGAACTTTTCGTGGTTCTTGTCAATTTTTGTTGGTTTTCATCTAATGAACTTATTTCAGTCAGCTCGATCTTTCTTCTTCAAAGCCAAAAGATTTTATCTTCAAATACAAGAACTTTTCGTGGTTTTGTTGGTTTTCAGCAAATGAACATAATTCAGCGAGCTGGAAGTTTTTTCTTTAATAGCGTAAGATTTTATCTTCAAATACAAGAACTTTTCGTGGTTTTTTTGGTTTTCAGCAAATGAACATATTTCAGCGAGCTGGAAGTTTTTTCTTTGATAGCGTAAGATTTCGTCTTAAAATACAAGAACTTTTCGTGGTTCTTGTCAATTTTTGTTGGTTTTCATCTAATGAACTTATTTCAGTCAGCGAGATCTTTCTTCTTCAAAGCAAAAAGATTTTATCTTCAAATACAAGAACTTTTCGTGGTTTTGTTGGTTTTCAGCAAATTAACATATTTCAGCAAGCTGGAAGTTTTTTCTTTAATAGCGTAAGATTTTATCTTAAAATACAAGAACTTTTCGTGGTTCTTGTCAATTTTTGTTGGTTTTCATCGAATGAACTTATTTCAGTCAGCCATATCTTTCTTCTTCAAAGCAAAAAGATTTTATCTTCAAATACAAGAACTTTTCGTGGTTTTGTTGGTTTTCAGCAAATGAACATATTTCAGCGAGCTCGAAGTTTTTTCTTTAATATCGTAACATTTTATCTCAAAATACAAGAACTTTTCGTGGTTCTTGTCAATTTTTGTTGGTTTTCATCTAATGAACTTATTTCAGTCAGCTCGATCTTTCTTCTTCAAAGCCAAAAGATTTTATCTTCAAATACAAGAACTTTTCGTGGTTTTGTTGGTTTTCAGCAAATGAACATAATTCAGCGAGCTGGAAGTTTTTTCTTTAATAGCGTAAGATTTTATCTTAAAATACAAGAACTTTTCGTGGTTCTTGTCAATTTTTGTTGGTTTTCATCTGATGAACTTATTTCAGTCAGCTGGATCTTTCTTCTTCAAAGCAAAAAGATTTTATCTTCAAATATAAGAACTTTTCGTGGTTTTGTTGGTTTTCAGCAAATTAAAATATTTCAGCGAGCTGGGAGTTTTTTCTTTAATAGCATAAGATTTTATCTTAAAATACAAGAACTTTTCGTGGTTCTTGTCAATTTTTGTTGGTTTTCATCTAATGAACTTATTTCAGTCAGCTAGATCTTTCTTCTTCAAAGCAAAAAGATTTTATCTTCAAATACAAGAACTTTTCGTGGTTTTGTTGGTTTTCAGCAAATGAACATATTTCAGCGAGCTGGAAGTTTTTTCTTCAATAGCGTAATATTTTATCTTAAAATACAAGAACTTTTCGTGGTTCTTGTCAATTTTTGTTGGTTTTCATCTAATGAACTTATTTCAGTCAGCTGGATCTTCTTCAAAGCAAAAAGATTTTATCTTCAAATACAAGAACTTTTCGTGGTTTTGTTGGTTTTCAGCAAATGAACATATTTCAGCGAGCTGGGAGTTTTTTCTTTAATAGCGTAAGATTTTATCTTAAAATACAAGAACTTTTCGTGGTTCTTGTCAATTTTTGTTGTCTTTCATCCAATGAACCTTTTTCAGTCAGCTGGATCTTTCTTCTTCAATAAAAAAAGATTTTATCTTCAAATACAAGAACTTTTCGTGGTTTTCTTGCTTTTCAGCAAATGAACATATTTCAGCGAGCTGGAAGTTTTTTCTTTGATAGCGTAAGATTTCATCTTAAAATACAAGAACTTTTCGTGGTTCTTGTCAATTTTTGTTGGTTTTCATCTAATGAACTTATTTCAGTCAGCTCGATCTTTCTTCTTCAAAGCAAAAAGATTTTATCTTCAAATACAAGAACTTTTCGTGGTTTTGTTGGTTTTCAGCAAATGAACAGATTTCAGCGAGCAAGAAGTTTTTTCTTTAATAGCGTAAGATTTTATCTTAAAATACAAGAACTTTTCGTGGTTCTTGTCAATTTTTGTTCGTTTTCATCTGATGAACTTATTTCAGTCAGCTAGATCTTTCTTCTTCAAAGCAAAAAGATTTTATCTTAAAATACAAGAACTTTTCGTGGTTTTGATGGTTTTCAGCAAATGAACAGATTTCAGCGAGCTGGAAGTTTTTTCCTTAATAGCGTAAGATTTTATCTTAAAATACAAGAACTTTTGGTCGTTCTTGTCAATTTTTGTTGGTTTTCATCCAATGAACTTATTTCAGTCAACTAGATCTTTCTTCTTCAAAGCAAAAAGATTTTATCTTCAAATACAAGAACTTTTCGTGGTTTTGTTGGTTTTCAGCAAATGAACAGATTTCAGTGAGCAAGAAGTTTTTTCCTTAATAGCGTAAGATTTTATCTTAAAATACAAGAACCTTTCGTGGTTCTTGTCAATTTTTGTTCGTTTTCATCTAATGAACTTATTTAAGTCAGCGAGATCTTTATTCTTCAAAGCAAAAAGATTTTATCTTCAAATACAAGAACTTTTCGTGGTTTTGATAGTTTTCAGCAAATGAACATATTTCAGCGAGCTGGAAGTTTTTTCCTTAATAGAGTAAGATTTTATCTTAAAATACAAGAACTATTCGTGGTTCTTGTCAATTTTTGTTGGTTTTCATCTGATGAACTTATTTCAGTCAGCCAGATCTTTCTTCTGCAAAGCAAAAAGATTTTATCTTCAAATACAAGAACTTTTCGTGGTTTTGATGGTTTTCAGCAAATGAACATATTTCAGCGAGCTGGGAGTTTTTTCCTTAACAGAGTAAGATTTTATCTTAAAATACAAGAACTTTTCGTGGTTCTTGTCAATTTTTGTTCGTTTTCATCTGATGAACTGATTTCAGTCAGCTAGATCTTTCTTCTTCAAAGCAAAAAGATTTTATCTTCAAATACAAGAACTTTTCGTGGTTTTGTTGGTTTTCAGCAAATGAACAGATTTCAGCGAGCAAGAAGTTTTTTCATTAATAGAGTAAGATTTTATCTTATAATACAAGCACTTTTCGTGGTTCTTGTCAATTGTTGTTGGTTTTCATCTAATGAACTTATTTCAGTCAGCTGGATCTTTCTTCTTCAAAGCAAAAAGATTTTATCTTCAAATACAAGAACTTTTCGTGGTTTTGTTGGTTTTCAGCAAATGAACATATTTCAGCGAGCTGGGAGTTTTTTCTTTAATAGCGTAAGATTTTATCTTAAAATACAAGAACTTTTCGTGGTTCTTGTCAATTTTTGTTGGTTTTCATCTAATGAACTTATTTCAGTCAGCGAGATCTTTCTTCTTCAAAGCAAAAAGATTTTATCTTCAAATACAAGAACTTTTCGTGGTTTTGTTGGTTTTCAGCAACTTTTCGTGGTTTTCAGCAAATGAACATATTTCAGCGAGCTGGAAGTTTTTTCCTCAATAGCGTAAGATTTTATCTTAAAATACAAGAACTATTCGTGGTTCTTGTCAATTTTTGTTGGTTTTCATCTAATGAACTTATTTCAGTCAGCTAGATCTTTCTTCTTCAAATCAAAAAGATTTTATCTTCAAACACAAGAACTTTTCGTGGTTTTGTTGGTTTTCAGCAAATGAACAGATTTCAGCGAGCAAGAAGTTTTTTCGTTAATAGCGTAAGATTTTATCTTAAAATACAAGAACTTTTCGTGGTTCTTGTCAATTTTTGTTCGTTTTCATCCAATGAACTGATTTCAGTCAGCTAGATCTTTCTTCTTCAAATCAAAAAGATTTTATCTTCAAATACAAGAACTTTTCGTGGTTTTGTTGGTTTTCAGCAAATGAACATATTTCAGCGAGCTGGAAGTTTTTTCCTTAATAGAGTAAGATTTTATCTTAAAATACAAGAACTTTTCGTGGTTCTTGTCAATTTTTGTTCGTTTTCATCTGATGAACTTATTTCAGTCAGCTAGATCTTTCTTCTTCAAAGCAAAAAGATTTTATCTTAAAATACAAGAACTTTTCGTGGTTTTGATGGTTTTCAGCAAATGAACAGATTTCAGCGAGCTGGAAGTTTTTTCCTTAATAGCGTAAGATTTTATCTTAAAATACAAGAACTTTTGGTCGTTCTTGTCAATTTTTGTTGGTTTTCATCCAATGAACTTATTTCAGTCAACTAGATCTTTCTTCTTCAAAGCAAAAAGATTTTATCTTCAAATACAAGAACTTTTCGTGGTTTTGTTGGTTTTCAGCAAATGAACATATTTCAGCGAGCTGGGAGTTTTTTCTTTAATAGCGTAAGATTTTATCTTAAAATACAAGAACTTTTCGTGGTTCTTGTCAATTTTTGTTGTCTTTCATCCAATGAACCTTTTTCAGTCAGCTGGATCTTTCTTCTTCAATAAAAAAAGATTTTATCTTCAAATACAAGAACTTTTCGTGGTTTTCTTGCTTTTCAGCAAATGAACATATTTCAGCGAGCTGGAAGTTTTTTCTTTGATAGCGTAAGATTTCATCTTAAAATACAAGAACTTTTCGTGGTTCTTGTCAATTTTTGTTGGTTTTCATCTAATGAACTTATTTCAGTCAGCTCGATCTTTCTTCTTCAAAGCAAAAAGATTTTATCTTCAAATACAAGAACTTTTCGTGGTTTTGTTGGTTTTCAGCAAATGAACAGATTTCAGCGAGCAAGAAGTTTTTTCTTTAATAGCGTAAGATTTTATCTTAAAATACAAGAACTTTTCGTGGTTCTTGTCAATTTTTGTTCGTTTTCATCTGATGAACTTATTTCAGTCAGCTAGATCTTTCTTCTTCAAAGCAAAAAGATTTTATCTTAAAATACAAGAACTTTTCGTGGTTTTGATGGTTTTCAGCAAATGAACAGATTTCAGCGAGCTGGAAGTTTTTTCCTTAATAGCGTAAGATTTTATCTTAAAATACAAGAACTTTTGGTCGTTCTTGTCAATTTTTGTTGGTTTTCATCCAATGAACTTATTTCAGTCAACTAGATCTTTCTTCTTCAAAGCAAAAAGATTTTATCTTCAAATACAAGAACTTTTCGTGGTTTTGTTGGTTTTCAGCAAATGAACAGATTTCAGTGAGCAAGAAGTTTTTTCCTTAATAGCGTAAGATTTTATCTTAAAATACAAGAACCTTTCGTGGTTCTTGTCAATTTTTGTTCGTTTTCATCTAATGAACTTATTTAAGTCAGCGAGATCTTTATTCTTCAAAGCAAAAAGATTTTATCTTCAAATACAAGAACTTTTCGTGGTTTTGATAGTTTTCAGCAAATGAACATATTTCAGCGAGCTGGAAGTTTTTTCCTTAATAGAGTAAGATTTTATCTTAAAATACAAGAACTATTCGTGGTTCTTGTCAATTTTTGTTGGTTTTCATCTGATGAACTTATTTCAGTCAGCCAGATCTTTCTTCTGCAAAGCAAAAAGATTTTATCTTCAAATACAAGAACTTTTCGTGGTTTTGATGGTTTTCAGCAAATGAACATATTTCAGCGAGCTGGGAGTTTTTTCCTTAACAGAGTAAGATTTTATCTTAAAATACAAGAACTTTTCGTGGTTCTTGTCAATTTTTGTTCGTTTTCATCTGATGAACTGATTTCAGTCAGCTAGATCTTTCTTCTTCAAAGCAAAAAGATTTTATCTTCAAATACAAGAACTTTTCGTGGTTTTGTTGGTTTTCAGCAAATGAACAGATTTCAGCGAGCAAGAAGTTTTTTCATTAATAGAGTAAGATTTTATCTTATAATACAAGCACTTTTCGTGGTTCTTGTCAATTGTTGTTGGTTTTCATCTAATGAACTTATTTCAGTCAGCTGGATCTTTCTTCTTCAAAGCAAAAAGATTTTATCTTCAAATACAAGAACTTTTCGTGGTTTTGTTGGTTTTCAGCAAATGAACATATTTCAGCGAGCTGGGAGTTTTTTCTTTAATAGCGTAAGATTTTATCTTAAAATACAAGAACTTTTCGTGGTTCTTGTCAATTTTTGTTGGTTTTCATCTAATGAACTTATTTCAGTCAGCGAGATCTTTCTTCTTCAAAGCAAAAAGATTTTATCTTCAAATACAAGAACTTTTCGTGGTTTTGTTGGTTTTCAGCAACTTTTCGTGGTTTTCAGCAAATGAACATATTTCAGCGAGCTGGAAGTTTTTTCCTCAATAGCGTAAGATTTTATCTTAAAATACAAGAACTATTCGTGGTTCTTGTCAATTTTTGTTGGTTTTCATCTAATGAACTTATTTCAGTCAGCTAGATCTTTCTTCTTCAAATCAAAAAGATTTTATCTTCAAACACAAGAACTTTTCGTGGTTTTGTTGGTTTTCAGCAAATGAACAGATTTCAGCGAGCAAGAAGTTTTTTCGTTAATAGCGTAAGATTTTATCTTAAAATACAAGAACTTTTCGTGGTTCTTGTCAATTTTTGTTCGTTTTCATCCAATGAACTGATTTCAGTCAGCTAGATCTTTCTTCTTCAAATCAAAAAGATTTTATCTTCAAATACAAGAACTTTTCGTGGTTTTGTTGGTTTTCAGCAAATGAACATATTTCAGCGAGCTGGAAGTTTTTTCCTTAATAGAGTAAGATTTTATCTTAAAATACAAGAACTTTTCGTGGTTCTTGTCAATTTTTGTTCGTTTTCATCTGATGAACTTATTTCAGTCAGCTAGATCTTTCTTCTTCAAAGCAAAAAGATTTTATCTTAAAATACAAGAACTTTTCGTGGTTTTGATGGTTTTCAGCAAATGAACAGATTTCAGCGAGCTGGAAGTTTTTTCCTTAATAGCGTAAGATTTTATCTTAAAATACAAGAACTTTTGGTCGTTCTTGTCAATTTTTGTTGGTTTTCATCCAATGAACTTATTTCAGTCAACTAGATCTTTCTTCTTCAAAGCAAAAAGATTTTATCTTCAAATACAAGAACTTTTCGTGGTTTTGTTGGTTTTCAGCAAATGAACAGATTTCAGCGAGCAAGAAGTTTTTTCTTTAATAGCGTAAGATTTTATCTTAAAATACAAGAACTTTTCGTGGTTCTTGTCAATTTTTGTTCGTTTTCATCTAATGAACTTCTTTCAGTCAGCTAGATCTTTATTCTTCAAAGCAAAAAGATTTTATCTTCAAATACAAGAACTTTTCGTGGTTTTGATGGTTTTCAGCAAATGAACATATTTCAGCGAGCTGGAAGTTTTTTCCTTAATAGAGTAAGATTTTATCTTAAAATACAAGAACTTTTCGTGGTTCTTGTCAATTTTTGTTGCTTTTCATCTAATGAACTCATTTCAGTCAGCCAGATCTTTCTTCTTCAAAGCAAGAAGATTTTATCTTCAAATACAAGAACTTTTCGTGGTTTTGTTGGTTTTCAGCAAATGAACAGATTTCAGCGAGCAAGAAGTTTTTTCTTTAATAGCGTAAGATTTTATCTTAAAATACAAGAACTTTTCGTGTTTCTTGTCAATTTTTGTTGGTTTTCATCTAATCAACTTATTTCAGTCAGCCAGATCTTTCTTCTTCAAAGCAAAAAGATTTTATCTTAAAATACAAGAACTTTTCGTGGTTTTGATGGTTTTCAGCAAATGAACAGATTTCAGCGAGCTGGAAGTTTTTTCCTTAATCGCGTAAGATTTTATCTTCAAATACAAGAACTTTTCGTGGTTCTTGTCAATTTTTGTTGGTTTTCATCCAATGAACTTATTTCAGTCAACTAGATCTTTCTTCTTCAAAGCAAAAAGATTTTATCTTCAAATACAAGAACTTTTCGTGGTTTTGTTGGTTTTCAGCAAATGAACATATTTCAGCGAGCTGGAAGTTTTTTCCTTAATAGAGTAAGATTTTATCTTAAAATACAAGAACTTTTCGTGGTTCTTGTCAATTTTTGTTCGTTTTCATCTGATGAACTTATTTCAGTCAGCTAGATCTTTCTTCTTCAAAGCAAAAAGATTTTATCTTAAAATACAAGAACTTTTCGTGGTTTTGATGGTTTTCAGCAAATGAACAGATTTCAGCGAGCTGGAAGTTTTTTCCTTAATAGCGTAAGATTTTATCTTAAAATACAATAACTTTTGGTCGTTCTTGTCAATTTTTGTTGGTTTTCATCCAATGAACTTATTTCAGTCAACTAGATCTTTCTTCTTCAAAGCAAAAAGATTTTATCTTCAAATACAAGAACTTTTCGTGGTTTTGATAGTTTTCAGCAAATGAACATATTTCAGCGAGCTGGAAGTTTTTTCCTTAATAGAGTAAGATTTTATCTTAAAATACAAGAACTATTCGTGGTTCTTGTCAATTTTTGTTGGTTTTCATCTGATGAACTTATTTCAGTCAGCCAGATCTTTCTTCTGCAAAGCAAAAAGATTTTATCTTCAAATACAAGAACTTTTCGTGGTTTTGTTGGTTTTCAGCAAATGAACATATTTCAGCGAGCTGGGAGTTTTTTCTTTAATAGCGTAAGATTTTATCTTAAAATACAAGAAATTTTCGTGATTCTTGTCAATTTTTGTTGGTTTTCATCCAATGAACTTATTTCAGTCAGCTAGATCTTTCTTCTTCAAATCAAAAAGATTTTATCTTCAAATACAAGAACTTTTCGTGGTTTTGTTGGTTTTCAGCAAATGAACAGATTTCAGCGAGCAAGAAGTTTTTTCTTTAATAGCGTAAGATTTTATCTTAAAATACAAGAACTTTTCGTGGTTCTTGTCAATTTTTGTTCGTTTTCATCTAATGAACTTCTTTCAGTCAGCTAGATCTTTATTCTTCAAAGCAAAAAGATTTTATCTTCAAATACAAGAACTTTTCGTGGTTTTGATGGTTTTCAGCAAATGAACATATTTCAGCGAGCTGGAAGTTTTTTCCTTAATAGAGTAAGATTTTATCTTAAAATACAAGAACTTTTCGTGGTTCTTGTCAATTTTTGTTCGTTTTCATCTGATGAACTTATTTCAGTCAGCTAGATCTTTCTTCTTCAAAGCAAAAAGATTTTATCTTCAAATACAAGAACTTTTCGTGGTTTTGTTGGTTTTCAGCAAATGAACATATTTCAGCGAGCTGGAAGTTTTTTCCTTAATAGAGTAAGATTTTATCTTAAAATACAAGAACTTTTCGTGGTTCTTGTCAATTTTTGTTGGTTTTCATCTAATGAACTCATTTCAGTCAGCCAGATCTTTCTTCTTCAAAGCAAGAAGATTTTATCTTCAAATACAAGAACTTTTCGTGGTTTTGTTGGTTTTCAGCAAATGAACAGATTTCAGCGAGCAAGAAGTTTTTTCTTTAATAGCGTAAGATTTTATCTTAAAATACACGAACTTTTCGTGTTTCTTGTCAATTTTTGTTGGTTTTCATCTAATCAACTTATTTCAGTCAGCCAGATCTTTTTTCTTCAAAGCAAAAAGATTTTATCTTAAAATACAAGAACTTTTCGTGGTTTTGATGGTTTTCAGCAAATGAACAGATTTCAGCGAGCTGGAAGTTTTTTCCTTAATCGCGTAAGATTTTATCTTCAAATACAAGAACTTTTCGTGGTTCTTGTCAATTTTTGTTGGTTTTCATCCAATGAACTTATTTCAGTCAACTAGATCTTTCTTCTTCAAAGCAAAAAGATTTTATCTTCAAATACAAGAACTTTTCGTGGTTTTGTTGGTTTTCAGCAAATGAACATATTTCAGCGAGCTGGAAGTTTTTTCCTTAATAGAGTAAGATTTTATCTTAAAATACAAGAACTTTTCGTGGTTTTGTTGGTTTTCAGCAAATGAACATATTTCAGCGAGCTGGGAGTTTTTTCTTTAATATCGTAAGATTTTATCTTAAAATACAAGAACTTTTCGTGGTTCTTGTCAATTTTTGTTGGTTTTCATCTTATGAACTTATTTCAGTCAGCTCGATCTTTCTTCTTCAAAGCAAAAAGATTTTATCTACAAATACAAGAACTTTTCGTGGTTTTGTTGGTTTTCATCAAATGAACATATTTCAGCAAGCTGGAAGTTTTTTTCTTTAATAGCGTAAGATTTTATCTTAAAATACAAGAACATTTCGTGGTTCTTGTCAATTTTTGTTGATTTTCATCTAATGAACTTATTTCAGTCAGCCATATCTTTCTTCTTCAAAGCAAAAAGATTTTATCTTCAAATACAAGAACTTTTCGTGGTTTTGTTAGTTTTCAGCAAATTAACATATTTCAGCGAGCTGGGAGTTTTTTCTTTAATAGCATAAGATTTTATCTAAAAATACAAGAACTTTTCGTGGTTATTGTCAATTTTTGTTGGTTTTCATCTAATGAACTTATTTCAGTCAGCTAGATCTTTCTTCTTCAAAGCAAAAAGATTTTATCTTCAAATACAAGAACTTTTCGCGGTTTTGTTGGTTTTCAGCAAATGAACATATTTCAGCGAGCTGGAAGTTTTTTCTTTAATAGCGTAAGATTTTATCTTAAAATACAAGAACGTTTCGTGGTTCTTGTCAATTTTTGTTGTCTTTCATCCAATGAACTTATTTCAGTCAGCTAGATCTTTCTTCTTCAAAGTAAAAAGATTTTATCTTCAAATACAAGAACTTTTCGTGGTTTTTTTGGTTTTCAGCAAATGAACATATTTCAGTGAGCTGGAAGTTTTTTCTTTGACAGAGTAAGATTTCGTCTTAAAATACAAGAACTTTTCGTGGTTCTTGTCAATTTTTGTTGGTTTTGATCTAATGAACTTATTTCAGTCAGCGAGATCTTTCTTCTTCAAAGCAAAAAGATTTTATCTTCAAATACAAGAACTTTTCGTGGTTTTGTTGGTTTTCAGCAAATTAACATATTTCAGCGAGCTGGGAGTTTTTTCTTTAATAGCGTAAGATTTTATCTTAAAATACAAGAACTTTTCGTGGTTCTTGTCAATTTTTGTTGGTTTTCATCTAATGAACTTCTTTCAGTCAGCTAGATCTTTATTCTTCAAAGCAAAAAGATTTTATCTTCAAATACAAGAACTTTTCGTGGTTTTGTTGGTTTTCAGCAAATGAACATATTTCAGCGAGCTGGGAGTTTTTTCTTTAATATCGTAAGATTTTATCTTAAAATACAAGAACTTTTCGTGGTTCTTGTCAATTTTTGTTGGTTTTCATCTTATGAACTTATTTCAGTCAGCTCGATCTTTCTTCTTCAAAGCAAAAAGATTTTATCTTCAAATACAAGAACTTTTCGTGGTTTTGTTGGTTTTCAGCAAATGAACATATTTCAGCGAGCTGGAAGTTTTTTCCTTAATAGAGTAAGATTTTATCTTAAAATACAAGAACTTTTCGTGGTTCTTGTCAATTTTTGTTGGTTTTCATCTAATGAACTCATTTCAGTCAGCCAGATCTTTCTTCTTCAAAGCAAGAAGATTTTATCTTCAAATACAAGAACTTTTCGTGGTTTTGTTGGTTTTCAGCAAATGAACAGATTTCAGCGAGCAAGAAGTTTTTTCTTTAATAGCGTAAGATTTTATCTTAAAATACACGAACTTTTCGTGTTTCTTGTCAATTTTTGTTGGTTTTCATCTAATCAACTTATTTCAGTCAGCCAGATCTTTCTTCTTCAAAGCAAAAAGATTTTATCTTAAAATACAAGAACTTTTCGTGGTTTTGATGGTTTTCAGCAAATGAACAGATTTCAGCGAGCTGGAAGTTTTTTCCTTAATCGGGTAAGATTTTATCTTCAAATACAAGAACTTTTCGTGGTTCTTGTCAATTTTTGTTGGTTTTCATCCAATGAACTTATTTCAGTCAACTAGATCTTTCTTCTTCAAAGCAAAAAGATTTTATCTTCAAATACAAGAACTTTTCGTGGTTTTGTTGGTTTTCAGCAAATTAACATATTTCAGCGAGCTGGGAGTTTTTTCCTTAATAGAGTAAGATTTTATCTTAAAATACAAGAACTTTTCGTGGTTCTTGTCAATTTTTGTTGGTTTTCATCTGATGAATTTATTTCAGTCAGCCAGATCTTTCTTCTTCAAATCAAAAAGATTTTATCTTCAAATACAAGAACTTTTCTTGGTTTTGTTGGTTTTCAGCAAATGAACAGATTTCAGCGAGCAAGAAGTTTTTTCATTAATAGAGTAAGATTTTATATTATAATACAAGCACTTTTCGTGGTTCTTGTCAATTTTTGTTGGTTTTCATCTAATGAACTTATTTCAGTCAGCTAGATCTTTCTTCTTCAAAGCAAAAAGATTTTATCTTCAAATACAAGAACTTTTCGTGGTTTTGTTGGTTTTCAGCAAATGAACATATTTCAGCGAGCTGGGAGTTTTTTCTTTAATAGCGTAAGATTTTATTTTAAAATACAAGAACTTTTCGTGGTTCTTGTCAATTTTTGTTGGTTTTGATCTAATGAACTTATTTCAGTCAGCGAGATCTTTCTTCTTCAAAGCAAAAAGATTTTATCTTCAAATACAAGAACTTTTCGTGGTTTTGTTGGTTTTCAGCAAATTAACATATTTCAGCGAGCTGGGAGTTTTTTCTTTAATAGCGTAAGATTTTATCTTAAAATACAAGAACTTTTCGTGGTTCTTGTCAATTTTTGTTGGTTTTCATCTAATGAACTTCTTTCAGTCAGCTAGATCTTTATTCTTCAAAGCAAAAAGATTTTATCTTCAAATACAAGAACTTTTCGTGGTTTTGTTGGTTTTCAGCAAATGAACATATTTCAGCGAGCTGGGAGTTTTTTCTTTAATATCGTAAGATTTTATCTTAAAATACAAGAACTTTTCGTGGTTCTTGTCAATTTTTGTTGGTTTTCATCTTATGAACTTATTTCAGTCAGCTCGATCTTTCTTCTTCAAAGCAAAAAGATTTTATCTTCAAATACAAGAACTTTTCGTGGTTTTGTTGGTTTTCAGCAAATGAACATATTTCAGCGAGCTGGAAGTTTTTTCCTTAATAGAGTAAGATTTTATCTTAAAATACAAGAACTTTTCGTGGTTCTTGTCAATTTTTGTTGGTTTTCATCTAATGAACTCATTTCAGTCAGCCAGATCTTTCTTCTTCAAAGCAAGAAGATTTTATCTTCAAATACAAGAACTTTTCGTGGTTTTGTTGGTTTTCAGCAAATGAACAGATTTCAGCGAGCAAGAAGTTTTTTCTTTAATAGCGTAAGATTTTATCTTAAAATACACGAACTTTTCGTGTTTCTTGTCAATTTTTGTTGGTTTTCATCTAATCAACTTATTTCAGTCAGCCAGATCTTTCTTCTTCAAAGCAAAAAGATTTTATCTTAAAATACAAGAACTTTTCGTGGTTTTGATGGTTTTCAGCAAATGAACAGATTTCAGCGAGCTGGAAGTTTTTTCCTTAATCGGGTAAGATTTTATCTTCAAATACAAGAACTTTTCGTGGTTCTTGTCAATTTTTGTTGGTTTTCATCCAATGAACTTATTTCAGTCAACTAGATCTTTCTTCTTCAAAGCAAAAAGATTTTATCTTCAAATACAAGAACTTTTCGTGGTTTTGTTGGTTTTCAGCAAATTAACATATTTCAGCGAGCTGGGAGTTTTTTCCTTAATAGAGTAAGATTTTATCTTAAAATACAAGAACTTTTCGTGGTTCTTGACAATTTTTGTTGGTTTTCATCTGATGAATTTATTTCAGTCAGCCAGATCTTTCTTCTTCAAATCAAAAAGATTTTATCTTCAAATACAAGAACTTTTCTTGGTTTTGTTGGTTTTCAGCAAATGAACAGATTTCAGCGAGCAAGAAGTTTTTTCATTAATAGAGTAAGATTTTATATTATAATACAAGCACTTTTCGTGGTTCTTGTCAATTTTTGTTGGTTTTCATCTAATGAACTTATTTCAGTCAGCTAGATCTTTCTTCTTCAAAGCAAAAAGATTTTATCTTCAAATACAAGAACTTTTCGTGGTTTTGTTGGTTTTCAGCAAATGAACATATTTCAGCGAGCTGGGAGTTTTTTCTTTAATAGCGTAAGATTTTATTTTAAAATACAAGAACTTTTCGTGGTTCTTGTCAATTTTTGTTGGTTTTCATCTAATGAACTTATTTCAGTCAGCTAAATCTTTCTTCTTCAAAGCAAAATGATTTTATCTTCAAATACAAGAACTTTTCGTGGTTTTGATGGTTTTCAGCAAATGAACAGATTTCAGCGAGCAAGAAGTTTTTTCTTTAATAGCGTAAGATTTTATCTTAAAATACAAGAACTTTTCGTGGTTCTTGTCAATTTTTGTTCGTTTTCATCTAATGAACTTCTTTCAGTCAGCTAGATCTTTATTCTTCAAAGCAAAAAGATTTTATCTTCAAATACAAGAACTTTTCGTGGTTTTGTTGGTTTTCAGCAAATGAACATATTTCAGCGAGCTGGGAGTTTTTTCTTTAATATCGTAAGATTTTATCTTAAAATACAAGAACTTTTCGTGGTTCTTGTCAATTTTTGTTGGTTTTCATCTTATGAACTTATTTCAGTCAGCTCGATCTTTCTTCTTCAAAGCAAAAAGATTTTATCTTCAAATACAAGAACTTTTCGTGGTTTTGTTGGTTTTCAGCAAATGAACATATTTCAGCGAGCTGGAAGTTTTTTCGTTAATAGAGTAAGATTTTATCTTAAAATACAAGAACTTTTCGTGGTTCTTGTCAATTTTTGTTGGTTTTCATCTAATGAACTCATTTCAGTCAGCCAGATCTTTCTTCTTCAAAGCAAGAAGATTTTATCTTCAAATACAAGAACTTTTCGTGGTTTTGTTGGTTTTCAGCAAATGAACAGATTTCAGCGAGCAAGAAGTTTTTTCTTTAATAGCGTAAGATTTTATCTTAAAATACACGAACTTTTCGTGTTTCTTGTCAATTTTTGTTGGTTTTCATCTAATCAACTTATTTCAGTCAGCCAGATCTTTCTTCTTCAAAGCAAAAAGATTTTATCTTAAAATACAAGAACTTTTCGTGGTTTTGATGGTTTTCAGCAAATGAACAGATTTCAGCGAGCTGGAAGTTTTTTCCTTAATCGGGTAAGATTTTATCTTCAAATACAAGAACTTTTCGTGGTTCTTGTCAATTTTTGTTGGTTTTCATCCAATGAACTTATTTCAGTCAACTAGATCTTTCTTCTTCAAAGCAAAAAGATTTTATCTTCAAATACAAGAACTTTTCGTGGTTTTGTTGGTTTTCAGCAAATTAACATATTTCAGCGAGCTGGGAGTTTTTTCCTTAATAGAGTAAGATTTTATCTTAAAATACAAGAACTTTTCGTGGTTCTTGTCAATTTTTGTTGGTTTTCATCTGATGAATTTATTTCAGTCAGCCAGATCTTTCTTCTTCAAATCAAAAAGATTTTATCTTCAAATACAAGAACTTTTCTTGGTTTTGTTGGTTTTCAGCAAATGAACAGATTTCAGCGAGCAAGAAGTTTTTTCATTAATAGAGTAAGATTTTATATTATAATACAAGCACTTTTCGTGGTTCTTGTCAATTTTTGTTGGTTTTCATCTAATGAACTTATTTCAGTCAGCTAGATCTTTCTTCTTCAAAGCAAAAAGATTTTATCTTCAAATACAAGAACTTTTCGTGGTTTTGTTGGTTTTCAGCAAATTAACATATTTCAGCGAGCTGGGAGTTTTTTCCTTAATAGAGTAAGATTTTATCTTAAAATACAAGAACTTTTCGTGGTTCTTGACAATTTTTGTTGGTTTTCATCTGATGAATTTATTTCAGTCAGCCAGATCTTTCTTCTTCAAATCAAAAAGATTTTATCTTCAAATACAAGAACTTTTCTTGGTTTTGTTGGTTTTCAGCAAATGAACAGATTTCAGCGAGCAAGAAGTTTTTTCATTAATAGAGTAAGATTTTATATTATAATACAAGCACTTTTCGTGGTTCTTGTCAATTTTTGTTGGTTTTCATCTAATGAACTTATTTCAGTCAGCTAGATCTTTCTTCTTCAAAGCAAAAAGATTTTATCTTCAAATACAAGAACTTTTCGTGGTTTTGTTGGTTTTCAGCAAATGAACATATTTCAGCGAGCTGGGAGTTTTTTCTTTAATAGCGTAAGATTTTATTTTAAAATACAAGAACTTTTCGTGGTTCTTGTCAATTTTTGTTGGTTTTCATCTAATGAACTTATTTCAGTCAGCTAAATCTTTCTTCTTCAAAGCAAAATGATTTTATCTTCAAATACAAGAACTTTTCGTGGTTTTGATGGTTTTCAGCAAATGAACAGATTTCAGCGAGCAAGAAGTTTTTTCTTTAATAGCGTAAGATTTTATCTTAAAATACAAGAACTTTTCGTGGTTCTTGTCAATTTTTGTTCGTTTTCATCTAATGAACTTCTTTCAGTCAGCTAGATCTTTATTCTTCAAAGCAAAAAGATTTTATCTTCAAATACAAGAACTTTTCGTGGTTTTGTTGGTTTTCAGCAAATGAACATATTTCAGCGAGCTGGGAGTTTTTTCTTTAATATCGTAAGATTTTATCTTAAAATACAAGAACTTTTCGTGGTTCTTGTCAATTTTTGTTGGTTTTCATCTTATGAACTTATTTCAGTCAGCTCGATCTTTCTTCTTCAAAGCAAAAAGATTTTATCTTCAAATACAAGAACTTTTCGTGGTTTTGTTGGTTTTCAGCAAATGAACATATTTCAGCGAGCTGGAAGTTTTTTCGTTAATAGAGTAAGATTTTATCTTAAAATACAAGAACTTTTCGTGGTTCTTGTCAATTTTTGTTGGTTTTCATCTAATGAACTCATTTCAGTCAGCCAGATCTTTCTTCTTCAAAGCAAGAAGATTTTATCTTCAAATACAAGAACTTTTCGTGGTTTTGTTGGTTTTCAGCAAATGAACAGATTTCAGCGAGCAAGAAGTTTTTTCTTTAATAGCGTAAGATTTTATCTTAAAATACACGAACTTTTCGTGTTTCTTGTCAATTTTTGTTGGTTTTCATCTAATCAACTTATTTCAGTCAGCCAGATCTTTCTTCTTCAAAGCAAAAAGATTTTATCTTAAAATACAAGAACTTTTCGTGGTTTTGATGGTTTTCAGCAAATGAACAGATTTCAGCGAGCTGGAAGTTTTTTCCTTAATCGGGTAAGATTTTATCTTCAAATACAAGAACTTTTCGTGGTTCTTGTCAATTTTTGTTGGTTTTCATCCAATGAACTTATTTCAGTCAACTAGATCTTTCTTCTTCAAAGCAAAAAGATTTTATCTTCAAATACAAGAACTTTTCGTGGTTTTGTTGGTTTTCAGCAAATTAACATATTTCAGCGAGCTGGGAGTTTTTTCCTTAATAGAGTAAGATTTTATCTTAAAATACAAGAACTTTTCGTGGTTCTTGTCAATTTTTGTTGGTTTTCATCTGATGAATTTATTTCAGTCAGCCAGATCTTTCTTCTTCAAATCAAAAAGATTTTATCTTCAAATACAAGAACTTTTCTTGGTTTTGTTGGTTTTCAGCAAATGAACAGATTTCAGCGAGCAAGAAGTTTTTTCATTAATAGAGTAAGATTTTATATTATAATACAAGCACTTTTCGTGGTTCTTGTCAATTTTTGTTGGTTTTCATCTAATGAACTTATTTCAGTCAGCTAGATCTTTCTTCTTCAAAGCAAAAAGATTTTATCTTCAAATACAAGAACTTTTCGTGGTTTTGTTGGTTTTCAGCAAATGAACAGATTTCAGCGAGCTGGGAGTTTTTTCTTTAATAGCGTAAGATTTTATTTTAAAATACAAGAACTTTTCGTGGTTCTTGTCAATTTTTGTTGGTTTTCATCTAATGAACTTATTTCAGTCAGCTAAATCTTTCTTCTTCAAAGCAAAATGATTTTATCTTAAAATACAAGAACTTTTCGTGGTTTTGATGGTTTTCAGCAAATGAACATATTTCAGCGAGCTGGAAGCTTTTTCCTTAATAGCGTCAGGTTTTATCTTAAAATACAAGAACTTTTCGTGTTTCTTGTCAATTTTTGTTGGTTTTCATCTAATGAACTTATTTCAGTCAGCTAGATCTTTCTTCTTCAAAGCAAAAAGATTTTATCTTCAAATACAAGAACTTTTCGTGGTTTTGTTGGTTTTCAGCAAATGAACATATTTCAGCGAGCTGGGAGTTTTTTCTTTAATAGCGTAAGATTTTATCTTAAAATACAAGAACTTTTCGTGGTTCTTGTCAATTTTTGTTGGTTTTCATCTAATGAACTTATTTCAGTCAGCTCGATCTTTCTTCTTCAAAGCAAAAAGATTTTATCTTCAAATACAAGAACTTTTCGTGGTTTTGTTGGTTTTCAGCAAATGAACATATTTCAGCGAACAAGAAGTTTTTTCCTTAATAGAGTAAGATTTTATCTTAAAATACAAGAACTTTTCGTGGTTCTTGTCAATTTTTGTTGGTTTTCATCGAATGAACTTATTTCAGTCAGCGAGATCTTTCTTCTTCAAAGCAAAAAGATTTTATCTTCAAATACAAGAACTTTTCGTGGTTTTGTTGGTTTTCAGCAAATGAACAGATTTCAGCGAGCAAGAAGTTTTTTCTTTAATAGCGTAAGATTTTATCTTAAAATACAAGAACTTTTCGTGGTTCTTGTCAATTTTTGTTAGTTTTCATCAAATGAACTGATTTCAGTCAGCGAGATCTTTCTTCCTCAAAGCAAAAAGATTTTATCTTCAAATACAAGAACTTTTCGTGGTTTTGATGGTTTTCAGCAAATGAACATATTTCAGCGAGCTGGAAGTTTTTTCCTTAACAGATTAAGATTTTATCTTATAATACAAGAACTTTTCGTGGTTCTTGTCAATTTTTGTTGGTTTTCACCTGATGAACTTATTTCAGTCAGCTAGATCTTTCTTCTTCAAAGCAAAAAGATTTTATCTTCAAATACAAGAACTTTTCGTGGTTTTGTTGGTTTTCAGCAAATGAACATATTTCAGCGAGCTGGGAGTTTTTTCTTTAATAGCGTAAGATTTTATCTTAAAATACAAGAACTTTTCGTAGTTCTTGTCAATTTTTGTTGGTTTTCATCTAATGAACTTATTTCAGTCAGCTCGATCTTTCTTCTTCAAAGCAAAAAGATTTTATCTTCAAATACAAGAACTTTTCGTGGTTTAGTTGGTTTTCAGCAAATGAACAGATTTCAGCGAGCAAGAAGTTTTTTCTTTAATAGCGTAAGATTTTATCTTCAAATACAAGAACTTTTCGTGGTTTAGTTGGTTTTCAGCAAATGAACAGATTTCAGCGAGCAAGAAGTTTTTTCTTTAATAGCGTAAGATTTTATTTTAAAATACAAGAACTTTTCGTGGTTCTTGTCAATTTTTGTTGGTTTTCATCTAATGAACTTATTTTGGTCAGCTAAATCTTTCTTCTTCAAAGCAAAAAGATTTTATCTTCAAATACAAGAACTTTTCGTGGTTTTGTTGGTTTTCAGCAAATGAACAGATTTCAGCGAGCTGGGAGTTTTTTCTTTAATAGCGTAAGATTTTATCTTAAAATACAAGAACTTTTCGTGGTTCTTGTCAAATTTTGTGGGTTTTCATCGAATGAACTTATTTCAGTCAGCTAGATCTTTCTTCTTCAAAGGAAACAGATTTTATCTTCAAATACAAGAACTTTTCGTGGTTTTGTTGGTTTTCAGCAAATGAACAGATTTCAGCGAGCAAGAAGTTTTTTCCTTAATAGCGTAAGATTTTATCTTAAAATACAAGAACCTTTCGTGGTTCTTGTCAATTTTTGTTCGTTTTCATCTAATGAACTTATTTCAGTCAGCGAGATCTTTCTTCTTCAAAGCAAAAAGATTTTATCTTCAAATACAAGAACTTTTCGTGGTTTTGATAGTTTTCAGCAAATGAACATATTTCAGCGAGCTGGAAGTTTTTTCCTTAATAGAGTAAGATTTTATCTTAAAATACAAGAACTATTCGTGGTTCTTGTCAATTTTTGTTGGTTTTCATCTGATGAACTTATTTCAGTCAGCCAGATCTTTCTTCTGCAAAGCAAAAAGATTTTATCTTCAAATACAAGAACTTTTCGTGGTTTTGTTGGTTTTCAGCAAATGAACATATGTCAGCGAGCTGGGAGTTTTTTCTTTAATAGCGTAAGATTTTATCTTAAAATACAAGAAATTTTCGTGATTCTTGTCAATTTTTGTTGGTTTTCATCCAATGAACTTATTTCAGTCAGCTAGATCTTTCTTCTTCAAATCAAAAAGATTTTATCTTCAAATACAAGAACTTTTCGTGGTTTTGTTGGTTTTCAGCAAATGAACAGATTTCAGCGAGCAAGAAGTTTTTTCTTTAATAGCGTAAGATTTTATCTTAAAATACAAGAACTTTTCGTGGTTCTTGTCAATTTTTGTTCGTTTTCATCTAATGAACTTCTTTCAGTCAGCTAGATCTTTATTCTTCAAAGCAAAAAGATTGTATCTTCAAATACAAGAACTTTTCGTGGTTTTGATGGTTTTCAGCAAATGAACATATTTCAGCGAGCTGGAAGTTTTTTCCTTAATAGAGTAAGATTTTATCTTAAAATACAAGAACTTTTCGTGGTTCTTGTCAATTTTTGTTCGTTTTCATCTGATGAACTTATTTCAGTCAGCTAGATCTTTCTTCTTCAAAGCAAAAAGATTTTATCTTCAAATACAAGAACTTTTCGTGGTTTTGTTGGTTTTCAGCAAATGAACATATTTCAGCGAGCTGGAAGTTTTTTCCTTAATAGAGTAAGATTTTATCTTAAAATACAAGAACTTTTCGTGGTTCTTGTCAATTTTTGTTGGTTTTCATCTAATGAACTCATTTCAGTCAGCCAGATCTTTCTTCTTCAAAGCAAGAAGATTTTATCTTCAAATACAAGAACTTTTCGTGGTTTTGTTGGTTTTCAGCAAATGAACAGATTTCAGCGAGCAAGAAGTTTTTTCTTTAATAGCGTAAGATTTTATCTTAAAATACACGAACTTTTCGTGTTTCTTGTCAATTTTTGTTGGTTTTCATCTAATCAACTTATTTCAGTCAGCCAGATCTTTCTTCTTCAAAGCAAAAAGATTTTATCTTAAAATACAAGAACTTTTCGTGGTTTTGATGGTTTTCAGCAAATGAACAGATTTCAGCGAGCTGGAAGTTTTTTCCTTAATCGGGTAAGATTTTATCTTCAAATACAAGAACTTTTCGTGGTTCTTGTCAATTTTTGTTGGTTTTCATCCAATGAACTTATTTCAGTCAACTAGATCTTTCTTCTTCAAAGCAAAAAGATTTTATCTTCAAATACAAGAACTTTTCGTGGTTTTGTTGGTTTTCAGCAAATTAACATATTTCAGCGATCTGGGAGTTTTTTCCTTAATAGAGTAAGATTTTATCTTAAAATACAAGAACTTTTCGTGGTTCTTGTCAATTTTTGTTGGTTTTCATCTGATGAATTTATTTCAGTCAGCCAGATCTTTCTTCTTCAAATCAAAAAGATTTTATCTTCAAATACAAGAACTTTTCTTGGTTTTGTTGGTTTTCAGCAAATGAACAGATTTCAGCGAGCAAGAAGTTTTTTCATTAATAGAGTAAGATTTTATATTATAATACAAGCACTTTTCGTGGTTCTTGTCAATTTTTGTTGGTTTTCATCTAATGAACTTATTTCAGTCAGCTAGATCTTTCTTCTTCAAAGCAAAAAGATTTTATCTTCAAATACAAGAACTTTTCGTGGTTTTGTTAGTTTTCAGCAAATGAACATATTTCAGCGAGCTGGGAGTTTTTTCGTTAATAGCGTAAGATTTTATTTTAAAATACAAGAACTTTTCGTGGTTCTTGTCAATTTTTGTTGGTTTTCATCTAATGAACTTATTTCAGTCAGCTAAATCTTTCTTCTTCAAAGCAAAATGATTTTATCTTAAAATACAAGAACTTTTCGTGGTTTTGATGGTTTTCAGCAAATGAACATATTTCAGCGAGCTGGAAGCTTTTTCCTTAATAGCGTCAGGTTTTATCTTAAAATACAAGAACTTTTCGTGTTTCTTGTCAATTTTTGTTGGTTTTCATCTAATGAACTTATTTCAGTCAGCGAGATCTTTCTTCTTCAAAGCAAAAAGATTTTATCTTCAAATACAAGAACTTTTCGTGGTTTTGTTGGTTTTCAGCAAATGAACATATTTCAGCGAGCTGGGAGTTTTTTCTTTAATAGCGTAAGATTTTATCTTAAAATACAAGAACTTTTCGTGGTTCTTGTCAATTTTTGTTGGTTTTCATCGAATGAACTTATTTCAGTCAGCTAGATCTTTCTTCTTCAAAGCAAAAAGATTTTATCTTCAAATACAAGAACTTTTCGTGGTTTTGTTGGTTTTCAGCAAATGAACATATTTCAGCGAGCTGGAAGTTTTTTCCTTAATAGAGTAAGATTTTATCTTAAAATACAAGAACTATTCGTGGTTCTTGTCAATTTTTGTTGGTTTTCATCTGATGAACTTATTTCAGTCAGCCAGATCTTTCTTCTGCAAAGCAAAAAGATTTTATCTTCAAATACAAGAACTTTTCGTGGTTTTGTTGGTTTTCAGCAAATGAACATATTTCAGCGAGCTGGGAGTTTTTTCTTTAATAGCGTAAGATTTTATCTTAAAATACAAGAAATTTTCGTGATTCTTGTCAATTTTTGTTGGTTTTCATCCAATGAACTTATTTCAGTCAGCTGGATCTTTCTTCTTCAAATCAAAAAGATTTTATCTTCAAATACAAGAACTTTTCGTGGTTTTGTTGGTTTTCAGCAAATGAACAGATTTCAGCGAGCAAGAAGTTTTTTCTTTAATAGCGTAAGATTTTATCTTAAAATACAAGAACTTTTCGTGGTTCTTGTCAATTTTTGTTCGTTTTCATCTGATGAACTTCTTTCAGTCAGCTAGATCTTTATTCTTCAAAGCAAAAAGATTTTATCTTCAAATACAAGAACTTTTCGTGGTTTTGATGGTTTTCAGCAAATGAACATATTTCAGCGAGCTGGAAGTTTTTTCCTTAATAGAGTAAGATTTTATCTTAAAATACAAGAACTTTTCGTGGTTCTTGTCAATTTTTGTTCGTTTTCATCTGATGAACTTATTTCAGTCAGCTAGATCTTTCTTCTTCAAAGCAAAAAGATTTTATCTTCAAATACAAGAACTTTTCGTGGTTTTGTTGGTTTTCAGCAAATGAACATATTTCAGCGAGCTGGAAGTTTTTTCCTTAATAGAGTAAGATTTTATCTTAAAATACAAGAACTTTTCGTGGTTCTTGTCAATTTTTGTTGGTTTTCATCTAATGAACTCATTTCAGTCAGCCAGATCTTTCTTCTTCAAAGCAAGAAGATTTTATCTTCAAATACAAGAACTTTTCTTGGTTTTGTTGGTTTTCAGCAAATGAACAGATTTCAGCGAGCAAGAAGTTTTTTCTTTAATAGCGTAAGATTTTATCTTAAAATACACGAACTTTTCGTGTTTCTTGTCAATTTTTGTTGGTTTTCATCTAATCAACTTATTTCAGTCAGCCAGATCTTTCTTCTTCAAAGCAAAAAGATTTTATCTTAAAATACAAGAACTTTTCGTGGTTTTGATGGTTTTCAGCAAATGAACAGATTTCAGCGAGCTGGAAGTTTTTTCCTTAATCGGGTAAGATTTTATCTTCAAATACAAGAACTTTTCGTGGTTCTTGTCAATTTTTGTTGGTTTTCATCCAATGAACTTATTTCAGTCAACTAGATCTTTCTTCTTCAAAGCAAAAAGATTTTATCTTCAAATACAAGAACTTTTCGTGGTTTTGTTGGTTTTCAGCAAATTAACATATTTCAGCGAGCTGGGAGTTTTTTCCTTAATAGAGTAAGATTTTATCTTAAAATACAAGAACTTTTCGTGGTTCTTGTCAATTTTTGTTGGTTTTCATCTGATGAATTCATTTCAGTCAGCCAGATCTTTCTTCTTCAAATCAAAAAGATTTTATCTTCAAATACAAGAACTTTTCTTGGTTTTGTTGGTTTTCAGCAAATGAACAGATTTCAGCGAGCAAGAAGTTTTTTCATTAATAGAGTAAGATTTTATATTATAATACAAGCACTTTTCGTGGTTCTTGTCAATTTTTGTTGGTTTTCATCTAATGAACTTATTTCAGTCAGCTAGATCTTTCTTCTTCAAAGCAAAAAGATTTTATCTTCAAATACAAGAACTTTTCGTGGTTTTGTTAGTTTTCAGCAAATGAACATATTTCAGCGAGCTGGGAGTTTTTTCGTTAATAGCGTAAGATTTTATTTTAAAATACAAGAACTTTTCGTGGTTCTTGTCAATTTTTGTTGGTTTTCATCTAATGAACTTATTTCAGTCAGCTAAATCTTTCTTCTTCAAAGCAAAATGATTTTATCTTAAAATACAAGAACTTTTCGTGGTTTTGATGGTTTTCAGCAAATGAACATATTTCAGCGAGCTGGAAGCTTTTTCCTTAATAGCGTCAGGTTTTATCTTAAAATACAAGAACTTTTCGTGTTTCTTGTCAATTTTTGTTGGTTTTCATCTAATGAACTTATTTCAGTCAGCTCGATCTTTCTTCTTCAAAGCAAAAAGATTTTATCTTCAAATACAAGAACTTTTCGTGGTTTTGTTGGTTTTCAGCAAATGAACATATTTCAGCGAGCTGGGAGTTTTTTCTTTAATAGCGTAAGATTTTATCTTAAAATACAAGAACTTTTCGTGGTTCTTGTCAATTTTTGTTGGTTTTCATCGAATGAACTTATTTCAGTCAGCTAGATCTTTCTTCTTCAAAGCAAAAAGATTTTATCTTCAAATACAAGAACTTTTCGTGGTTTTGTTGTTTTTCAGCAAATGAACATATTTCAGCGAACAAGAAGTTTTTTCCTTAATAGAGTAAGATTTTATCTTAAAATACAAGAACTTTTCGTGGTTCTTGTCAATTTTTGTTGGTTTTCATCGAATGAACTTATTTCAGTCAGCTAGATCTTTCTTCTTCAAAGCAAAAAGATTTTATCTTCAAATACAAAAACTTTTCGTGGTTTTGTTGGTTTTCAGCAAATGAACAGATTTCAGCGAGCAAGAAGTTTTTTCTTTAATAGCGTAAGATTTTATCTTAAAATACAAGAACTTTTCGTGGTTCTTGTCAATTTTTGTTCGATTTCATCAAATGAACTGATTTCAGTCAGCGAGATCTTTCTTCCTCAAAGCAAAAAGATTTTATCTTCAAATACAAGAACTTTTCGTGGTTTTGTTGGTTTTCAGCAAATGAACATATTTCAGCGAGCTGGAAGTTTTTTCCTTAATAGATTAAGATTTTATCTTAAAATACAAGAACTTTTCGTAGTTCTTGTCAATTTTTGTTGGTTTTCATCTAATGAACTTATTTGAGTCAGCTCGATCTTTCTTCTTCAAAGCAAAAAGATTTTATCTTCAAATACAAGAACTTTTCGTGGTTTAGTTGGTTTTCAGCAAATGAACAGATTTCAGCGAGCAAGAAGTTTTTTCTTTAATAGCGTAAGATTTTATCTTCAAATACAAGAACTTTTCGTGGTTTTGTTGGTTTTCAGCAAATGAACAGATTTCAGCGAGCTGGGAGTTTTTTCCTTAATAGCGTAAGATTTTATCTTAAAATACAAGAACTTTTCGTGGTTCTTGTCAATTTTTGTTGGTTTTCACCTGATGAACTTATTTCAGTCAGCTAGATCTTTCTTCTTCAAAGCAAAAAGATTTTATCTTCAAATACAAGAACTTTTCGTGGTTTTGTTGGTTTTCAGCAAATGAACAGATTTCAGCGAGCAAGAAGTTTTTTCTTTAATAGCGTAAGATTTTATCTTAAAATGCAAGAACTTTTCGTGGTTCTTGTCAATTTTTGTTGGTTTTCATCTAATCAACTTATTTCAGTCAGCCTGATCTTTCTTCTTCAAAGCAAAAAGATTTTATCTTAAAATACAAGAACTTTTCGTGGTTTTGATGGTTTTCAGCAAATGAACAGATTTCAGCGAGCAAGAAGTTTTTTCTTTAATAGCGTAAGATTTTATCTTAAAATACAAGAACTTTTCGTGGTTCTTGTCAATTTTTGTTCGTTTTCATCCAATGAACTGATTTCAGTCAGCTAGATCTTTCTTCTTCAAAGCCAAACGATTTTATCTTCAAATACAAGAACTTTTCGTGGTTTTGATGGTTTTCAGCAAATGAACATATTTCAGCGAGCTGTAAGTTTTTTCCTTAATAGAGTAAGATTTTATCTTAAAATACAAGAACTTTTCGTGGTTCTTGTCAATTTTTGTTCGTTTTCATCTAATGAACTTATTTCAGTCAGCGAGATCTTTCTTCTTCAAAGCAAAAAGATTTTATCTTCAAATACAAGAACTTTTCGTGGTTTTGATGGTTTTCAGCAAATGAACATATTTCAGCGAGCTGGAAATTTTTTCCTTAATAGAATAAGATTTTATCTTAAAATACAAGAACTTTTCGTGGTTCTTGTCAATTTTTGTTGGTTTTCATCTAATGAACTCATTTCAGTCAGCGAGATCTTTCTTCCTCAAAGCAAAAAGATTTTATCTTCAAATACAAGAACTTTTCGTGGTTTTGATGGTTTTCAGCAAATGAACATATTTCAGCGAGCTGGAAGTTTTTTCCTTAATAGAGGAAGATTTTATCTGATAATACAACAACTTTTCGTGGTTCTTGTCAATTTTTGTTGGTTTTCATCTAATGAACTTATTTCAGTCAGCGAGATCTTTCTTCTTCAAAGCAAAAAGATTTTATCTTCAAATAAAAGAACTTTTCGTGGTTTTGTTGGTTTTCAGCAAATGAACATATTTCAGCGAGCTGGGAGTTTTTTCTTTAATAGCGTAAGATTTTATCTTCAAATACAAGAACTTTTCGTGGTTTAGTTGGTTTTCAGCAAATGAACAGATTTCAGCGAGCAAGAAGTTTTTTCTTTAATAGCGTAAGATTTTATTTTAAAATACAAGAACTTTTCGTGGTTCTTGTCAATTTTTGTTGGTTTTCATCTCATGAAATTATTTCAGTCAGCTAGATCTTTCTTCTTCAAAGCAAAAAGATTTTATCTTCAAATACAAGAACTTTTCGTGGTTTTGTTGGTTTTCAGCAAATGAACAGATTTCAGCGAGCAAGAAGTTTTTTCTTTAATAGCGTAAGATTTTATCTTAAAATACAAGAACTTTTCGTGGTTCTTGTCAATTTTTGTTCGTTTTCATCTGATGAACTTATTTCAGTCAGCTAGATCTTTCTTCTTCAAAGCAAAAAGATTTTATCTTCAAATACAAGAACTTTTCGTGGTTTTGATGGTTTTCAGCAAATGAACATATTTCAGCGAGCTGGAAATTTTTTCCTGAATAGAGTAAGATTTTATCTTAAAATACAAGAACTTTTCGTGGTTCTTGTCAATTTTTGTTGGTTTTCATCTAATGAACTCATTTCAGTCAGCGAGATCTTTCTTCCTCAAAGCAAAAAGATTTTATCTTCAAATACAAGAACTTTTCGTGGTTTTGATGGTTTTCAGCAAATGAACATATTTCAGCGAGCTGGAAGTTTTTTCCTTAATAGAGGAAGATTTTATCTGATAATACAAGAACTTTTCGTGGTTCTTGTCAATTTTTGTTGGTTTTCATCTAATGAACTTATTTCAGTCAGCGAGATCTTTCTTCTTCAAAGCAAAAAGATTTTATCTTCAAATAAAAGAACTTTTCGTGGTTTTGTTGGTTTTCAGCAAATGAACATATTTCAGCGAGCTGGGAGTTTTTTCTTTAATAGCGTAAGATTTTATCTTCAAATACAAGAACTTTTCGTGGTTTAGTTGGTTTTCAGCAAATGAACAGATTTCAGCGAGCAAGAAGTTTTTTCTTTAATAGCGTAAGATTTTATTTTAAAATACAAGAACTTTTCGTGGTTCTTGTCAATTTTTGTTGGTTTTCATCTAACGAACTTATTTCAGTCAGCTAAATCTTTCTTCTTCAAAGCAAAATGATTTTATCTTAAAATACAAGAACTTTTCGTGGTTTTGATGGTTTTCAGCAAATGAACATATTTCAGCGAGCTGGAAGCTTTTTCCTTAATAGCGTCAGATTTTATCTTAAAATACAAGAACTTTTCGTGTTTCTTGTCAATTTTTGTTGGTTTTCATCTAATGAACTTATTTCAGTCAGCTAGATCTTTCTTGTTCAAAGCAAAAAGATTTTATCTTCAAATACAAGAACTTTTCGTGGTTTTGTTGGTTTTCAGCAAATGAACAGATTTCAGCGAGCTGGGAGTTTTTTCTTTAATAGCGTAAGATTTTATCTTAAAATACAAGAACTTTTCGTGGTTCTTGTCAATTTTTGTTGGTTTTCATCGAATGAACTTATTTCAGTCAGCTAGATCTTTCTTCTTCAAAGCAAACAGATTTTATCTTCAAATACAAGAACTTTTCGTGGTTTTGTTGGTTTTCATCAAATGAACAGATTTCAGCGAGCTGGGAGTTTTTTCCTTAATAGCGTAAGATTTTATCTTAAAATACAAGAACTTTTCGTGGTTCTTGTCAATTTTTGTTGGTTTTCATCTGATGAACTTATTTCAGTCAGCAAGATCTTTCTTCTTCAAAGCAAAAAGATTTTATCTTCAAATACAAGAACTTTTCGTGGTTTTGTTGGTTTTCAGCAAATGAACAGATTTCAGCGAGCAAGAAGTTTTTTCTTTAATAGCGTAAGATTTTATCTTAAAATACAAGAACTTTTCGTGGTTCTTGTCAATTTTTGTTCGTTTTCATCCAATGAACTGATTTCAGTCAGCTAGATCTTTCTTCTTCAAAGCCAAACGATTTTATCTTCAAATACAAGAACTTTTCGTGGTTTTGATGGTTTTCAGCAAATGAACATTTTTCAGCGAGCTGGAAGTTTTTTCCTTAATAGAGGAAGATTTTATCTTATAATACAAGAACTTTTCGTGGTTCTTGTCAATTTTTGTTGGTTTTCATCGAATGAACTTATTTCAGTCAGCTAGATCTTTCTTCTTCAAAGCAAAAAGATTTTATCTTCAAATACAAGAACTTTTCGTGGTTTTGTTGGTTTTCAGCAAATGAACATATTTCAGCGAGCTGGAAGCTTTTTCCTTCATAGCGTCAGATTTTATCTTAAAATACAAGAACTTTTCGTGTTTCTTGTCAATTTTTGTTGGTTTTCATCTAATCAACTTATTTCAGTCAGCCAGATCTTTCTTCTTCAAAGCAAAAAGATTTTATCTTAAAATACAAGAACTTTTCGTGGTTTTGATGGTTTTCAGCAAATGAACATATTTCAGCGAGCTGGAAGTTTTTTCCTTAATAGCGTAAGATTTTATCTTAAAATACAAGAACTTTTGGTGGTTCTTGTCAATTTTTGTTGGTTTTCATCTAATGAACTTATTTCAGTCAGCTAGATCTTTCTTCTTCAAAGCAAAAAGATTTTATCTTCAAATACAAGAACTTTTCGTGCTTTTGTTGGTTTTCAGCAAATGAACAGATTTCAGCGAGCAAGAAGTTTTTTCTTTAATAGCTTAAGATTTTATCTTCAAATACAAGAACTTTTCGTGGTTTTGTTGGTTTTCAGCAAATGAACATATTTCAGCGAGCTGGAAATTTTTTCCTTAATAGAGTAAGATTTTATCTTAAAATACAAGAACTTTTCGTGGTTCTTGTCAATTTTTGTTGGTTTTCATCTAATGAACTCATTTCAGTCAGCTAGATCTTTCTTCTTCAAAGCAAGAAGATTTTATCTTCAAATACAAGAACTTTTCGTGGTTTTGTTGGTTTTCAGCAAATGAACAGATTTCAGCGAGCAAGAAGTTTTTTCTTTAATAGCGTAAGATTTTATCTTAAAATACAAGAACTTTTCGTGTTTCTTGTCAATTTTTGTTGGTTTTCATCCAATGAACTTATTTCAGTCAACTAGATCTTTCTTCTTCAAAGCAAAAAGATTTTATCTTCAAATACAAGAACTTTTCGTGGTTTTGTTTGTTTTCAGCAAATGAACAGATTTCAGCGAGCAAGAAGTTTTTTCTTTAATCGCGTAAGATTTTATCTTAAAATACAAGAACTTTTCCTGGTTCTTGTCAATTTTTGTTGGTTTTCATCTCATGGACTGATTTCAGTCAGCGAGATCTTTCTTCTTCAAAGCAAAAAGATTTTATCTTCAAATACAAGAACTTTTCGTGGTTTTGATGGTTTTCAGCAAATGAACATATTTCAGCGAGCTGGAAGTTTTTTCCTTAATAGAGTAAGATTTTATCTTAAAATACAAGAACTTTTCGTGGTTCTTGTCAATTTTTGTTGGTTTTCATCTAATGAACTTATTTCAGTCAGCTAGATCTTTCTTCTTCAAAGCAAAAAGATTTTATCTTCAAATACAAGAACTTTTCGTGGTTTTGTTGGTTTTCAGCAAATGAACATATTTCAGCGAGCTGGGAGTTTTTTCTTTAATAGCGTAAGATTTTATCTTCAAATACAAGAACTTTTCGTGGTTTAGTTGGTTTTCAGCAAATGAACAGATTTCAGCGAGCAAGAAGTTTTTTCTTTAATAGCGTAAGATTTTATTTTAAAATACAAGAACTTTTCGTGGTTCTTGTCAATTTTTGTTGGTTTTCATCTAATGAACTTATTTCAGTCAGCTAAATCTTTCTTCTTCAAAGCAAAATGATTTTATCTTAAAATACAAGAACTTTTCGTGGTTTTGATGGTTTTCAGCAAATGAACATATTTCAGCGAGCTGGAAGCTTTTTCCTTAATAGCGTCAGATTTTATCTTAAAATACAAGAACTTTTCGTGTTTCTTGTCAATTTTTGTTGGTTTTCATCTAATGAACTTATTTCAGTCAGCTAGATCTTTCTTGTTCAAAGCAAAAAGATTTTATCTTCAAATACAAGAACTTTTCGTGGTTTTGTTGGTTTTCAGCAAATGAACAGATTTCAGCGAGCTGGGAGTTTTTTCTTTAATAGCGTAAGATTTTATCTTAAAATACAAGAACTTTTCGTGGTTCTTGTCAATTTTTGTTGGTTTTCATCGAATGAACTTATTTCAGTCAGCTAGATCTTTCTTCTTCAAAGCAAACAGATTTTATCTTCAAATACAAGAACTTTTCGTGGTTTTGTTGGTTTTCATCAAATGAACAGATTTCAGCGAGCTGGGAGTTTTTTCCTTAATAGCGTAAGATTTTATCTTAAAATACAAGAACTTTTCGTGGTTCTTGTCAATTTTTGTTGGTTTTCATCTGATGAACTTATTTCAGTCAGCAAGATCTTTCTTCTTCAAAGCAAAAAGATTTTATCTTCAAATACAAGAACTTTTCGTGGTTTTGTTGGTTTTCAGCAAATGAACAGATTTCAGCGAGCAAGAAGTTTTTTCTTTAATAGCGTAAGATTTTATCTTAAAATACAAGAACTTTTCGTGGTTCTTGTCAATTTTTGTTCGTTTTCATCCAATGAACTGATTTCAGTCAGCTAGATCTTTCTTCTTCAAAGCCAAACGATTTTATCTTCAAATACAAGAACTTTTCGTGGTTTTGATGGTTTTCAGCAAATGAACATTTTTCAGCGAGCTGGAAGTTTTTTCCTTAATAGAGGAAGATTTTATCTTATAATACAAGAACTTTTCGTGGTTCTTGTCAATTTTTGTTGGTTTTCATCGAATGAACTTATTTCAGTCAGCTAGATCTTTCTTCTTCAAAGCAAAAAGATTTTATCTTCAAATACAAGAACTTTTCGTGGTTTTGTTGGTTTTCAGCAAATGAACATATTTCAGCGAGCTGGAAGCTTTTTCCTTCATAGCGTCAGATTTTATCTTAAAATACAAGAACTTTTCGTGTTTCTTGTCAATTTTTGTTGGTTTTCATCTAATCAACTTATTTCAGTCAGCCAGATCTTTCTTCTTCAAAGCAAAAAGATTTTATCTTAAAATACAAGAACTTTTCGTGGTTTTGATGGTTTTCAGCAAATGAACATATTTCAGCGAGCTGGAAGTTTTTTCCTTAATAGCGTAAGATTTTATCTTAAAATACAAGAACTTTTGGTGGTTCTTGTCAATTTTTGTTGGTTTTCATCTAATGAACTTATTTCAGTCAGCTAGATCTTTCTTCTTCAAAGCAAAAAGATTTTATCTTCAAATACAAGAACTTTTCGTGCTTTTGTTGGTTTTCAGCAAATGAACAGATTTCAGCGAGCAAGAAGTTTTTTCTTTAATAGCTTAAGATTTTATCTTCAAATACAAGAACTTTTCGTGGTTTTGTTGGTTTTCAGCAAATGAACATATTTCAGCGAGCTGGAAATTTTTTCCTTAATAGAGTAAGATTTTATCTTAAAATACAAGAACTTTTCGTGGTTCTTGTCAATTTTTGTTGGTTTTCATCTAATGAACTCATTTCAGTCAGCTAGATCTTTCTTCTTCAAAGCAAGAAGATTTTATCTTCAAATACAAGAACTTTTCGTGGTTTTGTTGGTTTTCAGCAAATGAACAGATTTCAGCGAGCAAGAAGTTTTTTCTTTAATAGCGTAAGATTTTATCTTAAAATACAAGAACTTTTCGTGTTTCTTGTCAATTTTTGTTGGTTTTCATCCAATGAACTTATTTCAGTCAACTAGATCTTTCTTCTTCAAAGCAAAAAGATTTTATCTTCAAATACAAGAACTTTTCGTGGTTTTGTTTGTTTTCAGCAAATGAACAGATTTCAGCGAGCAAGAAGTTTTTTCTTTAATCGCGTAAGATTTTATCTTAAAATACAAGAACTTTTCCTGGTTCTTGTCAATTTTTGTTGGTTTTCATCTCATGGACTGATTTCAGTCAGCGAGATCTTTCTTCTTCAAAGCAAAAAGATTTTATCTTCAAATACAAGAACTTTTCGTGGTTTTGATGGTTTTCAGCAAATGAACATATTTCAGCGAGCTGGAAGTTTTTTCCTTAATAGAGTAAGATTTAATCTTAAAATACAAGAACTTTTCGTGGTTCTTGTCAATTTTTGTTGGTTTTCATCTAATGAACTTATTTCAGTCAGCTAGATCTTTCTTCTTCAAAGCAAAAAGATTTTATCTTCAAATACAAGAACTTTTCGTGGTTTTGTTGGTTTTCAGCAAATGAACAGATTTCAGCGAGCAAGAAGTTTTTTCTTTAATAGCGTAAGATTTTATTTTAAAATACAAGAACTTTTCGTGGTTCTTGTCAATTTTTGTTGGTTTTCATCTAATGAACTTATTTCAGTCAGCTAAATCTTTCTTCTTCAAAGCAAAATGATTTTATCTTAAAATAAAAGAACTTTTCGTGGTTTTGATGGTTTTCAGCAAATGAACATATTTCAGCGAGCTGGAAGTTTTTTCCTTAATAGCGTAAGATATTATCTTAAAATACAAGAAGCTTTCGTGGTTCTTGTCAATTTTTGTTGGTTTTCATCTAATGAACTTATTTCAGTCAGCTAGATCTTTCTTCTTCAAAGCAAAAGGATTTTATCTCCAAACACAAGATCTTTTCGTGGTTTTGTTGGTTTTCAGCAAATGAACAGATTTCAGCGAGCAAGAAGTTTTTTCTTTAATAGCGTAAGATTTTATCTTAAAATACAAGAACTTTTGGTGGTTCTTGTCAATTTTTGTTGGTTTTCATCCAATGAACTTATTTCAGTCAACCAGATCTTTCTTCTTCAAAGCAAAAAGATTTTATCTTCAAATACAAGAACTTTTCGTGGTTTTGTTGGTTTTCAGCAAATGAACAGATTTCAGCGAGCAAGAAGTTTTTTCTTTAATAGCGTAAGATTTTATCTTAAAATACAAGAACTTTTCGTGGTTCTTGTCAATTTTTGTTCGTTTTCATCTAATGAACTGATTTCAGTCAGCGAGATCTTTCTTCTTCAAAGCAAAATGATTTTATCTTAAAATACAAGAACTTTTCGTGGTTTTGATGGTTTTCAGCAAATGAACATATTTCAGCGAGCTGGAAGCTTTTTCCTTAATAGCGTCAGATTTTATCTTAAAATACAAGAACTTTTCGTGTTTCTTGTCAATTTTTGTTGGTTTTCATCTAATGAACTTATTTCAGTCAGCTAGATCTTTCTTCTTCAAAGCAAAAAGATTTTATCTTCAAATACAAGAACTTTTCGTGGTTTTGTTGGTTTTCAGCAAATGAACAGATTTCAGCGAGCTGGGAGTTTTTTCTTTAATAGCGTAAGATTTTATCTTAAAATACAAGAACTTTTCGTGGTTCTTGTCAATTTTTGTTGGTTTTCATCGAATGAACTTATTTCAGTCAGCTAGATCTTTCTTCTTCAAAGCAAACAGATTTTATCTTCAAATACAAGAACTTTTCGTGGTTTTGTTGGTTTTCAGCAAATGAACAGATTTCAGCGAGCTGGGAGTTTTTTCCTTAATAGCGTAAGATTTTATCTTAAAATACAAGAACTTTTCGTGGTTCTTGTCAATTTTTGTTGGTTTTCATCTGATGAACTTATTTCAGTCAGCAAGATCTTTCTTCTTCAAAGCAAAAAGATTTTATCTTCAAATACAAGAACTTTTCGTGGTTTTGTTGGTTTTCAGCAAATGAACAGATTTCAGCGAGCAAGAAGTTTTTTCTTTAATAGCGTAAGATTTTATCTTAAAATATAAGAACTTTTCGTGTTTCTTGTCAATTTTTGTTGGTTTTCATCTAATCAACTTATTTCAGTCAGCCAGATCTTTCTTCTTCAAAGCAAAAAGATTTTATCTTAAAATACAAGAACTTTTCGTGGTTTTGATGGTTTTCAGCAAATGAACATATTTCAGCGAGCTGGAAGTTTTTTCCTGAATAGAGTAAGATTTTATCTTAAAATACAAGAACTTTTCGTGTTTCTTGTCAATTTTTGTTGGTTTTCATCTAATCAACTTATTTCAGTCAGCCAGATCTTTCTTCTTCAAAGCAAAAAGATTTTATCTTCAAATACAAGAACTTTTCGTGGTTTTGTTGGTTTTCAGCAAATGAACAGATTTCAGCGAGCAAGAAGTTTTTTCTTTAATAGCGTAAGATTTTATCTTAAAATACAAGAAGTTTTCGTGGTTCTTGTCAATTTTTGTTGGTTTTCATCTCATGAAATTATTTCAGTCAGCTAGATCTTTCTTCTTCAAAGCAAAAAGATTTTATCTTCAAATACAAGAACTTTTCGTGGTTTTGTTGGTTTTCAGCAAATGAACAGATTTCAGCGAGCAAGAAGTTTTTTCTTTAATAGCGTAAGATTTTATCTTAAAATACAAGAACTTTTCGTGGTTCTTGTCAATTTTTGTTCGTTTTCATCCAATGAACTGATTTCAGTCAGCTAGATCTTTCTTCTTCAAAGCCAAACGATTTTATCTTCAAATACAAGAACTTTTCGTGGTTTTGATGGTTTTCAGCAAATGAACATATTTCAGCGAGCTGTAAGTTTTTTCCTTAATAGAGTAAGATTTTATCTTAAAATACAAGAACTTTTCGTGGTTCTTGTCAATTTTTGTTCGTTTTCATCTGATGAACTTATTTCAGTCAGCTAGATCTTTCTTCTTCAAAGCAAAAAGATTTTATCTTCAAATACAAGAACTTTTCGTGGTTTTGATGGTTTTCAGCAAATGAACATATTTCAGCGAGCTGGAAATTTTTTCCTTAATAGAGTAAGATTTTATCTTAAAATACAAGAACTTTTCGTGGTTCTTGTCAATTTTTGTTGGTTTTCATCGAATGAACTCATTTCAGTCAGCGAGATCTTTCTTCCTCAAAGCAAAAAGATTTTATCTTCAAATACAAGAACTTTTCGTGGTTTTGATGGTTTTCAGCAAATGAACATTTTTCAGCGAGCTGGAAGTTTTTTCCTTAATAGAGGAAGATTTTATCTTATAATACAAGAACTTTTCGTGGTTCTTGTCAATTTTTGTTGGTTTTCATCTAATGAACTTATTTCAGTCAGCTAGATCTTTCTTCTTCAAAGCAAAAAGATTTTATCTTCAAATACAAGAACTTTTCGTGGTTTTGTTGGTTTTCAGCAAATGAACATATTTCAGCGAGCTGGAAGCTTTTTCCTTCATAGCGTCAGATTTTATCTTAAAATACAAGAACTTTTCGTGTTTCTTGTCAATTTTTGTTGGTTTTCATCTAATGAACTTATTTCAGTCAGCCAGATCTTTCTTCTTCAAAGCAAAAAGATTTTATCTTCAAATACAAGAACTTTTCGTGGTTTTGTTGGTTTTCAGCAAATGAACAGATTTCAGCGAGCAAGAAGTTTTTTCTTTAATAGCGTAAGATTTTATCTTAAAATACAAGAACTTTTCGTGTTTCTTGTCAATTTTTGTTGGTTTTCATCTAATCAACTTATTTCAGTCAGCCAGATCTTTCTTCTTCAAAGCAAAAAGATTTTATCTTAAAATACAAGTACTTTTCGTGGTTTTGATGGTTTTCAGCAAATGAACATATTTCAGCGAGCTGGAAGTTTTTTCCTTAATAGCGTAAGATTTTATCTTAAAATACAAGAACTTTTGGTGGTTCTTGTCAATTTTTGTTGGTTTTCATCTAATGAACTTATTTCAGTCAGCTAGATCTTTCTTCTTCAAAGCAAAAAGATTTTATCTTCAAATACAAGAACTTTTCGTGCTTTTGTTGGTTTTCAGCAAATGAACAGATTTCAGCGAGCAAGAAGTTTTTTCTTTAATAGCGTAAGATTTTATCTTCAAATACAAGAACTTTTCGTGGTTTTGTTGGTTTTCAGCAAATGAACATATTTCAGCGAGCTGGAAATTTTTTCCTTAATAGAGTAAGATTTTATCTTAAAATACAAGAACTTTTCGTGGTTCTTGTCAATTTTTGTTGGTTTTCATCTGATGAACTCATTTCAGTCAGCTAGATCTTTCTTCTTCAAAGCAAGAAGATTTTATCTTCAAATACAAGAACTTTTCGTGGTTTTGTTGGTTTTCAGCAAATGAACAGATTTCAGCGAGCAAGAAGTTTTTTCTTTAATAGCGTAAGATTTTATCTTAAAATACAAGAACTTTTCGTGTTTCTTGTCAATTTTTGCTGGTTTTCATCCAATGAACTTATTTCAGTCAACTAGATCTTTCTTCTTCAAAGCAAAAAGATTTTATCTTCAAATACAAGAACTTTTCGTGGTTTTGTTTGTTTTCAGCAAATGAACAGATTTCAGCGAGCAAGACGTTTTTTCTTTAATCGCGTAAGATTTTATCTTAAAATACAAGAACTTTTCCTGGTTCTTGTCAATTTTTGTTGGTTTTCATCTCATGAACTGATTTCAGTCAGCGAGATCTTTCTTCTTCAAAGCAAAAAGATTTTATCTTCAAATACAAGAACTTTTCGTGGTTTTGATGGTTTTCAGCAAATGAACAGATTTCAGCGAGCTGGAAGTTTTTTCCTTAATAGAGTAAGATTTTATCTTAAAATACAAGAACTTTTCGTGGTTCTTGTCAATTTTTGTTGGTTTTCATCTAATGAACTTATTTCAGTCAGCTAGATCTTTCTTCTTCAAAGCAAAAAGATTTTATCTTCAAATACAAGAACTTTTCGTGGTTTTGTTGGTTTTCAGCAAATGAACAGATTTCAGCGAGCAAGAAGTTTTTTCTTTAATAGCGTAAGATTTTATTTTAAAATACAAGAACTTTTCGTGGTTCTTGTCAATTTTTGTTGGTTTTCATCTAATGAACTTATTTCAGTCAGCTAAATCTTTCTTCTTCAAAGCAAAATTATTTTATCTTAAAATAAAAGAACTTTTCGTGGTTTTGATGGTTTTCAGCAAATGAACATATTTCAGCGAGCTGGAAGTTTTTTCCTTAATAGCGTAAGATATTATCTTAAAATACAAGAAGCTTTCGTGGTTCTTGTCAATTTTTGTTGGTTTTCATCTAATGAACTTATTTCAGTCAGCTAGATCTTTCTTCTTCAAAGCAAAAGGATTTTATCTCCAAACACAAGATCTTTTCGTGGTTTTGTTGGTTTTCAGCAAATGAACAGATTTCAGCGAGCAAGAAGTTTTTTCTTTAATAGCGTAAGATTTTATCTTAAAATACAAGAACTTTTGGTGGTTCTTGTCAATTTTTGTTGGTTTTCATCCAATGAACTTATTTCAGTCAACCAGATCTTTCTTCTTCAAAGCAAAAAGATTTTATCTTCAAATACAAGAACTTTTCGTGGTTTTGATGGTTTTCAGCAAATGAACATATTTCAGCGAGCTGGAAGTTTTTTCCTTAATAGAGTAAGATTTTATCTTAAAATACAAGAACTTTTCGTGGTTCTTGTCAATTTTTGTTGGTTTTCATCTGATGAACTTATTTCAGTCACCTAGATCTTTCTTCTTCAAAGCAGAAAGATTTTATCTTCAAATACAAGAACTTTTCGTTGTTTTGTTGGTTTTCAGCAAATGAACATATTTCAGCGAGCTGGGAGTTTTTTCTTTCATAGCGTAAGATTTTATCTTAAAATACAAGAACTTTTCGTGGTTCTTGTCAATTTTTGTTGGTTTTCACCTAATGAACTTATTTCAGTCAGCTAGATCTTTCTTCTTCAAAGCAAAAAGATTTTATCTTCAAATACAAGAACTTTTCGTGGTTTTGTTGGTTTTCAGCAAATGAACAGATTTCAGCGAGCAAGAAGTTTTTTCTTTAATAGCGTAAGATTTTATCTTAAAATACAAGAACTTTTCGTGGTTCTTGTCAATTTTTGTTCGTTTTCATCTAAGGAACTTATTTCAGTCAGCCAGATCTTTCTTCTTCAAAGCAAAAAGATTTTATCTTCAAATACAAGAACTTTTCGTGGTTTTGATGGTTTTCAGCAAATGAACAGATTTCAGCGAGCAAGAAGTTTTTTCTTTAATAGCGTAAGATTTTATCTTAAAATACAAGAACTTTTCGTGGTTCTTGTCAATTTTTGTTGGTTTTCATCTAATGAACTGATTTCAGTCAGCGAGATGTTTCTTCTTCAAAGCAAAAAGATTTTATCTTCAAATACAAGAACTTTTCGTGGTTTTGATGGTTTTCAGCAAATGAACATATTTCAGCGAGCTGGAAGTTTTTTCCTTAATAGAGTAAGATTTTATCTTAAAATACAAGAACTTTTCGTGGTTCTTGTCAATTTTTGTTGGTTTTCATCTAATGAACTTATTTCTGTCAGCTGGATCTTTCTTCTTCAAAGCAAAAAGATTTTATCTTAAAATACAAGAACTTTTGGTGGTTCTTGTCAATTTTTGTTGGTTTTCATCCAATGAACTTATTTCAGTCAACCAGATCTTTCTTCTTCAAAGCAAAAAGATTTTATCTTCAAATACAAGAACTTTTCGTGGTTTTGATGGTTTTCAGCAAATGAACATATTTCAGCGAGCTGGAAGTTTTTTCCTTAATAGAGTAAGATTTTATCTTAAAATACAAGAACTTTTCGTGGTTCTTGTCAATTTTTGTTGGTTTTCATCTGATGAACTTATTTCAGTCACCTAGATCTTTCTTCTTCAAAGCAGAAAGATTTTATCTTCAAATACAAGAACTTTTCGTTGTTTTGTTGGTTTTCAGCAAATGAACATATTTCAGCGAGCTGGGAGTTTTTTCTTTCATAGCGTAAGATTTTATCTTAAAATACAAGAACTTTTCGTGGTTCTTGTCAATTTTTGTTGGTTTTCACCTAATGAACTTATTTCAGTCAGCTAGATCTTTCTTCTTCAAAGCAAAAAGATTTTATCTTCAAATACAAGAACTTTTCGTGGTTTTGTTGGTTTTCAGCAAATGAACAGATTTCAGCGAGCAAGAAGTTTTTTCTTTAATAGCGTAAGATTTTATCTTAAAATACAAGAACTTTTCGTGGTTCTTGTCAATTTTTGTTCGTTTTCATCTAAGGAACTTATTTCAGTCAGCCAGATCTTTCTTCTTCAAAGCAAAAAGATTTTATCTTCAAATACAAGAACTTTTCGTGGTTTTGATGGTTTTCAGCAAATGAACAGATTTCAGCGAGCAAGAAGTTTTTTCTTTAATAGCGTAAGATTTTATCTTAAAATACAAGAACTTTTCGTGGTTCTTGTCAATTTTTGTTGGTTTTCATCTAATGAACTGATTTCAGTCAGCGAGATGTTTCTTCTTCAAAGCAAAAAGATTTTATCTTCAAATACAAGAACTTTTCGTGGTTTTGATGGTTTTCAGCAAATGAACATATTTCAGCGAGCTGGAAGTTTTTTCCTTAATAGAGTAAGATTTTATCTTAAAATACAAGAACTTTTCGTGGTTCTTGTCAATTTTTGTTGGTTTTCATCTGATGAACTTATTTCAGTCACCTTGATCTTTCTTCTTCAAAGCAAAAAGATTTTCTCTTCAAATACAAGAACTTTTCGTGGTTTTGTTGGTTTTCAGCAAATGAACAGATTTCAGCGAGCAAGAAGTTTTTTCTTTAATAGCGTAAGATTTTATCTTAAAATACAAGAACTTTTCGTGGTTCTTGTCAATTTTTGTTCGTTTTCATCTAATGAACTTATTTCAGTCAGCCAGATCTTTCTTCTTCAAAGCAAAAAGATTTTATCTTAAAATACAAGAACTTTTCGTGGTTTTGATGGTTTTCAGCAAATGAACAAATTTCAGCGAGCTGGAAGTTTTTTCCTTAATAGCGTAAGATTTTATCTTAAAATACAAGAACTTTTCGTGGTTCTTGTCAATTTTTGTTGGTTTTCATCTGATGAACTTATTTCAGTCAGCTAGATCTTACTTCTTCAAAGCAAAAAGATTTTATCTTAAAATACAAGAACTTTTCGTGGTTTTGATGGTTTTCAGCAAATGAACATATTTCAGCGAGCTGTAAGTTTTTTCCTTCATAGCGTAAGATTTTATCTTAAAATACAAGAACTTTTCGTGGTTCTTGTCAATTTTTGTTGGTTTTCATCTAATGAACTTATTTCAGTCAGCTAGATCTTTCTTCTTCAAATCAAAAAGATTTTATCTTCAAATACAAGAACTTTTCGTGGTTTTTTTGGTTTTCAGCAAATGAACAGATTTCAGCGAGCAAGAAGTTTTTTCTTTAATAGCGTAAGATTTTATCTTAAAATACAAGAACTTTTCGTGGTTCTTGTCAATTTTTGTTCGTTTTCATCTAATGAACTTATTTCAGTCAGCCAGATCTTTCTTCTTCAAAGCAAAAAGATTTTATCTTAAAATACAAGAACTTTTCGTGGTTTTGATGGTTTTCAGCAAATGAACAAATTTCAGCGAGCTGGAAGTTTTTTCCTTAATAGCGTAAGATTTTATCTTAAAATACAAGAACTTTTCGTGGTTCTTGTCAATTTTTGTTGGTTTTCATCTGATGAACTTATTTCAGTCAGCTAGATCTTACTTCTTCAAAGCAAAAAGATTTTATCTTAAAATACAAGAACTTTTCGTGGTTTTGATGGTTTTCAGCAAATGAACATATTTCAGCGAGCTGGAAGTTTTTTCCTTAATAGAGTAAGATTTTATCTTAAAATACAAGAACTTTTCGTGGTTCTTGTCAATTTTTGTTGGTTTTCATCTAATGAACTTATTTCTGTCAGCTGGATCTTTCTTCTTCAAAGCAAAAAGATTTTATCTTAAAATACAAGAACTTTTGGTGGTTCTTGTCAATTTTTGTTGGTTTTCATCCAATGAACTTATTTCAGTCAACCAGATCTTTCTTCTTCAAAGCAAAAAGATTTTATCTTCAAATACAAGAACTTTTCGTGGTTTTGATGGTTTTCAGCAAATGAACATATTTCAGCGAGCTGGAAGTTTTTTCCTTAATAGAGTAAGATTTTATCTTAAAATACAAGAACTTTTCGTGGTTCTTGTCAATTTTTGTTGGTTTTCATCTGATGAACTTATTTCAGTCACCTAGATCTTTCTTCTTCAAAGCAGAAAGATTTTATCTTCAAATACAAGAACTTTTCGTTGTTTTGTTGGTTTTCAGCAAATGAACATATTTCAGCGAGCTGGGAGTTTTTTCTTTCATAGCGTAAGATTTTATCTTAAAATACAAGAACTTTTCGTGGTTCTTGTCAATTTTTGTTGGTTTTCACCTAATGAACTTATTTCAGTCAGCTGGATCTTTCTTCTTCAAAGCAAAAAGATTTTATCTTCAAATACAAGAACTTTTCGTGGTTTTGTTGGTTTTCAGCAAATGAACAGATTTCAGCGAGCAAGAAGTTTTTTCTTTAATAGCGTAAGATTTTATCTTAAAATACAAGAACTTTTCGTGGTTCTTGTCAATTTTTGTTCGTTTTCATCTAAGGAACTTATTTCAGTCAGCCAGATCTTTCTTCTTCAAAGCAAAAAGATTTTATCTTCAAATACAAGAACTTTTCGTGGTTTTGATGGTTTTCAGCAAATGAACAGATTTCAGCGAGCAAGAAGTTTTTTCTTTAATAGCGTAAGATTTTATCTTAAAATACAAGAACTTTTCGTGGTTCTTGTCAATTTTTGTTGGTTTTCATCTAATGAACTGATTTCAGTCAGCGAGATGTTTCTTCTTCAAAGCAAAAAGATTTTATCTTCAAATACAAGAACTTTTCGTGGTTTTGATGGTTTTCAGCAAATGAACATATTTCAGCGAGCTGGAAGTTTTTTCCTTAATAGAGTAAGATTTTATCTTAAAATACAAGAACTTTTCGTGGTTCTTGTCAATTTTTGTTGGTTTTCATCTGATGAACTTATTTCAGTCACCTTGATCTTTCTTCTTCAAAGCAAAAAGATTTTCTCTTCAAATACAAGAACTTTTCGTGGTTTTGTTGGTTTTCAGCAAATGAACAGATTTCAGCGAGCAAGAAGTTTTTTCTTTAATAGCGTAAGATTTTATCTTAAAATACAAGAACTTTTCGTGGTTCTTGTCAATTTTTGTTCGTTTTCATCTAATGAACTTATTTCAGTCAGCCAGATCTTTCTTCTTCAAAGCAAAAAGATTTTATCTTAAAATACAAGAACTTTTCGTGGTTTTGATGGTTTTCAGCAAATGAACAAATTTCAGCGAGCTGGAAGTTTTTTCCTTAATAGCGTAAGATTTTATCTTAAAATACAAGAACTTTTCGTGGTTCTTGTCAATTTTTGTTGGTTTTCATCTGATGAACTTATTTCAGTCAGCTAGATCTTACTTCTTCAAAGCAAAAAGATTTTATCTTAAAATACAAGAACTTTTCGTGGTTTTGATGGTTTTCAGCAAATGAACATATTTCAGCGAGCTGTAAGTTTTTTCCTTCATAGCGTAAGATTTTATCTTAAAATACAAGAACTTTTCGTGGTTCTTGTCAATTTTTGTTGGTTTTCATCTAATGAACTTATTTCAGTCAGCTAGATCTTTCTTCTTCAAATCAAAAAGATTTTATCTTCAAATACAAGAACTTTTCGTGGTTTTGTTGGTTTTCAGCAAATGAACAGATTTCAGCGAGCAAGAAGTTTTTTCATTAATAGCGTAAGATTTTATCTTAAAATACAAGAACTTTTCGTGGTTCTTGTCAATTTTTGTTCGTTTTCATCCAATGAACTGATTTCAGTCAGCGAGATCTTTCTTCTTCAAAGCAAAAAGATTTTATCTTCAAATACAAGAACTTTTCGTGGTTTTGATGGTTTTCAGCAAATGAACATATTTCAGCGAGCTGGAAGTTTTTTCCTTAACAGAGTAAGATTTTATCTTATAATACAAGAACTTTTCGTGGTTCTTGTCAATTTTTGTTCGTTTTCATCCAATGAACTGATTCCAGTCAGCGAGATCTTTCTTCTTCAAAGCAAAAAGATTTTATCTTCAAATACAAGAACTTTTCGTGGTTTTGATGGTTTTCAGCAAATGAACATATTCCAGCGAGCTGGAAGTTTTTTCCTTAATAGAGTAATATTTTATCTTAAAATACAAGAAATTTTCGTGGTTCTTGTCAATTTTTGTTGGTTTTCATCTGATGAACTTATTTCAGTCACCTAGATCTTTCTTCTTCAAAGCAGAAAGATTTTATCTTCAAATACAACAACTTTTCGTTGTTTTGTTGGTTTTCAGCAAATGAACATATTTCAGCGAGCTGGAAGCTTTTTCCTTAGTAGAGTAAGATTTTATCTTATAATACAAGAACTTTTCGTGCTTCTTGTCAATTTTTGTTGGTTTTCATCTGATGAACTTATTTCAGTCAGCTAGATCTTTCTTCTTCAAAGCAAAAGGATTTTATCTTCAAATACAAGAACTTTTCGTGTTTTTGTTGGTTTTCAGCAAATGAACAGATTTCAGCGAGCAAGAAGTTTTTTCATTAATAGCGTAAGATTTTATCTTAAAATACAAGAACTTTTCGTGTTTCTTGTCAATTTTTGTTGGTTTTCATCCAATGAACTTATTTCAGTCAACTAGATCTTTCTTCTTCAAAGCAAAAAGATTTTATCTTCAAATACAAGAACTTTTCGTGGTTTTGTTGGTTTTCAGCAAATGAACAGATTTCAGCGAGCAAGAAGTTTTTTCTTTAATAGCGTAAGATTTTATCTTAAAATACAAGAACTTTTCGTGGTTCTTGTCAATTTTTGTTGGTTTTCATCTAATGAACTCATTTCAGTCAGCTAGATCTTTCTTCTTCAAAGCAAGAAGATTTTATCTTCAAATACAAGAACTTTGCGTGGTTTTGTTGGTTTTCAGCAAATGAACAGATTTCAGTGAGCAAGAAGTTTTTTCTTTAATAGCGTAAGATTTTATCTTAAAATACAAGAACTTTTCGTGTTTCTTGTCTATTTTTGTTGGTTTTCATCTAATGAACTTATTTCAGTCAGCCAGATCTTTCTTCTTCAAAGCAAAAAGATTTTATCTTAAAATACAAGAACTTTTCGTGGTTTTGATGGTTTTCAGCAAATGAACATATTTCAGCGAGCTGGAAGTTTTTTCCTTAATAGCGTAAGATTTTATCTTAAAATACAAGAACTTTTCGTGGTTCTTGTCAATTTTTGTTGGTTTTCATCCAATGAACTTATTTCGGTCAACTAGATCTTTCTTCTTCAAAGCAAAAAGATTTTATCTTCAAATACAAGAACTTTTCGTGGTTTTGTTGGTTTTCAGCAAATGAACAGATTTCAGCGAGGAAGAAGTTTTTTCTTTAATCGCGTAAGATTTTATCTCAAAATACAAGAACTTTTCGTGGTTCTTGTCAATTTTTGTTGGTTTTCATCTCATGAAATTATTTCAGTCAGCTAGATCTTTCTTCTTCAAAGCAAAAAGATTTTATCTTCAAATACAAGAACTTTTCGTGGTTTTGTTGGTTTTCAGCAAATGAACTGATTTCAGCGAGCAAGAAGTTTTTTCTTTAATAGCGTAAGATTTTATCTTAAAATACAAGAACTTTTCGTGGTTCTTGTCAATTTTTGTTCGTTTTCATCTCATGAACTGATTTCAGTCAGCGAGATCTTTCTTCTTCAAAGCAAAAAGATTTTATCTTCAAATACAAGAACTTTTCGTGGTTTTGTTGGTTTTCAGCAAATGAACAGATTTCAGCGAGCAAGAAGTTTTTTCTTTAATAGCGTAAGATTTTATCTTAAAATACAAGAACTTTTGGTGGTTCTTGTCAATTTTTGTTGGTTTTCATCCAATGAACTTATTTCAGTCAACTAGATCTTTCTTCTTCAAAGCAAAAAGATTTTATCTTCAAATACAAGAACTTTTCGTGGTTTTGTTGGTTTTCAGCAAATGAACAGATTTCAGCGAGCAAGAAGTTTTTTCTTTAATAGCGTAAGATTTTATCTTAAAATACAAGAACTTTTCGTGGTTCTTGTCAATTTTTGTTCGTTTTCATCCAATGAACTGATTTCAGTCACCTAGATCTTTCTTCTTCAAAGCAGAAAGATTTTATCTTCAAATACAAGAACTTTTCGTTGTTTTGTTGGTTTTCAGCAAATGAACATATTTCAGCGAGCTGGGAGTTTTTTCTTTAATAGCGTAAGATTTTATCTTAAAATACAAGAACCTTTCGTGGTTCTTGTCAATTTTTGTTGGTTTTCATCTAATGAACTTATTTCAGTCAGCTAGATCTTTCTTCTTCAAAGCAAAAAGATTTTATCTTCAAATACAAGAACTTTTCGTGGTTTTGTTGGTTTTCAGCAAATGAACAGATTTCAGCGAGCAAGAAGTTTTTTCTTTAATAGCGTAAGATTTTATCTTAAAATACAAGAACTTTTCGTGGTTCTTGTCAATTTTTGTTCGTTTTCATCGAAGGAACTTATTTCAGTCAGCCAGATCTTTCTTCTTCAAAGCAAAAAGATTTTATCTTAAAATACAAGAACTTTTCGTGGTTTTGATGGTTTTCAGCAAATGAACATATTTCAGCGAGCTGGAAGTTTTTTCCTTAATAGCGTAAGATTTTATCTTAAAATACAAGAACTTTTCGTGGTTCTTGTCAATTTTTGTTGGTTTTCATCTAATGAACTTATTTCAGTCAGCTCGATCTTTCTTCTTCAAATCAAAAAGATTTCATCTTCAAATACAAGAACTTTTCGTGGTTTTGTTGGTTTTCAGCAAATGAACAGATTTCAGCGAGCAAGAAGTTTTTTCATTAATAGCGTAAGATTTTATCTTAAAATACAAGAACTTTTCGTGGTTCTTGTCAATTTTTGTTCGTTTTCATCCAATGAACTCATTTCAGTCAGCGAGATCTTTCTTCTTCAAAGCAAAAAGATTTTATCTTCAAATACAAGAACTTTTCGTGGTTTTGATGGTTTTCAGCAAATGAACAGATTTCAGCGAGCAAGAAGTTTTTTCTTTAATAGCGTAAGATTTTATCTTAAAATACAAGAACTTTTCGTGTTTCTTGTCAATTTTTGTTGGTTTTCATCCAATGAACTTATTTCAGTCAACTAGATCTTTCTTCTTCAAAGCAAAAAGATTTTATCTTCAAATACAAGAACTTTTCGTGGTTTTGTTGGTTTTCAGCAAATGAACAGATTTCAGCGAGCAAGAAGTTTTTTCTTTAATAGCGTAAGATTTTATCTTAAAATACAAGAACTTTTCGTGGTTCTTGTCAATTTTTGTTGGTTTTCATCTAATGAACTCATTTCAGTCAGCTAGATCTTTCTTCTTCAAAGCAAGAAGATTTTATCTTCAAATACAAGAACTTTGCGTGGTTTTGTTGGTTTTCAGCAAATGAACAGATTTCAGTGAGCAAGAAGTTTTTTCTTTAATAGCGTAAGATTTTATCTTAAAATACAAGAACTTTTCGTGTTTCTTGTCTATTTTTGTTGGTTTTCATCTAATGAACTTATTTCAGTCAGCCAGATCTTTCTTCTTCAAAGCAAAAAGATTTTATCTTAAAATACAAGAACTTTTCGTGGTTTTGATGGTTTTCAGCAAATGAACATATTTCAGCGAGCTGGAAGTTTTTTCCTTAATAGCGTAAGATTTTATCTTAAAATACAAGAACTTTTCGTGGTTCTTGTCAATTTTTGTTGGTTTTCATCCAATGAACTTATTTCGGTCAACTAGATCTTTCTTCTTCAAAGCAAAAAGATTTTATCTTCAAATACAAGAACTTTTCGTGGTTTTGTTGGTTTTCAGCAAATGAACAGATTTCAGCGAGGAAGAAGTTTTTTCTTTAATCGCGTAAGATTTTATCTCAAAATACAAGAACTTTTCGTGGTTCTTGTCAATTTTTGTTGGTTTTCATCTCATGAAATTATTTCAGTCAGCTAGATCTTTCTTCTTCAAAGCAAAAAGATTTTATCTTCAAATACAAGAACTTTTCGTGGTTTTGTTGGTTTTCAGCAAATGAACTGATTTCAGCGAGCAAGAAGTTTTTTCTTTAATAGCGTAAGATTTTATCTTAAAATACAAGAACTTTTCGTGGTTCTTGTCAATTTTTGTTCGTTTTCATCTCATGAACTGATTTCAGTCAGCGAGATCTTTCTTCTTCAAAGCAAAAAGATTTTATCTTCAAATACAAGAACTTTTCGTGGTTTTGTTGGTTTTCAGCAAATGAACAGATTTCAGCGAGCAAGAAGTTTTTTCTTTAATAGCGTAAGATTTTATCTTAAAATACAAGAACTTTTGGTGGTTCTTGTCAATTTTTGTTGGTTTTCATCCAATGAACTTATTTCAGTCAACTAGATCTTTCTTCTTCAAAGCAAAAAGATTTTATCTTCAAATACAAGAACTTTTCGTGGTTTTGTTGGTTTTCAGCAAATGAACAGATTTCAGCGAGCAAGAAGTTTTTTCTTTAATAGCGTAAGATTTTATCTTAAAATACAAGAACTTTTCGTGGTTCTTGTCAATTTTTGTTCGTTTTCATCCAATGAACTGATTTCAGTCACCTAGATCTTTCTTCTTCAAAGCAGAAAGATTTTATCTTCAAATACAAGAACTTTTCGTTGTTTTGTTGGTTTTCAGCAAATGAACATATTTCAGCGAGCTGGGAGTTTTTTCTTTAATAGCGTAAGATTTTATCTTAAAATACAAGAACCTTTCGTGGTTCTTGTCAATTTTTGTTGGTTTTCATCTAATGAACTTATTTCAGTCAGCTAGATCTTTCTTCTTCAAAGCAAAAAGATTTTATCTTCAAATACAAGAACTTTTCGTGGTTTTGTTGGTTTTCAGCAAATGAACAGATTTCAGCGAGCAAGAAGTTTTTTCTTTAATAGCGTAAGATTTTATCTTAAAATACAAGAACTTTTCGTGGTTCTTGTCAATTTTTGTTCGTTTTCATCGAAGGAACTTATTTCAGTCAGCCAGATCTTTCTTCTTCAAAGCAAAAAGATTTTATCTTAAAATACAAGAACTTTTCGTGGTTTTGATGGTTTTCAGCAAATGAACATATTTCAGCGAGCTGGAAGTTTTTTCCTTAATAGCGTAAGATTTTATCTTAAAATACAAGAACTTTTCGTGGTTCTTGTCAATTTTTGTTGGTTTTCATCTAATGAACTTATTTCAGTCAGCTCGATCTTTCTTCTTCAAATCAAAAAGATTTCATCTTCAAATACAAGAACTTTTCGTGGTTTTGTTGGTTTTCAGCAAATGAACAGATTTCAGCGAGCAAGAAGTTTTTTCATTAATAGCGTAAGATTTTATCTTAAAATACAAGAACTTTTCGTGGTTCTTGTCAATTTTTGTTCGTTTTCATCCAATGAACTCATTTCAGTCAGCGAGATCTTTCTTCTTCAAAGCAAAAAGATTTTATCTTCAAATACAAGAACTTTTCGTGGTTTTGATGGTTTTCAGCAAATGAACAGATTTCAGCGAGCAAGAAGTTTTTTCTTTAATAGCGTAAGATTTTATCTTAAAATACAAGAACTTTTCGTGGTTCTTGTCAATTTTTGTTCGTTTTCATCTAATGAACTGATTTCAGTCAGCGAGATGTTTCTTCTTCAAAGCAAAAAGATTTTATCTTCAAATACAAGAACTTTTCGTGGTTTTGATGGTTTTCAGCAAATGAACATATTTCAGCGAGCTGGAAGTTTTTTCCTTAATAGAGTAAGATTTTATCTTAAAATACAAGAACTTTTCGTGGTTCTTGTCAATTTTTGTTGGTTTTCATCTGATGAACGTATTTCAGTCACCTTGATCTTTCTTCTTCAAAGCAGAAAGATTTTATCTTCAAATACAAGAACTTTTCATTGTTTTGTTGGTTTTCAGCAAATGAACATATTTCAGCGAGCTGGGAGTTTTTTCTTTAATAGCGTAAGATTTTATCTTAAAATACAAGAACTTTTCGTGGTTCTTGTCAATTTTTGTTGGTTTTCATCTAATGAACTTATTTCAGTCAGCTAGATCTTTCTTCTTCAAAGCAAAAAGATTTCATCTTAAAATACAAGAACTTTTCGTGGTTTTGATGGTTTTCAGCAAATGAACATATTTCAGCGAGCTGGAAGTTTTTTCCTTAATAGCGTAAGATTTTATCTTAAAATACAAGAACTTTTCGTGGTTCTTATCAATTTTTGTTGGTTTTCATCTAATGAACTTATTTCAGTCAGCTAGATCTTTCTTCTTCAAAGCAAAAGGATTTTATCTTCAAATACAAGAACTTTTCGTGGTTTTGATGGTTTTCAGCAAATGAACAGATTTCAGCGAGCAAGAAGTTTTTTCATTAATAGCGTAAGATTTTATCTTAAAATACAAGAACTTTTCGTGGTTCTTGTCAATTTTTGTTGGTTTTCATCTAATGAACTTATTTCATTCAGCCAGATCTTTCTTCTTCAAAGCAAAAAGATTTTATCTTAAAATACAAGAACTTTTCGTGGTTTTGATGGTTTTCAGCAAATGAACATATTTCAGCGAGCTGGAAGTTTTTTCCTTAATAGAGTAAGATTTTATCTTAAAATACAAGAAGTTTTCGTGGTTCTTGTCAATTTTTGTTGGTTTTCATCTCATGAAATTATTTCAGTCAGCTGGATCTTTCTTCAAAGCAAAAAGATTTTATCTTCAAATACAAGAACTTTTCGTGGTTTTGATGGTTTTCAGCAAATGAACATATTTCAGCGAGCTGGAAGTTTTTTCTTTAAAAGCGTAAGATTTTATCTTAAAATACAAGAACCTTTCGTGGTTCTTGTCAATTTTTGTTGGTTTTCATCTAATGAACTTATTTCAGTCAGCTAGATCTTTCTTCTTCAAAGCAAAAAGATTTTATCTTCAAATACAAGAACTTTTCGTGGTTTTGTTGGTTTTCAGCAAATGAACAGATTTCAGCGAGCAAGAAGTTTTTTCTTTAATAGCGTAAGATTTTATCTTAAAATACAAGAACTTTTCGTGGTTCTTGTCAATTTTTGTTCGTTTTCATCGAAGGAACTTATTTCAGTCAGCCAGATCTTTCTTCTTCAAAGCAAAAAGATTTTATCTTAAAATACAAGAACTTTTCGTGGTTTTGATGGTTTTCAGCAAATGAACATATTTCAGCGAGCTGGAAGTTTTTTCCTTAATAGCGTAAGATTTTATCTTAAAATACAAGAACTTTTCGTGGTTCTTGTCAATTTTTGTTGGTTTTCATCTAATGAACTTATTTCAGTCAGCTCGATCTTTCTTCTTCAAATCAAAAAGATTTCATCTTCAAATACAAGAACTTTTCGTGGTTTTGTTGGTTTTCAGCAAATGAACAGATTTCAGCGAGCAAGAAGTTTTTTCATTAATAGCGTAAGATTTTATCTTAAAATACAAGAACTTTTCGTGGTTCTTGTCAATTTTTGTTCGTTTTCATCCAATGAACTCATTTCAGTCAGCGAGATCTTTCTTCTTCAAAGCAAAAAGATTTTATCTTCAAATACAAGAACTTTTCGTGGTTTTGATGGTTTTCAGCAAATGAACAGATTTCAGCGAGCAAGAAGTTTTTTCTTTAATAGCGTAAGATTTTATCTTAAAATACAAGAACTTTTCGTGGTTCTTGTCAATTTTTGTTCGTTTTCATCTAATGAACTGATTTCAGTCAGCGAGATGTTTCTTCTTCAAAGCAAAAAGATTTTATCTTCAAATACAAGAACTTTTCGTGGTTTTGATGGTTTTCAGCAAATGAACATATTTCAGCGAGCTCGAAGTTTTTTCCTTAATAGAGTAAGATTTTATCTTAAAATACAAGAACTTTTCGTGGTTCTTGTCAATTTTTGTTGGTTTTCATCTGATGAACGTATTTCAGTCACCTTGATCTTTCTTCTTCAAAGCAGAAAGATTTTATCTTCAAATACAAGAACTTTTCATTGTTTTGTTGGTTTTCAGCAAATGAACATATTTCAGCGAGCTGGGAGTTTTTTCTTTAATAGCGTAAGATTTTATCTTAAAATACAAGAACTTTTCGTGGTTCTTGTCAATTTTTGTTGGTTTTCATCTAATGAACTTATTTCAGTCAGCTAGATCTTTCTTCTTCAAAGCAAAAAGATTTCATCTTAAAATACAAGAACTTTTCGTGGTTTTGATGGTTTTCAGCAAATGAACATATTTCAGCGAGCTGGAAGTTTTTTCCTTAATAGCGTAAGATTTTATCTTAAAATACAAGAACTTTTCGTGGTTCTTATCAATTTTTGTTGGTTTTCATCTAATGAACTTATTTCAGTCAGCTAGATCTTTCTTCTTCAAAGCAAAAGGATTTTATCTTCAAATACAAGAACTTTTCGTGGTTTTGATGGTTTTCAGCAAATGAACAGATTTCAGCGAGCAAGAAGTTTTTTCATTAATAGCGTAAGATTTTATCTTAAAATACAAGAACTTTTCGTGGTTCTTGTCAATTTTTGTTGGTTTTCATCTAATGAACTTATTTCATTCAGCCAGATCTTTCTTCTTCAAAGCAAAAAGATTTTATCTTAAAATACAAGAACTTTTCGTGGTTTTGATGGTTTTCAGCAAATGAACATATTTCAGCGAGCTGGAAGTTTTTTCCTTAATAGAGTAAGATTTTATCTTAAAATACAAGAAGTTTTCGTGGTTCTTGTCAATTTTTGTTGGTTTTCATCTCATGAAATTATTTCAGTCAGCTGGATCTTTCTTCAAAGCAAAAAGATTTTATCTTCAAATACAAGAACTTTTCGTGGTTTTGATGGTTTTCAGCAAATGAACATATTTCAGCGAGCTGGAAGTTTTTTCTTTAAAAGCGTAAGATTTTATCTTAAAATACAAGAACTTTTCGTGGTTTTGATGGTTTTCAGCAAATGAACATATTTCAGCGAGCTGGAAGTTTTTTCTTTAAAAGCGTAAGATTTTATCTTAAAATACAAGAACTTTTCGTGGTTCTTGTCAATTTTTGTTCGTTTTCATCTAATGAACTTATTTCAGTCAGCCAGACCTTTCTTCTTCAAAGCAAAAAGATTTTATCTTCAAATACAAGAACTTTTCGTGGTTTTGATGGTTTTCAGCAAATGAACATATTTCAGCGAGCTGGAAGTTTTTTCCTCAATAGAGTAAGATTTTATCTTATAATACAAGAACTTTTCGTGGTTCTTGTCAATTTTTGTTGGTTTTCATCTAATGAACTTATTTCAGTCAGCTAGATCTTTCTTCTTCAAAGCAAAAAGATTTTATCTTAAAATACAAGAACTTTTCGTGGTTTTGATGGTTTTCAGTAAATGAACATATTTCAGCGAGCTGGAAGTTTTTTCCTTAATAGCATAAGATTTTATCTTAAAATACAAGAACTTTTCGTGGTTCTTGTCAATTTTTGTTGGTTTTCATCGAATGAACTTATTTCAGTCAGCTAGATCTTTCTTCTTCAAAGCAAAAGGATTTTATCTTCAAATACAAGAACTTTTCGTGGTTTTGATGGTTTTCAGCAAATGAACAGATTTCAGCGAGCAAGAAGTTTCTTCATTAATAGCGTAAGATTTTATCTTAAAATACAAAAACTTTTCGTGGTTCTTGTCAATTTTTGTTCGTTTTCATCCAATGAACTGATTTCAGTCAGCGAGATCTTTCTTCTTCAAAGCAAAAAGATTTTATCTTCAAATACAAGAACTTTTCGTGGTTTTGATGGTTTTCAGCAAATGAACATATTTCAGAGAGCTGGAAGCTTTTTCCTTAATAGAGTAAGATTTTATCTTATAATACAAGAACTTTTCGTGGTTCTTGTCAATTTTTGTTGGTTTTCATCCAATGAACTTATTTCAGTCAGCTAGATCTTTCTTCAAAGCAAAAAGATTTTATCTTCAAATACAAGAACTTTTCGTGGTTTTGTTGGTTTTCAGCAAATGAACAGATTTCAGCGAGCAAGAAGTTTTTTCTTTAATAGCGTAAGATTTTATCTTAAAATACAAGAACTTTTCGTGGTTCTTGTCAATTTTTGTTGGTTTTCATCTAATGAACTTATTTCAGTCAGCTAGATCTTTCTTCTTCAAAGCAAAAAGATTTTATCTTCAAATACAAGAACTTTTCGTGGTTTTGTTGGTTTTCAGCAAATGAACAGATTTCAGCGAGCAAGAAGTTTTTTCGTTAATAGCGTAAGATTTTATCTTAAAATACAAGAACTTTTCGTGGTTCTTGTCAATTTTTGTTGGTTTTCATCTAATGAACTTATTTCAGTCAGCTAGATCTTTCTTCTTCAAAGCAAAAAGATTTTATCTTCAAATACAAGAACTTTTCGTGGTTTTGTTGGTTTTCAGCAAATGAACAGATTTCAGCGAGCAAGAAATTTTTTCTTTAATAGCGTAAGATTTTATCTTAAAATACAAGAACTTTTCGTGGTTCTTGTCAATTTTTGTTGGTTTTCATCTCATGAACTTATTTCATTCAGCCAGATCTTTCTTCTTCAAAGCAAAAAGATTTTATCTTAAAATACAAGAACTTTTCGTGGTTTTGATGGTTTTCAGCAAATGAACATATTTCAGCGAGCTGGAAGTTTTTTCCTTAATAGAGTAAGATTTTATCTTAAAATACAAGAAGTTTTCGTGGTTCTTGTCAATTTTTGTTGGTTTTCATCTCATGAAATTATTTCAGTCAGCTAGATCTTTCTTCAAAGCAAAAAGATTTTATCTTCAAATACAAAAACTTTTCGTGGTTTTGTTGGTTTTCAGCAAATGAACAGATTTCAGCGAGCAAGAAGTTTTTTCTTTAATAGCGTAAGATTTTATCTTAAAATACAAGAACTTTTCGTGGTTCTTGTCAATTTTTGTTCGTTTTCATCCAATGAACTGATTTCAGTCAGCTAGATCTTTCTTCTTCAAAGCAAAAAGATTTTATCTTCAAATACAAGAACTTTTCGTGGTTTTGATGGATTTCAGCAAATGAACATATTTCAGCGAGCTGGAAATTTTTTCCTTAATCGAGTAAGATTTTATCTTAAAATACAAGAACTTTTCGTGGTTCTTGTCAATTTTTGTTGGTTTTCATCTAATGAACTCATTTCAGTCAGCTAGATCTTTCTTCTTCAAAGCAAGAAGATTTTATCTTCAAATACAAGAACTTTGCGTGGTTTTGTTGGTTTTCAGCAAATGAACAGATTTCAGCGAGCAAGAAGTTTTTTCTTTAATAGCGTAAGATTTTATCTTAAAATACAAGAACTTTTCGTGTTTCTTGTCTATTTTTGTTGGTTTTCATCTAATGAACTTATTTCAGTCAGCCACATATTTCTTCTTCAAAGCAAAAAGATTTTATCTTAAAATACAAGAACTTTTCGTGGTTTTGATGGTTTTCAGCAAATGAACATATTTCAGCGAGCTGGAAGTTTTTTCCTTAATAGCGTAAGATTTTATCTTAAAATACAAGAACTTTTCGTGGTTCTTGTCAATTTTTGTTGGTTTTCATCCAATGAACTTATTTCGGTCAACTAGATCTTTCTTCTTCAAAGCAAAAAGATTTTATCTTCAAATACAAGAACTTTTCGTGGTTTTGTTGGTTTTCAGCAAATGAACAGATTTCAGCGAGCAAGAAGTTTTTTCTTTAATCGCGTAAGATTTTATCTCAAAATACAAGAACTTTTCGTGGTTCTTGTCAATTTTTGTTCGTTTTCATCTCATGAACTGATTTCAGTCAGCGAGATCTTTCTTCTTCAAAGCAAAAAGATTTTATCTTCAAATACAAGAACTTTTCGTGGTTTTGTTGGTTTTCAGCAAATGAACAGATTTCAGCGAGCAAGAAGTTTTTTCTTTAATAGCGTAAGATTTTATCTTAAAATACAAGAACTTTTGGTGGTTCTTGTCAATTTTTGTTGGTTTTCATCCAATGAACTTATTTCAGTCAACTAGATCTTTCTTCTTCAAAGCAAAAAGATTTTATCTTCAAATACAAGAACTTTTCGTGGTTTTGTTGGTTTTCAGCAAATGAACAGATTTCAGCGAGCAAGAAGTTTTTTCTTTAATAGCGTAAGATTTTATCTTAAAATACAAGAACTTTTCGTGGTTCTTGTCAATTTTTGTTGGTTTTCATCTGATGAACTTATTTCAGTCACCTAGATCTTTCTTCTTCAAAGCAGAAAGATTTTATCTTCAAATACAAGAACTTTTCGTTGTTTTGTTGGTTTTCAGCAAATGAACATATTTCAGCGAGCTGGGAGTTTTTTCTTTAATAGCGTAAGATTTTATCTTAAAATACAAGAACTTTTCGTGGTTCTTGTCAATTTTTGTTGGTTTTCATCTAATGAACTTATTTCAGTCAGCTAGATCTTTCTTCTTCAAAGCAAAAAGATTTTATCTTCAAATACAAGAACTTTTCGTGGTTTTGTTGGTTTTCAGCAAATGAACAGATTTCAGCGAGCAAGAAGTTTTTTCTTTAATAGCGTAAGATTTTATCTTAAAATACAAGAACTTTTCGTGGTTCTTGTCAATTTTTGTTCGTTTTCATCTAAGGAACTTATTTCAGTCAGCCAGATCTTTCTTCTTCAAAGCAAAAAGATTTTATCTTAAAATACAAGAACTTTTCGTGGTTTTGATGGTTTTCAGCAAATGAACATATTTCAGCGAGCTGGAAGTTTTTTCCTTAATAGCGTAAGATTTTATCTTAAAATACAAGAACTTTTCGTGGTTCTTGTCAATTTTTGTTGGTTTTCATCTAATGAACTTATTTCAGTCAGCTGGATCTTTCTTCTTCAAATCAAAAAGATTTCATCTTCAAATACAAGAACTTTTCGTGGTTTTGTTGGTTTTCAGCAAATGAACAGATTTCAGCGAGCAAGAAGTTTTTTCATTAATAGCGTAAGATTTTATCTTAAAATACAAGATCTTTTCGTGGTTCTTGTCAATTTTTGTTCGTTTTCATCCAATGAACTCATTTCAGTCAGCGAGATCTTTCTTCTTCAAAGCAAAAAGATTTTATCTTCAAATACAAGAACTTTTCGTGGTTTTGATGGTTTTCAGCAAATGAACAGATTTCAGCGAGCAAGAAGTTTTTTCTTTAATAGCGTAAGATTTTATCTTAAAATACAAGAACTTTTCGTGGTTCTTGTCAATTTTTGTTCGTTTTCATCTCATGAACTGATTTCAGTCAGCGAGATGTTTCTTCTTCAAAGCAAAAAGATTTTATCTTCAAATACAAGAACTTTTCGTGGTTTTGATGGTTTTCAGCAAATGAACATATTTCAGCGAGCTGGAAGTTTTTTCCTTAATAGAGTAAGATTTTATCTTAAAATACAAGAACTTTTCGTGGTTCTTGTCAATTTTTGTTGGTTTTCATCTGATGAACTTATTTCAGTCACCTTGATCTTTCTTCTTCAAAGCAGAAAGATTTTATCTTCAAATACAAGAACTTTTCGTTGTTTTGTTGGTTTTCAGCAAATGAACATATTTCAGCGAGCTGGGAGTTTTTTCTTTAATAGCGTAAGATTTTATCTTAAAATACAAGAACTTTTCGTGGTTCTTGTCAATTTTTGTTGGTTTTCATCTAATGAACTTATTTCAGTCAGCTAGATCTTTCTTCTTCAAAGCAAAAAGATTTTATCTTCAAATACAAGAACTTTTCGTGGTTTTGATGGTTTTCAGCAAATGAACATATTTCAGCGAGCTGGAAGTTTTTTCCTTAATAGAGTAAGATTTTATCTTATAATACAAGAACTTTTCGTGGTTCTTGTCAATTTTTGTTGGTTTTCATCCAATGAACTTATTTCAGTCAGCTAGATCTTTCTTCTTCAAAGCAAAAAGATTTTATCTTAAAATACAAGAACTTTTCGTGGTTTTGATGGTTTTCAGCAAATGAACATATTTCAGCGAGCTGGAAGTTTTTTCCTTAATAGCGTAAGATTTTATCTTGAAATACAAGAACTTTTCGTGGTTCTTGTCAATTTTTGTTGGTTTTCATCTAATGAACTTATTTCAGTCAGCTAGATCTTTCTTCTTCAAATCAAAAAGATTTTATCTTCAAATACAAGAACTTTTCGTGGTTTTGTTGGTTTTCAGCAAATGAACAGATTTCAGCGAGCAACAAGTTTTTTCATTAATAGCGTAAGATTTTATCTTAAAATACAAGAACTTTTCGTGGTTCCTGTCAATTTTTGTTCGTTTTCATCCAATGAACTGATTTCAGTCAGCGAGATCTTTCTTCTTCAAAGCAAAAAGATTTTATCTTCAAATACAAGAACTTTTCGTGGTTTTGATGGTTTTCAGCAAATGAACATATTTCAGCGAGCTGGAAGTTTTTTCCTTAATAGAGTAAGATTTTATCTTATAATACAAGAACTTTTCGTGGTTCTTGTCAATTTTTGTTCGTTTTCATCTCATGAACTGATTTCAGTCAGCGAGATCTTTCTTCTTCAAAGCAAAAATATTTTATCTTCAAATACAAGAACTTTTCGTGGTTTTGTTGGTTTTCAGCAAATGAACAGATTTTAGCAAGCAAGAAGTTTTTTCTTTAATCGCGTAAGATTTTATCTCAAAATACAAGAACTTTTCGTGGTTCTTGTCAATTTTTGTTGGTTTTCATCTCATGAAATTATTTCAGTCAGCTAGATCTTTCTTCTTCAAAGCAAAAAGATTTTATCTTCAAATACAAGAACTTTTCGTGGTTTTGTTGGTTTTCAGCAAATGAACTGATTTCAGCGAGCAAGAAGTTTTTTCTTTAATAGCGTAAGATTTTATCTTAAAATACAAGAACTTTTCGTGGTTCTTGTCAATTTTTGTTCGTTTTCATCTCATGAACTGATTTCAGTCAGCGAGATCTTTCTTCTTCAAAGCAAAAAGATTTTATCTTCAAATACAAGAACTTTTCGTGGTTTTGTTGGTTTTCAGCAAATGAACAGATTTCAGCGAGCAAGAAGTTTTTTCTTTAATAGCGTAAGATTTTCTTTCAAAATACAAGAACTTTTCGTGGTTCTTGTCAATTTTTGTTGGTTTTCATCTAATGAACTTATTTCAGTCAGCTAAATCTTTCTTCTTCAAAGCAAAATGATTTTATCTTAAAATAAAAGAACTTTTCGTGGTTTTGATGGTTTTCAGCAAATGAACATATTTCAGCGAGCTGGAAGTTTTTTCCTCAATAGCGTAAGATATTATCTTAAAATACAAGAAGCTTTCGTGGTTCTTGTCAATTTTTGTTGGTTGTCATCTAATGAACTTATTTCAGTCAGCGAGATCTTTCTTCTTCAAAGCAAAAGGATTTTATCTCCAAACACAAGATCTTTTCGTGGTTTTGTTGGTTTTCAGCAAATGAACAGATTTCAGCGAGCAAGAAGTTTTTTCTTTAATAGCGTAAGATTTTATCTTAAAATACAAGAACTTTTGGTGGTTCTTGTCAATTTTTGTTGGTTTTCATCCAATGAACTTATTTCAGTCAACTAGATCTTTCTTCTTCAAAGCAAAAAGATTTTATCTTCAAATACAAGAACTTTTCGTGGTTTTGTTGGTTTTCAGCAAATGAACAGATTTCAGCGAGCAAGAAGTTTTTTCTTTAATAGCGTAAGATTTTATCTTAAAATACAAGAACTTTTCGTGGTTCTTGTCAATTTTTGTTCGTTTTCATCCAATGAACTGATTTCAGTCAGCGAGATCTTTCTTCTTCAAAGCAAAAAGATTTTATCTTAAAATACAAGAACTTTTCGTGGTTTTGATGGTTTTCAGCAAATGAACATATTTCAGCGAGCTGGAAGTTTTTTCCTTAATAGCGTAAGATTTTATCTTGAAATACAAGAACTTTTCGTGGTTCTTGTCAATTTTTGTTGGTTTTCATCTAATGAACTTATTTCAGTCAGCTAGATCTTTCTTCTTCAAATCAAAAAGATTTTATCTTCAAATACAAGAACTTTTCGTGGTTTTGTTGGTTTTCAGCAAATGAACAGATTTCAGCGAGCAAGAAGTTTTTTCATTAATAGCGTAAGATTTTATCTTAAAATACAAGAACTTTTCGTGGTTCTTGTCAATTTTTGTTCGTTTTCATCCAATGAACTGATTTCAGTCAGCGAGATCTTTCTTCTTCAAAGCAAAAAGATTTTATCTTCAAATACAAAAACTTTTCGTGGTTTTGATGGTTTTCAGCAAATGAACATATTTCAGCGAGCTGGAAGTTTTTTCCTTAATAGAGTAAGATTTTATCTTATAATACAAGAACTTTTCGTGGTTCTTGTCAATTTTTGTTCGTTTTCATCTAATGAACTGATTTCAGTCAGCGAGATCTTTCTTCTTCAAAGCAAAAAGATTTTATCTTCAAATACAAGAACTTTTCGTGGTTTTGATGGTTTTCAGCAAATGAACATATTTCAGCGAGCTGGAAGTTTTTTCCTTAATAGAGTAAGATTTTATCTTAAAATACAAGAACTTTTCGTGGTTCTTGTCAATTTTTGTTGGTTTTCATCTGATGAACTTATTTCAGTCACCTAGATCTTTCTTCTTCAAATCAAAAAGATTTTATCTTCAAATACAAGAACTTTTCGTGGTTTTATTGGTTTTCAGCAAATGAACAGATTTCAGCGAGCAAGAAGTTTTTTCATTAATAGCGTAAGATTTTATCTTAAAATACAAGAACTTTTCGTGGTTCTTGTCAATTTTTGTTCGTTTTCATCCAATGAACTGATTTCAGTCAGCGAGATCTTTCTTCTTCAAAGCAAAAAGATTTTATCTTCAAATACAAGAACTTTTCGTGGTTTTGATGGTTTTCAGCAAATGAACATATTTCAGCGAGCTGGAAGTTTTTTCCTTAATAGAGTAAGATTTTATCTTATAATACAAGAACTTTTCGTGGTTCTTGTCAATTTTTATTCGTTTTCATCTAATGAACTGATTTCAGTCAGCGAGATCTTTCTTCTTCAAAGCAAAAAGATTTTATCTTCAAATACAAGAACTTTTCGTGGTTTTGATGGTTTTCAGCAAATGAACATATTTCAGCGAGCTTGAAGTTTTTTCCTTAATAGAGTAAGATTTTATCTTAAAATACAAGAACTTTTCGTGGTTCTTGTCAATTTTTGTTGGTTTTCATCTGATGAACTTATTTCAGTCACCTAGATCTTTCTTCTTCAAAGCAGAAAGATTTTATCTTCAAATACAAGAACTTTTCGTTGTTTTGTTGGTTTTCAGCAAATGAACATATTTCAGCGAGCTGGGAGTTTTTTCTTTAATAGCGTAAGATTTTATCTTAAAATACAAGAACTTTTCGTGGTTCTTGTCAATTTTTGTTGGTTTTCATCTAATGAACTTATTTCAGTCAGCTAGATCTTTCTTCTTCAAAGCAAAAAGATTTTATCTTCAAATACAAGGACTTTTCGTGGTTTTGTTGGTTTTCAGCAAATGAACAGATTTCAGCGAGCAAGAAGTTTTTTCTTTAATAGCGTAAGATTTTATCTTAAAATACAAGAACTTTTCGTGGTTCTTGTCAATTTTTGTTGGTTTTCATCTAATGAACTTATTTCAGTCAGCTAGACCTTTCTTCTTCAAAGCAAAAAGATTTTATCTTCAAATACAAGAACTTTTCGTGGTTTTGATGGTTTTCAGCAAATGATCATATTTCAGCGAGCTGGAAGTTTTTTCCTTAATAGAGTAAGATTTTATCTTATAATACAAGAACTTTTCGTGGTTCTTGTCAATTTTTGTTGGTTTTCATCTAATGAACTTATTTCAGTCAGCTAGATCTTTCTTCTTCAAAGCAAAAAGATTTTATCTTAAAATACAAGAACTTTTCGTGGTTTTGATGGTTTTCAGCAAATGAACATATTTCAGCGAGCTGGAAGTTTTTTCCTTAATAGCGTAAGATTTTATCTTAAAATACAAGAACTTTTCGTGGTTCTTGTCAATTTTTGTTCGTTTTCATCCAATGAACTGATTTCAGTCAGCGAGATCTTTCTTCTTCAAAGCAAAAAGATTTTATCTTCAAATACAAGAACTTTTCGTGGTTTTGATGGTTTTCAGCAAATGAACATATTTCAGCGAGCTGGAAGTTTTTTCCTTAATAGAGTAAGATTTTATCTTATAATACAAGAACTTTTCGTGGTTCTTGTCAATTTTTGTTCGTTTTCATCTAATGAACTGATTTCAGTCAGCGAGATCTTTCTTCTTCAAAGCAAAAAGATTTTATCTTCAAATACAAGAACTTTTCGTGGTTTTGATGGTTTTCAGCAAATGAACATATTTCAGCGAGCTGGCAGTTTTTTCCTTAATAGAGTAAGATTTTATCTTAAAATACAAGAACTTTTCGTGGTTCTTGTCAATTTTTGTTTGTTTTCATCTGATGAACTTATTTCAGTCACCTAGATCTTTCTTCTTCAAAGCAGAAAGATTTTATCTTCAAATACAAGAACTTTTCGTGGTTTTGATGGTTTTCAGCAAATGAACATATTTCAGCGAGCTGGAAGTTTTTTCCTTAATAGCGTAAGATTTTATCTTAAAATACAAGAACTTTTCGTGGTTCTTGTCAATTTTTGTTCGTTTTCATCCAATGAACTGATTTCAGTCAGCGAGATCTTTCTTCTTCAAAGCAAAAAGATTTTATCTTCAAATACAAGAACTTTTCGTGGTTTTGATGGTTTTCAGCAAATGAACAGATTTCAGCGAGCTGGAAGTTTTTTCCTTAATAGAGTAAGATTTTATCTTATAATACAAGAACTTTTCGTGGTTCTTGTCAATTTTTGTTCGTTTTCATCTAATGAACTGATTTCAGTCAGCGAGATCTTTCTTCTTCAAAGCAAAAAGATTTTATCTTCAAATACAAGAACTTTTCGTGGTTTTGATGGTTTTCAGCAAATGAACATATTTCAGCGAGCTGGCAGTTTTTTCCTTAATAGAGTAAGATTTTATCTTAAAATACAAGAACTTTTCGTGGTTCTTGTCAATTTTTGTTGGTTTTCATCTGATGAACTTATTTCAGTCACCTAGATCTTTCTTCTTCAAAGCAGAAAGATTTTATCTTCAAATACAAGAACTTTTCGTGGTTTTGATGGTTTTCAGCAAATGAACATATTTCAGCGAGCTGGAAGTTTTTTCCTTAATAGCGTAAGATTTTATCTTGAAATACAAGAACTTTTCGTGGTTCTTGTCAATTTTTGTTGGTTTTCATCTAATGAACTTATTTCAGTCAGCGAGATCTTTCTTCTTCAAATCAAAAAGATTTTATCTTCAAATACAAGAACTTTTCGTGGTTTTGTTGGTTTTCAGCAAATGAACAGATTTCAGCGAGCAAGAAGTTTTTTCTTTAATAGCGTAAGATTTTATCTTAAAATACAAGAACTTTTCGTGGTTCTTGTCAATTTTTGTTCGTTTTCATCCAATGAACTGATTTCAGTCAGCGAGATCTTTCTTCTTCAAAGCAAAAAGATTTTATCTTCAAATACAAGAACTTTTCGTGGTTTTGATGGTTTTCAGCAAATGAACATATTTCAGCGAGCTGGAAGTTTTTTCCTTAATAGAGTAAGATTTTATCTTATAATACAAGAACTTTTCGTGGTTCTTGTCAATTTTTATTCGTTTTCATCTAATGAACTGATTTCAGTCAGCGAGATCTTTCTTCTTCAAAGCAAAAAGATTTTATCTTCAAATACAAGAACTTTTCGTGGTTTTGATGGTTTTCAGCAAATGAACATATTTCAGCGAGCTGGAAGTTTTTTCCTTAATAGCGTAAGATTTTATCTTGAAATACAAGAACTTTTCGTGGTTCTTGTCAATTTTTGTTGGTTTTCATCTAATGAACTTATTTCAGTCAGCGAGATCTTTCTTCTTCAAATCAAAAAGATTTTATCTTCAAATACAAGAACTTTTCGTGGTTTTGTTGGTTTTCAGCAAATGAACAGATTTCAGCGAGCAAGAAGTTTTTTCTTTAATAGCGTAAGATTTTATCTTAAAATACAAGAACTTTTCGTGGTTCTTGTCAATTTTTGTTCGTTTTCATCCAATGAACTGATTTCAGTCAGCGAGATCTTTCTTCTTCAAAGCAAAAAGATTTTATCTTCAAATACAAGAACTTTTCGTGGTTTTGATGGTTTTCAGCAAATGAACATATTTCAGCGAGCTGGAAGTTTTTTCCTTAATAGAGTAAGATTTTATCTTATAATACAAGAACTTTTCGTGGTTCTTGTCAATTTTTATTCGTTTTCATCTAATGAACTGATTTCAGTCAGCGAGATCTTTCTTCTTCAAAGCAAAAAGATTTTATCTTCAAATACAAGAACTTTTCGTGGTTTTGATGGTTTTCAGCAAATGAACATATTTCAGCGAGCTGGAAGTTTTTTCCTTAATAGAGTAAGATTTTATCTTAAAATACAAGAACTTTTCGTGGTTCTTGTCAATTTTTGTTGGTTTTCATCTGATGAACTTATTTCAGTCACCTAGATCTTTCTTCTTCAAAGCAGAAAGATTTTATCTTCAAATACAAGAACTTTTCGTTGTTTTGTTGGTTTTCAGCAAATGAACATATTTCAGCGAGCTGGGAGTTTTTTCTTTAATAGCGTAAGATTTTATCTTAAAATACAAGAACTTTTCGTGGTTCTTGTCAATTTTTGTTGGTTTTCATCTAATGAACTTATTTCAGTCAGCTAGATCTTTCTTCTTCAAAGCAAAAAGATTTTATCTTAAAATACAAGAACTTTTCGTGGTTTTGATGGTTTTCAGCAAATGAACATATTTCAGCGAGCTGGAAGTTTTTTCCTTAATAGCGTAAGATTTTATCTTAAAATACAAGAACTTTTCGTGGTTCTTGTCAATTTTTGTTGGTTTTGATCTAATGAACTTATTTCAGTCAGCTAGATCTTTCTTCTTCAAAGCAAAAAGATTTTATCTTCAAATACAAGAACTTTTCGTGGTTTTGTTGGTTTTCAGCAAATGAACAGATTTCAGCGAGCAAGAAGTTTTTTCTTTAATAGCGTAAGATTTTATCTTAAAATACAAGAACTTTTCGTGGTTCTTGTCAATTTTTGTTCGTTTTCATCCAATGAACTGATTTCAGTCAGCGAGATCTTTCTTCTTCAAAGCAAAAAGATTTTATCTTCAAATACAAGAACTTTTCGTGGTTTTGATGGTTTTCAGCAAATGAACATATTTCAGCGAGCTGGAAGTTTTTTCCTTAATAGAGTAAGATTTTATCTTAAAATACAAGAACTTTTCGTGGTTCTTGTCAATTTTTGTTCGTTTTCATCTGATGAACTTATTTCAGTCAGCAAGATCTTTCTTCTTCAAATCAAAAAGATTTTATCTTCAAATACAAGAACTTTTCGTGGTTTTGTTGGTTTTCAGCAAATGAACATATTTCAGCGAGCTGGAAATTTTTTCCTTAATCGAGTAAGATTTTATCTTAAAATACAAGAACTTTTCGTGGTTCTTGTCAATTTTTGTTGGTTTTCATCTAATGAACTCATTTCAGTCAGCTAGATCTTTCTTCTTCAAAGCAAGAAGATTTTATCTTCAAATACAAGAACTTTTCGTGGTTTTGTTGGTTTTCAGCAAATGAACAGATTTCAGCGAGCAAGAAGTTTTTTCTTTAATAGCGTAAGATTTTATCTTAAAATACAAGAACTTTTCGTGTTTCTTGTCTATTTATGTTGGTTTTCATCTAATGAACTTATTTCAGTCAGCCAGATCTTTCTTCTTCAAAGCAAAAAGATTTTATCTTAAAATACAAGAACTTTTCGTGGTTTTGATGGTTTTCAGCAAATGAACATATTTCAGCGAGCTGGAAGTTTTTTCCTTAATAGAGTAAGATTTTATCTTAAAATACAAGAACTTTTCGTGGTTCTTGTCAATTTTTGTTCGTTTTCATCTGATGAACTTATTTCAGTCAGCAAGATCTTTCTTCTTCAAATCAAAAAGATTTTATCTTCAAATACAAGAACTTTTCGTGGTTTTGTTGGTTTTCAGCAAATGAACATATTTCAGCGAGCTGGAAATTTTTTCCTTAATCGAGTAAGATTTTATCTTAAAATACAAGAACTTTTCGTGGTTCTTGTCAATTTTTGTTGGTTTTCATCTAATGAACTCATTTCAGTCAGCTAGATCTTTCTTCTTCAAAGCAAGAAGATTTTATCTTCAAATACAAGAACTTTTCGTGGTTTTGTTGGTTTTCAGCAAATGAACAGATTTCAGCGAGCAAGAAGTTTTTTCTTTAATAGCGTAAGATTTTATCTTAAAATACAAGAACTTTTCGTGTTTCTTGTCTATTTATGTTGGTTTTCATCTAATGAACTTATTTCAGTCAGCCAGATCTTTCTTCTTCAAAGCAAAAAGATTTTATCTTAAAATACAAGAACTTTTCGTGGTTTTGATGGTTTTCAGCAAATGAACATATTTCAGCGAGCTGGAAGTTTTTTCCTTAATAGCGTAAGATTTTATCTTAAAATACCAGAACTTTTCGTGGTTCTTGTCAATTTTTGTTGGTTTTCATCCAATGAACTTATTTCAGTCAACTAGATCTTTCTTCTTCAAAGCAAAAAGATTTTATCTTCAAATACAAGAACTTTTCGTGGTTTTGTTGGTTTTCAGCAAATGAACAGATTTCAGCGAGCAAGAAGTTTTTTCTTTAATCGCGTAAGATTTTATGTCAAAATACAAGAACTTTTCGTGGTTCTTGTCAATTTTTGTTGGTTTTCATCTCATGAAATTATTTCAGTCAGCTAGATCTTTCTTCTTCAAAGCAAAAAGATTTTATCTTCAAATACAAGAACTTTTCGTGGTTTTGTTGGTTTTCAGCAAATGAACTGATTTCAGCGAGCAAGAAGTTTTTTCTTTAATAGCGTAAGATTTTATCTTAAAATACAAGAACTTTTCGTGGTTCTTGTCAATTTTTGTTCGTTTTCATCCAATGAACTGATTTCAGTCAGCGAGATCTTTCTTCTTCAAAGCAAAAAGATTTTATCTTCAAATACAAGAACTTTTCGTGGTTTTGATGGTTTTCAGCAAATGAACATATTTCAGTGAGCTGGAAGTTTTTTCCTTAATAGAGTAAGATTTTATCTTATAATACAAGAACTTTTCGTGGTTCTTGTCAATTTTTATTCGTTTTCATCTAATGAACTGATTTCAGTCAGCGAGATCTTTCTTCTTCAAAGCAAAAAGATTTTATCTTCAAATACAAGAACTTTTCGTGGTTTTGATGGTTTTCAGCAAATGAACATATTTCAGCGAGCTGGAAGTTTTTTCCTTAATAGCGTAAGATTTTATCTTGAAATACAAGAACTTTTCGTGGTTCTTGTCAATTTTTGTTGGTTTTCATCTAATGAACTTATTTCAGTCAGCGAGATCTTTCTTCTTCAAAGCAAAAAGATTTTATCTTCAAATACAAGAACTTTTCGTGGTTTTGATGGTTTTCAGCAAATGAACATATTTCAGCGAGCTGGAAGTTTTTTCCTTAATAGAGTAAGATTTTATCTTAAAATACAAGAACTTTTCGTGGTTCTTGTCAATTTTTGTTGGTTTTCATCTGATGAACTTATTTCAGTCACCTAGATCTTTCTTCTTCAAAGCAGAAAGATTTTATCTTAAAATAAAAGAACTTTTCGTTGTTTTGTTGGTTTTCAGCAAATGAACATATTTCAGCGAGCTGGGAGTTTTTTCTTTAATAGCGTAAGATTTTATCTTAAAATACAAGAAATTTTCGTGGTTCTTGTCAATTTTTGTTGGTTTTCATCTAATAAACTTATTTCAGTCAGCTAGATCTTTCTTCTTCAAAGCAAAAAGATTTTATCTTAAAATACAAGAACTTTTCGTGGTTTTGATGGTTTTCAGCAAATGAACATATTTCAGCGAGCTGGAAGTTTTTTCCTTAATAGCGTAAGATTTTATCTTAAAATACAAGAACTTTTCGTGGTTCTTGTCAATTTTTGTTGGTTTTCATCGAATGAACTTATTTCAGTCAGCTAGATCTTTCTTCTTCAAAGCAAAAAGATTTTATCTTCAAATACAAGAACTTTTCGTGGTTTTGTTGGTTTTCAGCAAATGAACAGATTTCAGCGAGCAAGAAGTTTTTTCTTTAATAGCGTAAGATTTTATCTTAAAATACAAGAACTTTTCGTGGTTCTTGTCAATTTTTGTTGGTTTTCATCTAATGAACTTATTTCAGTCAGCCAGATCTTTCTTCTTCAAAGCAAAAAGATTTTATCTTAAAATACAAGAACTTTTCGTGGTTTTGATGGTTTTCAGCAAATGAACATATTTCAGCGAGCTGGAAGTTTTTTCCTTAATAGAGTAAGATTTTATCTTAAAATACAAGAAGTTTTCGTGGTTCTTGTCAATTTTTGTTGGTTTTCATCTCATGAAATTATTTCAGTCAGCTAGATCTTTCTTCAAAGCAAAAAGATTTTATCTTCAAATACAAGAACTTTTCGTGGTTTTGTTGGTTTTCAGCAAATGAACAGATTTCAGCGAGCAAGAAGTTTTTTCTTTAATAGCGTAAGATTTTATCTTAAAATACAAGAACGTTTCGTGGTTCTTGTCAATTTTTGTTCGTTTTCATCTGATGAACTTATTTCAGTCAGCAAGATCTTTATTCTTCAAAGCAAAAAGATTTTATCTTCAAATACAAGAACTTTTCGTGGTTTTGATGGTTTTCAGCAAATGAACATATTTCAGCGAGCTGGAAATTTTTTCCTTAATCGAGTAAGATTTTATCTTAAAATACAAGAACTTTTCGTGGTTCTTGTCAATTTTTGTTGGTTTTCATCTAATGAACTCATTTCAGTCAGCTAGATCTTTCTTCTTCAAAGCAAGAAGATTTTATCTTCAAATACAAGAACTTTTCGTGGTTTTGTTGGTTTTCAGCAAATGAACAGATTTCAGCGAGCAAGAAGTTTTTTCTTTAATAGCGTAAGATTTTATCTTAAAATACAAGAACTTTTCGTGTTTCTTGTCTATTTATGTTGGTTTTCATCTAATGAACTTATTTCAGTCAGCCAGATCTTTCTTCTTCAAAGCAAAAAGATTTTATCTTAAAATACAAGAACTTTTCGTGGTTTTGATGGTTTTCAGCAAATGAACATATTTCAGCGAGCTGGAAGTTTTTTCCTTAATAGCGTAAGATTTTATCTTAAAATACAAGAACTTTTCGTGGTTCTTGTCAATTTTTGTTGGTTTTCATCCAATGAACTTATTTCAGTCAACTAGATCTTTCTTCTTCAAAGCAAAAAGATTTTATCTTCAAATACAAGAACTTTTCGTGGTTTTGTTGGTTTTCAGCAAATGAACAGATTTCAGCGAGCAAGAAGTTTTTTCTTTAATCGCGTAAGATTTTATGTCAAAATACAAGAACTTTTCGTGGTTCTTGTCAATTTTTGTTCGTTTTCATCTCATGAACTGATTTCAGTCAGCGAGATCTTTCTTCTTCAAAGCAAAAAGATTTTATCTTCAAATACAAGAACTTTTCGTGGTTTTGTTGGTTTTCAGCAAATGAACAGATTTCAGCGAGCAAGAAGTTTTTTCTTTAATAGCGTAAGATTTTCTTTCAAAATACAAGAACTTTTCGTGGTTCTTGTCAATTTTTGTTGGTTTTCATCTAATGAACTTATTTCAGTCAGCTAAATCTTTCTTCTTCAAAGCAAAATGATTTTATCTTAAAATAAAAGAACTTTTCGTGGTTTTGATGGTTTTCAGCAAATGAACATATTTCAGCGAGCTGGAAGTTTTTTCCTCAATAGCGTAAGATATTATCTTAAAATACAAGAAGCTTTCGTGGTTCTTGTCAATTTTTGTTGGTTTTCATCTAATGAACTTATTTCAGTCAGCGAGATCTTTCTTCTTCAAATCAAAAAGATTTTATCTTCAAATACAAGAACTTTTCGTGGTTTTGTTGGTTTTCAGCAAATGAACAGATTTCAGCGAGCAAGAAGTTTTTTCTTTAATAGCGTAAAAATTTATCTTAAAATACAAGAACTTTTCGTGGTTCTTGTCAATTTTTGTTCGTTTTCATCCAATGAACTGATTTCAGTCAGCGAGATCTTTCTTCTTCAAAGCAAAAAGATTTTATCTTCAAATACAAGAACTTTTCGTGGTTTTGATGGTTTTCAGCAAATGAACATATTTCAGTGAGCTGGAAGTTTTTTCCTTAATAGAGTAAGATTTTATCTTATAATACAAGAACTTTTCGTGGTTCTTGTCAATTTTTATTCGTTTTCATCTAATGAACTGATTTCAGTCAGCGAGATCTTTCTTCTTCAAAGCAAAAAGATTTTATCTTCAAATACAAGAACTTTTCGTGGTTTTGATGGTTTTCAGCAAATGAACATATTTCAGCGAGCTGGAAGTTTTTTCCTTAATAGCGTAAGATTTTATCTTGAAATACAAGAACATTTCGTGGTTCTTGTCAATTTTTGTTGGTTTTCATCTAATGAACTTATTTCAGTCAGCGAGATCTTTCTTCTTCAAAGCAAAAAGATTTTATCTTAAAATACAAGAACTTTTCGTGGTTTTGATGGTTTTCAGCAAATGAACATATTTCAGCGAGCTGGAAGTTTTTTCCTTAATAGAGTAAGATTTTATCTTAAAATACAAGAAGTTTTCGTGGTTCTTGTCAATTTTTGTTGGTTTTCATCTCATGAAATTATTTCAGTCAGCTAGATCTTTCTTCAAAGCAAAAAGATTTTATCTTCAAATACAAGAACTTTTCGTGGTTTTGTTGGTTTTCAGCAAATGAACAGATTTCAGCGAGCAAGAAGTTTTTTTCTTTAATAGCGTAAGATTTTATCTTAAAATACAAGAACGTTTCGTGGTTCTTGTCAATTTTTGTTCGTTTTCATCTGATGAACTTATTTCAGTCAGCAAGATCTTTCTTCTTCAAAGCAAAAAGATTTTATCTTCAAATACAAGAACTTTTCGTGGTTTTGTTGGTTTTCAGCAAATGAACATATTTCAGCGAGCTGGAAATTTTTCCCTTAATCGAGTAAGATTTTATCTTAAAATACAAGAACTTTTCGTGGTTCTTGTCAATTTTTGTTGATTTTCATCTAATGAACTCATTTCAGTCAGCTAGATCTTTCTTCTTCAAAGCAAGAAGATTTTATCTTCAAATACAAGAACTTTTCGTGGTTTTGTTGGTTTTCAGCAAATGAACAGATTTCAGCGAGCAAGAAGTTTTTTCTTTAATAGCGTAAGATTTTATCTTAAAATACAAGAACTTTTCGTGTTTCTTGTCTATTTATGTTGGTTTTCATCTAATGAACTTATTTCAGTCAGCCAGATCTTTCTTCTTCAAAGCAAAAAGATTTTATCTTAAAATACAAGAACTTTTCGTGGTTTTGATGGTTTTCAGCAAATGAACATATTTCAGCGAGCTGGAAGTTTTTTCCTTAATAGCGTAAGATTTTATCTTAAAATACAAGAACTTTTCGTGGTTCTTGTCAATTTTTGTTGGTTTTCATCCAATGAACTTATTTCAGTCAACTAGATCTTTCTTCTTCAAAGCAAAAAGATTTTATCTTCAAATACAAGAACTTTTCGTGGTTTTGTTGGTTTTCAGCAAATGAACAGATTTCAGCGAGCAAGAAGTTTTTTCTTTAATCGCGTAAGATTTTATGTCAAAATACAAGAACTTTTCGTGGTTCTTGTCAATTTTTGTTGGTTTTCATCTCATGAAATTATTTCAGTCAGCTAGATCTTTCTTCTTCAAAGCAAAAAGATTTTATCTTCAAATACAAGAACTTTTCGTGGTTTTGTTGGTTTTCAGCAAATGAACTGATTTCAGCGAGCAAGAAGTTTTTTCTTTAATAGCGTAAGATTTTATCTTAAAATACAAGAACTTTTCGTGGTTCTTGTCAATTTTTGTTCGTTTTCATCTCATGAACTGATTTCAGTCAGCGAGATCTTTCTTCTTCAAAGCAAAAAGATTTTATCTTCAAATACAAGAACTTTTCGTGGTTTTGTTGGTTTTCAGCAAATGAACAGATTTCAGCGAGCAAGAAGTTTTTTCTTTAATAGCGTAAGATTTTCTTTCAAAATACAAGAACTTTTCGTGGTTCTTGTCAATTTTTGTTGGTTTTCATCTAATGAACTTATTTCAGTCAGCTAAATCTTTCTTCTTCAAAGCAAAATGATTTTATCTTAAAATAAAAGAACTTTTCGTGGTTTTGATGGTTTTCAGCAAATGAACATATTTCAGCGAGCTGGAAGTTTTTTCCTCAATAGCGTAAGATATTATCTTAAAATACAAGAAGCTTTCGTGGTTCTTGTCAATTTTTGTTGGTTTTCATCTAATGAACTTATTTCAGTCAGCGAGATCTTTCTTCTTCAAATCAAAAAGATTTTATCTTCAAATACAAGAACTTTTCGTGGTTTTGTTGGTTTTCAGCAAATGAACAGATTTCAGCGAGCAAGAAGTTTTTTCTTTAATAGCGTAAGATTTTATCTTAAAATACAAGAACTTTTCGTGGTTCTTGTCAATTTTTGTTCGTTTTCATCCAATGAACTGATTTCAGTCAGCGAGATCTTTCTTCTTCAAAGCAAAAAGATTTTATCTTCAAATACAAGAACTTTTCGTGGTTTTGATGGTTTTCAGCAAATGAACATATTTCAGTGAGCTGGAAGTTTTTTCCTTAATAGAGTAAGATTTTATCTTATAATACAAGAACTTTTCGTGGTTCTTGTCAATTTTTATTCGTTTTCATCTAATGAACTGATTTCAGTCAGCGAGATCTTTCTTCTTCAAAGCAAAAAGATTTTATCTTCAAATACAAGAACTTTTCGTGGTTTTGATGGTTTTCAGCAAATGAACATATTTCAGCGAGCTGGAAGTTTTTTCCTTAATAGCGTAAGATTTTATCTTGAAATACAAGAACTTTTCGTGGTTCTTGTCAATTTTTGTTGGTTTTCATCTAATGAACTTATTTCAGTCAGCGAGATCTTTCTTCTTCAAATCAAAAAGATTTTATCTTCAAATACAAGAACTTTTCGTGGTTTTGTTGGTTTTCAGCAAATGAACAGATTTCAGCGAGCAAGAAGTTTTTTCTTTAATAGCGTAAGATTTTATCTTAAAGTACAAGAACTTTTCGTGGTTCTTGTCAATTTTTGTTCGTTTTCATCCAATGAACTGATTTCAGTCAGCGAGATCTTTCTTCTTCAAAGCAAAAAGATTTTATCTTCAAATACAAGAACTTTTCGTGGTTTTGATGGTTTTCAGCAAATGAACATATTTCAGCAGGCTGGAAGTTTTTTCCTTAATAGAGTAAGATTTTATCTTATAATACAAGAACTTTTCGTGGTTCTTGTCAATTTTTATTCGTTTTCATCTAATGAACTGATTTCAGTCAGCGAGATCTTTCTTCTTCAAAGCAAAAAGATTTTATCTTCAAATACAAGAACTTTTCGTGGTTTTGATGGTTTTCAGCAAATGAACATATTTCAGCGAGCTGGAAGTTTTTTCCTTAATAGAGTAAGATTTTATCTTAAAATACAAGAACTTTTCGTGGTTCTTGTCAATTTTTGTTGGTTTTCATCTGATGAACTTATTTCAGTCACCTAGATCTTTCTTCTTCAAAGCAGAAAGATTTTATCTTCAAATACAAGAACTTTTCGTTGTTTTGTTGGTTTTCAGCAAATGAACATATTTCAGCGAGCTGGGAGTTTTTTCTTTAATAGCGTAAGATTTTATCTTAAAATACAAGAACTTTTCGTGGTTCTTGTCAATTTTTGTTGGTTTTCATCTAATAAACTTATTTCAGTCAGCTAGATCTTTCTTCTTCAAAGCAAAAAGATTTTATCTTAAAATACAAGAACTTTTCGTGGTTTTGATGGTTTTCAGCAAATGAACATATTTCAGCGAGCTGGAAGTTTTTTCCTTAATAGCGTAAGATTTTATCTTAAAATACAAGAACTTTTCGTGGTTCTTGTCAATTTTTGTTCGTTTTCATCTCATGAACTGATTTCAGTCAGCGAGATCTTTCTTCTTCAAAGCAAAAAGATTTTATCTTCAAATACAAGAACTTTTCGTGGTTTTGTTGGTTTTCAGCAAATGAACAGATTTCAGCGAGCAAGAAGTTTTTTCTTTAATAGCGTAAGATTTTCTTTCAAAATACAAGAACTTTTCGTGGTTCTTGTCAATTTTTGTTGGTTTTCATCTAATGAACTTATTTCAGTCAGCTAAATCTTTCTTCTTCAAAGCAAAATGATTTTATCTTAAAATAAAAGAACTTTTCGTGGTTTTGATGGTTTTCAGCAAATGAACATATTTCAGCGAGCTGGAAGTTTTTTCCTCAATAGCGTAAGATATTATCTTAAAATACAAGAAGCTTTCGTGGTTCTTGTCAATTTTTGTTGGTTTTCATCTAATGAACTTATTTCAGTCAGCGAGATCTTTCTTCTTCAAATCAAAAAGATTTTATCTTCAAATACAAGAACTTTTCGTGGTTTTGTTGGTTTTCAGCAAATGAACAGATTTCAGCGAGCAAGAAGTTTTTTCTTTAATAGCGTAAGATTTTATCTTAAAATACAAGAACTTTTCGTGGTTCTTGTCAATTTTTGTTCGTTTTCATCCAATGAACTGATTTCAGTCAGCGATATCTTTCTTCTTCAAAGCAAAAAGATTTTATCTTCAAATACAAGAACTTTTCGTGGTTTTGATGGTTTTCAGCAAATGAACATATTTCAGTGAGCTGGAAGTTTTTTCCTTAATAGAGTAAGATTTTATCTTATAATACAAGAACTTTTCGTGGTTCTTGTCAATTTTTATTCGTTTTCATCTAATGAACTGATTTCAGTCAGCGAGATCTTTCTTCTTCAAAGCAAAAAGATTTTATCTTCAAATACAAGAACTTTTCGTGGTTTTGATGGTTTTCAGCAAATGAACATATTTCAGCGAGCTGGAAGTTTTTTCCTTAATAGCGTAAGATTTTATCTTGAAATACAAGAACTTTTCGTGGTTCTTGTCAATTTTTGTTGGTTTTCATCTAATGAACTTATTTCAGTCAGCGAGATCTTTCTTCTTCAAAGCAAAAAGATTTTATCTTAAAATACAAGAACTTTTCGTGGTTTTGATGGTTTTCAGCAAATGAACATATTTCAGCGAGCTGGAAGTTTTTTCCTTAATAGAGTAAGATTTTATCTTAAAATACAAGAAGTTTTCGTGGTTCTTGTCAATTTTTGTTGGTTTTCATCTCATGAAATTATTTCAGTCAGCTAGATCTTTCTTCAAAGCAAAAAGATTTTATCTTCAAATACAAGAACTTTTCGTGGTTTTGTTGGTTTTCAGCAAATGAACAGATTTCAGCGAGCAAGAAGTTTTTTCTTTAATAGCGTAAGATTTTATCTTAAAATACAAGAACGTTTCGTGGTTCTTGTCAATTTTTGTTCGTTTTCATCTGATGAACTTATTTCAGTCAGCAAGATCTTTCTTCTTCAAAGCAAAAAGATTTTATCTTCAAATACAAGAACTTTTCGTGGTTTTGTTGGTTTTCAGCAAATGAACATATTTCAGCGAGCTGGAAATTTTTTCCTTAATCGAGTAAGATTTTATCTTAAAATACAAGAACTTTTCGTGGTTCTTGTCAATTTTTGTTGGTTTTCATCTAATGAACTCATTTCAGTCAGCTAGATCTTTCTTCTTCAAAGCAAGAAGATTTTATCTTCAAATACAAGAACTTTTCGTGGTTTTGTTGGTTTTCAGCAAATGAACAGATTTCAGCGAGCAAGAAGTTTTTTCTTTAATAGCGTAAGATTTTATCTTAAAATACAAGAACTTTTCGTGTTTCTTGTCTATTTATGTTGGTTTTCATCTAATGAACTTATTTCAGTCAGCCAGATCTTTCTTCTTCAAAGCAAAAAGATTTTATCTTAAAATACAAGAACTTTTCGTGGTTTTGATGGTTTTCAGCAAATGAACATATTTCAGCGAGCTGGAATTTTTTCCTTAATAGCGTAAGATTTTATCTTAAAATACAAGAACTTTTCGTGGTTCTTGTCAATTTTTGTTGGTTTTCATCCAATGAACTTATTTCAGTCAACTAGATCTTTCTTCTTCAAAGCAAAAAGATTTTATCTTCAAATACAAGAACTTTTCGTGGTTTTGTTGGTTTTCAGCAAATGAACAGATTTCAGCGAGCAAGAAGTTTTTTCTTTAATCGCGTAAGATTTTATGTCAAAATACAAGAACTTTTCGTGGTTCTTGTCAATTTTTGTTGGTTTTCATCTCATGAAATTATTTCAGTCAGCTAGATCTTTCTTCTTCAAAGCAAAAAGATTTTATCTTCAAATACAAGAACTTTTCGTGGTTTTGATGGTTTTCAGCAAATGAACATATTTCAGTGAGCTGGAAGTTTTTTCCTTAATAGAGTAAGATTTTATCTTATAATACAAGAACTTTTCGTGGTTCTTGTCAATTTTTATTCGTTTTCATCTAATGAACTGATTTCAGTCAGCGAGATCTTTCTTCTTCAAAGCAAAAAGATTTTATCTTCAAATACAAGAACTTTTCGTGGTTTTGATGGTTTTCAGCAAATGAACATATTTCAGCGAGCTGGAAGTTTTTTCCTTAATAGCGTAAGATTTTATCTTGAAATACAAGAACTTTTCGTGGTTCTTGTCAATTTTTGTTGGTTTTCATCTAATGAACTTATTTCAGTCAGCGAGATCTTTCTTCTTCAAATCAAAAAGATTTTATCTTCAAATACAAGAACTTTTCGTGGTTTTGTTGGTTTTCAGCAAATGAACAGATTTCAGCGAGCAAGAAGTTTTTTCTTTAATAGCGTAAGATTTTATCTTAAAGTACAAGAACTTTTCGTGGTTCTTGTCAATTTTTGTTCGTTTTCATCCAATGAACTGATTTCAGTCAGCGAGATCTTTCTTCTTCAAAGCAAAAAGATTTTATCTTCAAATACAAGAACTTTTCGTGGTTTTGATGGTTTTCAGCAAATGAACATATTTCAGCAGGCTGGAAGTTTTTTCCTTAATAGAGTAAGATTTTATCTTATAATACAAGAACTTTTCGTGGTTCTTGTCAATTTTTATTCGTTTTCATCTAATGAACTGATTTCAGTCAGCGAGATCTTTCTTCTTCAAAGCAAAAAGATTTTATCTTCAAATACAAGAACTTTTCGTGGTTTTGATGGTTTTCAGCAAATGAACATATTTCAGCGAGCTGGAAGTTTTTTCCTTAATAGAGTAAGATTTTATCTTAAAATACAAGAACTTTTCGTGGTTCTTGTCAATTTTTGTTGGTTTTCATCTGATGAACTTATTTCAGTCACCTAGATCTTTCTTCTTCAAAGCAGAAAGATTTTATCTTCAAATACAAGAACTTTTCGTTGTTTTGTTGGTTTTCAGCAAATGAACATATTTCAGCGAGCTGGGAGTTTTTTCTTTAATAGCGTAAGATTTTATCTTAAAATACAAGAACTTTTCGTGGTTCTTGTCAATTTTTGTTGGTTTTCATCTAATAAACTTATTTCAGTCAGCTAGATCTTTCTTCTTCAAAGCAAAAAGATTTTATCTTAAAATACAAGAACTTTTCGTGGTTTTGATGGTTTTCAGCAAATGAACATATTTCAGCGAGCTGGAAGTTTTTTCCTTAATAGCGTAAGATTTTATCTTAAAATACAAGAACTTTTCGTGGTTCTTGTCAATTTTTGTTCGTTTTCATCTCATGAACTGATTTCAGTCAGCGAGATCTTTCTTCTTCAAAGCAAAAAGATTTTATCTTCAAATACAAGAACTTTTCGTGGTTTTGTTGGTTTTCAGCAAATGAACAGATTTCAGCGAGCAAGAAGTTTTTTCTTTAATAGCGTAAGATTTTCTTTCAAAATACAAGAACTTTTCGTGGTTCTTGTCAATTTTTGTTGGTTTTCATCTAATGAACTTATTTCAGTCAGCTAAATCTTTCTTCTTCAAAGCAAAATGATTTTATCTTAAAATAAAAGAACTTTTCGTGGTTTTGATGGTTTTCAGCAAATGAACATATTTCAGCGAGCTGGAAGTTTTTTCCTCAATAGCGTAAGATATTATCTTAAAATACAAGAAGCTTTCGTGGTTCTTGTCAATTTTTGTTGGTTTTCATCTAATGAACTTATTTCAGTCAGCGAGATCTTTCTTCTTCAAATCAAAAAGATTTTATCTTCAAATACAAGAACTTTTCGTGGTTTTGTTGGTTTTCAGCAAATGAACAGATTTCAGCGAGCAAGAAGTTTTTTCTTTAATAGCGTAAGATTTTATCTTAAAATACAAGAACTTTTCGTGGTTCTTGTCAATTTTTGTTCGTTTTCATCCAATGAACTGATTTCAGTCAGCGATATCTTTCTTCTTCAAAGCAAAAAGATTTTATCTTCAAATACAAGAACTTTTCGTGGTTTTGATGTTTTCAGCAAATGAACATATTTCAGTGAGCTGGAAGTTTTTTCCTTAATAGAGTAAGATTTTATCTTATAATACAAGAACTTTTCGTGGTTCTTGTCAATTTTTATTCGTTTTCATCTAATGAACTGATTTCAGTCAGCGAGATCTTTCTTCTTCAAAGCAAAAAGATTTTATCTTCAAATACAAGAACTTTTCGTGGTTTTGATGGTTTTCAGCAAATGAACATATTTCAGCGAGCTGGAAGTTTTTTCCTTAATAGCGTAAGATTTTATCTTGAAATACAAGAACTTTTCGTGGTTCTTGTCAATTTTTGTTGGTTTTCATCTAATGAACTTATTTCAGTCAGCGAGATCTTTCTTCTTCAAAGCAAAAAGATTTTATCTTAAAATACAAGAACTTTTCGTGGTTTTGATGGTTTTCAGCAAATGAACATATTTCAGCGAGCTGGAAGTTTTTTCCTTAATAGAGTAAGATTTTATCTTAAAATACAAGAAGTTTTCGTGGTTCTTGTCAATTTTTGTTGGTTTTCATCTCATGAAATTATTTCAGTCAGCTAGATCTTTCTTCAAAGCAAAAAGATTTTATCTTCAAATACAAGAACTTTTCGTGGTTTTGTTGGTTTTCAGCAAATGAACAGATTTCAGCGAGCAAGAAGTTTTTTCTTTAATAGCGTAAGATTTTATCTTAAAATACAAGAACGTTTCGTGGTTCTTGTCAATTTTTGTTCGTTTTCATCTGATGAACTTATTTCAGTCAGCAAGATCTTTCTTCTTCAAAGCAAAAAGATTTTATCTTCAAATACAAGAACTTTTCGTGGTTTTGTTGGTTTTCAGCAAATGAACATATTTCAGCGAGCTGGAAATTTTTTCCTTAATCGAGTAAGATTTTATCTTAAAATACAAGAACTTTTCGTGGTTCTTGTCAATTTTTGTTGGTTTTCATCTAATGAACTCATTTCAGTCAGCTAGATCTTTCTTCTTCAAAGCAAGAAGATTTTATCTTCAAATACAAGAACTTTTCGTGGTTTTGTTGGTTTTCAGCAAATGAACAGATTTCAGCGAGCAAGAAGTTTTTTCTTTAATAGCGTAAGATTTTATCTTAAAATACAAGAACTTTTCGTGTTTCTTGTCTATTTATGTTGGTTTTCATCTAATGAACTTATTTCAGTCAGCCAGATCTTTCTTCTTCAAAGCAAAAAGATTTTATCTTAAAATACAAGAACTTTTCGTGGTTTTGATGGTTTTCAGCAAATGAACATATTTCAGCGAGCTGGAATTTTTTCCTTAATAGCGTAAGATTTTATCTTAAAATACAAGAACTTTTCGTGGTTCTTGTCAATTTTTGTTGGTTTTCATCCAATGAACTTATTTCAGTCAACTAGATCTTTCTTCTTCAAAGCAAAAAGATTTTATCTTCAAATACAAGAACTTTTCGTGGTTTTGTTGGTTTTCAGCAAATGAACAGATTTCAGCGAGCAAGAAGTTTTTTCTTTAATCGCGTAAGATTTTATGTCAAAATACAAGAACTTTTCGTGGTTCTTGTCAATTTTTGTTGGTTTTCATCTCATGAAATTATTTCAGTCAGCTAGATCTTTCTTCTTCAAAGCAAAAAGATTTTATCTTCAAATACAAGAACTTTTCGTGGTTTTGTTGGTGTTCAGCAAATGAACTGATTTCAGCGAGCAAGAAGTTTTTTCTTTAATAGCGTAAGATTTTATCTTAAAATACAAGAACTTTTCGTGGTTCTTGTCAATTTTTGTTCGTTTTCATCTCATGAACTGATTTCAGTCAGCGAGATCTTTCTTCTTCAAAGCAAAAAGATTTTATCTTCAAATACAAGAACTTTTCGTGGTTTTGTTGGTTTTCAGCAAATGAACAGATTTCAGCGAGCAAGAAGTTTTTTCTTTAATAGCGTAAGATTTTCTTTCAAAATACAAGAACTTTTCGTGGTTCTTGTCAATTTTTGTTGGTTTTCATCTAATGAACTTATTTCAGTCAGCTAAATCTTTCTTCTTCAAAGCAAAATGATTTTATCTTAAAATAAAAGAACTTTTCGTGGTTTTGATGGTTTTCAGCAAATGAACATATTTCAGCGAGCTGGAAGTTTTTTCCTCAATAGCGTAAGATATTATCTTAAAATACAAGAAGCTTTCGTGGTTCTTGTCAATTTTTGTTGGTTTTCATCTAATGAACTTATTTCAGTCAGCGAGATCTTTCTTCTTCAAATCAAAAAGATTTTATCTTCAAATACAAGAACTTTTCGTGGTTTTGTTGGTTTTCAGCAAATGAACAGATTTCAGCGAGCAAGAAGTTTTTTCTTTAATAGCGTAAGATTTTATCTTAAAATACAAGAACTTTTCGTGGTTCTTGTCAATTTTTGTTCGTTTTCATCCAATGAACTGATTTCAGTCAGCGAGATCTTTCTTCTTCAAAGCAAAAAGATTTTATCTTCAAATACAAGAACTTTTCGTGGTTTTGATGGTTTTCAGCAAATGAACATATTTCAGTGAGCTGGAAGTTTTTTCCTTAATAGAGTAAGATTTTATCTTATAATACAAGAACTTTTCGTGGTTCTTGTCAATTTTTATTCGTTTTCATCCAATGAACTGATTTCAGTCAGCGAGATCTTTCTTCTTCAAAGCAAAAAGATTTTATCTTCAAATACAAGAACTTTTCGTGGTTTTGATGGTTTTCAGCAAATGAACATATTTCAGCGAGCTGGAAGTTTTTTCCTTAATAGCGTAAGATTTTATCTTGAAATACAAGAACTTTTCGTGGTTCTTGTCAATTTTTGTTGGTTTTCATCTAATGAACTTATTTCAGTCAGCGAGATCTTTCTTCTTCAAATCAAAAAGATTTTATCTTCAAATACAAGAACTTTTCGTGGTTTTGTTGGTTTTCAGCAAATGAACAGATTTCAGCGAGCAAGAAGTTTTTTCTTTAATAGCGTAAGATTTTATCTTAAAGTACAAGAACTTTTCGTGGTTCTTGTCAATTTTTGTTCGTTTTCATCCAATGAACTGATTTCAGTCAGCGAGATCTTTCTTCTTCAAAGCAAAAAGATTTTATCTTCAAATACAAGAACTTTTCGTGGTTTTGATGGTTTTCAGCAAATGAACATATTTCAGCGAGCTGGAAGTTTTTTCCTTAATAGAGTAAGATTTTATCTTAAAATACAAGAACTTTTCGTGGTTCTTGTCAATTTTTGTTGGTTTTCATCTGATGAACTTATTTCAGTCACCTAGATCTTTCTTCTTCAAAGCAGAAAGATTTTATCTTCAAATACAAGAACTTTTCGTGGTTTTGTTGGTTTTCAGCAAATGAACATATTTCAGCGAGCTGGAAATTTTTTCCTTAATCGAGTAAGATTTTATCTTAAAATACAAGAGCTTTTCGTGGTTCTTGTCAATTTTTGTTGGTTTTCATCTCATGAACTCATTTCAGTCAGCTAGATCTTTCTTCTTCAAAGCAAGAAGATTTTATCTTCAAATACAAGAACTTTTCGTGGTTTTGTTGGTTTTCAGCAAATGAACAGATTTCAGCGAGCAAGAAGTTTTTTCTTTAATAGCGTAAGATTTTCTTTCAAAATACAAGAACTTTTCATGGTTCTTGTCAATTTTTGTTGGTTTTCATCTAATGAACTTATTTCAGTGAGCTAAATCTTTCTTCTTCAAAGCAAAATGATTTTATCTTAAAATAAAAGAACTTTTCGTGGTTTTGATGGTTTTCAGCAAATGAACATATTTCAGCGAGCTGGAAGTTTTTTCCTCAATAGCGTAAGATATTATCTTAAAATACAAGAAGCTTTCGTGGTTCTTGTCAATTTTTGTTGGTTGTCATCTAATGAACTTATTTCAGTCAGCGAGATCTTTCTTCTTCAAAGCAAAAGGATTTTATCTCCAAACACAAGATCTTTTCGTGGTTTTGTTGGTTTTCAGCAAATGAACAGATTTCAGCGAGCAAGAAGTTTTTTCTTTAATAGCGTAAGATTTTATCTTAAAATACAAGAACTTTTGGTGGTTCTTGTCAATTTTTGTTGGTTTTCATCCAATGAACTTATTTCAGTCAGCTGGATCTTTCTTCTTCAAATCAAAAAGATTTTATCTTCAAATACAAGAACTTTTCGTGGTTTTGTTGGTTTTCAGCAAATGAACAGATTTCAGCGAGCAAGAAGTTTTTTCATTAATAGCGTAAGATTTTATCTTAAAATACAAGAACTTTTCGTGGTTCTTGTCAATTTTTGTTCGTTTTCATCCAATGAACTGATTTCAGTCAGCGAGATCTTTCTTCTTCAAAGCAAAAAGATTTTATCTTCAAATACAAGAACTTTTCGTGGTTTTGATGGTTTTCAGCAAATGAACATATTTCAGCGAGCTGGAAGTTTTTTCCTTAATAGAGTAAGATTTTATCTTATAATACAAGAATTTTTCGTGGTTCTTGTCAATTTTTGTTCGTTTTCATCTAATGAACTGATTTCAGTCAGCGAGATCTTTCTTCTTCAAAGCAAAAAGATTTTATCTTCAAATACAAGAACTTTTCGTGGTTTTGATGGTTTTCAGCAAATGAACATATTTCAGCGAGCTGGAAGTTTTTTCCTTAATAGAGTAAGATTTTATCTTAAAATACAAGAACTTTTCGTGGTTCTTGTCAATTTTTGTTGGTTTTCATCTGATGAACTTATTTCAGTCACCTAGATCTTTCTTCTTCAAAGCAGAAAGATTTTATCTTCAAATACAAGAACTTTTCGTGGTTTTGATGGTTTTCAGCAAATGAACATATTTCAGCGAGCTGGAAGTTTTTTCCTTAATAGCGTAAGATTTTATCTTGAAATACAAGAACTTTTCGTGGTTCTTGTCAATTTTTGTTGGTTTTCATCTAATGAACTTATTTCAGTCAGCTAGATCTTTCTTCTTCAAATCAAAAAGATTTTATCTTCAAATACAAGAACTTTCGTGGTTTTGTTGGTTTTCAGCAAATGAACAGATTTCAGCGAGCAAGAAGTTTTTTCATTAATAGCGTAAGATTTTATCTTAAAATACAAGAACTTTTCGTGGTTCTTGTCAATTTTTGTTCGTTTTCATCCAATGAACTGATTTCAGTCAGCGAGATCTTTCTTCTTCAAAGCAAAAAGATTTTATCTTCAAATACAAGAACTTTTCGTGGTTTTGATGGTTTTCAGGAAATGAACATATTTCAGCGAGCTGGAAGTTTTTTCCTTAATAGAGTAAGATTTTATCTTATAATACAAGAACTTTTCGTGGTTCTTGTCAATTTTTGTTGGTTTTCATCTAATGAACTTATTTCAGTCACCTAGATCTTTCTTCTTCAAAGCAGAAAGATTTTATCTTCAAATACAAGAACTTTTCGTGGTTTTGATGGTTTTCAGCAAATGAACATATTTCAGCGAGCTGGAAGTTTTTTCCTTAATAGCGTAAGATTTTATCTTGAAATACAAGAACTTTTCGTGGTTCTTGTCAATTTTTGTTGGTTTTCATCTAATGAACTTATTTCAGTCAGCTAGATCTTTCTTCTTCAAATCAAAAAGATTTTATCTTCAAATACAAGAACTTTTCGTGGTTTTGTTGGTTTTCAGCAAATGAACAGATTTCAGCGAGCAAGAAGTTTTTTCATTAATAGCGTAAGATTTTATCTTAAAATACAAGAACTTTTCGTGGTTCTTGTCAATTTTTGTTCGTTTTCATCCAATGAACTGATTTCAGTCAGCGAGATCTTTCTTCTTCAAAGCAAAAAGATTTTATCTTAAAATACAAGAACTTTTCGTGGTTTTGATGGTTTTCAGCAAATGAACATATTTCAGCGAGCTGGAAGTTTTTTCCTTAATAGAGTAAGATTTTATCTTAAAATACAAGAAGTTTTCGTGGTTCTTGTCAATTTTTGTTGGTTTTCATCTCATGAAATTATTTCAGTCAGCTAGATCTTTCTTCAAAGCAAAAAGATTTTATCTTCAAATACAAGAACTTTTCGTGGTTTTGTTGGTTTTCAGCAAATGAACAGATTTCAGCGAGCAAGAAGTTTTTTCTTTAATAGCGTAAGATTTTATCTTAAAATACAAGAACGTTTCGTGGTTCTTGTCAATTTTTGTTCGTTTTCATCTGATGAACTTATTTCAGTCAGCAAGATCTTTCTTCTTCAAAGCAAAAAGATTTTATCTTCAAATACAAGAACTTTTCGTGGTTTTGTTGGTTTTCAGCAAATGAACAGATTTCAGCGAGCAAGAAGTTTTTTCTTTAATAGCGTAAGATTTTATCTTAAAATACAAGAACTTTTCGTGTTTCTTGTCTATTTATGTTGGTTTTCATCTAATGAACTTATTTCAGTCAGCCAGATCTTTCTTCTTCAAAGCAAAAAGATTTTATCTTAAAATACAAGAACTTTTCGTGGTTTTGATGGTTTTCAGCAAATGAACATATTTCAGCGAGCTGGAAGTTTTTTCCTTAATAGCGTAAGATTTTATCTTAAAATACAAGAACTTTTCGTGGTTCTTGTCAATTTTTGTTGGTTTTCATCCAATGAACTTATTTCAGTCAACTAGATCTTTCTTCTTCAAAGCAAAAAGATTTTATCTTCAAATACAAGAACTTTTCGTGGTTTTGTTGGTTTTCAGCAAATGAACAGATTTCAGCGAGCAAGAAGTTTTTTCTTTAATCGCGTAAGATTTTATGTCAAAATACAAGAACTTTTCGTGGTTCTTGTCAATTTTTGTTGGTTTTCATCTCATGAAATTATTTCAGTCAGCTAGATCTTTCTTCTTCAAAGCAAAAAGATTTTATCTTCAAATACAAGAACTTTTCGTGGTTTTGTTGGTTTTCAGCAAATGAACAGATTTCAGCGAGCAAGAAGTTTTTTCTTTAATAGCGTAAGATTTTCTTTCAAAATACAAGAACTTTTCGTGGTTCTTGTCAATTTTTGTTGGTTTTCATCTAATGAACTTATTTCAGTCAGCTAAATCTTTCTTCTTCAAAGCAAAATGATTTTATCTTAAAATAAAAGAACTTTTCGTGGTTTTGATGGTTTTCAGCAAATGAACATATTTCAGCGAGCTGGAAGTTTTTTCCTCAATAGCGTAAGATATTATCTTAAAATACAAGAAGCTTTCGTGGTTCTTGTCAATTTTTGTTGGTTGTCATCTAATGAACTTATTTCAGTCAGCGAGATCTTTCTTCTTCAAAGCAAAAGGATTTTATCTCCAAACACAAGATCTTTTCGTGGTTTTGTTGGTTTTCAGCAAATGAACAGATTTCAGCGAGCAAGAAGTTTTTTCTTTAATAGCGTAAGATTTTATCTTAAAATACAAGAACTTTTGGTGGTTCTTGTCAATTTTTGTTGGTTTTCATCCAATGAACTTATTTCAGTCAGCTAGATCTTTCTTCTTCAAATCAAAAAGATTTTATCTTCAAATACAAGAACTTTTCGTGGTTTTGTTGGTTTTCAGCAAATGAACAGATTTCAGCGAGCAAGAAGTTTTTTCATTAATAGCGTAAGATTTTATCTTAAAATACAAGAACTTTTCGTGGTTCTTGTCAATTTTTGTTCGTTTTCATCCAATGAACTGATTTCAGTCAGCGAGATCTTTCTTCTTCAAAGCAAAAAGATTTTATCTTCAAATACAAGAACTTTTCGTGGTTTTGATGGTTTTCAGCAAATGAACATATTTCAGCGAGCTGGAAGTTTTTTCCTTAATAGAGTAAGATTTTATCTTATGATACAAGAATTTTTCGTGGTTCTTGTCAATTTTTGTTCGTTTTCATCTAATGAACTGATTTCAGTCAGCGAGATCTTTCTTCTTCAAAGCAAAAAGATTTTATCTTCAAATACAAGAACTTTTCGTGGTTTTGATGGTTTTCAGCAAATGAACATATTTCAGCGAGCTGGAAGTTTTTTCCTTAATAGAGTAAGATTTTATCTTAAAATACAAGAACTTTTCGTGGTTCTTGTCAATTTTTGTTGGTTTTCATCTGATGAACTTATTTCAGTCACCTAGATCTTTCTTCTTCAAAGCAGAAAGATTTTATCTTCAAATACAAGAACTTTTCGTGGTTTTGATGGTTTTCAGCAAATGAACATATTTCAGCGAGCTGGAAGTTTTTTCCTTAATAGCGTAAGATTTTATCTTGAAATACAAGAACTTTTCGTGGTTCTTGTCAATTTTTGTTGGTTTTCATCTAATGAACTTATTTCAGTCAGCTAGATCTTTCTTCTTCAAATCAAAAAGATTTTATCTTCAAATACAAGAACTTTTCGTGGTTTTGTTGGTTTTCAGCAAATGAACAGATTTCAGCGAGCAAGAAGTTTTTTCATTAATAGCGTAAGATTTTATCTTAAAATACAAGAACTTTTCGTGGTTCTTGTCAATTTTTGTTCGTTTTCATCCAATGAACTGATTTCAGTCAGCGAGATCTTTCTTCTTCAAAGCAAAAAGATTTTATCTTCAAATACAAGAACTTTTCGTGGTTTTGATGGTTTTCAGCAAATGAACATATTTCAGCGAGCTGGAAGTTTTTTCCTTAATAGAGTAAGATTTTATCTTATAATACAAGAACTTTTCGTGGTTCTTGTCAATTTTTGTTGGTTTTCATCTAATGAACTTATTTCAGTCACCTAGATCTTTCTTCTTCAAAGCAGAAAGATTTTATCTTCAAATACAAGAACTTTTCGTGGTTTTGATGGTTTTCAGCAAATGAACATATTTCAGCGAGCTGGAAGTTTTTTCCTTAATAGCGTAAGATTTTATCTTGAAATACAAGAACTTTTCGTGGTTCTTGTCAATTTTTGTTGGTTTTCATCTAATGAACTTATTTCAGTCAGCTAGATCTTTCTTCTTCAAATCAAAAAGATTTTATCTTCAAATACAAGAACTTTTCGTGGTTTTGATGGTTTTCAGCAAATGAACATATTTCAGCGAGCTGGAAGTTTTTTCCTTAATAGCGTAAGATTTTATCTTAAAATACAAGAACTTTTCGTGGTTCTTGTCAATTTTTGTTGGTTTTCATCCAATGAACTTATTTCAGTCAACTAGATCTTTCTTCTTCAAAGCAAAAAGATTTTATCTTCAAATACAAGAACTTTTCGTGGTTTTGTTGGTTTTCAGCAAATGAACAGATTTCAGCGAGCAAGAAGTTTTTTCTTTAATCGCGTAAGATTTTATGTCAAAATACAAGAACTTTTCGTGGTTCTTGTCAATTTTTGTTGGTTTTCATCTCATGAAATTATTTCAGTCAGCTAGATCTTTCTTCTTCAAAGCAAAAAGATTTTATCTTCAAATACAAGAACTTTTCGTGGTTTTGTTGGTTTTCAGCAAATGAACTGATTTCAGCGAGCAAGAAGTTTTTTCTTTAATAGCGTAAGATTTTATCTTAAAATACAAGAACTTTTCGTGGTTCTTGTCAATTTTTGTTCGTTTTCATCTCATGAACTGATTTCAGTCAGCGAGATCTTTCTTCTTCAAAGCAAAAAGATTTTATCTTCAAATACAAGAACTTTTCGTGGTTTTGTTGGTTTTCAGCAAATGAACAGATTTCAGCGAGCAAGAAGTTTTTTCTTTAATAGCGTAAGATTTTCTTTCAAAATACAAGAACTTTTCGTGGTTCTTGTCAATTTTTGTTGGTTTTCATCTAATGAACTTATTTCAGTCAGCTAAATCTTTCTTCTTCAAAGCAAAATGATTTTATCTTAAAATAAAAGAACTTTTCGTGGTTTTGATGGTTTTCAGCAAATGAACATATTTCAGCGAGCTGGAAGTTTTTTCCTCAATAGCGTAAGATATTATCTTAAAATACAAGAAGCTTTCGTGGTTCTTGTCAATTTTTGTTGGTTGTCATCTAATGAACTTATTTCAGTCAGCGAGATCTTTCTTCTTCAAAGCAAAAGGATTTTATCTCCAAACACAAGATCTTTTCGTGGTTTTGTTGGTTTTCAGCAAATGAACAGATTTCAGCGAGCAAGAAGTTTTTTCTTTAATAGCGTAAGATTTTATCTTAAAATACAAGAACTTTTGGTGGTTCTTGTCAATTTTTGTTGGTTTTCATCCAATGAACTTATTTCAGTCAGCTAGATCTTTCTTCTTCAAATCAAAAAGATTTTATCTTCAAATACAAGAACTTTTCGTGGTTTTGTTGGTTTTCAGCAAATGAACAGATTTCAGCGAGCAAGAAGTTTTTTCATTAATAGCGTAAGATTTTATCTTAAAATACAAGAACTTTTCGTGGTTCTTGTCAATTTTTGTTCGTTTTCATCCAATGAACTGATTTCAGTCAGCGAGATCTTTCTTCTTCAAAGCAAAAAGATTTTATCTTCAAATACAAGAACTTTTCGTGGTTTTGATGGTTTTCAGCAAATGAACATATTTCAGCGAGCTGGAAGTTTTTTCCTTAATAGAGTAAGATTTTATCTTATGATACAAGAATTTTTCGTGGTTCTTGTCAATTTTTGTTCGTTTTCATCTAATGAACTGATTTCAGTCAGCGAGATCTTTCTTCTTCAAAGCAAAAAGATTTTATCTTCAAATACAAGAACTTTTCGTGGTTTTGATGGTTTTCAGCAAATGAACATATTTCAGCGAGCTGGAAGTTTTTTCCTTAATAGAGTAAGATTTTATCTTAAAATACAAGAACTTTTCGTGGTTCTTGTCAATTTTTGTTGGTTTTCATCTGATGAACTTATTTCAGTCACCTAGATCTTTCTTCTTCAAAGCAGAAAGTTTTTATCTTCAAATACAAGAACTTTTCGTGGTTTTGATGGTTTTCAGCAAATGAACATATTTCAGCGAGCTGGAAGTTTTTTCCTTAATAGCGTAAGATTTTATCTTGAAATACAAGAACTTTTCGTGGTTCTTGTCAATTTTTGTTGGTTTTCATCTAATGAACTTATTTCAGTCAGCTAGATCTTTCTTCTTCAAATCAAAAAGATTTTATCTTCAAATACAAGAACTTTTCGTGGTTTTGTTGGTTTTCAGCAAATGAACAGATTTCAGCGAGCAAGAAGTTTTTTCATTAATAGCGTAAGATTTTATCTTAAAATACAAGAACTTTTCGTGGTTCTTGTCAATTTTTGTTCGTTTTCATCCAATGAACTGATTTCAGTCAGCGAGATCTTTCTTCTTCAAAGCAAAAAGATTTTATCTTCAAATACAAGAACTTTTCGTGGTTTTGATGGTTTTCAGCAAATGAACATATTTCAGCGAGCTGGAAGTTTTTTCCTTAATAGAGTAAGATTTTATCTTATAATACAAGAACTTTTCGTGGTTCTTGTCAATTTTTGTTCGTTTTCATCTAATGAACTTATTTCAGTCACCTAGATCTTTCTTCTTCAAAGCAGAAAGATTTTATCTTCAAATACAAGAACTTTTCGTGGTTTTGATGGTTTTCAGCAAATGAACATATTTCAGCGAGCTGGAAGTTTTTTCCTTAATAGCGTAAGATTTTATCTTGAAATACAAGAACTTTTCGTGGTTCTTGTCAATTTTTGTTGGTTTTCATCTAATGAACTTATTTCAGTCAGCTAGATCTTTCTTCTTCAAATCAAAAAGATTTTATCTTCAAATACAAGAACTTTTCGTGGTTTTGTTGGTTTTCAGCAAATGAACAGATTTCAGCGAGCAAGAAGTTTTTTCATTAATAGCGTAAGATTTTATCTTAAAATACAAGAACTTTTCGTGGTTCTTGTCAATTTTTGTTCGTTTTCATCCAATGAACTGATTTCAGTCAGCGAGATCTTTCTTCTTCAAAGCAAAAAGATTTTATCTTCAAATACAAGAACTTTTCGTGGTTTTGATGGTTTTCAGCAAATGAACATATTTCAGCGAGCTGGAAGTTTTTTCCTTAATAGAGTAAGATTTTATCTTATAATACAAGAACTTTTCGTGGTTCTTGTCAATTTTTGTTCGTTTTCATCTAATGAACTGATTTCAGTCAGCGAGATCTTTCTTCTTCAAAGCAAAAAGATTTTATCTTCAAATACAAGAACTTTTCGTGGTTTTGATGGTTTTCAGCAAATGAACATATTTCAGCGAGCTGGAAGTTTTTTCCTTAATAGAGTAAGATTTTATCTTAAAATACAAGAACTTTTCGTGGTTCTTGTCAATTTTTGTTGGTTTTCATCTAATGAACTTATTTCAGTCAGCTAAATCTTTCTTCTTCAAAGCAAAATGATTTTATCTTAAAATAAAAGAACTTTTCGTGGTTTTGATGGTTTTCAGCAAATGAACATATTTCAGCGAGCTGGAAGTTTTTTCCTCAATAGCGTAAGATATTATCTTAAAATACAAGAAGCTTTCGTGGTTCTTGTCAATTTTTGTTGGTTGTCATCTAATGAACTTATTTCAGTCAGCGAGATCTTTCTTCTTCAAAGCAAAAGGATTTTATCTCCAAACACAAGATCTTTTCGTGGTTTTGTTGGTTTTCAGCAAATGAACAGATTTCAGCGAGCAAGAAGTTTTTTCTTTAATAGCGTAAGATTTTATCTTAAAATACAAGAACTTTTGGTGGTTCTTGTCAATTTTTGTTGGTTTTCATCCAATGAACTTATTTCAGTCAGCTAGATCTTTCTTCTTCAAATCAAAAAGATTTTATCTTCAAATACAAGAACTTTTCGTGGTTTTGTTGGTTTTCAGCAAATGAACAGATTTCAGCGAGCAAGAAGTTTTTTCATTAATAGCGTAAGATTTTATCTTAAAATACAAGAACTTTTCGTGGTTCTTGTCAATTTTTGTTCGTTTTCATCCAATGAACTGATTTCAGTCAGCGAGATCTTTCTTCTTCAAAGCAAAAAGATTTTATCTTCAAATACAAGAACTTTTCGTGGTTTTGATGGTTTTCAGCAAATGAACATATTTCAGCGAGCTGGAAGTTTTTTCCTTAATAGAGTAAGATTTTATCTTATGATACAAGAATTTTTCGTGGTTCTTGTCAATTTTTGTTCGTTTTCATCTAATGAACTGATTTCAGTCAGCTCGATCTTTCTTCTTCAAAGCAAAAAGATTTTATCTTCAAATACAAGAACTTTTCGTGGTTTTGATGGTTTTCAGCAAATGAACATATTTCAGCGAGCTGGAAGTTTTTTCCTTAATAGAGTAAGATTTTATCTTAAAATACAAGAACTTTTCGTGGTTCTTGTCAATTTTTGTTGGTTTTCATCTGATGAACTTATTTCAGTCACCTAGATCTTTCTTCTTCAAAGCAGAAAGATTTTATCTTCAAATACAAGAACTTTTCGTGGTTTTGATGGTTTTCAGCAAATGAACATATTTCAGCGAGCTGGAAGTTTTTTCCTTAATAGCGTAAGATTTTATCTTGAAATACAAGAACTTTTCGTGGTTCTTGTCAATTTTTGTTGGTTTTCATCTAATGAACTTATTTCAGTCAGCTAGATCTTTCTTCTTCAAATCAAAAAGATTTTATCTTCAAATACAAGAACTTTTCGTGGTTTTGTTGGTTTTCAGCAAATGAACAGATTTCAGCGAGCAAGAAGTTTTTTCATTAATAGCGTAAGATTTTATCTTAAAATACAAGAACTTTTCGTGGTTCTTGTCAATTTTTGTTCGTTTTCATCCAATGAACTGATTTCAGTCAGCGAGATCTTTCTTCTTCAAAGCAAAAAGATTTTATCTTCAAATACAAGAACTTTTCGTGGTTTTGATGGTTTTCAGCAAATGAACATATTTCAGCGAGCTGGAAGTTTTTTCCTTAATAGAGTAAGATTTTATCTTATAATACAAGAACTTTTCGTGGTTCTTGTCAATTTTTGTTGGTTTTCATCTAATGAACTTATTTCAGTCACCTAGATCTTTCTTCTTCAAAGCAGAAAGATTTTATCTTCAAATACAAGAACTTTTCGTGGTTTTGATGGTTTTCAGCAAATGAACATATTTCAGCGAGCTGGAAGTTTTTTCCTTAATAGCGTAAGATTTTATCTTGAAATACAAGAACTTTTCGTGGTTCTTGTCAATTTTTGTTGGTTTTCATCTAATGAACTTATTTCAGTCAGCTAGATCTTTCTTCTTCAAATCAAAAAGATTTTATCTTCAAATACAAGAACTTTTCGTGGTTTTGTTGGTTTTCAGCAAATGAACAGATTTCAGCGAGCAAGAAGTTTTTTCATTAATAGCGTAAGATTTTATCTTAAAATACAAGAACTTTTCGTGGTTCTTGTCAATTTTTGTTCGTTTTCATCCAATGAACTGATTTCAGTTAGCGAGATCTTTCTTCTTCAAAGCAAAAAGATTTTATCTTCAAATACAAGAACTTTTCGTGGTTTTGATGGTTTTCAGCAAATGAACATATTTCAGCGAGCTGGAAGTTTTTTCCTTAATAGAGTAAGATTTTATCTTAAAATACAAGAACTTTTCGTGGTTCTTGTCAATTTTTGTTGGTTTTCATCTGATGAACTTATTTCAGTCACCTAGATCTTTCTTCTTCAAAGCAGAAAGATTTTATCTTCAAATACAAGAACTTTTCGTTGTTTTGTTGGTTTTCAGCAAATGAACATATTTCAGCGAGCTGGGAGTTTTTTCTTTAATAGCGTAAGATTGTATCTTAAAATACAAGAACTTTTCGTGGTTCTTGTCAATTTTTGTTGGTTTTCATCTAATGAACTTATTTCAGTCAGCCAGATCTTTCTTCTTCAAAGCAAAAAGATTTTATCTTAAAATACAAGAACTTTTCGTGGTTTTGATGGTTTTCAGCAAATGAACATATTTCAGCGAGCTGGAAGTTTTTTCCTTAATAGCGTAAGATTTTATCTTAAAATACAAGAACTTTTCGTGGTTCTTGTCAATTTTTGTTGGTTTTCATCTAATGAACTTATTTCAGTCAGCTGGATCTTTCTTCTTCAAATCAAAAAGATTTCATCTTCAAATACAAGAACTTTCGTGGTTTTGTTGGTTTTCAGCAAATGAACAGATTTCAGCGAGCAAGAAGTTTTTTCATTAATAGCGTAAGATTTTTTCTTAAAATACAAGAACTTTTCGTGGTTCTTGTCAATTTTTGTTCGTTTTCATCCAATGAACTCATTTCAGTCAGCGAGATCTTTCTTCTTCAAAGCAAAAAGATTTTATCTTCAAATACAAGAACTTTTCGTGGTTTTGATGGTTTTCAGCAAATGAACAGATTTCAGCGAGCAAGAAGTTTTTTCTTTAATAGCGTAAGATTTTATCTTAAAATACAAGAACTTTTCGTGGTTCTTGTCAATTTTTGTTCGTTTTCATCTAATGAACTGATTTCAGTCAGCGAGATGTTTCTTCTTCAAAGCAAAAAGATTTTATCTTCAAATACAAGAACTTTTCGTGGTTTTGATGGTTTTCAGCAAATGAACATATTTCAGCGAGCTGGAAGTTTTTTCCTTAATAGAGTAAGATTTTATCTTATAATACAAGAACTTTTCGTGGTTCTTGTCAATTTTTGTTCGTTTTCATCTAATGAACTGATTTCAGTCAGCGAGATCTTTCTTCTTCAAAGCAAAAAGATTTTATCTTCAAATACAAGAACTTTTCGTGGTTTTGATGGTTTTCTGCAAATGAACATATTTCAGCGAGCTGGAAGTTTTTTCCTTAATAGAGTAAGATTTTATCTTAAAATACAAGAACTTTTCGTGGTTCTTGTCAATTTTCGTTGGTTTTCATCTGATGAACTTATTTCAGTCACCTAGATCTTTCTTCTTCAAAGCAGAAAGATTTTATCTTCAAATACAAGAACTTTTCGTTGTTTTGTTGGTTTTCAGCAAATGAACATATTTCAGCGAGCTGGGAGTTTTTTCTTTAATAGCGTAAGATTGTATCTTAAAATACAAGAACTTTTCGTGGTTCTTGTCAATTTTTGTTGGTTTTCATCTAATGAACTTATTTCAGTCAGCTAGATCTTTCTTCTTCAAAGCAAAAAGATTTTATCTTCAAATACAAGGACTTTTCGTGGTTTTGTTGGTTTTCAGCAAATGAACAGATTTCAGCGAGCAAGAAGTTTTTTCTTTAATAGCGTAAGATTTTATCTTAAAATACAAGAACTTTTCGTGGTTCTTGTCAATTTTTGTTCGTTTTCATCTAAGGAACTTATTTCAGTCAGCCAGATCTTTCTTCTTCAAAGCAAAAAGATTTTATCTTCAAATACAAGAACTTTTCGTGGTTTTGATGGTTTTCAGCAAATGAACATATTTCAGCGAGCTGGAAGTTTTTTCCTTAATAGCGTAAGATTTTATCTTAAAATACAAGAACTTTTCGTGGTTCTTGTCAATTTTTGTTGGTTTTCATCTAATGAACTTATTTCAGTCAGCTGGATCTTTCTTCTTCAAATCAAAAAGATTTCATCTTCAAATACAAGAACTTTCGTGGTTTTGTTGGTTTTCAGCAAATGAACAGATTTCAGCGAGCAAGAAGTTTTTTCATTAATAGCGTAAGATTTTTTCTTAAAATACAAGAACTTTTCGTGGTTCTTGTCAATTTTTGTTCGTTTTCATCCAATGAACTCATTTCAGTCAGCGAGATCTTTCTTCTTCAAAGCAAAAAGATTTTATCTTCAAATACAAGAACTTTTCGTGGTTTTGATGGTTTTCAGCAAATGAACAGATTTCAGCGAGCAAGAAGTTTTTTCTTTAATAGCGTAAGATTTTATCTTAAAATACAAGAACTTTTCGTGGTTCTTGTCAATTTTTGTTCGTTTTCATCTAATGAACTGATTTCAGTCAGCGAGATGTTTCTTCTTCAAAGCAAAAAGATTTTATCTTCAAATACAAGAACTTTTCGTGGTTTTGATGGTTTTCAGCAAATGAACATATTTCAGCGAGCTGGAAGTTTTTTCCTTAATAGAGTAAGATTTTATCTTAAAATACAAGAACTTTTCGTGGTTCTTGTCAATTTTTGTTGGTTTTCATCTGATGAACTTATTTCAGTCACCTTGATCTTTCTTCTTCAAAGCAGAAAGATTTTATCTTCAAATACAAGAACTTTTCGTTGTTTTGTTGGTTTTCAGCAAATGAACATATTTCAGCGAGCTGGGAGTTTTTTCTTTAATAGCGTAAGATTTTATCTTAAAATACAAGAACTTTTCGTGGTTCTTGTCAATTTTTGTTGGTTTTCATCTAATGAACTTATTTCAGTCAACTAGATCTTTCTTCTTCAAAGCAAAAAGATTTTATCTTCAAATACAAGAACTTTTCGTGGTTTTGTTGGTTTTCAGCAAATGAACACATTTCAGCGAGCAAGAAGTTTTTTCTTTAATAGCGTAAGATTTTATCTTAAAATACAAGAACTTTTCGTGGTTCTTGTCAATTTTTGTTCGTTTTCATCTAATGAACTTATTTCAGTCAGCCAGATCTTTCTTCTTCAAAGCAAAAAGATTTTATCTTAAAATACAAGAACTTTTCGTGGTTTTGATGGTTTTCAGCAAATGAACATATTTCAGCGAGCTGGAAGTTTTTTCCTTAATAGCGTAAGATTTTATCTTAAAATACAAGAACTTTTCGTGGTTCTTGTCAATTTTTGTTGGTTTTCATCTGATGAACTTATTTCAGTCAGCTAGATCTTTCTTCTTCAAAGCAAAAAGATTTTATCTTCAAATACAAGAACTTTTCGTGGTTTTGATGGTTTTCAGCAAATGAACATATTTCAGCGAGCTGGAAGTTTTTTCCTTAATAGAGTAAGATTTAATCTTATAATACAAGAACTTTTCGTGGTTCTTGTCAATTTTTGTTGGTTTTCATCTAATGAACTTATTTCAGTCAGCTAGATCTTTCTTCTTCAAAGCAAAAAGATTTTATCTTAAAATACAAGAACTTTTCGTGGTTTTGATGGTTTTCAGCGAATGAACATATTTCAGCGAGCTGGAAGTTTTTTCCTTAATAGCGTAAGATTTTGTATTGAAATACAAGAACTTTTCGTGATTCTTGTCAATTTTTGTTGGTTTTCATCTAATGAACTTATTTCAGTCAGCTAGATCTTTCTTCTTCAAATCAAAAAGATTTTATCTTCAAATACAAGAACTTTTCGTGGTTTTGTTGGTTTTCAGCAAATGAACAGATTTCAGCGAGCAAGAAGTTTTTTCATTAATAGCGTAAGATTTTATCTTAAAATACAAGAACTTTTCGTGGTTCTTGTCAATTTTTGTTCGTTTTCATCCAATGAACTCATTTCAGTCAGCGAGATCTTTCTTCTTCAAAGCAAAAAGATTTTATCTTCAAATACAAGAACTTTTCGTGGTTTTGATGGTTTTCAGCAAATGAACATATTTCAGCGAGCTGGAAGTTTTTTCCTTAATAGAGTAAGATTTTATCTTATAATACAAGAACTTTTCGTGGTTCTTGTCAATTTTTGTTCGTTTTCATCTAATGAACTGATTTCAGTCAGCGAGATCTTTCTTCTTCAAAGCAAAAAGATTTTATCTTCAAATACAAGAACTTTTCGTGGTTTTGATGGTTTTCAGCAAATGAACATATTTCAGCGAGCTGGAAGTTTTTTCCTTAATAGAGTAAGATTTTATCTTAAAATACAAGAACTTTTCGTGGTTCTTGTCAATTTTTGTTGGTTTTCATCTGATGAACTTATTTCAGTCACCTTGATCTTTCTTCTTCAAAGCAGAAAGATTTTATCTTCAAATACAAGAACTTTTCGTTGTTTTGTTGGTTTTCAGCAAATGAACATATTTCAGCGAGCTGGGAGTTTTTTCTTTAATAGCGTAAGATTTTATCTTAAAATACAAGAACTTTTCGTGGTTCTTGTCAATTTTTGTTGGTTTTCATCTAATGAACTTATTTCAGTCAGCTAGATCTTTCTTCTTCAAAGCAAAAAGATTTTATCTTCAAATACAAGAACTTTTCGTGGCTTTGTTGGTTTTCAGCAAATGAACATATTTCAGCGAGCAAGAAGTTTTTTCTTTAATAGCGTAAGATTTTATCTTAAAATACAAGAACTTTTCGTGGTTCTTGTCAATTTTTGTTCGTTTTCATCTAATGAACTTATTTCAGTCAGCCAGATCTTTCTTCTTCAAAGCAAAAAGATTTTATCTTAAAATACAAGAACTTTTCGTGGTTTTGATGGTTTTCAGCAAATGAACATATTTCAGCGAGCTGGAAGTTTTTTCGTTAATAGCGTAAGATTTTATCTTATAATACAAGAACTTTTCGTGGTTCTTGTCAATTTTTGTTGGTTTTCATCTCATGAACTTATTTCAGTCAGCTAGATCTTTCTTCTTCAAAGCAAAAAGATTTTATCTTAAAATACAAGAACTTTTCGTGGTTTTGATGGTTTTCAGCGAATGAACATATTTCAGCGAGCTGGATGTTTTTTCCTTAATAGCGTAAGATTTTGTCTTGAAATACAAGAACTTTTCGTGATTCTTGTCAATTTTTGTTGGTTTTCATCTAATGAACTTATTTCAGTCAGCTAGATCTTTCTTCTTCAAATCAAAAAGATTTTATCTTCAAATACAAGAACTTTTCGTGGTTTTGTTGGTTTTCAGCAAATGAACAGATTTCAGCGAGCAAGAAGTTTTTTCATTAATAGCGTAAGATTTTATCTTAAAATACAAGAACTTTTCGTGGTTCTTGTCAATTTTTGTTCGTTTTCATCCAATGAACTGATTTCAGTCAGCGAGATCTTTCTTCTTCAAAGCAAAAAGATTTTATCTTCAAATACAAGAACTTTTCGTGGTTTTGATGGTTTTCAGCAAATGAACATATTTCAGCGAGCTGGAAGTTTTTTCCTTAATAGAGTAAGATTTTATCTTATAATACAAGAACTTTTCGTGGTTCTTGTCAATTTTTGTTCGTTTTCATCTAATGAACTGATTTCAGTCAGCGAGATCTTTCTTCTTCAAAGCAAAAAGATTTTATCTTCAAATACAAGAACTTTTCGTGGTTTTGATGGTTTACAGCAAATGAACATATTTCAGCGAGCTGGAAGTTTTTTCCTTAATAGAGTAAGATTTTATCTTATAATACAAGAACTTTTCGTGGTTCTTGTCAATTTTTGTTGGTTTTCATCTGATGAACTTATTTCAGTCACCTAGATCTTTCTTCTTCAAAGCAGAAAGATTTTATCTTCAAATACAAGAACTTTTCGTGGTTTTCATGGTTTTCAGCAAATGAACATATTTCAGCGAGCTGGAAGTTTTTTCCTTAATAGCGTAAGATTTTATCTTGAAATACAAGAACTTTTCGTGGTTCTTGTCAATTTTTGTTGGTTTTCATCTAATGAACTTATTTCAGTCAGCTAGATCTTTCTTCTTCAAAGCAAAAAGATTTTATCTTCAAATACAAGGACTTTTCGTGGTTTTGTTGGTTTTCAGCAAATGAACAGATTTCAGCGAGCAAGAAGTTTTTTCTTTAATAGCGTAAGATTTTATCTTAAAATACAAGAACTTTTCGTGGTTCTTGTCAATTTTTGTTCGTTTTCATCTAAGGAACTTATTTCAGTCAGCCAGATCTTTCTTCTTCAAAGCAAAAAGATTTTATCTTAAAATACAAGAACTTTTCGTGGTTTTGATGGTTTTCAGCAAATGAACATATTTCAGCGAGCTGGAAGTTTTTTCCTTAATAGCGTAAGATTTTATCTTAAAATACAAGAACTTTTCGTGGTTCTTGTCAATTTTTGTTGGTTTTCATCCGATGAACTTATTTCAGTCAGCTAGATCTTTCTTCTTCAAAGCAAAAAGATTTTATCTTCAAATACAAGAACTTTTCGTGGTTTTGATGGTTTTCAGCAAATGAACATATTTCAGCGAGCTGGAAGTTTTTTCCTTAATAGAGTAAGATTTTATCTTAAAATACAAGAACTTTTCGTGGTTCTTGTCAATTTTTGTTGGTTTTCATCTGATGAACTTATTTCAGTCACCTTGATCTTTCTTCTTCAAAGCAGAAAGATTTTATCTTCAAATACAAGAACTTTTCGTTGTTTTGTTGGTTTTCAGCAAATGAACATATTTCAGCGAGCTGGGAGTTTTTTCTTTAATAGCGTAAGATTTTATCTTAAAATACAAGAACTTTTCGTGGTTCTTGTCAATTTTTGTTGGTTTTCATCTAATGAACTTATTTCAGTCAGCTAGATCTTTCTTCTTCAAAGCAAAAAGATTTTATCTTCAAATACAAGAACTTTTCGTGGCTTTGTTGGTTTTCAGCAAATGAACATATTTCAGCGAGCAAGAAGTTTTTTCTTTAATAGCGTAAGATTTTATCTTAAAATACAAGAACTTTTCGTGGTTCTTGTCAATTTTTGTTCGTTTTCATCTAATGAACTTATTTCAGTCAGCCAGATCTTTCTTCTTCAAAGCAAAAAGATTTTATCTTAAAATACAAGAACTTTTCGTGGTTTTGATGGTTTTCAGCAAATGAACATATTTCAGCGAGCTGGAAGTTTTTTCCTTAATAGCGTAAGATTTTATCTTAAAATACAAGAACTTTTCGTGGTTCTTGTCAATTTTTGTTGGTTTTCATCTGATGAACTTATTTCAGTCAGCTAGATCTTTCTTCTTCAAAGCAAAAAGATTTTATCTTCAAATACAAGAACTTTTCGTGGTTTTGATGGTTTTCAGCAAATGAACATATTTCAGCGAGCTGGAAGTTTTTTCCTTAATAGAGTAAGATTTTATCTTATAATACAAGAACTTTTCGTGGTTCTTGTCAATTTTTGTTGGTTTTCATCTCATGAACTTATTTCAGTCAGCTAGATCTTTCTTCTTCAAAGCAAAAAGATTTTATCTTAAAATACAAGAACTTTTCGTGGTTTTGATGGTTTTCAGCGAATGAACATATTTCAGCGAGCTGGATGTTTTTTCCTTAATAGCGTAACATTTTGTCTTGAAATACAAGAACTTTTCGTGATTCTTGTCAATTTTTGTTGGTTTCATCTAATGAACTTATTTCAGTCAGCTAGATCTTTCTTCTTCAAATCAAAAAGATTTTATCTTCAAATACAAGAACTTTTCGTGGTTTTGTTGGTTTTCAGCAAATGAACAGATTTCAGCGAGCAAGAAGTTTTTTCATTAATAGCGTAAGATTTTATCTTAAAATACAAGAACTTTTCGTGGTTCTTGTCAATTTTTGTTCGTTTTCATCCAATGAACTGATTTCAGTCAGCGAGATCTTTCTTCTTCAAAGCAAAAAGATTTTATCTTCAAATACAAGAACTTTTGGTGGTTTTGATGGTTTTCAGCAAATGAACATATTTCAGCGAGCTGGAAGTTTTTTCCTTAATAGAGTAAGATTTTATCTTATAATACAAGAACTTTTCGTGGTTCTTGTCAATTTTTGTTCGTTTTCATCTAATGAACTGATTTCAGTCAGCGAGATCTTTCTTCTTCAAAGCAAAAAGATTTTATCTTCAAATACAAGAACTTTTCGTGGTTTTGATGGTTTACAGCAAATGAACATATTTCAGCGAGCTGGAAGTTTTTTCCTTAATAGAGTAAGATTTTATCTTAAAATACAAGAACTTTTCGTGGTTCTTGTCAATTTTTGTTGGTTTTCATCTGATGAACTTATTTCAGTCACCTAGATCTTTCTTCTTCAAAGCAGAAAGATTTTATCTTCAAATACAAGAACTTTTCGTGGTTTTGATGGTTTTCAGCAAATGAACATATTTCAGCGAGCTGGAAGTTTTTTCCTTAATAGCGTAAGATTTTATCTTGAAATACAAGAACTTTTCGTGGTTCTTGTCAATTTTTGTTGGTTTTCATCTAATGAACTTATTTCAGTCAGCTAGATCTTTCTTCTTCAAAGCAAAAAGATTTTATCTTCAAATACAAGGACTTTTCGTGGTTTTGTTGGTTTTCAGCAAATGAACAGATTTCAGCGAGCAAGAAGTTTTTTCTTTAATAGCGTAAGATTTTATCTTAAAATACAAGAACTTTTCGTGGTTCTTGTCAATTTTTGTTCGTTTTCATCTAAGGAACTTATTTCAGTCAGCCAGATCTTTCTTCTTCAAAGCAAAAAGATTTTATCTTAAAATACAAGAACTTTTCGTGGTTTTGATGGTTTTCAGCAAATGAACATATTTCAGCGAGCTGGAAGTTTTTTCCTTAATAGCGTAAGATTTTATCTTAAAATACAAGAACTTTTCGTGGTTCTTGTCAATTTTTGTTGGTTTTCATCTAATGAACTTATTTCAGTCAGCTGGATCTTTCTTCTTCAAATCAAAAAGATTTCATCTTCAAATACAAGAACTTTCGTGGTTTTGTTGGTTTTCAGCAAATGAACAGATTTCAGCGAGCAAGAAGTTTTTTCATTAATAGCGTAAGATTTTTTCTTAAAATACAAGAACTTTTCGTGGTTCTTGTCAATTTTTGTTCGTTTTCATCCAATGAACTCATTTCAGTCAGCGAGATCTTTCTTCTTCAAAGCAAAAAGATTTTATCTTCAAATACAAGAACTTTTCGTGGTTTTGATGGTTTTCAGCAAATGAACAGATTTCAGCGAGCAAGAAGTTTTTTCTTTAATAGCGTAAGATTTTATCTTAAAATACAAGAACTTTTCGTGGTTCTTGTCAATTTTTGTTCGTTTTCATCTAATGAACTGATTTCAGTCAGCGAGATGTTTCTTCTTCAAAGCAAAAAGATTTTATCTTCAAATACAAGAACTTTTCGTGGTTTTGATGGTTTTCAGCAAATGAACATATTTCAGCGAGCTGGAAGTTTTTTCCTTAATAGAGTAAGATTTTATCTTAAAATACAAGAACTTTTCGTGGTTCTTGTCAATTTTTGTTGGTTTTCATCTGATGAACTTATTTCAGTCACCTTGATCTTTCTTCTTCAAAGCAGAAAGATTTTATCTTCAAATACAAGAACTTTTCGTGGTTTTGATGGTTTTCAGCAAATGAACATATTTCAGCGAGCTGGAAGTTTTTTCCTTAATAGCGTAAGATTTTATCTTAAAATACAAGAACCTTTCGTGGTTCTTGTCAATTTTTGTTGGTTTTCATCTGATGAACTTATTTCAGTCAGCGAGATCTTTCTTCTTCAAAGCAAAAAGATTTTATCTTCAAATACAAGAACTTTTCGTGGTTTTGATGGTTTTCAGCAAATGAACATATTTCAGCGAGCTGGAAGTTTTTTCCTTAATAGAGTAAGATTTTATCTTATAATACAAGAACTTTTCGTGGTTCTTGTCAATTTTTGTTGGTTTTCATCTAATGAACTTATTTCAGTCAGCTAGATCTTTCTTCTTCAAAGCAAAAAGATTTTATCTTAAAATACAAGAACTTTTCGTGGTTTTGTTGGTTTTCAGCGAATGAACATATTTCAGCGAGCTGGAAGTTTTTTCCTTAATAGCGTAAGATTTTATCTTGAAATACAAGAACTTTTCGTGGTTCTTGTCAATTTTTGTTGGTTTTCATCTAATGAACTTATTTCAGTCAGCTAGATCTTTCTTCTTCAAATCAAAAAGATTTTATCTTCAAATACAAGAACTTTTCGTGGTTTTGTTGGTTTTCAGCAAATGAACAGATTTCAGCGAGCAAGAAGTTTTTTCATTAATAGCGTAAGATTTTATCTTAAAATACAAGAACTTTTCGTGGTTCTTGTCAATTTTTGTTCGTTTTCATCCAATGAACTGATTTCAGTCAGCGAGATCTTTCTTCTTCAAAGCAAAAAGATTTTATCTTCAAATACAAGAACTTTTCGTGGTTTTGATGGTTTTCAGCAAATGAACATATTTCAGCGAGCTGGAAGTTTTTTCCTTAATAGAGTAAGATTTTATCTTATGATACAAGAACTTTTCGTGGTTCTTGTCAATTTTTGTTCGTTTTCATCTAATGAACTGATTTCAGTCAGCGAGATCTTTCTTCTTCAAAGCAAAACGATTTTATCTTCAAATACAAGAACTTTTCGTGGTTTTGATGGTTTTCAGCAAATGAACATATTTCAGCGAGCTGGAAGTTTTTTCCTTAATAGAGTAAGATTTTATCTTAAAATACAAGAACTTTTCGTGGTTCTTGTCAATTTTTGTTGGTTTTCATCTGATGAACTTATTTCAGTCACCTAGATCTTTCTTCTTCAAAGCAGAAAGATTTTATCTTCAAATACAAGAACTTTTCGTGGTTTTGATGGTTTTCAGCAAATGAACATATTTCAGCGAGCTGGAAGTTTTTTCCTGAATAGCGTAAGATTTTATCTTGAAATACAAGAACTTTTCGTGGTTCTTGTCAATTTTTGTTGGTTTTCATCTAATGAACTTATTTCAGTCAGCTAGATCTTTCTTCTTCAAATCAAAAAGATTTTATCTTCAAATACAAGAACTTTTCGTGGTTTTGTTGGTTTTCAGCAAATGAACAGATTTCAGCGAGCAAGAAGTTTTTTCATTAATAGCGTAAGATTTTATCTTAAAATACAAGAACTTTTCGTGGTTCTTGTCAATTTTTGTTCGTTTTCATCCAATGAACTGATTTCAGTCAGCGAGATCTTTCTTCTTCAAAGCAAAAAGATTTTATCTTCAAATACAAGAACTTTTCGTGGTTTTGATGGTTTTCAGCAAATGAACATATTTCAGCGAGCTGGAAGTTTTTTCCTTAATAGAGTAAGATTTTATCTTATAATACAAGAACTTTTCGTGGTTCTTGTCAATTTTTGTTCGTTTTCATCTAATGAACTGATTTCAGTCAGCGAGATCTTTCTTCTTCAAAGCAAAAAGATTTTATCTTCAAATACAAGAACTTTTCGTGGTTTTGATGGTTTTCAGCAAATGAACATATTTCAGCGAGCTGGAAGTTTTTTCCTTAATAGAGTAAGATTTTATCTTAAAATACAAGAACTTTTCGTGGTTCTTGTCAATTTTTGTTGGTTTTCATCTGATGAACTTATTTCAGTCACCTAGATCTTTCTTCTTCAAAGCAGCAAGATTTTATCTTCAAATACAAGAACTTTTCGTTGTTTTGTTGGTTTTCAGCAAATGAACATATTTCAGCGAGCTGGGAGTTTTTTCTTTAATAGCGTAAGTTTTTATCTTAAAATACAAGAACTTTTCGTGGTTCTTGTCAATTTTTGTTGGTTTTCATCTAATGAACTTATTTCAGTCAGCTAGATCTTTCTTCTTCAAAGCAAAAAGATTTTATCTTCAAATACAAGGACTTTTCGTGGTTTTGTTGGTTTTCAGCAAATGAACAGATTTCAGCGAGCAAGAAGTTTTTTCTTTAATAGCGTAAGATTTTATCTTAAAATACAAGAACTTTTCGTGGTTCTTGTCAATTTTTGTTGGTTTTCATCTAATGAACTTATTTCAGTCAGCTAGACCTTTCTTCTTCAAAGCAAAAAGATTTTATCTTCAAATACAAGAACTTTTCGTGGTTTTGATGGTTTTCAGCAAATGAACATATTTCAGCGAGCTGGAAGTTTTTTCCTTAATAGAGTAAGATTTTATCTTATAATACAAGAACTTTTCGTGGTTCTTGTCAATTTTTGTTGGTTTTCATCGAATGAACTTATTTCAGTCAGGTAGATCTTTCTTCTTCAAAGCAAAAAGATTTTATCTTAAAATACAAGAACTTTTCGTGGTTTTGATGGTTTTCAGCAAATGAACATATTTCAGCGAGCTGGAAGTTTTTTCCTTAATAGCGTAAGATTTTATCTTAAAATACAAGAACTTTTCGTGGTTCTTGTCAATTTTTGTTGGTTTTCATCTAATGAACTTATTTCAGTCAGCTGGATCTTTCTTCTTCAAAGCAAAAGGATTTTATCTTCAAATACAAGAACTTTTCGTGGTTTTGATGGTTTTCAGCAAATGAACAGATTTCAGCGAGCAAGAAGTTTTTTCATTAATAGCGTAAGATTTTATCTTAAAATACAAAAACTTTTCGTGGTTCTTGTCAATTTTTGTTCGTTTTCATCCAATGAACTGATTTCAGTCAGCGAGATCTTTCTTCTTCAAAGCAAAAAGATTTTATCTTCAAATACAAGAACTTTTCGTGGTTTTGATGGTTTTCAGCAAATGAACATATTTCAGCGAGCTGGAAGTTTTTTCCTTAATAGCGTAAGATTTTATCTTAAAATACAAGAACTTTTCGTGGTTCTTGTCAATTTTTGTTGGTTTTCATCTGATGAACTTATTTCAGTCAGCTAGATCTTTCTTCTTCAAAGCAAAAAGATTTTATCTTCAAATACAAGAACTTTTCGTGGTTTTGATGGTTTTCAGCAAATGAACATATTTCAGCGAGCTGGAAGTTTTTTCCTTAATAGAGTAAGATTTTATCTTAAAATACAAGAACTTTTCGTGGTTCTTGTCAATTTTTGTTGGTTTTCATCTGATGAACTTATTTCAGTCACCTAGATCTTTCTTCTTCAAAGCAGAAATATTTTATCTTCAAATACAAGAACTTTTCGTGGTTTTGATGGTTTTCAGCAAATGAACATATTTCAGCGAGCTGGAAGTTTTTTCCTTAATAGAGTAAGATTTTATCTTATAATACAAGAACTTTTCGTGGTTCTTGTCAATTTTTGTTGGTTTTCATCGAATGAACTTATTTCAGTCAGCTAGATCTTTCTTCTTCAAAGCAAAAAGATTTTATCTTCAAATACAAGAACTTTTCGTGGTTTTGATGGTTTTCAGCAAATGAACAGATTTCAGCGAGCTGGAAGTTTTTTCCTTAATAGCGTAAGATTTTATCTTAAAATACAAGAACTTTTCGTGGTTCTTGTCAATTTTTGTTGGTTTTCATCTAATGAACTTATTTCAGTCAGCTAGATCTTTCTTCTTCAAAGCAAAAGGATTTTATCTTCAAATACAAGAACATTTCGTGGTTTTGATGGTTTTCAGCAAATGAACAGATTTCAGCGAGCAAGAAGTTTTTTCATTAATAGCGTAAGATTTTATCTTAAAATACAAAAACTTTTCGTAGTTCTTGTCAATTTTTGTTGGTTTTCATCTAATGAACTTATTTCAGTCAGCTAGATCTTTCTTCTTCAAAGCAAAAAGATTTTATCTTAAAATACAAGAACTTTTCGTGGTTTTGATGGTTTTCAGCGAATGAACATATTTCAGCGAGCTGGAAGTTTTTTCCTTAATAGCGTAAGATTTTATCTTGAAATACAAGAACTTTTCGTGGTTCTTGTCAATTTTTGTTGATTTTCATCTGATGAACTTATTTCCGTCAGCTAGATCTTTCTTCTTCAAATCAAAAAGATTTTATCTTCAAATACAAGAACTTTTCGTGGTTTTGTTGGTTTTCAGCAAATGAACAGATTTCAGCGAGCAAGAAGTTTTTTCATTAATAGCGTAAGATTTTATCTTAAAATACAAGAACTTTTCGTGGTTCTTGTCAATTTTTGTTCGTTTTCATCCAATGAACTGATTTCAGTCAGCGAGATCTTTCTTCTTCAAAGCAAAAAGATTTTATCTTCAAATACAAGAACTTTTCGTGGTTTTGATGGTTTTCAGCAAATGAACATATTTCAGCGAGCTGGAAGTTTTTTCCTTAATAGAGTAAGATTTTATCTTATAATACAAGAACTTTTCGTGGTTCTTGTCAATTTTTGTTCGTTTTCATCTAATGAACTGATTTCAGTCAGCGAGATCTTTCTTCTTCAAAGCAAAAAGATTTTATCTTCAAATACAAGAACTTTTCGTGGTTTTGATGGTTTTCAGCAAATGAACATATTTCAGCGAGCTGGAAGTTTTTTCCTTAATAGAGTAAGATTTTATCTTAAAATACAAGAACTTTTCGTGGTTCTTGTCAATTTTTGTTGGTTTTCATCTGATGAACTTATTTCAGTCACCTAGATCTTTCTTCTTCAAAGCAGAAAGATTTTATCTTCAAATACAAGAACTTTTCGTGGTTTTGATGGTTTTCAGCAAATGAACATATTTCAGCGAGCTGGAAGTTTTTTCCTTAATAGCGTAAGATTTTATCTTGAAATACAAGAACTTTTCGTGGTTCTTGTCAATTTTTGTTGGTTTTCATCTAATGAACTTATTTCAGTCAGCTAGATCTTTCTTCTTCAAATCAAAAAGATTTTATCTTCAAATACAAGAACTTTTCGTGGTTTTGTTGGTTTTCAGCAAATGAACAGATTTCAGCGAGCAAGAAGTTTTTTCATTAATAGCGTAAGATTTTATCTTAAAATACAAGAACTTTTCGTGGTTCTTGTCAATTTTTGTTCGTTTTCATCCAATGAACTGATTTCAGTCAGCGAGATCTTTCTTCTTCAAAGCAAAAAGATTTTATCTTCAAATACAAGAACTTTTCGTGGTTTTGATGGTTTTCAGCAAATGAACATATTTCAGCGAGCTGGAAGTTTTTTCCTTAATAGAGTAAGATTTTATCTTAAAATACAAGAACTTTTCGTGGTTCTTGTCAATTTTTGTTGGTTTTCATCTGATGAACTTATTTCAGTCACCTAGATCTTTCTTCTTCAAAGCAGAAAGATTTTATCTTCAAATACAAGAACTTTTCGTTGTTTTGTTGGTTTTCAGCAAATGAACATATTTCAGCGAGCTTGGAGTTTTTTCTTTAATAGCGTAAGATTTTATCTTAAAATACAAGAACTTTTCGTGGTTCTTGTCAATTTTTGTTGGTTTTCATCTAATGAACTTATTTCAGTCAGCTAGATCTTTCTTCTTCAAAGCAAAAAGATTTTATCTTCAAATACAAGGACTTTTCGTGGTTTTGTTGGTTTTCAGCAAATGAACAGATTTCAGCGAGCAAGAAGTTTTTTCTTTAATAGCGTAAGATTTTATCTTAAAATACAAGAACTTTTCGTGGTTCTTGTCAATTTTTGTTGGTTTTCATCTAATGAACTTATTTCAGTCAGCTAGACCTTTCTTCTTCAAAGCAAAAAGATTTTATCTTCAAATACAAGAACTTTTCGTGGTTTTGATGGTTTTCAGCAAATGAACATATTTCAGCGAGCTGGAAGTTTTTTCCTTAATAGAGTAAGATTTTATCTTATAATACAAGAACTTTTCGTGGTTCTTGTCAATTTTTGTTGGTTTTCATCGAATGAACTTATTTCAGTCAGCTAGATCTTTCTTCTTCAAAGCAAAAATATTTTATCTTAAAATACAAGAACTTTTCGTGGTTTTGATGGTTTTCAGCAAATGAACATATTTCAGCGAGCTGGAAGTTTTTTCCTTAATAGCGTAAGATTTTATCTTAAAATACAAGAACTTTTCGTGGTTCTTGTCAATTTTTGTTGGTTTTCATCTAATGAACTTATTTCAGTCAGCTAGATCTTTCTTCTTCAAAGCAAAAGGATTTTATCTTCAAATACAAGAACTTTTCGTGGTTTTGATGGTTTTCAGCAAATGAACAGATTTCAGCGAGCAAGAAGTTTTTTCATTCATAGCGTAAGATTTTATCTTAAAATACAAAAAATTTTCGTGGTTCTTGTCAATTTTTGTTCGTTTTCATCCAATGAACTGATTTCAGTCAGCGAGATCTTTCTTCTTCAAAGCAAAAAGATTTTATCTTCAAATACAAGAACTTTTCGTGGTTTTGATGGTTTTCAGCAAATGAACATATTTCAGCGAGCTGGAAGCTTTTTCCTTTATAGAGTAAGATTTTTTCTTATAATACAAGAACTTTTCGTGGTTCTTGTCAATTTTTGTTGGTTTTCATCTAATGAACTTATTTCAGTCAGCTCGATCTTTCTTCTTCAAAGCAAAAGGATTTTATCTTCAAATACAAGAACTTTTCGTTGTTTTTGTTGGTTTTCAGCAAATGAACATATTTCAGCGAGCAAGAAGTTTTTTCTTTAATAGCGTAAGATTTTATCTTAAAATACAAGAACTTTTCGTGTTTCTTGTCAATTTTTGTTGGTTTTCATCCAATGAACTTATTTCAGTCAGCTAGATCTTTCTTCTTCAAAGCAAAAAGATTTTATCTTCAAATACAAGAACTTTTCGTGGTTTTGTTGGTTTTCAGCAAATGAACATATTTCAGCGAGCTGGGAGTTTTTTCTTTAATAGCGTAAGATTTTATCTTAAAATACAAGAACTTTTCGTGGTTCTTGTCAATTTTTGTTGGTTTTCATCTAATGAACTTATTTCAGTCAGCTAGATCTTTCTTCTTCAAAGCAAAAAGATTTTATCTTCAAATACAAGAACTTTTCGTGGTTTTGTTGGTTTTCAGCAAATGAACAGATTTCAGCGAGCAAGAAGTTTTTTCTTTAATAGCGTAAGATTTTATCTTAAAATACAAGAACTTTTCGTGGTTCTTGTCAATTTTTGTTGGTTTTCATCTAATGAACTTATTTCAGTCAGCTAGATCTTTCTTCTTCAAAGCAAAAAGATTTTATCTTCAAATACAAGAACATTTCGTGGTTTTGATGGTTTTCAGCAAATGAACATATTTCAGCGAGCTGGAAGTTTTTTCCATAATAGAGTAAGATTTTATCTTATAATACAAGAACGTTTCGTGGTTCTTGTCAATTTTTGTTGGTTTTCATCGAATGAACTTATTTCAGTCAGCTTGATCTTTCTGCTTCAAAGCAAAAAGATTTTATCTTCAAATACAAGAACTTTTCGTGGTTCTTGTCAATTTTTGTTGGTTGTCATCTAATGAAATTATTTCAGTCAGCTAGATCTTTCTTCTTCAAAGCAAAAAGATTTTATCTTCAAATACAAGAACTTTTCGTGGTTTTGTTGGTTTTCAGCAAATGAACAGATTTCAGCGAGCAAGAAGTTTTTTCTTTAATAGCGTAAGATTTTATCTTAAAACACAAGAACTTTTCGTGGATCTTGTCAATTTTTGTTCGTTTTCATCTAATGAACTGAATTCAGTCACCGAGATCTTTCTTCTTCAAAGCAAAAAGATTTTATCTTCAAATACAAGAACTTTTCGTGGTTTTGTTGGTTTTCAGCAAATGAACATATTTCAGCGAGCTGGGAGTTTTTTCTTTAATAGCGTAAGATTTTATCTTAAAATACAAGAACTTTTCGTGGTTCTTGTCAATTTTTGTTGTTTTTCATCTAATGAACTTATTTCAGTCAGGTAGATCTTTCATCTTCAAAGCAAAAAGATTTTATCTTCAAATACAAGAACTTTTCGTGGTTTTGATGGTTTTCAGCAAATGAACATATTTCAGCGAGCTGGAAGTTTTTTCCATAATAGAGTAAGATTTTATCTTATAATACAAGAACTTTTCGTGGTTCTTGTCAATTTTTTTTGGTTTTCATCGAATGAACTTATTTCAGTCAGCTTGATCTTTCTTCTTCAAAGCAAAAAGATTTTATCTTCAAATACAAGAACTTTTCGTGGTTTTGTTGGTTTTCAGCAAATGAACATATTTCAGCGAGCTGGGAGTTTTTTCTTTAATGGCGTAAGATTTCATCTTAAAATACAAGAACTTTTCGTGGTTCTTGTCAATTTTTGTTGGTTTTCATCCAATGAACTTATTTCAGTCAGCTCGATCTTTCTTCTTCAAAGCAAAAAGATTTTATCTTCAAATACAAGAACTTTTCGTGGTTTTGTTGGTTTTCAGCAAATGAACAGATTTCAGCGAGCAAGAAGTTTTTTCTTTAATAGCGTAAGATTTTACCTTAAAATACAAGAACTTTTCGTGGTTCTTGTCAATTTTTGTTGGTTGTCATCTAATGAACTTATTTCAGTCAGCTAGATCTTTCTTCTTCAAAGCAAAAAGATTTTATCTTCAAATACAAGAACTTTTCGTGGTTTTGTTGGTTTTCAGCAAATGAACAGATTTCAGCGAGCAAGAAGTTTTTTCTTTAATAGCGTAAGATTTTATCTTAAAATACAAGAACTTTTCGTGGTTCTTGTCAATTTTTGTTCGTTTTCATCTAATGAACTGATTTCAGTCACCTAGATCTTTCTTCTTCAAAGCAAAAAGATTTTATCTTCAAATACAAGAAATTTTCGTGGTTTTGTTGGTTTTCAGCAAATGAACATATTTCAGCGAGCTGGGAGTTTTTTCTTTAATAGCGTAAGATTTTATCTTAAAATACAAGAACTTTTCGTGGTTCTTGTCAATTTTTGTTGGTTTTCATCCAATGAACTTATTTCAGTCAGCTGGATCTTTCTTCTTCAAAGCAAAAAGATTTTATCTTCAAATACAAGAACTTTTCGTGGTTTTGTTGGTTTTCAGCAAATGAACATATTTCAGCGAGCTGGGAGTTTTTTCTTTAATGGCGTAAGATTTTATCTTAAAATACAAGAACTTTTCGTGGTTCTTGTCAATTTTTGTTGGTTTTCATCCAATGAACTTATTTCAGTCAGCTCGATCTTTCTTCTTCAAAGCAAAAAGATTTTATCTTCAAATACAAGAACTTTTCGTGGTTTTGTTGGTTTTCAGCAAATGAACAGATTTCAGCGAGCAAGAAGTTTTTTCTTTAATAGCGTAAGATTTTACCTTAAAATACAAGAACTTTTCGTGGTTCTTGTCAATTTTTGTTGGTTGTCATCTAATGAACTTATTTCAGTCAGCTAGATCTTTCTTCTTCAAAGCAAAAAGATTTTATCTTCAAATACAAGAACTTTTCGTGGTTTTGTTGGTTTTCAGCAAATGAACAGATTTCAGCGAGCAAGAAGTTTTTTCTTTAATAGCGTAAGATTTTATCTTAAAATACAAGAACTTTTCGTGGTTCTTGTCAATTTTTGTTCGTTTTCATCTAATGAACTGATTTCAGTCACCTAGATCTTTCTTCTTCAAAGCAAAAAGATTTTATCTTCAAATACAAGAACTTTTCGTGGTTTTGTTGGTTTTCAGCAAATGAACATATTTCAGCGAGCTGGGAGTTTTTTCTTTAATAGCGTAAGATTTTATCTTAAAATACAAGAACTTTTCGTGGTTCTTGTCAATTTTTGTTGGTTTTCATCCAATGAACTTATTTCAGTCAGCTGGATCTTTCTTCTTCAAAGCAAAAAGATTTTATCTTCAAATACAAGAACTTTTCGTGGTTTTGTTGGTTTTCAGCAAATGAACAGATTTCAGCGAGCAAGAAGTTTTTTCTTTAATAGCGTAAGATTTTATCTTAAAATACAAGAACTTTTCGTGGTTCTTGTCAATTTTTGTTGGTTTTCATCTAATGAACTTATTTCAGTCAGCTAGATCTTTCTTCTTCAAAGCAAAAAGATTTTACCTTAAAATACAAGAACTTTTCGTGGTTCTTGTCAATTTTTGTTGGTTGTCATCTAATGAAATTATTTCAGTCAGCTAGATCTTTCTTCTTCAAAGCAAAAAGATTTTATCTTCAAATACAAGAACTTTTCGTGGTTTTGTTGGTTTTCAGCAAATGAACAGATTTCAGCGAGCAAGAAGTTTTTTCTTTAATAGCGTAAGATTTTATCTTAAAACACAAGAACTTTTCGTGGATCTTGTCAATTTTTGTTCGTTTTCATCTAATGAACTGAATTCAGTCACCGAGATCTTTCTTCTTCAAAGCAAAAAGATTTTATCTTCAAATACAAGAACTTTTCGTGGTTTTGTTGGTTTTCAGCAAATGAACATATTTCAGCGAGCTGGGAGTTTTTTCTTTAATAGCGTAAGATTTTATCTTAAAATACAAGAACTTTTCGTGGTTCTTGTCAATTTTTGTTGTTTTTCATCTAATGAACTTATTTCAGTCAGGTAGATCTTTCATCTTCAAAGCAAAAAGATTTTATCTTCAAATACAAGAACTTTTCGTGGTTTTGATGGTTTTCAGCAAATGAACATATTTCAGCGAGCTGGAAGTTTTTTCCATAATAGAGTAAGATTTTATCTTATAATACAAGAACTTTTCGTGGTTCTTGTCAATTTTTTTTGGTTTTCATCGAATGAACTTATTTCAGTCAGCTTGATCTTTCTTCTTCAAAGCAAAAAGATTTTATCTTCAAATACAAGAACTTTTCGTGGTTTTGTTGGTTTTCAGCAAATGAACATATTTCAGCGAGCTGGGAGTTTTTTCTTTAATGGCGTAAGATTTTATCTTAAAATACAAGAACTTTTCGTGGTTCTTGTCAATTTTTGTTGGTTTTCATCCAATGAACTTATTTCAGTCAGCTCGATCTTTCTTCTTCAAAGCAAAAAGATTTTATCTTCAAATACAAGAACTTTTCGTGGTTTTGTTGGTTTTCAGCAAATGAACAGATTTCAGCGAGCAAGAAGTTTTTTCTTCAATAGCGTAAGATTTTACCTTAAAATACAAGAACTTTTCGTGGTTCTTGTCAATTTTTGTTGGTTGTCATCTAATGAACTTATTTCAGTCAGCTAGATCTTTCTTCTTCAAAGCAAAAAGATTTTATCTTCAAATACAAGAACTTTTCGTGGTTTTGTTGGTTTTCAGCAAATGAACAGATTTCAGCGAGCAAGAAGTTTTTTCTTTAATAGCGTAAGATTTTATCTTAAAATACAAGAACTTTTCGTGGTTCTTGTCAATTTTTGTTGGTTTTCATCCAATGAACTTATTTCAGTCAGCTAGATCTTTCTTCTTCAAAGCAAAAAGATTTTATCTTCAAATACAAGAACTTTTCGTGGTTTTGTTGGTTTTCAGCAAATGAACATATTTCAGCGAGCTGGGAGTTTTTTCTTTAATAGCGTAAGATTTTATCTTAAAATACAAGAACTTTTCGTGGTTCTTGTCAATTTTTGTTGGTTTTCATCCAATGAACTTATTTCAGTCAGCTGGATCTTTCTTCTTCAAAGCAAAAAGATTTTATCTTCAAATACAAGAACTTTTCGTGGTTTTGTTGGTTTTCAGCAAATGAACATATTTCAGCGAGCTGGGAGTTTTTTCTTTAATGGCGTAAGATTTTATCTTAAAATACAAGAACTTTTCGTGGTTCTTGTCAATTTTTGTTGGTTTTCATCCAATGAACTTATTTCAGTCAGCTCGATCTTTCTTCTTCAAAGCAAAAAGATTTTATCTTCAAATACAAGAGCTTTTCGTGGTTTTGTTGGTTTTCAGCAAATGAACAGATTTCAGCGAGCAAGAAGTTTTTTCTATAATAGCGTAAGATTTTATCTTAAAATACAAGAACTTTTCGTGGTTCTTGTCAATTTTTGTTGGTTTTCATCTAATGAACTTATTTCAGTCAGCTAGATCTTTCTTCTTCAAAGCAAAAAGATTTTACCTTAAAATACAAGAACTTTTCGTGGTTCTTGTCAATTTTTGTTGGTTGTCATCTAATGAAATTATTTCAGTCAGCTAGATCTTTCTTCTTCAAAGCAAAAAGATTTTATCTTCAAATACAAGAACTTTTCGTGGTTTTGTTGGTTTTCAGCAAATGAACAGATTTCAGCGAGCAAGAAGTTTTTTCTTTAATAGCGTAAGATTTTATCTTAAAACACAAGAACTTTTCGTGGATCTTGTCAATTTTTGTTCGTTTTCATCTAATGAACTGAATTCAGTCACCGAGATCTTTCTTCTTCAAAGCAAAAAGATTTTATCTTCAAATACAAGAACTTTTCGTGGTTTTGTTGGTTTTCAGCAAATGAACATATTTCAGCGAGCTGGGAGTTTTTTCTTTAATAGCGTAAGATTTTATCTTAAAATACAAGAACTTTTCGTGGTTCTTGTCAATTTTTGTTGTTTTTCATCTAATGAACTTATTTCAGTCAGGTAGATCTTTCATCTTCAAAGCAAAAAGATTTTATCTTCAAATACAAGAACTTTTCGTGGTTTTGATGGTTTTCAGCAAATGAACATATTTCAGCGAGCTGGAAGTTTTTTCCATAATAGAGTAAGATTTTATCTTATAATACAAGAACTTTTCGTGGTTCTTGTCAATTTTTTTTGGTTTTCATCGAATGAACTTATTTCAGTCAGCTTGATCTTTCTTCTTCAAAGCAAAAAGATTTTATCTTCAAATACAAGAACTTTTCGTGGTTTTGTTGGTTTTCAGCAAATGAACATATTTCAGCGAGCTGGGAGTTTTTTCTTTAATGGCGTAAGATTTTATCTTAAAATACAAGAACTTTTCGTGGTTCTTGTCAATTTTTGTTGGTTTTCATCCAATGAACTTATTTCAGTCAGCTCGATCTTTCTTCTTCAAAGCAAAAAGATTTTATCTTCAAATACAAGAACTTTTCGTGGTTTTGTTGGTTTTCAGCAAATGAACAGATTTCAGCGAGCAAGAAGTTTTTTCTTCAATAGCGTAAGATTTTACCTTAAAATACAAGAACTTTTCGTGGTTCTTGTCAATTTTTGTTGGTTGTCATCTAATGAACTTATTTCAGTCAGCTAGATCTTTCTTCTTCAAAGCAAAAAGATTTTATCTTCAAATACAAGAACTTTTCGTGGTTTTGTTGGTTTTCAGCAAATGAACAGATTTCAGCGAGCAAGAAGTTTTTTCTTTAATAGCGTAAGATTTTATCTTAAAATACAAGAACCTTTCGTGGTTCTTGTCAATTTTTGTTGGTTTTCATCCAATGAACTTATTTCAGTCAGCTAGATCTTTCTTCTTCAAAGCAAAAAGATTTTATCTTCAAATACAAGAACTTTTCGTGGTTTTGTTGGTTTTCAGCAAATGAACATATTTCAGCGAGCTGGGAGTTTTTTCTTTAATAGCGTAAGATTTTATCTTAAAATACAAGAACTTTTCGTGGTTCTTGTCAATTTTTGTTGGTTTTCATCCAATGAACTTATTTCAGTCAGCTGGATCTTTCTTCTTCAAAGCAAAAAGATTTTATCTTCAAATACAAGAACTTTTCGTGGTTTTGTTGGTTTTCAGCAAATGAACATATTTCAGCGAGCTGGGAGTTTTTTCTTTAATGGCGTAAGATTTTATCTTAAAATACAAGAACTTTTCGTGGTTCTTGTCAATTTTTGTTGGTTTTCATCCAATGAACTTATTTCAGTCAGCTCGATCTTTCTTCTTCAAAGCAAAAAGATTTTATCTTCAAATACAAGAACTTTTCGTGGTTTTGTTGGTTTTCAGCAAATGAACAGATTTCAGCGAGCAAGAAGTTTTTTCTTTAATAGCGTAAGATTTTACCTTAAAATACAAGAACTTTTCGTGGTTCTTGTCAATTTTTGTTGGTTGTCATCTAATGAACTTATTTCAGTCAGCTAGATCTTTCTTCTTCAAAGCAAAAAGATTTTATCTTCAAATACAAGAACTTTTTGTGGTTTTGTTGGTTTTCAGCAAATGAACAGATTTCAGCGAGCAAGAAGTTTTTTCTTTAATAGCGTAAGATTTTATCTTAAAATACAAGAACTTTTCGTGGTTCTTGTCAATTTTTGTTCGTTTTCATCTTATGAACTGATTTCAGTCACCTAGATCTTTCTTCTTCAAAGCAAAAAGATTTTATCTTCAAATACAAGAACTTTTCGTGGTTTTGTTGGTTTTCAGCAAATGAACATATTTCAGCGAGCTGGGAGTTTTTTCTTTAATAGCGTAAGATTTTATCTTAAAATACAAGAACTTTTCGTGGTTCTTGTCAATTTTTGTTGGTTTTCATCCAATGAACTTATTTCAGTCAGCTGGATCTTTCTTCTTCAAAGCAAAAAGATTTTATCTTCAAATACAAGAACTTTTCGTGGTTTTGTTGGTTTTCAGCAAATGAACAGATTTCAGCGAGCAAGAAGTTTTTTCTTTAATAGCGTAAGATTTTATCTTAAAATACAAGAACTTTTCGTGGTTCTTGTCAATTTTTGTTCGTTTTCATCTTATGAACTGATTTCAGTCACCTAGATCTTTCTTCTTCAAAGCAAAAAGATTTTATCTTCAAATACAAGAACTTTTCGTGGTTTTGTTGGTTTTCAGCAAATGAACATATTTCAGCGAGCTGGGAGTTTTTTCTTTAATAGCGTAAGATTTTATCTTAAAATACAAGAACTTTTCGTGGTTCTTGTCAATTTTTGTTGGTTTTCATCCAATGAACTTATTTCAGTCAGCTGGATCTTTCTTCTTCAAAGCAAAAAGATTTTATCTTCAAATACAAGAACTTTTCGTGGTTTTGTTGGTTTTCAGCAAATGAACAGATTTCAGCGAGCAAGAAGTTTTTTCTTTAATAGCGTAAGATTTTATCTTAAAATACAAGAACTTTTCGTGGTTCTTGTCAATTTTTGTTGGTTTTCATCTAATGAACTTATTTCAGTCAGCTAGACCTTTCTTCTTCAAAGCAAAAAGATTTTATCTTCAAATACAAGAACTTTTCGTGGTTTTGATGGTTTTCAGCAAATGAACATATTTCAGCGAGCTGGAAGTTTTTTCCTTAATAGAGTAAGATTTTATCTTATAATACAAGAACTTTTCGTGGTTCTTGTCAATTTTTGTTGGTTTTCATCGAATGAACTTATTTCAGTCAGCTAGATCTTTCTTCTTCAAAGCAAAAAGATTTTATCTTAAAATACAAGAACTTTTCGTGGTTTTGATGGTTTTCAGCAAATGAACATATTTCAGCGAGCTGGGAGTTTTTTCTTTAATGGCGTAAGATTTTATCTTAAAATACAAGAACTTTTCGTGGTTCTTGTCAATTTTTGTTGGTTTTCATCCAATGAACTTATTTCAGTCAGCTCGATCTTTCTTCTTCAAAGCAAAAAGATTTTATCTTCAAATACAAGAACTTTTCGTGGTTTTGATGGTTTTCAGCAAATGAACAGATTTCAGCGAGCAAGAAGTTTTTTCATTAATAGCGTAAGATTTTATCTTAAAATACAAGAACTTTTCGTGGTTCTTGTCAATTTTTGTTGGTTTTCATCCAATGAACTTATTTCAGTCAGCTGGATCTTTCTTCTTCAAAGCAAAAAGATTTTATCTTCAAATACAAGAACTTTTCGTGGTTTTGTTGGTTTTCAGCAAATGAACATATTTCAGCGAGCTGGGAGTTTTTTCTTTAATGGCGTAAGATTTTATCTTAAAATACAAGAACTTTTCGTGGTTCTTGTCAATTTTTGTTGGTTTTCATCCAATGAACTTATTTCAGTCAACTCGATCTTTCTTCTTCAAAGCAAAAAGATTTTATCTTCAAATACAAGAACTTTTCGTGGTTTTGTTGGTTTTCAGCAAATGAACAGATTTCAGCGAGCAAGAAGTTTTTTCTTTAATAGCGTAAGATTTTACCTTAAAATACAAGAACTTTTCGTGGTTCTTGTCAATTTTTGTTGGTTGTCATCTAATGAACTTATTTCAGTCAGCTAGATCTTTCTTCTTCAAAGCAAAAAGATTTTATCTTCAAATACAAGAACTTTTCGTGGTTTTGTTGGTTTTCAGCAAATGAACATATTTCAGCGAGCTGGGAGTTTTTTCTTTAATAGCGTAAGATTTTATCTTAAAATACAAGAACTTTTCGTGGTTCTTGTCAATTTTTGTTGGTTTTCATCCAATGAACTTATTTCAGTCAGCTGGATCTTTCTTCTTCAAAGCAAAAAGATTTTATCTTCAAATACAAGAACTTTTCGTGGTTTTGTTGGTTTTCAGCAAATGAACAGATTTCAGCGAGCAAGAAGTTTTTTCTTTAATAACGTAAGATTTTATCTTAAAATACAAGAACTTTTCGTGGTTCTTGTCAATTTTTGTTCGTTTTCATCTTATGAACTGATTTCAGTCACCTAGATCTTTCTTCTTCAAAGCAAAAAGATTTTATCTTCAAATACAAGAACTTTTCGTGGTTTTGTTGGTTTTCAGCAAATGAACATATTTCAGCGAGCTGGGAGTTTTTTCTTTAATAGCGTAAGATTTTATCTTAAAATACAAGAACTTTTCGTGGTTCTTGTCAATTTTTGTTGGTTTTCATCCAATGAACTTATTTCAGTCAGCTGGATCTTTCTTCTTCAAAGCAAAAAGATTTTATCTTCAAATACAAGAACTTTTCGTGGTTTTGATGGTTTTCAGCAAATGAACAGATTTCAGCGAGCAAGAAGTTTTTTCTTTAATAGCGTAAGATTTTATCTTAAAATACAAGAACTTTTCGTGGTTCTTGTCAATTTTTGTTGGTTTTCATCTGATGAACTTATTTCAGTCAGCTAGACCTTTCTTCTTCAAAGCAAAAAGATTTTATCTTCAAATACAAGAACTTTTCGTGGTTTTGATGGTTTTCAGCAAATGAACATATTTCAGCGAGCTGGAAGTTTTTTCCTTAATAGAGTAAGATTTTATCTTATAATACAAGAACTTTTCGTGGTTCTTGTCAATTTTTGTTGGTTTTCATCGAATGAACTTATTTCAGTCAGCTAGATCTTTCTTCTTCAAAGCAAAAAGATTTTATCTTAAAATACAAGAACTTTTCGTGGTTTTGATGGTTTTCAGCAAATGAACATATTTCAGCGAGCTGGAAGTTTTTTCCTTAATAGCGTAAGATTTTATCTTAAAATACAAGAACTTTTCGTGGTTCATGTCAATTTTTGTTGGTTTTCATCTAATGAACTTATTTCAGTCAGCTAGATCTTTCTTCTTCAAAGCAAAAGGATTTTATCTTCAAATACAAGAACATTTCGTGGTTTTGATGGTTTTCAGCAAATGAACAGATTTCAGCGAGCAAGAAGTTTTTTCATTAATAGCGTAAGATTTTATCTTAAAATACAAAAACTTTTCGTGGTTCTTGTCAATTTTTGTTGGTTTTCATCTGATGAACTTATTTCAGTCAGCTAGATCTTTCTTCTTCAAAGCAAAAAGATTTTATCTTAAAATACAAGAACTTTTCGTGGTTCTTGTCAATTTTTGTTGGTTTTCATCCAATGAACTTATTTCAGTCAGCTGGATCTTTCTTCTTCAAAGCAAAAAGATTTTATCTTCAAATACAAGAACTTTTCGTGGTTTTGTTGGTTTTCAGCAAATGAACATATTTCAGCGAGCTGGGAGTTTTTTCTTTAATGGCGTAAGATTTTATCTTAAAATACAAGAACTTTTCGTGGTTCTTGTCAATTTTTGTTGGTTTTCATCCAATGAACTTATTTCAGTCAGCTCGATCTTTCTTCTTCAAAGCAAAAAGATTTTATCTTCAAATACAAGAACTTTTCGTGGTTTTGTTGGTTTTCAGCAAATGAACAGATTTCAGCGAGCAAGAAGTTTTTTCTTTAATAGCGTAAGATTTTACCTTAAAATACAAGAACTTTTCGTGGTTCTTGTCAATTTTTGTTGGTTGTCATCTAATGAACTTATTTCAGTCAGCTAGATCTTTCTTCTTCAAAGCAAAAAGATTTTATCTTCAAATACAAGAACTTTTCGTGGTTTTGTTGGTTTTCAGCAAATGAACAGATTTCAGCGAGCAAGAAGTTTTTTCTTTAATAGCGTAAGATTTTATCTTAAAATACAAGAACTTTTCGTGGTTCTTGTCAATTTTTGTTCGTTTTCATCTTATGAACTGATTTCAGTCACCTAGATCTTTCTTCTTCAAAGCAAAAAGATTTTATCTTCAAATACAAGAACTTTTCGTGGTTTTGTTGGTTTTCAGCAAATGAACATATTTCAGCGAGCTGGGAGTTTTTTCTTTAATAGCGTAAGATTTTATCTTAAAATACAAGAACTTTTCGTGGTTCTTGTCAATTTTTGTTGGTTTTCATCTAATGAACTTATTTCAGTCAGCTAGACCTTTCTTCTTCAAAGCAAAAAGATTTTATCTTCAAATACAAGAACTTTTCGTGGTTTTGATGGTTTTCAGCAAATGAACATATTTCAGCGAGCTGGAAGTTTTTTCCTTAATAGAGTAAGATTTTATCTTATAATACAAGAACTTTTCGTGGTTCTTGTCAATTTTTGTTGGTTTTCATCGAATGAACTTATTTCAGTCAGCTAGATCTTTCTTCTTCAAAGCAAAAAGATTTTATCTTAAAATACAAGAACTTTTCGTGGATTTGATGGTTTTCAGCAAATGAACATATTTCAGCGAGCTGGAAGTTTTTTCCTTAATAGCGTAAGATTTTATCTTAAAATACAAGAACTTTTCGTGGTTCATGTCAATTTTTGTTGGTTTTCATCTAATGAACTTATTTCAGTCAGCTAGATCTTTCTTCTTCAAAGCAAAAGGATTTTATCTTCAAATACAAGAACATTTCGTGGTTTTGATGGTTTTCAGCAAATGAACAGATTTCAGCGAGCAAGAAGTTTTTTCATTAATAGCGTAAGATTTTATCTTAAAATACAAAAACTTTTCGTGGTTCTTGTCAATTTTTGTTGGTTTTCATCTGATGAACTTATTTCAGTCAGCTAGATCTTTCTTCTTCAAAGCAAAAAGATTTTATCTTAAAATACAAGAACTTTTCGTGGTTTTGATGGTTTTCAGCGAATGAACATATTTCAGCGAGCTGGAAGTTTTTTCCTTAATAGCGTAAGATTTTATCTTGAAATACAAGAACTTTTCGTGGTTCTTGTCAATTTTTGTTGGTTTTCATCTAATGAACTTATTTCAGTCAGCTAGATCTTTCTTCTTCAAATCAAAAAGATTTTATCTTCAAATACAAGAACTTTTCGTGGTTTTGTTGGTTTTCAGCAAATGAACAGATTTCAGCGAGCAAGAAGTTTTTTCATTAATAGCGTAAGATTTTATCTTAAAATACAAGAACTTTTCGTGGTTCTTGTCAATTTTTGTTCGTTTTCATCCAATGAACTGATTTCAGTCAGCGAGATCTTTCTTCTTCAAAGCAAAAAGATTTTATCTTCAAATACAAGAACTTTTCGTGGTTTTGATGGTTTTCAGCAAATGAACATATTTCAGCGAGCTGGAAGTTTTTTCCTTAATAGAGTAAGATTTTATCTTATAATACAAGAACTTTTCGTGGTTCTTGTCAATTTTTGTTCGTTTTCATCTAATGAACTGATTTCAGTCAGCGAGATCTTTCTTCTTCAAAGCAAAAAGATTTTATCTTCAAATACAAGAACTTTTCGTGGTTTTGATGGTTTTCAGCAAATGAACATATTTCGGCGAGCTGGAAGTTTTTTCCTTAATAGAGTAAGATTTTATCTTAAAATACAAGAACTTTTCGTGGTTCTTGTCAATTTTTGTTGGTTTTCATCTGATGAACTTATTTCAGTCACCTAGATCTTTCTTCTTCAAAGCAGAAAGATTTTATCTTCAAATACAAGAACTTTTCGTGGTTTTGATGGTTTTCAGCAAATGAACATATTGCAGCGAGCTGGAAGTTTTTTCCTTAATAGCGTAAGATTTTATCTTGAAATACAAGAACTTTTCGTGGTTCTTGTCAATTTTTGTTGGTTTTCATCTAATGAACTTATTTCAGTCAGCTAGATCTTTCTTCTTCAAATCAAAAAGATTTTATCTTCAAATACAAGAACTTTTCGTGGTTTTGTTGGTTTTCAGCAAATGAACAGATTTCAGCGAGCAAGAAGTTTTTTCATTAATAGCGTAAGATTTTATCTTAAAATACAAGAACTTTTCGTGGTTCTTGTCAATTTTTGTTCGTTTTCATCCAATGAACTGATTTCAGTCAGCGAGATCTTTCTTCTTCAAAGCAAAAAGATTTTATCTTCAAATACAAGAACTTTTCGTGGTTTTGATGGTTTTCAGCAAATGAACATATTTCAGCGAGCTGGAAGTTTTTTCCTTAATAGCGTAAGATTTTATCTTAAAATACAAGAACTTTTCGTGGTTCATGTCAATTTTTGTTGGTTTTCATCTAATGAACTTATTTCAGTCAGCTAGATCTTTCTTCTTCAAAGCAAAAGGATTTTATCTTCAAATACAAGAACATTTCGTGGTTTTGATGGTTTTCAGCAAATGAACAGATTTCAGCGAGCAAGAAGTTTTTTCATTAATAGCGTAAGATTTTATCTTAAAATACAAAAACTTTTCGTGGTTCTTGTCAATTTTTGTTGGTTTTCATCTAATGAACTTATTTCAGTCAGCTAGATCTTTCTTCTTCAAAGCAAAAAGATTTTATCTTAAAATACAAGAACTTTTCGTGGTTTTGATGGTTTTCAGCGAATGAACATATTTCAGCGAGCTGGAAGTTTTTTCCTTAATAGCGTAAGATTTTATCTTGAAATACAAGAACTTTTCGTGGTTCTTGTCAATTTTTGTTGGTTTTCATCTAATGAACTTATTTCAGTCAGCTAGATCTTTCTTCTTCAAATCAAAAAGATTTTATCTTCAAATACAAGAACTTTTCGTGGTTTTGTTGGTTTTCAGCAAATGAACAGATTTCAGCGAGCAAGAAGTTTTTTCATTAATAGCGTAAGATTTTATCTTAAAATACAAGAACTTTTCGTGGTTCTTGTCAATTTTTGTTCGTTTTCATCCAATGAACTGATTTCAGTCAGCGAGATCTTTCTTCTTCAAAGCAAAAAGATTTTATCTTCAAATACAAGAACTTTTCGTGGTTTTGATGGTTTTCAGCAAATGAACATATTTCAGCGAGCTGGAAGTTTTTTCCTTAATAGAGTAAGATTTTATCTTAAAATACAAGAACTTTTCGTGGTTCTTGTCAATTTTTGTTGGTTTTCATCTGATGAACTTATTTCAGTCACCTCGATCTTTCTTCTTCAAAGCAGAAAGATTTTATCTTCAAATACAAGAACTTTTCGTGGTTTTGATGGTTTTCAGCAAATGAACATATTGCAGCGAGCTGGAAGTTTTTTCCTTAATAGCGTAAGATTTTATCTTGAAATACAAGAACTTTTCGTGGTTCTTGTCAATTTTTGTTGGTTTTCATCTAATGAACTTATTTCAGTCAGCTAGATCTTTCTTCTTCAAATCAAAAAGATTTTATCTTCAAATACAAGAACTTTTCGTGGTTTTGATGGTTTTCAGCAAATGAACATATTTCAGCGAGCTGGAAGTTTTTTCCTTAATAGAGTAAGATTTTATCTTATAATACAAGAACTTTTCGTGGTTCTTGTCAATTTTTGTTCGTTTTCATCTAATGAACTGATTTCAGTCAGCGAGATCTTTCTTCTTCAAAGCAAAAAGATTTTATCTTCAAATACAAGAACTTTTCGTGGTTTTGATGGTTTTCAGCAAATGAACATATTTCAGCGAGCTGGAAGTTTTTTCCTTAATAGAGTAAGATTTTATCTTAAAATACAAGAACGTTTCGTGGTTCTTGTCAATTTTTGTTGGTTTTCATCTGATGAACTTATTTCAGTCACCTAGATCTTTCTTCTTCAAAGCAGAAAGATTTTATCTTCAAATACAAGAACTTTTCGTTGTTTTGTTGGTTTTCAGCAAATGAACATATTTCAGCGAGCTGGGAGTTTTTTCTTTAATAGCGTAAGATTTTATCTTAAAATACAAGAACTTTTCGTGGTTCTTGTCAATTTTTGTTGGTTTTCATCTAATGAACTTATTTCAGTCAGCTAGATCTTTCTTCGTCAAAGCAAAAAGATTTTATCTTCAAATACAAGGACTTTTCGTGGTTTTGTTGGTTTTCAGCAAATGAACAGATTTCAGCGAGCAAGAAGTTTTTTCTTTAATAGCGTAAGATTTTATCTTAAAATACAAGAACTTTTCGTGGTTCTTGTCAATTTTTGTTGGTTTTCATCTAATAAACTTATTTCAGTCAGCTAGACCTTTCTTCTTCAAAGCAAAAAGATTTTATCTTCAAATACAAGAACTTTTCGTGGTTTTGATGGTTTTCAGCAAATGAACAGATTTCAGCGAGCAAGAAGTTTTTTCTTTAATAGCGTAAGATTTTATCTTAAAATACAAGAACTTTTCGTGTTTCTTGTCAATTTTTGTTGGTTTTCATCCAATGAACTTATTTCAGTCAGCTGGATCTTTCTTCTTCAAAGCAAAAAGATTTTATCTTAAAATACAAGAACTTTTCGTGGTTTTGATGGTTTTCAGCGAATGAACATATTTCAGCGAGCTGGAAGTTTTTTCCTTAATAGCGTAAGATTTTATCTTGAAATACAAGAACTTTTCGTGGTTCTTGTCAATTTTTGTTGGTTTTCATCTAATGAACTTATTTCAGTCAGCTGGATCTTTCTTCTTCAAATCAAAAAGATTTTATCTTCAAATACAAGAACTTTTCGTGGTTTTGTTGGTTTTCAGCAAATGAACAGATTTCAGCGAGCAAGAAGTTTTTTCATTAATAGCGTAAGATTTTATCTTAAAATACAAGAACTTTTCGTGGTTCTTGTCAATTTTTGTTCGTTTTCATCCAATGAACTGATTTCAGTCAGCGAGATCTTTCTTCTTCAAAGCAAAAAGATTTTATCTTCAAATACAAGAACTTTTCGTGGTTTTGATGGTTTTCAGCAAATGAACATATTTCAGCGAGCTGGAAGTTTTTTCCTTAATAGAGTAAGATTTTATCTTATAATACAAGAACTTTTCGTGGTTCTTGTCAATTTTTGTTCGTTTACATCTAATGAACTGATTTCAGTCAGCGAGATCTTTCTTCTTCAAAGCAAAAAGATTTTATCTTCAAATACAAGAACTTTTCGTGGTTTTGATGGTTTTCAGCAAATGAACATATTTCAGCGAGCTGGAAGTTTTTTCCTTAATAGAGTAAGATTTTATCTTAAAATACAAGAACTTTTCGTGGTTCTTGTCAATTTTTGTTGGTTTTCATCTGATGAACTTATTTCAGTCACCTCGATCTTTCTTCTTCAAAGCAGAAAGATTTTATCTTCAAATACAAGAACTTTTCGTGGTTTTGATGGTTTTCAGCAAATGAACATATTGCAGCGAGCTGGAAGTTTTTTCCTTAATAGCGTAAGATTTTATCTTGAAATACAAGAACTTTTCGTGGTTCTTGTCAATTTTTGTTGGTTTTCATCTAATGAACTTATTTCAGTCAGCTAGATCTTTCTTCTTCAAATCAAAAAGATTTTATCTTCAAATACAAGAACTTTTCGTGGTTTTGTTGGTTTTCAGCAAATGAACAGATTTCAGCGAGCAAGAAGTTTTTTCATTAATAGCGTAAGATTTTATCTTAAAATACAAGAACTTTTCGTGGTTCTTGTCAATTTTTGTTCGTTTTCATCCAATGAACTGATTTCAGTCAGCGAGATCTTTCTTCTTCAAAGCAAAAAGATTTTATCTTCAAATACAAGAACTTTTCGTGGTTTTGATGGTTTTCAGCAAATGAACATATTTCAGCGAGCTGGAAGTTTTTTCCTTAATAGAGTAAGATTTTATCTTATAATACAAGAACTTTTCGTGGTTCTTGTCAATTTTTGTTCGTTTTCATCTAATGAACTGATTTCAGTCAGCGAGATCTTTCTTCTTCAAAGCAAAAAGATTTTATCTTCAAATACAAGAACTTTTCGTGGTTTTGATGGTTTTCAGCAAATGAACATATTTCAGCGAGCTGGAAGTTTTTTCCTTAATAGAGTAAGATTTTATCTTAAAATACAAGAACGTTTCGTGGTTCTTGTCAATTTTTGTTGGTTTTCATCTGATGAACTTATTTCAGTCACCTAGATCTTTCTTCTTCAAAGCAGAAAGATTTTATCTTCAAATACAAGAACTTTTCGTTGTTTTGTTGGTTTTCAGCAAATGAACATATTTCAGCGAGCTGGGAGTTTTTTCTTTAATAGCGTAAGATTTTATCTTAAAATACAAGAACTTTTCGTGGTTCTTGTCAATTTTTGTTGGTTTTCATCTAATGAACTTCTTTCAGTCAGCTAGATCTTTCTTCTTCAAAGCAAAAAGATTTTATCTTCAAATACAAGGACTTTTCGTGGTTTTGTTGGTTTTCAGCAAATGAACAGATTTCAGCGAGCAAGAAGTTTTTTCTTTAATAGCGTAAGATTTTATCTTAAAATACAAGAACTTTTCGTGGTTCTTGTCAATTTTTGTTGGTTTTCATCTAATAAACTTATTTCAGTCAGCTAGACCTTTCTTCTTCAAAGCAAAAAGATTTTATCTTCAAATACAAGAACTTTTCGTGGTTTTGATGGTTTTCAGCAAATGAACAGATTTCAGCGAGCAAGAAGTTTTTTCTTTAATAGCGTAAGATTTTATCTTAAAATACAAGAACTTTTCGTGTTTCTTGTCAATTTTTGTTGGTTTTCATCCAATGAACTTATTTCAGTCAGCTAGATCTTTCTTCTTCAAAGCAAAAAGATTTTATCTTCAAATACAAGAACTTTTCGTGGTTTTGTTGGTTTTCAGCAAATGAACATATTTCAGCGAGCTGGGAGTTTTTTCTTTAATAGCGTAAGATTTTATCTTAAAATACAAGAACTTTTCGTGGTTCTTGTCAATTTTTGTTGGTTTTCATCTAATGAACTTATTTCAGTCAGCTAGATCTTTCTTCTTCAAAGCAAAAAGATTTTATCTTCAAATACAAGAACTTTTCGTGGTTTTGTTGGTTTTCAGCAAATGAACAGATTTCAGCGAGCTGGAAGCTTTTTCCTTTATAGAGTAAGATTTTTTCTTATAATACAAGAACTTTTCGTGGTTCTTGTCAATTTTTGTTGGTTTTCATCTAATGAACTTATTTCAGTCAGCTAGATCTTTCTTCTTCAAAGCAAAAGGATTTTATCTTCAAATACAAGAACTTTTCGTTGTTTTTGTTGGTTTTCAGCAAATGAACAGATTTCAGCGAGCAAGAAGTTTTTTCTTTAATAGCGTAAGATTTTATCTTAAAATACAAGAACTTTTCGTGTTTCTTGTCAATTTTTGTTGGTTTTCATCCAATGAACTTATTTCAGTCAGCTAGATCTTTCTTCTTCAAAGCAAAAAGATTTTATCTTCAAATACAAGAACTTTTTGTGGTTTTGTTGGTTTTCAGCAAATGAACAGATTTCAGCGAGCAAGAAGTTTTTTCTTTAATAGCGTAAGATTTTATCTTAAAATACAAGAACTTTTCGTGGTTCTTGTCAATTTTTGTTGGTTTTCATCTAATGAACTTATTTCAGTCAGCTAGATCTTTCTTCTTCAAAGCAAAAAGATTTTATCTTCAAATACAAGAACTTTTCGTGGTTTTGATGGTTTTCAGCAAATGAACATATTTCAGCGAGCTGGAAGTTTTTTCCATAATAGAGTAAGATTTTATCTTATAATACAAGAACGTTTCGTGGTTCTTGTCAATTTTTTTTGGTTTTCATCGAATGAACTTATTTCAGTCAGCTTGATCTTTCTTCTTCAAAGCAAAAAGATTTTATCTTCAAATACAAGAACTTTTCGTGGTTTTGTTGGTTTTCAGCAAATGAATATATTTCAGCGAGCTGGGAGTTTTTTCTTTAATAGCGTAAGATTTTATCTTAAAATACAAGAACTTTTCGTGGTTCTTGTCAATTTTTGTTGGATTTCATCCAATGAACTTATTTCAGTCAGCTAGATCTTTCTTCTTCAAAGCAAAAAGATTTTACCTTAAAATACAAGAACTTTTCGTGGTTCTTGTCAATTTTTGTTGGTTGTCATCTAATGAAATTATTTCAGTCAGCTAGATCTTTCTTCTTCAAAGCAAAAAGATTTTATCTTCAAATACAAGAACTTTTCGTGGTTTTGTTGGTTTTCAGCAAATGAACAGATTTCAGCGAGCAAGAAGTTTTTTCTTTAATAGCGTAAGATTTTATCTTAAAACACAAGAACTTTTCGTGGATCTTGTCAATTTTTGTTCGTTTTCATCTAATGAACTGAATTCAGTCACCGAGATCTTTCTTCTTCAAAGCAAAAAGATTTTATCTTCAAATACAAGAACTTTTCGTGGTTTTGTTGGTTTTCAGCAAATGAACATATTTCAGCGAGCTGGGAGTTTTTTCTTTAATAGCATAAGATTTTATCTTAAAATACAAGAACTTTTCGTGGTTCTTGTCAATTTTTGTTGTTTTTCATCTAATGAACTTATTTCAGTCAGGTAGATCTTTCATCTTCAAAGCAAAAAGATTTTATCTTCAAATACAAGAACTTTTCGTGGTTTTGATGGTTTTCAGCAAATGAACATATTTCAGCGAGCTTGAAGTTTTTTCCATAATAGAGTAAGATTTTATCTTATAATACAAGAACTTTTCGTGGTTCTTGTCAATTTTTTTTGGTTTTCATCGAATGAACTTATTTCAGTCAGCTTGATCTTTCTTCTTCAAAGCAAAAAGATTTTATCTTCAAATACAAGAACTTTTCGTGGTTTTGTTGGTTTTCAGCAAATGAACATATTTCAGCGAGCTGGGAGTTTTTTCTTTAATGGCGTAAGATTTTATCATAAAATACAAGAACTTTTCGTGGTTCTTGTCAATTTTTGTTGGTTTTCATCCAATGAACTTATTTCAGTCAGCTCGATCTTTCTTCTTCAAAGCAAAAAGATTTTATCTTCAAATACAAGAACTTTTCGTGGTTTTGTTGGTTTTCAGCAAATGAACAGATTTCAGCGAGCAAGAAGTTTTTTCTTTAATAGCGTAAGATTTTACCTTAAAATACAAGAACTTTTCGTGGTTCTTGTCAATTTTTGTTGGTTGTCATCTAATGAAATTATTTCAGTCAGCTAGATCTTTCTTCTTCAAAGCAAAAAGATTTTATCTTCAAATACAAGAACTTTTCGTGGTTTTGTTGGTTTTCAGCAAATGAACAGATTTCAGCGAGCAAGAAGTTTTTTCTTTAATAGCGTAAGATTTTATCTTAAAATACAAGAACTTTTCGTGGTTCTTGTCAATTTTTGTTCGTTTTCATCTAATGAACTGATTTCAGTCACCTAGATCTTTCTTCTTCAAAGCAAAAAGATTTTATCTTCAAATACAAGAACTTTTCGTGGTTTTGTTGGTTTTCAGCAAATGAACATATTTCAGCGAGCTGGGAGTTTTTTCTTTAAATGCGTAAGATTTTATCTTAAAATACAAGAACTTTTCGTGGTTCTTGTCATTTTTTGTTGGTTTTCATCCAATGAACTTATTTCAGTCAGCTGGATCTTTCTGCTTCAAAGCAAAAAGATTGTATCTTCAAATACAAGAACTTTTCGTGGTTTTGTTGGTTTTCAGCAAATGAACAGATTTCAGCGAGCAAGAAGTTTTTTCTTTAATAGCGTAAGATTTTATCTTAAAATACAAGAACTTTTCGTGGTTCTTGTCAATTTTTGTTGGTTTTCATCTAATGAACTTATTTCAGTCAGCTAGATCTTTCTTCTTCAAAGCAAAAGGATTTTATCTTCAAATACAAGAACTTTTCGTGGTTTTGATGGTTTTCAGCAAATGAACAGATTTCAGCGAGCAAGAAGTTTTTTCATTCATAGCGTAAGATTTTATCTTAAAATACAAAAAATTTTCGTGGTTCTTGTCAATTTTTGTTCGTTTTCATCCAATGAACTGATTTCAGTCAGCGAGATCTTTCTTCTTCAAAGCAAAAAGATTTTATCTTCAAATACAAGAACTTTTCGTGGTTTTGATGGTTTTCAGCAAATGAACATATTTCAGCGAGCTGGAAGCTTTTTCCTTTATAGAGTAAGATTTTTTCTTATAATACAAGAACTTTTCGTGGTTCTTGTCAATTTTTGTTGGTTTTCATCTAATGAACTTATTTCAGTCAGCTAGATCTTTCTTCTTCAAAGCAAAAGGATTTTATCTTCAAATACAAGAACTTTTCGTTGTTTTTGTTGGTTTTCAGCAAATGAACATATTTCAGCGAGCAAGAAGTTTTTTCTTTAATAGCGTAAGATTTTATCTTAAAATACAAGAACTTTTCGTGTTTCTTGTCAATTTTTGTTGGTTTTCATCCAATGAACTTATTTCAGTCAGCTAGATCTTTCTTCTTCAAAGCAAAAAGATTTTATCTTCAAATACAAGAACTTTTCGTGGTTTTGTTGGTTTTCAGCAAATGAACATATTTCAGCGAGCTGGGAGTTTTTTCTTTAATAGCGTAAGATTTTATCTTAAAATACAAGAACTTTTCGTGGTTCTTGTCAATTTTTGTTGGTTTTCATCTAATGAACTTATTTCAGTCAGCTGGATCTTTCTTCTTCAAAGCAAAAAGATTTTATCTTCAAATACAAGAACTTTTCGTGGTTTTGTTGGTTTTCAGCAAATGAACATATTTCAGCGAGCTGGGAGTTTTTTCTTTAATGGCGTAAGATTTTATCTTAAAATACAAGAACTTTTCGTGGTTCTTGTCAATTTTTGTTGGTTTTCATCCAATGAACTTATTTCAGTCAGCTGGATCTTTCTTCTTCAAAGCAAAAAGATTTTATCTTCAAATACAAGAACTTTTCGTGGTTTTGTTGGTTTTCAGCAAATGAACATATTTCAGCGAGCTGGGAGTTTTTTCTTTAATGGCGTAAGATTTTATCTTAAAATACAAGAACTTTTCGTGGTTCTTGTCAATTTTTGTTGGTTTTCATCCAATGAACTTATTTCAGTCAGCTCGATCTTTCTTCTTCAAAGCAAAAAGATTTTATCTTCAAATACAAGAACTTTTCGTGGTTTTGTTGGTTTTCAGCAAATGAACAGATTTCAGCGAGCAAGAAGTTTTTTCTTTAATAGCGTAAGATTTTACCTTAAAATACAAGAACTTTTCGTGGTTCTTGTCAATTTTTGTTGGTTGTCATCTAATGAACTTATTTCAGTCAGCTAGATCTTTCTTCTTCAAAGCAAAAAGATTTTATCTTCAAATACAAGAACTTTTCGTGGTTTTGTTGGTTTTCAGCAAATGAACAGATTTCAGCGAGCAAGAAGTTTTTTCTTTAATAGCGTAAGATTTTATCTTAAAATACAAGAACTTTTCGTGGTTCTTGTCAATTTTTGTTCGTTTTCATCTTATGAACTGATTTCAGTCACCTAGATCTTTCTTCTTCAAAGCAAAAAGATTTTATCTTCAAATACAAGAACTTTTCGTGGTTTTGTTGGTTTTCAGCAAATGAACATATTTCAGCGAGCTGGGAGTTTTTTCTTTAATAGCGTAAGATTTTATCTTAAAATACAAGAACTTTTCGTGGTTCTTGTCAATTTTTGTTGGTTTTCATCTAATGAACTTATTTCAGTCAGCTAGACCTTTCTTCTTCAAAGCAAAAAGATTTTATCTTCAAATACAAGAACTTTTCGTGGTTTTGATGGTTTTCAGCAAATGAACATATTTCAGCGAGCTGGAAGTTTTTTCCTTAATAGAGTAAGATTTTATCTTATAATACAAGAACTTTTCGTGGTTCTTGTCAATTTTTGTTGGTTTTCATCGAATGAACTTATTTCAGTCAGCTAGATCTTTCTTCTTCAAAGCAAAAAGATTTTATCTTAAAATACAAGAACTTTTCGTGGATTTGATGGTTTTCAGCAAATGAACATATTTCAGCGAGCTGGAAGTTTTTTCCTTAATAGCGTAAGATTTTATCTTAAAATACAAGAACTTTTCGTGGTTCATGTCAATTTTTGTTGGTTTTCATCTAATGAACTTATTTCAGTCAGCTAGATCTTTCTTCTTCAAAGCAAAAGGATTTTATCTTCAAATACAAGAACATTTCGTGGTTTTGATGGTTTTCAGCAAATGAACAGATTTCAGCGAGCAAGAAGTTTTTTCATTAATAGCGTAAGATTTTATCTTAAAATACAAAAACTTTTCGTGGTTCTTGTCAATTTTTGTTGGTTTTCATCTGATGAACTTATTTCAGTCAGCTAGATCTTTCTTCTTCAAAGCAAAAAGATTTTATCTTAAAATACAAGAACTTTTCGTGGTTTTGATGGTTTTCAGCGAATGAACATATTTCAGCGAGCTGGAAGTTTTTTCCTTAATAGCGTAAGATTTTATCTTGAAATACAAGAACTTTTCGTGGTTCTTGTCAATTTTTGTTGGTTTTCATCTAATGAACTTATTTCAGTCAGCTAGATCTTTCTTCTTCAAATCAAAAAGATTTTATCTTCAAATACAAGAACTTTTCGTGGTTTTGTTGGTTTTCAGCAAATGAACAGATTTCAGCGAGCAAGAAGTTTTTTCATTAATAGCGTAAGATTTTATCTTAAAATACAAGAACTTTTCGTGGTTCTTGTCAATTTTTGTTCGTTTTCATCCAATGAACTGATTTCAGTCAGCGAGATCTTTCTTCTTCAAAGCAAAAAGATTTTATCTTCAAATACAAGAACTTTTCGTGGTTTTGATGGTTTTCAGCAAATGAACATATTTCAGCGAGCTGGAAGTTTTTTCCTTAATAGAGTAAGATTTTATCTTATAATACAAGAACTTTTCGTGGTTCTTGTCAATTTTTGTTCGTTTTCATCTAATGAACTGATTTCAGTCAGCGAGATCTTTCTTCTTCAAAGCAAAAAGATTTTATCTTCAAATACAAGAACTTTTCGTGGTTTTGATGGTTTTCAGCAAATGAACATATTTCGGCGAGCTGGAAGTTTTTTCCTTAATAGAGTAAGATTTTATCTTAAAATACAAGAACTTTTCGTGGTTCTTGTCAATTTTTGTTGGTTTTCATCTGATGAACTTATTTCAGTCACCTAGATCTTTCTTCTTCAAAGCAGAAAGATTTTATCTTCAAATACAAGAACTTTTCGTGGTTTTGATGGTTTTCAGCAAATGAACATATTGCAGCGAGCTGGAAGTTTTTTCCTTAATAGCGTAAGATTTTATCTTGAAATACAAGAACTTTTCGTGGTTCTTGTCAATTTTTGTTGGTTTTCATCTAATGAACTTATTTCAGTCAGCTAGATCTTTCTTCTTCAAATCAAAAAGATTTTATCTTCAAATACAAGAACTTTTCGTGGTTTTGTTGGTTTTCAGCAAATGAACAGATTTCAGCGAGCAAGAAGTTTTTTCATTAATAGCGTAAGATTTTATCTTAAAATACAAGAACTTTTCGTGGTTCTTGTCAATTTTTGTTCGTTTTCATCCAATGAACTGATTTCAGTCAGCGAGATCTTTCTTCTTCAAAGCAAAAAGATTTTATCTTCAAATACAAGAACTTTTCGTGGTTTTGATGGTTTTCAGCAAATGAACATATTTCAGCGAGCTGGAAGTTTTTTCCTTAATAGCGTAAGATTTTATCTTAAAATACAAGAACTTTTCGTGGTTCATGTCAATTTTTGTTGGTTTTCATCTAATGAACTTATTTCAGTCAGCTAGATCTTTCTTCTTCAAAGCAAAAGGATTTTATCTTCAAATACAAGAACATTTCGTGGTTTTGATGGTTTTCAGCAAATGAACAGATTTCAGCGAGCAAGAAGTTTTTTCATTAATAGCGTAAGATTTTATCTTAAAATACAAAAACTTTTCGTGGTTCTTGTCAATTTTTGTTGGTTTTCATCTAATGAACTTATTTCAGTCAGCTAGATCTTTCTTCTTCAAAGCAAAAAGATTTTATCTTAAAATACAAGAACTTTTCGTGGTTTTGATGGTTTTCAGCGAATGAACATATTTCAGCGAGCTGGAAGTTTTTTCCTTAATAGCGTAAGATTTTATCTTGAAATACAAGAACTTTTCGTGGTTCTTGTCAATTTTTGTTGGTTTTCATCTAATGAACTTATTTCAGTCAGCTAGATCTTTCTTCTTCAAATCAAAAAGATTTTATCTTCAAATACAAGAACTTTTCGTGGTTTTGTTGGTTTTCAGCAAATGAACAGATTTCAGCGAGCAAGAAGTTTTTTCATTAATAGCGTAAGATTTTATCTTAAAATACAAGAACTTTTCGTGGTTCTTGTCAATTTTTGTTCGTTTTCATCCAATGAACTGATTTCAGTCAGCGAGATCTTTCTTCTTCAAAGCAAAAAGATTTTATCTTCAAATACAAGAACTTTTCGTGGTTTTGATGGTTTTCAGCAAATGAACATATTTCAGCGAGCTGGAAGTTTTTTCCTTAATAGAGTAAGATTTTATCTTAAAATACAAGAACTTTTCGTGGTTCTTGTCAATTTTTGTTGGTTTTCATCTGATGAACTTATTTCAGTCACCTCGATCTTTCTTCTTCAAAGCAGAAAGATTTTATCTTCAAATACAAGAACTTTTCGTGGTTTTGATGGTTTTCAGCAAATGAACATATTGCAGCGAGCTGGAAGTTTTTTCCTTAATAGCGTAAGATTTTATCTTGAAATACAAGAACTTTTCGTGGTTCTTGTCAATTTTTGTTGGTTTTCATCTAATGAACTTATTTCAGTCAGCTAGATCTTTCTTCTTCAAATCAAAAAGATTTTATCTTCAAATACAAGAACTTTTCGTGGTTTTGATGGTTTTCAGCAAATGAACATATTTCAGCGAGCTGGAAGTTTTTTCCTTAATAGAGTAAGATTTTATCTTATAATACAAGAACTTTTCGTGGTTCTTGTCAATTTTTGTTCGTTTTCATCTAATGAACTGATTTCAGTCAGCGAGATCTTTCTTCTTCAAAGCAAAAAGATTTTATCTTCAAATACAAGAACTTTTCGTGGTTTTGATGGTTTTCAGCAAATGAACATATTTCAGCGAGCTGGAAGTTTTTTCCTTAATAGAGTAAGATTTTATCTTAAAATACAAGAACGTTTCGTGGTTCTTGTCAATTTTTGTTGGTTTTCATCTGATGAACTTATTTCAGTCACCTAGATCTTTCTTCTTCAAAGCAGAAAGATTTTATCTTCAAATACAAGAACTTTTCGTTGTTTTGTTGGTTTTCAGCAAATGAACATATTTCAGCGAGCTGGGAGTTTTTTCTTTAATAGCGTAAGATTTTATCTTAAAATACAAGAACTTTTCGTGGTTCTTGTCAATTTTTGTTGGTTTTCATCTAATGAACTTATTTCAGTCAGCTAGATCTTTCTTCGTCAAAGCAAAAAGATTTTATCTTCAAATACAAGGACTTTTCGTGGTTTTGTTGGTTTTCAGCAAATGAACAGATTTCAGCGAGCAAGAAGTTTTTTCTTTAATAGCGTAAGATTTTATCTTAAAATACAAGAACTTTTCGTGGTTCTTGTCAATTTTTGTTGGTTTTCATCTAATAAACTTATTTCAGTCAGCTAGACCTTTCTTCTTCAAAGCAAAAAGATTTTATCTTCAAATACAAGAACTTTTCGTGGTTTTGATGGTTTTCAGCAAATGAACAGATTTCAGCGAGCAAGAAGTTTTTTCTTTAATAGCGTAAGATTTTATCTTAAAATACAAGAACTTTTCGTGTTTCTTGTCAATTTTTGTTGGTTTTCATCCAATGAACTTATTTCAGTCAGCTGGATCTTTCTTCTTCAAAGCAAAAAGATTTTATCTTAAAATACAAGAACTTTTCGTGGTTTTGATGGTTTTCAGCGAATGAACATATTTCAGCGAGCTGGAAGTTTTTTCCTTAATAGCGTAAGATTTTATCTTGAAATACAAGAACTTTTCGTGGTTCTTGTCAATTTTTGTTGGTTTTCATCTAATGAACTTATTTCAGTCAGCTGGATCTTTCTTCTTCAAATCAAAAAGATTTTATCTTCAAATACAAGAACTTTTCGTGGTTTTGTTGGTTTTCAGCAAATGAACAGATTTCAGCGAGCAAGAAGTTTTTTCATTAATAGCGTAAGATTTTATCTTAAAATACAAGAACTTTTCGTGGTTCTTGTCAATTTTTGTTCGTTTTCATCCAATGAACTGATTTCAGTCAGCGAGATCTTTCTTCTTCAAAGCAAAAAGATTTTATCTTCAAATACAAGAACTTTTCGTGGTTTTGATGGTTTTCAGCAAATGAACATATTTCAGCGAGCTGGAAGTTTTTTCCTTAATAGAGTAAGATTTTATCTTATAATACAAGAACTTTTCGTGGTTCTTGTCAATTTTTGTTCGTTTACATCTAATGAACTGATTTCAGTCAGCGAGATCTTTCTTCTTCAAAGCAAAAAGATTTTATCTTCAAATACAAGAACTTTTCGTGGTTTTGATGGTTTTCAGCAAATGAACATATTTCAGCGAGCTGGAAGTTTTTTCCTTAATAGAGTAAGATTTTATCTTAAAATACAAGAACTTTTCGTGGTTCTTGTCAATTTTTGTTGGTTTTCATCTGATGAACTTATTTCAGTCACCTCGATCTTTCTTCTTCAAAGCAGAAAGATTTTATCTTCAAATACAAGAACTTTTCGTGGTTTTGATGGTTTTCAGCAAATGAACATATTGCAGCGAGCTGGAAGTTTTTTCCTTAATAGCGTAAGATTTTATCTTGAAATACAAGAACTTTTCGTGGTTCTTGTCAATTTTTGTTGGTTTTCATCTAATGAACTTATTTCAGTCAGCTAGATCTTTCTTCTTCAAATCAAAAAGATTTTATCTTCAAATACAAGAACTTTTCGTGGTTTTGTTGGTTTTCAGCAAATGAACAGATTTCAGCGAGCAAGAAGTTTTTTCATTAATAGCGTAAGATTTTATCTTAAAATACAAGAACTTTTCGTGGTTCTTGTCAATTTTTGTTCGTTTTCATCCAATGAACTGATTTCAGTCAGCGAGATCTTTCTTCTTCAAAGCAAAAAGATTTTATCTTCAAATACAAGAACTTTTCGTGGTTTTGATGGTTTTCAGCAAATGAACATATTTCAGCGAGCTGGAAGTTTTTTCCTTAATAGAGTAAGATTTTATCTTATAATACAAGAACTTTTCGTGGTTCTTGTCAATTTTTGTTCGTTTTCATCTAATGAACTGATTTCAGTCAGCGAGATCTTTCTTCTTCAAAGCAAAAAGATTTTATCTTCAAATACAAGAACTTTTCGTGGTTTTGATGGTTTTCAGCAAATGAACATATTTCAGCGAGCTGGAAGTTTTTTCCTTAATAGAGTAAGATTTTATCTTAAAATACAAGAACGTTTCGTGGTTCTTGTCAATTTTTGTTGGTTTTCATCTGATGAACTTATTTCAGTCACCTAGATCTTTCTTCTTCAAAGCAGAAAGATTTTATCTTCAAATACAAGAACTTTTCGTTGTTTTGTTGGTTTTCAGCAAATGAACATATTTCAGCGAGCTGGGAGTTTTTTCTTTAATAGCGTAAGATTTTATCTTAAAATACAAGAACTTTTCGTGGTTCTTGTCAATTTTTGTTGGTTTTCATCTAATGAACTTCTTTCAGTCAGCTAGATCTTTCTTCTTCAAAGCAAAAAGATTTTATCTTCAAATACAAGGACTTTTCGTGGTTTTGTTGGTTTTCAGCAAATGAACAGATTTCAGCGAGCAAGAAGTTTTTTCTTTAATAGCGTAAGATTTTATCTTAAAATACAAGAACTTTTCGTGGTTCTTGTCAATTTTTGTTGGTTTTCATCTAATAAACTTATTTCAGTCAGCTAGACCTTTCTTCTTCAAAGCAAAAAGATTTTATCTTCAAATACAAGAACTTTTCGTGGTTTTGATGGTTTTCAGCAAATGAACAGATTTCAGCGAGCAAGAAGTTTTTTCTTTAATAGCGTAAGATTTTATCTTAAAATACAAGAACTTTTCGTGTTTCTTGTCAATTTTTGTTGGTTTTCATCCAATGAACTTATTTCAGTCAGCTAGATCTTTCTTCTTCAAAGCAAAAAGATTTTATCTTCAAATACAAGAACTTTTCGTGGTTTTGTTGGTTTTCAGCAAATGAACATATTTCAGCGAGCTGGGAGTTTTTTCTTTAATAGCGTAAGATTTTATCTTAAAATACAAGAACTTTTCGTGGTTCTTGTCAATTTTTGTTGGTTTTCATCTAATGAACTTATTTCAGTCAGCTAGATCTTTCTTCTTCAAAGCAAAAAGATTTTATCTTCAAATACAAGAACTTTTCGTGGTTTTGTTGGTTTTCAGCAAATGAACAGATTTCAGCGAGCTGGAAGCTTTTTCCTTTATAGAGTAAGATTTTTTCTTATAATACAAGAACTTTTCGTGGTTCTTGTCAATTTTTGTTGGTTTTCATCTAATGAACTTATTTCAGTCAGCTAGATCTTTCTTCTTCAAAGCAAAAGGATTTTATCTTCAAATACAAGAACTTTTCGTTGTTTTTGTTGGTTTTCAGCAAATGAACAGATTTCAGCGAGCAAGAAGTTTTTTCTTTAATAGCGTAAGATTTTATCTTAAAATACAAGAACTTTTCGTGTTTCTTGTCAATTTTTGTTGGTTTTCATCCAATGAACTTATTTCAGTCAGCTAGATCTTTCTTCTTCAAAGCAAAAAGATTTTATCTTCAAATACAAGAACTTTTTGTGGTTTTGTTGGTTTTCAGCAAATGAACAGATTTCAGCGAGCAAGAAGTTTTTTCTTTAATAGCGTAAGATTTTATCTTAAAATACAAGAACTTTTCGTGGTTCTTGTCAATTTTTGTTGGTTTTCATCTAATGAACTTATTTCAGTCAGCTAGATCTTTCTTCTTCAAAGCAAAAAGATTTTATCTTCAAATACAAGAACTTTTCGTGGTTTTGATGGTTTTCAGCAAATGAACATATTTCAGCGAGCTGGAAGTTTTTTCCATAATAGAGTAAGATTTTATCTTATAATACAAGAACGTTTCGTGGTTCTTGTCAATTTTTTTTGGTTTTCATCGAATGAACTTATTTCAGTCAGCTTGATCTTTCTTCTTCAAAGCAAAAAGATTTTATCTTCAAATACAAGAACTTTTCGTGGTTTTGTTGGTTTTCAGCAAATGAATATATTTCAGCGAGCTGGGAGTTTTTTCTTTAATAGCGTAAGATTTTATCTTAAAATACAAGAACTTTTCGTGGTTCTTGTCAATTTTTGTTGGATTTCATCCAATGAACTTATTTCAGTCAGCTAGATCTTTCTTCTTCAAAGCAAAAAGATTTTACCTTAAAATACAAGAACTTTTCGTGGTTCTTGTCAATTTTTGTTGGTTGTCATCTAATGAAATTATTTCAGTCAGCTAGATCTTTCTTCTTCAAAGCAAAAAGATTTTATCTTCAAATACAAGAACTTTTCGTGGTTTTGTTGGTTTTCAGCAAATGAACAGATTTCAGCGAGCAAGAAGTTTTTTCTTTAATAGCGTAAGATTTTATCTTAAAACACAAGAACTTTTCGTGGATCTTGTCAATTTTTGTTCGTTTTCATCTAATGAACTGAATTCAGTCACCGAGATCTTTCTTCTTCAAAGCAAAAAGATTTTATCTTCAAATACAAGAACTTTTCGTGGTTTTGTTGGTTTTCAGCAAATGAACATATTTCAGCGAGCTGGGAGTTTTTTCTTTAATAGCATAAGATTTTATCTTAAAATACAAGAACTTTTCGTGGTTCTTGTCAATTTTTGTTGTTTTTCATCTAATGAACTTATTTCAGTCAGGTAGATCTTTCATCTTCAAAGCAAAAAGATTTTATCTTCAAATACAAGAACTTTTCGTGGTTTTGATGGTTTTCAGCAAATGAACATATTTCAGCGAGCTTGAAGTTTTTTCCATAATAGAGTAAGATTTTATCTTATAATACAAGAACTTTTCGTGGTTCTTGTCAATTTTTTTTGGTTTTCATCGAATGAACTTATTTCAGTCAGCTTGATCTTTCTTCTTCAAAGCAAAAAGATTTTATCTTCAAATACAAGAACTTTTCGTGGTTTTGTTGGTTTTCAGCAAATGAACATATTTCAGCGAGCTGGGAGTTTTTTCTTTAATGGCGTAAGATTTTATCATAAAATACAAGAACTTTTCGTGGTTCTTGTCAATTTTTGTTGGTTTTCATCCAATGAACTTATTTCAGTCAGCTCGATCTTTCTTCTTCAAAGCAAAAAGATTTTATCTTCAAATACAAGAACTTTTCGTGGTTTTGTTGGTTTTCAGCAAATGAACAGATTTCAGCGAGCAAGAAGTTTTTTCTTTAATAGCGTAAGATTTTACCTTAAAATACAAGAACTTTTCGTGGTTCTTGTCAATTTTTGTTGGTTGTCATCTAATGAAATTATTTCAGTCAGCTAGATCTTTCTTCTTCAAAGCAAAAAGATTTTATCTTCAAATACAAGAACTTTTCGTGGTTTTGTTGGTTTTCAGCAAATGAACAGATTTCAGCGAGCAAGAAGTTTTTTCTTTAATAGCGTAAGATTTTATCTTAAAATACAAGAACTTTTCGTGGTTCTTGTCAATTTTTGTTCGTTTTCATCTAATGAACTGATTTCAGTCACCTAGATCTTTCTTCTTCAAAGCAAAAAGATTTTATCTTCAAATACAAGAACTTTTCGTGGTTTTGTTGGTTTTCAGCAAATGAACATATTTCAGCGAGCTGGGAGTTTTTTCTTTAAATGCGTAAGATTTTATCTTAAAATACAAGAACTTTTCGTGGTTCTTGTCATTTTTTGTTGGTTTTCATCCAATGAACTTATTTCAGTCAGCTGGATCTTTCTGCTTCAAAGCAAAAAGATTGTATCTTCAAATACAAGAACTTTTCGTGGTTTTGTTGGTTTTCAGCAAATGAACAGATTTCAGCGAGCAAGAAGTTTTTTCTTTAATAGCGTAAGATTTTATCTTAAAATACAAGAACTTTTCGTGGTTCTTGTCAATTTTTGTTGGTTTTCATCTAATGAACTTATTTCAGTCAGCTAGATCTTTCTTCTTCAAAGCAAAAGGATTTTATCTTCAAATACAAGAACTTTTCGTGGTTTTGATGGTTTTCAGCAAATGAACAGATTTCAGCGAGCAAGAAGTTTTTTCATTCATAGCGTAAGATTTTATCTTAAAATACAAAAAATTTTCGTGGTTCTTGTCAATTTTTGTTCGTTTTCATCCAATGAACTGATTTCAGTCAGCGAGATCTTTCTTCTTCAAAGCAAAAAGATTTTATCTTCAAATACAAGAACTTTTCGTGGTTTTGATGGTTTTCAGCAAATGAACATATTTCAGCGAGCTGGAAGCTTTTTCCTTTATAGAGTAAGATTTTTTCTTATAATACAAGAACTTTTCGTGGTTCTTGTCAATTTTTGTTGGTTTTCATCTAATGAACTTATTTCAGTCAGCTAGATCTTTCTTCTTCAAAGCAAAAGGATTTTATCTTCAAATACAAGAACTTTTCGTTGTTTTTGTTGGTTTTCAGCAAATGAACATATTTCAGCGAGCAAGAAGTTTTTTCTTTAATAGCGTAAGATTTTATCTTAAAATACAAGAACTTTTCGTGTTTCTTGTCAATTTTTGTTGGTTTTCATCCAATGAACTTATTTCAGTCAGCTAGATCTTTCTTCTTCAAAGCAAAAAGATTTTATCTTCAAATACAAGAACTTTTCGTGGTTTTGTTGGTTTTCAGCAAATGAACATATTTCAGCGAGCTGGGAGTTTTTTCTTTAATAGCGTAAGATTTTATCTTAAAATACAAGAACTTTTCGTGGTTCTTGTCAATTTTTGTTGGTTTTCATCTAATGAACTTATTTCAGTCAGCTAGATCTTTCTTCTTCAAAGCAAAAAGATTTTATCTTCAAATACAAGAACTTTTCGTGGTTTTGTTGGTTTTCAGCAAATGAACAGATTTCAGCGAGCAACAAGTTTTTTCTTTAATAGCGTAAGATTTTATCTTAAAATACAAGAACTTTTCGTGGTTCTTGTCAATTTTTGTTGGTTTTCATCTAATGAACTTATTTCAGTCAGCTAGATCTTTCTTCTTCAAAGCAAAAAGATTTTATCTTCAAATACAAGAACTTTTCGTGGTTTTGATGGTTTTCAGCAAATGAACATATTTCAGCGAGCTGGAAGTTTTTTCCATAATCGAGTAAGATTTTATCTTATAATACAAGAACGTTTCGTGGTTCTTGTCAATTTTTGTTGGTTTTCATCGAATGAACTTATTTCAGTCAGCTTGATCTTTCTTCTTCAAAGCAAAAAGATTTTATCTTCAAATCCAAGAACTTTTCGTAGTTTTGTTGGTTTTCAGCAAATGAACATATTTCAGCGAGCTGGGAGTTTTTTCTTTAATAGCGTAAGATTTTATCTTAAAATACAAGAACTTTTCGTGGTTCTTGTCAATTTCTGTTGGTTTTCATCCAATGAACTTATTTCAGTCAGCTAGATCTTTCTTCTTCAAAGCAAAAAGATTTTACCTTAAAATACAAGAACTTTTCGTGGTTCTTGTCAATTTTTGTTGGTTGTCATCCAATGAACTTATTTCAGTCAGCTCGATCTTTCTTCTTCAAAGCAAAAAGATTTTATCTTCAAATACAAGAACTTTTCGTGGTTTTGTTGGTTTTCAGCAAATGAACAGATTTCAGCGAGCAAGAAGTTTTTTCTTTAATAGCGTAAGATTTTATCTTAAAATACAAGAACTTTTCGTGGTTCTTGTCAATTTTTGTTGGTTTTCATCTAATGAACTTATTTCAGTCAGCTAGATCTTTCTTCTTCAAAGCAAAAGGATTTTATCTTCAAATACAAGAACTTTTCGTGGTTTTGATGGTTTTCAGCAAATGAACAGATTTCAGCGAGCAAGAAGTTTTTTCATTCATAGCGTAAGATTTTATCTTAAAATACAAAAAATTTTCGTGGTTCTTGTCAATTTTTGTTCGTTTTCATCCAATGAACTGATTTCAGTCAGCGAGATCTTTCTTCTTCAAAGCAAAAAGATTTTATCTTCAAATACAAGAACTTTTCGTGGTTTTGATGGTTTTCAGCAAATGAACATATTTCAGCGAGCTGGAAGCTTTTTCCTTTATAGAGTAAGATTTTTTCTTATAATACAAGAACTTTTCGTGGTTCTTGTCAATTTTTGTTGGTTTTCATCTGATGAACTTATTTCAGTCAGCTAGATCTTTCTTCTTCAAAGCAAAAGGATTTTATCTTCAAATACAAGAACTTTTCGTTGTTTTTGTTGGTTTTCAGCAAATGAACATATTTCAGCGAGCAAGAAGTTTTTTCTTTAATAGCGTAAGATTTTATCTTAAAATACAAGAACTTTTCGTGTTTCTTGTCAATTTTTGTTGGTTTTCATCCAATGAACTTATTTCAGTCAGCTAGATCTTTCTTCTTCAAAGCAAAAAGATTTTATCTTCAAATACAAGAACTTTTCGTGGTTTTGTTGGTTTTCAGCAAATGAACAGATTTCAGCGAGCAAGAAGTTTTTTCTTTAATAGCGTAAGATTTTATCTTAAAATACAAGAACTTTTCGTGGTTCTTGTCAATTTTTGTTGGTTTTCATCTAATGAACTTATTTCAGTCAGCTAGATCTTTCTTCTTCAAAGCAAAAGGATTTTATCTTCAAATACAAGAACTTTTCGTGGTTTTGATGGTTTTCAGCAAATGAACAGATTTCAGCGAGCAAGAAGTTTTTTCATTCATAGCGTAAGATTTTATCTTAAAATACAAAAAATTTTCGTGGTTCTTGTCAATTTTTGTTCGTTTTCATCCAATGAACTGATTTCAGTCAGCGAGATCTTTCTTCTTCAAAGCAAAAAGATTTTATCTTCAAATACAAGAACTTTTCGTGGTTTTGATGGTTTTCAGCAAATGAACATATTTCAGCGAGCTGGAAGCTTTTTCCTTTATAGAGTAAGATTTTTTCTTATAATACAAGAACTTTTCGTGGTTCTTGTCAATTTTTGTTGGTTTTCATCTGATGAACTTATTTCAGTCAGCTAGATCTTTCTTCTTCAAAGCAAAAGGATTTTATCTTCAAATACAAGAACTTTTCGTTGTTTTTGTTGGTTTTCAGCAAATGAACATATTTCAGCGAGCAAGAAGTTTTTTCTTTAATAGCGTAAGATTTTATCTTAAAATACAAGAACTTTTCGTGTTTCTTGTCAATTTTTGTTGGTTTTCATCCAATGAACTTATTTCAGTCAGCTAGATCTTTCTTCTTCAAAGCAAAAAGATTTTATCTTCAAATACAAGAACTTTTCGTGGTTTTGTTGGTTTTCAGCAAATGAACATATTTCAGCGAGCTGGGAGTTTTTTCTTTAATAGCGTAAGATTTTATCTTAAAATACAAGAACTTTTCGTGGTTCTTGTCAATTTTTGTTGGTTTTCATCTAATGAACTTATTTCAGTCAGCTAGATCTTTCTTCTTCAAAGCAAAAAGATTTTATCTTCAAATACAAGAACTTTTCGTGGTTTTGTTGGTTTTCAGCAAATGAACAGATTTCAGCGAGCAACAAGTTTTTTCTTTAATAGCGTAAGATTTTATCTTAAAATACAAGAACTTTTCGTGGTTCTTGTCAATTTTTGTTGGTTTTCATCTAATGAACTTATTTCAGTCAGCTGGATCTTTCTTCTTCAAAGCAAAAAGATTTTATCTTCAAATACAAGAACTTTTCGTGGTTTTGATGGTTTTCAGCAAATGAACATATTTCAGCGAGCTGGAAGTTTTTTCCATGATCGAGTAAGATTTTATCTTATAATACAAGAACGTTTCGTGGTTCTTGTCAATTTTTGTTGGTTTTCATCGAATGAACTTATTTCAGTCAGCTCGATCTTTCTTCTTCAAAGCAAAAAGATTTTACCTTAAAATACAAGAACTTTTCGTGGTTCTTGTCAATTTTTGTTGGTTGTCATCCAATGAACTTATTTCAGTCAGCTCGATCTTTCTTCTTCAAAGCAAAAAGATTTTATCTTCAAATACAAGAACTTTTCGTGGTTTTGTTGGTTTTCAGCAAATGAACAGATTTCAGCGAGCAAGAAGTTTTTTCTTTAATAGCGTAAGATTTTATCTTAAAACACAAGAACTTTTCGTGGATCTTGTCAATTTTTGTTCGTTTTCATCTAATGAACTGAATTCAGTCACCGAGATCTTTCTTCTTCAAAGCAAAAAGATTTTATCTTCAAATACAAGAACTTTTCGTGGTTTTGTTGGTTTTCAGCAAATGAACATATTTCAGCGAGCTGGGAGTTTTTTCTTTAATAGCGTAAGATTTTATCTTAAAATACAAGAACTTTTCGTGGTTCTTGTCAATTTTTGTTGTTTTTCATCTAATGAACTTATTTCAGTCAGGTAGATCTTTCATCTTCAAAGCAAAAAGATTTTATCTTCAAAAACAAGAACTTTTCGTGGTTTTGATGGTTTTCAGCAAATGAACATATTTCAGCGAGCTGGAAGTTTTTTCCATAATAGAGTAAGATTTTATCTTATAATACAAGAACTTTTCGTGGTTCTTGTCAATTTTTTTTGGTTTTCATCGAATGAACTTATTTCAGTCAGCTTGATCTTTCTTCTTCAAAGCAAAAAGATTTTATCTTCAAATACAAGAACTTTTCGTGGTTTTGTTGGTTTTCAGCAAATGAACATATTTCAGCGAGCTGGGAGTTTTTTCTTTAATGGCGTAAGATTTTATCTTAAAATACAAGAACTTTTCGTGGTTCTTGTCAATTTTTGTTGGTTTTCATCCAATGAACTTATTTCAGTCAGCTCGATCTTTCTTCTTCAAAGCAAAAAGATTTTATCTTCAAATACAAGAACTTTTCGTGGTTTTGTTGGTTTTCAGCAAATGAACAGATTTCAGCGAGCAAGAAGTTTTTTCTTCAATAGCGTAAGATTTTACCTTAAAATACAAGAACTTTTCGTGGTTCTTGTCAATTTTTGTTGGTTGTCATCTAATGAACTTATTTCAGTCAGCTAGATCTTTCTTCTTCAAAGCAAAAAGATTTTATCTTCAAATACAAGAACTTTTCGTGGTTTTGTTGGTTTTCAGCAAATGAACAGATTTCAGCGAGCAAGAAGTTTTTTCTTTAATAGCGTAAGATTTTATCTTAAAATACAAGAACTTTTCGTGGTTCTTGTCAATTTTTGTTGGTTTTCATCCAATGAACTTATTTCAGTCAGCTAGATCTTTCTTCTTCAAAGCAAACAGATTTTATCTTCAAATACAAGAACTTTTCGTGGTTTTGTTGGTTTTCAGCAAATGAACATATTTCAGCGAGCTGGGAGTTTTTTCTTTAATAGCGTAAGATTTTATCTTAAAATACAAGAACTTTTCGTGGTTCTTGTCAATTTTTGTTGGTTTTCATCCAATGAACTTATTTCAGTCAGCTGGATCTTTCTTCTTCAAAGCAAAAAGATTTTATCTTCAAATACAAGAACTTTTCGTGGTTTTGTTGGTTTTCAGCAAATGAACATATTTCAGCGAGCTGGGAGTTTTTTCTTTAATGGCGTAAGATTTTATCTTAAAATACAAGAACTTTTCGTGGTTCTTGTCAATTTTTGTTGGTTTTCATCCAATGAACTTATTTCAGTCAGCTCGATCTTTCTTCTTCAAAGCAAAAAGATTTTATCTTCAAATACAAGAACTTTTCGTGGTTTTGTTGGTTTTCAGCAAATGAACAGATTTCAGCGAGCAAGAAGTTTTTTCTTTAATAGCGTAAGATTTTACCTTAAAATACAAGAACTTTTCGTGGTTCTTGTCAATTTTTGTTGGTTGTCATCTAATGAACTTATTTCAGTCAGCTAGATCTTTCTTCTTCAAAGCAAAAAGATTTTATCTTCAAATACAAGAACTTTTCGTGGTTTTGTTGGTTTTCAGCAAATGAACAGATTTCAGCGAGCAAGAAGTTTTTTCTTTAATAGCGTAAGATTTTATCTTAAAATACAAGAACTTTTCGTGGTTCTTGTCAATTTTTGTTCGTTTTCATCTTATGAACTGATTTCAGTCACCTAGATCTTTCTTCTTCAAAGCAAAAAGATTTTATCTTCAAATACAAGAACTTTTCGTGGTTTTGTTGGTTTTCAGCAAATGAACATATTTCAGCGAGCTGGGAGTTTTTTCTTTAATAGCGTAAGATTTTATCTTAAAATACAAGAACTTTTCGTGGTTCTTGTCAATTTTTGTTGGTTTTCATCCAATGAACTTATTTCAGTCAGCTGGATCTTTCTTCTTCAAAGCAAAAAGATTTTATCTTCAAATACAAGAACTTTTCGTGGTTTTGTTGGTTTTCAGCAAATGAACAGATTTCAGCGAGCAAGAAGTTTTTTCTTTAATAGCGTAAGATTTTATCTTAAAATACAAGAACTTTTCGTGGTTCTTGTCAATTTTTGTTGGTTTTCATCTAATGAACTTATTTCAGTCAGCTAGACCTTTCTTCTTCAAAGCAAAAAGATTTTATCTTCAAATACAAGAACTTTTCGTGGTTTTGATGGTTTTCAGCAAATGAACATATTTCAGCGAGCTGGAAGTTTTTTCCTTAATAGAGTAAGATTTTATCTTATAATACAAGAACTTTTCGTGGTTCTTGTCAATTTTTGTTGGTTTTCATCGAATGAACTTATTTCAGTCAGGTAGATCTTTCTTCTTCAAAGCAAAAAGATTTTATCTTAAAATACAAGAACTTTTCGTGGTTTTGATGGTTTTCAGCAAATGAACATATTTCAGCGAGCTGGAAGTTTTTTCCTTAATAGCGTAAGATTTTATCTTAAAATACAAGAACTTTTCGTGGTTCATGTCAATTTTTGTTGGTTTTCATCTAATGAACTTATTTCAGTCAGCTAGATCTTTCTTCTTCAAAGCAAAAGGATTTTATCTTCAAATACAAGAACATTTCGTGGTTTTGATGGTTTTCAGCAAATGAACAGATTTCAGCGAGCAAGAAGTTTTTTCATTAATAGCGTAAGATTTTATCTTAAAATACAAAAACTTTTCGTGGTTCTTGTCAATTTTTGTTGGTTTTCATCTGATGAACTTATTTCAGTCAGCTAGATCTTTCTTCTTCAAAGCAAAAAGATTTTATCTTAAAATACAAGAACTTTTCGTGGTTCTTGTCAATTTTTGTTGGTTTTCATCCAATGAACTTATTTCAGTCAGCTGGATCTTTCTTCTTCAAAGCAAAAAGATTTTATCTTCAAATACAAGAACTTTTCGTGGTTTTGTTGGTTTTCAGCAAATGAACATATTTCAGCGAGCTGGGAGTTTTTTCTTTAATGGCGTAAGATTTTATCTTAAAATACAAGAACTTTTCGTGGTTCTTGTCAATTTTTGTTGGTTTTCATCCAATGAACTTATTTCAGTCAGCTCGATCTTTCTTCTTCAAAGCAAAAAGATTTTATCTTCAAATACAAGAACTTTTCGTGGTTTTGTTGGTTTTCAGCAAATGAACAGATTTCAGCGAGCAAGAAGTTTTTTCTTTAATAGCGTAAGATTTTACCTTAAAATACAAGAACTTTTCGTGGTTCTTGTCAATTTTTGTTGGTTGTCATCTAATGAACTTATTTCAGTCAGCTAGATCTTTCTTCTTCAAAGCAAAAAGATTTTATCTTCAAATACAAGAACTTTTCGTGGTTTTGTTGGTTTTCAGCAAATGAACAGATTTCAGCGAGCTGGGAGTTTTTTCTTTAATAGCGTAAGATTTTATCTTAAAATACAAGAACTTTTCGTGGTTCTTGTCAATTTTTGTTGGTTTTCATCCAATGAACTTATTTCAGTCAGCTAGATCTTTCTTCTTCAAAGCAAAAAGATTTTACCTTAAAATACAAGAACTTTTCGTGGTTCTTGTCAATTTTTGTTGGTTGTCATCCAATGAACTTATTTCAGTCAGCTCGATCTTTCTTCTTCAAAGCAAAAAGATTTTATCTTCAAATACAAGAACTTTTCGTGGTTTTGTTGGTTTTCAGCAAATGAACAGATTTCAGCGAGCAAGAAGTTTTTTCTTTAATAGCGTAAGATTTTATCTTAAAACACAAGAACTTTTCGTGGATCTTGTCAATTTTTGTTCGTTTTCATCTAATGAACTGAATTCAGTCACCGAGATCTTTCTTCTTCAAAGCAAAAAGATTTTATCTTCAAATACAAGAACTTTTCGTGGTTTTGTTGGTTTTCAGCAAATGAACATATTTCAGCGAGCTGGGAGTTTTTTCTTTAATAGCGTAAGATTTTATCTTAAAATACAAGAACTTTTCGTGGTTCTTGTCAATTTTTGTTGTTTTTCATCTAATGAACTTATTTCAGTCAGGTAGATCTTTCATCTTCAAAGCAAAAAGATTTTATCTTCAAAAACAAGAACTTTTCGTGGTTTTGATGGTTTTCAGCAAATGAACATATTTCAGCGAGCTGGAAGTTTTTTCCATAATAGAGCAAGATTTTATCTTATAATACAAGAACTTTTCGTGGTTCTTGTCAATTTTTTTTGGTTTTCATCGAATGAACTTATTTCAGTCAGCTTGATCTTTCTTCTTCAAAGCAAAAAGATTTTATCTTCAAATACAAGAACTTTTCGTGGTTTTGTTGGTTTTCAGCAAATGAACATATTTCAGCGAGCTGGGAGTTTTTTCTTTAATGGCGTAAGATTTTATCTTAAAATACAAGAACTTTTCGTGGTTCTTGTCAATTTTTGTTGGTTTTCATCCAATGAACTTATTTCAGTCAGCTCGATCTTTCTTCTTCAAAGCAAAAAGATTTTATCTTCAAATACAAGAACTTTTCGTGGTTTTGTTGGTTTTCAGCAAATGAACAGATTTCAGCGAGCAAGAAGTTTTTTCTTCAATAGCGTAAGATTTTACCTTAAAATACAAGAACTTTTCGTGGTTCTTGTCAATTTTTGTTGGTTGTCATCTAATGAACTTATTTCAGTCAGCTAGATCTTTCTTCTTCAAAGCAAAAAGATTTTATCTTCAAATACAAGAACTTTTCGTGGTTTTGTTGGTTTTCAGCAAATGAACAGATTTCAGCGAGCAAGAAGTTTTTTCTTTAATAGCGTAAGATTTTATCTTAAAATACAAGAACTTTTCGTGGTTCTTGTCAATTTTTGTTGGTTTTCATCCAATGAACTTATTTCAGTCAGCTAGATCTTTCTTCTTCAAAGCAAAAAGATTTTATCTTCAAATACAAGAACTTTTCGTGGTTTTGTTGGTTTTCAGCAAATGAACATATTTCAGCGAGCTGGGAGTTTTTTCTTTAATAGCGTAAGATTTTATCTTAAAATACAAGAACTTTTCGTGGTTCTTGTCAATTTTTGTTGGTTTTCATCCAATGAACTTATTTCAGTCAGCTGGATCTTTCTTCTTCAAAGCAAAAAGATTTTATCTTCAAATACAAGAACTTTTCGTGGTTTTGTTGGTTTTCAGCAAATGAACATATTTCAGCGAGCTGGGAGTTTTTTCTTTAATGGCGTAAGATTTTATCTTAAAATACAAGAACTTTTCGTGGTTCTTGTCAATTTTTGTTGGTTTTCATCCAATGAACTTATTTCAGTCAGCTCGATCTTTCTTCTTCAAAGCAAAAAGATTTTATCTTCAAATACAAGAACTTTTCGTGGTTTTGTTGGTTTTCAGCAAATGAACAGATTTCAGCGAGCAAGAAGTTTTTTCTTTAATAGCGTAAGATTTTACCTTAAAATACAAGAACTTTTCGTGGTTCTTGTCAATTTTTGTTGGTTGTCATCTAATGAACTTATTTCAGTCAGCTAGATCTTTCTTCTTCAAAGCAAAAAGATTTTATCTTCAAATACAAGAACTTTTCGTGGTTTTGTTGGTTTTCAGCAAATGAACAGATTTCAGCGAGCAAGAAGTTTTTTCTTTAATAGCGTAAGATTTTATCTTAAAATACAAGAACTTTTCGTGGTTCTTGTCAATTTTTGTTCGTTTTCATCTTATGAACTGATTTCAGTCACCTAGATCTTTCTTCTTCAAAGCAAAAAGATTTTATCTTCAAATACAAGAACTTTTCGTGGTTTTGTTGGTTTTCAGCAAATGAACATATTTCAGCGAGCTGGGAGTTTTTTCTTTAATAGCGTAAGATTTTATCTTAAAATACAAGAACTTTTCGTGGTTCTTGTCAATTTTTGTTGGTTTTCATCCAATGAACTTATTTCAGTCAGCTGGATCTTTCTTCTTCAAAGCAAAAAGATTTTATCTTCAAATACAAGAACTTTTCGTGGTTTTGTTGGTTTTCAGCAAATGAACAGATTTCAGCGAGCAAGAAGTTTTTTCTTTAATAGCGTAAGATTTTATCTTAAAATACAAGAACTTTTCGTGGTTCTTGTCAATTTTTGTTGGTTTTCATCTAATGAACTTATTTCAGTCAGCTAGACCTTTCTTCTTCAAAGCAAAAAGATTTTATCTTCAAATACAAGAACTTTTCGTGGTTTTGATGGTTTTCAGCAAATGAACATATTTCAGCGAGCTGGAAGTTTTTTCCTTAATAGAGTAAGATTTTATCTTATAATACAAGAACTTTTCGTGGTTCTTGTCAATTTTTGTTGGTTTTCATCGAATGAACTTATTTCAGTCAGGTAGATCTTTCTTCTTCAAAGCAAAAAGATTTTATCTTAAAATACAAGAACTTTTCGTGGTTTTGATGGTTTTCAGCAAATGAACATATTTCAGCGAGCTGGAAGTTTTTTCCTTAATAGCGTAAGATTTTATCTTAAAATACAAGAACTTTTCGTGGTTCATGTCAATTTTTGTTGGTTTTCATCTAATGAACTTATTTCAGTCAGCTAGATCTTTCTTCTTCAAAGCAAAAGGATTTTATCTTCAAATACAAGAACATTTCGTGGTTTTGATGGTTTTCAGCAAATGAACAGATTTCAGCGAGCAAGAAGTTTTTTCATTAATAGCGTAAGATTTTATCTTAAAATACAAAAACTTTTCGTGGTTCTTGTCAATTTTTGTTGGTTTTCATCTGATGAACTTATTTCAGTCAGCTAGATCTTTCTTCTTCAAAGCAAAAAGATTTTATCTTAAAATACAAGAACTTTTCGTGGTTCTTGTCAATTTTTGTTGGTTTTCATCCAATGAACTTATTTCAGTCAGCTGGATCTTTCTTCTTCAAAGCAAAAAGATTTTATCTTCAAATACAAGAACTTTTCGTGGTTTTGTTGGTTTTCAGCAAATGAACATATTTCAGCGAGCTGGGAGTTTTTTCTTTAATGGCGTAAGATTTTATCTTAAAATACAAGAACTTTTCGTGGTTCTTGTCAATTTTTGTTGGTTTTCATCCAATGAACTTATTTCAGTCAGCTCGATCTTTCTTCTTCAAAGCAAAAAGATTTTATCTTCAAATACAAGAACTTTTCGTGGTTTTGTTGGTTTTCAGCAAATGAACAGATTTCAGCGAGCAAGAAGTTTTTTCTTTAATAGCGTAAGATTTTATCTTAAAATACAAGAACTTTTCGTGGTTCTTGTCAATTTTTGTTCGTTTTCATCTTATGAACTGATTTCAGTCACCTAGATCTTTCTTCTTCAAAGCAAAAAGATTTTATCTTCAAATACAAGAACTTTTCGTGGTTTTGTTGGTTTTCAGCAAATGAACATATTTCAGCGAGCTGGGAGTTTTTTCTTTAATAGCGTAAGATTTTATCTTAAAATACAAGAACTTTTCGTGGTTCTTGTCAATTTTTGTTGGTTTTCATCCAATGAACTTATTTCAGTCAGCTGGATCTTTCTTCTTCAAAGCAAAAAGATTTTATCTTCAAATACAAGAACTTTTCGTGGTTTTGTTGGTTTTCAGCAAATGAACAGATTTCAGCGAGCAAGAAGTTTTTTCTTTAATAGCGTAAGATTTTATCTTAAAATACAAGAACTTTTCGTGGTTCTTGTCAATTTTTGTTGGTTTTCATCTAATGAACTTATTTCAGTCAGCTAGACCTTTCTTCTTCAAAGCAAAAAGATTTTATCTTCAAATACAAGAACTTTTCGTGGTTTTGATGGTTTTCAGCAAATGAACATATTTCAGCGAGCTGGAAGTTTTTTCCTTAATAGAGTAAGATTTTATCTTATAATACAAGAACTTTTCGTGGTTCTTGTCAATTTTTGTTGGTTTTCATCGAATGAACTTATTTCAGTCAGCTAGATCTTTCTTCTTCAAAGCAAAAAGATTTTATCTTAAAATACAAGAACTTTTCGTGGTTTTGATGGTTTTCAGCAAATGAACATATTTCAGCGAGCTGGAAGTTTTTTCCTTAATAGCGTAAGATTTTATCTTAAAATACAAGAACTTTTCGTGGTTCATGTCAATTTTTGTTGGTTTTCATCTAATGAACTTATTTCAGTCAGCTAGATCTTTCTTCTTCAAAGCAAAAGGATTTTATCTTCAAATACAAGAACATTTCGTGGTTTTGATGGTTTTCAGCAAATGAACAGATTTCAGCGAGCAAGAAGTTTTTTCATTAATAGCGTAAGATTTTATCTTAAAATACAAAAACTTTTCGTGGTTCTTGTCAATTTTTGTTGGTTTTCATCTGATGAACTTATTTCAGTCAGCTAGATCTTTCTTCTTCAAAGCAAAAAGATTTTATCTTAAAATACAAGAACTTTTCGTGGTTTTGATGGTTTTCAGCGAATGAACATATTTCAGCGAGCTGGAAGTTTTTTCCTTAATAGCGTAAGATTTTATCTTGAAATACAAGAACTTTTCGTGGTTCTTGTCAATTTTTGTTGGTTTTCATCTAATGAACTTATTTCAGTCAGCTAGATCTTTCTTCTTCAAATCAAAAAGATTTTATCTTCAAATACAAGAACTTTTCGTGGTTTTGTTGGTTTTCAGCAAATGAACAGATTTCAGCGAGCAAGAAGTTTTTTCATTAATAGCGTAAGATTTTATCTTAAAATACAAGAACTTTTCGTGGTTCTTGTCAATTTTTGTTCGTTTTCATCCAGTGAACTGATTTCAGTCAGCGAGATCTTTCTTCTTCAAAGCAAAAAGATTTTATCTTCAAATACAAGAACTTTTCGTGGTTTTGATGGTTTTCAGCAAATGAACATATTTCAGCGAGCTGGAAGTTTTTTCCTTAATAGAGTAAGATTTTATCTTATAATACAAGAACTTTTCGTGGTTCTTGTCAATTTTTGTTCGTTTTCATCTAATGAACTGATTTCGGTCAGCGAGATCTTTCTTCTTCAAAGCAAAAAGATTTTATCTTCAAATACAAGAACTTTTCGTGGTTTTGATGGTTTTCAGCAAATGAACATATTTCGGCGAGCTGGAAGTTTTTTCCTTAATAGAGTAAGATTTTATCTTAAAATACAAGAACTTTTCGTGGTTCTTGTCAATTTTTGTTGGTTTTCATCTGATGAACTTATTTCAGTCACCTAGATCTTTCTTCTTCAAAGCAGAAAGATTTTATCTTCAAATACAAGAACTTTTCGTGGTTTTGATGGTTTTCAGCAAATGAACATATTGCAGCGAGCTGGAAGTTTTTTCCTTAATAGCGTAAGATTTTATCTTGAAATACAAGAACTTTTCGTGGTTCTTGTCAATTTTTGTTGGTTTTCATCTAATGAACTTATTTCAGTCAGCTAGATCTTTCTTCTTCAAATCAAAAAGATTTTATCTTCAAATACAAGAACTTTTCGTGGTTTTGTTGGTTTTCAGCAAATGAACAGATTTCAGCGAGCAAGAAGTTTTTTCATTAATAGCGTAAGATTTTATCTTAAAATACAAGAACTTTTCGTGGTTCTTGTCAATTTTTGTTCGTTTTCATCCAATGAACTGATTTCAGTCAGCGAGATCTTTCTTCTTCAAAGCAAAAAGATTTTATCTTCAAATACAAGAACTTTTCGTGGTTTTGATGGTTTTCAGCAAATGAACATATTTCAGCGAGCTGGAAGTTTTTTCCTTAATAGCGTAAGATTTTATCTTAAAATACAAGAACTTTTCGTGGTTCATGTCAATTTTTGTTGGTTTTCATCTAATGAACTTATTTCAGTCAGCTAGATCTTTCTTCTTCAAAGCAAAAGGATTTTATCTTCAAATACAAGAACATTTCGTGGTTTTGATGGTTTTCAGCAAATGAACAGATTTCAGCGAGCAAGAAGTTTTTTCATTAATAGCGTAAGATTTTATCTTAAAATACAAAAACTTTTCGTGGTTCTTGTCAATTTTTGTTGGTTTTCATCTAATGAACTTATTTCAGTCAGCTAGATCTTTCTTCTTCAAAGCAAAAAGATTTTATCTTAAAATACAAGAACTTTTCGTGGTTTTGATGGTTTTCAGCGAATGAACATATTTCAGCGAGCTGGAAGTTTTTTCCTTAATAGCGTAAGATTTTATCTTGAAATACAAGAACTTTTCGTGGTTCTTGTCAATTTTTGTTGGTTTTCATCTGATGAACTTATTTCAGTCACCTCGATCTTTCTTCTTCAAAGCAGAAAGATTTTATCTTCAAATACAAGAACTTTTCGTGGTTTTGATGGTTTTCAGCAAATGAACATATTGCAGCGAGCTGGAAGTTTTTTCCTTAATAGCGTAAGATTTTATCTTGAAATACAAGAACTTTTCGTGGTTCTTGTCAATTTTTGTTGGTTTTCATCTAATGAACTTATTTCAGTCAGCTAGATCTTTCTTCTTCAAATCAAAAAGATTTTATCTTCAAATACAAGAACTTTTCGTGGTTTTGTTGGTTTTCAGCAAATGAACAGATTTCAGCGAGCAAGAAGTTTTTTCATTAATAGCGTAAGATTTTATCTTAAAATACAAGAACTTTTCGTGGTTCTTGTCAATTTTTGTTCGTTTTCATCCAATGAACTGATTTCAGTCAGCGAGATCTTTCTTCTTCAAAGCAAAAAGATTTTATCTTCAAATACAAGAACTTTTCGTGGTTTTGATGGTTTTCAGCAAATGAACATATTTCAGCGAGCTGGAAGTTTTTTCCTTAATAGAGTAAGATTTTATCTTATAATACAAGAACTTTTCGTGGTTCTTGTCAATTTTTGTTCGTTTTCATCTAATGAACTGATTTCAGTCAGCGAGATCTTTCTTCTTCAAAGCAAAAAGATTTTATCTTCAAATACAAGAACTTTTCGTGGTTTTGATGGTTTTCAGCAAATGAACATATTTCAGCGAGCTGGAAGTTTTTTCCTTAATAGAGTAAGATTTTATCTTAAAATACAAGAACGTTTCGTGGTTCTTGTCAATTTTTGTTGGTTTTCATCTGATGAACTTATTTCAGTCACCTAGATCTTTCTTCTTCAAAGCAGAAAGATTTTATCTTCAAATACAAGAACTTTTCGTTGTTTTGTTGGTTTTCAGCAAATGAACATATTTCAGCGAGCTGGGAGTTTTTTCTTTAATAGCGTAAGATTTTATCTTAAAATACAAGAACTTTTCGTGGTTCTTGTCAATTTTTGTTGGTTTTCATCTAATGAACTTATTTCAGTCAGCTAGATCTTTCTTCTTCAAAGCAAAAAGATTTTATCTTCAAATACAAGGACTTTTCGTGGTTTTGTTGGTTTTCAGCAAATGAACAGATTTCAGCGAGCAAGAAGTTTTTTCTTTAATAGCGTAAGATTTTATCTTAAAATACAAGAACTTTTCGTGGTTCTTGTCAATTTTTGTTGGTTTTCATCTAATAAACTTATTTCAGTCAGCTAGACCTTTCTTCTTCAAAGCAAAAAGATTTTATCTTCAAATACAAGAACTTTTCGTGGTTTTGATGGTTTTCAGCAAATGAACAGATTTCAGCGAGCAAGAAGTTTTTTCTTTAATAGCGTAAGATTTTATCTTAAAATACAAGAACTTTTCGTGTTTCTTGTCAATTTTTGTTGGTTTTCATCCAATGAACTTATTTCAGTCAGCTAGATCTTTCTTCTTCAAAGCAAAAAGATTTTATCTTCAAATACAAGAACTTTTCGTGGTTTTGTTGGTTTTCAGCAAATGAACATATTTCAGCGAGCTGGGAGTTTTTTCTTTAATAGCGTAAGATTTTATCTTAAAATACAAGAACTTTTCGTGGTTCTTGTCAATTTTTGTTGGTTTTCATCTAATGAACTTATTTCAGTCAGCTAGATCTTTCTTCTTCAAAGCAAAAAGATTTTATCTTAAAATACAAGAACTTTTCGTGGTTTTGATGGTTTTCAGCGAATGAACATATTTCAGCGAGCTGGAAGTTTTTTCCTTAATAGCGTAAGATTTTATCTTGAAATACAAGAACTTTTCGTGGTTCTTGTCAATTTTTGTTGGTTTTCATCTAATGAACTTATTTCAGTCAGCTAGATCTTTCTTCTTCAAATCAAAAAGATTTTATCTTCAAATACAAGAACTTTTCGTGGTTTTGTTGGTTTTCAGCAAATGAACAGATTTCAGCGAGCAAGAAGTTTTTTCATTAATAGCGTAAGATTTTATCTTAAAATACAAGAACTTTTCGTGGTTCTTGTCAATTTTTGTTCGTTTTCATCCAATGAACTGATTTCAGTCAGCGAGATCTTTCTTCTTCAAAGCAAAAAGATTTTATCTTCAAATACAAGAACTTTTCGTGGTTTTGATGGTTTTCAGCAAATGAACATATTTCAGCGAGCTGGAAGTTTTTTCCTTAATAGAGTAAGATTTTATCTTATAATACAAGAACTTTTCGTGGTTCTTGTCAATTTTTGTTCGTTTTCATCTAATGAACTGATTTCAGTCAGCGAGATCTTTCTTCTTCAAAGCAAAAAGATTTTATCTTCAAATACAAGAACTTTTCGTGGTTTTGATGGTTTTCAGCAAATGAACATATTTCAGCGAGCTGGAAGTTTTTTCCTTAATAGAGTAAGATTTTATCTTAAAATACAAGAACTTTTCGTGGTTCTTGTCAATTTTTGTTGGTTTTCATCTGATGAACTTATTTCAGTCACCTCGATCTTTCTTCTTCAAAGCAGAAAGATTTTATCTTCAAATACAAGAACTTTTCGTGGTTTTGATGGTTTTCAGCAAATGAACATATTGCAGCGAGCTGGAAGTTTTTTCCTTAATAGCGTAAGATTTTATCTTGAAATACAAGAACTTTTCGTGGTTCTTGTCAATTTTTGTTGGTTTTCATCTAATGAACTTATTTCAGTCAGCTAGATCTTTCTTCTTCAAATCAAAAAGATTTTATCTTCAAATACAAGAACTTTTCGTGGTTTTGTTGGTTTTCAGCAAATGAACAGATTTCAGCGAGCAAGAAGTTTTTTCATTAATAGCGTAAGATTTTATCTTAAAATACAAGAACTTTTCGTGGTTCTTGTCAATTTTTGTTCGTTTTCATCCAATGAACTGATTTCAGTCAGCGAGATCTTTCTTCTTCAAAGCAAAAAGATTTTATCTTCAAATACAAGAACTTTTCGTGGTTTTGATGGTTTTCAGCAAATGAACATATTTCAGCGAGCTGGAAGTTTTTTCCTTAATAGAGTAAGATTTTATCTTATAATACAAGAACTTTTCGTGGTTCTTGTCAATTTTTGTTCGTTTTCATCTAATGAACTGATTTCAGTCAGCGAGATCTTTCTTCTTCAAAGCAAAAAGATTTTATCTTCAAATACAAGAACTTTTCGTGGTTTTGATGGTTTTCAGCAAATGAACATATTTCAGCGAGCTGGAAGTTTTTTCCTTAATAGAGTAAGATTTTATCTTAAAATACAAGAACGTTTCGTGGTTCTTGTCAATTTTTGTTGGTTTTCATCTGATGAACTTATTTCAGTCACCTAGATCTTTCTTCTTCAAAGCAGAAAGATTTTATCTTCAAATACAAGAACTTTTCGTTGTTTTGTTGGTTTTCAGCAAATGAACATATTTCAGCGAGCTGGGAGTTTTTTCTTTAATAGCGTAAGATTTTATCTTAAAATACAAGAACTTTTCGTGGTTCTTGTCAATTTTTGTTGGTTTTCATCTAATGAACTTATTTCAGTCAGCTAGATCTTTCTTCTTCAAAGCAAAAAGATTTTATCTTCAAATACAAGGACTTTTCGTGGTTTTGTTGGTTTTCAGCAAATGAACAGATTTCAGCGAGCAAGAAGTTTTTTCTTTAATAGCGTAAGATTTTATCTTAAAATACAAGAACTTTTCGTGGTTCTTGTCAATTTTTGTTGGTTTTCATCTAATAAACTTATTTCAGTCAGCTAGACCTTTCTTCTTCAAAGCAAAAAGATTTTATCTTCAAATACAAGAACTTTTCGTGGTTTTGATGGTTTTCAGCAAATGAACAGATTTCAGCGAGCAAGAAGTTTTTTCTTTAATAGCGTAAGATTTTATCTTAAAATACAAGAACTTTTCGTGTTTCTTGTCAATTTTTGTTGGTTTTCATCCAATGAACTTATTTCAGTCAGCTAGATCTTTCTTCTTCAAAGCAAAAAGATTTTATCTTCAAATACAAGAACTTTTCGTGGTTTTGTTGGTTTTCAGCAAATGAACATATTTCAGCGAGCTGGGAGTTTTTTCTTTAATAGCGTAAGATTTTATCTTAAAATACAAGAACTTTTCGTGGTTCTTGTCAATTTTTGTTGGTTTTCATCTAATGAACTTATTTCAGTCAGCTAGATCTTTCTTCTTCAAAGCAAAAAGATTTTATCTTCAAATACAAGAACTTTTCGTGGTTTTGTTGGTTTTCAGCAAATGAACAGATTTCAGCGAGCTGGAAGCTTTTTCCTTTGTCGAGTAAGATTTTTTCTTATAATACAAGAACTTTTCGTGGTTCTTGTCAATTTTTGTTGGTTTTCATCTAATGAACTTATTTCAGTCAGCTAGATCTTTCTTCTTCAAAGCAAAAGGATTTTATCTTCAAATACAAGAACTTTTCGTTGTTTTTGTTGGTTTTCAGCAAATGAACAGATTTCAGCGAGCAAGAAGTTTTTTCTTTAATAGCGTAAGATTTTATCTTAAAATACAAGAACTTTTCGTGTTTCTTGTCAATTTTTGTTGGTTTTCATCCAATGAACTTATTTCAGTCAGCTAGATCTTTCTTCTTCAAAGCAAAAAGATTTTATCTTCAAATACAAGAACTTTTCGTGGTTTTGTTGGTTTTCAGCAAATGAACATATTTCAGCGAGCTGGGAGTTTTTTCTTTAATAGCGTAAGATTTTATCTTAAAATACAAGAACTTTTCGTGGTTCTTGTCAATTTTTGTTGGTTTTCATCTAATGAACTTATTTCAGTCAGCTAGATCTTTCTTCTTCAAAGCAAAAAGATTTTATCTTCAAATACAAGAACTTTTTGTGGTTTTGTTGGTTTTCAGCAAATGAACAGATTTCAGCGAGCAAGAAGTTTTTTCTTTAATAGCGTAAGATTTTATCTTAAAATACAAGAACTTTTCGTGGTTCTTGTCAATTTTTGTTGGTTTTCATCTAATGAACTTATTTCAGTCAGCTAGATCTTTCTTCTTCAAAGCAAAAAGATTTTATCTTCAAATACAAGAACTTTTCGTGGTTTTGATGGTTTTCAGCAAATGAACATATTTCAGCGAGCTGGAAGTTTTTTCCATAATAGAGTAAGATTTTATCTTATAATACAAGAACGTTTCGTGGTTCTTGTCAATTTTTGTTGGTTTTCATCGAATGAACTTATTTCAGTCAGCTTGAACTTTCTTCTTCAAAGCAAAAAGATTTTATCTTCAAATACAAGAACTTTTCGTGGTTTTGTTGGTTTTCAGCAAATGAACATATTTCAGCGAGCTGGGAGTTTTTTCTTTAATAGCGTAAGATTTTATCTTAAAATACAAGAACTTTTCGTGGTTCTTGTCAATTTTTGTTGGATTTCATCCAATGAACTTATTTCAGTCAGCTAGATCTTTCTTCTTCAAAGCAAAAAGATTTTACCTTAAAATACAAGAACTTTTCGTGGTTCTTGTCAATTTTTGTTGGTTGTCATCTAATGAACTTATTTCAGTCAGCTAGATCTTTCTTCTTCAAAGCAAAAAGATTTTATCTTCAAATACAAGAACTTTTCGTGGTTTTGATGGTTTTCAGCAAATGAACATATTTCAGCGAGCTGGAAGTTTTTTCCTTAATAGAGTAAGATTTTATCTTATAATACAAGAACTTTTCGTGGTTCTTGTCAATTTTTGTTGGTTTTCATCGAATGAACTTATTTCAGTCAGGTAGATCTTTCTTCTTCAAAGCAAAAAGATTTTATCTTAAAATACAAGAACTTTTCGTGGTTTTGATGGTTTTCAGCAAATGAACATATTTCAGCGAGCTGGAAGTTTTTTCCTTAATAGCGTAAGATTTTATCTTAAAATACAAGAACTTTTCGTGGTTCATGTCAATTTTTGTTGGTTTTCATCTAATGAACTTATTTCAGTCAGCTAGATCTTTCTTCTTCAAAGCAAAAGGATTTTATCTTCAAATACAAGAACATTTCGTGGTTTTGATGGTTTTCAGCAAATGAACAGATTTCAGCGAGCAAGAAGTTTTTTCATTAATAGCGTAAGATTTTATCTTAAAATACAAAAACTTTTCGTGGTTCTTGTCAATTTTTGTTGGTTTTCATCTGATGAACTTATTTCAGTCAGCTAGATCTTTCTTCTTCAAAGCAAAAAGATTTTATCTTAAAATACAAGAACTTTTCGTGGTTCTTGTCAATTTTTGTTGGTTTTCATCCAATGAACTTATTTCAGTCAGCTGGATCTTTCTTCTTCAAAGCAAAAAGATTTTATCTTCAAATACAAGAACTTTTCGTGGTTTTGTTGGTTTTCAGCAAATGAACATATTTCAGCGAGCTGGGAGTTTTTTCTTTAATGGCGTAAGATTTTATCTTAAAATACAAGAACTTTTCGTGGTTCTTGTCAATTTTTGTTGGTTTTCATCCAATGAACTTATTTCAGTCAGCTCGATCTTTCTTCTTCAAAGCAAAAAGATTTTATCTTCAAATACAAGAACTTTTCGTGGTTTTGTTGGTTTTCAGCAAATGAACAGATTTCAGCGAGCAAGAAGTTTTTTCTTTAATAGCGTAAGATTTTACCTTAAAATACAAGAACTTTTCGTGGTTCTTGTCAATTTTTGTTGGTTGTCATGTAATGAACTTATTTCAGTCAGCTAGATCTTTCTTCTTCAAAGCAAAAAGATTTTATCTTCAAATACAAGAACTTTTCGTGGTTTTGTTGGTTTTCAGCAAATGAACAGATTTCAGCGAGCAAGAAGTTTTTTCTTTAATAGCGTAAGATTTTATCTTAAAATACAAGAACTTTTCGTGGTTCTTGTCAATTTTTGTTCGTTTTCATCTTATGAACTGATTTCAGTCACCTAGATCTTTCTTCTTCAAAGCAAAAAGATTTTATCTTCAAATACAAGAACTTTTCGTGGTTTTGTTGGTTTTCAGCAAATGAACATATTTCAGCGAGCTGGGAGTTTTTTCTTTAATAGCGTAAGATTTTATCTTAAAATACAAGAACTTTTCGTGGTTCTTGTCAATTTTTGTTGGTTTTCATCCAATGAACTTATTTCAGTCAGCTGGATCTTTCTTCTTCAAAGCAAAAAGATTTTATCTTCAAATACAAGAACTTTTCGTGGTTTTGTTGGTTTTCAGCAAATGAACAGATTTCAGCGAGCAAGAAGTTTTTTCTTTAATAGCGTAAGATTTTATCTTAAAATACAAGAACTTTTCGTGGTTCTTGTCAATTTTTGTTGGTTTTCATCTAATGAACTTATTTCAGTCAGCTAGACCTTTCTTCTTCAAAGCAAAAAGATTTTATCTTCAAATACAAGAACTTTTCGTGGTTTTGATGGTTTTCAGCAAATGAACATATTTCAGCGAGCTGGAAGTTTTTTCCTTAATAGAGTAAGATTTTATCTTATAATACAAGAACTTTTCGTGGTTCTTGTCAATTTTTGTTGGTTTTCATCGAATGAACTTATTTCAGTCAGCTAGATCTTTCTTCTTCAAAGCAAAAAGATTTTATCTTAAAATACAAGAACTTTTCGTGGTTTTGATGGTTTTCAGCAAATGAACATATTTCAGCGAGCTGGAAGTTTTTTCCTTAATAGCGTAAGATTTTATCTTAAAATACAAGAACTTTTCGTGGTTCATGTCAATTTTTGTTGGTTTTCATCTCATGAACTTATTTCAGTCAGCTAGATCTTTCTTCTTCAAAGCAAAAGGATTTTATCTTCAAATACAAGAACATTTCGTGGTTTTGATGGTTTTCAGCAAATGAACAGATTTCAGCGAGCAAGAAGTTTTTTCATTAATAGCGTAAGATTTTATCTTAAAATACAAAAACTTTTCGTGGTTCTTGTCAATTTTTGTTGGTTTTCATCTGATGAACTTATTTCAGTCAGCTAGATCTTTCTTCTTCAAAGCAAAAAGATTTTATCTTAAAATACAAGAACTTTTCGTGGTTTTGATGGTTTTCAGCGAATGAACATATTTCAGCGAGCTGGAAGTTTTTTCCTTAATAGCGTAAGATTTTATCTTGAAATACAAGAACTTTTCGTGGTTCTTGTCAATTTTTGTTGGTTTTCATCTAATGAACTTATTTCAGTCAGCTAGATCTTTCTTCTTCAAATCAAAAAGATTTTATCTTCAAATACAAGAACTTTTCGTGGTTTTGTTGGTTTTCAGCAAATGAACAGATTTCAGCGAGCAAGAAGTTTTTTCATTAATAGCGTAAGATTTTATCTTAAAATACAAGAACTTTTCGTGGTTCTTGTCAATTTTTGTTCGTTTTCATCCAGTGAACTGATTTCAGTCAGCGAGATCTTTCTTCTTCAAAGCAAAAAGATTTTATCTTCAAATACAAGAACTTTTCGTGGTTTTGATGGTTTTCAGCAAATGAACATATTTCAGCGAGCTGGAAGTTTTTTCCTTAATAGAGTAAGATTTTATCTTATAATACAAGAACTTTTCGTGGTTCTTGTCAATTTTTGTTCGTTTTCATCTAATGAACTGATTTCAGTCAGCGAGATCTTTCTTCTTCAAAGCAAAAAGATTTTATCTTCAAATACAAGAACTTTTCGTGGTTTTGATGGTTTTCAGCAAATGAACATATTTCGGCGAGCTGGAAGTTTTTTCCTTAATAGAGTAAGATTTTATCTTAAAATACAAGAACTTTTCGTGGTTCTTGTCAATTTTTGTTGGTTTTCATCTGATGAACTTATTTCAGTCACCTAGATCTTTCTTCTTCAAAGCAGAAAGATTTTATCTTCAAATACAAGAACTTTTCGTGGTTTTGATGGTTTTCAGCAAATGAACATATTGCAGCGAGCTGGAAGTTTTTTCCTTAATAGCGTAAGATTTTATCTTGAAATACAAGAACTTTTCGTGGTTCTTGTCAATTTTTGTTGGTTTTCATCTAATGAACTTATTTCAGTCAGCTAGATCTTTCTTCTTCAAATCAAAAAGATTTTATCTTCAAATACAAGAACTTTTCGTGGTTTTGTTGGTTTTCAGCAAATGAACAGATTTCAGCGAGCAAGAAGTTTTTTCATTAATAGCGTAAGATTTTATCTTAAAATACAAGAACTTTTCGTGGTTCTTGTCAATTTTTGTTCGTTTTCATCCAATGAACTGATTTCAGTCAGCGAGATCTTTCTTCTTCAAAGCAAAAAGATTTTATCTTCAAATACAAGAACTTTTCGTGGTTTTGATGGTTTTCAGCAAATGAACATATTTCAGCGAGCTGGAAGTTTTTTCCTTAATAGCGTAAGATTTTATCTTAAAATACAAGAACTTTTCGTGGTTCATGTCAATTTTTGTTGGTTTTCATCTAATGAACTTATTTCAGTCAGCTAGATCTTTCTTCTTCAAAGCAAAAGGATTTTATCTTCAAATACAAGAACATTTCGTGGTTTTGATGGTTTTCAGCAAATGAACAGATTTCAGCGAGCAAGAAGTTTTTTCATTAATAGCGTAAGATTTTATCTTAAAATACAAAAACTTTTCGTGGTTCTTGTCAATTTTTGTTGGTTTTCATCTAATGAACTTATTTCAGTCAGCTAGATCTTTCTTCTTCAAAGCAAAAAGATTTTATCTTAAAATACAAGAACTTTTCGTGGTTTTGATGGTTTTCAGCGAATGAACATATTTCAGCGAGCTGGAAGTTTTTTCCTTAATAGCGTAAGATTTTATCTTGAAATACAAGAACTTTTCGTGGTTCTTGTCAATTTTTGTTGGTTTTCATCTGATGAACTTATTTCAGTCACCTCGATCTTTCTTCTTCAAAGCAGAAAGATTTTATCTTCAAATACAAGAACTTTTCGTGGTTTTGATGGTTTTCAGCAAATGAACATATTGCAGCGAGCTGGAAGTTTTTTCCTTAATAGCGTAAGATTTTATCTTGAAATACAAGAACTTTTCGTGGTTCTTGTCAATTTTTGTTGGTTTTCATCTAATGAACTTATTTCAGTCAGCTAGATCTTTCTTCTTCAAATCAAAAAGATTTTATCTTCAAATACAAGAACTTTTCGTGGTTTTGTTGGTTTTCAGCAAATGAACAGATTTCAGCGAGCAAGAAGTTTTTTCATTAATAGCGTAAGATTTTATCTTAAAATACAAGAACTTTTCGTGGTTCTTGTCAATTTTTGTTCGTTTTCATCCAATGAACTGATTTCAGTCAGCGAGATCTTTCTTCTTCAAAGCAAAAAGATTTTATCTTCAAATACAAGAACTTTTCGTGGTTTTGATGGTTTTCAGCAAATGAACATATTTCAGCGAGCTGGAAGTTTTTTCCTTAATAGAGTAAGATTTTATCTTATAATACAAGAACTTTTCGTGGTTCTTGTCAATTTTTGTTCGTTTTCATCTAATGAACTGATTTCAGTCAGCGAGATCTTTCTTCTTCAAAGCAAAAAGATTTTATCTTCAAATACAAGAACTTTTCGTGGTTTTGATGGTTTTCAGCAAATGAACATATTTCAGCGAGCTGGAAGTTTTTTCCTTAATAGAGTAAGATTTTATCTTAAAATACAAGAACGTTTCGTGGTTCTTGTCAATTTTTGTTGGTTTTCATCTGATGAACTTATTTCAGTCACCTAGATCTTTCTTCTTCAAAGCAGAAAGATTTTATCTTCAAATACAAGAACTTTTCGTTGTTTTGTTGGTTTTCAGCAAATGAACATATTTCAGCGAGCTGGGAGTTTTTTCTTTAATAGCGTAAGATTTTATCTTAAAATACAAGAACTTTTCGTGGTTCTTGTCAATTTTTGTTGGTTTTCATCTAATGAACTTATTTCAGTCAGCTAGATCTTTCTTCTTCAAAGCAAAAAGATTTTATCTTCAAATACAAGGACTTTTCGTGGTTTTGTTGGTTTTCAGCAAATGAACAGATTTCAGCGAGCAAGAAGTTTTTTCTTTAATAGCGTAAGATTTTATCTTAAAATACAAGAACTTTTCGTGGTTCTTGTCAATTTTTGTTGGTTTTCATCTAATAAACTTATTTCAGTCAGCTAGACCTTTCTTCTTCAAAGCAAAAAGATTTTATCTTCAAATACAAGAACTTTTCGTGGTTTTGATGGTTTTCAGCAAATGAACAGATTTCAGCGAGCAAGAAGTTTTTTCTTTAATAGCGTAAGATTTTATCTTAAAATACAAGAACTTTTCGTGTTTCTTGTCAATTTTTGTTGGTTTTCATCCAATGAACTTATTTCAGTCAGCTAGATCTTTCTTCTTCAAAGCAAAAAGATTTTATCTTCAAATACAAGAACTTTTCGTGGTTTTGTTGGTTTTCAGCAAATGAACATATTTCAGCGAGCTGGGAGTTTTTTCTTTAATAGCGTAAGATTTTATCTTAAAATACAAGAACTTTTCGTGGTTCTTGTCAATTTTTGTTGGTTTTCATCTAATGAACTTATTTCAGTCAGCTAGATCTTTCTTCTTCAAAGCAAAAAGATTTTATCTTAAAATACAAGAACTTTTCTTGGTTTTGATGGTTTTCAGCGAATGAACATATTTCAGCGAGCTGGAAGTTTTTTCCTTAATAGCGTAAGATTTTATCTTGAAATACAAGAACTTTTCGTGGTTCTTGTCAATTTTTGTTGGTTTTCATCTAATGAACTTATTTCAGTCAGCTAGATCTTTCTTCTTCAAATCAAAAAGATTTTATCTTCAAATACAAGAACTTTTCGTGGTTTTGTTGGTTTTCAGCAAATGAACAGATTTCAGCGAGCAAGAAGTTTTTTCATTAATAGCGTAAGATTTTATCTTAAAATACAAGAACTTTTCGTGGTTCTTGTCAATTTTTGTTCGTTTTCATCCAATGAACTGATTTCAGTCAGCGAGATCTTTCTTCTTCAAAGCAAAAAGATTTTATCTTCAAATACAAGAACTTTTCGTGGTTTTGATGGTTTTCAGCAAATGAACATATTTCAGCGAGCTGGAAGTTTTTTCCTTAATAGAGTAAGATTTTATCTTATAATACAAGAACTTTTCGTGGTTCTTGTCAATTTTTGTTCGTTTTCATCTAATGAACTGATTTCAGTCAGCGAGATCTTTCTTCTTCAAAGCAAAAAGATTTTATCTTCAAATACAAGAACTTTTCGTGGTTTTGATGGTTTTCAGCAAATGAACATATTTCAGCGAGCTGGAAGTTTTTTCCTTAATAGAGTAAGATTTTATCTTAAAATACAAGAACTTTTCGTGGTTCTTGTCAATTTTTGTTGGTTTTCATCTGATGAACTTATTTCAGTCACCTCGATCTTTCTTCTTCAAAGCAGAAAGATTTTATCTTCAAATACAAGAACTTTTCGTGGTTTTGATGGTTTTCAGCAAATGAACATATTGCAGCGAGCTGGAAGTTTTTTCCTTAATAGCGTAAGATTTTATCTTGAAATACAAGAACTTTTCGTGGTTCTTGTCAATTTTTGTTGGTTTTCATCTAATGAACTTATTTCAGTCAGCTAGATCTTTCTTCTTCAAATCAAAAAGATTTTATCTTCAAATACAAGAACTTTTCGTGGTTTTGTTGGTTTTCAGCAAATGAACAGATTTCAGCGAGCAAGAAGTTTTTTCATTAATAGCGTAAGATTTTATCTTAAAATACAAGAACTTTTCGTGGTTCTTGTCAATTTTTGTTCGTTTTCATCCAATGAACTGATTTCAGTCAGCGAGATCTTTCTTCTTCAAAGCAAAAAGATTTTATCTTCAAATACAAGAACTTTTCGTGGTTTTGATGGTTTTCAGCAAATGAACATATTTCAGCGAGCTGGAAGTTTTTTCCTTAATAGAGTAAGATTTTATCTTATAATACAAGAACTTTTCGTGGTTCTTGTCAATTTTTGTTCGTTTTCATCTAATGAACTGATTTCAGTCAGCGAGATCTTTCTTCTTCAAAGCAAAAAGATTTTATCTTCAAATACAAGAACTTTTCGTGGTTTTGATGGTTTTCAGCAAATGAACATATTTCAGCGAGCTGGAAGTTTTTTCCTTAATAGAGTAAGATTTTATCTTAAAATACAAGAACGTTTCGTGGTTCTTGTCAATTTTTGTTGGTTTTCATCTGATGAACTTATTTCAGTCACCTAGATCTTTCTTCTTCAAAGCAGAAAGATTTTATCTTCAAATACAAGAACTTTTCGTTGTTTTGTTGGTTTTCAGCAAATGAACATATTTCAGCGAGCTGGGAGTTTTTTCTTTAATAGCGTAAGATTTTATCTTAAAATACAAGAACTTTTCGTGGTTCTTGTCAATTTTTGTTGGTTTTCATCTAATGAACTTATTTCAGTCAGCTAGATCTTTCTTCTTCAAAGCAAAAAGATTTTATCTTCAAATACAAGGACTTTTCGTGGTTTTGTTGGTTTTCAGCAAATGAACAGATTTCAGCGAGCAAGAAGTTTTTTCTTTAATAGCGTAAGATTTTATCTTAAAATACAAGAACTTTTCGTGGTTCTTGTCAATTTTTGTTGGTTTTCATCTAATAAACTTATTTCAGTCAGCTAGACCTTTCTTCTTCAAAGCAAAAAGATTTTATCTTCAAATACAAGAACTTTTCGTGGTTTTGATGGTTTTCAGCAAATGAACAGATTTCAGCGAGCAAGAAGTTTTTTCTTTAATAGCGTAAGATTTTATCTTAAAATACAAGAACTTTTCGTGTTTCTTGTCAATTTTTGTTGGTTTTCATCCAATGAACTTATTTCAGTCAGCTAGATCTTTCTTCTTCAAAGCAAAAAGATTTTATCTTCAAATACAAGAACTTTTCGTGGTTTTGTTGGTTTTCAGCAAATGAACATATTTCAGCGAGCTGGGAGTTTTTTCTTTAATAGCGTAAGATTTTATCTTAAAATACAAGAACTTTTCGTGGTTCTTGTCAATTTTTGTTGGTTTTCATCTAATGAACTTATTTCAGTCAGCTAGATCTTTCTTCTTCAAAGCAAAAAGATTTTATCTTCAAATACAAGAACTTTTCGTGGTTTTGTTGGTTTTCAGCAAATGAACAGATTTCAGCGAGCTGGAAGCTTTTTCCTTTATAGAGTAAGATTTTTTCTTATAATACAAGAACTTTTCGTGGTTCTTGTCAATTTTTGTTGGTTTTCATCTAATGAACTTATTTCAGTCAGCTAGATCTTTCTTCTTCAAAGCAAAAAGATTTTATCTTCAAATACAAGAACTTTTCGTGGTTTTGATGGTTTTCAGCAAATGAACATATTTCAGCGAGCTGGAAGTTTTTTCCATAATAGAGTAAGATTTTATCTTATAATACAAGAACGTTTCGTGGTTCTTGTCAATTTTTGTTGGTTTTCATCGAATGAACTTATTTCAGTCAGCTTGAACTTTCTTCTTCAAAGCAAAAAGATTTTATCTTCAAATACAAGAACTTTTCGTGGTTTTGTTGGTTTTCAGCAAATGAACATATTTCAGCGAGCTGGGAGTTTTCTCTTTAATAGCGTAAGATTTTATCTTAAAATACAAGAACTTTTCGTGGTTCTTGTCAATTTTTGTTGGATTTCATCCAATGAACTTATTTCAGTCAGCTAGATCTTTCTTCTTCAAAGCAAAAAGATTTTACCTTAAAATACAAGAACTTTTCGTGGTTCTTGTCAATTTTTGTTGGTTGTCATCTAATGAAATTATTTCAGTCAGCTAGATCTTTCTTCTTCAAAGCAAAAAGATTTTATCTTCAAATACAAGAACTTTTCGTGGTTTTGTTGGTTTTCAGCAAATGAACAGATTTCAGCGAGCAAGAAGTTTTTTCTTTAATAGCGTAAGATTTTATCTTAAAACACAAGAACTTTTCGTGGATCTTGTCAATTTTTGTTCGTTTTCATCTAATGAACTGAATTCAGTCACCGAGATCTTTCTTCTTCAAAGCAAAAAGATTTTATCTTCAAATACAAGAACTTTTCGTGGTTTTGTTGGTTTTCAGCAAATGAACATATTTCAGCGAGCTGGGAGTTTTTTCTTTAATAGCGTAAGATTTTATCTTAAAATACAAGAACTTTTCGTGGTTCTTGTCAATTTTTGTTGTTTTTCATCTAATGAACTTATTTCAGTCAGGTAGATCTTTCATCTTCAAAGCAAAAAGATTTTATCTTCAAATACAAGAACTTTTCGTGGTTTTGATGGTTTTCAGCAAATGAACATATTTCAGCGAGCTTGAAGTTTTTTCCATAATAGAGTAAGATTTTATCTTATAATACAAGAACTTTTCGTGGTTCTTGTCAATTTTTTTTGGTTTTCATCGAATGAACTTATTTCAGTCAGCTTGATCTTTCTTCTTCAAAGCAAAAAGATTTTATCTTCAAATACAAGAACTTTTCGTGGTTTTGTTGGTTTTCAGCAAATGAACAGATTTCAGCGAGCAAGAAGTTTTTTCTTTAATAGCGTAAGATTTTACCTTAAAATACAAGAACTTTTCGTGGTTCTTGTCAATTTTTGTTGGTTGTCATCTAATGAAATTATTTCAGTCAGCTAGATCTTTCTTCTTCAAAGCAAAAAGATTTTATCTTCAAATACAAGAACTTTTCGTGGTTTTGTTGGTTTTCAGCAAATGAACAGATTTCAGCGAGCAAGAAGTTTTTTCTTTAATAGCGTAAGATTTTATCTTAAAATACAAGAACTTTTCGTGGTTCTTGTCAATTTTTGTTCGTTTTCATCTAATGAACTTATTTCAGTCAGCTAGATCTTTCTTCTTCAAAGCAAAAGGATTTTATCTTCAAATACAAGAACTTTTCGTTGTTTTTGTTGGTTTTCAGCAAATGAACATATTTCAGCGAGCAAGAAGTTTTTTCTTTAATAGCGTAAGATTTTATCTTAAAATACAAGAACTTTTCGTGTTTCTTGTCAATTTTTGTTGGTTTTCATCCAATGAACTTATTTCAGTCAGCTAGATCTTTCTTCTTCAAAGCAAAAAGATTTTATCTTCAAATACAAGAACTTTTCGTGGTTTTGTTGGTTTTCAGCAAATGAACATATTTCAGCGAGCTGGGAGTTTTTTCTTTAATAGCGTAAGATTTTATCTTAAAATACAAGAACTTTTCGTGGTTCTTGTCAATTTTTGTTGGTTTTCATCTAATGAACTTATTTCAGTCAGCTAGATCTTTCTTCTTCAAAGCAAAAAGATTTTATCTTCAAATACAAGAACTTTTCGTGGTTTTGTTGGTTTTCAGCAAATGAACAGATTTCAGCGAGCAACAAGTTTTTTCTTTAATAGCGTAAGATTTTATCTTAAAATACAAGAACTTTTCGTGGTTCTTCTCAATTTTTGTTGGTTTTCATCTAATGAACTTATTTCAGTCAGCTAGATCTTTCTTCTTCAAAGCAAAAAGATTTTATCTTCAAATACAAGAACTTTTCGTGGTTTTGATGGTTTTCAGCAAATGAACAGATTTCAGCGAGCAAGAAGTTTTTTCTTTAATAGCGTAAGATTTTATCTTAAAATACAAGAACTTTTCGTGGTTCTTGTCAATTTTTGTTGGTTTTCATCTAATGAACTTATTTCAGTCAGCTAGATCTTTCTTCTTCAAAGCAAAAGGATTTTATCTTCAAATACAAGAACTTTTCGTGGTTTTGATGGTTTTCAGCAAATGAACATATTTCAGCGAGCTGGAAGTTTTTTCCATAATAGAGTAAGATTTTATCTTATAATACAAGAACTTTTCGTGGTTCTTGTCAATTTTTTTTGGTTTTCATCGAATGAACTTATTTCAGTCAGCTTGATCTTTCTTCTTCAAAGCAAAAAGATTTTATCTTCAAATACAAGAACTTTTCGTGGTTTTGTTGGTTTTCAGCAAATGAACAGATTTCAGCGAGCTGGGAGTTTTTTCTTTAATGGCGTAAGATTTTATCTTAAAATACAAGAACTTTTCGTGGGTCTTGTCAATTTTTGTTGGTTTTCATCCAATGAACTTATTTCAGTCAGCTCGATCTTTCTTCTTCAAAGCAAAAAGATTTTATCTTCAAATACAAGAACTTTTCGTGGTTTTGTTGGTTTTCAGCAAATGAACAGATTTCAGCGAGCAAGAAGTTTTTTCTTTAATAGCGTAAGATTTTACCTTAAAATACAAGAACTTTTCGTGGTTCTTGTCAATTTTTGTTGGTTGTCATCTAATGAAATTATTTCAGTCAGCTAGATCTTTCTTCTTCAAAGCAAAAAGATTTTATCTTCAAATACAAGACCTTTTCGTGGTTTTGTTGGTTTTCAGCAAATGAACAGATTTCAGCGAGCAAGAAGTTTTTTCTTTAATAGCGTAAGATTTTATCTTAAAATACAAGAACTTTTCGTGGTTCTTGTCAATTTTTGTTCGTTTTCATCTAATGAACTGATTTCAGTCACCTAGATCTTTCTTCTTCAAAGCAAAAAGATTTTATCTTCAAATACAAGAACTTTTCGTGGTTTTGTTGGTTTTCAGCAAATGAACATATTTCAGCGAGCTGGGAGTTTTTTCTTTAATAGCGTAAGATTTTATCTTAAAATACAAGAACTTTTCGTGGTTCTTGTCAATTTTTGTTGGTTTTCATCCAATGAACTTATTTCAGTCAGCTGGATCTTTCTTCTTCAAAGCAAAAAGATTTTATCTTCAAATACAAGAACTTTTCGTGGTTTTGTTGGTTTTCAGCAAATGAACAGATTTCAGCGAGCAAGAAGTTTTTTCTTTAATAGCGTAAGATTTTATCTTAAAATACAAGAACTTTTCGTGGTTCTTGTCAATTTTTGTTCGTTTTCATCTGATGAACTGATTTCAGTCACCTCGATCTTTCTTCTTCAAAGCAAAAAGATTTTATCTTCAAATACAAGAACTTTTCGTGGTTTTGATGGTTTTCAGCAAATGAACATATTTCAGCGAGCTCGAAGTTTTTTCCATAATAGAGTAAGATTTTATCTTATAATACAAGAACTTTTCGTGGTTCTTGTCAATTTTTGTTGGTTTTCATCGAATGAACTTATTTCAGTCAGCTTGATCTTTCTTCTTCAAAGCAAAAAGATTTTATCTTCAAATACAAGAACTTTTCGTGGTTTTGTTGGTTTTCAGCAAATGAACATATTTCAGCGAGCTGGGAGTTTTTTCTTTAATAGCGTAAGATTTTATCTTAAAATACAAGAACTTTTCGTGGTTCTTGTCAATTTTTGTTGGTTTTCATCCAATGAACTTATTTCAGTCAGCTAGATCTTTCTTCTTCAAAGCAAAAAGATTTTACCTTAAAATACAAGAACTTTTCGTGGTTCTTGTCAATTTTTGTTGGTTGTCATCTAATGAAATTATTTCAGTCAGCTAGATCTTTCTTCTTCAAAGCAAAAAGATTTTATCTTCAAATACATGAACTTTTCGTGGTTTTGTTGGTTTTCAGCAAATGAACAGATTTCAGCGAGCAAGAAGTTTTTTCTTTAATAGCGTAAGATTTTATCTTAAAATACAAGAACTTTTCGTGGATCTTGTCAATTTTTGTTCGTTTTCATCTAATGAACTGAATTCAGTCACCTAGATCTTTCTTCTTCAAAGCAAAAAGATTTTATCTTCAAATACAAGAACTTTTCGTGGTTTTGATGGTTTTCAGCAAATGAACATATTTCAGCGAGCTGGGAGTTTTTTCTTTAATAGCGTAAGATTTTATCTTAAAATACAAGAACTTTTCGTGGTTCTTGTCAATTTTTGTTGGTTGTCATCTAATGAAATTATTTCAGTCAGCTAGATCTTTCTTCTTCAAAGCAAAAAGATTTTATCTTCAAATACAAGAACTTTTCGTGGTTTTGTTGGTTTTCAGCAAATGAACAGATTTCAGCGAGCAAGAAGTTTTTTCTTTAATAGCGTAAAATTTTATCTTAAAATACAAGAACTTTTCGTGGTTCTTGTCAATTTTTGTTCGTTTTCATCTGATGAACTGATTTCAGTCACCTAGATCTTTCTTCTTCAAAGCAAAAAGATTTTATCTTCAAATACAAGAACTTTTCGTGGTTTTGTTGGTTTTCAGCAAATGAACATATTTCAGCGAGCTGGGAGTTTTTTCTTTAATAGCATAAGATTTTATCTTAAAATACAAGAACTTTTTGTGGTTCTTGTCAATTTTTGTTGGTTTTCATCTAATGAACTTATTTCAGTCAGCTAGATCTTTCTTCTTCAAAGCAAAAAGATTTTATCTTCAAATACAAGAACTTTTCGTGGTTTTGTTGGTTTTCAGCAAATGAACAGATTTCAGCGAGCAAGAAGTTTTTTCTTTAATAGCGTAAGATTTTATCTTAAAATACAAGAACTTTTCGTGGTTCTTCTCAATTTTTGTTCGTTTTCATCTAATGAACTGATTTCAGTCAGCTAGATCTTTCTTCTTCAAAGCAAAAAGATTTTATCTTCAAATACAAGAACTTTTCGTGGTTTTGATGGTTTTAAGCAAATGAACATATTTCAGCGAGCTGGAAGTTTTTTCCTTAATAGAGTAACATTTTATCTTAAAATACAAGAACTTTTCGTGGTTCTTGTCAATTTTTGTTGGTTTTCATCTAATGAACTTATTTCAGTCAGCTCGATCTTTCTTCTTCAAAGCAAAAAGATTTTGTCTTCAAATTCAAGAACTTTTCGTGGTTTTGTTGGTTTTCAGCAAATGAACAGATTTCAGCGAGCAAGAAGTTTTTTCTTTAATAGCGTAAGATTTTATTTTAAAATACAAGAACTTTTCGTGGTTCTTGTCAATTTTTGTTGGTTTTCATCGAATGAACTTATTTCAGTCAGCTGAATCTTTCTTCTTCAAAGCAGAAAGATTTTATCTTCAAATACAAGAACTCTTCGTTGTTTTGTTGGTTTTCAGCAAATGAACATATTTCAGCGAGCTGGAAGTTTTTTCCTTAATAGCGTAAGATTTTATCTTAAAATACAAGAACTTTTCGTGGTTCTTGTCAATTTTTGTTGGTTTTCATCTAATGAACTTATTTCAGTCAGGTAGATCTTTCTTCTTCAAAGCAAAAAGATTTTATCTTCAAATACAAGAACTTTTCGTGGTTTTGATGGTTTTCAGCAAATGAACATATTTCAGCGAGCTGGAAGTTTTTTCCTTAATAGCGTAAGATTTTATCTTATAATACAAGAACTTTTCGTGGTTCTTGTCAATTTTTTTTGGTTTTCATCGAATGAACTTATTTCAGTCAGCTTGATCTTTCTTCTTCAAAGCAAAAAGATTTTATCTTCAAATACAAGAACTTTTCGTGGTTTTGTTGGTTTTCATCAAATGAACATATTTCAGCGAGCTGGGAGTTTTTTCTTTAATAGCGTAAGATTTTATCTTAAAATACAAGAACTTTTCGTGGTTCTTGTCAATTTTTGTTGGTTTTCATCCAATGAACTTATTTCAGTCAGCTAGATCTTTCTTCTTCAAAGCAAAAAGATTTTATCTTCAAATACAAGAACTTTTCGTGGTTTTGTTGGTTTTCAGCAAATGAACAGATTTCAGCGAGCAAGAAGTTTTTTCTTTAATAGCGTAAGATTTTACCTTAAAATACAAGAACTTTTCGTGGTTCTTGTCAATTTTTGTTCGTTTTCATCTAATGAACTGATTTCAGTCAGCTAGATCTTTCTTCTTCAAATCAAAAAGATTTTATCTTCAAATACAAGAACTTTTCGTGGTTTTGTTGGTTTTCAGCAAATGAACAGATTTCAGCGAGCAAGAAGTTTTTTCTTTAATAGCGTAAGATTTTATCTTAAAATACAAGAACTTTTCGTGGTTCTTGTCAATTTTTGTTCGTTTTCATCTAATGAACTGATTTCAGTCACCTAGATCTTTCTTCTTCAAAGCAAAAAGATTTTATCTTCAAATACAAGAACTTTTCGTGGTTTTGTTGGTTTTCAGCAAATGAACATATTTCAGCGAGCTGGGAGTTTTTTCTTTAATAGCGTAAGATTTTATCTTAAAATACAAGAACTTTTCGTGGTTCTTGTCAATTTTTGTTGGTTTTCATCCAATGAACTTATTTCAGTCAGCTAGATCTTTCTTCTTCAAAGCAAAAAGATTTTATCTTCAAATACAAGAACTTTTCGTGGTTTTGTTGGTTTTCAGCAAATGAACAGATTTCAGCGAGCAAGAAGTTTTTTCTTTAATAGCGTAAGATTTTATCTTAAAATACAAGAACTTTTCGTGGTTCTTCTCAATTTTTGTTCGTTTTCATCCAATGAACTGATTTCAGTCAGCTCGATCTTTCTTCTTCAAAGCAAAAAGATTTTATCTTCAAATACAAGAACTTTTCGTGGTTTTGATGGTTTTAAGCAAATGAACATATTTCAGCGAGCTGGAAGTTTTTTCCTTAATAGAGTAACATTTTATCTTAAAATACAAGAACTTTTCGTGGTTCTTGTCAATTTTTGTTGGTTTTCATCTAATGAACTTATTTCAGTCAGCTCGATCTTTCTTCTTCAAAGCAAAAAGATTTTGTCTTCAAATACAAGAACTTTTCGTGGTTTTGTTGGTTTTCAGCAAATGAACAGATTTCAGCGAGCAAGAAGTTTTTTCTTTAATAGCGTAAGATTTTATTTTAAAATACAAGAACTTTTCGTGGTTCTTGTCAATTTTTGTTGGTTTTCATCGAATGAACTTATTTCAGTCAGCTAAATCTTTCTTCTTCAAAGCAGAAAGATTTTATCTTCAAATACAAGAACTTTTCGTTGTTTTGTTGGTTTTCAGCAAATGAACATATTTCAGCGAGCTGGGAGTTTTTTCTTTAATAGCGTAAGATTTTATCTTAAAATACAAGAACTTTTCGTGGTTCTTGTCAATTTTTGTTGGTTTTCATCTAATGAACTTATTTCAGTCAGCTAGATCTTTCTTCTTCAAAGCAAAAAGATTTTATCTTCAAATACAAGAACTTTTCGTGGTTTTGTTGGTTTTCAGCAAATGAACAGATTTCAGCGAGCAAGAAGTTTTTTCTTTAATAGCGTAAGATTTTATCTTAAAATACAAGAACTTTTCGTGGTTCTTGTCAATTTTTGTTCGTTTTCATCTAATGAACTTATTTCAGTCAGCCAGATCTTTCTTCTTCAAAGCAAAAAGATTTTATCTTAAAATACAAGAACTTTTCGTGGTTTTGATGGTTTTCAGCAAATGAACATATTTCAGCGAGCTGGAAGTTTTTTCCTTAATAGCGTAAGATTTTATCTTAAAATACAAGAACTTTTCGTGGTTCTTGTCAATTTTTGTTGGTTTTCATCTAATGAACTTATTTCAGTCAGCTAGATCTTTCTTCTTCAAAGCAAAAAGATTTTATCTTCAAATACAAGAACTTTTCGTGGTTTTGATGGTTTTCAGCAAATGAACATATTTCAGCGAGCTGGAAGTTTTTTCCTTAATAGAGTAAGATTTTATCTTATAATACAAGAACTTTTCGTGGTTCTTGTCAATTTTTGTTGGTTTTCATCTAATGAACTTATTTCAGTCAGCTAGATCTTTCTTCTTCAAAGCAAAAAGATTTTATCTTAAAATACAAGAACTTTTCGTGGTTTTGATGGTTTTCAGCAAATGAACATATTTCAGCGAGCTGGAAGTTTTTTCCTTAATAGCGTAAGATTTTATCTTAAAATACAAGAACTTTTCGTGGTTCTTGTCAATTTTTGTTGGTTTTCATCGAATGAACTTATTTCAGTCAGCTAGATCTTTCTTCTTCAAAGCAAAAAGATTTTATCTTCAAATACAAGAACTTTTCGTGGTTTTGTTGGTTTTCAGCAAATGAACAGATTTCAGCGAGCAAGAAGTTTTTTCATTAATAGCGTAAGATTTTATCTTAAAATACAAGAACTTTTCGTGGTTCTTGTCAATTTTTGTTCGTTTTCATCCAATGAACTGATTTCAGTCAGCGAGATCTTTCTTCTTCAAAGCAAAAAGATTTTATCTTCAAATACAAGAACTTTTCGTGGTTTTGATGGTTTTCAGCAAATGAACATATTTCAGCGAGCTGGAAGTTTTTTCCTTAATAGAGTAAGATTTTATCTTATAATACAAGAACTTTTCGTGGTTCTTGTCAATTTTTGTTCGTTTTCATCTAATGAACTGATTTCAGTCAGCGAGATCTTTCTTCTTCAAAGCAAAAAGATTTTATCTTCAAATACAAGAACTTTTCGTGGTTTTGATGGTTTTCAGCAAATGAACATATTTCAGCGAGCTGGGAGTTTTTTCTTTAATAGCGTAAGATTTTATCTTAAAATACAAGAACTTTTCGTGGTTCTTGTCAATTTTTGTTGGTTTTCATCTAATGAACTTATTTCAGTCAGCTAGATCTTTCTTCTTCAAAGCAAAAAGATTTTATCTTCAAATACAAGAACTTTTCGTGGTTTTGTTGGTTTTCAGCAAATGAACAGATTTCAGCGAGCAAGAAGTTTTTTCTTTAATAGCGTAAGATTTTATCTTAAAATACAAGAACTTTTCGTGGTTCTTGTCAATTTTTGTTTGTTTTCATCTAATGAACTTATTTCAGTCAGCCAGACCTTTCTTCTTCAAAGCAAAAAGATTTTATCTTCAAATACAAGAACTTTTCGTGGTTTTGATGGTTTTCAGCAAATGAACATATTTCAGCGAGCTGGAAGTTTTTTCCTTAATAGAGTAAGATTTTATCTTATAATACAAGAACTTTTCGTGGTTCTTGTCAATTTTTGTTGGTTTTCATCTAATGGACTTATTTCAGTCAGCTAGATCTTTCTTCTTCAAAGCAAAAAGATTTTATCTTCAAATACAAGAACTTTTCGTGGTTTTGTTGGTTTTCAGCAAATGAACATATTTCAGCGAGCTGGGAGTTTTTTCTTTAATAGCGTAAGATTTTATCTTAAAATACAAGAACTTTTCGTGGTTCTTGTCAATTTTTGTTGGTTTGCATCCAATGAACTTATTTCAGTCAGCTAGATCTTTCTTCTTCAAAGCAAAAAGATTTTATCTTCAAATACAAGAACTTTTCGTGGTTTTGTTGGTTTTCAGCAAATGAACAGATTTCAGCGAGCAAGAAGTTTTTTCTTTAATAGCGTAAGATTTTATCTTAAAATACAAGAACTTTTCGTGGTTCTTCTCAATTTTTGTTCGTTTTCATCCAATGAACTGATTTCAGTCAGCTCGATCTTTCTTCTTCAAAGCAAAAAGATTTTGTCTTCAAATACAAGAACTTTTCGTGGTTTTGTTGGTTTTCATCCAATGAACTTATTTCAGTCAGCTAGATCTTTCTTCTTCAAAGCAAAAAGATTTTATCTTCAAATACAAGAACTTTTCGTGGTTTTGATGGTTTTAAGCAAATGAACATATTTCAGCGAGCTGGAAGTTTTTTCCTTAATAGAGTAACATTTTATCTTAAAATACAAGAACTTTTCGTGGTTCTTGTCAATTTTTGTTGGTTTTCATCTAATGAACTTATTTCAGTCAGCTCGATCTTTCTTCTTCAAAGCAAAAAGATTTTGTCTTCAAATACAAGAACTTTTCGTGGTTTTGTTGGTTTTCAGCAAATGAACAGATTTCAGCGAGCAAGAAGTTTTTTCTTTAATAGCGTAAGATTTTATTTTAAAATACAAGAACTTTTCGTGGTTCTTGTCAATTTTTGTTGGTTTTCATCGAATGAACTTATTTCAGTCAGCTAAATCTTTCTTCTTCAAAGCAGAAAGATTTTATCTTCAAATACAAGAACTTTTCGTTGTTTTGTTGGTTTTCAGCAAATGAACATATTTCAGCGAGCTGGGAGTTTTTTCTTTAATAGCGTAAGATTTTATCTTAAAATACAAGAACTTTTCGTGGTTCTTGTCAATTTTTGTTGGTTTTCATCTAATGAACTTATTTCAGTCAGCTAGATCTTTCTTCTTCAAAGCAAAAAGATTTTATCTTCAAATACAAGAACTTTTCGTGGTTTTGTTGGTTTTCAGCAAATGAACAGATTTCAGCGAGCAAGAAGTTTTTTCTTTAATAGCGTAAGATTTTATCTTAAAATACAAGAACTTTTCGTGGTTCTTGTCAATTTTTGTTCGTTTTCATCTAATGAACTTATTTCAGTCAGCCAGATCTTTCTTCTTCAAAGCAAAAAGATTTTATCTTAAAATACAAGAACTTTTCGTGGTTTTGATGGTTTTCAGCAAATGAACATATTTCAGCGAGCTGGAAGTTTTTTCCTTAATAGCGTAAGATTTTATCTTAAAATACAAGAACTTTTCGTGGTTCTTGTCAATTTTTGTTGGTTTTCATCTAATGAACTTATTTCAGTCAGCTAGATCTTTCTTCTTCAAAGCAAAAAGATTTTATCTTCAAATAAAAGAACTTTTCGTGGTTTTGATGGTTTTCAGCAAATGAACATATTTCAGCGAGCTGGAAGTTTTTTCCTTAATAGAGTAAGATTTTATCTTATAATACAAGAACTTTTCGTGGTTCTTGTCAATTTTTGTTGGTTTTCATCTAATGAACTTATTTCAGTCAGCTAGATCTTTCTTCTTCAAAGCAAAAAGATTTTATCTTAAAATACAAGAACTTTTCGTGGTTTTGATGGTTTTCAGCAAATGAACATATTTCAGCGAGCTGGAAGTTTTTTCCTTAATAGCGTAAGATTTTATCTTAAAATACAAGAACTTTTCGTGGTTCTTGTCAATTTTTGTTGGTTTTCATCGAATGAACTTATTTCAGTCAGCTAGATCTTTCTTCTTCAAATCAAAAAGATTTTATCTTCAAATACAAGAACTTTTCGTGGTTTTGTTGGTTTTCAGCAAATGAACAGATTTCAGCGAGCAAGAAGTTTTTTCATTAATAGCGTAAGATTTTATCTTAAAATACAAGAACTTTTCGTGGTTCTTGTCAATTTTTGTTCGTTTTCATCCAATGAACTGATTTCAGTCAGCGAGATCTTTCTTCTTCAAAGCAAAAAGATTTTATCTTCAAATACAAGAACTTTTCGTGGTTTTGATGGTTTTCAGCAAATGAACATATTTCAGCGAGCTGGAAGTTTTTTCCTTAATAGAGTAAGATTTTATCTTATAATACAAGAACTTTTCGTGGTTCTTGTCAATTTTTGTTCGTTTTCATCTAATGAACTGATTTCAGTCAGCGAGATCTTTCTTCTTCAAAGCAAAAAGATTTTATCTTCAAATACAAGAACTTTTCGTGGTTTTGATGGTTTTCAGCAAATGAACATATTTCAGCGAGCTGGGAGTTTTTTCTTTAATAGCGTAAGATTTTATCTTAAAATACAAGAACTTTTCGTGGTTCTTGTCAATTTTTGTTGGTTTTCATCTAATGAACTTATTTCAGTCAGCTAGATCTTTCTTCTTCAAAGCAAAAAGATTTTATCTTCAAATACAAGAACTTTTCGTGGTTTTGTTGGTTTTCAGCAAATGAACAGATTTCAGCGAGCTGGGAGTTTTTTCTTTAGTAGCGTAAGGTTTTATCTTAAAATACAAGAACTTTTCGTGGTTCTTGTCAATTTTTGTTGGTTTTCATCTAATGAACTTATTTCAGTCAGTGAGATCTTTCTTCTTCAAAGCAAAAAGATTTTATCTTCAAATACAAGAACTTTTCGTGGTTTTGTTGGTTTTCAGCAAATGAACAGATTTCAGCGAGCAAGAAGTTTTTTCTTTAATAGCGTAAGATGTTATCTTAAAATACAAGATTTTTTCGTGGTTCTTGTCAATTTTTTTTGGTTTTCATCTAATGAACTTATTTCAGTCAGCTAGATCTTTCTTCTTCAAAGCAAAAAGATTTTATCTTCAAATCCAAGAACTTTTCGTGGTTTTGATGGTTTTCAGCAAATGAACATATTTCAGCGAGCCGGAAGGTTTTTCTTTAATAGCGTAAGATATTATCTTGAAATACAAGAAGTTTTCGTGGTTCTTGTCAATTTTTGTTGGTTTTCATCTAATGAACTTATTTCAGTCAGCTAGATCTTTCTTCTTCAAAGCAAAAAGGTTTTATCTTCAAATACAAGAACTTTTCGTGGTTTTGTTGGTTTTCAGCAAATGAACAGATTTCAGCGAGCAAGAAGTTTTTTCTTTAATCGCGTAAGATTTTATCTTAAAATGCAAGTACTTTTCGTGGTTCTTGTCAATTTTTGTTGGTTTTCATCTAATGAACTTATTTCAGTCAGCTAGATCTTTCTTCTTCAAAGCAAAAAGATTTTATCTTCAAATACAAGAACTTTTCGTGGTTTTGATGGTTTTCAGCAAATGAACACATTTCAGCGAGCTGGAAGTTTTTTCCTTAATAGAGTAAAATTTTATCTTAAAATGCAAGTACTTTTCGTGGTTCTTGTCAATTTTTGTTGGTTTTCATCTAATGAACTTATTTCAGTCAGCTGGATCTTTCTTCTTGAAAGCAAAAAGATTTTATCTTCAAATACAAGAACTTTTCGTGGTTTTGTTGGTTTTCAGCAAATGAACACATTTCAGCGAGCTGGAAGTTTTTTCCTTAATAGCGTAAGATTTTATCTTCAAATACAAGAACTTTTGGTGGTTTTGTTGGTTTTCAGCAAATGAACAGATTTCAGCGAGCTGGGAGTTTTTTCTTTAATAGCGTAACATTTTATCTTAAAATACAAGAACTTTTCGTGGTTCTTGTCAATTTTTGTTGGTTTTCATCTAATGAACTTATTTCAGTCAGCTCGACCTTTCTTCTTCAAAGCAAAAAGATTTTATCTTCAAATACAAGAACTTTTCGTGGTTTTGATGGTTTTCAGCAAATGAACATATTTCAGCGAGCTGGAAGTTTTTTCCTTGATAGAGTAAGATTTTATCTTAAAATACAAGAACTTTTCGTGTTTCTTGTCAATTTTTGTTGGTTTTCATCTCATCGACTTATTTCAGTCAGCCAGATCTTTCCTCTTCAAAGCAAAAAGATTTTATCTTCAAATACAAGAACTTTTCGTGGTTGTGATGGTTTTCAGCAAATGAACATATTTCAGCGAGCTGGAAGTTTTTTCCTTAACAGAGTAAGATTTTATCTTAAAATACAAGAACTTTTCGTGTTTCTTGTCAATTTTTGTTGCTTTTCATCTCATCGACTTATTTCAGTCAGCCAGATCTTTCCTCTTCAAAGCAAAAAGATTTTATCTTCAAATACAAGAACTTTTCGTGGTTTTGATGGTTTTTAGCAAATGAACATATTTCAGCGAGCTGGGAGTCTTTTCTTTAATAGCGTAAGATTTTATCTTAAAATACAAGAACTTTTCGTGGTTCTTGTCAATTTTGGTTGGTTTTCATCTAATGAACTTATTTCAGTCAGCTCGATCTTTCTTCTTCAAAGCAAAAAGATTTTATCTTCAAATACAAGAACTTTTCGTGGTTTTGTTGGTTTTCAGCAAATGAACAGATTTCAGCGAGCAAGAAGTTTTTTCTTTAATAGCGTCAGATTTTATCTTAAAATACAAGAACTTTTCGTGGTTCTTGTCAATTTTTGTTCGTTTTCATCTAATGAACTTATTTCAGTCAGCTCGATCTTTCTTCTTCAAAGCAAAAAGATTTTATCTTCAAATACAAGAACTTTTCGTGGTTTTGTTGGTTTTCAGCAAATGAACAGATTTCAGCGAGCAACAAGTTTTTTCTTTAATAGCGTAAGATTTTATCTTAAAATATAAGAACTTTTCGTGTTTCTTGTCAATTTTTGTTGGTTTTCATCTAATGAACTTAATTCAGTCAGCTGGATCTTTCTTCTTCAAAGCAAAAGGATTTTATCTTCAAATACAAGAACTTTTCGTGGTTTTGATGGTTTTCAGCAAATGAACATATTTCAGCGAGCTGGAAGATTTTTCCTTAATTGCGTCAGATTTTATCTTAAAATACAAGAACTTTTCGTGGTTCTTGTCAATTTTTGTTGGTTTTCATCTAATGAACTTATTTCAGTCAGCTAGATCTTTCTTCTTCAAAGCAAAAAGATTTTATCTTCAAATACAAGAACTTTTCGTGGTTTTGATGGTTTTCAGCAAATGAACATATTTCAGCGAGCTGGAAGTTTTTTCTTTAATAGCGTAAGATTTTATCTTAAAATACAAGAACTTTTCGTGTTTCTTGTCAATTTTTGTTGGTTTTCATCTCATCGACTTATTTCAGTCAGCCAGATCTTTCCTCTTCAAAGCAAAAAGACTTTATCTTAAAATACAAGAACTTTTCGTGGTTTTGATGGTTTTCAGCAAATGAACATATTTCTGCGAGCTGGAAGTTTTTTCCTTAATAGCGTCAGATTTTATCTTAACATATAAGAACTTTTCGTGGTTCTTGTCAATTTTTGTTGGTTTTCATCCAATGAACTTATTTCAGTCAGCTGGATCTTTCTTCTTCAAAGCAAAAGGATTTTATCTTCAAATACAAGAACTTTTCGTGGTTTTGATGGTTTTCAGCAAATGAACATATTTCAGCGAGCTGGAAGTTTTTTCCTTAATAGCGTCAGATTTTATGTTAAAATACAAGAACTTTTCGTGGTTCTTGTCAATTTTTGTTGGTTTTCATCCAATGAACTTATTTCAGTCAGCTGGATCTTTCTTCTTCAAAGCAAAAAGATTTTATCTTCAAATACAAGAACTTTTCGTGGTTTTGTTGGTTTTCAGCAAATGAACATATTTCAGCGAGCTGGGAGTTTTTTATTTAATAGCGTAAGATTTTATCTTAAAATACAAGAACTTTTGGTGGTTCTTGTCAATTTTTGTTGGTTTTCATCTCATCGACTTATTTCAGTCAGCCAGATCTTTCTTCTTCAAAGCAAAAAGATTTTATCTGAAAATACAAGAACTTTTCATGGTTTTGATGGTTTTCAGCAAATGAACATATTTCAGCGAGCTGGAAGTTTTTTCCTTATTAGAGTAAGATTTTATCTTAAAATACAAGAACTTTTCGTGGTTCTTGTCAATTTTTGTTGGTTTTCATCCAATGAACTTATTTCAGTCAGCTAGATCTTTCTTCTTCAAAGCAAAAAGATTTTATCTTCAAATACAAGAACTTTTCGTGGTTTTGTTGGTTTTCAGCAAATGAACATATTTCAGCGAGCTGGGAGTTTTTTCTTTAATAGCGTAAGATTTTATCTTAAAATACAAGAACTTTTCGTGGTTCTTGTCAATTTTTGTTGGTTTTCATCTAATGAACTTATTTCAGTCAGCTGGATCTTTCTTCTTCAAAGCAAAAAGATTTTATCTTCAAATACAAGAACTTTTCGTGGTTTTGTTGGTTTTCAGCAAATGAACAGATTTCAGCGAGCAAGAAGTTTTTTCTTTAATAGCGTAAGATTTTATCTTAAAATACAAGAACTTTTCGTGGTTCTTGTCAATTTTTGTTGGTTTTCATCTAATGAACTTATTTCAGTCAGCCAGATCTTTCTTCTTCAAAGCAAAAAGATTTTATCTTCAAATACAAGAACTTTTCGTGGTTTTGATGGTTTTCAGCAAATGAACATATTTCAGTGAGCTGGAAGTTTTTTCCTTAATAGAGTAAGATTTTATCTTAAAATACAAGAACCTTTCGTGGTCCTTGTCAATTTTTGTTGGTTTTCATCTAATGAACTTATTTCAGTCAGCTAGATCTTTCTTCTTCAAAGCAAAAAGATTTTATCTTCAAATACAAGAACTTTTCGTGGCTTTGATGGTTTTCAGCAAATGAACATATTTCAGCGAGCTGGAAGTTTTTTCCATAATAGAGTAAGATTTTATCTTAAAATACAAGAACTTTTCGTGGTTCTTGTCAATTTTTGTTGGTTTTCATCCAATGAAGTTATTTCAGTCAGCTCGATCTTTCTTCTTCAAAGCAAAAAGATTTTATCTTCAAATACAAGAACTTTTCGCGGTTTTCATGGTTTTCCGCAAATGAACATATTTCAGCGAGCTGGGAGTTTTTTCTTTAATAGCGTAAGTTTTTATCTTAAAATACAAGAACTTTTCGTGGTTCTTGTCAATTTTTGTGGGTTTTCATCTGATGAACTTATTTCAGTCAGCTAGATCTTTCTTCTTCACAGCAAAAAGATTTTATCTTCAAATACAAGAACTTTTCGTGGTTTTGTTGGTTTTCAGCAAATGAACAGATTTCAGCGAGCAAGAAGTTTTTTCTTTAATAGCGTAAGATGTTATCTTAAAATACAAGATTTTTTCGTGGTTCTTGTCAATTTTTTTTGGTTTTCATCTAATGAACTTATTTCAGTCAGCTAGATCTTTCTTCTTCAAAGCAAAAAGATTTTATCTTCAAATCCAAGAACTTTTCGTGGTTTTGATGGTTTTCAGCAAATGAACATATTTCAGCGAGCCGGAAGGTTTTTCTTTAATCGCGTAAGATATTATCTTGAAATACAAGAAGTTTTCGTGGTTCTTGTCAATTTTTGTTGGTTTTCATCTAATGAATTTATTTCAGTCAGCTAGATCTTTCTTCTTCAAAGCAAAAAGGTTTTATCTTCAAATACAAGAACTTTTCGTGGTTTTGTTGGTTTTCAGCAAATGAACAGATTTCAGCGAGCTGGGAGTTTTTTCTTTAATAGCGTAAGATTTTATCTTAAAATACAAGAACTTTTCGTGGTTCTTGTCAATTTTTGTTGGTTTTCATCTAATGAACTTATTTCAGTCAGCTGGATCTTTCTTCTTCAAAGCAAAAAGATTTTATCTTCAAATACAAGAACTTTTCGTGGTTTTGTTGGTTTTCAGCAAATGAACAGATTTCAGCGAGCAAGAAGTTTTTTCTTTAATAGCGTAAGATTTTATCTTAAAATGCAAGTACTTTTCGTGGTTCTTGTCAATTTTTGTTGGTTTTCATCTAATGAACTTATTTCAGTCAGCTAGATCTTTCTTCTTCAAAGCAAAAAGATTTTATCTTCAAATACAAGAACTTTTCGTGGTTTTGTTGGTTTTCAGCAAATGAACAGATTTCAGTGAGCAAGAAGTTTTTTCTTTAATAGCGTAAGATTTTATCTTAAAATACAAGAACTTTTCGTGGTTCTTGTCAATTTTTGTTGGTTTTCATCGAATGAACTTATTGCAGTCAGCTAGATCTTTCTTCTTCAAAGCAAAAAGATTTTATCTTCAAATACAAGAACTTTTCGTGGTTTTGATGGTTTTCAGCAAATGAACATATTTCAGCGAGCTGGAAGTTTTTTCCTTATTAGAGTAAGATTTTATCTTAAAATACAAGAACTTTTCGTGGTTCTTGTCAATTTTTGTTGGTTTTCATCCAATGAACTTATTTCAGTCAGCGAGATCTTTCTTCTTCAAAGCAAAAAGATTTTATCTTCAAATACAAGAACTTTTCGTGGTTTTGTTGGTTTTCAGCAAATGAACATATTTCAGCGAGCTGGGAGTTTTTTCTTTAACAGCGTAAGATTTTATCTTAAAATACAAGAACTTTTCGTGGTTCTTGTCAATTTTTGTTGGTTTTCATCTGATGAACTTATTTCAGTCAGCTAGATCTTTCTTCTTCAAAGCAAAAAGATTTTATCTTCAAATACAAGAACTTTTCGTGGTTTTGTTGGTTTTCAGCAAATGAACATATTTCAGCGAGCTGGAAGTTTTTTCCTCAATAGAGTAAGATTTTATCTTAAAATACAAGAACTTTTCGTGGTTCTTGTCAATTTTTGTTGGTTTTCATCTAATGAACTTATTTCAGTCAGCCAGATCTTTCTTCTTCAAAGCAAAAAGATTTTATCTTCAAATACAAGAACTTTTCGTGGTTTTGATGGTTTTCAGCAAATGAACATATTTCAGTGAGCTGGAAGTTTTTTCCTTAATGGAGTAAGATTTTATCTTAAAATACAAGAACCTTTCGTGGTTCTTGTCAATTTTTGTTGGTTTTCATCTAATGAACTTATTTCAGTCAGCTAGATCTTTCTTCTTCAAAGCAAAAAGATTTTATCTTCAAATACAAGAACTTTTCGTGGTTTTGATGGTTTTCAGCAAATGAACATATTTCAGCGAGCTGGAAGTTTTTTCCTTAACAGATTAAGATTTTATCTTAAAATACAAGAACTTTTCGTGGTTCTTGTCAATTTTTGTTGGTTTTCATCTAATGAACTTATTTCAGTCAGCCAGATCTTTCTTCTTCAAAGCAAAAAGATTTTATCTTCAAATACAAGAACTTTTCGTGGTTTTGATGGTTTTCAGCAAATGAACATATTTCAGTGAGCTGGAAGTTTTTTCCTGAATAGAGTAAGATTTTATCTTAAAATACAAGAACCTTTCGTGGTTCTTGTCAATTTTTGTTGGTTTTCATCTAATGAACTTATTTCAGTCAGCCAGATCTTTCTTATTCAAAGCAAAAAGATTTTATCTTCAAATACAAGAACTTTTCGTGGTTTTGATGGTTTTCAGCAAATGAACATATTTCAGCGAGCTGGAAGTTTTTTCCTTAATAGAGTAAGATTTTATCTTAAAATAGAAGAACTTTTCGTGGTTCTTGTCAATTTTTGTTGGTTTTCATCGAATGAACTTATTTCAGTCAGCTCGATCTTTCTTCTTCAAAGCAAAAAGATTTTATCTTCAAATACAAGAACTTTTCGTGGTTTTCATGGTTTTCCGCAAATGAACATATTTCAGCGAGCTGGGAGTTTTTTCTTTAATAGCGTAAGATTTTATCTTAAAATACAAGAACTTTTCGTGGTTCTTGTCAATTTTTGTTGGTTTTCATCTAATGAACTTATTTCAGTCAGCTAGATCTTTCTTCTTCAAAGGAAAAAGATTTTATCTTCAAATACAAGAACTTTTCGTGGTTTTGATGGTTTTCAGCAAATGAACATATTTCAGCGAGCTGGAAGTTTTTTCCTTAATAGAGTAAGATTTTATCTTAAAATACAAGAACTTTTCGTGGTTCTTGTCAATTTTTGTTCGTTTTCATCCAGTGAACTTATTTCAGTCAGCGAGATCTTTCTTCTTCAAAGCAAAATGATTTTATCTTCAAATACAAGAACTTTTCGTGGTTTTGTTGGTTTTCAGCAAATGAACATATTTCAGCGAGCTGGGAGTTTTTTCCTCAATAGAGTAAGATTTTATCTTAAAATACAAGAACTTTTCGTGGTTCTTGTCAATTTTTGTTGGTTTTCATCTAATGAACTTATTTCAGTCAGCTCGATCTTTCTTCTTCAAAGCAAAAAGATTTTATCTTCAAATACAAGAACTTTTCGTGGTTTTGTTGGTTTTCAGCAAATGAACAGATTTCAGCGAGCAAGAAGTTTTTTCTTTAATAGCGTAAGATTTTATCTTAAAATACAAGAACTTTTCGTGGTTCTTGTCAAATTTTGTTGGTTTTCATGTAATGAACTTATTTCAGTCAGCCAGATCTTTCTTCTTCAAAGCAAAAAGATTTTATCTTCAAATACAAGAACTTTTCGTGGTTTTGATGGTTTTCAGCAAATGAACATATTTCAGTGAGCTGGAAGTTTTTTCCTTAATAGAGTAAGATTTTATCTTAAAATACAAGAACCTTTCGTGGTTCTTGTCAATTTTTGTTGGTTTTCATCTAATGAACTTATTTCAGTCAGCTAGATCTTTCTTCTTCAAAGCAAAAAGATTTTATCTTCAAATACAAGAACTTTTCGTGGTTTTGTTGGTTTTCAGCAAATGAACATATTTCAGCGAGCTGGGAGTTGTTTCTTCAATAGCGTAAGATTTTATCTTAAAATACAAGAACTTTTGGTGGTTCTTGTCAATTTTTGTTGGTTTTCATCTAATGAACTTATTTCAGTCAGCGAGATCTTTCTTCTTCAAAGCAAAAAGATTTTATCTTCAAATACAAGAACTTTTTGTAGTTTTGTTGGTTTTCAGCAAATGAACAGATTTCAGCGAGCAAGACGTTTTTTCTTTAACAGCGTAAGATTTTATCTTAAAATACAAGAACTTTTCGTGTTTCTTGTCAATTTTTGTTGGTTTTCATCTAATGAACTTATTTCAGTCAGCTGGATCTTTCTTCTTCAAAGCAAAAAGATTTTATCTTCAAATACAAGAACTTTTCGTGGTTTTGTTGGTTTTCAGCAAATGAACAGATTTCAGCGAGCAAGAAGTTTTTTCTTTAATAGCGTAAGATTTTATCTTAAAATGCAAGAACTTTTCGTGGTTCTTGTCAATTTTTGTTGGTTTTCATCTAATGAACTTATTTCAGTCAGCTAGATCTTTCTTCTTCAAAGCAAAAAGATTTTATCTTCAAATACAAGAACTTTTCGTGGTTTTGATGGTTTTCAGCAAATGAACATATTTCAGCGAGCTGGAAGTTTTTTCCTTATTAGAGTAAGATTTTATCTTAAAATACAAGAACTTTTCGTGGTTCTTGTCAATTTTTGTTGGTTTTCATCCAATGAACTTATTTCAGTCAGCTAGATCTTTCTTCTTCAAAGCAAAAAGATTTTATCTTCAAATACAAGAACTTTTCGTGGTTTTGTTGGTTTTCAGCAAATGAACATATTTCAGCGAGCTGGGAGTTTTTTCTTTAATAGCGTAAGATTTTATCTTAAAATACAAGAACTTTTCGTGGTTCTTGTCAATTTTTGTTGGTTTTCATCTAATGAACTTATTTCAGTCAGCTGGATCTTTCTTCTTCAAAGCAAAAAGATTTTATCTTCAAATACAAGAACTTTTCGTGGTTTTGATGGTTTTCAGCAAATGAACATATTTCAGTGAGCTGGAAGTTTTTTCCTTAATAGAGTAAGATTTTATCTTAAAATACAAGAACCTTTCGTGGTCCTTGTCAATTTTTGTTGGTTTTCATCTAATGAACTTATTTCAGTCAGCTAGATCTTTCTTCTTCAAAGCAAAAAGATTTTATCTTCAAATACAAGAACTTTTCGTGGCTTTGATGGTTTTCAGCAAATGAACATATTTCAGCGAGCTGGAAGTTTTTTCCATAATAGAGTAAGATTTTATCTTAAAATACAAGAACTTTTCGTGGTTCTTGTCAATTTTTGTTGGTTTTCATCTAATGAAGTTATTTCAGTCAGCTCGATCTTTCTTCTTCAAAGCAAAAAGATTTTATCTTCAAATACAAGAACTTTTCGTGGTTTTCATGGTTTTCCGCAAATGAACATATTTCAGCGAGCTGGGAGTTTTTTCTTTAATAGCGTAAGTTTTTATCTTAAAATACAAGAACTTTTCGTCGTTCTTGTCAATTTTTGTGGGTTTTCATCTGATGAACTTATTTCAGTCAGCTAGATCTTTCTTCTTCACAGCAAAAAGATTTTATCTTCAAATACAAGAACTTTTCGTGGTTTTGTTGGTTTTCAGCAAATGAACAGATTTCAGCGAGCAAGAAGTTTTTTCTTTAATAGCGTAAGATGTTATCTTAAAATACAAGATTTTTTCGTGGTTCTTGTCAATTTTTGTTGGTTTTCATCTAATGAATTTATTTCAGTCAGCTAGATCTTTCTTCTTCAAAGCAAAAAGGTTTTATCTTCAAATACAAGAACTTTTCGTGGTTTTGTTGGTTTTCAGCAAATGAACAGATTTCAGCGAGCTGGGAGTTTTTTCTTTAATAGCGTAAGATTTTATCTTAAAATACAAGAACTTTTCGTGGTTCTTGTCAATTTTTGTTGGTTTTCATCTAATGAACTTATTTCAGTCAGCTGGATCTTTCTTCTTCAAAGCAAAAAGATTTTATCTTCAAATACAAGAACTTTTCGTGGTTTTGTTGGTTTTCAGCAAATGAACAGATTTCAGCGAGCAAGAAGTTTTTTCTTTAATAGCGTAAGATTTTATCTTAAAATGCAAGTACTTTTCGTGGTTCTTGTCAATTTTTGTTGGTTTTCATCTAATGAACTTATTTCAGTCAGCTAGATCTTTCTTCTTCAAAGCAAAAAGATTTTATCTTCAAATACAAGAACTTTTCGTGGTTTTGATGGTTTTCAGCAAATGAACACATTTCAGCGAGCTGGAAGTTTTTTCCTTAATAGCGTAAGATTTTATCTTAAAATACAAGAACTTTTCGTGGTTCTTGTCAATTTTGGTTGGTTTTCATCTAATGAACTTATTTCAGTCAGCGAGATCATTCTTCTTCAAAGCAAAAAGATTTTATCTTCAAATACAAGAACTTTTCGTGGTTTTGTTGGTTTTCAGCAAATGAACAGATTTCAGCGAGCAAGAAGTTTTTTCTTTAATAGCGTAAGATTTTATCTTAAAATACAAGAACTTTTCGTGGTTCTTGTCAATTTTTGTTCGTTTTCATCTAATGAACTTATTTCAGTCAGCCAGATCTTTCTTCTTCAAAGCAAAAAGATTTTATCTTAAAATACAAGAACTTTTCGTGGTTTTGATGGTTTTCAGCAAATGAACAAATTTCAGCGAGCTGGAAGTTTTTTCCTTAATAGCGTAAGATTTTATCTTAAAATACAAGAACTTTTCGTGGTTCTTGTCAATTTTTGTTGGTTTTCATCTGATGAACTTATTTCAGTCAGCTAGATCTTACTTCTTCAAAGCAAAAAGATTTTATCTTCAAATACAAGAACTTTTCGTGGTTTTGTTGGTTTTCAGCAAATGAACATATTTCAGCGAGCTGGGAGTTTTTTCTTTAATAGCGTAAGATTTTATCTTAAAATACAAGAACTTTTCGTGGTTCTTGTCAATTTTTGTTGGTTTTCATCTGATGAACTTATTTCAGTCAGCTAGATCTTTCTTCTTCAAAGCAAAAAGATTTTATCTTCAAATACAAGAACTTTTCGTGGTTTTGTTGGTTTTCAGCAAATGAACATATTTCAGCGAGCTGGAAGTTTTTTCCTCAATCGAGTAAGATTTTATCTTAAAATACAAGAACTTTTCGTGGTTCTTGTCAATTTTTGTTGGTTTTCATCTAATGAACTTATTTCAGTCAGCCAGATCTTTCTTCTTCAAAGCAAAAAGATTTTATCTTCAAATACAAGAACTTTTCGTGGTTTTGATGGTTTTCAGCAAATGAACATATTTCAGTGAGCTGGAAGTTTTTTCCTTAATGGAGTAAGATTTTATCTTAAAATACAAGAACCTTTCGTGGTTCTTGTCAATTTTTGTTGGTTTTCATCTAATGAACTTATTTCAGTCAGCTAGATCTTTCTTCTTCAAAGCAAAAAGATTTTATCTTCAAATACAAGAACTTTTCGTGGTTTTGATGGTTTTCAGCAAATGAACATATTTCAGCGAGCTGGAAGTTTTTTCCTTAACAGATTAAGATTTTATCTTAAAATACAAGAACTTTTCGTGGTTCTTGTCAATTTTTGTTGCTTTTCATCTAATGAACTTATTTCAGTCAGCCAGATCTTTCTTCTTCAAAGCAAAAAGATTTTATCTTCAAATACAAGAACTTTTCGTGGTTTTGATGGTTTTCAGCAAATGAACATATTTCAGTGAGCTGGAAGTTTTTTCCTGAATAGAGTAAGATTTTATCTTAAAATACAAGAACCTTTCGTGGTTCTTGTCAATTTTTGTTGGTTTTCATCTAATGAACTTATTTCAGTCAGCTAGATCTTTCTTATTCAAAGCAAAAAGATTTTATCTTCAAATACAAGAACTTTTCGTGGTTTTGATGGTTTTCAGCAAATGAACATATTTCAGCGAGCTGGAAGTTTTTTCCTTAATAGAGTAAGATTTTATCTTAAAATAGAAGAACCTTTCGTGGTTCTTGTCAATTTTTGTTGGTTTTCATCGAATGAACTTATTTCAGTCAGCTCGATCTTTCTTCTTCAAAGCAAAAAGATTTTATCTTCAAATACAAGAACTTTTCGTGGTTTTCATGGTTTTCCGCAAATGAACATATTTCAGCGAGCTGGGAGTTTTTTCTTTAATAGCGTAAGATTTTATCTTAAAATACAAGAACTTTTCGTGGTTCTTGTCAATTTTTGTTGGTTTTCATCTAATGAACTTATTTCAGTCAGCTAGATCTTTCTTCTTCAAAGGAAAAAGATTTTATCTTCAAATACAAGAACTTTTCGTGGTTTTGATGGTTTTCAGCAAATGAACATATTTCAGCGAGCTGGAAGTTTTTTCCTTAATAGAGTAAGATTTTATCTTAAAATACAAGAACTTTTCGTGGTTCTTGTCAATTTTTGTTGGTTTTCATCCAATGAACTTATTTCAGTCAGCGAGATCTTTCTTCTTCAAAGCAAAATGATTTTATCTTCAAATACAAGAACTTTTCGTGGTTTTGTTGGTTTTCAGCAAATGAACATATTTCAGCGAGCTGGGAGTTTTTTCCTCAATAGAGTAAGATTTTATCTTAAAATACAAGAACTTTTCGTGGTTCTTGTCAATTTTTGTTGGTTTTCATCGAATGAACTTATTTCAGTCAGCTGGATCTTTCTTCTTCAAAGCAAAAAGATTTTATCTTCAAATACAAGAACTTTTCGTGGTTTTGTTGGTTTTCAGCAAATGAACAGATTTCAGCGAGCAAGAAGTTTTTTCTTTAATAGCGTAAGATTTTATCTTAAAATACAAGAACTTTTCGTGGTTCTTGTCAAATTTTGTTGGTTTTCATGTAATGAACTTATTTCAGTCAGCCAGATCTTTCTTCTTCAAAGCAAAAAGATTTTATCTTCAAATACAAGAACTTTTCGTGGTTTTGATGGTTTTCAGCAAATGAACATATTTCAGTGAGCTGGAAGTTTTTTCCTTAATAGAGTAAGATTTTATCTTAAAATACAAGAACCTTTCGTGGTTCTTGTCAATTTTTGTTGGTTTTCATCTAATGAACTTATTTCAGTCAGCTAGATCTTTCTTCTTCAAAGCAAAAAGATTTTATCTTCAAATACAAGAACTTTTCGTGGTTTTGTTGGTTTTCAGCAAATGAACATATTTCAGCGAGCTGGGAGTTGTTTCTTCAATAGCGTAAGATTTTATCTTAAAATACAAGAACTTTTGGTGGTTCTTGTCAATTTTTGTTGGTTTTCATCTAATGAACTTATTTCAGTCAGCGAGATCTTTCTTCTTCAAAGCAAAAAGATTTTATCTTCAAATACAAGAACTTTTCGTAGTTTTGTTGGTTTTCAGCAAATGAACAGATTTCAGCGAGCAAGACGTTTTTTCTTTAACAGCGTAAGATTTTATCTTAAAATACAAGAACTTTTCGTGTTTCTTGTCAATTTTTGTTGGTTTTCATCTAATGAACTTATTTCAGTCAGCCAGATCTTTCTTCTTCAAAGCAAAAAGATTTTATCTTAAAATACAAGAACTTTTCGTGGTTTTGATGGTTTTCAGCAAATGAACATATTTCAGCGAGCTGGAAGTTTTTTCCTTAATAGCGTAAGGTTTTATATTAAAATACAAGAACTTTTCGTGGTTCTTGTCAATTTTTGTTGGTTTTCATCTAATGAACTTATTTCAGTCAGCTAGATCTTTCTTCTTCAAAGCAAAAAGATTTTATCTTCAAATACAAGAACTTTTCGTGGTTTTGATGGTTTTCAGCAAATGAACATATTTCAGCGAGCTGGAAGTTTTTTCCTTAATAGAGTAAGATTTTATCTTAAAATACAAGAACTTTTCGTGGTTCTTGTCAATTTTTGTTGGTTTTCATCTAATGAACTTATTTCAGTCAGCTAGATCTTTCTTCTTCAAAGCAAAAAGATTTTATCTTCAAATACAAGAACTTTTCGTGGTTTTGTTGGTTTTCAGCAAATGAACATATTTCAGCGAGCTGGGAGTTTTTTCTTTTATAGCGCAAGATTTTATCTTAAAATACAAGAACTTTTCGTGGTTCTTGTCAATTTTTGTTGGTTTTCATCTAATGAACTTATTTCAGTCAGCTAGATCTTTCTTCTTCAAAGCCAAAAGATTTTATCTTCAAATACAAGAACTTTTCGTGGTTTTGTTGGTTTTCAGCAAATGAACAGATTTCAGCGAGCAAGAAGTTTTTTCTTTAATAGCGTAAGATTTTATCTTAAAATACAAGAACTTTTCGTGTTTCTTGTCAATTTTTGTTCGTTTTCATCCAATGAACTTATTTCAGTCAGCGAGATCTTTCTTCTTCAAAGCAAAAAAATTTTATCTTCAAATACAAGAACTTTTCGTGGTTTTGATGGTTTTCAGCAAATGAACATATTTCAGCGAGCTGGAAGTTTTTTCCTCAATAGAGTAAGATTTTATCTTAAAATACAAGAACTTTTCGTGGTTCTTGTCAATTTTTGTTGGTTTTCATCTAATGAACTTATTTCAGTCAGCTAGATCTTTCTTCTTCAAAGCAAAAAGATTTTATCTTCAAATACAAGAACTTTTCGTGGTTTTGTTGGTTTTCAGCAAATGAACAGATTTCAGCAAGCAAGAAGTTTTTTCTTTAATAGCGTAAGATTTTATCTTCAAATATAAGAACTTTTCGTGTTTCTTGTCAATTTTGGTGGTTTTCATCCAATGAACTTATTTCAGGCAGCCAGATCTTTCTTCTTCAAAGCAAGAAGATTTTATCTTGAAATACAAGAACTTTTCATGGTTTTGATGGTTTTCAGCAAATGAACATATTTCAGCGAGCTGGAAGTTTTTTCCTTAATAGCGTAAGATTTTATCTTAAAATACAAGAACTTTTCGTGGTTCTTGTCAATTTTTGTTGGTTTTCATCTCATGAACTTATTTCAGTCAGCTAGATTTTTCTTCTTCAAAGCAAAAAGATTTTATCTTCAAATACAAGAACTTTTCTTGGTTTTGTTGGTTTTCAGCAAATGAACAGATTTCAGCGAGCTGGAAGTTTTTTCCTTAATAGAGTAAGATTTTATCTTAAAATACAAAAACTTTTCGTGGTTCTTGTCAATTTTTGTTCGTTTTCATCTAATGAACTTATTTCAGTCAGCTAGATCTTTCTTCTTCAAAGCAAAAAGATTTTATCTTCAAATACAAGAACTTTTCGTGGTTTTGAAGGTTTTCAGCAAATGAACATATTTCAGCGAGCTGGAAGTTTTTTCCTTAAAAGAGTAAGATTTTATCTTAAAATACAAGAACTTTTCGTGGTTCTTGTCAATTTTTGTTGGTTTTCATCTAATGAACTTATTTCAGTCAGCTGGATCTTTCTTCTTCAAAGCAAAAGGATTTTATCTTCAAATACAAGAACTTCTCGTGGTTTTGTTGGTTTTCAGCAAATGAACATATTTCAGCGAGCTGGGAGTTGTTTCTTTAATAGCGTAAGATTTTATCTTAAAATACAAGAACTTTTGGTGGTTCTTGTCAATTTTTGTTGGTTTTCATCTAATGAACTTATTTCAGTCAGCTCGATCTTTCTTCTTCAAAGCAAAAAGATTTTATCTTCAAATACAAGAACTTTTCGTGGTTTTGTTGGTTTTCAGCAAATGAACATCTTTCAGCGAGCTGGAAGTTTTTTCTTTAATAGCGTAAGATTTTATCTTAAAATACAAGAACTTTTCGTGGTTCTTGTCAATTTTTGTTGGTTTTCATCTAATGAACTTATTTCAGTCCGCTAGATCTTTCTTCTTCAAAGCCAAAAGATTTTATCTTCAAATACAAGAACTTTTCGTGGTTTTGTTGGTTTTCAGCAAATGAACAGATTTCAGCGAGCAAGAAGTTTTTTCTTTAATAGCGTAAGATTTTATCTTAAAATACAAGAACTTTTCGTGTTTCTTGTCAATTTTTGTTCGTTTTCATCCAATGAACTTATTTCAGTCAGCGAGATCTTTCTTCTTCAAAGCAAAAAAATTTTATCTTCAAATACAAGAACTTTTCGTGGTTTTGATGGTTTTCAGCAAATGAACATATTTCAGCGAGCTGGAAGTTTTTTCCTCAATAGAGTAAGATTTTATCTTAAAATACAAGAACTTTTCGTGGTTCTTGTCAATTTTTGTTGGTTTTCATCTAATGAACTTATTTCAGTCAGCTAGATCTTTCTTCTTCAAAGCAAAAAGATTTTATCTTCAAATACAAGAACTTTTCGTGGTTTTGTTGGTTTTCAGCAAATGAACAGATTTCAGCAAGCAAGAAGTTTTTTCTTTAATAGCGTAAGATTTTATCTTCAAATATAAGAACTTTTCGTGTTTCTTGTCAATTTTGGTGGTTTTCATCCAATGAACTTATTTCAGGCAGCCAGATCTTTCTTCTTCAAAGCAAGAAGATTTTATCTTGAAATACAAGAACTTTTCATGGTTTTGATGGTTTTCAGCAAATGAACATATTTCAGCGAGCTGGAAGTTTTTTCCTTAATAGCGTAAGATTTTATCTTAAAATACAAGAACTTTTCGTGGTTCTTGTCAATTTTTGTTGGTTTTCATCTCATGAACTTATTTCAGTCAGCTAGATTTTTCTTCTTCAAAGCAAAAAGATTTTATCTTCAAATACAAGAACTTTTCTTGGTTTTGTTGGTTTTCAGCAAATGAACAGATTTCAGCGAGCTGGAAGTTTTTTCCTTAATAGAGTAAGATTTTATCTTAAAATACAAAAACTTTTCGTGGTTCTTGTCAATTTTTGTTCGTTTTCATCTAATGAACTTATTTCAGTCAGCTAGATCTTTCTTCTTCAAAGCAAAAAGATTTTATCTTCAAATACAAGAACTTTTCGTGGTTTTGAAGGTTTTCAGCAAATGAACATATTTCAGCGAGCTGGAAGTTTTTTCCTTAAAAGAGTAAGATTTTATCTTAAAATACAAGAACTTTTCGTGGTTCTTGTCAATTTTTGTTGGTTTTCATCTAATGAACTTATTTCAGTCAGCTGGATCTTTCTTCTTCAAAGCAAAAGGATTTTATCTTCAAATACAAGAACTTCTCGTGGTTTTGTTGGTTTTCAGCAAATGAACATATTTCAGCGAGCTGGGAGTTGTTTCTTTAATAGCGTAAGATTTTATCTTAAAATACAAGAACTTTTGGTGGTTCTTGTCAATTTTTGTTGGTTTTCATCTAATGAACTTATTTCAGTCAGCTCGATCTTTCTTCTTCAAAGCAAAAAGATTTTATCTTCAAATACAAGAACTTTTCGTGGTTTTGTTGGTTTTCAGCAAATGAACATCTTTCAGCGAGCTGGAAGTTTTTTCTTTAATAGCGTAAGATTTTATCTTAAAATACAAGAACTTTTCATGTTTCTTGTCAATTTTGGTTGGTTTTCATCTAATGAACTTATTTCAGTCAGCTCGATCTTTCTTCTTCAAAGCAAAAAGATTTTATCTTCAAATACAAGAACTTGTCTTGGTTTTGTTGGTTTTCAGCAAATGAACAGATTTCAGCGAGCTGGAAGTTTTTTCCTTAATAGAGTAAGATTTTATCTTAAAATACAAAAACTTTTCGTGGTTCTTGTCAATTTTTGTTCGTTTTCATCTAATGAACTTATTTCAGTCAGCGAGATCTTTCTTCCTCAAAGCAAAAAGATTTTATCTTCAAATACAAGAACTTTTCGTGGTTTTGATGGTTTTCAGCAAATGAACATATTTCAGCGAGCTGGAAGTTTTTTCCTTAACAGAGTAAGATTTTATCTTAAAATACAAGAACTTTTCGTGGTTCTTGTCAATTTTTGTTGGTTTTCATGTAATGAACTTATTTCAGTCAGCTGGATCTTTCTTCTTCAAAGCAAAAAGATTTTATCTTCAAATACAAGAACTTTTCGTGGTTTTGATGGTTTTCAGCAAATGAACATATTTCAGCGAGCTGGAAGTTTTTTCCTTAAAAGAGTAAGATTTTATCTTAAAATACAAGAACTTTTCGTGGTTCTTGTCAATTTTTGTTGGTTTTCATCTAATGAACTTATTTCAGTCAGCTGGATCTTTCTTCTTCAAAGCAAAAGGATTTTATCTTCAAATACAAGAACTTTTCGTGGTTTTGTTGGTTTTCAGCAAATGAACATATTTCAGCGAGCTGGGAGTTGTTTCTTTAATAGCGTAAGATTTTATCTTAAAATACAAGAACTTTTGGTGGTTCTTGTCAATTTTTGTTGGTTTTCATCTAATGAACTTATTTCAGTCAGCTCGATCTTTCTTCTTCAAAGCAAAAAGATTTTATCTTCAAATACAAGAACTTTTCGTGGTTTTGTTGGTTTTCAGCAAATGAACAGATTTCAGCGAGCTGGAAGTTTTTTCCTTAATAGAGTAAGATTTTATCTTAAAATACAAGAACTTTTCATGTTTCTTGTCAATTTTTGTTGGTTTTCATCTAATGAACTTATTTCAGTCAGCTAGATCTTTCTTCTTCAAAGCAAAAAGATTTTATCTTCAAATCCAAGAACTTTTCGTGGTTTTGATGGTTTTCAGCAAATGAACATATTTCAGCGAGCCGGAAGGTTTTTCTTTAATAGCGTAAGATAATATCTTGAAATACAAGAAGTTTTCGTGGTTCTTGTCAATTTTTGTTGGTTTTCATCTAATGAACTTATTTCAGTCAGCTAGATCTTTCTTCTTCAAAGCAAAAAGGTTTTATCTTCAAATACAAGAACTTTTCGTGGTTTTGTTGGTTTTCAGCAAATGAACAGATTTCAGCGAGCTGGGAGTTTTTTCTTTAATAGCGTAAGATTTTATCTTAAAATACAAGAACGTTTCGTGGTTCTTGTCAATTTTTGTTGGTTTTCATCTAATGAACTTATTTCAGTCAGCTGGATCTTTCTTCTTCAAAGCAAAAAGATTTTATCTTCAAATACAAGAACTTTTCGTGGTTTTGTTGGTTTTCAGCAAATGAACAGATTTCAGCGAGCAAGAAGTTTTTTCTTTAATAGCGTAAGATTTTATCTTAAAATGCAAGTACTTTTCGTGGTTCTTGTCAATTTTTGTTGGTTTTCATCTAATGAACTTATTTCAGTCAGCTGGATCTTTCTTCTTCAAAGCAAAAAGATTTTATCTTCAAATACAAGAACTTTTCGTGGTTTTGTTGGTTTTCAGCAAATGAACAGATTTCAGCGAGCAAGAAGTTTTTTCTTTAATAGCGTAAGATTTTATCTTAAAATACAAGAACTTTTCGTGGTTCTTGTCAATTTTTGTTGGTTTTCATCCAATGAACTTATTTCAGTCAGCTGGATCTTTCTTCTTCAAAGCAAAAAGATTTTATCTTCAAATACAAGAACTTTTCGTGGTTTTGTTGGTTTTCAGCAAATGAACAGATTTCAGCGAGCTGGGAGTTTTTTCTTTAATAGCGTAAGATTTTATCTTAAAATACAAGAACTTTTGGTGGTTCTTGTCAATTTTTGTTGGTTTTCATCTCATCGACTTATTTCAGTCAGCCAGATCTTTCTTCTTCAAAGCAAAAAGATTTTATCTTAAAATACAAGAACTTTTCGTGGTTTTGATGGTTTTCAGCAAATGAACATATTTCAGCGAGCTGGAAGTTTTTTCCTTAATAGCGTCAGATTTTATCTTAAAATACAAGAACTTTTCGTGGTTCTCGTCAATTTTTGTTGGTTTTCATCTAATGAACTTATTTCAGTCAGCTAGATTTTTCTTCTTCAAAGCAAAAGTATTTTATCTTCAAATACAAGAACTTTTCGTGGTTTTGTTGGTTTTCAGCAAATGAACATATTTCAGCGAGCTGGGAGTTTTTTCTTTAATAGCGTAAGATTTCATCTTAAAATACAAGAACTATTCGTGGTTCTTGTCAATTTTTGTTGGTTTTCATCTAATGAACTTATTTCAGTCAGCTGGATCTTTCTTCTTCAAAGCAAAAAGATTTTATCTTCAAATACAAGAACTTTTCATGGTTTTGTTGGTTTTCAGCAAATGAACAGATTTCAGCGAGCTGGGAGTTTTTTCTTTAATAGCGTAAGATTTTATCTTAAAATACAAGAACTTGTCGTGGTTCTTGTCAATTTTTGTTGGTTTTCATCCAATGAACTTATTTCAGTCAGCTAGATCTTTCTTCTTCAAAGCAAAAAGATTTTATCTTCAAATACAAGAACTTTTCGTGGTTTTGTTAGTTTTCAGCAAATGAACAGATTTCAGCGAGCAAGAAGTTTTTTCTTTAATCGCGTAAGATTTTATCTTAAAATGCAAGTACTTTTCGTGGTTCTTGTCAATTTTTGTTGGTTTTCATCTAATGAACTTATTTCAGTCAGCTGGATCTTTCTTCTTCAAAGCAAAAAGATTTTATCTTCAAATACAAGAACTTTTTGTGGTTTTGATGGTTTTCAGCAAATGAACACATTTCAGCGAGCTGGAAGTTTTTTCCTTAATAGCGTAAGATTTTATCTTAAAATACAAGAACTTTTCGTGTTTCTTGTCAATTTTGGTTGGTTTTCATCCAATGAACTTATTTCAGTCAGCTAGATCATTCTTCTTCACAGCAAAAAGATTTTATCTTCAAATACAAGAACTTTTCGTGGTTTTGTTGGTTTTCAGCAAATGAACAGATTTCAGCGAGCTGGAAGTTTTTTCCTTAATAGAGTAAGATTTTATCTTAAAATACAAGAACTTTTCGTGGTTCTTGTCAATTTTTGTTGGTTTTCATCCAATGAACTTATTTCAGTCAGCTAGATTTTTCTTCTTCAAAGCAAAAAGATTTTATCTTAAAATACAAGAACTTTTCGTGGTTTTGTTGGTTTTCAGCAAATGAACATATTTCAGCGAGCTGGAAGTTTTTCCTTAATAGCGTAAGATTTTATCTTAAAATACAAGAACTTTTCGTGGTTCTTGTCAATTTTGGTTGGTTTTCATCTAATGAACTTATTTCAGTCAGCTCGATCTTTCTTCTTCAAAGCAAAAAGATTTTATCTTCAAATACAAGAACTTTTCGTGGTTTTGTTGGTTTTCAGCAAATGAACAGATTTCAGCGAGCTGGGAGTTTTTTCTTTAATAGCGTAACATTTTATCTTAAAATACAAGAACTTTTCGTGGTTCTTGTCAATTTTTGTTGGTTTTCATCTAATGAACTTATTTCAGTCAGCTCGATCTTTCTTCTTCAAAGCAAAAAGATTTTATCTTCAAATACAAGAACTTTTCGTGGTTTTGATGGTTTTCAGCAAATGAACATATTTCAGCGAGCTGGAAGTTTTTTCCTTAATAGAGTAAGATTTTATCTTAAAATACAAGAACTTTTCGTGTTTCTTGTCAATTTTTGTTGGTTTTCATCTCATCGACTTATTTCAGTCAGCCAGATCTTTCCTCTTCAAAGCAAAAAGATTTTATCTTCAAATACAAGAACTTTTCGTGGTTGTGATGGTTTTCAGCAAATGAACATATTTCAGCGAGCTGGAAGTTTTTTCCTTAATAGAGTAAGATTTTATCTTAAAATACAAGAACTTTTCGTGTTTCTTGTCAATTTTGGTTGGTTTTCATCTAATGAACTTATTTCAGTCAGCTAGATCTTTCTTCTTCAAAGCAAAAAGATTTTATCTTCAAATACAAGAACTTTTCGTGGTTTTGTTGGTTTTCAGCAAATGAACAGATTTCAGCGAGCAAGAAGTTTTTTCTTTAATAGCGTAAGATTTTATCTTAAAATACAAGAACTTTTCGTGGTTCTTGTCAATTTTTGTTCGTTTTCATCTAATGAACTTATTTCAGTCAGCTCGATCTTTCTTCTTCAAAGCAAAAAGATTTTATCTTCAAATACAAGAACTTTTCGTGGTTTTGTTGGTTTTCAGCAAATGAACAGATTTCAGCGAGCAACAAGTTTTTTCTTTAATAGCGTAAGATTTTATCTTAAAATACAAGAACTTTTCGTGGTTCTTTTCAATTTTTGTTGGTTTTCATCGAATGAACTTATTGCAGTCAGCTAGATCTTTCTTCTTCAAAGCAAAAAGATTTTATCTTCAAATACAAGAACTTTTCGTGGTTTTGATGGTTTTCAGCAAATGAACATATTTCAGCGAGCTGGAAGTTTTTTCCTTAATCGAGTAACATTTTATCTTAAAATACAAGACCTTTTCGTGGTTCTTGTCAATTTTTGTTGGTTTTCATCCAATGAACTTATTTCAGTCAGCTCGATCTTTCTTCTTCAAAGCAAAAAGATTTTATCTTCAAATACAAGAACTTTTCGTGGTTTTGTTGGTTTTCAGCAAATGAACATATTTCAGCGAGCTGGAAGTTTTTTCCTTAATAGAGTAAGATTTTATCTTAAAATACAAGAACTTTTCGTGGTTCTTTTCAATTTTTGTTGGTTTTCATCGAATGAACTTATTGCAGTCAGCTAGATCTTTCTTCTTCAAAGCAAAAAGATTTTATCTTCAAATACAAGAACTTTTCGTGGTTTTGATGGTTTTCAGCAAATGAACATATTTCAGCGAGCTGGAAGTTTTTTCCTTAATAGAGTAAGATTTTATCTTAAAATACAAGAACTTTTCGTGGTTCTTGTCAATTTTTGTTGGTTTTCATCCAATGAACTTATTTCAGTCAGCTAGATTTTTCTTCTTCAAAGCAAAAAGATTTTATCTTCAAATACAAGAACTTTTCGTGGTTTTGTTGGTTTTCAGCAAATGAACATATTTCAGCGAGCTGGGAGTTTTTCCTTCATCGCGTAAGATTTTATCTTAAAATACAAGAACTTTTCGTGGTTCTTGTCAATTTTGGTTGGTTTTCATCTAATGAACTTATTTCAGTCAGCTCGATCTTTCTTCTTCAGAGCAAAAAGATTTTATCTTCAAATACAAGAACTTTTCATGGTTTTGATGGTTTTCAGCAAATGAACACATTTCAGCGAGCTGGAAGTTTTTTCCTTAATAGAGTAAGATTTTATCTTAAAATGCAAGTACTTTTCGTGGTTCTTGTCAATTTTTGTTGGTTTTCATCTAATGAACTTATTTCAGTCAGCTGGATCTTTCTTCTTCAAAGCAAAAAGATTTTATCTTCAAATACAAGAACTTTTCGTGGTTTTGTTGGTTTTCAGCAAATGAACAGATTTCAGCGAGCAAGAAGTTTTTTCTTTAATAGCGTAAGATTTTATCTTAAAATACAAGAACTTTTCGTGGTTCTTGTCAATTTTTGTTGGTTTTCATCCAATGAACTTATTTCAGTCAGCTGGATCTTTCTTCTTCAAAGCAAAAAGATTTTATCTTCAAATACAAGAACTTTTCGTGGTTTTGTTGGTTTTCAGCAAATGAACAGATTTCAGCGAGCAAGAAGTTTTTTCTTTAATAGCGTAAGATTTTATCTTAAAATACAAGAACTTTTCGTGGTTCTTTTCAATTTTTGTTGGTTTTCATCGAATGAACTTATTGCAGTCAGCTAGATCTTTCTTCTTCAAAGCAAAAAGATTTTATCTTCAAATACAAGAACTTTTCGTGGTTTTGATGGTTTTCAGCAAATGAACATATTTCAGCGAGCTGGAAGTTTTTTCCTTAATAGAGTAAGATTTTATCTTAAAATACAACAACTTTTCGTGGTTCTTGTCAATTTTTGTTGGTTTTCATCCAATGAACTTATTTCAGTCAGCTAGATTTTTCTTCTTCAAAGCAAAAAGATTTTATCTTCAAATACAAGAACTTTTCGTGGTTTTGTTGGTTTTCAGCAAATGAACATATTTCAGCGAGCTGGAAGTTTTTCCTTAATAGCGTAAGATTTTATCTTAAAATACAAGACCTTTTCGTGGTTCTTGTCAATTTTTGTTGGTTTTCATCCAATGAACTTATTTCAGTCAGCTCGATCTTTCTTCTTCAAAGCAAAAAGATTTTATCTTCAAATACAAGAACTTTTCGTGGTTTTGTTGGTTTTCAGCAAATGAACAGATTTCAGCGAGCAAGAAGTTTTTTCTTTAATAGCGTAAGATTTTATCTTAAAATACAAGAACTTTTCGTGGTTCTTTTCAATTTTTGTTGGTTTTCATCGAATGAACTTATTGCAGTCAGCTAGATCTTTCTTCTTCAAAGCAAAAAGATTTTATCTTCAAATACAAGAACTTTTCGTGGTTTTGATGGTTTTCAGCAAATGAACATATTTCAGCGAGCTGGAAGTTTTTTCCTTAATAGAGTAAGATTTTATCTTAAAATACAAGAACTTTTCGTGGTTCTTGTCAATTTTTGTTGGTTTTCATCCAATGAACTTATTTCAGTCAGCTAGATTTTTCTTCTTCAAAGCAAAAAGATTTTATCTTCAAATACAAGAACTTTTCGTGGTTTTGTTGGTTTTCAGCAAATGAACATATTTCAGCGAGCTGGAAGTTTTTCCTTAATAGCGTAAGATTTTATCTTAAAATACAAGACCTTTTCGTGGTTCTTGTCAATTTTTGTTGGTTTTCATCCAATGAACTTATTTCAGTCAGCTCGATCTTTCTTCTTCAAAGCAAAAAGATTTTATCTTCAAATACAAGAACTTTTCGTGGTTTTGTTGGTTTTCAGCAAATGAACATATTTCAGCGAGCTGGAAGTTTTTTCCTTAATAGAGTAAGATTTTATCTTAAAATACAAGAACTTTTCGTGGTTCTTTTCAATTTTTGTTGGTTTTCATCGAATGAACTTATTGCAGTCAGCTAGATCTTTCTTCTTCAAAGCAAAAAGATTTTATCTTCAAATACAAGAACTTTTCGTGGTTTTGATGGTTTTCAGCAAATGAACATATTTCAGCGAGCTGGAAGTTTTTTCCTTAATAGAGTAAGATTTTATCTTAAAATACAAGAACTTTTCGTGTTTCTTGTCAATTTTTGTTGGTTTTCATCTCATCGACTTATTTCAGTCAGCCAGATCTTTCCTGTTCAAAGCAAAAAGATTTTATCTTCAAATACAAGAACTTTTCGTGGTTGTGATGGTTTTCAGCAAATGAACATATTTCAGCGAGCTGGAAGTTTTTTCCTTAATAGAGTAAGATTTTATCTTAAAATACAAGAACTTTTCGTGTTTCTTGTCAATTTTGGTTGGTTTTCATCTAATGAACTTATTTCAGTCAGCTAGATCTTTCTTCTTCAAAGCAAAAAGATTTTATCTTCAAATACAAGAACTTTTCGTGGTTTTGTTGGTTTTCAGCAAATGAACAGATTTCAGCGAGCAAGAAGTTTTTTCTTTAATAGCGTAAGATTTTATCTTAAAATACAAGAACTTTTCGTGGTTCTTGTCAATTTTTGTTCGTTTTCATCTAATGAACTTATTTCAGTCAGCTGGATCTTTCTTCTTCAAAGCAAAAAGATTTTATCTTCAAATACAAGAACTTTTCGTGGTTTTGTTGGTTTTCAGCAAATGAACAGATTTCAGCGAGCAACAAGTTTTTTCTTTAATAGCGTAAGATTTTATCTTAAAATACAAGAACTTTTCGTGGTTCTTTTCAATTTTTGTTGGTTTTCATCGAATGAACTTATTGCAGTCAGCTAGATCTTTCTTCTTCAAAGCAAAAAGATTTTATCTTCAAATACAAGAACTTTTCGTGGTTTTGATGGTTTTCAGCAAATGAACATATTTCAGCGAGCTGGAAGTTTTTTCCTTAATCGAGTAAGATTTTATCTTAAAATACAAGACCTTTTCGTGGTTCTTGTCAATTTTTGTTGCTTTTCATCTAATGAACTTATTTCAGTCAGTGAGATCTTTCTTCTTCAAAGCAAAAAGATTTTATCTTCAAATACAAGAACTTTTCGTGGTTTTGTTGGTTTTCAGCAAATGAACAGATTTCAGCGAGCAAGAAGTTTTTTCCTTAATAGAGTAAGATTTTATCTTAAAATACAAGAACTTTTCGTGGTTCTTGTCAATTTTTGTTGGTTTTCATCCAATGAACTTATTTCAGTCAGCTAGATTTTTCTTCTTCAAAGCAAAAAGATTTTATCTTCAAATACAAGAACTTTTCGTGGTTTTGTTGGTTTTCAGCAAATGAACATATTTCAGCGAGCTGGGAGTTTTTCCTTCATCGCGTAAGATTTTATCTTAAAATACAAGAACTTTTCGTGGTTCTTGTCAATTTTGGTTGGTTTTCATCTAATGAACTTATTTCAGTCAGCTCGATCTTTCTTCTTCAGAGCAAAAAGATTTTATCTTCAAATACAAGAACTTTTCATGGTTTTGATGGTTTTCAGCAAATGAACACATTTCAGCGAGCTGGAAGTTTTTTCCTTAATAGAGTAAGATTTTATCTTAAAATGCAAGTACTTTTCGTGGTTCTTGTCAATTTTTGTTGGTTTTCATCTAATGAACTTATTTCAGTCAGCTGGATCTTTCTTCTTCAAAGCAAAAAGATTTTATCTTCAAATACAAGAACTTTTCGTGGTTTTGTTGGTTTTCAGCAAATGAACAGATTTCAGCGAGCAAGAAGTTTTTTCTTTAATAGCGTAAGATTTTATCTTAAAATACAAGAACTTTTCGTGGTTCTTGTCAATTTTTGTTGGTTTTCATCCAATGAACTTATTTCAGTCAGCTGGATCTTTCTTCTTCAAAGCAAAAAGATTTTATCTTCAAATACAAGAACTTTTCGTGGTTTTGTTGGTTTTCAGCAAATGAACAGATTTCAGCGAGCAAGAAGTTTTTTCTTTAATAGCGTAAGATTTTATCTTAAAATACAAGAACTTTTCGTGGTTCTTTTCAATTTTTGTTGGTTTTCATCGAATGAACTTATTGCAGTCAGCTAGATCTTTCTTCTTCAAAGCAAAAAGATTTTATCTTCAAATACAAGAACTTTTCGTGGTTTTGATGGTTTTCAGCAAATGAACATATTTCAGCGAGCTGGAAGTTTTTTCCTTAATAGAGTAAGATTTTATCTTAAAATACAAGAACTTTTCGTGGTTCTTGTCAATTTTTGTTGGTTTTCATCCAATGAACTTATTTCAGTCAGCTAGATTTTTCTTCTTCAAAGCAAAAAGATTTTATCTTCAAATACAAGAACTTTTCGTGGTTTTGTTGGTTTTCAGCAAATGAACATATTTCAGCGAGCTGGAAGTTTTTCCTTAATAGCGTAAGATTTTATCTTAAAATACAAGACCTTTTCGTGGTTCTTGTCAATTTTTGTTGGTTTTCATCCAATGAACTTATTTCAGTCAGCTCGATCTTTCTTCTTCAAAGCAAAAAGATTTTATCTTCAAATACAAGAACTTTTCGTGGTTTTGTTGGTTTTCAGCAAATGAACAGATTTCAGCGAGCAAGAAGTTTTTTCTTTAATAGCGTAAGATTTTATCTTAAAATACAAGAACTTTTCGTGGTTCTTTTCAATTTTTGTTGGTTTTCATCGAATGAACTTATTGCAGTCAGCTAGATCTTTCTTCTTCAAAGCAAAAAGATTTTATCTTCAAATACAAGAACTTTTCGTGGTTTTGATGGTTTTCAGCAAATGAACATATTTCAGCGAGCTGGAAGTTTTTTCCTTAATAGAGTAAGATTTTATCTTAAAATACAAGAACTTTTCGTGGTTCTTGTCAATTTTTGTTGGTTTTCATCCAATGAACTTATTTCAGTCAGCTAGATTTTTCTTCTTCAAAGCAAAAAGATTTTATCTTAAAATACAAGAACTTTTCGTGGTTTTGTTGGTTTTCAGCAAATGAACATATTTCAGCGAGCTGGAAGTTTTTCCTTAATAGCGTAAGATTTTATCTTAAAATACAAGACCTTTTCGTGGTTCTTGTCAATTTTTGTTGGTTTTCATCCAATGAACTTATTTCAGTCAGCTCGATCTTTCTTCTTCAAAGCAAAAAGATTTTATCTTCAAATACAAGAACTTTTCGTGGTTTTGTTGGTTTTCAGCAAATGAACATATTTCAGCGAGCTGGAAGTTTTTTCCTTAATAGAGTAAGATTTTATCTTAAAATACAAGAACTTTTCGTGGTTCTTTTCAATTTTTGTTGGTTTTCATCGAATGAACTTATTGCAGTCAGCTAGATCTTTCTTCTTCAAAGCAAAAAGATTTTATCTTCAAATACAAGAACTTTTCGTGGTTTTGATGGTTTTCAGCAAATGAACATATTTCAGCGAGCTGGAAGTTTTTTCCTTAATAGAGTAAGATTTTATCTTAAAATACAAGAACTTTTCGTGTTTCTTGTCAATTTTTGTTGGTTTTCATCTCATCGACTTATTTCAGTCAGCCAGATCTTTCCTGTTCAAAGCAAAAAGATTTTATCTTCAAATACAAGAACTTTTCGTGGTTGTGATGGTTTTCAGCAAATGAACATATTTCAGCGAGCTGGAAGTTTTTTCCTTAATAGAGTAAGATTTTATCTTAAAATACAAGAACTTTTCGTGTTTCTTGTCAATTTTGGTTGGTTTTCATCTAATGAACTTATTTCAGTCAGCTAGATCTTTCTTCTTCAAAGCAAAAAGATTTTATCTTCAAATACAAGAACTTTTCGTGGTTTTGTTGGTTTTCAGCAAATGAACAGATTTCAGCGAGCAAGAAGTTTTTTCTTTAATAGCGTAAGATTTTATCTTAAAATACAAGAACTTTTCGTGGTTCTTGTCAATTTTTGTTCGTTTTCATCTAATGAACTTATTTCAGTCAGCTGGATCTTTCTTCTTCAAAGCAAAAAGATTTTATCTTCAAATACAAGAACTTTTCGTGGTTTTGTTGGTTTTCAGCAAATGAACAGATTTCAGCGAGCAACAAGTTTTTTCTTTAATAGCGTAAGATTTTATCTTAAAATACAAGAACTTTTCGTGGTTCTTTTCAATTTTTGTTGGTTTTCATCGAATGAACTTATTGCAGTCAGCTAGATCTTTCTTCTTCAAAGCAAAAAGATTTTATCTTCAAATACAAGAACTTTTCGTGGTTTTGATGGTTTTCAGCAAATGAACATATTTCAGCGAGCTGGAAGTTTTTTCCTTAATCGAGTAAGATTTTATCTTAAAATACAAGACCTTTTCGTGGTTCTTGTCAATTTTTGTTGCTTTTCATCTAATGAACTTATTTCAGTCAGTGAGATCTTTCTTCTTCAAAGCAAAAAGATTTTATCTTCAAATACAAGAACTTTTCGTGGTTTTGTTGGTTTTCAGCAAATGAACAGATTTCAGCGAGCAAGAAGTTTTTTCTTTAATAGCGTAAGATGTTATCTTAAAATACAAGATTTTTTCGTGGTTCTTGTCAATTTTTTTTGGTTTTCATCTAATGAACTTATTTCAGTCAGCTAGATCTTTCTTCTTCAAAGCAAAAAGATTTTATCTTCAAATCCAAGAACTTTTCGTGGTTTTGATGGTTTTCAGCAAATGAACATATTTCAGCGAGCCGGAAGGTTTTTCTTTAATAGCGTAAGATATTATCTTGAAATACAAGAAGTTTTCGTGGTTCTTGTCAATTTTTGTTGGTTTTCATCCAATGAACTTATTTCAGTCAGCTGGATCTTTCTTCTTCAAAGCAAAAAGATTTTATCTTCAAATACAAGAACTTTTCGTGGTTTTGTTGGTTTTCAGCAAATGAACAGATTTCAGCGAGCTGGGAGTTTTTTCTTTAATAGCGTAAGATTTTATCTTAAAATACAAGAACTTTTGGTGGTTCTTGTCAATTTTTGTTGGTTTTCATCTCATCGACTTATTTCAGTCAGCCAGATCTTTCTTCTTCAAAGCAAAAAGATTTTATCTTAAAATACAAGAACTTTTCGTGGTTTTGATGGTTTTCAGCAAATGAACATATTTCAGCGAGCTGGAAGTTTTTTCCTTAATAGCGTAAGATTTTATCTTAAAATACAAGAACTTTTCGTGGTTCTTGTCAATTTTTGTTGGTTTTCATCTAATGAACTTATTTCAGTCAGCTAGATTTTTCTTCTTCAAAGCAAAAGTATTTTATCTTCAAATACAAGAACTTTTCGTGGTTTTGTTGGTTTTCAGCAAATGAACATATTTCAGCGAGCTGGGAGTTTTTTCTTTAATAGCGTAAGATTTCATCTTAAAATACAAGAACTATTCGTGGTTCTTGTCAATTTTTGTTGGTTTTCATCTAATGAACTTATTTCAGTCAGCTAGATCTTTCTTCTTCAAAGCAAAAAGATTTTATCTTCAAATACAAGAACTTTTCATGGTTTTGTTGGTTTTCAGCAAATGAACAGATTTCAGCGAGCTGGGAGTTTTTTCTTTAATAGCGTAAGATTTTATCTTAAAATACAAGAACTTTTCGTGGTTCTTGTCAATTTTTGTTGGTTTTCATCGAATGAACTTATTTCAGTCAGCTAGATCTTTCTTCTTCAAAGCAAAAAGATTTTATCTTCAAATACAAGAACTTTTCGTGGTTTTGTTGGTTTTCAGCAAATGAACAGATTTCAGCGAGCTGGGAGTTTTTTCTTTAGTAGCGTAAGGTTTTATCTTAAAATACAAGAACTTTTCGTGGTTCTTGTCAATTTTTGTTGGTTTTCATCTAATGAACTTATTTCAGTCAGTGAGATCTTTCTTCTTCAAAGCAAAAAGATTTTATCTTCAAATACAAGAACTTTTCGTGGTTTTGTTGGTTTTCAGCAAATGAACAGATTTCAGCGAGCAAGAAGTTTTTTCTTTAATAGCGTAAGATGTTATCTTAAAATACAAGATTTTTTCGTGGTTCTTGTCAATTTTTTTTGGTTTTCATCTAATGAACTTATTTCAGTCAGCTAGATCTTTCTTCTTCAAAGCAAAAAGATTTTATCTTCAAATCCAAGAACTTTTCGTGGTTTTGATGGTTTTCAGCAAATGAACATATTTCAGCGAGCCGGAAGGTTTTTCTTTAATAGCGTAAGATATTATCTTGAAATACAAGAAGTTTTCGTGGTTCTTGTCAATTTTTGTTGGTTTTCATCCAATGAACTTATTTCAGTCAGCTGGATCTTTCTTCTTCAAAGCAAAAAGATTTTATCTTCAAATACAAGAACTTTTCGTGGTTTTGTTGGTTTTCAGCAAATGAACAGATTTCAGCGAGCTGGGAGTTTTTTCTTTAATAGCGTAAGATTTTATCTTAAAATACAAGAACTTTTGGTGGTTCTTGTCAATTTTTGTTGGTTTTCATCTCATCGACTTATTTCAGTCAGCCAGATCTTTCTTCTTCAAAGCAAAAAGATTTTATCTTAAAATACAAGAACTTTTCGTGGTTTTGATGGTTTTCAGCAAATGAACATATTTCAGCGAGCTGGAAGTTTTTTCCTTAATAGCGTAAGATTTTATCTTAAAATACAAGAACTTTTCGTGGTTCTTGTCAATTTTTGTTGGTTTTCATCTAATGAACTTATTTCAGTCAGCTAGATTTTTCTTCTTCAAAGCAAAAGTATTTTATCTTCAAATACAAGAACTTTTCGTGGTTTTGTTGGTTTTCAGCAAATGAACATATTTCAGCGAGCTGGGAGTTTTTTCTTTAATAGCGTAAGATTTCATCTTAAAATACAAGAACTATTCGTGGTTCTTGTCAATTTTTGTTGGTTTTCATCTAATGAACTTATTTCAGTCAGCTAGATCTTTCTTCTTCAAAGCAAAAAGATTTTATCTTCAAATACAAGAACTTTTCATGGTTTTGTTGGTTTTCAGCAAATGAACAGATTTCAGCGAGCTGGGAGTTTTTTCTTTAATAGCGTAAGATTTTATCTTAAAATACAAGAACTTTTCGTGGTTCTTGTCAATTTTTGTTGGTTTTCATCTAATGAACTTATTTCAGTCAGCTAGATCTTTCTTCTTCAAAGCAAAAAGATTTTATCTTCAAATACAAGAACTTTTCGTGGTTTTGTTGGTTTTCAGCAAATGAACAGATTTCAGCGAGCTGGGAGTTTTTTCTTTAGTAGCGTAAGGTTTTATCTTAAAATACAAGAACTTTTCGTGGTTCTTGTCAATTTTTGTTGGTTTTCATCTAATGAACTTATTTCAGTCAGTGAGATCTTTCTTCTTCAAAGCAAAAAGATTTTATCTTCAAATACAAGAACTTTTCGTGGTTTTGTTGGTTTTCAGCAAATGAACAGATTTCAGCGAGCAAGAAGTTTTTTCTTTAATAGCGTAAGATGTTATCTTAAAATACAAGATTTTTTCGTGGTTCTTGTCAATTTTTTTTGGTTTTCATCTAATGAACTTATTTCAGTCAGCTAGATCTTTCTTCTTCAAAGCAAAAAGATTTTATCTTCAAATCCAAGAACTTTTCGTGGTTTTGATGGTTTTCAGCAAATGAACATATTTCAGCGAGCCGGAAGGTTTTTCTTTAATAGCGTAAGATATTATCTTGAAATACAAGAAGTTTTCGTGGTTCTTGTCAATTTTTGTTGGTTTTCATCTAATGAACTTATTTCAGTCAGCTAGATCTTTCTTCTTCAAAGCAAAAAGATTTTATCTTAAAATACAAGAACTTTTCGTGGTTTTGATGGTTTTCAGCAAATGAACATATTTCAGCGAGCTGGAAGTTTTTTCCTTAATAGCGTAAGATTTTATCTTAAAATACAAGAACTTTTCGTGGTTCTTGTCAATTTTTGTTGGTTTTCATCTAATGAACTTATTTCAGTCAGCTAGATTTTTCTTCTTCAAAGCAAAAGTATTTTATCTTCAAATACAAGAACTTTTCGTGGTTTTGTTGGTTTTCAGCAAATGAACATATTTCAGCGAGCTGGGAGTTTTTTCTTTAATAGCGTAAGATTTCATCTTAAAATACAAGAACTATTCGTGGTTCTTGTCAATTTTTGTTGGTTTTCATCTAATGAACTTATTTCAGTCAGCTAGATCTTTCTTCTTCAAAGCAAAAAGATTTTATCTTCAAATACAAGAACTTTTCATGGTTTTGTTGGTTTTCAGCAAATGAACAGATTTCAGCGAGCTGGGAGTTTTTTCTTTAATAGCGTAAGATTTTATCTTAAAATACAAGAACTTTTCGTGGTTCTTGTCAATTTTTGTTGGTTTTCATCTAATGAACTTATTTCAGTCAGCTAGATCTTTCTTCTTCAAAGCAAAAAGATTTTATCTTCAAATACAAGAACTTTTCGTGGTTTTGTTGGTTTTCAGCAAATGAACAGATTTCAGCGAGCTGGGAGTTTTTTCTTTAGTAGCGTAAGGTTTTATCTTAAAATACAAGAACTTTTCGTGGTTCTTGTCAATTTTTGTTGGTTTTCATCTAATGAACTTATTTCAGTCAGTGAGATCTTTCTTCTTCAAAGCAAAAAGATTTTATCTTCAAATACAAGAACTTTTCGTGGTTTTGTTGGTTTTCAGCAAATGAACAGATTTCAGCGAGCAAGAAGTTTTTTCTTTAATAGCGTAAGATGTTATCTTAAAATACAAGATTTTTTCGTGGTTCTTGTCAATTTTTTTTGGTTTTCATCTAATGAACTTATTTCAGTCAGCTAGATCTTTCTTCTTCAAAGCAAAAAGATTTTATCTTCAAATCCAAGAACTTTTCGTGGTTTTGATGGTTTTCAGCAAATGAACATATTTCAGCGAGCCGGAAGGTTTTTCTTTAATAGCGTAAGATATTATCTTGAAATACAAGAAGTTTTCGTGGTTCTTGTCAATTTTTGTTGGTTTTCATCCAATGAACTTATTTCAGTCAGCTGGATCTTTCTTCTTCAAAGCAAAAAGATTTTATCTTCAAATACAAGAACTTTTCGTGGTTTTGTTGGTTTTCAGCAAATGAACAGATTTCAGCGAGCTGGAAGTTTTTTCCTTAATAGCGTAAGATTTTATCTTAAAATACAAGAACTTTTCGTGGTTCTTGTCAATTTTTGTTGGTTTTCATCTAATGAACTTATTTCAGTCAGCTAGATTTTTCTTCTTCAAAGCAAAAGTATTTTATCTTCAAATACAAGAACTTTTCGTGGTTTTGTTGGTTTTCAGCAAATGAACATATTTCAGCGAGCTGGGAGTTTTTTCTTTAATAGCGTAAGATTTCATCTTAAAATACAAGAACTATTCGTGGTTCTTGTCAATTTTTGTTGGTTTTCATCTAATGAACTTATTTCAGTCAGCTAGATCTTTCTTCTTCAAAGCAAAAACGTTTTATCTTCAAATACAAGAACTTTTCGTGGTTTTGTTGGTTTTCAGCAAATGAACAGATTTCAGCGAGCAAGAAGTTTTTTCTTTAATCGCGTAAGATTTTATCTTAAAATGCAAGTACTTTTCGTGGTTCTTGTCAATTTTTGTTGGTTTTCATCTAATGAACTTATTTCAGTCAGCTAGATCTTTCTTCTTCAAAGCAAAAAGATTTTATCTTCAAATACAAGAACTTTTCGTGGTTTTGATGGTTTTCAGCAAATGAACACATTTCAGCGAGCTGGAAGTTTTTTCCTTAATAGAGTAAGATTTTATCTTAAAATGCAAGTACTTTTCGTGGTTCTTGTCAATTTTTGTTGGTTTTCATCTCATCGACTTATTTCAGTCAGCCAGATCTTTCTTCTTCAAAGCAAAAAGATTTTATCTTCAAATACAAGAACTTTTCGTGGTTTTGTTGGTTTTCAGCAAATGAACAGATTTCAGCGAGCAAGAAGTTTTTTCTTTAATAGCGTAAGATGTTATCTTAAAATACAAGATTTTTTCGTGGTTCTTGTCAATTTTTTTTGGTTTTCATCTAATGAACTTATTTCAGTCAGCTAGATCTTTCTTCTTCAAAGCAAAAAGATTTTATCTTCAAATCCAAGAACTTTTCGTGGTTTTGATGGTTTTCAGCAAATGAACATATTTCAGCGAGCCGGAAGGTTTTTCTTTAATAGCGTAAGATATTATCTTGAAATACAAGAAGTTTTCGTGGTTCTTGTCAATTTTTGTTGGTTTTCATCTAATGAACTTATTTCAGTCAGCTAGATCTTTCTTCTTCAAAGCAAAAAGGTTTTATCTTCAAATACAAGAACTTTTCGTGGTTTTGTTGGTTTTCAGCAAATGAACAGATTTCAGCGAGCAAGAAGTTTTTTCTTTAATCGCGTAAGATTTTATCTTAAAATGCAAGTACTTTTCGTGGTTCTTGTCAATTTTTGTTGGTTTTCATCTAATGAACTTATTTCAGTCAGCTAGATCTTTCTTCTTCAAAGCAAAAAGATTTTATCTTCAAATACAAGAACTTTTCGTGGTTTTGATGGTTTTCAGCAAATGAACACATTTCAGCGAGCTGGAAGTTTTTTCCTTAATAGAGTAAGATTTTATCTTAAAATGCAAGTACTTTTCGTGGTTCTTGTCAATTTTTGTTGGTTTTCATCTAATCAACTTATTTCAGTCAGCTGGATCTTTCTTCTTCAAAGCAAAAAGATTTTATCTTCAAATACAAGAACTTTTCGTGGTTTTGTTGGTTTTCAGCAAATGAACACATTTCAGCGAGCTGGAAGTTTTTTCCTTAATAGCGTAAGATTTTATCTTCAAATACAAGAACTTTTCGTGGTTTTGTTGGTTTTCAGCAAATGAACAGATTTCAGCGAGCTGGGAGTTTTTTCTTTAATAGCGTAACATTTTATCTTAAAATACAAGAACTTTTCGTGGTTCTTGTCAATTTTTGTTGGTTTTCATCTAATGAACTTATTTCAGTCAGCTCGATCTTTCTTCTTCAAAGCAAAAAGATTTTATCTTCAAATACAAGAACTTTTCGTGGTTTTGATGGTTTTCAGCAAATGAACATATTTCAGCGAGCTGGAAGTTTTTTCCTTAATAGAGTAAGATTTTATCTTAAAATACAAGAACTTTTCGTGTTTCTTGTCAATTTTTGTTGGTTTTCATCTCATCGACTTATTTCAGTCAGCCAGATCTTTCTTCTTCAAAGCAAAAAGATTTTATCTTCAAATACAAGAACTTTTCGTGGTTTTGTTGGTTTTCAGCAAATGAACAGATTTCAGCGAGCAAGAAGTTTTTTCTTTAATAGCGTAAGATGTTATCTTAAAATACAAGATTTTTTCGTGGTTCTTGTCAATTTTTTTTGGTTTTCATCTAATGAACTTATTTCAGTCAGCTAGATCTTTCTTCTTCAAAGCAAAAAGATTTTATCTTCAAATCCAAGAACTTTTCGTGGTTTTGATGGTTTTCAGCAAATGAACATATTTCAGCGAGCCGGAAGGTTTTTCTTTAATAGCGTAAGATATTATCTTGAAATACAAGAAGTTTTCGTGGTTCTTGTCAATTTTTGTTGGTTTTCATCCAATGAACTTATTTCAGTCAGCTGGATCTTTCTTCTTCAAAGCAAAAAGATTTTATCTTCAAATACAAGAACTTTTCGTGGTTTTGTTGGTTTTCAGCAAATGAACAGATTTCAGCGAGCTGGGAGTTTTTTCTTTAATAGCGTAAGATTTTATCTTAAAATACAAGAACTTTTGGTGGTTCTTGTCAATTTTTGTTGGTTTTCATCTCATCGACTTATTTCAGTCAGCCAGATCTTTCTTCTTCAAAGCAAAAAGATTTTATCTTAAAATACAAGAACTTTTCGTGGTTTTGATGGTTTTCAGCAAATGAACATATTTCAGCGAGCTGGAAGTTTTTTCCTTAATAGCGTAAGATTTTATCTTAAAATACAAGAACTTTTCGTGGTTCTTGTCAATTTTTGTTGGTTTTCATCTAATGAACTTATTTCAGTCAGCTAGATTTTTCTTCTTCAAAGCAAAAGTATTTTATCTTCAAATACAAGAACTTTTCGTGGTTTTGTTGGTTTTCAGCAAATGAAGATATTTCAGCGAGCTGGGAGTTTTTTCTTTAATAGCGTAAGATTTCATCTTAAAATACAAGAACTATTCGTGGTTCTTGTCAATTTTTGTTGGTTTTCATCTAATGAACTTATTTCAGTCAGCTAGATCTTCCTTCTTCAAAGCAAAAAGATTTTATCTTCAAATACAAGAACTTTTCGTGGTTTTGTTGGTTTTCAGCAAATGAACAGATTTCAGCGAGCTGGGAGTTTTTTCTTTAATAGCGTAAGATTTTATCTTAAAATACAAGAACTTTTCGTGGTTCTTGTCAATTTTTGTTGGTTTTCATCTAATGAACTTATTTCAGTCAGCTAGATCTTTCTTCTTCAAAGCAAAAAGATTTTATCTTCAAATACAAGAACTTTTCGTGGTTTTGATGGTTTTCAGCAAATGAACACATTTCAGCGAGCTGGAAGTTTTTTCCTTAATAGAGTAAGATTTTATCTTAAAATACAAGAACTTTTCGTGTTTCTTGTCAATTTTTGTTGGTTTTCATCTCATCGACTTATTTCAGTCAGCCAGATCTTTCTTCTTCAAAGCAAAAAGATTTTATCTTCAAATACAAGAACTTTTCGTGGTTTTGTTGGTTTTCAGCAAATGAACAGATTTCAGCGAGCAAGAAGTTTTTTCTTTAATAGCGTAAGATGTTATCTTAAAATACAAGATTTTTTCGTGGTTCTTGTCAATTTTTTTTGGTTTTCATCTAATGAACTTATTTCAGTCAGCTAGATCTTTCTTCTTCAAAGCAAAAAGATTTTATCTTCAAATCCAAGAACTTTTCGTGGTTTTGATGGTTTTCAGCAAATGAACATATTTCAGCGAGCCGGAAGGTTTTTCTTTAATAGCGTAAGATATTATCTTGAAATACAAGAAGTTTTCGTGGTTCTTGTCAATTTTTGTTGGTTTTCATCCAATGAACTTATTTCAGTCAGCTGGATCTTTCTTCTTCAAAGCAAAAAGATTTTATCTTCAAATACAAGAACTTTTCGTGGTTTTGTTGGTTTTCAGCAAATGAACAGATTTCAGCGAGCTGGGAGTTTTTTCTTTAATAGCGTAAGATTTTATCTTCAAATACAAGAACTTTTGGTGGTTCTTGTCAATTTTTGTTGGTTTTCATCTCATCGACTTATTTCAGTCAGCCAGATCTTTCTTCTTCAAAGCAAAAAGATTTTATCTTAAAATACAAGAACTTTTCGTGGTTTTGATGGTTTTCAGCAAATGAACATATTTCAGCGAGCTGGAAGTTTTTTCCTTAATAGCGTAAGATTTTATCTTAAAATACAAGAACTTTTCGTGGTTCTTGTCAATTTTTGTTGGTTTTTATCTAATGAACTTATTTCAGTCAGCTAGATTTTTCTTCTTCAAAGCAAAAGTATTTTATCTTCAAATACAAGAACTTTTCGTGGTTTTGTTGGTTTTCAGCAAATGAAGATATTTCAGCGAGCTGGGAGTTTTTTCTTTAATAGCGTAAGATTTCATCTTAAAATACAAGAACTATTCGTGGTTCTTGTCAATTTTTGTTGGTTTTCATCTAATGAACTTATTTCAGTCAGCTCGATCTTCCTTCTTCAAAGCAAAAAGATTTTATCTTCAAATACAAGAACTTTTCGTGGTTTTGTTGGTTTTCAGCAAATGAACAGATTTCAGTGAGCTGGGAGTTTTTTCTTTAATAGCGTAAGATTTTATCTTAAAATACAAGAACTTTTCGTGGTTCTTGTCAATTTTTGTTGGTTTTCATCTAATGAACTTATTTCAGTCAGCTAGATCTTTCTTCTTCAAAGCAAAAAGATTTTATCTTCAAATACAAGAACTTTTCGTGGTTTTGATGGTTTTCAGCAAATGAACACATTTCAGCGAGCTGGAAGTTTTTTCCTTAATAGAGTAAGATTTTATCTTAAAATGCAAGTACTTTTCGTGGTTCTTGTCAATTTTTGTTGGTTTTCATCTAATGAACTTATTTCAGTCAGCTGGATCTTTCTTCTTCAAAGCAAAAAGATTTTATCTTCAAATACAAGAACTTTTTGTGGTTTTGATGGTTTTCAGCAAATGAACACATTTCAGCGAGCTGGAAGTTTTTTCCTTAATAGCGTAAGATTTTATCTTAAAATACAAGAACTTTTCGTGTTTCTTGTCAATTTTGGTTGGTTTTCATCCAATGAACTTATTTCAGTCAGCTAGATCATTCTTCTTCACAGCAAAAAGATTTTATCTTCAAATACAAGAACTTTTCGTGGTTTTGTTGGTTTTCAGCAAATGAACAGATTTCAGCGAGCTGGAAGTTTTTTCCTTAATAGAGTAAGATTTTATCTTAAAATACAAGAACTTTTCGTGGTTCTTGTCAATTTTGGTTGGTTTTCATCTAATGAACTTATTTCAGTCAGCTCGATCTTTCTTCTTCAAAGCAAAAAGATTTTATCTTCAAATACAAGAACTTTTCGTGGTTTTGTTGGTTTTCAGCAAATGAACAGATTTCAGCGAGCTGGGAGTTTTTTCTTTAATAGCGTAACATTTTATCTTAAAATACAAGAACTTTTCGTGGTTCTTGTCAATTTTTGTTGGTTTTCATCTAATGAACTTATTTCAGTCAGCTCGATCTTTCTTCTTCAAAGCAAAAAGATTTTATCTTCAAATACAAGAACTTTTCGTGGTTTTGATGGTTTTCAGCAAATGAACATATTTCAGCGAGCTGGAAGTTTTTTCCTTAATAGAGTAAGATTTTATCTTAAAATGCAAGTACTTTTCGTGGTTCTTGTCAATTTTTGTTGGTTTTCATCTAATCAACTTATTTCAGTCAGCTGGATCTTTCTTCTTCAAAGCAAAAAGATTTTATCTTCAAATACAAGAACTTTTCGTGGTTTTGTTGGTTTTCAGCAAATGAACAGATTTCAGCGAGCAAGAAGTTTTTTCTTTAATAGCGTAAGATGTTATCTTAAAATACAAGATTTTTTCGTGGTTCTTGTCAATTTTTTTTGGTTTTCATCTAATGAACTTATTTCAGTCAGCTAGATCTTTCTTCTTCAAAGCAAAAAGATTTTATCTTCAAATCCAAGAACTTTTCGTGGTTTTGATGGTTTTCAGCAAATGAACATATTTCAGCGAGCCGGAAGGTTTTTCTTTAATAGCGTAAGATATTATCTTGAAATACAAGAAGTTTTCGTGGTTCTTGTCAATTTTTGTTGGTTTTCATCCAATGAACTTATTTCAGTCAGCTGGATCTTTCTTCTTCAAAGCAAAAAGATTTTATCTTCAAATACAAGAACTTTTCGTGGTTTTGTTGGTTTTCAGCAAATGAACAGATTTCAGCGAGCTGGGAGTTTTTTCTTTAATAGCGTAACATTTTATCTTAAAATACAAGAACTTTTCGTGGTTCTTGTCAATTTTTGTTGGTTTTCATCTAATGAACTTATTTCAGTCAGCTCGATCTTTCTTCTTCAAAGCAAAAAGATTTTATCTTCAAATACAAGAACTTTTCGTGGTTTTGATGGTTTTCAGCAAATGAACATATTTCAGCGAGCTGGAAGTTTTTTCCTTAATAGAGTAAGATTTTATCTTAAAATACAAGAACTTTTCGTGGTTCTTTTCAATTTTTGTTGGTTTTCATCGAATGAACTTATTGCAGTCAGCTAGATCTTTCTTCTTCAAAGCAAAAAGATTTTATCTTCAAATACAAGAACTTTTCGTGGTTTTGATGGTTTTCAGCAAATGAACATATTTCAGCGAGCTGGAAGTTTTTTCCTTAATAGAGTAAGATTTTATCTTAAAATACAAGAACTTTTCGTGGTTCTTGTCAATTTTTGTTGGTTTTCATCCAATGAACTTATTTCAGTCAGCTAGATTTTTCTTCTTCAAAGCAAAAAGATTTTATCTTCAAATACAAGAACTTTTCGTGGTTTTGTTGGTTTTCAGCAAATGAACATATTTCAGCGAGCTGGGAGTTTTTCCTTCATCGCGTAAGATTTTATCTTAAAATACAAGAACTTTTCGTGGTTCTTTTCAATTTTTGTTGGTTTTCATCGAATGAACTTATTGCAGTCAGCTAGATCTTTCTTCTTCAAAGCAAAAAGATTTTATCTTCAAATACAAGAACTTTTCGTGGTTTTGATGGTTTTCAGCAAATGAACATATTTCAGCGAGCTGGAAGTTTTTTCCTTAATCGAGTAACATTTTATCTTAAAATACAAGACCTTTTCGTGGTTCTTGTCAATTTTTGTTGGTTTTCATCCAATGAACTTATTTCAGTCAGCTCGATCTTTCTTCTTCAAAGCAAAAAGATTTTATCTTCAAATACAAGAACTTTTCGTGGTTTTGTTGGTTTTCAGCAAATGAACATATTTCAGCGAGCTGGAAGTTTTTTCCTTAATAGAGTAAGATTTTATCTTAAAATACAAGAACTTTTCGTGGTTCTTTTCAATTTTTGTTGGTTTTCATCGAATGAACTTATTGCAGTCAGCTAGATCTTTCTTCTTCAAAGCAAAAAGATTTTATCTTCAAATACAAGAACTTTTCGTGGTTTTGATGGTTTTCAGCAAATGAACATATTTCAGCGAGCTGGAAGTTTTTTCCTTAATAGAGTAAGATTTTATCTTAAAATACAAGAACTTTTCGTGGTTCTTGTCAATTTTTGTTGGTTTTCATCCAATGAACTTATTTCAGTCAGCTAGATTTTTCTTCTTCAAAGCAAAAAGATTTTATCTTCAAATACAAGAACTTTTCGTGGTTTTGTTGGTTTTCAGCAAATGAACATATTTCAGCGAGCTGGGAGTTTTTCCTTCATCGCGTAAGATTTTATCTTAAAATACAAGAACTTTTCGTGGTTCTTGTCAATTTTGGTTGGTTTTCATCTAATGAACTTATTTCAGTCAGCTAGATCTTTCTTCTTCAAAGCAAAAAGATTTTATCTTCAAATACAAGAACTTTTCGTGGTTTTGTTGGTTTTCAGCAAATGAACAGATTTCAGCGAGCTGGGAGTTTTTTCTTTAATAGCGTAACATTTTATCTTAAAATACAAGAACTTTTCGTGGTTCTTGTCAATTTTTGTTGGTTTTCATCTAATGAACTTATTTCAGTCAGCTCGATCTTTCTTCTTCAAAGCAAAAAGATTTTATCTTCAAATACAAGAACTTTTCGTGGTTTTGATGGTTTTCAGCAAATGAACATATTTCAGCGAGCTGGAAGTTTTTTCCTTAATAGAGTAAGATTTTATCTTAAAATACAAGAACTTTTCGTGGTTCTTGTCAATTTTTGTTGGTTTTCATCTCATCGACTTATTTCAGTCAGCCAGATCTTTCTTCTTCAAAGCAAAAAGATTTTATCTTCAAATACAAGAACTTTTCGTGGTTTTGTTGGTTTTCAGCAAATGAACAGATTTCAGCGAGCAAGAAGTTTTTTCTTTAATAGCGTAAGATGTTATCTTAAAATACAAGATTTTTTCGTGGTTCTTGTCAATTTTTTTTGGTTTTCATCTAATGAACTTATTTCAGTCAGCTAGATCTTTCTTCTTCAAAGCAAAAAGATTTTATCTTCAAATCCAAGAACTTTTCGTGGTTTTGATGGTTTTCAGCAAATGAACATATTTCAGCGAGCCGGAAGGTTTTTCTTTAATAGCGTAAGATATTATCTTGAAATACAAGAAGTTTTCGTGGTTCTTGTCAATTTTTGTTGGTTTTCATCCAATGAACTTATTTCAGTCAGCTGGATCTTTCTTCTTCAAAGCAAAAAGATTTTATCTTCAAATACAAGAACTTTTCGTGGTTTTGTTGGTTTTCAGCAAATGAACAGATTTCAGCGAGCTGGGAGTTTTTTCTTTAATAGCGTAAGATTTTATCTTAAAATACAAGAACTTTTGGTGGTTCTTGTCAATTTTTGTTGGTTTTCATCTCATCGACTTATTTCAGTCAGCCAGATCTTTCTTCTTCAAAGCAAAAAGATTTTATCTTAAAATACAAGAACTTTTCGTGGTTTTGATGGTTTTCAGCAAATGAACATATTTCAGCGAGCTGGAAGTTTTTTCCTTAATAGAGTAAGATTTTATCTTAAAATACAAGAACTTTTCGTGTTTCTTGTCAATTTTTGTTGGTTTTCATCTCATCGACTTATTTCAGTCAGCCAGATCTTTCCTCTTCAAAGCAAAAAGATTTTATCTTCAAATACAAGAACTTTTCGTGGTTGTGATGGTTTTCAGCAAATGAACATATTTCAGCGAGCTGGAAGTTTTTTCCTTAATAGAGTAAGATTTTATCTTAAAATACAAGAACTTTTCGTGTTTCTTGTCAATTTTGGTTGGTTTTCATCTAATGAACTTATTTCAGTCAGCTAGATCTTTCTTCTTCAAAGCAAAAAGATTTTATCTTCAAATACAAGAACTTTTCGTGGTTTTGTTGGTTTTCAGCAAATGAACAGATTTCAGCGAGCAAGAAGTTTTTTCTTTAATAGCGTAAGATTTTATCTTAAAATACAAGAACTTTTCGTGGTTCTTGTCAATTTTTGTTCGTTTTCATCTAATGAACTTATTTCAGTCAGCTCGATCTTTCTTCTTCAAAGCAAAAAGATTTTATCTTCAAATACAAGAACTTTTCGTGGTTTTGTTGGTTTTCAGCAAATGAACAGATTTCAGCGAGCAACAAGTTTTTTCTTTAATAGCGTAAGATTTTATCTTAAAATACAAGAACTTTTCGTGGTTCTTTTCAATTTTTGTTGGTTTTCATCGAATGAACTTATTGCAGTCAGCTAGATCTTTCTTCTTCAAAGCAAAAAGATTTTATCTTCAAATACAAGAACTTTTCGTGGTTTTGATGGTTTTCAGCAAATGAACATATTTCAGCGAGCTGGAAGTTTTTTCCTTAATCGAGTAACATTTTATCTTAAAATACAAGACCTTTTCGTGGTTCTTGTCAATTTTTGTTGGTTTTCATCCAATGAACTTATTTCAGTCAGCTCGATCTTTCTTCTTCAAAGCAAAAAGATTTTATCTTCAAATACAAGAACTTTTCGTGGTTTTGTTGGTTTTCAGCAAATGAACATATTTCAGCGAGCTGGAAGTTTTTTCCTTAATAGAGTAAGATTTTATCTTAAAATACAAGAACTTTTCGTGGTTCTTTTCAATTTTTGTTGGTTTTCATCGAATGAACTTATTGCAGTCAGCTAGATCTTTCTTCTTCAAAGCAAAAAGATTTTATCTTCAAATACAAGAACTTTTCGTGGTTTTGTTGGTTTTCAGCAAATGAACATATTTCAGCGAGCTGGGAGTTTTTCCTTCATCGCGTAAGATTTTATCTTAAAATACAAGAACTTTTCGTGGTTCTTGTCAATTTTGGTTGGTTTTCATCTAATGAACTTATTTCAGTCAGCTCGATCTTTCTTCTTCAGAGCAAAAAGATTTTATCTTCAAATACAAGAACTTTTCATGGTTTTGATGGTTTTCAGCAAATGAACACATTTCAGCGAGCTGGAAGTTTTTTCCTTAATAGAGTAAGATTTTATCTTAAAATGCAAGTACTTTTCGTGGTTCTTGTCAATTTTTGTTGGTTTTCATCTAATGAACTTATTTCAGTCAGCTGGATCTTTCTTCTTCAAAGCAAAAAGATTTTATCTTCAAATACAAGAACTTTTCGTGGTTTTGTTGGTTTTCAGCAAATGAACAGATTTCAGCGAGCAAGAAGTTTTTTCTTTAATAGCGTAAGATTTTATCTTAAAATACAAGAACTTTTCGTGGTTCTTGTCAATTTTTGTTGGTTTTCATCCAATGAACTTATTTCAGTCAGCTGGATCTTTCTTCTTCAAAGCAAAAAGATTTTATCTTCAAATACAAGAACTTTTCGTGGTTTTGTTGGTTTTCAGCAAATGAACAGATTTCAGCGAGCAAGAAGTTTTTTCTTTAATAGCGTAAGATTTTATCTTAAAATACAAGAACTTTTCGTGGTTCTTGTCAATTTTTGTTGGTTTTCATCTAATGAACTTATTTCAGTCAGCTAGATCTTTCTTCTTCAAAGCAAAAAGATTTTATCTTCAAATACAAGAACTTTTCGTGGTTTTGATGGTTTTCAGCAAATGAACACATTTCAGCGAGCTGGAAGTTTTTTCCTTAATAGAGTAAGATTTTATCTTAAAATGCAAGTACTTTTCGTGGTTCTTGTCAATTTTTGTTGGTTTTCATCTAATCAACTTATTTCAGTCAGCTGGATCTTTCTTCTTCAAAGCAAAAAGATTTTATCTTCAAATACAAGAACTTTTCGTGGTTTTGTTGGTTTTCAGCAAATGAACACATTTCAGCGAGCTGGAAGTTTTTTCCTTAATAGCGTAAGATTTTATCTTCAAATACAAGAACTTTTCGTGGTTTTGTTGGTTTTCAGCAAATGAACAGATTTCAGCGAGCTGGGAGTTTTTTCTTTAATAGCGTAACATTTTATCTTAAAATACAAGAACTTTTCGTGGTTCTTGTCAATTTTTGTTGGTTTTCATCTAATGAACTTATTTCAGTCAGCTCGATCTTTCTTCTTCAAAGCAAAAAGATTTTATCTTCAAATACAAGAACTTTTCGTGGTTTTGATGGTTTTCAGCAAATGAACATATTTCAGCGAGCTGGAAGTTTTTTCCTTAATAGAGTAAGATTTTATCTTAAAATACAAGAACTTTTCGTGTTTCTTGTCAATTTTTGTTGGTTTTCATCTCATCGACTTATTTCAGTCAGCCAGATCTTTCTTCTTCAAAGCAAAAAGATTTTATCTTCAAATACAAGAACTTTTCGTGGTTTTGTTGGTTTTCAGCAAATGAACAGATTTCAGCGAGCAAGAAGTTTTTTCTTTAATAGCGTAAGATGTTATCTTAAAATACAAGATTTTTTCGTGGTTCTTGTCAATTTTTTTTGGTTTTCATCTAATGAACTTATTTCAGTCAGCTAGATCTTTCTTCTTCAAAGCAAAAAGATTTTATCTTCAAATCCAAGAACTTTTCGTGGTTTTGATGGTTTTCAGCAAATGAACATATTTCAGCGAGCCGGAAGGTTTTTCTTTAATAGCGTAAGATATTATCTTGAAATACAAGAAGTTTTCGTGGTTCTTGTCAATTTTTGTTGGTTTTCATCCAATGAACTTATTTCAGTCAGCTGGATCTTTCTTCTTCAAAGCAAAAAGATTTTATCTTCAAATACAAGAACTTTTCGTGGTTTTGTTGGTTTTCAGCAAATGAACAGATTTCAGCGAGCTGGGAGTTTTTTCTTTAATAGCGTAAGATTTTATCTTAAAATACAAGAACTTTTGGTGGTTCTTGTCAATTTTTGTTGGTTTTCATCTCATCGACTTATTTCAGTCAGCCAGATCTTTCTTCTTCAAAGCAAAAAGATTTTATCTTAAAATACAAGAACTTTTCGTGGTTTTGATGGTTTTCAGCAAATGAACATATTTCAGCGAGCTGGAAGTTTTTTCCTTAATAGCGTAAGATTTTATCTTAAAATACAAGAACTTTTCGTGGTTCTTGTCAATTTTTGTTGGTTTTCATCTAATGAACTTATTTCAGTCAGCTAGATTTTTCTTCTTCAAAGCAAAAGTATTTTATCTTCAAATACAAGAACTTTTCGTGGTTTTGTTGGTTTTCAGCAAATGAAGATATTTCAGCGAGCTGGGAGTTTTTTCTTTAATAGCGTAAGATTTCATCTTAAAATACAAGAACTATTCGTGGTTCTTGTCAATTTTTGTTGGTTTTCATCTAATGAACTTATTTCAGTCAGCTAGATCTTCCTTCTTCAAAGCAAAAAGATTTTATCTTCAAATACAAGAACTTTTCGTGGTTTTGTTGGTTTTCAGCAAATGAACAGATTTCAGCGAGCTGGGAGTTTTTTCTTTAATAGCGTAAGATTTTATCTTAAAATACAAGAACTTTTCGTGGTTCTTGTCAATTTTTGTTGGTTTTCATCTAATGAACTTATTTCAGTCAGCTAGATCTTTCTTCTTCAAAGCAAAAAGATTTTATCTTCAAATACAAGAACTTTTCGTGGTTTTGATGGTTTTCAGCAAATGAACACATTTCAGCGAGCTGGAAGTTTTTTCCTTAATAGAGTAAGATTTTATCTTAAAATACAAGAACTTTTCGTGTTTCTTGTCAATTTTTGTTGGTTTTCATCTCATCGACTTATTTCAGTCAGCCAGATCTTTCTTCTTCAAAGCTAAAAGATGTTATCTTCAAATACAAGAACTTTTCGTGGTTTTGTTGGTTTTCAGCAAATGAACAGATTTCAGCGAGCAAGAAGTTTTTTCTTTAATAGCGTAAGATGTTATCTTAAAATACAAGATTTTTTCGTGGTTCTTGTCAATTTTTTTTGGTTTTCATCTAATGAACTTATTTCAGTCAGCTAGATCTTTCTTCTTCAAAGCAAAAAGATTTTATCTTCAAATCCAAGAACTTTTCGTGGTTTTGATGGTTTTCAGCAAATGAACATATTTCAGCGAGCGAGCCGGAAGGTTTTTCTTTAATAGCGTAAGATATTATCTTGAAATACAAGAAGTTTTCGTGGTTCTTGTCAATTTTTGTTGGTTTTCATCCAATGAACTTATTTCAGTCAGCTGGATCTTTCTTCTTCAAAGCAAAAAGATTTTATCTTCAAATACAAGAACTTTTCGTGGTTTTGTTGGTTTTCAGCAAATGAACAGATTTCAGCGAGCTGGGAGTTTTTTCTTTAATAGCGTAAGATTTTATCTTAAAATACAAGAACTTTTGGTGGTTCTTGTCAATTTTTGTTGGTTTTCATCTCATCGACTTATTTCAGTCAGCCAGATCTTTCTTCTTCAAAGCAAAAAGATTTTATCTTAAAATACAAGAACTTTTCGTGGTTTTGATGGTTTTCAGCAAATGAACATATTTCAGCGAGCTGGAAGTTTTTTCCTTAATAGCGTAAGATTTTATCTTAAAATACAAGAACTTTTCGTGGTTCTTGTCAATTTTTGTTGGTTTTCATCTAATGAACTTATTTCAGTCAGCTAGATTTTTCTTCTTCAAAGCAAAAGTATTTTATCTTCAAATACAAGAACTTTTCGTGGTTTTGTTGGTTTTCAGCAAATGAAGATATTTCAGCGAGCTGGGAGTTTTTTCTTTAATAGCGTAAGGTTTCATCTTAAAATACAAGAACTATTCGTGGTTCTTGTCAATTTTTGTTGGTTTTCATCTAATGAACTTATTTCAGTCAGCTAGATCTTCCTTCTTCAAAGCAAAAAGATTTTATCTTCAAATACAAGAACTTTTCGTGGTTTTGTTGGTTTTCAGCAAATGAACAGATTTCAGCGAGCTGGGAGTTTTTTCTTTAATAGCGTAAGATTTTATCTTAAAATACAAGAACTTTTCGTGGTTCTTGTCAATTTTTGTTGGTTTTCATCTAATGAACTTATTTCAGTCAGCTAGATCTTTCTTCTTCAAAGCAAAAAGATTTTATCTTCAAATACAAGAACTTTTCGTGGTTTTGATGGTTTTCAGCAAAATGAACACATTTCAGCGAGCTGGAAGTTTTTTCCTTAATAGAGTAAGATTTTATCTTAAAATGCAAGTACTTTTCGTGGTTCTTGTCAATTTTTGTTGGTTTTCATCTAATGAACTTATTTCAGTCAGCTGGATCTTTCTTCTTCAAAGCAAAAAGATTTTATCTTCAAATACAAGAACTTTTTGTGGTTTTGATGGTTTTCAGCAAATGAACACATTTCAGCGAGCTGGAAGTTTTTTCCTTAATAGCGTAAGATTTTATCTTAAAATACAAGAACTTTTCGTGTTTCTTGTCAATTTTGGTTGGTTTTCATCCAATGAACTTATTTCAGTCAGCTAGATCATTCTTCTTCACAGCAAAAAGATTTTATCTTCAAATACAAGAACTTTTCGTGGTTTTGTTGGTTTTCAGCAAATGAACATATTTCAGCGAGCTGGAAGTTTTTCCTTAATAGCGTAAGATTTTATCTTAAAATACAAGAACTTTTCGTGGTTCTTGTCAATTTTGGTTGGTTTTCATCTAATGAACTTATTTCAGTCAGCTCGATCTTTCTTCTTCAAAGCAAAAAGATTTTATCTTCAAATACAAGAACTTTTCGTGGTTTTGTTGGTTTTCAGCAAATGAACAGATTTCAGCGAGCTGGGAGTTTTTTCTTTAATAGCGTAACATTTTATCTTAAAATACAAGAACTTTTCGTGGTTCTTGTCAATTTTTGTTGGTTTTCATCTAATGAACTTATTTCAGTCAGCTCGATCTTTCTTCTTCAAAGCAAAAAGATTTTATCTTCAAATACAAGAACTTTTCGTGGTTTTGATGGTTTTCAGCAAATGAACATATTTCAGCGAGCTGGAAGTTTTTTCCTTAATAGAGTAAGATTTTATCTTAAAATGCAAGTACTTTTCGTGGTTCTTGTCAATTTTTGTTGGTTTTCATCTAATCAACTTATTTCAGTCAGCTGGATCTTTCTTCTTCAAAGCAAAAAGATTTTATCTTCAAATACAAGAACTTTTCGTGGTTTTGTTGGTTTTCAGCAAATGAACAGATTTCAGCGAGCAAGAAGTTTTTTCTTTAATAGCGTAAGATTTTATCTTAAAATGCAAGTACTTTTCGTGGTTCTTGTCAATTTTTGTTGGTTTTCATCTAATGAACTTATTTCAGTCAGCTAGATCTTTCTTCTTCAAAGCAAAAAGATTTTATCTTCAAATACAAGAACTTTTCGTGGTTTTGATGGTTTTCAGCAAATGAACACATTTCAGCGAGCTGGAAGTTTTTTCCTTAATAGAGTAAGATTTTATCTTAAAATACAAGAACTTTTCGTGTTTCTTGTCAATTTTTGTTGGTTTTCATCTCATCGACTTATTTCAGTCAGCCAGATCTTTCTTCTTCAAAGCTAAAAGATGTTATCTTCAAATACAAGAACTTTTCGTGGTTTTGTTGGTTTTCAGCAAATGAACAGATTTCAGCGAGCAAGAAGTTTTTTCTTTAATAGCGTAAGATGTTATCTTAAAATACAAGATTTTTTCGTGGTTCTTGTCAATTTTTTTTGGTTTTCATCTAATGAACTTATTTCAGTCAGCTAGATCTTTCTTCTTCAAAGCAAAAAGATTTTATCTTCAAATCCAAGAACTTTTCGTGGTTTTGATGGTTTTCAGCAAATGAACATATTTCAGCGAGCGAGCCGGAAGGTTTTTCTTTAATAGCGTAAGATATTATCTTGAAATACAAGAAGTTTTCGTGGTTCTTGTCAATTTTTGTTGGTTTTCATCCAATGAACTTATTTCAGTCAGCTGGATCTTTCTTCTTCAAAGCAAAAAGATTTTATCTTCAAATACAAGAACTTTTCGTGGTTTTGTTGGTTTTCAGCAAATGAACAGATTTCAGCGAGCTGGGAGTTTTTTCTTTAATAGCGTAAGATTTTATCTTAAAATACAAGAACTTTTGGTGGTTCTTGTCAATTTTTGTTGGTTTTCATCTCATCGACTTATTTCAGTCAGCCAGATCTTTCTTCTTCAAAGCAAAAAGATTTTATCTTAAAATACAAGAACTTTTCGTGGTTTTGATGGTTTTCAGCAAATGAACATATTTCAGCGAGCTGGAAGTTTTTTCCTTAATAGCGTAAGATTTTATCTTAAAATACAAGAACTTTTCGTGGTTCTTGTCAATTTTTGTTGGTTTTCATCTAATGAACTTATTTCAGTCAGCTAGATTTTTCTTCTTCAAAGCAAAAGTATTTTATCTTCAAATACAAGAACTTTTCGTGGTTTTGTTGGTTTTCAGCAAATGAAGATATTTCAGCGAGCTGGGAGTTTTTTCTTTAATAGCGTAAGGTTTCATCTTAAAATACAAGAACTATTCGTGGTTCTTGTCAATTTTTGTTGGTTTTCATCTAATGAACTTATTTCAGTCAGCTAGATCTTCCTTCTTCAAAGCAAAAAGATTTTATCTTCAAATACAAGAACTTTTCGTGGTTTTGTTGGTTTTCAGCAAATGAACAGATTTCAGCGAGCTGGGAGTTTTTTCTTTAATAGCGTAAGATTTTATCTTAAAATACAAGAACTTTTCGTGGTTCTTGTCAATTTTTGTTGGTTTTCATCTAATGAACTTATTTCAGTCAGCTAGATCTTTCTTCTTCAAAGCAAAAAGATTTTATCTTCAAATACAAGAACTTTTCGTGGTTTTGATGGTTTTCAGCAAAATGAACACATTTCAGCGAGCTGGAAGTTTTTTCCTTAATAGAGTAAGATTTTATCTTAAAATGCAAGTACTTTTCGTGGTTCTTGTCAATTTTTGTTGGTTTTCATCTAATGAACTTATTTCAGTCAGCTGGATCTTTCTTCTTCAAAGCAAAAAGATTTTATCTTCAAATACAAGAACTTTTTGTGGTTTTGATGGTTTTCAGCAAATGAACACATTTCAGCGAGCTGGAAGTTTTTTCCTTAATAGCGTAAGATTTTATCTTAAAATACAAGAACTTTTCGTGTTTCTTGTCAATTTTGGTTGGTTTTCATCCAATGAACTTATTTCAGTCAGCTAGATCATTCTTCTTCACAGCAAAAAGATTTTATCTTCAAATACAAGAACTTTTCGTGGTTTTGTTGGTTTTCAGCAAATGAACATATTTCAGCGAGCTGGAAGTTTTTCCTTAATAGCGTAAGATTTTATCTTAAAATACAAGAACTTTTCGTGGTTCTTGTCAATTTTGGTTGGTTTTCATCTAATGAACTTATTTCAGTCAGCTCGATCTTTCTTCTTCAAAGCAAAAAGATTTTATCTTCAAATACAAGAACTTTTCGTGGTTTTGTTGGTTTTCAGCAAATGAACAGATTTCAGCGAGCTGGGAGTTTTTTCTTTAATAGCGTAACATTTTATCTTAAAATACAAGAACTTTTCGTGGTTCTTGTCAATTTTTGTTGGTTTTCATCTAATGAACTTATTTCAGTCAGCTCGATCTTTCTTCTTCAAAGCAAAAAGATTTTATCTTCAAATACAAGAACTTTTCGTGGTTTTGATGGTTTTCAGCAAATGAACATATTTCAGCGAGCTGGAAGTTTTTTCCTTAATAGAGTAAGATTTTATCTTAAAATACAAGAACTTTTCGTGGTTCTTGTCAATTTTTGTTGGTTTTCATCTAATGAACTTATTTCAGTCAGCTCGATCTTTCTTCTTCAAAGCAAAAAGATTTTATCTTCAAATACAAGAACTTTTCGTGGTTTTGATGGTTTTCAGCAAATGAACATATTTCAGCGAGCTGGAAGTTTTTTCCTTAATAGAGTAAGATTTTATCTTAAAATACAAGAACTTTTCGTGTTTCTTGTCAATTTTTGTTGGTTTTCATCTCATCGACTTATTTCAGTCAGCCAGATCTTTCTTCTTCAAAGCAAAAAGATTTTATCTTCAAATACAAGAACTTTTCGTGGTTTTGTTGGTTTTCAGCAAATGAACAGATTTCAGCGAGCAAGAAGTTTTTTCTTTAATAGCGTAAGATGTTATCTTAAAATACAAGATTTTTTCGTGGTTCTTGTCAATTTTTTTTGGTTTTCATCTAATGAACTTATTTCAGTCAGCTAGATCTTTCTTCTTCAAAGCAAAAAGATTTTATCTTCAAATCCAAGAACTTTTCGTGGTTTTGATGGTTTTCAGCAAATGAACATATTTCAGCGAGCCGGAAGGTTTTTCTTTAATAGCGTAAGATATTATCTTGAAATACAAGAAGTTTTCGTGGTTCTTGTCAATTTTTGTTGGTTTTCATCCAATGAACTTATTTCAGTCAGCTGGATCTTTCTTCTTCAAAGCAAAAAGATTTTATCTTCAAATACAAGAACTTTTCGTGGTTTTGTTGGTTTTCAGCAAATGAACAGATTTCAGCGAGCTGGGAGTTTTTTCTTTAATAGCGTAAGATTTTATCTTAAAATACAAGAACTTTTGGTGGTTCTTGTCAATTTTTGTTGGTTTTCATCTCATCGACTTATTTCAGTCAGCCAGATCTTTCTTCTTCAAAGCAAAAAGATTTTATCTTAAAATACAAGAACTTTTCGTGGTTTTGATGGTTTTCAGCAAATGAACATATTTCAGCGAGCTGGAAGTTTTTTCCTTAATAGCGTAAGATTTTATCTTAAAATACAAGAACTTTTCGTGGTTCTTGTCAATTTTTGTTGGTTTTCATCTAATGAACTTATTTCAGTCAGCTAGATTTTTCTTCTTCAAAGCAAAAGTATTTTATCTTCAAATACAAGAACTTTTCGTGGTTTTGTTGGTTTTCAGCAAATGAAGATATTTCAGCGAGCTGGGAGTTTTTTCTTTAATAGCGTAAGATTTCATCTTAAAATACAAGAACTATTCGTGGTTCTTGTCAATTTTTGTTGGTTTTCATCTAATGAACTTATTTCAGTCAGCTAGATCTTCCTTCTTCAAAGCAAAAAGATTTTATCTTCAAATACAAGAACTTTTCGTGGTTTTGTTGGTTTTCAGCAAATGAACAGATTTCAGCGAGCTGGGAGTTTTTTCTTTAATAGCGTAAGATTTTATCTTAAAATACAAGAACTTTTCGTGGTTCTTGTCAATTTTTGTTGGTTTTCATCTAATGAACTTATTTCAGTCAGCTAGATCTTTCTTCTTCAAAGCAAAAAGATTTTATCTTCAAATACAAGAACTTTTCGTGGTTTTGATGGTTTTCAGCAAATGAACACATTTCAGCGAGCTGGAAGTTTTTTCCTTAATAGATTAAGATTTTATCTTAAAATGCAAGTACTTTTCGTGGTTCTTGTCAATTTTTGTTGGTTTTCATCTAATGAACTTATTTCAGTCAGCTGGATCTTTCTTCTTCAAAGCAAAAAGATTTTATCTTCAAATACAAGAACTTTTTGTGGTTTTGATGGTTTTCAGCAAATGAACACATTTCAGCGAGCTGGAAGTTTTTTCCTTAATAGCGTAAGATTTTATCTTAAAATACAAGAACTTTTCGTGTTTCTTGTCAATTTTGGTTGGTTTTCATCCAATGAACTTATTTCAGTCAGCTAGATCATTCTTCTTCACAGCAAAAAGATTTTATCTTCAAATACAAGAACTTTTCGTGGTTTTGTTGGTTTTCAGCAAATGAACAGATTTCAGCGAGCTGGAAGTTTTTTCCTTAATAGAGTAAGATTTTATCTTAAAATACAAGAACTTTTCGTGGTTCTTGTCAATTTTTGTTGGTTTTCATCCAATGAACTTATTTCAGTCAGCTAGATTTTTCTTCTTCAAAGCAAAAAGATTTTATCTTCAAATACAAGAACTTTTCGTGGTTTTGTTGGTTTTCAGCAAATGAACATATTTCAGCGAGCTGGAAGTTTTTCCTTAATAGCGTAAGATTTTATCTTAAAATACAAGAACTTTTCGTGGTTCTTGTCAATTTTTGTTGGTTTTCATCTAATGAACTTATTTCAGTCAGCTCGATCTTTCTTCTTCAAAGCAAAAAGATTTTATCTTCAAATACAAGAACTTTTCGTGGTTTTGATGGTTTTCAGCAAATGAACATATTTCAGCGAGCTGGAAGTTTTTTCCTTAATAGAGTAAGATTTTATCTTAAAATACAAGAACTTTTCGTGTTTCTTGTCAATTTTTGTTGGTTTTCATCTCATCGACTTATTTCAGTCAGCCAGATCTTTCCTCTTCAAAGCAAAAAGATTTTATCTTCAAATACAAGAACTTTTCGTGGTTGTGATGGTTTTCAGCAAATGAACATATTTCAGCGAGCTGGAAGTTTTTTCCTTAATAGAGTAAGATTTTATCTTAAAATACAAGAACTTTTCGTGTTTCTTGTCAATTTTGGTTGGTTTTCATCTAATGAACTTATTTCAGTCAGCTAGATCTTTCTTCTTCAAAGCAAAAAGATTTTATCTTCAAATACAAGAACTTTTCGTGGTTTTGTTGGTTTTCAGCAAATGAACATATTTCAGCGAGCTGGAAGTTTCTTCCTTAATAGAGTAAGATTTTATCTTAAAATACAAGAACTTTTCGTGGTTCTTGTCAATTTTTGTTGGTTTTCATCCAATGAACTTATTTCAGTCAGCTAGATTTTTCTTCTTCAAAGCAAAAAGATTTTATCTTCAAATACAAGAACTTTTCGTGGTTTTGTTGGTTTTCAGCAAATGAACATATTTCAGCGAGCTGGAAGTTTTTCCTTAATAGCGTAAGATTTTATCTTAAAATACAAGAACTTTTCGTGGTTCTTGTCAATTTTTGTTGGTTTTCATCTAATGAACTTATTTCAGTCAGCTCGATCTTTCTTCTTCAAAGCAAAAAGATTTTATCTTCAAATACAAGAACTTTTCGTGGTTTTGATGGTTTTCAGCAAATGAACATATTTCAGCGAGCTGGAAGTTTTTTCCTTAATAGAGTAAGATTTTATCTTAAAATACAAGAACTTTTCGTGTTTCTTGTCAATTTTTGTTGGTTTTCATCTCATCGACTTATTTCAGTCAGCCAGATCTTTCCTCTTCAAAGCAAAAAGATTTTATCTTCAAATACAAGAACTTTTCGTGGTTGTGATGGTTTTCAGCAAATGAACATATTTCAGCGAGCTGGAAGTTTTTTCCTTAATAGAGTAAGATTTTATCTTAAAATACAAGAACTTTTCGTGTTTCTTGTCAATTTTGGTTGGTTTTCATCTAATGAACTTATTTCAGTCAGCTAGATCTTTCTTCTTCAAAGCAAAAAGATTTTATCTTCAAATACAAGAACTTTTCGTGGTTTTGTTGGTTTTCAGCAAATGAACAGATTTCAGCGAGCAAGAAGTTTTTTCTTTAATAGCGTAAGATTTTATCTTAAAATACAAGAACTTTTCGTGGTTCTTGTCAATTTTTGTTCGTTTTCATCTAATGAACTTATTTCAGTCAGCTCGATCTTTCTTCTTCAAAGCAAAAAGATTTTATCTTCAAATACAAGAACTTTTCGTGGTTTTGTTGGTTTTCAGCAAATGAACAGATTTCAGCGAGCAACAAGTTTTTTCTTTAATAGCGTAAGATTTTATCTTAAAATACAAGAACTTTTCGTGGTTCTTTTCAATTTTTGTTGGTTTTCATCGAATGAACTTATTGCAGTCAGCTAGATCTTTCTTCTTCAAAGCAAAAAGATTTTATCTTCAAATACAAGAACTTTTCGTGGTTTTGATGGTTTTCAGCAAATGAACATATTTCAGCGAGCTGGAAGTTTTTTCCTTAATCGAGTAACATTTTATCTTAAAATACAAGACCTTTTCGTGGTTCTTGTCAATTTTTGTTGGTTTTCATCCAATGAACTTATTTCAGTCAGCTCGATCTTTCTTCTTCAAAGCAAAAAGATTTTATCTTCAAATACAAGAACTTTTCGTGGTTTTGTTGGTTTTCAGCAAATGAACATATTTCAGCGAGCTGGAAGTTTTTTCCTTAATAGAGTAAGATTTTATCTTAAAATACAAGAACTTTTCGTGGTTCTTTTCAATTTTTGTTGGTTTTCATCGAATGAACTTATTGCAGTCAGCTAGATCTTTCTTCTTCAAAGCAAAAAGATTTTATCTTCAAATACAAGAACTTTTCGTGGTTTTGATGGTTTTCAGCAAATGAACATATTTCAGCGAGCTGGAAGTTTTTTCCTTAATAGAGTAAGATTTTATCTTAAAATACAAGAACTTTTCGTGGTTCTTGTCAATTTTTGTTGGTTTTCATCCAATGAACTTATTTCAGTCAGCCAGATCTTTCTTCTTCAAAGCAAAAAGATTTTATCTTAAAATACAAGAACTTTTCGTGGTTTTGATGGTTTTCAGCAAATGAACATATTTCAGCGAGCTGGAAGTTTTTTCCTTAATAGCGTAAGATTTTATCTTAAAATACAAGAACTTTTCGTGGTTCTTGTCAATTTTTGTTGGTTTTCATCTAATGAACTTATTTCAGTCAGCTAGATTTTTCTTCTTCAAAGCAAAAGTATTTTATCTTCAAATACAAGAACTTTTCGTGGTTTTGTTGGTTTTCAGCAAATGAAGATATTTCAGCGAGCTGGGAGTTTTTTCTTTAATAGCGTAAGATTTCATCTTAAAATACAAGAACTATTCGTGGTTCTTGTCAATTTTTGTTGGTTTTCATCTAATGAACTTATTTCAGTCAGCTAGATCTTCCTTCTTCAAAGCAAAAAGATTTTATCTTCAAATACAAGAACTTTTCGTGGTTTTGTTGGTTTTCAGCAAATGAACAGATTTCAGCGAGCTGGGAGTTTTTTCTTTAATAGCGTAAGATTTTATCTTAAAATACAAGAACTTTTCGTGGTTCTTGTCAATTTTTGTTGGTTTTCATCTAATGAACTTATTTCAGTCAGCTAGATCTTTCTTCTTCAAAGCAAAAAGATTTTATCTTCAAATACAAGAACTTTTCGTGGTTTTGATGGTTTTCAGCAAATGAACACATTTCAGCGAGCTGGAAGTTTTTTCCTTAATAGATTAAGATTTTATCTTAAAATGCAAGTACTTTTCGTGGTTCTTGTCAATTTTTGTTGGTTTTCATCTAATGAACTTATTTCAGTCAGCTGGATCTTTCTTCTTCAAAGCAAAAAGATTTTATCTTCAAATACAAGAACTTTTTGTGGTTTTGATGGTTTTCAGCAAATGAACACATTTCAGCGAGCTGGAAGTTTTTTCCTTAATAGCGTAAGATTTTATCTTAAAATACAAGAACTTTTCGTGTTTCTTGTCAATTTTGGTTGGTTTTCATCCAATGAACTTATTTCAGTCAGCTAGATCATTCTTCTTCACAGCAAAAAGATTTTATCTTCAAATACAAGAACTTTTCGTGGTTTTGTTGGTTTTCAGCAAATGAACAGATTTCAGCGAGCTGGAAGTTTTTTCCTTAATAGAGTAAGATTTTATCTTAAAATACAAGAACTTTTCGTGGTTCTTGTCAATTTTTGTTGGTTTTCATCCAATGAACTTATTTCAGTCAGCTAGATTTTTCTTCTTCAAAGCAAAAAGATTTTATCTTCAAATACAAGAACTTTTCGTGGTTTTGTTGGTTTTCAGCAAATGAACATATTTCAGCGAGCTGGAAGTTTTTCCTTAATAGCGTAAGATTTTATCTTAAAATACAAGAACTTTTCGTGGTTCTTGTCAATTTTTGTTGGTTTTCATCTAATGAACTTATTTCAGTCAGCTCGATCTTTCTTCTTCAAAGCAAAAAGATTTTATCTTCAAATACAAGAACTTTTCGTGGTTTTGATGGTTTTCAGCAAATGAACATATTTCAGCGAGCTGGAAGTTTTTTCCTTAATAGAGTAAGATTTTATCTTAAAATACAAGAACTTTTCGTGTTTCTTGTCAATTTTTGTTGGTTTTCATCTCATCGACTTATTTCAGTCAGCCAGATCTTTCCTCTTCAAAGCAAAAAGATTTTATCTTCAAATACAAGAACTTTTCGTGGTTGTGATGGTTTTCAGCAAATGAACATATTTCAGCGAGCTGGAAGTTTTTTCCTTAATAGAGTAAGATTTTATCTTAAAATACAAGAACTTTTCGTGTTTCTTGTCAATTTTGGTTGGTTTTCATCTAATGAACTTATTTCAGTCAGCTAGATCTTTCTTCTTCAAAGCAAAAAGATTTTATCTTCAAATACAAGAACTTTTCGTGGTTTTGTTGGTTTTCAGCAAATGAACATATTTCAGCGAGCTGGAAGTTTCTTCCTTAATAGAGTAAGATTTTATCTTAAAATACAAGAACTTTTCGTGGTTCTTGTCAATTTTTGTTGGTTTTCATCCAATGAACTTATTTCAGTCAGCTAGATTTTTCTTCTTCAAAGCAAAAAGATTTTATCTTCAAATACAAGAACTTTTCGTGGTTTTGTTGGTTTTCAGCAAATGAACATATTTCAGCGAGCTGGAAGTTTTTCCTTAATAGCGTAAGATTTTATCTTAAAATACAAGAACTTTTCGTGGTTCTTGTCAATTTTTGTTGGTTTTCATCTAATGAACTTATTTCAGTCAGCTCGATCTTTCTTCTTCAAAGCAAAAAGATTTTATCTTCAAATACAAGAACTTTTCGTGGTTTTGATGGTTTTCAGCAAATGAACATATTTCAGCGAGCTGGAAGTTTTTTCCTTAATAGAGTAAGATTTTATCTTAAAATACAAGAACTTTTCGTGTTTCTTGTCAATTTTTGTTGGTTTTCATCTCATCGACTTATTTCAGTCAGCCAGATCTTTCCTCTTCAAAGCAAAAAGATTTTATCTTCAAATACAAGAACTTTTCGTGGTTGTGATGGTTTTCAGCAAATGAACATATTTCAGCGAGCTGGAAGTTTTTTCCTTAATAGAGTAAGATTTTATCTTAAAATACAAGAACTTTTCGTGTTTCTTGTCAATTTTGGTTGGTTTTCATCTAATGAACTTATTTCAGTCAGCTAGATCTTTCTTCTTCAAAGCAAAAAGATTTTATCTTCAAATACAAGAACTTTTCGTGGTTTTGTTGGTTTTCAGCAAATGAACAGATTTCAGCGAGCAAGAAGTTTTTTCTTTAATAGCGTAAGATTTTATCTTAAAATACAAGAACTTTTCGTGGTTCTTGTCAATTTTTGTTCGTTTTCATCTAATGAACTTATTTCAGTCAGCTCGATCTTTCTTCTTCAAAGCAAAAAGATTTTATCTTCAAATACAAGAACTTTTCGTGGTTTTGTTGGTTTTCAGCAAATGAACAGATTTCAGCGAGCAACAAGTTTTTTCTTTAATAGCGTAAGATTTTATCTTAAAATACAAGAACTTTTCGTGGTTCTTTTCAATTTTTGTTGGTTTTCATCGAATGAACTTATTGCAGTCAGCTAGATCTTTCTTCTTCAAAGCAAAAAGATTTTATCTTCAAATACAAGAACTTTTCGTGGTTTTGATGGTTTTCAGCAAATGAACATATTTCAGCGAGCTGGAAGTTTTTTCCTTAATCGAGTAACATTTTATCTTAAAATACAAGACCTTTTCGTGGTTCTTGTCAATTTTTGTTGGTTTTCATCCAATGAACTTATTTCAGTCAGCTCGATCTTTCTTCTTCAAAGCAAAAAGATTTTATCTTCAAATACAAGAACTTTTCGTGGTTTTGTTGGTTTTCAGCAAATGAACATATTTCAGCGAGCTGGAAGTTTTTTCCTTAATAGAGTAAGATTTTATCTTAAAATACAAGAACTTTTCGTGGTTCTTTTCAATTTTTGTTGGTTTTCATCGAATGAACTTATTGCAGTCAGCTAGATCTTTCTTCTTCAAAGCAAAAAGATTTTATCTTCAAATACAAGAACTTTTCGTGGTTTTGATGGTTTTCAGCAAATGAACATATTTCAGCGAGCTGGAAGTTTTTTCCTTAATAGAGTAAGATTTTATCTTAAAATACAAGAACTTTTCGTGGTTCTTGTCAATTTTTGTTGGTTTTCATCCAATGAACTTATTTCAGTCAGCTAGATTTTTCTTCTTCAAAGCAAAAAGATTTTATCTTCAAATACAAGAACTTTTCGTGGTTTTGTTGGTTTTCAGCAAATGAACATATTTCAGCGAGCTGGGAGTTTTTCCTTCATCGCGTAAGATTTTATCTTAAAATACAAGAACTTTTCGTGGTTCTTGTCAATTTTGGTTGGTTTTCATCTAATGAACTTATTTCAGTCAGCTCGATCTTTCTTCTTCAGAGCAAAAAGATTTTATCTTCAAATACAAGAACTTTTCATGGTTTTGATGGTTTTCAGCAAATGAACACATTTCAGCGAGCTGGAAGTTTTTTCCTTAATAGAGTAAGATTTTATCTTAAAATGCAAGTACTTTTCGTGGTTCTTGTCAATTTTTGTTGGTTTTCATCTAATGAACTTATTTCAGTCAGCTGGATCTTTCTTCTTCAAAGCAAAAAGATTTTATCTTCAAATACAAGAACTTTTCGTGGTTTTGTTGGTTTTCAGCAAATGAACAGATTTCAGCGAGCAAGAAGTTTTTTCTTTAATAGCGTAAGATTTTATCTTAAAATACAAGAACTTTTCGTGGTTCTTGTCAATTTTTGTTGGTTTTCATCCAATGAACTTATTTCAGTCAGCTGGATCTTTCTTCTTCAAAGCAAAAAGATTTTATCTTCAAATACAAGAACTTTTCGTGGTTTTGTTGGTTTTCAGCAAATGAACAGATTTCAGCGAGCTGGGAGTTTTTTCTTTAATAGCGTAAGATTTTATCTTAAAATACAAGAACTTTTGGTGGTTCTTGTCAATTTTTGTTGGTTTTCATCTCATCGACTTATTTCAGTCAGCCAGATCTTTCTTCTTCAAAGCAAAAAGATTTTATCTTCAAATACAAGAACTTTTCGTGGTTTTGTTGGTTTTCAGCAAATGAACAGATTTCAGCGAGCAAGAAGTTTTTTCTTTAATAGCGTAAGATTTTATCTTAAAATACAAGAACTTTTCGTGGTTCTTTTCAATTTTTGTTGGTTTTCATCGAATGAACTTATTGCAGTCAGCTAGATCTTTCTTCTTCAAAGCAAAAAGATTTTATCTTCAAATACAAGAACTTTTCGTGGTTTTGATGGTTTTCAGCAAATGAACATATTTCAGCGAGCTGGAAGGTTTTTCTTTAATAGCGTAAGATATTATCTTGAAATACAAGAAGTTTTCGTGGTTCTTGTCAATTTTTGTTGGTTTTCATCCAATGAACTTATTTCAGTCAGCTGGATCTTTCTTCTTCAAAGCAAAAAGATTTTATCTTCAAATACAAGAACTTTTCGTGGTTTTGTTGGTTTTCAGCAAATGAACAGATTTCAGCGAGCTGGGAGTTTTTTCTTTAATAGCGTAAGATTTTATCTTAAAATACAAGAACTTTTGGTGGTTCTTGTCAATTTTGGTTGGTTTTCATCCAATGAACTTATTTCAGTCAGCTAGATCATTCTTCTTCACAGCAAAAAGATTTTATCTTCAAATACAAGAACTTTTCGTGGTTTTGTTGGTTTTCAGCAAATGAACATATTTCAGCGAGCTGGAAGTTTTTTCCTTAATAGAGTAAGATTTTATCTTAAAATGCAAGTACTTTTCGTGGTTCTTGTCAATTTTTGTTGGTTTTCATCTAATGAACTTATTTCAGTCAGCTGGATCTTTCTTCTTCAAAGCAAAAAGATTTTATCTTCAAATACAAGAACTTTTTGTGGTTTTGATGGTTTTCAGCAAATGAACACATTTCAGCGAGCTGGAAGTTTTTTCCTTAATAGCGTAAGATTTTATCTTAAAATACAAGAACTTTTCGTGTTTCTTGTCAATTTTGGTTGGTTTTCATCCAATGAACTTATTTCAGTCAGCTAGATCATTCTTCTTCACAGCAAAAAGATTTTATCTTCAAATACAAGAACTTTTCGTGGTTTTGTTGGTTTTCAGCAAATGAACAGATTTCAGCGAGCTGGAAGTTTTTTCCTTAATAGAGTAAGATTTTATCTTAAAATACAAGAACTTTTCGTGGTTCTTGTCAATTTTTGTTGGTTTTCATCCAATGAACTTATTTCAGTCAGCTAGATTTTTCTTCTTCAAAGCAAAAAGATTTTATCTTCAAATACAAGAACTTTTCGTGGTTTTGTTGGTTTTCAGCAAATGAACATATTTCAGCGAGCTGGAAGTTTTTCCTTAATAGCGTAAGATTTTATCTTAAAATACAAGAACTTTTCGTGGTTCTTGTCAATTTTGGTTGGTTTTCATCTAATGAACTTATTTCAGTCAGCTCGATCTTTCTTCTTCAAAGCAAAAAGATTTTATCTTCAAATACAAGAACTTTTCGTGGTTTTGTTGGTTTTCAGCAAATGAACAGATTTCAGCGAGCTGGGAGTTTTTTCTTTAATAGCGTAACATTTTATCTTAAAATACAAGAACTTTTCGTGGTTCTTGTCAATTTTTGTTGGTTTTCATCTAATGAACTTATTTCAGTCAGCTCGATCTTTCTTCTTCAAAGCAAAAAGATTTTATCTTCAAATACAAGAACTTTTCGTGGTTTTGATGGTTTTCAGCAAATGAACATATTTCAGCGAGCTGGAAGTTTTTTCCTTAATAGAGTAAGATTTTATCTTAAAATACAAGAACTTTTCGTGTTTCTTGTCAATTTTTGTTGGTTTTCATCTCATCGACTTATTTCAGTCAGCCAGATCTTTCCTCTTCAAAGCAAAAAGATTTTATCTTCAAATACAAGAACTTTTCGTGGTTGTGATGGTTTTCAGCAAATGAACATATTTCAGCGAGCTGGAAGTTTTTTCCTTAATAGAGTAAGATTTTATCTTAAAATACAAGAACTTTTCGTGTTTCTTGTCAATTTTGGTTGGTTTTCATCTAATGAACTTATTTCAGTCAGCTAGATCTTTCTTCTTCAAAGCAAAAAGATTTTATCTTCAAATACAAGAACTTTTCGTGGTTTTGTTGGTTTTCAGCAAATGAACAGATTTCAGCGAGCAAGAAGTTTTTTCTTTAATAGCGTAAGATTTTATCTTAAAATACAAGAACTTTTCGTGGTTCTTGTCAATTTTTGTTCGTTTTCATCTAATGAACTTATTTCAGTCAGCTCGATCTTTCTTCTTCAAAGCAAAAAGATTTTATCTTCAAATACAAGAACTTTTCGTGGTTTTGTTGGTTTTCAGCAAATGAACAGATTTCAGCGAGCTGGAAGTTTTTTCCTTAATCGAGTAACATTTTATCTTAAAATACAAGACCTTTTCGTGGTTCTTGTCAATTTTTGTTGGTTTTCATCCAATGAACTTATTTCAGTCAGCTCGATCTTTCTTCTTCAAAGCAAAAAGATTTTATCTTCAAATACAAGAACTTTTCGTGGTTTTGTTGGTTTTCAGCAAATGAACATATTTCAGCGAGCTGGAAGTTTTTTCCTTAATAGAGTAAGATTTTATCTTAAAATACAAGAACTTTTCGTGGTTCTTTTCAATTTTTGTTGGTTTTCATCGAATGAACTTATTGCAGTCAGCTAGATCTTTCTTCTTCAAAGCAAAAAGATTTTATCTTCAAATACAAGAACTTTTCGTGGTTTTGATGGTTTTCAGCAAATGAACATATTTCAGCGAGCTGGAAGTTTTTTCCTTAATAGAGTAAGATTTTATCTTAAAATACAAGAACTTTTCGTGGTTCTTGTCAATTTTTGTTGGTTTTCATCCAATGAACTTATTTCAGTCAGCTAGATTTTTCTTCTTCAAAGCAAAAAGATTTTATCTTCAAATACAAGAACTTTTCGTGGTTTTGTTGGTTTTCAGCAAATGAACATATTTCAGCGAGCTGGGAGTTTTTCCTTCATCGCGTAAGATTTTATCTTAAAATACAAGAACTTTTCGTGGTTCTTGTCAATTTTGGTTGGTTTTCATCTAATGAACTTATTTCAGTCAGCTCGATCTTTCTTCTTCAGAGCAAAAAGATTTTATCTTCAAATACAAGAACTTTTCATGGTTTTGATGGTTTTCAGCAAATGAACACATTTCAGCGAGCTGGAAGTTTTTTCCTTAATAGAGTAAGATTTTATCTTAAAATGCAAGTACTTTTCGTGGTTCTTGTCAATTTTTGTTGGTTTTCATCTAATGAACTTATTTCAGTCAGCTGGATCTTTCTTCTTCAAAGGAAAAAGATTTTATCTTCAAATACAAGAACTTTTCGTGGTTTTGTTGGTTTTCAGCAAATGAACAGATTTCAGCGAGCAAGAAGTTTTTTCTTTAATAGCGTAAGATTTTATCTTAAAATACAAGAACTTTTCGTGGTTCTTGTCAATTTTTGTTGGTTTTCATCCAATGAACTTATTTCAGTCAGCTGGATCTTTCTTCTTCAAAGCAAAAAGATTTTATCTTCAAATACAAGAACTTTTCGTGGTTTTGTTGGTTTTCAGCAAATGAACAGATTTCAGCGAGCTGGGAGTTTTTTCTTTAATAGCGTAAGATTTTATCTTAAAATACAAGAACTTTTGGTGGTTCTTGTCAATTTTTGTTGGTTTTCATCTCATCGACTTATTTCAGTCAGCCAGATCTTTCTTCTTCAAAGCAAAAAGATTTTATCTTCAAATACAAGAACTTTTCGTGGTTTTGTTGGTTTTCAGCAAATGAACAGATTTCAGCGAGCAAGAAGTTTTTTCTTTAATAGCGTAAGATTTTATCTTAAAATACAAGAACTTTTCGTGGTTCTTTTCAATTTTTGTTGGTTTTCATCGAATGAACTTATTGCAGTCAGCTAGATCTTTCTTCTTCAAAGCAAAAAGATTTTATCTTCAAATACAAGAACTTTTCGTGGTTTTGATGGTTTTCAGCAAATGAACATATTTCAGCGAGCTGGAAGGTTTTTCTTTAATAGCGTAAGATATTATCTTGAAATACAAGAAGTTTTCGTGGTTCTTGTCAATTTTTGTTGGTTTTCATCCAATGAACTTATTTCAGTCAGCTGGATCTTTCTTCTTCAAAGCAAAAAGATTTTATCTTCAAATACAAGAACTTTTCGTGGTTTTGTTGGTTTTCAGCAAATGAACAGATTTCAGCGAGCTGGGAGTTTTTTCTTTAATAGCGTAAGATTTTATCTTAAAATACAAGAACTTTTGGTGGTTCTTGTCAATTTTTGTTGGTTTTCATCTCATCGACTTATTTCAGTCAGCCAGATCTTTCTTCTTCAAAGCAAAAAGATTTTATCTTAAAATACAAGAACTTTTCGTGGTTTTGATGGTTTTCAGCAAATGAACATATTTCAGCGAGCTGGAAGTTTTTTCCTTAATAGCGTAAGATTTTATCTTAAAATACAAGAACTTTTCGTGGTTCTTGTCAATTTTTGTTGGTTTTCATCTAATGAACTTATTTCAGTCAGCTAGATTTTTCTTCTTCAAAGCAAAAGTATTTTATCTTCAAATACAAGAACTTTTCGTGGTTTTGTTGGTTTTCAGCAAATGAAGATATTTCAGCGAGCTGGGAGTTTTTTCTTTAATAGCGTAAGATTTCATCTTAAAATACAAGAACTATTCGTGGTTCTTGTCAATTTTTGTTGGTTTTCATCTAATGAACTTATTTCAGTCAGCTAGATCTTCCTTCTTCAAAGCAAAAAGATTTTATCTTCAAATACAAGAACTTTTCGTGGTTTTGTTGGTTTTCAGCAAATGAACAGATTTCAGCGAGCTGGGAGTTTTTTCTTTAATAGCGTAAGATTTTATCTTAAAATACAAGAACTTTTCGTGGTTCTTGTCAATTTTTGTTCGTTTTTATCTAATGAACTTATTTCAGTCAGCTCGATCTTTCTTCTTCAAAGCAAAAAGATTTTATCTTCAAATACAAGAACTTTTCGTGGTTTTGTTGGTTTTCAGCAAATGAACACATTTCAGCGAGCTGGAAGTTTTTTCTTTAATAGCGTAAGATTTTATCTTAAAATACAAGAACTTTTCGTGGTTCTTTTCAATTTTTGTTGGTTTTCATCGAATGAACTTATTGCAGTCAGCTAGATCTTTCTTCTTCAAAGCAAAAAGATTTTATCTTCAAATACAAGAACTTTTCGTGGTTTTGATGGTTTTCAGCAAATGAACATATTTCAGCGAGCTGGAAGTTTTTTCCTTAATCGAGTAACATTTTATCTTAAAATACAAGACCTTTTCGTGGTTCTTGTCAATTTTTGTTGGTTTTCATCCAATGAACTTATTTCAGTCAGCTCGATCTTTCTTCTTCAAAGCAAAAAGATTTTATCTTCAAATACAAGAACTTTTCGTGGTTTTGTTGGTTTTCAGCAAATGAACATATTTCAGCGAGCTGGAAGTTTTTTCCTTAATAGAGTAAGATTTTATCTTAAAATACAAGAACTTTTCGTGGTTCTTTTCAATTTTTGTTGGTTTTCATCGAATGAACTTATTGCAGTCAGCTAGATCTTTCTTCTTCAAAGCAAAAAGATTTTATCTTCAAATACAAGAACTTTTCGTGGTTTTGATGGTTTTCAGCAAATGAACATATTTCAGCGAGCTGGAAGTTTTTTCCTTAATAGAGTAAGATTTTATCTTAAAATACAAGAACTTTTCGTGGTTCTTGTCAATTTTTGTTGGTTTTCATCCAATGAACTTATTTCAGTCAGCTAGATTTTTCTTCTTCAAAGCAAAAAGATTTTATCTTCAAATACAAGAACTTTTCGTGGTTTTGTTGGTTTTCAGCAAATGAACATATTTCAGCGAGCTGGGAGTTTTTCCTTCATCGCGTAAGATTTTATCTTAAAATACAAGAACTTTTCGTGGTTCTTGTCAATTTTGGTTGGTTTTCATCTAATGAACTTATTTCAGTCAGCTCGATCTTTCTTCTTCAGAGCAAAAAGATTTTATCTTCAAATACAAGAACTTTTCATGGTTTTGATGGTTTTCAGCAAATGAACACATTTCAGCGAGCTGGAAGTTTTTTCCTTAATAGAGTAAGATTTTATCTTAAAATGCAAGTACTTTTCGTGGTTCTTGTCAATTTTTGTTGGTTTTCATCTAATGAACTTATTTCAGTCAGCTGGATCTTTCTTCTTCAAAGCAAAAAGATTTTATCTTCAAATACAAGAACTTTTCGTGGTTTTGTTGGTTTTCAGCAAATGAACAGATTTCAGCGAGCAAGAAGTTTTTTCTTTAATAGCGTAAGATTTTATCTTAAAATACAAGAACTTTTCGTGGTTCTTGTCAATTTTTGTTGGTTTTCATCCAATGAACTTATTTCAGTCAGCTGGATCTTTCTTCTTCAAAGCAAAAAGATTTTATCTTCAAATACAAGAACTTTTCGTGGTTTTGTTGGTTTTCAGCAAATGAACAGATTTCAGCGAGCTGGGAGTTTTTTCTTTAATAGCGTAAGATTTTATCTTAAAATACAAGAACTTTTGGTGGTTCTTGTCAATTTTTGTTGGTTTTCATCTCATCGACTTATTTCAGTCAGCCAGATCTTTCTTCTTCAAAGCAAAAAGATTTTATCTTCAAATACAAGAACTTTTCGTGGTTTTGTTGGTTTTCAGCAAATGAACAGATTTCAGCGAGCAAGAAGTTTTTTCTTTAATAGCGTAAGATTTTATCTTAAAATACAAGAACTTTTCGTGGTTCTTTTCAATTTTTGTTGGTTTTCATCGAATGAACTTATTGCAGTCAGCTAGATCTTTCTTCTTCAAAGCAAAAAGATTTTATCTTCAAATACAAGAACTTTTCGTGGTTTTGATGGTTTTCAGCAAATGAACATATTTCAGCGAGCTGGAAGTTTTTTCCTTAATAGAGTAAGATTTTATCTTAAAATACAAGAACTTTTCGTGGTTCTTGTCAATTTTTGTTGGTTTTCATCCAATGAACTTATTTCAGTCAGCTAGATTTTTCTTCTTCAAAGCAAAAAGATTTTATCTTCAAATACAAGAACTTTTCGTGGTTTTGTTGGTTTTCAGCAAATGAACATATTTCAGCGAGCTGGAAGTTTTTCCTTAATAGCGTAAGATTTTATCTTAAAATACAAGACCTTTTCGTGGTTCTTGTCAATTTTTGTTGGTTTTCATCCAATGAACTTATTTCAGTCAGCTCGATCTTTCTTCTTCAAAGCAAAAAGATTTTATCTTCAAATACAAGAACTTTTCGTGGTTTTGTTGGTTTTCAGCAAATGAACATATTTCAGCGAGCTGGAAGTTTTTTCCTTAATAGAGTAAGATTTTATCTTAAAATACAAGAACTTTTCGTGGTTCTTTTCAATTTTTGTTGGTTTTCATCGAATGAACTTATTGCAGTCAGCTAGATCTTTCTTCTTCAAAGCAAAAAGATTTTATCTTCAAATACAAGAACTTTTCGTGGTTTTGATGGTTTTCAGCAAATGAACATATTTCAGCGAGCTGGAAGTTTTTTCCTTAATAGAGTAAGATTTTATCTTAAAATACAAGAACTTTTCGTGTTTCTTGTCAATTTTTGTTGGTTTTCATCTCATCGACTTATTTCAGTCAGCCAGATCTTTCCTCTTCAAAGCAAAAAGATTTTATCTTCAAATACAAGAACTTTTCGTGGTTGTGATGGTTTTCAGCAAATGAACATATTTCAGCGAGCTGAAAGTTTTTTCCTTAATAGAGTAAGATTTTATCTTAAAATACAAGAACTTTTCGTGTTTCTTGTCAATTTTGGTTGGTTTTCATCTAATGAACTTATTTCAGTCAGCTAGATCTTTCTTCTTCAAAGCAAAAAGATTTTATCTTCAAATACAAGAACTTTTCGTGGTTTTGTTGGTTTTCAGCAAATGAACAGATTTCAGTGAGCAAGAAGTTTTTTCTTTAATAGCGTAAGATTTTATCTTAAAATACAAGAAATTTTCGTGGTTCTTTTCAATTTTTGTTGGTTTTCATCGAATGAACTTATTGCAGTCAGCTAGATCTTTCTTCTTCAAAGCAAAAAGATTTTATCTTCAAATACAAGAACTTTTCGTGGTTTTGATGGTTTTCAGCAAATGAACATATTTCAGCGAGCTGGAAGTTTTTTCCTTAATCGAGTAAGATTTTATCTTAAAATACAAGACCTTTTCGTGGTTCTTGTCAATTTTTGTTGGTTTTCATCCAATGAACTTATTTCAGTCAGCTCGATCTTTCTTCTTCAAAGCAAAAAGATTTTATCTTCAAATACAAGAACTTTTCGTGGTTTTGTTGGTTTTCAGCAAATGAACATATTTCAGCGAGCTGGAAGTTTTTTCCTTAATAGAGTAAGATTTTATCTTAAAATACAAGAACTTTTCGTGGTTCTTTTCAATTTTTGTTGGTTTTCATCGAATGAACTTATTGCAGTCAGCTAGATCTTTCTTCTTCAAAGCAAAAAGATTTTATCTTCAAATACAAGAACTTTTCGTGGTTTTGATGGTTTTCAGCAAATGAACATATTTCAGCGAGCTGGAAGTTTTTTCCTTAATAGAGTAAGATTTTATCTTAAAATACAAGAACTTTTCGTGGTTCTTGTCAATTTTTGTTGGTTTTCATCTAATGAACTTATTTCAGTCAGCTCGATCTTTCTTCTTCAAAGCAAAAAGATTTTATCTTCAAATACAAGAACTTTTCGTGGTTTTCATGGTTTTCCGCAAATGAACATATTTCAGCGAGCTGGGAGTTTTTTCTTTAGTAGCGTAAGGTTTTATCTTAAAATACAAGAACTTTTCGTGGTTCTTGTCAATTTTTGTTGCTTTTCATCTAATGAACTTATTTCAGTCAGTGAGATCTTTCTTCTTCAAAGCAAAAAGATTTTATCTTCAAATACAAGAACTTTTCGTGGTTTTGTTGGTTTTCAGCAAATGAACAGATTTCAGCGAGCAAGAAGTTTTTTCTTTAATAGCGTAAGATGTTATCTTAAAATACAAGATTTTTTCGTGGTTCTTGTCAATTTTTTTTGGTTTTCATCTAATGAACTTATTTCAGTCAGCTAGATCTTTCTTCTTCAAAGCAAAAAGATTTTATCTTCAAATCCAAGAACTTTTCGTGGTTTTGATGGTTTTCAGCAAATGAACATATTTCAGCGAGCCGGAAGGTTTTTCTTTAATAGCGTAAGATATTATCTTGAAATACAAGAAGTTTTCGTGGTTCTTGTCAATTTTTGTTGGTTTTCATCCAATGAACTTATTTCAGTCAGCTGGATCTTTCTTCTTCAAAGCAAAAAGATTTTATCTTCAAATACAAGAACTTTTCGTGGTTTTGTTGGTTTTCAGCAAATGAACAGATTTCAGCGAGCTGGGAGTTTTTTCTTTAATAGCGTAAGATTTTATCTTAAAATACAAGAACTTTTGGTGGTTCTTGTCAATTTTTGTTGGTTTTCATCTCATCGACTTATTTCAGTCAGCCAGATCTTTCTTCTTCAAAGCAAAAAGATTTTATCTTAAAATACAAGAACTTTTCGTGGTTTTGATGGTTTTCAGCAAATGAACATATTTCAGCGAGCTGGAAGTTTTTTCCTTAATAGCGTAAGATTTTATCTTAAAATACAAGAACTTTTCGTGGTTCTTGTCAATTTTTGTTGGTTTTCATCTAATGAACTTATTTCAGTCAGCTAGATTTTTCTTCTTCAAAGCAAAAGTATTTTATCTTCAAATACAAGAACTTTTCGTGGTTTTGTTGGTTTTCAGCAAATGAACATATTTCAGCGAGCTGGGAGTTTTTTCTTTAACAGCCTAAGATTTCATCTTAAAATACAAGAACTATTCGTGGTTCTTGTCAATTTTTGTTGGTTTTCATCTAATGAACTTATTTCAGTCAGCTAGATCTTTCTTCTTCAAAGCAAAAAGATTTTATCTTCAAATACAAGAACTTTTCATGGTTTTGTTGGTTTTCAGCAAATGAACAGATTTCAGCGAGCTGGGAGTTTTTTCTTTAATAGCGTAAGATTTTATCTTAAAATACAAGAACTTTTCGTGGTTCTTGTCAATTTTTGTTGGTTTTCATCGAATGAACTTATTTCAGTCAGCTAGATCTTTCTTCTTCAAAGCAAAAAGATTTTATCTTCAAATACAAGAACTTTTCGTGGTTTTGTTGGTTTTCAGCAAATGAACAGATTTCAGCGAGCTGGGAGTTTTTTCTTTAGTAGCGTAAGGTTTTATCTTAAAATACAAGAACTTTTCGTGGTTCTTGTCAATTTTTGTTGGTGTTCATCTAATGAACTTATTTCAGTCAGTGAGATCTTTCTTCTTCAAAGCAAAAAGATTTTATCTTCAAATACAAGAACTTTTCGTGGTTTTGTTGGTTTTCAGCAAATGAACAGATTTCAGCGAGCAAGAAGTTTTTTCTTTAATAGCGTAAGATGTTATCTTAAAATACAAGATTTTTTCGTGGTTCTTGTCAATTTTTTTTGGCTTTCATCTAATGAACTTATTTCAGTCAGCTAGATCTTTCTTCTTCAAAGCAAAAAGATTTTATCTTCAAATCCAAGAACTTTTCGTGGTTTTGATGGTTTTCAGCAAATGAACATATTTCAGCGAGCCGGAAGGTTTTTCTTTAATAGCGTAAGATATTATCTTGAAATACAAGAAGTTTTCGTGGTTCTTGTCAATTTTTGTTGGTTTTCATCCAATGAACTTATTTCAGTCAGCTGGATCTTTCTTCTTCAAAGCAAAAAGATTTTATCTTCAAATACAAGAACTTTTGGTGGTTCTTGTCAATTTTTGTTGGTTTTCATCTCATCGACTTATTTCAGTCAGCCAGATCTTTCTTCTTCAAAGCAAAAAGATTTTATCTTAAAATACAAGAACTTTTCGTGGTTTTGATGGTTTTCAGCAAATGAACATATTTCAGCGAGCTGGAAGTTTTTTCCTTAATAGCGTAAGATTTTATCTTAAAATACAAGAACTTTTCGTGGTTCTTGTCAATTTTTGTTGGTTTTCATCTAATGAACTTATTTCAGTCAGCTAGATTTTTCTTCTTCAAAGCAAAAGTATTTTATCTTCAAATACAAGAACTTTTCGTGGTTTTGTTGGTTTTCAGCAAATGAACATATTTCAGCGAGCTGGGAGTTTTTTCTTTAATAGCGTAAGATTTCATCTTAAAATACAAGAACTTTTCGTGGTTCTTGTCAATTTTTGTTGGTTTTCATCTAATGAACTTATTTCAGTCAGCTAGATCTTTCTTCTTCAAAGCAAAAAGATTTTATCTTCAAATACAAGAACTTTTCATGGTTTTGTTGGTTTTCAGCAAATGAACAGATTTCAGCGAGCTGGGAGTTTTTTCTTTAATAGCGTAAGATTTTATCTTAAAATACAAGAACTTTTCGTGGTTCTTGTCAATTTTTGTTGGTTTTCATCTAATGAACTTATTTCAGTCAGCTAGATCTTTCTTCTTCAAAGCAAAAAGATTTTATCTTCAAATACAAGAACTTTTCGTGGTTTTGTTGGTTTTCAGCAAATGAACAGATTTCAGCGAGCTGGGAGTTTTTTCTTTAGTAGCGTAAGGTTTTATCTTAAAATACAAGAACTTTTCGTGGTTCTTGTCAATTTTTGTTGGTTTTCATCTAATGAACTTATTTCAGTCAGTGAGATCTTTCTTCTTCAAAGCAAAAAGATTTTATCTTCAAATACAAGAACTTTTCGTGGTTTTGTTGGTTTTCAGCAAATGAACAGATTTCAGCGAGCAAGAAGTTTTTTCTTTAATAGCGTAAGATGTTATCTTAAAATACAAGATTTTTTCGTGGTTCTTGTCAATTTTTTTTGGTTTTCATCTAATGAACTTATTTCAGTCAGCTAGATCTTTCTTCTTCAAAGCAAAAAGATTTTATCTTCAAATCCAAGAACTTTTCGTGGTTTTGATGGTTTTCAGCAAATGAACATATTTCAGCGAGCCGGAAGGTTTTTCTTTAATAGCGTAAGATATTATCTTGAAATACAAGAAGTTTTCGTGGTTCTTGTCAATTTTTGTTGGTTTTCATCTAATGAACTTATTTCAGTCAGCTAGATCTTTCTTCTTCAAAGCAAAAAGATTTTATCTTCAAATACAAGAACTTTTCGTGGTTTTGATGGTTTTCAGCAAATGAACACATTTCAGCGAGCTGGAAGTTTTTTCCTTAATAGAGTAAGATTTTATCTTAAAATGCAAGTACTTTTCGTGGTTCTTGTCAATTTTTGTTGGTTTTCATCTAATCAACTTATTTCAGTCAGCTGGATCTTTCTTCTTCAAAGCAAAAAGATTTTATCTTCAAATACAAGAACTTTTCGTGGTTTTGTTGGTTTTCAGCAAATGAACACATTTCAGCGAGCTGGAAGTTTTTTCCTTAATAGCGTAAGATTTTATCTTCAAATACAAGAACTTTTCGTGGTTTTGTTGGTTTTCAGCAAATGAACAGATTTCAGCGAGCTGGGAGTTTTTTCTTTAATAGCGTAACATTTTATCTTAAAATACAAGAACTTTTCGTGGTTCTTGTCAATTTTTGTTGGTTTTCATCTAATGAACTTATTTCAGTCAGCTCGATCTTTCTTCTTCAAAGCAAAAAGATTTTATCTTCAAATACAAGAACTTTTCGTGGTTTTGATGGTTTTCAGCAAATGAACATATTTCAGCGAGCTGGAAGTTTTTTCCTTAATAGAGTAAGATTTTATCTTAAAATACAAGAACTTTTCGTGTTTCTTGTCAATTTTTGTTGGTTTTCATCTCATCGACTTATTTCAGTCAGCCAGATCTTTCTTCTTCAAAGCAAAAAGATTTTATCTTCAAATACAAGAACTTTTCGTGGTTTTGTTGGTTTTCTGCAAATGAACAGATTTCAGCGAGCAAGAAGTTTTTTCTTTAATAGCGTAAGATGTTATCTTAAAATACAAGATTTTTTCGTGGTTCTTGTCAATTTTTTTTGGTTTTCATCTAATGAACTTATTTCAGTCAGCTAGATCTTTCTTCTTCAAAGCAAAAAGATTTTATCTTCAAATCCAAGAACTTTTCGTGGTTTTGATGGTTTTCAGCAAATGAACATATTTCAGCGAGCCGGAAGGTTTTTCTTTAATAGCGTAAGATATTATCTTGAAATACAAGAAGTTTTCGTGGTTCTTGTCAATTTTTGTTGGTTTTCATCCAATGAACTTATTTCAGTCAGCTGGATCTTTCTTCTTCAAAGCAAAAAGATTTTATCTTCAAATACAAGAACTTTTCGTGGTTTTGTTGGTTTTCAGCAAATGAACAGATTTCAGCGAGCTGGGAGTTTTTTCTTTAATAGCGTAAGATTTTATCTTAAAATACAAGAACTTTTGGTGGTTCTTGTCAATTTTTGTTGGTTTTCATCTCATCGATTTATTTCAGTCAGCCAGATCTTTCTTCTTCAAAGCAAAAAGATTTTATCTTAAAATACAAGAACTTTTCGTGGTTTTGATGGTTTTCAGCAAATGAACATATTTCAGCGAGCTGGAAGTTTTTTCCTTAATAGCGTAAGATTTTATCTTAAAATACAAGAACTTTTCGTGGTTCTTGTCAATTTTTGTTGGTTTTCATCTAATGAACTTATTTCAGTCAGCTAGATTTTTCTTCTTCAAAGCAAAAGTATTTTATCTTCAAATACAAGAACTTTTCGTGGTTTTGTTGGTTTTCAGCAAATGAAGATATTTCAGCGAGCTGGGAGTTTTTTCTTTAATAGCGTAAGATTTCATCTTAAAATACAAGAACTATCCGTGGTTCTTGTCAATTTTTGTTGGTTTTCATCTAATAAACTTATTTCAGTCAGTGAGATCTTTCTTCTTCAAAGCAAAAAGATTTTATCTTCAAATCCAAGAACTTTTCGTGGTTTTGATGGTTTTCAGCAAATGAACATATTTCAGCGAGCCGGAAGGTTTTTCTTTAATAGCGTAAGATATTATCTTGAAATACAAGAAGTTTTCGTGGTTCTTGTCAATTTTTGTTGGTTTTCATCTAATGAACTTATTTCAGTCAGCTAGATCTTTCTTCTTCAAAGCAAAAAGGTTTTATCTTCAAATACAAGAACTTTTCGTGGTTTTGTTGGTTTTCAGCAAATGAACAGATTTCAGCGAGCAAGAAGTTTTTTCTTTAATCGCGTAAGATTTTATCTTAAAATGCAAGTACTTTTCGTGGTTCTTGTCAATTTTTGTTGGTTTTCATCTAATGAACTTATTTCAGTCAGCAAGATCTTTCTTCTTCAAAGCAAAAAGATTTTATCTTCAAATACAAGAACTTTTCGTGGTTTTGATGGTTTTCAGCAAATGAACACATTTCAGCGAGCTGGAAGTTTTTTCCTTAATAGAGTAAGATTTTATCTTAAAATGCAAGTACTTTTCGTGGTTCTTGTCAATTTTTGTTGGTTTTCATCTAATCAACTTATTTCAGTCAGCTGGATCTTTCTTCTTCAAAGCAAAAAGATTTTATCTTCAAATACAAGAACTTTTCGTGGTTTTGTTGGTTTTCAGCAAATGAACACATTTCAGCGAGCTGGAAGTTTTTTCCTTAATAGCGTAAGATTTTATCTTCAAATACAAGAACTTTTCGTGGTTGTGTTGGTTTTCAGCAAATGAACAGATTTCAGCGAGCTGGGAGTTTTTTCTTTAATAGCGTAAGATTTTATCTTAAAATACAAGAACTTTTGGTGGTTCTTGTCAATTTTTGTTGGTTTTCATCTCATCGACTTATTTCAGTCAGCCAGATCTTTCTTCTTCAAAGCAAAAAGATTTTATCTTAAAAAACAAGAACTTTTCGTGGTTTTGATGGTTTTCAGCAAATGAACATATTTCAGCGAGCTGGAAGTTTTTTCCTTAATAGCGTAAGATTTTATCTTAAAATACAAGAACTTTTCGTGGTTCTTGTCAATTTTTGTTGGTTTTCATCTAATGAACTTATTTCAGTCAGCTAGATTTTTCTTCTTCAAAGCAAAAGTATTTTATCTTCAAATACAAGAACTTTTCGTGGTTTTGTTGGTTTTCAGCAAATGAACATATTTCAGCGAGCTGGGAGTTTTTTCTTTAATAGCGTAAGATTTCATCTTAAAATACAAGAACTATTCGTGGTTCTTGTCAATTTTTGTTGGTTTTCATCTAATGAACTTATTTCAGTCAGCTAGATCTTTCTTCTTCAAAGCAAAAAGATTTTATCTTCAAATACAAGAACTTTTCATGGTTTTGTTGGTTTTCAGCAAATGAACAGATTTCAGCGAGCTGGGAGTTTTTTCTTTAATAGCGTAAGATTTTATCTTAAAATACAAGAACTTTTCGTGGTTCTTGTCAATTTTTGTTGGTTTTCATCTAATGAACTTATTTCAGTCAGCTAGATCTTTCTTCTTCAAAGCAAAAAGATTTTATCTTCAAATACAAGAACTTTTCGTGGTTTTGTTGGTTTTCAGCAAATGAACAGATTTCAGCGAGCTGGGAGTTTTTTCTTTAGTAGCGTAAGGTTTTATCTTAAAATACAAGAACTTTTCGTGGTTCTTGTCAATTTTTGTTGGTTTTCATCTAATGAACTTATTTCAGTCAGTGAGATCTTTCTTCTTCAAAGCAAAAAGATTTTATCTTCAAATACAAGAACTTTTCGTGGTTTTGTTGGTTTTCAGCAAATGAACAGATTTCAGCGAGCAAGAAGTTTTTTCTTTAATAGCGTAAGATGTTATCTTAAAATGCAAGTACTTTTCGTGGTTCTTGTCAATTTTTGTTGGTTTTCATCTAATGAACTTATTTCAGTCAGCAAGATCTTTCTTCTTCAAAGCAAAAAGATTTTATCTTCAAATACAAGAACTTTTCGTGGTTTTGATGGTTTTCAGCAAATGAACACATTTCAGCGAGCTGGAAGTTTTTTCCTTAATAGAGTAAGATTTTATCTTAAAATGCAAGTACTTTTCGTGGTTCTTGTCAATTTTTGTTGGTTTTCATCTAATCAACTTATTTCAGTCAGCTGGATCTTTCTTCTTCAAAGCAAAAAGATTTTATCTTCAAATACAAGAACTTTTCGTGGTTTTGTTGGTTTTCAGCAAATGAACACATTTCAGCGAGCTGGAAGTTTTTTCCTTAATAGCGTAAGATTTTATCTTCAAATACAAGAACTTTTCGTGGTTGTGTTGGTTTTCAGCAAATGAACAGATTTCAGCGAGCTGGGAGTTTTTTCTTTAATAGCGTAAGATTTTATCTTAAAATACAAGAACTTTTGGTGGTTCTTGTCAATTTTTGTTGGTTTTCATCTCATCGACTTATTTCAGTCAGCCAGATCTTTCTTCTTCAAAGCAAAAAGATTTTATCTTAAAAAACAAGAACTTTTCGTGGTTTTGATGGTTTTCAGCAAATGAACATATTTCAGCGAGCTGGAAGTTTTTTCCTTAATAGCGTAAGATTTTATCTTAAAATACAAGAACTTTTCGTGGTTCTTGTCAATTTTTGTTGGTTTTCATCTAATGAACTTATTTCAGTCAGCTAGATTTTTCTTCTTCAAAGCAAAAGTATTTTATCTTCAAATACAAGAACTTTTCGTGGTTTTGTTGGTTTTCAGCAAATGAACATATTTCAGCGAGCTGGGAGTTTTTTCTTTAATAGCGTAAGATTTCATCTTAAAATACAAGAACTATTCGTGGTTCTTGTCAATTTTTGTTGGTTTTCATCTAATGAACTTATTTCAGTCAGCTAGATCTTTCTTCTTCAAAGCAAAAAGATTTTATCTTCAAATACAAGAACTTTTCATGGTTTTGTTGGTTTTCAGCAAATGAACAGATTTCAGCGAGCTGGGAGTTTTTTCTTTAATAGCGTAAGATTTTATCTTAAAATACAAGAACTTTTCGTGGTTCTTGTCAATTTTTGTTGGTTTTCATCTAATGAACTTATTTCAGTCAGCTAGATCTTTCTTCTTCAAAGCAAAAAGATTTTATCTTCAAATACAAGAACTTTTCGTGGTTTTGTTGGTTTTCAGCAAATGAACAGATTTCAGCGAGCTGGGAGTTTTTTCTTTAGTAGCGTAAGGTTTTATCTTAAAATACAAGAACTTTTCGTGGTTCTTGTCAATTTTTGTTGGTTTTCATCTAATGAACTTATTTCAGTCAGTGAGATCTTTCTTCTTCAAAGCAAAAAGATTTTATCTTCAAATACAAGAACTTTTCGTGGTTTTGTTGGTTTTCAGCAAATGAACAGATTTCAGCGAGCAAGAAGTTTTTTCTTTAATAGCGTAAGATGTTATCTTAAAATACAAGATTTTTTCGTGGTTCTTGTCAATTTTTTTTGGTTTTCATCTAATGAACTTATTTCAGTCAGCTAGATTTTTCTTCTTCAAAGCAAAAGTATTTTATCTTCAAATACAAGAACTTTTCGTGGTTTTGTTGGTTTTCAGCAAATGAACATATTTCAGCGAGCTGGGAGTTTTTTCTTTAATAGCGTAAGATTTCATCTTAAAATACAAGAACTATTCGTGGTTCTTGTCAATTTTTGTTGGTTTTCATCTAATGAACTTATTTCAGTCAGCTCGATCTTTCTTCTTCAAAGCAAAAAGATTTTATCTTCAAATACAAGAACTTTTCATGGTTTTGTTGGTTTTCAGCAAATGAACAGATTTCAGCGAGCTGGGAGTTTTTTCTTTAATAGCGTAAGATTTTATCTTAAAATACAAGAACTTTTCGTGGTTCTTGTCAATTTTTGTTGGTTTTCATCTAATGAACTTATTTCAGTCAGCTAGATCTTTCTTCTTCAAAGCAAAAAGATTTTATCTTCAAATACAAGAACTTTTCGTGGTTTTGTTGGTTTTCAGCAAATGAACAGATTTCAGCGAGCTGGGAGTTTTTTCTTTAGTAGCGTAAGGTTTTATCTTAAAATACAAGAACTTTTCGTGGTTCTTGTCAATTTTTGTTGGTTTTCATCTAATGAACTTATTTCAGTCAGTGAGATCTTTCTTCTTCAAAGCAAAAAGATTTTATCTTCAAATACAAGAACTTTTCGTGGTTTTGTTGGTTTTCAGCAAATGAACAGATTTCAGCGAGCAAGAAGTTTTTTCTTTAATAGCGTAAGATGTTATCTTAAAATACAAGATTTTTTCGTGGTTCTTGTCAATTTTTTTTGGTTTTCATCTAATGAACTTATTTCAGTCAGCTAGATCTTTCTTCTTCAAAGCAAAAAGATTTTATCTTCAAATCCAAGAACTTTTCGTGGTTTTGATGGTTTTCAGCAAATGAACATATTTCAGCGAGCCGGAAGGTTTTTCTTTAATAGCGTAAGATATTATCTTGAAATACAAGAAGTTTTCGTGGTTCTTGTCAATTTTTGTTGGTTTTCATCTAATGAACTTATTTCAGTCAGCTAGATCTTTCTTCTTCAAAGCAAAAAGGTTTTATCTTCAAATACAAGAACTTTTCGTGGTTTTGTTGGTTTTCAGCAAATGAACAGATTTCAGCGAGCAAGAAGTTTTTTCTTTAATCGCGTAAGATTTTATCTTAAAATGCAAGTACTTTTCGTGGTTCTTGTCAATTTTTGTTGGTTTTCATCTAATGAACTTATTTCAGTCAGCTAGATCTTTCTTCTTCAAAGCAAAAAGATTTTATCTTCAAATACAAGAACTTTTCGTGGTTTTGATGGTTTTCAGCAAATGAACACATTTCAGCGAGCTGGAAGTTTTTTCCTTAATAGAGTAAGATTTTATCTTAAAATGCAAGTACTTTTCGTGGTTCTTGTCAATTTTTGTTGGTTTTCATCTAATGAACTTATTTCAGTCAGCTGGATCTTTCTTCTTCAAAGCAAAAAGATTTTATCTTCAAATACAAGAACTTTTCGTGGTTTTGTTGGTTTTCAGCAAATGAACACATTTCAGCGAGCTGGAAGTTTTTTCCTTAATAGCGTAAGATTTTATCTTCAAATACAAGAACTTTTCGTGGTTTTGTTGGTTTTCAGCAAATGAACAGATTTCAGCGAGCTGGGAGTTTTTTCTTTAATAGCGTAACATTTTATCTTAAAATACAAGAACTTTTCGTGGTTCTTGTCAATTTTTGTTGGTTTTCATCTAATGAACTTATTTCAGTCAGCTCGATCTTTCTTCTTCAAAGCAAAAAGATTTTATCTTCAAATACAAGAACTTTTCGTGGTTTTGATGGTTTTCAGCAAATGAACATATTTCAGCAAGCTGGAAGTTTTTTCCTTAATAGAGTAAGATTTTATCTTAAAATACAAGAACTTTTCGTGTTTCTTGTCAATTTTTGTTGGTTTTCATCTCATCGACTTATTTCAGTCAGCCAGATCTTTCCTCTTCAAAGCAAAAAGATTTTATCTTCAAATACAAGAACATTTCGTGGTTGTGATGGTTTTCAGCAAATGAACATATTTCAGCGAGCTGGAAGTTTTTTCCTTAATAGAGTAAGATTTTATCTTAAAATACAAGAACTTTTCGTGTTTCTTGTCAATTTTTGTTGCTTTTCATCTCATCGACTTATTTCAGTCAGCCAGATCTTTCCTCTTCAAAGCAAAAAGATTTTATCTTCAAATACAAGAACTTTTCGTGGTTTTGATGGTTTTTAGCAAATGAACATATTTCAGCGAGCTGGGAGTCTTTTCTTTAATAGCGTAAGATTTTATCTTAAAATACAAGAACTTTTCGTGGTTCTTGTCAATTTTGGTTGGTTTTCATCTAATGAACTTATTTCAGTCAGCTAGATCTTTCTTCTTCAAAGCAAAAAGATTTTATCTTCAAATACAAGAACTTTTCGTGGTTTTGTTGGTTTTCAGCAAATGAACAGATTTCAGCGAGCAAGAAGTTTTTTCTTTAATAGCGTCAGATTTTATCTTAAAATACAAGAACTTTTCGTGGTTCTTGTCAATTTTTGTTCGTTTTCATCTAATGAACTTATTTCAGTCAGCTCGATCTTTCTTCTTCAAAGCAAAAAGATTTTATCTTCAAATACAAGAACTTTTCGTGGTTTTGTTGGTTTTCAGCAAATGAACAGATTTCAGCGAGCAACAAGTTTTTTCTTTAATAGCGTAAGATTTTATCTTAAAATACAAGAACTTTTCGTGGTTCTTTTCAATTTTTGTTGGTTTTCATCGAATGAACTTATTGCAGTCAGCTAGATCTTTCTTCTTCAAAGCAAAAAGATTTTATCTTCAAATACAAGAACTTTTCGTGGTTTTGTTGGTTTTCAGCAAATGAACATATTTCAGCGAGCTGGAAGTTTTTTCCTTAATAGAGTAAGATTTTATCTTAAAATACAAGAACTTTTCGTGGTTCTTGTCAATTTTTGTTGGTTTTCATCCAATGAACTTATTTCAGTCAGCTAGATTTTTCTTCTTCAAAGCAAAAGATTTTATCTTCAAATACAAGAACTTTTCGTGGTTTTGTTGGTTTTCAGCAAATGAACATATTTCAGCGAGCTGGAAGTTTTTCCTTAATAGCGTAAGATTTTATCTTAAAATACAAGAACTTTTCGTGGTTCTTGTCAATTTTGGTTGGTTTTCATCTAATGAACTTATTTCAGTCAGCTCGATCTTTCTTCTTCAAAGCAAAAAGATTTTATCTTCAAATACAAGAACTTTTCGTGGTTTTGTTGGTTTTCAGCAAATGAACAGATTTCAGCGAGCTGGGAGTTTTTTCTTTAATAGCGTAACATTTTATCTTAAAATACAAGAACTTTTCGTGGTTCTTGTCAATTTTTGTTGGTTTTCATCTAATGAACTTATTTCAGTCAGCTCGATCTTTCTTCTTCAAAGCAAAAAGATTTTATCTTCAAATACCAGAACTTTTCGTGGTTTTGATGGTTTTCAGCAAATGAACATATTTCAGCGAGCTGGAAGTTTTTTTCTTAATAGAGTAAGATTTTATCTTAAAATACAAGAACTTTTCGTGTTTCTTGTCAATTTTTGTTGGTTTTCATCTCATCGACTTATTTCAGTCAGCCAGATCTTTCCTCTTCAAAGCAAAAAGATTTTATCTTCAAATACAAGAACTTTTCGTGGTTGTGATGGTTTTCAGCAAATGAACATATTTCAGCGAGCTGGAAGTTTTTTCCTTAATAGAGTAAGATTTTATCTTAAAATACAAGAACTTTTCGTGTTTCTTGTCAATTTTTGTTGGTTTTCATCTCATCGACTTATTTCAGTCAGCCAGATCTTTCCTCTTCAAAGCAAAAAGATTTTATCTTCAAATACAAGAACTTTTCGTGGTTTTGATGGTTTTCAGCAAATGAACATATTTCAGCGAGCTGGGAGTCTTTTCTTTAATAGCGTAAGATTTTATCTTAAAATACAAGAACTTTTCGTGGTTCTTGTCAATTTTGGTTGGTTTTCATCTAATGAACTTATTTCAGTCAGCTAGATCTTTCTTCTTCAAAGCAAAAAGATTTTATCTTCAAATACAAGAACTTTTCGTGGTTTTGTTGGTTTTCAGCAAATGAACAGATTTCAGCGAGCAAGAAGTTTTTTCTTTAATAGCGTAAGATTTTATCTTAAAATACAAGAACTTTTCGTGGTTCTTGTCAATTTTTGTTCGTTTTCATCTAATGAACTTATTTCAGTCAGCTAGATCTTTCTTCTTCAAAGCAAAAAGATTTTATCTTCAAATACAAGAACTTTTCGTGGTTTTGTTGGTTTTCAGCAAATGAACAGATTTCAGCGAGCTGGGAGTTTTTTCTTTAGTAGCGTAAGGTTTTATCTTAAAATACAAGAACTTTTCGTGGTTCTTGTCAATTTTTGTTGGTTTTCATCTAATGAACTTATTTCAGTCAGTGAGATCTTTCTTCTTCAAAGCAAAAAGATTTTATCTTCAAATACAAGAACTTTTCGTGGTTTTGTTGGTTTTCAGCAAATGAACAGATTTCAGCGAGCAAGAAGTTTTTTCTTTAATAGCGTAAGATGTTATCTTAAAATACAAGATTTTTTCGTGGTTCTTGTCAATTTTTTTTGGTTTTCATCTAATGAACTTATTTCAGTCAGCTAGATCTTTCTTCTTCAAAGCAAAAAGATTTTATCTTCAAATCCAAGAACTTTTCGTGGTTTTGATGGTTTTCAGCAAATGAACATATTTCAGCGAGCCGGAAGGTTTTTCTTTAATAGCGTAAGATATTATCTTGAAATACAAGAAGTTTTCGTGGTTCTTGTCAATTTTTGTTGGTTTTCATCTAATGAACTTATTTCAGTCAGCTAGATCTTTCTTCTTCAAAGCAAAAAGGTTTTATCTTCAAATACAAGAACTTTTCGTGGTTTTGTTGGTTTTCAGCAAATGAACAGATTTCAGCGAGCAAGAAGTTTTTTCTTTAATCGCGTAAGATTTTATCTTAAAATGCAAGTACTTTTCGTGGTTCTTGTCAATTTTTGTTGGTTTTCATCTAATGAACTTATTTCAGTCAGCTAGATCTTTCTTCTTCAAAGCAAAAAGATTTTATCTTCAAATACAAGAACTTTTCGTGGTTTTGATGGTTTTCAGCAAATGAACACATTTCAGCGAGCTGGAAGTTTTTTCCTTAATAGAGTAAGATTTTATCTTAAAATGCAAGTACTTTTCGTGGTTCTTGTCAATTTTTGTTGGTTTTCATCTAATCAACTTATTTCAGTCAGCTGGATCTATCTTCTTCAAAGCAAAAAGATTTTATCTTCAAATACAAGAACTTTTCGTGGTTTTGTTGGTTTTCAGCAAATGAACACATTTCAGCGAGCTGGAAGTTTTTTCCTTAATAGCGTAAGATTTTATCTTCAAATACAAGAACTTTTCGTGGTTTTGTTGGTTTTCAGCAAATGAACAGATTTCAGCGAGCTGGGAGTTTTTTCTTTAATAGCGTAACATTTTATCTTAAAATACAAGAACTTTTCGTGGTTCTTGTCAATTTTTGTTGGTTTTCATCTAATGAACTTATTTCAGTCAGCTCGATCTTTCTTCTTCAAAGCAAAAAGATTTTATCTTCAAATACAAGAACTTTTCGTGGTTTTGATGGTTTTCAGCAAATGAACATATTTCAGCGAGCTGGAAGTTTTTTCCTTAATAGAGTAAGATTTTATCTTAAAATACAAGAACTTTTCGTGTTTCTTGTCAATTTTTGTTGGTTTTCATCTCATCGACTTATTTCAGTCAGCCAGATCTTTCTTCTTCAAAGCAAAAAGATTTTATCTTCAAATACAAGAACTTTTCGTGGTTTTGTTGGTTTTCAGCAAATGAACAGATTTCAGCGAGCAAGAAGTTTTTTCTTTAATAGCGTAAGATGTTATCTTAAAATACAAGATTTTTTCGTGGTTCTTGTCAATTTTTTTTGGTTTTCATCTAATGAACTTATTTCAGTCAGCTAGATCTTTCTTCTTCAAAGCAAAAAGATTTTATCTTCAAATCCAAGAACTTTTCGTCGTTTTGATGGTTTTCAGCAAATGAACATATTTCAGCGAGCCGGAAGGTTTTTCTTTAATAGCGTAAGATATTATCTTGAAATACAAGAAGTTTTCGTGGTTCTTGTCAATTTTTGTTGGTTTTCATCCAATGAACTTATTTCAGTCAGCTGGATCTTTCTTCTTCAAAGCAAAAAGATTTTATCTTCAAATACAAGAACTTTTCGTGGTTTTGTTGGTTTTCAGCAAATGAACAGATTTCAGCGAGCTGGGAGTTTTTTCTTTAATAGCGTAAGATTTTATCTTAAAATACAAGAACTTTTGGTGGTTCTTGTCAATTTTTGTTGGTTTTCATCTCATCGACTTATTTCAGTCAGCCAGATCTTTCTTCTTCAAAGCAAAAAGATTTTATCTTAAAATACAAGAACTTTTCGTGGTTTTGATGGTTTTCAGCAAATGAACATATTTCAGCGAGCTGGAAGTTTTTTCCTTAATAGCGTAAGATTTTATCTTAAAATACAAGAACTTTTCGTGGTTCTTGTCAATTTTTGTTGGTTTTCATCTAATGAACTTATTTCAGTCAGCTAGATTTTTCTTCTTCAAAGCAAAAGTATTTTATCTTCAAATACAAGAACTTTTCGTGGTTTTGTTGGTTTTCAGCAAATGAAGATATTTCAGCGAGCTGGGAGTTTTTTCTTTAATAGCGTAAGATTTCATCTTAAAATACAAGAACTATCCGTGGTTCTTGTCAATTTTTGTTGGTTTTCATCTAATGAACTTATTTCAGTCAGCTAGATCTTCCTTCTTCAAAGCAAAAAGATTTTATCTTCAAATACAAGAACTTTTCGTGGTTTTGTTGGTTTTCAGCAAATGAACAGATTTCAGCGAGCTGGGAGTTTTTTCTTTAATAGCGTAAGATTTTATCTTAAAATACAAGAACTTTTCGTGGTTCTTGTCAATTTTTGTTGGTTTTCATCTAATGAACTTATTTCAGTCAGCTCGATCTTTCTTCTTCAAAGCAAAAAGATTTTATCTTCAAATACAAGAACTTTTCGTGGTTTTGTTGGTTTTCAGCAAATGAACAGATTTCAGCGAGCTGGGAGTTTTTTCTTTAGTCGCGTAAGGTTTTATCTTAAAATACAAGAACTTTTCGTGGTTCTTGTCAATTTTTGTTGGTTTTCATCTCATGAACTTATTTCAGTCAGTGAGATCTTTCTTCTTCAAAGCAAAAAGATTTTATCTTCAAATACAAGAACTTTTCGTGGTTTTGTTGGTTTTCAGCAAATGAACAGATTTCAGCGAGCAAGAAGTTTTTTCTTTAATAGCGTAAGATGTTATCTTAAAATACAAGATTTTTTCGTGGTTCTTGTCAATTTTTTTTGGTTTTCATCTAATGAACTTATTTCAGTCAGCTAGATTTTTCTTCTTCAAAGCAAAAGTATTTTATCTTCAAATCCAAGAACTTTTCGTGGTTTTGTTGGTTTTCAGCAAATGAACATATTTCAGCGAGCTGGGAGTTTTTTCTTTAATAGCGTAAGATTTCATCTTAAAATACAAGAACTATTCGTGGTTCTTGTCAATTTTTGTTGGTTTTCATCTAATGAACTTATTTCAGTCAGCTAGATCTTTCTTCTTCAAAGCAAAAAGATTTTATCTTCAAATACAAGAACTTTTCATGGTTTTGTTGGTTTTCAGCAAATGAACAGATTTCAGCGAGCTGGGAGTTTTTTCTTTAATAGCGTAAGATTTTATCTTAAAATACAAGAACTTTTCGTGGTTCTTGTCAATTTTTGTTGGTTTTCATCTAATGAACTTATTTCAGTCAGCTAGATCTTTCTTCTTCAAAGCAAAAAGATTTTATCTTCAAATACAAGAACTTTTCGTGGTTTTGTTGGTTTTCAGCAAATGAACAGATTTCAGCGAGCTGGGAGTTTTTTCTTTAGTAGCGTAAGGTTTTATCTTAAAATACAAGAACTTTTCGTGGTTCTTGTCAATTTTTGTTGGTTTTCATCTGATGAACTTATTTCAGTCAGTGAGATCTTTCTTCTTCAAAGCAAAAAGATTTTATCTTCAAATCCAAGAACTTTTCGTGGTTTTGATGGTTTTCAGCAAATGAACATATTTCAGCGAGCCGGAAGGTTTTTCTTTCATAGCGTAAGATATTATCTTGAAATACAAGATGTTTTCGTGGTTCTTGTCAATTTTTGTTGGTTTTCATCTAATGAACTTATTTCAGTCAGCTAGATCTTTCTTCTTCAAAGCAAAAAGGTTTTATCTTCAAATACAAGAACTTTTCGTGGTTTTGTTGGTTTTCAGCAAATGAACAGATTTCAGCGAGCAAGAAGTTTTTTCTTTAATCGCGTAAGATTTTATCTTAAAATGCAAGTACTTTTCGTGGTTCTTGTCAATTTTTGTTGGTTTTCATCTAATGAACTTATTTCAGTCAGCAAGATCTTTCTTCTTCAAAGCAAAAAGATTTTATCTTCAAATACAAGAACTTTTCGTGGTTTTGATGGTTTTCAGCAAATGAACACATTTCAGCGAGCTGGAAGTTTTTTCCTTAATAGAGTAAGATTTTATCTTAAAATGCAAGTACTTTTCGTGGTTCTTGTCAATTTTTGTTGGTTTTCATCTAATCAACTTATTTCAGTCAGCTGGATCTTTCTTCTTCAAAGCAAAAAGATTTTATCTTCAAATACAAGAACTTTTCGTGGTTTTGTTGGTTTTCAGCAAATGAACACATTTCAGCGAGCTGGAAGTTTTTTCCTTAATAGCGTAAGATTTTATCTTCAAATACAAGAACTTTTCGTGGTTTTGTTGGTTTTCAGCAAATGAACAGATTTCAGCGAGCTGGGAGTTTTTTCTTTAATAGCGGAAGATGTTATCTTAAAATACAAGATTTTTTCGTGGTTCTTGTCAATTTTTTTTGGTTTTCATCTAATGAACTTATTTCAGTCAGCTAGATCTTTCTTCTTCAAAGCAAAAAGATTTTATCTTCAAATCCAAGAACTTTTCGTGGTTTTGATGGTTTTCAGCAAATGAACATATTTCAGCGAGCCGGAAGGTTTTTCTTTAATAGCGTAAGATATTATCTTGAAATACAAGAAGTTTTCGTGGTTCTTGTCAATTTTTGTTGGTTTTCATCCAATGAACTTATTTCAGTCAGCTGGATCTTTCTTCTTCAAAGCAAAAAGATTTTATCTTAAAATACAAGAACTTTTCGTGGTTTTGATGGTTTTCAGCAAATGAACATATTTCAGCGAGCTGGAAGTTTTTTCCTTAATAGCGTAAGATTTTATCTTAAAATACAAGAACTTTTCGTGGTTCTTGTCAATTTTTGTTGGTTTTCATCTAATGAACTTATTTCAGTCAGCTAGATTTTTCTTCTTCAAAGCAAAAGTATTTTATCTTCAAATACAAGAACTTTTCGTGGTTTTGTTGGTTTTCAGCAAATGAACATATTTCAGCGAGCTGGGAGTTTTTTCTTTAACAGCCTAAGATTTCATCTTAAAATACAAGAACTATTCGTGGTTCTTGTCAATTTTTGTTGGTTTTCATCTAATGAACTTATTTCAGTCAGCTAGATCTTTCTTCTTCAAAGCAAAAAGATTTTATCTTCAAATACAAGAACTTTTCATGGTTTTGTTGGTTTTCAGCAAATGAACAGATTTCAGCGAGCTGGGAGTTTTTTCTTTAATAGCGTAAGATTTTATCTTAAAATACAAGAACTTTTCGTGGTTCTTGTCAATTTTTGTTGGTTTTCATCGAATGAACTTATTTCAGTCAGCTAGATCTTTCTTCTTCAAAGCAAAAAGATTTTATCTTCAAATACAAGAACTTTTCGTGGTTTTGTTGGTTTTCAGCAAATGAACAGATTTCAGCGAGCTGGGAGTTTTTTCTTTAGTAGCGTAAGGTTTTATCTTAAAATACAAGAACTTTTCGTGGTTCTTGTCAATTTTTGTTGGTGTTCATCTAATGAACTTATTTCAGTCAGTGAGATCTTTCTTCTTCAAAGCAAAAAGATTTTATCTTCAAATACAAGAACTTTTCGTGGTTTTGTTGGTTTTCAGCAAATGAACAGATTTCAGCGAGCAAGAAGTTTTTTCTTTAATAGCGTAAGATGTTATCTTAAAATACAAGATTTTTTCGTGGTTCTTGTCAATTTTTTTTGGCTTTCATCTAATGAACTTATTTCAGTCAGCTAGATCTTTCTTCTTCAAAGCAAAAAGATTTTATCTTCAAATCCAAGAACTTTTCGTGGTTTTGATGGTTTTCAGCAAATGAACATATTTCAGCGAGCCGGAAGGTTTTTCTTTAATAGCGTAAGATATTATCTTGAAATACAAGAAGTTTTCGTGGTTCTTGTCAATTTTTGTTGGTTTTCATCCAATGAACTTATTTCAGTCAGCTGGATCTTTCTTCTTCAAAGCAAAAAGATTTTATCTTCAAATACAAGAACTTTTGGTGGTTCTTGTCAATTTTTGTTGGTTTTCATCTCATCGACTTATTTCAGTCAGCCAGATCTTTCTTCTTCAAAGCAAAAAGATTTTATCTTAAAATACAAGAACTTTTCGTGGTTTTGATGGTTTTCAGCAAATGAACATATTTCAGCGAGCTGGAAGTTTTTTCCTTAATAGCGTAAGATTTTATCTTAAAATACAAGAACTTTTCGTGGTTCTTGTCAATTTTTGTTGGTTTTCATCTAATGAACTTATTTCAGTCAGCTAGATTTTTCTTCTTCAAAGCAAAAGTATTTTATCTTCAAATACAAGAACTTTTCGTGGTTTTGTTGGTTTTCAGCAAATGAACATATTTCAGCGAGCTGGGAGTTTTTTCTTTAATAGCGTAAGATTTCATCTTAAAATACAAGAACTTTTCGTGGTTCTTGTCAATTTTTGTTGGTTTTCATCTAATGAACTTATTTCAGTCAGCTAGATCTTTCTTCTTCAAAGCAAAAAGATTTTATCTTCAAATACAAGAACTTTTCATGGTTTTGTTGGTTTTCAGCAAATGAACAGATTTCAGCGAGCTGGGAGTTTTTTCTTTAATAGCGTAAGATTTTATCTTAAAATACAAGAACTTTTCGTGGTTCTTGTCAATTTTTGTTGGTTTTCATCTAATGAACTTATTTCAGTCAGCTAGATCTTTCTTCTTCAAAGCAAAAAGATTTTATCTTCAAATACAAGAACTTTTCGTGGTTTTGTTGGTTTTCAGCAAATGAACAGATTTCAGCGAGCTGGGAGTTTTTTCTTTAGTAGCGTAAGGTTTTATCTTAAAATACAAGAACTTTTCGTGGTTCTTGTCAATTTTTGTTGGTTTTCATCTAATGAACTTATTTCAGTCAGTGAGATCTTTCTTCTTCAAAGCAAAAAGATTTTATCTTCAAATACAAGAACTTTTCGTGGTTTTGTTGGTTTTCAGCAAATGAACAGATTTCAGCGAGCAAGAAGTTTTTTCTTTAATAGCGTAAGATGTTATCTTAAAATACAAGATTTTTTCGTGGTTCTTGTCAATTTTTTTTGGTTTTCATCTAATGAACTTATTTCAGTCAGCTAGATCTTTCTTCTTCAAAGCAAAAAGATTTTATCTTCAAATCCAAGAACTTTTCGTGGTTTTGATGGTTTTCAGCAAATGAACATATTTCAGCGAGCCGGAAGGTTTTTCTTTAATAGCGTAAGATATTATCTTGAAATACAAGAAGTTTTCGTGGTTCTTGTCAATTTTTGTTGGTTTTCATCTAATGAACTTATTTCAGTCAGCTAGATCTTTCTTCTTCAAAGCAAAAAGATTTTATCTTCAAATACAAGAACTTTTCGTGGTTTTGATGGTTTTCAGCAAATGAACAGATTTCAGCGAGCAAGAAGTTTTTTCTTTAATCGCGTAAGATTTTATCTTAAAATGCAAGTACTTTTCGTGGTTCTTGTCAATTTTTGTTGGTTTTCATCTAATGAACTTATTTCAGTCAGCTAGATCTTTCTTCTTCAAAGCAAAAAGATTTTATCTTCAAATACAAGAACTTTTCGTGGTTTTGATGGTTTTCAGCAAATGAACACATTTCAGCGAGCTGGAAGTTTTTTCCTTAATAGAGTAAGATTTTATCTTAAAATGCAAGTACTTTTCGTGGTTCTTGTCAATTTTTGTTGGTTTTCATCTAATCAACTTATTTCAGTCAGCTGGATCTTTCTTCTTCAAAGCAAAAAGATTTTATCTTCAAATACAAGAACTTTTCGTGGTTTTGTTGGTTTTCAGCAAATGAACACATTTCAGCGAGCTGGAAGTTTTTTCCTTAATAGCGTAAGATTTTATCTTCAAATACAAGAACTTTTCGTGGTTTTGTTGGTTTTCAGCAAATGAACAGATTTCAGCGAGCTGGGAGTTTTTTCTTTAATAGCGTAACATTTTATCTTAAAATACAAGAACTTTTCGTGGTTCTTGTCAATTTTTGTTGGTTTTCATCTAATGAACTTATTTCAGTCAGCTCGATCTTTCTTCTTCAAAGCAAAAAGATTTTATCTTCAAATACAAGAACTTTTCGTGGTTTTGATGGTTTTCAGCAAATGAACATATTTCAGCGAGCTGGAAGTTTTTTCCTTAATAGAGTAAGATTTTATCTTAAAATACAAGAACTTTTCGTGTTTCTTGTCAATTTTTGTTGGTTTTCATCTCATCGACTTATTTCAGTCAGCCAGATCTTTCTTCTTCAAAGCAAAAAGATTTTATCTTCAAATACAAGAACTTTTCGTGGTTTTGTTGGTTTTCTGCAAATGAACAGATTTCAGCGAGCAAGAAGTTTTTTCTTTAATAGCGTAAGATGTTATCTTAAAATACAAGATTTTTTCGTGGTTCTTGTCAATTTTTTTTGGTTTTCATCTAATGAACTTATTTCAGTCAGCTAGATCTTTCTTCTTCAAAGCAAAAAGATTTTATCTTCAAATCCAAGAACTTTTCGTGGTTTTGATGGTTTTCAGCAAATGAACATATTTCAGCGAGCCGGAAGGTTTTTCTTTAATAGCGTAAGATATTATCTTGAAATACAAGAAGTTTTCGTGGTTCTTGTCAATTTTTGTTGGTTTTCATCCAATGAACTTATTTCAGTCAGCTGGATCTTTCTTCTTCAAAGCAAAAAGATTTTATCTTCAAATACAAGAACTTTTCGTGGTTTTGTTGGTTTTCAGCAAATGAACAGATTTCAGCGAGCTGGGAGTTTTTTCTTTAATAGCGTAAGATTTTATCTTAAAATACAAGAACTTTTGGTGGTTCTTGTCAATTTTTGTTGGTTTTCATCTCATCGATTTATTTCAGTCAGCCAGATCTTTCTTCTTCAAAGCAAAAAGATTTTATCTTAAAATACAAGAACTTTTCGTGGTTTTGATGGTTTTCAGCAAATGAACATATTTCAGCGAGCTGGAAGTTTTTTCCTTAATAGCGTAAGATTTTATCTTAAAATACAAGAACTTTTCGTGGTTCTTGTCAATTTTTGTTGGTTTTCATCTAATGAACTTATTTCAGTCAGCTAGATTTTTCTTCTTCAAAGCAAAAGTATTTTATCTTCAAATACAAGAACTTTTCGTGGTTTTGTTGGTTTTCAGCAAATGAAGATATTTCAGCGAGCTGGGAGTTTTTTCTTTAATAGCGTAAGATTTCATCTTAAAATACAAGAACTATCCGTGGTTCTTGTCAATTTTTGTTGGTTTTCATCTAATGAACTTATTTCAGTCAGTGAGATCTTTCTTCTTCAAAGCAAAAAGATTTTATCTTCAAATCCAAGAACTTTTCGTGGTTTTGATGGTTTTCAGCAAATGAACATATTTCAGCGAGCCGGAAGGTTTTTCTTTAATAGCGTAAGATATTATCTTGAAATACAAGAAGTTTTCGTGGTTCTTGTCAATTTTTGTTGGTTTTCATCTAATGAACTTATTTCAGTCAGCTAGATCTTTCTTCTTCAAAGCAAAAAGGTTTTATCTTCAAATACAAGAACTTTTCGTGGTTTTGTTGGTTTTCAGCAAATGAACAGATTTCAGCGAGCAAGAAGTTTTTTCTTTAATCGCGTAAGATTTTATCTTAAAATGCAAGTACTTTTCGTGGTTCTTGTCAATTTTTGTTGGTTTTCATCTAATGAACTTATTTCAGTCAGCAAGATCTTTCTTCTTCAAAGCAAAAAGATTTTATCTTCAAATACAAGAACTTTTCGTGGTTTTGATGGTTTTCAGCAAATGAACACATTTCAGCGAGCTGGAAGTTTTTTCCTTAATAGAGTAAGATTTTATCTTAAAATGCAAGTACTTTTCGTGGTTCTTGTCAATTTTTGTTGGTTTTCATCTAATCAACTTATTTCAGTCAGCTGGATCTTTCTTCTTCAAAGCAAAAAGATTTTATCTTCAAATACAAGAACTTTTCGTGGTTTTGTTGGTTTTCAGCAAATGAACACATTTCAGCGAGCTGGAAGTTTTTTCCTTAATAGCGTAAGATTTTATCTTCAAATACAAGAACTTTTCGTGGTTGTGTTGGTTTTCAGCAAATGAACAGATTTCAGCGAGCTGGGAGTTTTTTCTTTAATAGCGTAAGATTTTATCTTAAAATACAAGAACTTTTGGTGGTTCTTGTCAATTTTTGTTGGTTTTCATCTCATCGACTTATTTCAGTCAGCCAGATCTTTCTTCTTCAAAGCAAAAAGATTTTATCTTAAAATACAAGAACTTTTCGTGGTTTTGATGGTTTTCAGCAAATGAACATATTTCAGCGAGCTGGAAGTTTTTTCCTTAATAGCGTAAGATTTTATCTTAAAATACAAGAACTTTTCGTGGTTCTTGTCAATTTTTGTTGGTTTTCATCTAATGAACTTATTTCAGTCAGCTAGATTTTTCTTCTTCAAAGCAAAAGTATTTTATCTTCAAATACAAGAACTTTTCGTGGTTTTGTTGGTTTTCAGCAAATGAACATATTTCAGCGAGCTGGGAGTTTTTTCTTTAATAGCGTAAGATTTCATCTTAAAATACAAGAACTATTCGTGGTTCTTGTCAATTTTTGTTGGTTTTCATCTAATGAACTTATTTCAGTCAGCTAGATCTTTCTTCTTCAAAGCAAAAAGATTTTATCTTCAAATACAAGAACTTTTCATGGTTTTGTTGGTTTTCAGCAAATGAACAGATTTCAGCGAGCTGGGAGTTTTTTCTTTAATAGCGTAAGATTTTATCTTAAAATACAAGAACTTTTCGTGGTTCTTGTCAATTTTTGTTGGTTTTCATCTAATGAACTTATTTCAGTCAGCTAGATCTTTCTTCTTCAAAGCAAAAAGATTTTATCTTCAAATACAAGAACTTTTCGTGGTTTTGTTGGTTTTCAGCAAATGAACAGATTTCAGCGAGCTGGGAGTTTTTTCTTTAGTAGCGTAAGGTTTTATCTTAAAATACAAGAACTTTTCGTGGTTCTTGTCAATTTTTGTTGGTTTTCATCTAATGAACTTATTTCAGTCAGTGAGATCTTTCTTCTTCAAAGCAAAAAGATTTTATCTTCAAATACAAGAACTTTTCGTGGTTTTGTTGGTTTTCAGCAAATGAACAGATTTCAGCGAGCAAGAAGTTTTTTCTTTAATAGCGTAAGATGTTATCTTAAAATACAAGATTTTTTCGTGGTTCTTGTCAATTTTTTTTGGTTTTCATCTAATGAACTTATTTCAGTCAGCTAGATTTTTCTTCTTCAAAGCAAAAGTATTTTATCTTCAAATACAAGAACTTTTCGTGGTTTTGTTGGTTTTCAGCAAATGAACATATTTCAGCGAGCTGGGAGTTTTTTCTTTAATAGCGTAAGATTTCATCTTAAAATACAAGAACTATTCGTGGTTCTTGTCAATTTTTGTTGGTTTTCATCTAATGAACTTATTTCAGTCAGCTCGATCTTTCTTCTTCAAAGCAAAAAGATTTTATCTTCAAATACAAGAACTTTTCATGGTTTTGTTGGTTTTCAGCAAATGAACAGATTTCAGCGAGCTGGGAGTTTTTTCTTTAATAGCGTAAGATTTTATCTTAAAATACAAGAACTTTTCGTGGTTCTTGTCAATTTTTGTTGGTTTTCATCTAATGAACTTATTTCAGTCAGCTAGATCTTTCTTCTTCAAAGCAAAAAGATTTTATCTTCAAATACAAGAACTTTTCGTGGTTTTGTTGGTTTTCAGCAAATGAACAGATTTCAGCGAGCTGGGAGTTTTTTCTTTAGTAGCGTAAGGTTTTATCTTAAAATACAAGAACTTTTCGTGGTTCTTGTCAATTTTTGTTGGTTTTCATCTAATGAACTTATTTCAGTCAGTGAGATCTTTCTTCTTCAAAGCAAAAAGATTTTATCTTCAAATACAAGAACTTTTCGTGGTTTTGTTGGTTTTCAGCAAATGAACAGATTTCAGCGAGCAAGAAGTTTTTTCTTTAATAGCGTAAGATGTTATCTTAAAATACAAGATTTTTTCGTGGTTCTTGTCAATTTTTTTTGGTTTTCATCTAATGAACTTATTTCAGTCAGCTAGATCTTTCTTCTTCAAAGCAAAAAGATTTTATCTTCAAATCCAAGAACTTTTCGTGGTTTTGATGGTTTTCAGCAAATGAACATATTTCAGCGAGCCGGAAGGTTTTTCTTTAATAGCGTAAGATATTATCTTGAAATACAAGAAGTTTTCGTGGTTCTTGTCAATTTTTGTTGGTTTTCATCTAATGAACTTATTTCAGTCAGCTAGATCTTTCTTCTTCAAAGCAAAAAGGTTTTATCTTCAAATACAAGAACTTTTCGTGGTTTTGTTGGTTTTCAGCAAATGAACAGATTTCAGCGAGCAAGAAGTTTTTTCTTTAATCGCGTAAGATTTTATCTTAAAATGCAAGTACTTTTCGTGGTTCTTGTCAATTTTTGTTGGTTTTCATCTAATGAACTTATTTCAGTCAGCTAGATCTTTCTTCTTCAAAGCAAAAAGATTTTATCTTCAAATACAAGAACTTTTCGTGGTTTTGATGGTTTTCAGCAAATGAACACATTTCAGCGAGCTGGAAGTTTTTTCCTTAATAGAGTAAGATTTTATCTTAAAATGCAAGTACTTTTCGTGGTTCTTGTCAATTTTTGTTGGTTTTCATCTAATGAACTTATTTCAGTCAGCTGGATCTTTCTTCTTCAAAGCAAAAAGATTTTATCTTCAAATACAAGAACTTTTCGTGGTTTTGTTGGTTTTCAGCAAATGAACACATTTCAGCGAGCTGGAAGTTTTTTCCTTAATAGCGTAAGATTTTATCTTCAAATACAAGAACTTTTCGTGGTTTTGTTGGTTTTCAGCAAATGAACAGATTTCAGCGAGCTGGGAGTTTTTTCTTTAATAGCGTAACATTTTATCTTAAAATACAAGAACTTTTCGTGGTTCTTGTCAATTTTTGTTGGTTTTCATCTAATGAACTTATTTCAGTCAGCTCGATCTTTCTTCTTCAAAGCAAAAAGATTTTATCTTCAAATACAAGAACTTTTCGTGGTTTTGATGGTTTTCAGCAAATGAACATATTTCAGCAAGCTGGAAGTTTTTTCCTTAATAGAGTAAGATTTTATCTTAAAATACAAGAACTTTTCGTGTTTCTTGTCAATTTTTGTTGGTTTTCATCTCATCGACTTATTTCAGTCAGCCAGATCTTTCCTCTTCAAAGCAAAAAGATTTTATCTTCAAATACAAGAACTTTTCGTGGTTGTGATGGTTTTCAGCAAATGAACATATTTCAGCGAGCTGGAAGTTTTTTCCTTAATAGAGTAAGATTTTATCTTAAAATACAAGAACTTTTCGTGTTTCTTGTCAATTTTTGTTGCTTTTCATCTCATCGACTTATTTCAGTCAGCCAGATCTTTCCTCTTCAAAGCAAAAAGATTTTATCTTCAAATACAAGAACTTTTCGTGGTTTTGATGGTTTTTAGCAAATGAACATATTTCAGCGAGCTGGGAGTCTTTTCTTTAATAGCGTAAGATTTTATCTTAAAATACAAGAACTTTTCGTGGTTCTTGTCAATTTTGGTTGGTTTTCATCTAATGAACTTATTTCAGTCAGCTAGATCTTTCTTCTTCAAAGCAAAAAGATTTTATCTTCAAATACAAGAACTTTTCGTGGTTTTGTTGGTTTTCAGCAAATGAACAGATTTCAGCGAGCAAGAAGTTTTTTCTTTAATAGCGTCAGATTTTATCTTAAAATACAAGAACTTTTCGTGGTTCTTGTCAATTTTTGTTCGTTTTCATCTAATGAACTTATTTCAGTCAGCTCGATCTTTCTTCTTCAAAGCAAAAAGATTTTATCTTCAAATACAAGAACTTTTCGTGGTTTTGTTGGTTTTCAGCAAATGAACAGATTTCAGCGAGCAACAAGTTTTTTCTTTAATAGCGTAAGATTTTATCTTAAAATACAAGAACTTTTCGTGGTTCTTTTCAATTTTTGTTGGTTTTCATCGAATGAACTTATTGCAGTCAGCTAGATCTTTCTTCTTCAAAGCAAAAAGATTTTATCTTCAAATACAAGAACTTTTCGTGGTTTTGTTGGTTTTCAGCAAATGAACATATTTCAGCGAGCTGGAAGTTTTTTCCTTAATAGAGTAAGATTTTATCTTAAAATACAAGAACTTTTCGTGGTTCTTGTCAATTTTTGTTGGTTTTCATCCAATGAACTTATTTCAGTCAGCTAGATTTTTCTTCTTCAAAGCAAAAGATTTTATCTTCAAATACAAGAACTTTTCGTGGTTTTGTTGGTTTTCAGCAAATGAACATATTTCAGCGAGCTGGAAGTTTTTCCTTAATAGCGTAAGATTTTATCTTAAAATACAAGAACTTTTCGTGGTTCTTGTCAATTTTGGTTGGTTTTCATCTAATGAACTTATTTCAGTCAGCTCGATCTTTCTTCTTCAAAGCAAAAAGATTTTATCTTCAAATACAAGAACTTTTCGTGGTTTTGTTGGTTTTCAGCAAATGAACAGATTTCAGCGAGCTGGGAGTTTTTTCTTTAATAGCGTAACATTTTATCTTAAAATACAAGAACTTTTCGTGGTTCTTGTCAATTTTTGTTGGTTTTCATCTAATGAACTTATTTCAGTCAGCTCGATCTTTCTTCTTCAAAGCAAAAAGATTTTATCTTCAAATACAAGAACTTTTCGTGGTTTTGATGGTTTTCAGCAAATGAACATATTTCAGCAAGCTGGAAGTTTTTTCCTTAATAGAGTAAGATTTTATCTTAAAATACAAGAACTTTTCGTGTTTCTTGTCAATTTTTGTTGGTTTTCATCTCATCGACTTATTTCAGTCAGCCAGATCTTTCCTCTTCAAAGCAAAAAGATTTTATCTTCAAATACAAGAACTTTTCGTGGTTGTGATGGTTTTCAGCAAATGAACATATTTCAGCGAGCTGGAAGTTTTTTCCTTAATAGAGTAAGATTTTATCTTAAAATACAAGAACTTTTCGTGTTTCTTGTCAATTTTTGTTGCTTTTCATCTCATCGACTTATTTCAGTCAGCCAGATCTTTCCTCTTCAAAGCAAAAAGATTTTATCTTCAAATACAAGAACTTTTCGTGGTTTTGATGGTTTTTAGCAAATGAACATATTTCAGCGAGCTGGGAGTCTTTTCTTTAATAGCGTAAGATTTTATCTTAAAATACAAGAACTTTTCGTGGTTCTTGTCAATTTTGGTTGGTTTTCATCTAATGAACTTATTTCAGTCAGCTAGATCTTTCTTCTTCAAAGCAAAAAGATTTTATCTTCAAATACAAGAACTTTTCGTGGTTTTGTTGGTTTTCAGCAAATGAACAGATTTCAGCGAGCAAGAAGTTTTTTCTTTAATAGCGTCAGATTTTATCTTAAAATACAAGAACTTTTCGTGGTTCTTGTCAATTTTTGTTCGTTTTCATCTAATGAACTTATTTCAGTCAGCTCGATCTTTCTTCTTCAAAGCAAAAAGATTTTATCTTCAAATACAAGAACTTTTCGTGGTTTTGTTGGTTTTCAGCAAATGAACAGATTTCAGCGAGCAACAAGTTTTTTCTTTAATAGCGTAAGATTTTATCTTAAAATACAAGAACTTTTCGTGGTTCTTTTCAATTTTTGTTGGTTTTCATCGAATGAACTTATTGCAGTCAGCTAGATCTTTCTTCTTCAAAGCAAAAAGATTTTATCTTCAAATACAAGAACTTTTCGTGGTTTTGTTGGTTTTCAGCAAATGAACATATTTCAGCGAGCTGGAAGTTTTTTCCTTAATAGAGTAAGATTTTATCTTAAAATACAAGAACTTTTCGTGGTTCTTGTCAATTTTTGTTGGTTTTCATCCAATGAACTTATTTCAGTCAGCTAGATTTTTCTTCTTCAAAGCAAAAGATTTTATCTTCAAATACAAGAACTTTTCGTGGTTTTGTTGGTTTTCAGCAAATGAACATATTTCAGCGAGCTGGAAGTTTTTCCTTAATAGCGTAAGATTTTATCTTAAAATACAAGAACTTTTCGTGGTTCTTGTCAATTTTGGTTGGTTTTCATCTAATGAACTTATTTCAGTCAGCTCGATCTTTCTTCTTCAAAGCAAAAAGATTTTATCTTCAAATACAAGAACTTTTCGTGGTTTTGTTGGTTTTCAGCAAATGAACAGATTTCAGCGAGCTGGGAGTTTTTTCTTTAATAGCGTAACATTTTATCTTAAAATACAAGAACTTTTCGTGGTTCTTGTCAATTTTTGTTGGTTTTCATCTAATGAACTTATTTCAGTCAGCTCGATCTTTCTTCTTCAAAGCAAAAAGATTTTATCTTCAAATACCAGAACTTTTCGTGGTTTTGATGGTTTTCAGCAAATGAACATATTTCAGCGAGCTGGAAGTTTTTTTCTTAATAGAGTAAGATTTTATCTTAAAATACAAGAACTTTTCGTGTTTCTTGTCAATTTTTGTTGGTTTTCATCTCATCGACTTATTTCAGTCAGCCAGATCTTTCCTCTTCAAAGCAAAAAGATTTTATCTTCAAATACAAGAACTTTTCGTGGTTGTGATGGTTTTCAGCAAATGAACATATTTCAGCGAGCTGGAAGTTTTTTCCTTAATAGAGTAAGATTTTATCTTAAAATACAAGAACTTTTCGTGTTTCTTGTCAATTTTTGTTGGTTTTCATCTCATCGACTTATTTCAGTCAGCCAGATCTTTCCTCTTCAAAGCAAAAAGATTTTATCTTCAAATACAAGAACTTTTCGTGGTTTTGATGGTTTTCAGCAAATGAACATATTTCAGCGAGCTGGGAGTCTTTTCTTTAATAGCGTAAGATTTTATCTTAAAATACAAGAACTTTTCGTGGTTCTTGTCAATTTTGGTTGGTTTTCATCTAATGAACTTATTTCAGTCAGCTAGATCTTTCTTCTTCAAAGCAAAAAGATTTTATCTTCAAATACAAGAACTTTTCGTGGTTTTGTTGGTTTTCAGCAAATGAACAGATTTCAGCGAGCAAGAAGTTTTTTCTTTAATAGCGTAAGATTTTATCTTAAAATACAAGAACTTTTCGTGGTTCTTGTCAATTTTTGTTCGTTTTCATCTAATGAACTTATTTCAGTCAGCTAGATCTTTCTTCTTCAAAGCAAAAAGATTTTATCTTCAAATACAAGAACTTTTCGTGGTTTTGTTGGTTTTCAGCAAATGAACAGATTTCAGCGAGCTGGGAGTTTTTTCTTTAGTAGCGTAAGGTTTTATCTTAAAATACAAGAACTTTTCGTGGTTCTTGTCAATTTTTGTTGGTTTTCATCTAATGAACTTATTTCAGTCAGTGAGATCTTTCTTCTTCAAAGCAAAAAGATTTTATCTTCAAATACAAGAACTTTTCGTGGTTTTGTTGGTTTTCAGCAAATGAACAGATTTCAGCGAGCAAGAAGTTTTTTCTTTAATAGCGTAAGATGTTATCTTAAAATACAAGATTTTTTCGTGGTTCTTGTCAATTTTTTTTGGTTTTCATCTAATGAACTTATTTCAGTCAGCTAGATCTTTCTTCTTCAAAGCAAAAAGATTTTATCTTCAAATCCAAGAACTTTTCGTGGTTTTGATGGTTTTCAGCAAATGAACATATTTCAGCGAGCCGGAAGGTTTTTCTTTAATAGCGTAAGATATTATCTTGAAATACAAGAAGTTTTCGTGGTTCTTGTCAATTTTTGTTGGTTTTCATCTAATGAACTTATTTCAGTCAGCTAGATCTTTCTTCTTCAAAGCAAAAAGGTTTTATCTTCAAATACAAGAACTTTTCGTGGTTTTGTTGGTTTTCAGCAAATGAACAGATTTCAGCGAGCAAGAAGTTTTTTCTTTAATCGCGTAAGATTTTATCTTAAAATGCAAGTACTTTTCGTGGTTCTTGTCAATTTTTGTTGGTTTTCATCTAATGAACTTATTTCAGTCAGCTAGATCTTTCTTCTTCAAAGCAAAAAGATTTTATCTTCAAATACAAGAACTTTTCGTGGTTTTGATGGTTTTCAGCAAATGAACACATTTCAGCGAGCTGGAAGTTTTTTCCTTAATAGAGTAAGATTTTATCTTAAAATGCAAGTACTTTTCGTGGTTCTTGTCAATTTTTGTTGGTTTTCATCTAATCAACTTATTTCAGTCAGCTGGATCTATCTTCTTCAAAGCAAAAAGATTTTATCTTCAAATACAAGAACTTTTCGTGGTTTTGTTGGTTTTCAGCAAATGAACACATTTCAGCGAGCTGGAAGTTTTTTCCTTAATAGCGTAAGATTTTATCTTCAAATACAAGAACTTTTCGTGGTTTTGTTGGTTTTCAGCAAATGAACAGATTTCAGCGAGCTGGGAGTTTTTTCTTTAATAGCGTAACATTTTATCTTAAAATACAAGAACTTTTCGTGGTTCTTGTCAATTTTTGTTGGTTTTCATCTAATGAACTTATTTCAGTCAGCTCGATCTTTCTTCTTCAAAGCAAAAAGATTTTATCTTCAAATACAAGAACTTTTCGTGGTTTTGATGGTTTTCAGCAAATGAACATATTTCAGCGAGCTGGAAGTTTTTTCCTTAATAGAGTAAGATTTTATCTTAAAATACAAGAACTTTTCGTGTTTCTTGTCAATTTTTGTTGGTTTTCATCTCATCGACTTATTTCAGTCAGCCAGATCTTTCTTCTTCAAAGCAAAAAGATTTTATCTTCAAATACAAGAACTTTTCGTGGTTTTGTTGGTTTTCAGCAAATGAACAGATTTCAGCGAGCAAGAAGTTTTTTCTTTAATAGCGTAAGATGTTATCTTAAAATACAAGATTTTTTCGTGGTTCTTGTCAATTTTTTTTGGTTTTCATCTAATGAACTTATTTCAGTCAGCTAGATCTTTCTTCTTCAAAGCAAAAAGATTTTATCTTCAAATCCAAGAACTTTTCGTCGTTTTGATGGTTTTCAGCAAATGAACATATTTCAGCGAGCCGGAAGGTTTTTCTTTAATAGCGTAAGATATTATCTTGAAATACAAGAAGTTTTCGTGGTTCTTGTCAATTTTTGTTGGTTTTCATCCAATGAACTTATTTCAGTCAGCTGGATCTTTCTTCTTCAAAGCAAAAAGATTTTATCTTCAAATACAAGAACTTTTCGTGGTTTTGTTGGTTTTCAGCAAATGAACAGATTTCAGCGAGCTGGGAGTTTTTTCTTTAATAGCGTAAGATTTTATCTTAAAATACAAGAACTTTTGGTGGTTCTTGTCAATTTTTGTTGGTTTTCATCTCATCGACTTATTTCAGTCAGCCAGATCTTTCTTCTTCAAAGCAAAAAGATTTTATCTTAAAATACAAGAACTTTTCGTGGTTTTGATGGTTTTCAGCAAATGAACATATTTCAGCGAGCTGGAAGTTTTTTCCTTAATAGCGTAAGATTTTATCTTAAAATACAAGAACTTTTCGTGGTTCTTGTCAATTTTTGTTGGTTTTCATCTAATGAACTTATTTCAGTCAGCTAGATTTTTCTTCTTCAAAGCAAAAGTATTTTATCTTCAAATACAAGAACTTTTCGTGGTTTTGTTGGTTTTCAGCAAATGAAGATATTTCAGCGAGCTGGGAGTTTTTTCTTTAATAGCGTAAGATTTCATCTTAAAATACAAGAACTATCCGTGGTTCTTGTCAATTTTTGTTGGTTTTCATCTAATGAACTTATTTCAGTCAGCTAGATCTTCCTTCTTCAAAGCAAAAAGATTTTATCTTCAAATACAAGAACTTTTCGTGGTTTTGTTGGTTTTCAGCAAATGAACAGATTTCAGCGAGCTGGGAGTTTTTTCTTTAATAGCGTAAGATTTTATCTTAAAATACAAGAACTTTTCGTGGTTCTTGTCAATTTTTGTTGGTTTTCATCTAATGAACTTATTTCAGTCAGCTCGATCTTTCTTCTTCAAAGCAAAAAGATTTTATCTTCAAATACAAGAACTTTTCGTGGTTTTGTTGGTTTTCAGCAAATGAACAGATTTCAGCGAGCTGGGAGTTTTTTCTTTAGTCGCGTAAGGTTTTATCTTAAAATACAAGAACTTTTCGTGGTTCTTGTCAATTTTTGTTGGTTTTCATCTCATGAACTTATTTCAGTCAGTGAGATCTTTCTTCTTCAAAGCAAAAAGATTTTATCTTCAAATACAAGAACTTTTCGTGGTTTTGTTGGTTTTCAGCAAATGAACAGATTTCAGCGAGCAAGAAGTTTTTTCTTTAATAGCGTAAGATGTTATCTTAAAATACAAGATTTTTTCGTGGTTCTTGTCAATTTTTTTTGGTTTTCATCTAATGAACTTATTTCAGTCAGCTAGATTTTTCTTCTTCAAAGCAAAAGTATTTTATCTTCAAATCCAAGAACTTTTCGTGGTTTTGTTGGTTTTCAGCAAATGAACATATTTCAGCGAGCTGGGAGTTTTTTCTTTAATAGCGTAAGATTTCATCTTAAAATACAAGAACTATTCGTGGTTCTTGTCAATTTTTGTTGGTTTTCATCTAATGAACTTATTTCAGTCAGCTAGATCTTTCTTCTTCAAAGCAAAAAGATTTTATCTTCAAATACAAGAACTTTTCATGGTTTTGTTGGTTTTCAGCAAATGAACAGATTTCAGCGAGCTGGGAGTTTTTTCTTTAATAGCGTAAGATTTTATCTTAAAATACAAGAACTTTTCGTGGTTCTTGTCAATTTTTGTTGGTTTTCATCTAATGAACTTATTTCAGTCAGCTAGATCTTTCTTCTTCAAAGCAAAAAGATTTTATCTTCAAATACAAGAACTTTTCGTGGTTTTGTTGGTTTTCAGCAAATGAACAGATTTCAGCGAGCTGGGAGTTTTTTCTTTAGTAGCGTAAGGTTTTATCTTAAAATACAAGAACTTTTCGTGGTTCTTGTCAATTTTTGTTGGTTTTCATCTGATGAACTTATTTCAGTCAGTGAGATCTTTCTTCTTCAAAGCAAAAAGATTTTATCTTCAAATCCAAGAACTTTTCGTGGTTTTGATGGTTTTCAGCAAATGAACATATTTCAGCGAGCCGGAAGGTTTTTCTTTCATAGCGTAAGATATTATCTTGAAATACAAGATGTTTTCGTGGTTCTTGTCAATTTTTGTTGGTTTTCATCTAATGAACTTATTTCAGTCAGCTAGATCTTTCTTCTTCAAAGCAAAAAGGTTTTATCTTCAAATACAAGAACTTTTCGTGGTTTTGTTGGTTTTCAGCAAATGAACAGATTTCAGCGAGCAAGAAGTTTTTTCTTTAATCGCGTAAGATTTTATCTTAAAATGCAAGTACTTTTCGTGGTTCTTGTCAATTTTTGTTGGTTTTCATCTAATGAACTTATTTCAGTCAGCAAGATCTTTCTTCTTCAAAGCAAAAAGATTTTATCTTCAAATACAAGAACTTTTCGTGGTTTTGATGGTTTTCAGCAAATGAACACATTTCAGCGAGCTGGAAGTTTTTTCCTTAATAGAGTAAGATTTTATCTTAAAATGCAAGTATTTTTCGTGGTTCTTGTCAATTTTTGTTGGTTTTCATCTAATCAACTTATTTCAGTCAGCTGGATCTTTCTTCTTCAAAGCAAAAAGATTTTATCTTCAAATACAAGAACTTTTCGTGGTTTTGTTGGTTTTCAGCAAATGAACACATTTCAGCGAGCTGGAAGTTTTTTCCTTAATAGCGTAAGATTTTATCTTCAAATACAAGAACTTTTCGTGGTTTTGTTGGTTTTCAGCAAATGAACAGATTTCAGCGAGCTGGGAGTTTTTTCTTTAATAGCGGAAGATGTTATCTTAAAATACAAGATTTTTTCGTGGTTCTTGTCAATTTTTTTTGGTTTTCATCTAATGAACTTATTTCAGTCAGCTAGATCTTTCTTCTTCAAAGCAAAAAGATTTTATCTTCAAATCCAAGAACTTTTCGTGGTTTTGATGGTTTTCAGCAAATGAACATATTTCAGCGAGCCGGAAGGTTTTTCTTTAATAGCGTAAGATATTATCTTGAAATACAAGAAGTTTTCGTGGTTCTTGTCAATTTTTGTTGGTTTTCATCCAATGAACTTATTTCAGTCAGCTGGATCTTTCTTCTTCAAAGCAAAAAGATTTTATCTTCAAATACAAGAACTTTTCGTGGTTTTGTTGGTTTTCAGCAAATGAACAGATTTCAGCGAGCTGGGAGTTTTTTCTTTAATAGCGTAAGATTTTATCTTAAAATACAAGAACTTTTGGTGGTTCTTGTCAATTTTTGTTGGTTTTCATCTCATCGACTTATTTCAGTCAGCCAGATCTTTCTTCTTCAAAGCAAAAAGATTTTATCTTAAAATACAAGAACTTTTCGTGGTTTTGATGGTTTTCAGCAAATGAACATATTTCAGCGAGCTGGAAGTTTTTTCCTTAATAGCGTAAGATTTTATCTTAAAATACAAGAACTTTTCGTGGTTCTTGTCAATTTTTGTTGGTTTTCATCTAATGAACTTATTTCAGTCAGCTAGATTTTTCTTCTTCAAAGCAAAAGTATTTTATCTTCAAATACAAGAACTTTTCGTGGTTTTGTTGGTTTTCAGCAAATGAACATATTTCAGCGAGCTGGGAGTTTTTTCTTTAATAGCGTAAGATTTCATCTTAAAATACAAGAACTATTCGTGGTTCTTGTCAATTTTTGTTGGTTTTCATCTAATGAACTTATTTCAGTCAGCTAGATCTTTCTTCTTCAAAGCAAAAAGATTTTATCTTCAAATACAAGAACTTTTCATGGTTTTGTTGGTTTTCAGCAAATGAACAGATTTCAGCGAGCTGGGAGTTTTTTCTTTAATAGCGTAAGATTTTATCTTAAAATACAAGAACTTTTCGTGGTTCTTGTCAATTTTTGTTGGTTTTCATCTAATGAACTTATTTCAGTCAGCTAGATCTTTCTTCTTCAAAGCAAAAAGATTTTATCTTCAAATACAAGAACTTTTCGTGGTTTTGTTGGTTTTCAGCAAATGAACAGATTTCAGCGAGCTGGGAGTTTTTTCTTTAGTAGCCTAAGGTTTTATCTTAAAATACAAGAACTTTTCGTGGTTCTTGTCAATTTTTGTTGGTTTTCATCTAATGAACTTATTTCAGTCAGTGAGATCTTTCTTCTTCAAAGCAAAAAGATTTTATCTTCAAATACAAGAACTTTTCGTGGTTTTGTTGGTTTTCAGCAAATGAACAGATTTCAGCGAGCAAGAAGTTTTTTCTTTAATAGCGTAAGATTTCATCTTAAAATACAAGAACTATTCGTGGTTCTTGTCAATTTTTGTTGGTTTTCATCTAATGAACTTATTTCAGTCAGCTAGATCTTTCTTCTTCAAAGCAAAAAGATTTTATCTTCAAATACAAGAACTTTTCATGGTTTTGTTGGTTTTCAGCAAATGAACAGATTTCAGCGAGCTGGGAGTTTTTTCTTTAATAGCGTAAGATTTTATCTTAAAATACAAGAACTTTTCGTGGTTCTTGTCAATTTTTGTTGGTTTTCATCTAATGAACTTATTTCAGTCAGCTAGATCTTTCTTCTTCAAAGCAAAAAGATTTTATCTTCAAATACAAGAACTTTTCGTGGTTTTGTTGGTTTTCAGCAAATGAACAGATTTCAGCGAGCTGGGAGTTTTTTCTTTAGTAGCGTAAGGTTTTATCTTAAAATACAAGAACTTTTCGTGGTTCTTGTCAATTTTTGTTGGTTTTCATCTAATCAACTTATTTCAGTCAGCTGGATCTTTCTTCTTCAAAGCAAAAAGATTTTATCTTCAAATACAAGAACTTTTCGTGGTTTTGTTGGTTTTCAGCAAATGAACACATTTCAGCGAGCTGGAAGTTTTTTCCTTAATAGCGTAAGATTTTATCTTCAAATACAAGAACTTTTCGTGGTTTTGTTGGTTTTCAGCAAATGAACAGATTTCAGCGAGCTGGGAGTTTTTTCTTTAATAGCGGAAGATGTTATCTTAAAATACAAGATTTTTTCGTGGTTCTTGTCAATTTTTTTTGGTTTTCATCTAATGAACTTATTTCAGTCAGCTAGATCTTTCTTCTTCAAAGCAAAAAGATTTTATCTTCAAATCCAAGAACTTTTCGTGGTTTTGATGGTTTTCAGCAAATGAACATATTTCAGCGAGCCGGAAGGTTTTTCTTTAATAGCGTAAGATATTATCTTGAAATACAAGAAGTTTTCGTGGTTCTTGTCAATTTTTGTTGGTTTTCATCCAATGAACTTATTTCAGTCAGCTGGATCTTTCTTCTTCAAAGCAAAAAGATTTTATCTTCAAATACAAGAACTTTTCGTGGTTTTGTTGGTTTTCAGCAAATGAACAGATTTCAGCGAGCTGGGAGTTTTTTCTTTAATAGCGTAAGATTTTATCTTAAAATACAAGAACTTTTGGTGGTTCTTGTCAATTTTTGTTGGTTTTCATCTCATCGACTTATTTCAGTCAGCCAGATCTTTCTTCTTCAAAGCAAAAAGATTTTATCTTAAAATACAAGAACTTTTCGTGGTTTTGATGGTTTTCAGCAAATGAACATATTTCAGCGAGCTGGGAGTTTTTTCTTTAATAGCGTAAGATTTTATCTTAAAATACAAGAACTTTTCGTGGTTCTTGTCAATTTTTGTTGGTTTTCATCTAATGAACTTATTTCAGTCAGCTAGATCTTTCTTCTTCAAAGCAAAAAGATTTTATCTTCAAATACAAGAACTTTTCGTGGTTTTGTTGGTTTTCAGCAAATGAACAGATTTCAGCGAGCTGGGAGTTTTTTCTTTAGTAGCGTAAGGTTTTATCTTAAAATACAAGAACTTTTCGTGGTTCTTGTCAATTTTTGTTGGTTTTCATCTAATGAACTTATTTCAGTCAGTGAGATCTTTCTTCTTCAAAGCAAAAAGATTTTATCTTCAAATACAAGAACTTTTCGTGGTTTTGTTGGTTTTCAGCAAATGAACAGATTTCAGCGAGCAAGAAGTTTTTTCTTTAATAGCGTAAGATGTTATCTTAAAATACAAGATTTTTTCGTGGTTCTTGTCAATTTTTTTTGGTTTTCATCTAATGAACTTATTTCAGTCAGCTAGATTTTTCTTCTTCAAAGCAAAAGTATTTTATCTTCAAATACAAGAACTTTTCGTGGTTTTGTTGGTTTTCAGCAAATGAACATATTTCAGCGAGCTGGGAGTTTTTTCTTTAATAGCGTAAGATTTCATCTTAAAATACAAGAACTATTCGTGGTTCTTGTCAATTTTTGTTGGTTTTCATCTAATGAACTTATTTCAGTCAGCTAGATCTTTCTTCTTCAAAGCAAAAAGATTTTATCTTCAAATACAAGAACTTTTCATGGTTTTGTTGGTTTTCAGCAAATGAACAGATTTCAGCGAGCTGGGAGTTTTTTCTTTAATAGCGTAAGATTTTATCTTAAAATACAAGAACTTTTCGTGGTTCTTGTCAATTTTTGTTGGTTTTCATCTAATGAACTTATTTCAGTCAGCTAGATCTTTCTTCTTCAAAGCAAAAAGATTTTATCTTCAAATACAAGAACTTTTCGTGGTTTTGTTGGTTTTCAGCAAATGAACAGATTTCAGCGAGCTGGGAGTTTTTTCTTTAGTAGCGTAAGGTTTTATCTTAAAATACAAGAACTTTTCGTGGTTCTTGTCAATTTTTGTTGGTTTTCATCTAATGAACTTATTTCAGTCAGTGAGATCTTTCTTCTTCAAAGCAAAAAGATTTTATCTTCAAATACAAGAACTTTTCGTGGTTTTGTTGGTTTTCAGCAAATGAACAGATTTCAGCGAGCAAGAAGTTTTTTCTTTAATAGCGTAAGATGTTATCTTAAAATACAAGATTTTTTCGTGGTTCTTGTCAATTTTTTTTGGTTTTCATCTAATGAACTTATTTCAGTCAGCTAGATCTTTCTTCTTCAAAGCAAAAAGATTTTATCTTCAAATCCAAGAACTTTTCGTGGTTTTGATGGTTTTCAGCAAATGAACATATTTCAGCGAGCCGGAAGGTTTTTCTTTAATAGCGTAAGATATTATCTTGAAATACAAGAAGTTTTCGTGGTTCTTGTCAATTTTTGTTGGTTTTCATCTAATGAACTTATTTCAGTCAGCTAGATCTTTCTTCTTCAAAGCAAAAAGGTTTTATCTTCAAATACAAGAACTTTTCGTGGTTTTGTTGGTTTTCAGCAAATGAACAGATTTCAGCGAGCAAGAAGTTTTTTCTTTAATCGCGTAAGATTTTATCTTAAAATGCAAGTACTTTTCGTGGTTCTTGTCAATTTTTGTTGGTTTTCATCTAATGAACTTATTTCAGTCAGCTAGATCTTTCTTCTTCAAAGCAAAAAGATTTTATCTTCAAATACAAGAACTTTTCGTGGTTTTGATGGTTTTCAGCAAATGAACACATTTCAGCGAGCTGGAAGTTTTTTCCTTAATAGAGTAAGATTTTATCTTAAAATGCAAGTACTTTTCGTGGTTCTTGTCAATTTTTGTTGGTTTTCATCTAATCAACTTATTTCAGTCAGCTGGATCTTTCTTCTTCAAAGCAAAAAGATTTTATCTTCAAATACAAGAACTTTTCGTGGTTTTGTTGGTTTTCAGCAAATGAACACATTTCAGCGAGCTGGAAGTTTTTTCCTTAATAGCGTAAGATTTTATCTTCAAATACAAGAACTTTTCGTGGTTTTGTTGGTTTTCAGCAAATGAACAGATTTCAGCGAGCTGGGAGTTTTTTCTTTAATAGCGTAACATTTTATCTTAAAATACAAGAACTTTTCGTGGTTCTTGTCAATTTTTGTTGGTTTTCATCTAATGAACTTATTTCAGTCAGCTGGATCTTTCTTCTTCAAAGCAAAAAGATTTTATCTTCAAATACAAGAACTTTTCGTGGTTTTGATGGTTTTCAGCAAATGAACATATTTCAGCAAGCTGGAAGTTTTTTCCTTAATAGAGTAAGATTTTATCTTAAAATACAAGAACTTTTCGTGTTTCTTGTCAATTTTTGTTGGTTTTCATCTCATCGACTTATTTCAGTCAGCCAGATCTTTCCTCTTCAAAGCAAAAAGATTTTATCTTCAAATACAAGAACTTTTCGTGGTTGTGATGGTTTTCAGCAAATGAACATATTTCAGCGAGCTGGAAGTTTTTTCCTTAATAGAGTAAGATTTTATCTTAAAATACAAGAACTTTTCGTGTTTCTTGTCAATTTTTGTTGCTTTTCATCTCATCGACTTATTTCAGTCAGCCAGATCTTTCCTCTTCAAAGCAAAAAGATTTTATCTTCAAATACAAGAACTTTTCGTGGTTTTGATGGTTTTTAGCAAATGAACATATTTCAGCGAGCTGGGAGTCTTTTCTTTAATAGCGTAAGATTTTATCTTAAAATACAAGAACTTTTCGTGGTTCTTGTCAATTTTGGTTGGTTTTCATCTAATGAACTTATTTCAGTCAGCTAGATCTTTCTTCTTCAAAGCAAAAAGATTTTATCTTCAAATACAAGAACTTTTCGTGGTTTTGTTGGTTTTCAGCAAATGAACAGATTTCAGCGAGCAAGAAGTTTTTTCTTTAATAGCGTCAGATTTTATCTTAAAATACAAGAACTTTTCGTGGTTCTTGTCAATTTTTGTTCGTTTTCATCTAATGAACTTATTTCAGTCAGCTCGATCTTTCTTCTTCAAAGCAAAAAGATTTTATCTTCAAATACAAGAACTTTTCGTGGTTTTGTTGGTTTTCAGCAAATGAACAGATTTCAGCGAGCAACAAGTTTTTTCTTTAATAGCGTAAGATTTTATCTTAAAATACAAGAACTTTTCGTGGTTCTTTTCAATTTTTGTTGGTTTTCATCGAATGAACTTATTGCAGTCAGCTAGATCTTTCTTCTTCAAAGCAAAAAGATTTTATCTTCAAATACAAGAACTTTTCGTGGTTTTGATGGTTTTCAGCAAATGCACATATTTCAGCGAGCTGGAAGTTTTTTCCTTAATAGAGTAAGATTTTATCTTAAAATACAAGAACTTTTCGTGGTTCTTGTCAATTTTTGTTGGTTTTCATCCAATGAACTTATTTCAGTCAGCTCGATCTTTCTTCTTCAAAGCAAAAAGATTTTATCTTCAAATACAAGAACTTTTCGTGGTTTTGTTGGTTTTCAGCAAATGAACATATTTCAGCGAGCTGGAAGTTTTTTCCTTAATAGAGTAAGATTTTATCTTAAAATACAAGAACTTTTCGTGGTTCTTTTCAATTTTTGTTGGTTTTCATCGAATGAACTTATTGCAGTCAGCTAGATCTTTCTTCTTCAAAGCAAAAAGATTTTATCTTCAAATACAAGAACTTTTCGTGGTTTTGATGGTTTTCAGCAAATGAACATATTTCAGCGAGCTGGAAGTTTTTTCCTTAATAGAGTAAGATTTTATCTTAAAATACAAGAACTTTTCGTGGTTCTTGTCAATTTTTGTTGGTTTTCATCCAATGAACTTATTTCAGTCAGCTAGATTTTTCTTCTTCAAAGCAAAAAGATTTTATCTTCAAATACAAGAACTTTTCGTGGTTTTGTTGGTTTTCAGCAAATGAACATATTTCAGCGAGCTGGAAGTTTTTCCTTAATAGCGTAAGATTTTATCTTAAAATACAAGAACTTTTCGTGGTTCTTGTCAATTTTGGTTGGTTTTCATCTAATGAACTTATTTCAGTCAGCTCGATCTTTCTTCTTCAAAGCAAAAAGATTTTATCTTCAAATACAAGAACTTTTCGTGGTTTTGTTGGTTTTCAGCAAATGAACAGATTTCAGCGAGCTGGGAGTTTTTTCTTTAATAGCGTAACATTTTATCTTAAAATACAAGAACTTTTCGTGGTTCTTGTCAATTTTTGTTGGTTTTCATCTAATGAACTTATTTCAGTCAGCTCGATCTTTCTTCTTCAAAGCAAAAAGATTTTATCTTCAAATACCAGAACTTTTCGTGGTTTTGATGGTTTTCAGCAAATGAACATATTTCAGCGAGCTGGAAGTTTTTTTCTTAATAGAGTAAGATTTTATCTTAAAATACAAGAACTTTTCGTGTTTCTTGTCAATTTTTGTTGGTTTTCATCTCATCGACTTATTTCAGTCAGCCAGATCTTTCCTCTTCAAAGCAAAAAGATTTTATCTTCAAATACAAGAACTTTTCGTGGTTGTGATGGTTTTCAGCAAATGAACATATTTCAGCGAGCTGGAAGTTTTTTCCTTAATAGAGTAAGATTTTATCTTAAAATACAAGAACTTTTCGTGTTTCTTGTCAATTTTTGTTGGTTTTCATCTCATCGACTTATTTCAGTCAGCCAGATCTTTCCTCTTCAAAGCAAAAAGATTTTATCTTCAAATACAAGAACTTTTCGTGGTTTTGATGGTTTTCAGCAAATGAACATATTTCAGCGAGCTGGGAGTCTTTTCTTTAATAGCGTAAGATTTTATCTTAAAATACAAGAACTTTTCGTGGTTCTTGTCAATTTTGGTTGGTTTTCATCTAATGAACTTATTTCAGTCAGCTAGATCTTTCTTCTTCAAAGCAAAAAGATTTTATCTTCAAATACAAGAACTTTTCGTGGTTTTGTTGGTTTTAAGCAAATGAACAGATTTCAGCGAGCAAGAAGTTTTTTCTTTAATAGCGTAAGATTTTATCTTCAAATACAAGAACTTTTCGTGGTTCTTGTCAATTTTTGTTCGTTTTCATCTAATGAACTTATTTCAGTCAGCTCGATCTTTCTTCTTCAAAGCAAAAAGATTTTATCTTCAAATACAAGAACTTTTCGTGGTTTTGTTGGTTTTCAGCAAATGAACAGATTTCAGCGAGCAACAAGTTTTTTCTTTAATAGCGTAAGATTTTATCTTAAAATATAAGAACTTTTCGTGTTTCTTGTCAATTTTTGTTGGTTTTCATCTAATGAACTTATTTCAGTCAGCTAGATCTTTCTTCTTCAAAGCAAAAAGATTTTATCTTCAAATACAAGAACTTTTCGTGGTTTTGATGGTTTTCAGCAAATGAACATATTTCAGCGAGCTGGAAGTTTTTTCTTTAATAGCGTAAGATTTTATCTTAAAATACAAGAACTTTTCGTGTTTCTTGTCAATTTTTGTTGGTTTTCATCTCATCGACTTATTTCAGTCAGCCAGATCTTTCCTCTTCAAAGCAAAAAGACTTTATCTTAAAATACAAGAACTTTTCGTGGTTTTGATGGTTTTCAGCAAATGAACATATTTCTGCGAGCTGGAAGTTTTTTCCTTAATAGCGTCAGATTTTATCTTAACATATAAGAACTTTTCGTGGTTCTTGTCAATTTTTGTTGGTTTTCATCTCATGAACTTATTTCAGTAAGCTAGATCTTTCTTCTTCAAAGCAAAAAGATTTTATCTTCAAATACAAGAACTTTTCGTGGTTTTGTTGGTTTTCAGCAAATGAACATATTTCAGCGAGCTGGGAGTCTTTTCTTTAATAGCGTAAGATTTTATCTTAAAATACAAGAACTTTTCGTGGTTCTTGTCAATTTTGGTTGGTTTTCATCTAATGAACTTATTTCAGTCAGCGAGATCTTTCTTCTTCAAAGCAAAAAGATTTTATCTTCAAATACAAGAACTTTTCGTGGTTTTGTTGGTTTTCAGCAAATGAACAGATTTCAGCGAGCAACAAGTTTTTTCTTTAATAGCGTAAGGTTTTATCTTAAAATATAAGAACTTTTCGTGTTTCTTGTCAATTTTTGTTGGTTTTCATCCAATGAACTAATTTCAGTCAGCTGGATCTTTCTTCTTCAAAGCAAAAGGATTTTATCTTCAAATACAAGAACTTTTCGTGGTTTTGATGGTTTTCAGCAAATGAACATATTTCAGCGAGCTGGAAGTTTTTTCCTTAATAGCGTCAGATTTTATCTTAAAATACAAGAACTTTTCGTGGTTCTTGTCAATTTTTGTTGGTTTTCATCCAATGAACTTATTTCAGTCAGCTGGATCTTTCTTCTTCAAAGCAAAAAGATTTTATCTTCAAATACAAGAACTTTTCGTGGTTTTGTTGGTTTTCAGCAAATGAACATATTTCAGCGAGCTGGGAGTTTTTTCTTTAATAGCGTAAGATTTTATCTTAAAATACAAGAACTTTTGGTGGTTCTTGTCAATTTTTGTTGGTTTTCATCTCATCGACTTATTTCAGTCAGCTGGATCTTTCTTCTTCAAAGCAAAAAGATTTTATCTTCAAATACAAGAACTTTTCGTGGTTTTGATGGTTTTCAGCAAATGAACACATTTCAGCGAGCTGGAAGTTTTTTCCTTAATAGCGTAAGATTTTATCTTAAAATACAAGAACTTTTCGTGGTTCTTGTCAATTTTGGTTGGTTTTCATCCAATGAACTTATTTCAGTCAGCTAGATCTTTCTTCTTCAAAGCAAAAAGATTTTATCTTCAAATACAAGAACTTTTCGTGGTTTTGTTGGTTTTCAGCAAATGAACAGATTTCAGCGAGCAAGAAGTTTTTTCTTTAATAGCGTAAGATTTTATCTTAAAATACAAGAACTTTTCGTGGTTCTTGTCAATTTTTGTTGGTTTTCATCGAATGAACTTATTTCAGTCAGCTAGATCTTTCTTCTTCAAAGCAAAAAGATTTTATCTTCAAATACAAGAACTTTTCGTGGTTTTGTTGGTTTTCAGCAAATGAACATATTTCAGCGAGCTGGAAGTTTCTTCCTTAATAGAGTAAGATTTTATCTTAAAATACAAGAACTTTTCGTGGTTCTTGTCAATTTTTGTTGGTTTTCATCCAATGAACTTATTTCAGTCAGCTAGATCTTTCTTCTTCAAAGCAAAAAGGTTTTATCTTCAAATACAAGAACTTTTCGTGGTTTTGATGGTTTTCAGCAAATGAACACATTTCAGCGAGCTGGAAGTTTTTTCCTTAATCGAGTAAGATTTTATCTTAAAATGCAAGTACTTTTCGTGGTTCTTGTCAATTTTGGTTGGTTTTCATCTAATGAACTTATTTCAGTCAGCGAGATCATTCTTCTTCAAAGCAAAAAGATTTTATCTTCAAATACAAGAACTTTTCGTGGTTTTGTTGGTTTTCAGCAAATGAACAGATTTCAGCGAGCAAGAAGTTTTTTCTTTAATAGCGTAAGATTTTATCTTAAAATACAAGAACTTTTCGTGGTTCTTGTCAATTTTTGTTGGTTTTCATCTCATCGACTTATTTCAGTCAGCCAGATCTTTCTTCTTCAAAGCAAAAAGATTTTATCTGAAAATACAAGAACTTTTCATGGTTTTGATGGTTTTCAGCAAATGAACACATTTCAGCGAGCTGGAAGTTTTTTCCTTAATAGAGTAAGATTTTATCTTAAAATGCAAGTACTTTTCGTGGTTCTTGTCAATTTTTGTTGGTTTTCATCTAATGAACTTATTTCAGTCAGCTGGATCTTTCTTCTTCAAAGCAAAAAGATTTTATCTTCAAATACAAGAACTTTTCGTGGTTTTGATGGTTTTCAGCAAATGAACACATTTCAGCGAGCTGGAAGTTTTTTCCTTAATAGCGTAAGATTTTATCTTAAAATACAAGAACTTTTCGTGGTTCTTGTCAATTTTGGTTGGTTTTCATCCAATGAACTTATTTCAGTCAGCTAGATCTTTCTTCTTCAAAGCAAAAAGATTTTATCTTCAAATACAAGAACTTTTCGTGGTTTTGTTGGTTTTCAGCAAATGAACAGATTTCAGCGAGCAAGAAGTTTTTTCTTTAATAGCGTAAGATTTTATCTTAAAATACAAGAACTTTTCGTGGTTCTTGTCAATTTTTGTTGGTTTTCATCGAATGAACTTATTTCAGTCAGCTAGATCTTTCTTCTTCAAAGCAAAAAGATTTTATCTTCAAATACAAGAACTTTTCGTGGTTTTGTTGGTTTTCAGCAAATGAACATATTTCAGCGAGCTGGAAGTTTTTTCCTTAATAGAGTAAGATTTTATCTTAAAATACAAGAACTTTTCGTGGTTCTTGTCAATTTTTGTTGGTTTTCATCCAATGAACTTATTTCAGTCAGCCAGATCTTTCTTCTTCAAAGCAAAAAGGTTTTATCTACAAATACAAGAACTTTTCGTGGTTTTGTTGGTTTTCAGCAAATGAACAGATTTCAGCGAGCTGGGAGTTTTTTCTTTAATAGCGTAAGATTTTATCTTAAAATACAAGAACTTTTCGTGGTTCTTGTCAATTTTTGTTGGTTTTCATCTAATGAACTTATTTCAGTCAGCTGGATCTTTCTTCTTCAAAGCAAAAAGATTTTATCTTCAAATACAAGAACTTTTCGTGGTTTTGTTGGTTTTCAGCAAATGAACAGATTTCAGCGAGCAAGAAGTTTTTTCTTTAATAGCGTAAGATTTTATCTTAAAATGCAAGAACTTTTCGTGGTTCTTGTCAATTTTTGTTGGTTTTCATCTAATGAACTTATTTCAGTCAGCTAGATCTTTCTTCTTCAAAGCAAAAAGATTTTATCTTCAAATACAAGAACTTTTCGTGGTTTTGATGGTTTTCAGCAAATGAACACATTTCAGCGAGCTGGAAGTTTTTTCCTTAATCGAGTAAGATTTTATCTTAAAATGCAAGTACTTTTCGTGGTTCTTGTCAATTTTGGTTGGTTTTCATCTAATGAACTTATTTCAGTCAGCGAGATCATTCTTCTTCAAAGCAAAAAGATTTTATCTTCAAATACAAGAACTTTTCGTGGTTTTGTTGGTTTTCAGCAAATGAACAGATTTCAGCGAGCAAGAAGTTTTTTCTTTAATAGCGTAAGATTTTATCTTAAAATACAAGAACTTTTCGTGGTTCTTGTCAATTTTTGTTGGTTTTCATCGAATGAACTTATTGCAGTCAGCTAGATCTTTCTTCTTCAAAGCAAAAAGATTTTATCTTCAAATACAAGAACTTTTCGTGGTTTTGATGGTTTTCAGCAAATGAACATATTTCAGCGAGCTGGAAGTTTTTTCCTTATTAGAGTAAGATTTTATCTTAAAATAGAAGAACTTTTCGTGGTTCTTGTCAATTTTTGTTGGTTTTCATCCAATGAACTTATTTCAGTCAGCTAGATCTTTCTTCTTCAAAGCAAAAAGATTTTATCTTCAAATACAAGAACTTTTCGTGGTTTTGTTGGTTTTCAGCAAATGAACATATTTCAGCGAGCTGGGAGTTTTTTCTTTAATAGCGTAAGATTTTATCTTAAAATACAAGAACTTTTCGTGGTTCTTGTCAATTTTTGTTGGTTTTCATCTAATGAACTTATTTCAGTCAGATGGATCTTTCTTCTTCAAAGCAAAAAGATTTTATCTTCAAATACAAGAACTTTTCGTGGTTTTGTTGGTTTTCAGCAAATGAACAGATTTCAGCGAGCAAGAAGTTTTTTCTTTAATAGCGTAAGATTTTATCTTAAAATACAAGAACTTTTCGTGGTTCTTGTCAATTTTTGTTGGTTTTCATCTAATGAACTTATTTCAGTCAGCCAGATCTTTCTTCTTCAAAGCAAAAAGATTTTATCTTCAAATACAAGAACTTTTCGTGGTTTTGATGGTTTTCAGCAAATGATCATATTTCAGTGAGCTGGAAGTTTTTTCCTTAATAGAGTAAGATTTTATCTTAAAATACAAGAACCTTTCGTGGTCCTTGTCAATTTTTGTTGGTTTTCATCTAATGAACTTATTTCAGTCAGCTAGATCTTTCTTCTTCAAAGAAAAAAAGATTTTATCTTCAAATACAAGAACTTTTCGTGGCTTTGATGGTTTTCAGCAAATGAACATATTTCAGCGAGCTGGAAGTTTTTTCCATAATAGAGTAAGATTTTATCTTAAAATACAAGAACTTTTCGTGGTTCTTGTCAATTTTTGTTGGTTTTCATCTAATGAAGTTATTTCAGTCAGCTCGATCTTTCTTCTTCAAAGCAAAAAGATTTTATCTTCAAATACAAGAACTTTTCGTGGTTTTGATGGTTTTCAGCAAATGAACATATTTCAGCGAGCTGGAAGTTTTTTCCTTATTAGCGTAAGTTTTTATCTTAAAATACAAGAACTTTTCGTGGTTCTTGTCAATTTTTGTTGGTTTTCATCCGATGAACTTATTTCAGTCAGCGAGATCTTTCTTCTTCACAGCAAAAAGATTTTATCTTCAAATACAAGAACTTTTCGTGGTTTTGTTGGTTTTCAGCAAATGAACAGATTTCAGCGAGCAAGAAGTTTTTTCTTTAATAGCGTAAGATGTTATCTTAAAATACAAGATTTTTTCGTGGTTCTTGTCAATTTTTTTTGGTTTTCATCTAATGAACTTATTTCAGTCAGCTAGATCTTTCTTCTTCAAAGCAAAAAGATTTTATCTTCAAATCCAAGAACTTTTCGTGGTTTTGATGGTTTTCAGCAAATGAACATATTTCAGCGAGCCGGAAGGTTTTTCTTTAATCGCGTAAGATATTATCTTGAAATACAAGAAGTTTTCGTGGTTCTTGTCAATTTTTGTTGGTTTTCATCTAATGAATTTATTTCAGTCAGCTAGATCTTTCTTCTTCAAAGCAAAAAGGTTTTATCTTCAAATACAAGAACTTTTCGTGGTTTTGATGGTTTTCAGCAAATGAACATATTTCAGCGAGCCGGAAGATTTTTCTTTAATAGCGTAAGATATTATCTTAAAATACAAGAACTTTTCGTGGTTCTTGTCAATTTTTGTTGGTTTTCATCTAATGAACTTATTTCAGTCAGCCAGATCTTTCTTCTTCAAAGCAAAAAGATTTTATCTTCAAATACAAGAACTTTTCGTGGTTTTGATGGTTTTCAGCAAATGATCATATTTCAGTGAGCTGGAAGTTTTTTCCTTAATAGAGTAAGATTTTATCTTAAAATACAAGAACCTTTCGTGGTCCTTGTCAATTTTTGTTGGTTTTCATCTAATGAACTTATTTCAGTCAGCTAGATCTTTCTTCTTCAAAGAAAAAAAGATTTTATCTTCAAATACAAGAACTTTTCGTGGCTTTGATGGTTTTCAGCAAATGAACATATTTCAGCGAGCTGGAAGTTTTTTCCATAATAGAGTAAGATTTTATCTTAAAATACAAGAACTTTTCGTGGTTCTTGTCAATTTTTGTTGGTTTTCATCTAATGAAGTTATTTCAGTCAGCTCGATCTTTCTTCTTCAAAGCAAAAAGATTTTATCTTCAAATACAAGAACTTTTCGTGGTTTTGATGGTTTTCAGCAAATGAACATATTTCAGCGAGCTGGAAGTTTTTTCCTTATTAGCGTAAGTTTTTATCTTAAAATACAAGAACTTTTCGTGGTTCTTGTCAATTTTTGTTGGTTTTCATCCGATGAACTTATTTCAGTCAGCGAGATCTTTCTTCTTCACAGCAAAAAGATTTTATCTTCAAATACAAGAACTTTTCGTGGTTTTGTTGGTTTTCAGCAAATGAACAGATTTCAGCGAGCAAGAAGTTTTTTCTTTAATAGCGTAAGATGTTATCTTAAAATACAAGATTTTTTCGTGGTTCTTGTCAATTTTTTTTGGTTTTCATCTAATGAACTTATTTCAGTCAGCTAGATCTTTCTTCTTCAAAGCAAAAAGATTTTATCTTCAAATCCAAGAACTTTTCGTGGTTTTGATGGTTTTCAGCAAATGAACATATTTCAGCGAGCCGGAAGGTTTTTCTTTAATCGCGTAAGATATTATCTTGAAATACAAGAAGTTTTCGTGGTTCTTGTCAATTTTTGTTGGTTTTCATCTAATGAATTTATTTCAGTCAGCTAGATCTTTCTTCTTCAAAGCAAAAAGGTTTTATCTTCAAATACAAGAACTTTTCGTGGTTTTGATGGTTTTCAGCAAATGAACACATTTCAGCGAGCTGGAAGTTTTTTCCTTAATAGCGTAAGATTTTATCTTAAAATACAAGAACTTTTCGTGGTTCTTGTCAATTTTAGTTGGTTTTCATCTAATGAACTTATTTCAGTCAGCGAGATCATTCTTCTTCAAAGCAAAAAGATTTTATCTTCAAATACAAGAACTTTTCGTGGTTTTGATGGTTTTCAGCAAATGAACATATTTCAGCGAGCTGGAAGTTTTTTCCTTAACAGATTAAGATTTTATCTTAAAATACAAGAACTTTTCGCGGTTCTTGTCAATTTTTGTTGGTTTTCATCGAATGAACTTATTGCAGTCAGCTAGATCTTTCTTCTTCAAAGCAAAAAGATTTTATCTTCAAATACAAGAACTTTTCGTGGTTTTGATGGTTTTCAGCAAATGAACATATTTCAGCGAGCTGGAAGTTTTTTCATGAATAGAGTAAGATTTTATCTTAAAATACAAGAACCTTTCGTGGTTCTTGTCAATTTTTGTTGGTTTTCATCTAATGAACTTATTTCAGTCAGCTAGATCTTTCTTCTTCAAAGCAAAAAGATTTTATCTTCAAATACAAGAACTTTTCGTGGTTTTGATGGTTTTCAGCAAATGAACATATTTCAGCGAGCTGGAAGTTTTTTCCTTAATAGAGTAAGATTTTATCTTAAAATACAAGAACTTTTCGTGGTTCTTGTCAATTTTTGTTGGTTTTCATCGAATGAAGTTATTTCAGTCAGCTCGATCTTTCTTCTTCAAAGCAAAAAGATTTTATCTTCAAATACAAGAACTTTTCGTGGTTTTCATGGTTTTCCGCAAATGAACATATTTCAGCGAGCTGGGAGTTTTTTCTTTAATAGCGTAAGATTTTATCTTAAAATACAAGAACTTTTCGTGGTTCTTGTCAATTTTTGTTGGTTTTCATCTAATGAACTTATTTCAGTCAGCTAGATCTTTCTTCTTCAAAGGAAAAAGATTTTATCTTCAAATACAAGAACTTTTCGTGGTTTTGATGGTTTTCAGCAAATGAACATATTTCAGCGAGCTGGAAGTTTTTTCCTTAATAGAGTAAGATTTTATCTTAAAATACAAGAACTTTTCGTGGTTCTTGTCAATTTTTGTTCGTTTTCATCCAATGAACTTATTTCAGTCAGCGAGATCTTTCTTCTTCAAAGCAAAATGATTTTATCTTCAAATACAAGAACTTTTCGTGGTTTTGTTGGTTTTCAGCAAATGAACAGATTTCAGCGAGCAAGAAGTTTTTTCTTTAATAGCGTAAGATTTTATCTTAAAATACAAGAACTTTTCGTGGTTCTTGTCAAATTTTGTTGGTTTTCATGTAATGAACTTATTTCAGTCAGCCAGATCTTTCTTCTTCAAAGCAAAAAGATTTTATCTTCAAATACAAGAACTTTTCGTGGTTTTGATGGTTTTCAGCAAATGAACATATTTCAGTGAGCTGGAAGTTTTTTCCTTAATAGAGTAAGATTTTATCTTAAAATACAAGAACCTTTCGTGGTTCTTGTCAATTTTTGTTGGTTTTCATCTAATGAACTTATTTCTGTCAGCTAGATCTTTCTTCTTCAAAGCAAAAAGATTTTATCTTCAAATACAAGAACTTTTCGTGGTTTTGATGGTTTTCAGCAAATGAACATATTTCAGCGAGCTGGAAGTTTTTTCCTTAACAGATTAAGATTTTATCTTAAAATACAAGAACTTTTCGCGGTTCTTGTCAATTTTTGTTGGTTTTCATCTAATGTACTTATTTCAGTCAGCCAGATCTTTCTTCTTCAAAGCAAAAAGATTTTATCTTCAAATACAAGAACTTTTCGTGGTTTTGATGGTTTTCAGCAAATGAACACATTTCAGCGAGCTGGAAGTTTTTTCCTGAATAGAGTAAGATTTTATCTTAAAATACAAGAACCTTTCGTGGTTCTTGTCAATTGTTGTTGGTTTTCATCGAATGAAGTTATTTCAGTCAGCTCGATCTTTCTTCTTCAAAGCAAAAAGATTTTATCTTCAAATACAAGAACTTTTCGTGGTTTTCATGGTTTTCCGCAAATGAACATATTTCAGCGAGCTGGGAGTTTTTTCTTTAATAGCGTAAGATTTTATCTTAAAATACAAGAACTTTTCGTGGTTCTTGTCAATTTTTGTTGGTTTTCATCTAATGAACTTATTTCAGTCAGCTAGATCTTTCTTCTTCAAAGGAAAAAGATTTTATCTTCAAATACAAGAACTTTTCGTGGTTTTGATGGTTTTCAGCAAATTAACATATTTCAGCGAGCTGGAAGTTTTTTCCTTAATAGAGTAAGATTTTATCTTAAAATACAAGAACTTTTCGTGGTTCTTGTCAATTTTTGTTCGTTTTCATCCAATGAACTTATTTCAGTCAGCGAGATCTTTCTTCTTCAAAGCAAAATGATTTTATCTTCAAATACAAGAACTTTTCGTGGTTTTGTTGGTTTTCAGCAAATGAACATATTTCAGCGAGCTGGGAGTTTTTTCCTCAATAGAGTAAGATTTTATCTTAAAATACAAGAACTTTTCGTGGTTCTTGTCAATTTTTGTTGGTTTTCATCTAATGAACTTATTTCAGTCAGCTGGATCTTTCTTCTTCAAAGCAAAAAGATTTTATCTTCAAATACAAGAACTTTTCGTGGTTTTGTTGGTTTTCAGCAAATGAACAGATTTCAGCGAGCAAGAAGTTTTTTCTTTAATAGCGTAAGATTTTATCTTAAAATACAAGAACTTTTCGTGGTTCTTGTCAAATTTTGTTGGTTTTCATGTAATGAACTTATTTCAGTCAGCCAGATCTTTCTTCTTCAAAGCAAAAAGATTTTATCTTCAAATACAAGAACTTTTCGTGGTTTTGATGGTTTTCAGCAAATGAACATATTTCAGTGAGCTGGAAGTTTTTTCCTTAATAGAGTAAGATTTTATCTTAAAATACAAGAACCTTTCGTGGTTCTTGTCAATTTTTGTTGGTTTTCATCTAATGAACTTATTTCTGTCAGCTGGATCTTTCTTCTTCAAAGCAAAAAGATTTTATCTTCAAATACAAGAACTTTTCGTGGTTTTGATGGTTTTCAGCAAATGAACATATTTCAGCGAGCTGGAAGTTTTTTCCTTAATAGAGTAAGATTTTATCTTAAAATACAAGAACTTTTCGTGGTTCTTGTCAATTTTTGTTGGTTTTCATCTAATGAACTTATTTCAGTCAGCTCGATCTTTCTTCTTCAAAGCAAAAAGATTTTATCTTCAAATACAAGAACTTTTCGTGGTTTTCATGGTTTTCCGCAAATGAACATATTTCAGCGAGCTGGGAGTTTTTTCTTTAATAGCGTAAGTTTTTATCTTAAAATACAAGAACTTTTCGTGGTTCTTGTCAATTTTTGTTGGTTTTCATCTGATGAACTTATTTCAGTCAGCTAGATCTTTCTTCTTCACAGCAAAAAGATTTTATCTTCAAATACAAGAACTTTTCGTGGTTTTGTTGGTTTTCTGCAAATGAACAGATTTCAGCGAGCAAGAAGTTTTTTCTTTAATAGCGTAAGATTTTATCTTAAAATACAAGAACTTTTCGTGGTTCTTGTCAATTTTTGTTGGTTTTCATCTAATGAACTTATTTCAGTCAGCTAGATCTTTCTTCTTCAAAGCAAAAAGATTTTATCTTCAAATACAAGAACTTTTCGTGGTTTTGATGGTTTTCAGCAAATGAACATATTTCAGCGAGCTGGAAGTTTTTTCCTTAATAGAGTAAGATTTTATCTTAAAATACAAGAACTTTTCGTGGTTCTTGTCAAATTTTGTTGGTTTTCATCTAATGAACTTATTTCAGTCAGCTGGATCTTTCTTCTTCAAAGCAAAAAGATTTTATCTTCAAATACAAGAACTTTTCGTGGTTTTGTTGGTTTTCAGCAAATGAACAGATTTCAGCGAGCAAGAAGTTTTTTCTTTAATAGCGTAAGATTTTATCTTAAAATACAAGAACTTTTCGTGGTTCTTGTCAAATTTTGTTGGTTTTCATCTAATGAACTTATTTCAGTCAGCCAGATCTTTCTTCTTCAAAGCAAAAAGATTTTATCTTCAAATACAAGAACTTTTCGTGGTTTTGATGGTTTTCAGCAAATGAACATATTTCAGTGAGCTGGAAGTTTTTTCCTTAATAGAGTAAGATTTTATCTTAAAATACAAGAACCTTTCGTGGTTCTTGTCAATTTTTGTTGGTTTTCATCAAATGAACTTATTTCAGTCAGCTAGATCTTTCTTCTTCAAAGCAAAAAGATTTTATCTTCAAATACAAGAACTTTTCGTGGTTTTGATGGTTTTCAGCAAATGAACATATTTCAGCGAGCTGGAAGTTTTTTCCTTAATAGAGTAAGATTTTATCTTAAAATACAAGAACTTTTCGTGGTTCTTGTCAATTTTTGTTGGTTTTCATCTAATGAACTTATTTCAGTCAGCCAGATCTTTCTTCTTCAAAGCAAAAAGATTTTATCTTCAAATACAAGAACTTTTCGTGGTTTTCATGGTTTTCCGCAAATGAACATATTTCAGCGAGCTGGGAGTTTTTTCTTTAATAGCGTAAGTTTTTATCTTAAAATACGAGAACTTTTCGTGGTTCTTGTCAATTTTTGTTGGTTTTCATCTAATGAACTTATTTCAGTCAGCTAGATCTTTCTTCTTCACAGCAAAAAGATTTTATCTTCAAATACAAGAACTTTTCGTGGTTTTGTTGGTTTTCAGCAAATGAACAGATTTCAGCGAGCAAGAAGTTTTTTCTTTAATAGCGTAAGATTTTATCTTAAATTACAAGAACTTTTCGTGGTTCCTGTCAATTTTTCTTGGTTTTCATCTAATGAACTTATTTCAGTCAGCTAGATCTTTCTTCTTCAAAGCAAAAAGATTTTATCTTCAAATACAAGAACTTTTCGTGGTTTTTAATGGTTTTCAGCAAATGAACATATTTCAGCGAGCTGGAAGTTTTTTCCTTAATAGAGTAAGATTTTATCTTAAAATACAAGAACTTTTCGTGGTTCTTGTCAAATTTTGTTGGTTTTCATCTAATGAACTTATTTCAGTCAGCTGGATCTTTCTTCTTCAAAGCAAAAAGATTTTATCTTCAAATACAAGAACTTTTCGTGGTTTTGTTGGTTTTCAGCAAATGAACAGATTTCAGCGAGCAAGAAGTTTTTTCTTTAATAGCGTAAGATTTTATCTTAAAATACAAGAACTTTTCGTGGTTCTTGTCAAATTTTGTTGGTTTTCATCTAATGAACTTATTTCAGTCAGCCAGATCTTTCTTCTTCAAAGCAAAAAGATTTTATCTTCAAATACAAGAACTTTTCGTGGTTTTGATGGTTTTCAGCAAATGAACATATTTCAGTGAGCTGGAAGTTTTTTCCTTAATAGAGTAAGATTTTATCTTAAAATACAAGAACCTTTCGTGGTTCTTGTCAATTTTTGTTGGTTTTCATCTACTGAACTTATTTCAGTCAGCTAGATCTTTCTTCTTCAAAGCAAAAAGATTTTATCTTATAATACAAGAACTTTTCGTGGTTTTGATGGTTTTCAGCAAATGAACATATTTCAGCGAGCTGGAAGTTTTTTCCTTAATAGAGTAAGATTTTATCTTAAAATACAAGAACTTTTCGTGGTTCTTGTCAATTTTTGTTGGTTTTCATCTAATGAACTTATTTCAGTCAGCCAGATCTTTCTTCTTCAAAGCAAAAAGATTTTATCTTCAAATACAAGAACTTTTCGTGGTTTTCATGGTTTTCCGCAAATGAACATATTTCAGCGAGCTGGGAGTTTTTTCTTTAATAGCGTAAGTTTTTATCTTAAAATACGAGAACTTTTCGTGGTTCTTGTCAATTTTTGTTGGTTTTCATCTAATGAACTTATTTCAGTCAGCTGGATCTTTCTTCTTCACAGCAAAAAGATTTTATCCTCAAATACAAGAACTTTTCGTGGTTTTGTTGGTTTTCAGCAAATGAACAGATTTCAGCGAGCAAGAAGTGTTTTCTTTAATAGCGTAAGATTTTATCTTAAATTACAAGAACTTTTCGTGGTTCCTGTCAATTTTTCTTGGTTTTCATCTAATGAACTTATTTCAGTCAGCTAGATCTTTCTTCTTCAAAGCAAAAAGATTTTATATTCAAATACAAGAACTCTTCGTGGTTTTGATGGTTTTCAGCAAATGAACATATTTCAGAGAGCTGGAAGTTTTTTCCTTAATAGAGTAAGATTTTATCTTAAAATACAAGAACCTTTCGTGGTTCTTGTCAATTTTTGTTGGTTTTCATCTAATGAACTTATTTCAGTCAGCTAGATCTTTCTTCTTCAAAGCAAAAAGATTTTATCTTCAAATACAAGAACTTTTCGTGGTTTTGATGGTTTTCAGCAAATGAACATATTTCAGCGAGCTGGAAGTTTTTTCCTTAATATAGTAAGATTTTATCTTAAAATACAAGAACTTTTCGTGGTTCTTGTCAATTTTTGTTGGTTTTCATCTAATGAACTTATTTCAGTCAGCTAGATCTTTCTTCTTCACAGCAAAAAGATTTTATCTTCAAATACAAGAACTTTTCGTGGTTTTGTTGGTTTTCAGCAAATGAACAGATTTCAGCGAGCAAGAAGTTTTTTCTTTAATAGCGTAAGATTTTATCTTAAAATACAAGAAGTTTTCGTGGTTCTTGTCAATTTTTGTTGGTTTTCATCTAATGAACTTATTTCAGTCAGCTAGATCTTTCTTCTTCAAAGGAAAAAGATTTTATCTTCAAATACAAGAACTTTTCGTGGTTTTGATGGTTTTCAGCAAATGAACATATTTCAGCGAGCTGGAAGTTTTTTCCTTAATAGAGTAAGATTTTATCTTAAAATACAAGAACTTTTCGTGGTTCTTGTCAATTTTTGTTCGTTTTCATCCAATGAACTTATTTCAGTCAGCGAGATCTTTCTTCTTCAAAGCAAAATGATTTTATCTTCAAATACAAGAACTTTTCGTGGTTTTGTTGGTTTTCAGCAAATGAACATATTTCAGCGAGCTGGGAGTTTTTTCCTCAATAGAGTAAGATTTTATCTTAAAATACAAGAACTTTTCGTGGTTCTTGTCAATTTTTGTTGGTTTTCATCTAATGAACTTATTTCAGTCAGCTGGATGTTTCTTCTTCAAAGCAAAAAGATTTTATCTTCAAATACAAGAACTTTTCGTGGTTTTGTTGGTTTTCAGCAAATGAACAGATTTCAGCGAGCAAGAAGTTTTTTCTTTAATAGCGTAAGATTTTATTTTAAAATACAAGAACCTTTCGTGGTTCTTGTCAATTTTTGTTGGTTTTCATCTAATGAACTTATTTCAGTCAGCTAGATCTTTCTTCTTCAAAGCAAAAAGATTTTATCTTCAAATACAAGAACTTTTCGTGGTTTTGATGGTTTTCAGCAAATGAACATATTTCAGCGAGCTGGAAGTTTTTTCCTTAATAGAGTAAGATTTTATCTTAAAATACAAGAACTTTTCGTGGTTCTTGTCAATTTTTGTTCGTTTTCATCCAATGAACTTATTTCAGTCAGCTCGATCTTTCTTCTTCAAAGCAAAAAGATTTTATCTTCAAATACAAGAACTTTTCGTGGTTTTCATGGTTTTCCGCAAATGAACATATTTCAGCGAGCTGGGAGTTTTTTCTTTAATAGCGTAAGTTTTTATCTTAAAATACAAGAACTTTTCGTGGTTCTTGTCAATTTTTGTTGGTTTTCATCTGATGAACTTATTTCAGTCAGCTGGATCTTTCTTCTTCACAGCAAAAAGATTTTATCTTCAAATACAAGAACTTTTCGTGGTTTTGTTGGTTTTCTGCAAATGAACAGATTTCAGCGAGCTGGGAGTTTTTTCCTCAATAGAGTAAGATTTTATCTTAAAATACAAGAACTTTTCGTGGTTCTTGTCAATTTTTGTTGGTTTTCATCTAATGAACTTATTTCAGTCAGCTGGATGTTTCTTCTTCAAAGCAAAAAGATTTTATCTTCAAATACAAGAACTTTTCGTGGTTTTGTTGGTTTTCAGCAAATGAACAGATTTCAGCGAGCAAGAAGTTTTTTCTTTAATAGCGTAAGATTTTATTTTAAAATACAAGAACCTTTCGTGGTTCTTGTCAATTTTTGTTGGTTTTCATCTAATGAACTTATTTCAGTCAGCTAGATCTTTCTTCTTCAAAGCAAAAAGATTTTATCTTCAAATACAAGAACTTTTCGTGGTTTTGATGGTTTTCAGCAAATGAACATATTTCAGCGAGCTGGAAGTTTTTTCCTTAATAGAGTAAGATTTTATCTTAAAATACAAGAACTTTTCGTGGTTCTTGTCAATTTTTGTTCGTTTTCATCCAATGAACTTATTTCAGTCAGCTCGATCTTTCTTCTTCAAAGCAAAAAGATTTTATCTTCAAATACAAGAACTTTTCGTGGTTTTCATGGTTTTCCGCAAATGAACATATTTCAGCGAGCTGGGAGTTTTTTCTTTAATAGCGTAAGTTTTTATCTTAAAATACAAGAACTTTTCGTGGTTCTTGTCAATTTTTGTTGGTTTTCATCTGATGAACTTATTTCAGTCAGCTGGATCTTTCTTCTTCACAGCAAAAAGATTTTATCTTCAAATACAAGAACTTTTCGTGGTTTTGTTGGTTTTCTGCAAATGAACAGATTTCAGCGAGCAAGAAGTTTTTTCTTTAATAGCGTAAGATTTTATCTTAAAATACAAGAACTTTTCGTGGTTCTTGTCAATTTTTGTTGGTTTTCATCTAATGAACTTATTTCAGTCAGCTAGATCTTTCTTCTTCAAAGGAAAAAGATTTTATCTTCAAATACCAGAACTTTTCCTGGTTTTGATGGTTTTCAGCAAATGAACATATTTCAGCGAGCCGGAAGGTTTTTCTTTAATAGCGTAAGATATTATCTTAAAATACAAGAACTTTTCGTGGTTCTTGTCAATTTTTGTTGGTTTTCATCTAATGAACTTATTTCAGTCAGCTCGATCTTTCTTCTTCAAAGCAAAAAGATTTTATCTTCAAATACAAGAACTTTTCGTGGTTTTGATGGTTTTCAGCAAATGAACATATTTCAGCGAGCAAGATGTTTTTTCTTCAATAGCGTAAGATTTTATCTTAAAATACAAGAAGTTTTCGTGGTTCTTGTCAATTTTTGTTGGTTTTCATCTAATGAACTGATTTCAGTCAGCTAGATCTTTCTTCTTCAAAGCAAAAAGATTTTATCTTCAAATACAAGAACTTTTCGTGGTTTTGTTGGTTTTCAGCAAATGAACATATTTCAGCGAGCTGGAAGTTTTTTCCTTAATAGAGTAAGATTTTATCTTAAAATACAAGAACTTTTCGTGGTTCTTGTCAAATTTTGTTGGTTTTCATGTAATGAACTTATTTCAGTCAGCTGGATCTTTCTTCTTCAAAGCAAAAAGATTTTATCTTCAAATAGAAGAACTTTTCGTGGTTTTGTTGGTTTTCAGCAAATGAACAGATTTCAGCGAGCAAGAAGTTTTTTCTTTAATAGCGTAAGATTTTATCTTAAAATACAAGAACTTTTCGTGGTTCTTGTCAAATTTTGTTGGTTTTCATGTAATGAACTTATTTCAGTCAGCCAGATCTTTCTTCTTCAAAGCAAAAAGATTTTATCTTCAAATACAAGAACTTTTCGTGGTTTTGATGGTTTTCAGCAAATGAACATATTTCAGTGAGCTGGAAGTTTTTTCCTTAATAGAGTAAGATTTTATCTTAAAATACAAGAACCTTTCGTGGTTCTTGTCAATTTTTGTTGGTTTTCATCAAATGAACTTATTTCAGTCAGCTAGATCTTTCTTCTTCAAAGCAAAAAGATTTTATCTTCAAATACAAGAACTTTTCGTGGTTTTGATGGTTTTCAGCAAATGAACATATTTCAGCGAGCTGGAAGTTTTTTCCTTAATAGAGTAAGATTTTATCTTAAAATACAAGAACTTTTCGTGGTTCTTGTCAAATTTTGTTGGTTTTCATGTAATGAACTTATTTCAGTCAGCTGGATCTTTCTTCTTCAAAGCAAAAAGATTTTATCTTCAAATAGAAGAACTTTTCGTGGTTTTGTTGGTTTTCAGCAAATGAACAGATTTCAGCGAGCAAGAAGTTTTTTCTTTAATAGCGTAAGATTTTATCTTAAAATACAAGAACTTTTCGTGGTTCTTGTCAAATTTTGTTGGTTTTCATGTAATGAACTTATTTCAGTCAGCCAGATCTTTCTTCTTCAAAGCAAAAAGATTTTATCTTCAAATACAAGAACTTTTCGTGGTTTTGATGGTTTTCAGCAAATGAACATATTTCAGTGAGCTGGAAGTTTTTTCCTTAATAGAGTAAGATTTTATCTTAAAATACAAGAACCTTTCGTGGTTCTTGTCAATTTTTGTTGGTTTTCATCAAATGAACTTATTTCAGTCAGCTAGATCTTTCTTCTTCAAAGCAAAAAGATTTTATCTTCAAATACAAGAACTTTTCGTGGTTTTGATGGTTTTCAGCAAATGAACATATTTCAGCGAGCTGGAAGTTTTTTCCTTAATAGAGTAAGATTTTATCTTAAAATACAAGAACTTTTCGTGGTTCTTGTCAATTTTTGTTGGTTTTCATCTAATGAACTTATTTCAGTCAGCCAGATCTTTCTTCTTCAAAGCAAAAAGATTTTATCTTCAAATACAAGAACTTTTCGTGGTTTTCATGGTTTTCCGCAAATGAACATATTTCAGCGAGCTGGGAGTTTTTTCTTTAACAGCGTAAGTTTTTATCTTAAAATACGAGAACTTTTCGTGGTTCTTGTCAATTTTTGTTGGTTTTCATCTAATGAACTTATTTCAGTCAGCTAGATCTTTCTTCTTCACAGCAAAAAGATTTTATCTTCAAATACAAGAACTTTTCGTGGTTTTGTTGGTTTTCAGCAAATGAACAGATTTCAGCGAGCAAGAAGTTTTTTCTTTAATAGCGTAAGATTTTATCTTAAAATACAAGAAGTTTTCGTGGTTCTTGTCAATTTTTGTTGGTTTTCATCTAATGAACTTATTTCAGTCAGCTAGATCTTTCTTTTTCAAAGGAAAAAGATGTTATCATCAAATACCAGAACTTTTCGTGGTTTTGATGGTTTTCAGCAAATGAACATATTTCAGCGAGCCGGAAGGTTTTTCTTTAATAGCGTAAGATATTATCTTAAAATACAAGAAATTTTCGTGGTTCTTGTCAATTTTTGTTGGTTTTCATCTAATGAACTTATTTCAGTCAGCTCGATCTTTCTTCTTCAAAGCAAAAAGATTTTATCTTCAAATACAAGAACTTTTCGTGGTTTTGATGGTTTTCAGCAAATGAACTTATTTCAGCGAGCAAGATGTTTTTTCTTCAATAGCGTAAGATTTTATCTTAAAATACAAGAACTTTTCGTGGTTCTTGTCAATTTTTGTTGGTTTTCATCTAATGAACTGATTTCAGTCAGCTAGATCTTTCTTCTTCAAAGCAAAAAGATTTTATCATCAAATACAAGAACTTTTCGTGGTTTTGTTGGTTTTCAGCAAATGAACAGATTTCAGCGAGCAAGAAGTTTTTTCTTTAATAACGTAAGATTTTATCTTAAAATACAAGAACTTTTCGTGGTTCCTGTCAATTTTTCTTGGTTTTCATCTAATGAACTTATTTCAGTCAGCTAGATCTTTCTTCTTCAAAGCAAAAAGGTTTTATCTTCAAATACAAGAACTTTTCGTGGTTTTGATGGTTTTCAGCAAATGAACACATTTCAGCGAGCTGGAAGTTTTTTCCTTAATAGCGTAAGATTTTATCTTAAAATACAAGAACTTTTCGTGGTTCTTGTCAATTTTAGTTGGTTTTCATCTAATGAACTTATTTCAGTCAGCGAGATCATTCTTCTTCAAAGCAAAAAGATTTTATCTTCAAATACAAGAACTTTTCGTGGTTTTGATGGTTTTCAGCAAATGAACATATTTCAGCGAGCTGGAAGTTTTTTCCTTAACAGATTAAGATTTTATCTTAAAATACAAGAACTTTTCGCGGTTCTTGTCAATTTTTGTTGGTTTTCATCGAATGAACTTATTGCAGTCAGCTAGATCTTTCTTCTTCAAAGCAAAAAGATTTTATCTTCAAATACAAGAACTTTTCGTGGTTTTGATGGTTTTCAGCAAATGAACATATTTCAGCGAGCTGGAAGTTTTTTCATGAATAGAGTAAGATTTTATCTTAAAATACAAGAACCTTTCGTGGTTCTTGTCAATTTTTGTTGGTTTTCATCTAATGAACTTATTTCAGTCAGCTAGATCTTTCTTCTTCAAAGCAAAAAGATTTTATCTTCAAATACAAGAACTTTTCGTGGTTTTGATGGTTTTCAGCAAATGAACATATTTCAGCGAGCTGGAAGTTTTTTCCTTAATAGAGTAAGATTTTATCTTAAAATACAAGAACTTTTCGTGGTTCTTGTCAATTTTTGTTGGTTTTCATCGAATGAAGTTATTTCAGTCAGCTCGATCTTTCTTCTTCAAAGCAAAAAGATTTTATCTTCAAATACAAGAACTTTTCGTGGTTTTCATGGTTTTCCGCAAATGAACATATTTCAGCGAGCTGGGAGTTTTTTCTTTAATAGCGTAAGATTTTATCTTAAAATACAAGAACTTTTCGTGGTTCTTGTCAATTTTTGTTGGTTTTCATCTAATGAACTTATTTCAGTCAGCTAGATCTTTCTTCTTCAAAGGAAAAAGATTTTATCTTCAAATACAAGAACTTTTCGTGGTTTTGATGGTTTTCAGCAAATGAACATATTTCAGCGAGCTGGAAGTTTTTTCCTTAATAGAGTAAGATTTTATCTTAAAATACAAGAACTTTTCGTGGTTCTTGTCAATTTTTGTTCGTTTTCATCCAATGAACTTATTTCAGTCAGCGAGATCTTTCTTCTTCAAAGCAAAATGATTTTATCTTCAAATACAAGAACTTTTCGTGGTTTTGTTGGTTTTCAGCAAATGAACAGATTTCAGCGAGCAAGAAGTTTTTTCTTTAATAGCGTAAGATTTTATCTTAAAATACAAGAACTTTTCGTGGTTCTTGTCAAATTTTGTTGGTTTTCATGTAATGAACTTATTTCAGTCAGCCAGATCTTTCTTCTTCAAAGCAAAAAGATTTTATCTTCAAATACAAGAACTTTTCGTGGTTTTGATGGTTTTCAGCAAATGAACATATTTCAGTGAGCTGGAAGTTTTTTCCTTAATAGAGTAAGATTTTATCTTAAAATACAAGAACCTTTCGTGGTTCTTGTCAATTTTTGTTGGTTTTCATCTAATGAACTTATTTCTGTCAGCTAGATCTTTCTTCTTCAAAGCAAAAAGATTTTATCTTCAAATACAAGAACTTTTCGTGGTTTTGATGGTTTTCAGCAAATGAACATATTTCAGCGAGCTGGAAGTTTTTTCCTTAACAGATTAAGATTTTATCTTAAAATACAAGAACTTTTCGCGGTTCTTGTCAATTTTTGTTGGTTTTCATCTAATGTACTTATTTCAGTCAGCCAGATCTTTCTTCTTCAAAGCAAAAAGATTTTATCTTCAAATACAAGAACTTTTCGTGGTTTTGATGGTTTTCAGCAAATGTACACATTTCAGCGAGCTGGAAGTTTTTTCCTGAATAGAGTAAGATTTTATCTTAAAATACAAGAACCTTTCGTGGTTCTTGTCAATTGTTGTTGGTTTTCATCGAATGAAGTTATTTCAGTCAGCTCGATCTTTCTTCTTCAAAGCAAAAAGATTTTATCTTCAAATACAAGAACTTTTCGTGGTTTTCATGGTTTTCCGCAAATGAACATATTTCAGCGAGCTGGGAGTTTTTTCTTTAATAGCGTAAGATTTTATCTTAAAATACAAGAACTTTTCGTGGTTCTTGTCAATTTTTGTTGGTTTTCATCTAATGAACTTATTTCAGTCAGCTAGATCTTTCTTCTTCAAAGGAAAAAGATTTTATCTTCAAATACAAGAACTTTTCGTGGTTTTGATGGTTTTCAGCAAATTAACATATTTCAGCGAGCTGGAAGTTTTTTCCTTAATAGAGTAAGATTTTATCTTAAAATACAAGAACTTTTCGTGGTTCTTGTCAATTTTTGTTCGTTTTCATCCAATGAACTTATTTCAGTCAGCGAGATCTTTCTTCTTCAAAGCAAAATGATTTTATCTTCAAATACAAGAACTTTTCGTGGTTTTGTTGGTTTTCAGCAAATGAACATATTTCAGCGAGCTGGGAGTTTTTTCCTCAATAGAGTAAGATTTTATCTTAAAATACAAGAACTTTTCGTGGTTCTTGTCAATTTTTGTTGGTTTTCATCTAATGAACTTATTTCAGTCAGCTGGATCTTTCTTCTTCAAAGCAAAAAGATTTTATCTTCAAATACAAGAACTTTTCGTGGTTTTGTTGGTTTTCAGCAAATGAACAGATTTCAGCGAGCAAGAAGTTTTTTCTTTAATAGCGTAAGATTTTATCTTAAAATACAAGAACTTTTCGTGGTTCTTGTCAAATTTTGTTGGTTTTCATGTAATGAACTTATTTCAGTCAGCCAGATCTTTCTTCTTCAAAGCAAAAAGATTTTATCTTCAAATACAAGAACTTTTCGTGGTTTTGATGGTTTTCAGCAAATGAACATATTTCAGTGAGCTGGAAGTTTTTTCCTTAATAGAGTAAGATTTTATCTTAAAATACAAGAACCTTTCGTGGTTCTTGTCAATTTTTGTTGGTTTTCATCTAATGAACTTATTTCTGTCAGCTGGATCTTTCTTCTTCAAAGCAAAAAGATTTTATCTTCAAATACAAGAACTTTTCGTGGTTTTGATGGTTTTCAGCAAATGAACATATTTCAGCGAGCTGGAAGTTTTTTCCTTAATAGAGTAAGATTTTATCTTAAAATACAAGAACTTTTCGTGGTTCTTGTCAATTTTTGTTGGTTTTCATCTAATGAACTTATTTCAGTCAGCTCGATCTTTCTTCTTCAAAGCAAAAAGATTTTATCTTCAAATACAAGAACTTTTCGTGGTTTTCATGGTTTTCCGCAAATGAACATATTTCAGCGAGCTGGGAGTTTTTTCTTTAATAGCGTAAGTTTTTATCTTAAAATACAAGAACTTTTCGTGGTTCTTGTCAATTTTTGTTGGTTTTCATCTGATGAACTTATTTCAGTCAGCTAGATCTTTCTTCTTCACAGCAAAAAGATTTTATCTTCAAATACAAGAACTTTTCGTGGTTTTGTTGGTTTTCTGCAAATGAACAGATTTCAGCGAGCAAGAAGTTTTTTCTTTAATAGCGTAAGATTTTATCTTAAAATACAAGAACTTTTCGTGGTTCTTGTCAATTTTTGTTGGTTTTCATCTAATGAACTTATTTCAGTCAGCTAGATCTTTCTTCTTCAAAGCAAAAAGATTTTATCTTCAAATACAAGAACTTTTCGTGGTTTTGATGGTTTTCAGCAAATGAACATATTTCAGCGAGCTGGAAGTTTTTTCCTTAATAGAGTAAGATTTTATCTTAAAATACAAGAACTTTTCGTGGTTCTTGTCAAATTTTGTTGGTTTTCATCTAATGAACTTATTTCAGTCAGCTGGATCTTTCTTCTTCAAAGCAAAAAGATTTTATCTTCAAATACAAGAACTTTTCGTGGTTTTGTTGGTTTTCAGCAAATGAACAGATTTCAGCGAGCAAGAAGTTTTTTCTTTAATAGCGTAAGATTTTATCTTAAAATACAAGAACTTTTCGTGGTTCTTGTCAAATTTTGTTGGTTTTCATCTAATGAACTTATTTCAGTCAGCCAGATCTTTCTTCTTCAAAGCAAAAAGATTTTATCTTCAAATACAAGAACTTTTCGTGGTTTTGATGGTTTTCAGCAAATGAACATATTTCAGTGAGCTGGAAGTTTTTTCCTTAATAGAGTAAGATTTTATCTTAAAATACAAGAACCTTTCGTGGTTCTTGTCAATTTTTGTTGGTTTTCATCAAATGAACTTATTTCAGTCAGCTAGATCTTTCTTCTTCAAAGCAAAAAGATTTTATCTTCAAATACAAGAACTTTTCGTGGTTTTGATGGTTTTCAGCAAATGAACATATTTCAGCGAGCTGGAAGTTTTTTCCTTAATAGAGTAAGATTTTATCTTAAAATACAAGAACTTTTCGTGGTTCTTGTCAATTTTTGTTGGTTTTCATCTAATGAACTTATTTCAGTCAGCCAGATCTTACTTCTTCAAAGCAAAAAGATTTTATCTTCAAATACAAGAACTTTTCGTGGTTTTGTTGGTTTTCAGCAAATGAACAGATTTCAGCGAGCAAGAAGTTTTTTCTTTAATAGCGTAAGATTTTATCTTAAATTACAAGAACTTTTCGTGGTTCCTGTCAATTTTTCTTGGTTTTCATCTAATGAACTTATTTCAGTCAGCTAGATCTTTCTTCTTCAAAGCAAAAAGATTTTATCTTCAAATACAAGAACTTTTCGTGGTTTTTAATGGTTTTCAGCAAATGAACATATTTCAGCGAGCTGGAAGTTTTTTCCTTAATAGAGTAAGATTTTATCTTAAAATACAAGAACTTTTCGTGGTTCTTGTCAAATTTTGTTGGTTTTCATCTAATGAACTTATTTCAGTCAGCTGGATCTTTCTTCTTCAAAGCAAAAAGATTTTATCTTCAAATACAAGAACTTTTCGTGGTTTTGTTGGTTTTCAGCAAATGAACAGATTTCAGCGAGCAAGAAGTTTTTTCTTTAATAGCGTAAGATTTTATCTTAAAATACAAGAACTTTTCGTGGTTCTTGTCAAATTTTGTTGGTTTTCATCTAATGAACTTATTTCAGTCAGCCAGATCTTTCTTCTTCAAAGCAAAAAGATTTTATCTTCAAATACAAGAACTTTTCGTGGTTTTGATGGTTTTCAGCAAATGAACATATTTCAGTGAGCTGGAAGTTTTTTCCTTAATAGAGTAAGATTTTATCTTAAAATACAAGAACCTTTCGTGGTTCTTGTCAATTTTTGTTGGTTTTCATCTACTGAACTTATTTCAGTCAGCTAGATCTTTCTTCTTCAAAGCAAAAAGATTTTATCTTATAATACAAGAACTTTTCGTGGTTTTGATGGTTTTCAGCAAATGAACATATTTCAGCGAGCTGGAAGTTTTTTCCTTAATAGAGTAAGATTTTATCTTAAAATACAAGAACTTTTCGTGGTTCTTGTCAATTTTTGTTGGTTTTCATCTAATGAACTTATTTCAGTCAGCCAGATCTTTCTTCTTCAAAGCAAAAAGATTTTATCTTCAAATACAAGAACTTTTCGTGGTTTTCATGGTTTTCCGCAAATGAACATATTTCAGCGAGCTGGGAGTTTTTTCTTTAATAGCGTAAGTTTTTATCTTAAAATACGAGAACTTTTCGTGGTTCTTGTCAATTTTTGTTGGTTTTCATCTAATGAACTTATTTCAGTCAGCTGGATCTTTCTTCTTCACAGCAAAAAGATTTTATCCTCAAATACAAGAACTTTTCGTGGTTTTGTTGGTTTTCAGCAAATGAACAGATTTCAGCGAGCAAGAAGTGTTTTCTTTAATAGCGTAAGATTTTATCTTAAATTACAAGAACTTTTCGTGGTTCCTGTCAATTTTTCTTGGTTTTCATCTAATGAACTTATTTCAGTCAGCTAGATCTTTCTTCTTCAAAGCAAAAAGATTTTATATTCAAATACAAGAACTCTTCGTGGTTTTGATGGTTTTCAGCAAATGAACATATTTCAGTGAGCTGGAAGTTTTTTCCTTAATAGAGTAAGATTTTATCTTAAAATACAAGAACCTTTCGTGGTTCTTGTCAATTTTTGTTGGTTTTCATCTAATGAACTTATTTCAGTCAGCTAGATCTTTCTTCTTCAAAGCAAAAAGATTTTATCTTCAAATACAAGAACTTTTCGTGGTTTTGATGGTTTTCAGCAAATGAACATATTTCAGCGAGCTGGAAGTTTTTTCCTTAATATAGTAAGATTTTATCTTAAAATACAAGAACTTTTCGTGGTTCTTGTCAATTTTTGTTGGTTTTCATCTAATGAACTTATTTCAGTCAGCTAGATCTTTCTTCTTCACAGCAAAAAGATTTTATCTTCAAATACAAGAACTTTTCGTGGTTTTGTTGGTTTTCAGCAAATGAACAGATTTCAGCGAGCAAGAAGTTTTTTCTTTAATAGCGTAAGATTTTATCTTAAAATACAAGAAGTTTTCGTGGTTCTTGTCAATTTTTGTTGGTTTTCATCTAATGAACTTATTTCAGTCAGCTAGATCTTTCTTCTTCAAAGGAAAAAGATTTTATCTTCAAATACAAGAACTTTTCGTGGTTTTGATGGTTTTCAGCAAATGAACATATTTCAGCGAGCTGGAAGTTTTTTCCTTAATAGAGTAAGATTTTATCTTAAAATACAAGAACTTTTCGTGGTTCTTGTCAATTTTTGTTCGTTTTCATCCAATGAACTTATTTCAGTCAGCGAGATCTTTCTTCTTCAAAGCAAAATGATTTTATCTTCAAATACAAGAACTTTTCGTGGTTTTGTTGGTTTTCAGCAAATGAACATATTTCAGCGAGCTGGGAGTTTTTTCCTCAATAGAGTAAGATTTTATCTTAAAATACAAGAACTTTTCGTGGTTCTTGTCAATTTTTGTTGGTTTTCATCTAATGAACTTATTTCAGTCAGCTGGATGTTTCTTCTTCAAAGCAAAAAGATTTTATCTTCAAATACAAGAACTTTTCGTGGTTTTGTTGGTTTTCAGCAAATGAACAGATTTCAGCGAGCAAGAAGTTTTTTCTTTAATAGCGTAAGATTTTATTTTAAAATACAAGAACCTTTCGTGGTTCTTGTCAATTTTTGTTGGTTTTCATCTAATGAACTTATTTCAGTCAGCTAGATCTTTCTTCTTCAAAGCAAAAAGATTTTATCTTCAAATACAAGAACTTTTCGTGGTTTTGATGGTTTTCAGCAAATGAACATATTTCAGCGAGCTGGAAGTTTTTTCCTTAATAGAGTAAGATTTTATCTTAAAATACAAGAACTTTTCGTGGTTCTTGTCAATTTTTGTTCGTTTTCATCCAATGAACTTATTTCAGTCAGCTCGATCTTTCTTCTTCAAAGCAAAAAGATTTTATCTTCAAATACAAGAACTTTTCGTGGTTTTCATGGTTTTCCGCAAATGAACATATTTCAGCGAGCTGGGAGTTTTTTCTTTAATAGCGTAAGTTTTTATCTTAAAATACAAGAACTTTTCGTGGTTCTTGTCAATTTTTGTTGGTTTTCATCTGATGAACTTATTTCAGTCAGCTGGATCTTTCTTCTTCACAGCAAAAAGATTTTATCTTCAAATACAAGAACTTTTCGTGGTTTTGTTGGTTTTCTGCAAATGAACAGATTTCAGCGAGCTGGGAGTTTTTTCCTCAATAGAGTAAGATTTTATCTTAAAATACAAGAACTTTTCGTGGTTCTTGTCAATTTTTGTTGGTTTTCATCTAATGAACTTATTTCAGTCAGCTGGATGTTTCTTCTTCAAAGCAAAAAGATTTTATCTTCAAATACAAGAACTTTTCGTGGTTTTGTTGGTTTTCAGCAAATGAACAGATTTCAGCGAGCAAGAAGTTTTTTCTTTAATAGCGTAAGATTTTATTTTAAAATACAAGAACCTTTCGTGGTTCTTGTCAATTTTTGTTGGTTTTCATCTAATGAACTTATTTCAGTCAGCTAGATCTTTCTTCTTCAAAGCAAAAAGATTTTATCTTCAAATACAAGAACTTTTCGTGGTTTTGATGGTTTTCAGCAAATGAACATATTTCAGCGAGCTGGAAGTTTTTTCCTTAATAGAGTAAGATTTTATCTTAAAATACAAGAACTTTTCGTGGTTCTTGTCAATTTTTGTTCGTTTTCATCCAATGAACTTATTTCAGTCAGCTCGATCTTTCTTCTTCAAAGCAAAAAGATTTTATCTTCAAATACAAGAACTTTTCGTGGTTTTCATGGTTTTCCGCAAATGAACATATTTCAGCGAGCTGGGAGTTTTTTCTTTAATAGCGTAAGTTTTTATCTTAAAATACAAGAACTTTTCGTGGTTCTTGTCAATTTTTGTTGGTTTTCATCTGATGAACTTATTTCAGTCAGCTGGATCTTTCTTCTTCACAGCAAAAAGATTTTATCTTCAAATACAAGAACTTTTCGTGGTTTTGTTGGTTTTCTGCAAATGAACAGATTTCAGCGAGCAAGAAGTTTTTTCTTTAATAGCGTAAGATTTTATCTTAAAATACAAGAACTTTTCGTGGTTCTTGTCAATTTTTGTTGGTTTTCATCTAATGAACTTATTTCAGTCAGCTAGATCTTTCTTCTTCAAAGGAAAAAGATTTTATCTTCAAATACCAGAACTTTTCCTGGTTTTGATGGTTTTCAGCAAATGAACATATTTCAGCGAGCCGGAAGGTTTTTCTTTAATAGCGTAAGATATTATCTTAAAATACAAGAACTTTTCGTGGTTCTTGTCAATTTTTGTTGGTTTTCATCTAATGAACTTATTTCAGTCAGCTCGATCTTTCTTCTTCAAAGCAAAAAGATTTTATCTTCAAATACAAGAACTTTTCGTGGTTTTGATGGTTTTCAGCAAATGAACATATTTCAGCGAGCAAGATGTTTTTTCTTCAATAGCGTAAGATTTTATCTTAAAATACAAGAAGTTTTCGTGGTTCTTGTCAATTTTTGTTGGTTTTCATCTAATGAACTGATTTCAGTCAGCTAGATCTTTCTTCTTCAAAGCAAAAAGATTTTATCTTCAAATACAAGAACTTTTCGTGGTTTTGTTGGTTTTCAGCAAATGAACAGATTTCAGCGAGCAAGAAGTTTTTTCTTTAATAGCGTAAGATTTTATCTTAAAATACAAGAACTTTTCGTGGTTCTTGTCAAATTTTGTTGGTTTTCATGTAATGAACTTATTTCAGTCAGCCAGATCTTTCTTCTTCAAAGCAAAAAGATTTTATCTTCAAATACAAGAACTTTTCGTGGTTTTGATGGTTTTCAGCAAATGAACATATTTCAGTGAGCTGGAAGTTTTTTCCTTAATAGAGTAAGATTTTATCTTAAAATACAAGAACCTTTCGTGGTTCTTGTCAATTTTTGTTGGTTTTCATCAAATGAACTTATTTCAGTCAGCTAGATCTTTCTTCTTCAAAGCAAAAAGATTTTATCTTCAAATACAAGAACTTTTCGTGGTTTTGATGGTTTTCAGCAAATGAACATATTTCAGCGAGCTGGAAGTTTTTTCCTTAATAGAGTAAGATTTTATCTTAAAATACAAGAACTTTTCGTGGTTCTTGTCAAATTTTGTTGGTTTTCATGTAATGAACTTATTTCAGTCAGCTGGATCTTTCTTCTTCAAAGCAAAAAGATTTTATCTTCAAATAGAAGAACTTTTCGTGGTTTTGTTGGTTTTCAGCAAATGAACAGATTTCAGCGAGCAAGAAGTTTTTTCTTTAATAGCGTAAGATTTTATCTTAAAATACAAGAACTTTTCGTGGTTCTTGTCAAATTTTGTTGGTTTTCATGTAATGAACTTATTTCAGTCAGCCAGATCTTTCTTCTTCAAAGCAAAAAGATTTTATCTTCAAATACAAGAACTTTTCGTGGTTTTGATGGTTTTCAGCAAATGAACATATTTCAGTGAGCTGGAAGTTTTTTCCTTAATAGAGTAAGATTTTATCTTAAAATACAAGAACCTTTCGTGGTTCTTGTCAATTTTTGTTGGTTTTCATCAAATGAACTTATTTCAGTCAGCTAGATCTTTCTTCTTCAAAGCAAAAAGATTTTATCTTCAAATACAAGAACTTTTCGTGGTTTTGATGGTTTTCAGCAAATGAACATATTTCAGCGAGCTGGAAGTTTTTTCCTTAATAGAGTAAGATTTTATCTTAAAATACAAGAACTTTTCGTGGTTCTTGTCAATTTTTGTTGGTTTTCATCTAATGAACTTATTTCAGTCAGCCAGATCTTTCTTCTTCAAAGCAAAAAGATTTTATCTTCAAATACAAGAACTTTTCGTGGTTTTCATGGTTTTCCGCAAATGAACATATTTCAGCGAGCTGGGAGTTTTTTCTTTAACAGCGTAAGTTTTTATCTTAAAATACGAGAACTTTTCGTGGTTCTTGTCAATTTTTGTTGGTTTTCATCTAATGAACTTATTTCAGTCAGCTAGATCTTTCTTCTTCACAGCAAAAAGATTTTATCTTCAAATACAAGAACTTTTCGTGGTTTTGTTGGTTTTCAGCAAATGAACAGATTTCAGCGAGCAAGAAGTTTTTTCTTTAATAGCGTAAGATTTTATCTTAAAATACAAGAAGTTTTCGTGGTTCTTGTCAATTTTTGTTGGTTTTCATCTAATGAACTTATTTCAGTCAGCTAGATCTTTCTTTTTCAAAGGAAAAAGATGTTATCATCAAATACCAGAACTTTTCGTGGTTTTGATGGTTTTCAGCAAATGAACATATTTCAGCGAGCCGGAAGGTTTTTCTTTAATAGCGTAAGATATTATCTTAAAATACAAGAAATTTTCGTGGTTCTTGTCAATTTTTGTTGGTTTTCATCTAATGAACTTATTTCAGTCAGCTCGATCTTTCTTCTTCAAAGCAAAAAGATTTTATCTTCAAATACAAGAACTTTTCGTGGTTTTGATGGTTTTCAGCAAATGAACTTATTTCAGCGAGCAAGATGTTTTTTCTTCAATAGCGTAAGATTTTATCTTAAAATACAAGAACTTTTCGTGGTTCTTGTCAATTTTTGTTGGTTTTCATCTAATGAACTGATTTCAGTCAGCTAGATCTTTCTTCTTCAAAGCAAAAAGATTTTATCATCAAATACAAGAACTTTTCGTGGTTTTGTTGGTTTTCAGCAAATGAACAGATTTCAGCGAGCAAGAAGTTTTTTCTTTAATAACGTAAGATTTTATCTTAAAATACAAGAACTTTTCGTGGTTCCTGTCAATTTTTCTTGGTTTTCATCTAATGAACTTATTTCAGTCAGCTAGATCTTTCTTCTTCAAAGCAAAAAGATTTTATCTTCAAATACAAGAACTTTTCGTGGTTCTTGTCAATTTTTGTTCGTTTTCATCCAATGAACTTATTTCAGTCAGCTAGATCTTTCTTCTTCAAAGCAAAATGATTTTATCTTCAAATACAACAACTTTTCGTGGTTTTGTTGGTTTTCAGCAAATGAACATATTTCAGCGAGCTGGGAGTTTTTTCTTTAATAGCGTAAGATTTTATCTTAAAATACAAGAACTTTTCGTGGTTCTTGTCAATTTTTGTTGGTTTTCATCCAATGAACTTATTTCAGTCAGCTAGATCTTTCTTCTTCAAAGCAAAAAGATTTTATCTTCAAATACAAGAACTTTTCGTGGTTTTGATGGTTTTCAGCAAATGAACACATTTCAGCGAGCTGGAAGTTTTTTCCTTAATAGCGTAAGATTTTATCTTAAAATGCAAGAACTTTTCGTGGTTCTTGTCAATTTTTGTTCGTTTTCATCCAATGAACTTATTTCAGTCAGCGAGATCATTCTTCTTCAAAGCAAAAAGATTTTATCTTCAAATACAAGAACTTTTCGTGGTTTTGTTGGTTTTCAGCAAATGAACAGATTTCAGCGAGCAAGAAGTTTTTTCTTTAATAGCGTAAGATTTTATCTTAAAATACAAGAACTTTTCGTGGTTCTTGTCAATTTTTGTTGGTTTTCATCCAATGAACTTATTTCAGTCAGCTAGATCTTTCTTCTTCAAAGCAAAAAGATTTTATCTTCAAATACAAGAACTTTTCGTGGTTTTGATGGTTTTCAGCAAATGAACACATTTCAGCGAGCTGGAAGTTTTTTCCTTAATAGAGTAAGATTTTATCTTAAAATGCAAGTACGTTTCGTGGTTCTTGTCAATTTTTGTTGGTTTTCATCTAATGAACTTATTTCAGTCAGCTGGATCTTTCTTCTTCAAAGCAAAAAGATTTTATCTTCAAATACAAGAACTTTTCGTGGTTTTGATGGTTTTCAGCAAATGAACATATTTCAGCGAGCTGGAAGTTTTTTCCTTAATAGAGTAAGATTTTATCTTAAAATACAAGAACTTTTCGTGGTTCTTGTCAAATTTTGTTGGTTTTCATGTAATGAACTTATTTCAGTCAGCTGGATCTTTCTTCTTCAAAGCAAAAAGATTTTATCTTCAAATACAAGAACTTTTCGTGGTTTTGTTGGTTTTCAGCAAATGAACAGATTTCAGCGAGCAAGAAGTTTTTTCTTTAATAGCGTAAGATTTTATCTTAAAATACAAGAACTTTTCGTGGTTCTTGTCAAATTTTGTTGGTTTTCATGTAATGAACTTATTTCAGTCAGCCAGATCTTTCTTCTTCAAAGCAAAAAGATTTTATCTTCAAATACAAGAACTTTTCGTGGTTTTGATGGTTTTCAGCAAATGAACATATTTCAGTGAGCTGGAAGTTTTTTCCTTAATAGAGTAAGATTTTATCTTAAAATACAAGAACCTTTCGTGGTTCTTGTCAATTTTTGTTGGTTTTCATCTAATGAACTTATTTCAGTCAGCTAGATCTTTCTTCTTCAAAGCAAAAAGATTTTATCTTCAAATACAAGAACTTTTCGTGGTTTTGATGGTTTTCAGCAAATGAACATATTTCAGCGAGCTGGAAGTTTTTTCCTTAATAGAGTAAGATTTTATCTTAAAATACAAGAACTTTTCGTGGTTCTTGTCAATTTTTGTTGGTTTTCATCTAATGAACTTATTTCAGTCAGCCAGATCTTTCTTCTTCAAAGCAAAAAGATTTTATCTTCAAATACAAGAACTTTTCGTGGTTTTCATGGTTTTCCGCAAATGAACATATTTCAGCGAGCTGGGAGTTTTTTCTTTAACAGCGTAAGTTTTTATCTTAAAATACGAGAACTTTTCGTGGTTCTTGTCAATTTTTGTTGGTTTTCATCTAATGAACTTATTTCAGTCAGCTAGATCTTTCTTCTTCACAGCAAAAAGATTTTATCTTCAAATACAAGCACTTTTCGTGGTTTTGTTGGTTTTCAGCAAATGAACAGATTTCAGCGAGCAAGAAGTTTTTTCTTTAATAGCGTAAGATTTTATCTTAAAATACAAGAAGTTTTCGTGGTTCTTGTCAATTTTTGTTGGTTTTCATCTAATGAACTTATTTCAGTCAGCTAGATCTTTCTTTTTCAAAGGAAAAAGATTTTATCATCAAATACCAGAACTTTTCCTGGTTTTGATGGTTTTCAGCAAATGAACATATTTCAGCGAGCCGGAAGGTTTTTCTTTAATAGCGTAAGATATTATCTTAAAATACAAGAAATTTTCGTGGTTCTTGTCAATTTTTGTTGGTTTTCATCTAATGAACTTATTTCAGTCAGCTCGATCTTTCTTCTTCCAAGCAAAAAGATTTTATCTTCAAATACAAGAACTTTTCGTGGTTTTGATGGTTTTCAGCAAATGAACTTATTTCAGCGAGCAAGATGTTTTTTCTTCAATAGCGTAAGATTTTATCTTAAAATACAAGAACTTTTCGTGGTTCTTGTCAATTTTTGTTGGTTTTCATCTAATGAACTGATTTCAGTCAGCTAGATCTTTCTTCTTCAAAGCAAAAAGATTTTATCATCAAATACAAGAACTTTTCGTGGTTTTGTTGGTTTTCAGCAAATGAACAGATTTCAGCGAGCAAGAAGTTTTTTCTTTAATAACGTAAGATTTTATCTTAAAATACAAGAACTTTTCGTGGTTCCTGTCAATTTTTCTTGGTTTTCATCTAATGAACTTATTTCAGTCAGCTAGATCTTTCTTCTTCAAAGCAAAAAGATTTTATCTTCAAATACAAGAACTTTTCGTGGTTCTTGTCAATTTTTGTTCGTTTTCATCCAATGAACTTATTTCAGTCAGCTAGATCTTTCTTCTTCAAAGCAAAATGATTTTATCTTCAAATACAACAACTTTTCGTGGTTTTGTTGGTTTTCAGCAAATGAACATATTTCAGCGAGCTGGGAGTTTTTTCTTTAATAGCGTAAGATTTTATCTTAAAATACAAGAACTTTTCGTGGTTCTTGTCAATTTTTGTTGGTTTTCATCCAATGAACTTATTTCAGTCAGCTAGATCTTTCTTCTTCAAAGCAAAAAGATTTTATCTTCAAATACAAGAACTTTTCGTGGTTTTGATGGTTTTCAGCAAATGAACACATTTCAGCGAGCTGGAAGTTTTTTCCTTAATAGCGTAAGATTTTATCTTAAAATACAAGAACTTTTCGTGGTTCTTGTCAATTTTGGTTGGTTTTCATCTAATGAACTTATTTCAGTCAGCGAGATCATTCTTCTTCAAAGCAAAAAGATTTTATCTTCAAATACAAGAACTTTTCGTGGTTTTGTTGGTTTTCAGCAAATGAACAGATTTCAGCGAGCAAGAAGTTTTTTCTTTAATAGCGTAAGATTTTATCTTAAAATACAAGAACTTTTCGTGGTTCTTGTCAATTTTTGTTGGTTTTCATCGAATGAACTTATTGCAGTCAGCTAGATCTTTCTTCTTCAAAGCAAAAAGATTTTATCTTCAAATACAAGAACTTTTCGTGGTTTTGATGGTTTTCAGCAAATGAACATATTTCAGCGAGCTGGAAGTTTTTTCCTTAACAGATTAAGATTTTATCTTAAAATACAAGAAGTTTTCGTGGTTCTTGTCAATTTTTGTTGGTTTTCATCTAATGAACTTATTTCAGTCAGCCAGATCTTTCTTCTTCAAAGCAAAAAGATTTTATCTTCAAATACAAGAACTTTTCGTGGTTTTGATGGTTTTCAGCAAATGAACATATTTCAGTGAGCTGGAAGTTTTTTCCTTAATAGAGTAAGATTTTATCTTAAAATACAAGAACCTTTCGTGGTTCTTGTCAATTTTTGTTGGTTTTCATCTAATGAACTTATTTCAGTCAGCTAGATCTTTCTTCTTCAAAGCAAAAAGATTTTATCTTCAAATACAAGAACTTTTCGTGGTTTTGATGGTTTTCAGCAAATGAACATATTTCAGCGAGCTGGAAGTTTTTTCCTTCATTGAGTAAGATTTTATCTTAAAATACAAGAACTTTTCGTGGTTCTTGTCAATTTTTGTTGGTTTTCATCGAATGAAGTTATTTCAGTCAGCTCGATCTTTCTTCTTCAAAGCAAAAAGATTTTATCTTCAAATACAAGAACTTTTCGTGGTTTTCATGGTTTTCCGCAAATGAACATATTTCAGCGAGCTGGAAGTTTTTTCCTTAATAGCGTAAGATTTTATCTTAAAATACAAGAACCTTTCGTGGTTCTTGTCAATTTTTGTTGGTTTTCATCTAATGAACTTATTTCAGTCAGCTAGATCTTTCTTCTTCAAAGCAAAAAGATGTTATCTTCAAATACAAGAACTTTTCGTGGTTTTGATGGTTTTCAGCAAATGAACATATTTCAGCGAGCTGGAAGTTTTTTCCTTAACAGATTAAGATTTTATCTTAAAATACAAGAACTTTTCGTGGTTCTTGTCAATTTTTGTTGGTTTTCATCTAATGAACTTATTTCAGTCAGCCAGATCTTTCTTCTTCAAAGCAAAAAGATTTTATCTTCAAATACAAGAACTTTTCGTGGTTTTGATGGTTTTCAGCAAATGAACATATTTCAGTGAGCTGGAAGTTTTTTCCATAATAGAGTAAGATTTTATCTTAAAATACAAGAACCTTTCGTGGTTCTTGTCAATTTTTGTTGGTTTTCATCTAATGAACTTATTTCAGTCAGCTGGATCTTTCTTCTTCAAAGCAAAAAGATTTTATCTTCAAATACAAGAACTTTTCGTGGTTTTGATGGTTTTCAGCAAATGAACATATTTCAGCGAGCTGGAAGTTTTTTCCTTAATAGAGTAAGATTTTATCTTAAAATACAAGAACTTTTCGTGGTTCTTGTCAATTTTTGTTGGTTTTCATCGAATGAAGTTATTTCAGTCAGCTCGATCTTTCTTCTTCAAAGCAAAAAGATTTTATCTTCAAATACAAGAACTTTTCGTGGTTTTCATGGTTTTCCGCAAATGAACATATTTCAGCGAGCTGGGAGTTTTTTCTTTAATAGCGTAAGTTTTTATCTTAAAATACAAGAACTTTTCGTGGTTCTTGTCAATTTTTGTGGGTTTTCATCTAATGAACTTATTTCAGTCAGCTAGATCTTTCTTCTTCACAGCAAAAAGATTTTATCTTCAAATACAAGAACTTTTCGTGGTTTTGTTGGTTTTCAGCAAATGAACAGATTTCAGCGAGCAAGAAGTTTTTTCTTTAATAGCGTAAGATTTTATCTTAAAATACAAGAACTTTTCGTGGTTCTTGTCAATTTTTGTTGGTTTTCATCTAATGAACTTATTTCAGTCAGCTAGATCTTTCTTCTTCAAAGGAAAAAGATTTTATCTTCAAATACAAGAACTTTTCGTGGTTTTGATGGTTTTCAGCAAATGAACATATTTCAGCGAGCTGGAAGTTTTTTCCTTAATAGAGTAAGATTTTATCTTAAAATACAAGAACTTTTCGTGGTTCTTGTCAATTTTTGTTCGTTTTCATCCAATGAACTTATTTCAGTCAGCGAGATCTTTCTTCTTCAAAGCAAAATGATTTTATCTTCAAATACAAGAACTTTTCGTGGTTTTGTTGGTTTTCAGCAAATGAACAGATTTCAGCGAGCAAGAAGTTTTTTCTTTAATAGCGTAAGATTTTATCTTAAAATACAAGAACTTTTCGTGGTTCTTGTCAAATTTTGTTGGTTTTCATGTAATGAACTTATTTCAGTCAGCCAGATCTTTCTTCTTCAAAGCAAAAAGATTTAATCTTCAAATACAAGAACTTTTCGTGGTTTTCATGGTTTTCCGCAAATGAACATATTTCAGCGAGCTGGGAGTTTTTTCTTTAATAGCGTAAGTTTTTATCTTAAAATACGAGAACTTTTCGTGGTTCTTGTCAATTTTTGTTGGTTTTCATCTAATGAACTGATTTCAGTCAGCTAGATCTTTCTTCTTCACAGCAAAAAGATTTTATCTTCAAATACAAGAACTTTTCGTGGTTTTGTTGGTTTTCAGCAAATGAACAGATTTCAGCGAGCAAGAAGTTTTTTCTTTAATAGCGTAAGATTTTATCTTAAAATACAAGAAGTTTTCGTGGTTCCTGTCAATTTTTGTTGGTTTTCATCTAATGAACTTATTTCAGTCAGCTGGATCTTTCTTTTTCAAAGGAAAAAGATTTTATCTTCAAATACCAGAACTTTTCCTGGTTTTGATGGTTTTCAGCAAATGAACATATTTCAGCGAGCCAGAAGGTTTTCCTTTAATAGCGTAAGATATTATCTTAAAATACAAGAAGTTTTCGTGGTTCTTGTCAATTTTTGTTGGTTTTCATCTAATGAACTTATTTCAGTCAGCTCAATCTTTCTTCTTCAAAGCAAAAAGATTTTATCTTCAAATACAAGAACTTTTCGTGGTTCTGATGGTTTTCAGCAAATGAACATATTTCAGCGAGCAAGATGTTTTTTCTTCAATAGCGTAAGATTTTATCTTAAAATACAAGAAGTTTTCGTGGTTCTTGTCAATTTTTGTTGGTTTTCATCTAATGAACTGATTTCAGTCAGCTAGATCTTTCTTCTTCAAAGCAAAAAGATTTTATCATCAAATACAAGAACTTTTCGTGGTTTTGTTGGTTTTCAGCAAATGAACAGATTTCAGCGAGCAAGAAGTTTTTTCTTTAATAGCGTAAGATTTTATCTTAAAATACAAGAACTTTTCGTGGTTCCTGTCAATTTTTCTTGGTTTTCATCTAATGAACTTATTTCAGTCAGCTGGATCTTTCTTCTTCAAAGCAAAAAGATTTTATCTTCAAATACAAGAACTTTTCGTGGTTCTTGTCAATTTTTGTTCGTTTTCATCCAATGAACTTATTTCAGTCAGCTAGATCTTTCTTCTTCAAAGCAAAATGATTTTATCTTCAAATACAACAACTTTTCGTGGTTTTGTTGGTTTTCAGCAAATGAACATATTTCAGCGAGCTGGGAGTTTTTTCTTTAATAGCGGAAGATTTTATCTTAAAATACAAGAACTTTTCGTGGTTCTTGTCAATTTTTGTTGGTTTTCATCCAATGAACTTATTTCAGTCAACTAGATCTTTCTTCTTCAAAGCAAAAAGATTTTATCTTCAAATACAAGAACTTTTCGTGGTTTTGTTGGGTTTCAGCAAATGAACATATTTCAGCGAGCTGGAAGTTTTTTCCTCAATAGAGTAAGATTTTATCTTAAAATACAAGAACTTTCGTGGTTTTGATGGTTTTCAGCAAATGAACATATTTCAGTGAGCTGGAAGTTTTTTCCTTAACAGATTAAGATTTTATCTTAAAATACAAGAACTTTTCGTGGTTCTTGTCAATTTTTGTTGGTTTTCATCTAATGAACTTATTTCAGTCAGCCAGATCTTTCTTCTTCAAAGCAAAAAGATTTTATCTTCAAATACAAGAACTTTTCGTGGTTTTGATGGTTTTCAGCAAATGAACATATTTCAGTGAGCTGGAAGTTTTTTCCTTAACAGATTAAGATTTTATCTTAAAATACAAGAACTTTTCGTGGTTCTTGTCAATTTTTGTTGGTTTTCATCTAATGAACTTATTTCAGTCAGCCAGATCTTTCTTCTTCAAAGCAAAAAGATTTTATCTTCAAATACAAGAACTTTTCGTGGTTTTCATGGTTTTCCGCAAATGAACATATTTCAGCGAGCTGGGAGTTTTTTCTTTAATAGCGTAAGTTTTTATCTTAAAATACAAGAACTTTTCGTGGTTCTTGTCAATTTTTGTGGGTTTTCATCTAATGAACTTATTTCAGTCAGCTAGATCTTTCTTCTTCACAGCAAAAAGATTTTATCTTCAAATACAAGAACTTTTCGTGGTTTTGTTGGTTTTCAGCAAATGAACATATTTCAGCGAGCTGGAAGTTTTTTCCTTAATAGAGTAAGATTTTATCTTAAAATACAAGAACTTTTCGTGGTTCTTGTCAATTTTTGTTGGTTTTCATCGAATGAAGTTATTTCAGTCAGCTCGATCTTTCTTCTTCAAAGCAAAAAGATTTTATCTTCAAATACAAGAACTTTTCGTGGTTTTCATGGTTTTCCGCAAATGAACATATTTCAGCGAGCTGGGAGTTTTTTCTTTAATAGCGTAAGATATTATCTTAAAATACAAGAAGTTTTCGTGGTTCTTGTCAATTTTTGTTGGTTTTCATCTAATGAACTTATTTCAGTCAGCCAGATCTTTCTTCTTCAAAGCAAAAAGATTTAATCTTCAAATACAAGAACTTTTCGTGGTTTTCATGGTTTTCCGCAAATGAACATATTTCAGCGAGCTGGGAGTTTTTTCTTTAATAGCGTAAGTTTTTATCTTAAAATACGAGAACTTTTCGTGGTTCTTGTCAATTTTTGTTGGTTTTCATCTAATGAACTTATTTCAGTCAGCTAGATCTTTCTTCTTCACAGCAAAAAGATTTTATCTTCAAATACAAGAACTTTTCGTGGTTTTGTTGGTTTTCAGCAAATGAACAGATTTCAGCGAGCAAGAAGTTTTTTCTTTAATAGCGTAAGATTTTATCTTAAAATACAAGAAGTTTTCGTGGTTCTTGTCAATTTTTGTTGGTTTTCATCTAATGAACTTATTTCAGTCAGCTGGATCTTTCTTTTTCAAAGGAAAAAGATTTTATCTTCAAATACAAGAACTTTTCGTGGTTCTGATGGTTTTCAGCAAATGAACATATTTCAGCGAGCAAGATGTTTTTTCTTCAATAGCGTAAGATTTTATCTTAAAATACAAGAAGTTTTCGTGGTTCTTGTCAATTTTTGTTGGTTTTCATCTTATGAACTGATTTCAGTCAGCTAGATCTTTCTTCTTCAAAGCAAAAAGATTTTATCATCAAATACAAGAACTTTTCGTGGTTTTGTTGGTTTTCAGCAAATGAACAGATTTCAGCGAGCAAGAAGTTTTTTCTTTAATAGCGTAAGATTTTATCTTAAAATACAAGAACTTTTCGTGGTTCCTGTCAATTTTTCTTGGTTTTCATCTAATGAACTTATTTCAGTCAGCTGGATCTTTCTTCTTCAAAGCAAAAAGATTTTATCTTCAAATACAAGAACTTTTCGTGGTTCTTGTCAATTTTTGTTCGTTTTCATCCAATGAACTTATTTCAGTCAGCTAGATCTTTCTTCTTCAAAGCAAAATGATTTTATCTTCAAATACAACAACTTTTCGTGGTTTTGTTGGTTTTCAGCAAATGAACATATTTCAGCGAGCTGGGAGTTTTTTCTTTAATAGCGGAAGATTTTATCTTAAAATACAAGAACTTTTCGTGGTTCTTGTCAATTTTTGTTGGTTTTCATCCAATGAACTTATTTCAGTCAACTAGATCTTTCTTCTTCAAAGCAAAAAGATTTTATCTTCAAATACAAGAACTTTTCGTGGTTTTGTTGGGTTTCAGCAAATGAACATATTTCAGCGAGCTGGAAGTTTTTTCCTCAATAGAGTAAGATTTTATCTTAAAATACAAGAACTTTTCGTGGTTTTGATGGTTTTCAGCAAATGAACATATTTCAGTGAGCTGGAAGTTTTTTCCTTAATAGAGTAAGATTTTATCTTAAAATACAAGAACTTTTCGTGGTTCTTGTCAATTTTTGTTGGTTTTCATCTAATGAACTTATTTCAGTCAGCTAGATCTTTCTTCTTCAAAGCAAAACGATTTTATCTTCAAATACAAGAACTTTTCGTGGTTTTGTTGGGTTTCAGCAAATGAACATATTTCAGCGAGCTGGGAGTTTTTTCTTTAATAGCGTAAGATTTTATCTTAAAATACAAGAACTTTTCGTGGTTCTTGTCAATTTTTGTTGGTTTTCATCTAATGAACTTATTTCAGTCAGCTAGATCTTTCTTCTTCAAAGCAAAAAGATTTTATCTTCAAATACAAGAACTTTTCCTGGTTTTGATGGTTTTCAGCAAATGAACATATTTCAGCGAGCTGGAAGTTTTTTCCTTAATAGAGTAAGATTTTATCTTAAAATACAAGAACTTTTCGTGGTTCTTGTCAATTTTTGTTAGTTTTCATCCAATGAACTTATTTCAGTCAGCTAGATCTTTCGTCTTCAATGCAAAAAGATTTTATCTTCAAGTACAAGAACTTTTCGTAGTTTTGTTGGTTTTCAGCAAATGAACATATTTCAGTGAGCTGGGAGTTTTTTCTTTAATAGGAAATGATTTTATCTTAAAATACAAGAACTTTTCGTGGTTCTTGTCAATTTTTGTTGGTTTTCATCTAATGAACTTATTTCAGTCAGCTAGATCTTTCTTCTTCAAAGCAAAAAGATTTTATCTTCAAATACAAGAACTTTTCGTGGTTTTGTTGGTTTTCAGCAAATGAACATATTTCAGCGAGCTGGAATTTTTTTCCTCAATAGAGTAAGATTTTATCTTAAAATACAAGAACTTTTCGTGGTTCTTCTCAATTTTTGTTGGTTTTCATCTAATGAATTTATTTCAGTCAGCTGGATCTTTCTTCTTCAAAGCAAAAAGATTTTATCTTCAAATACAAGAACTTTTCATGGTTTTGATGGTTTTCAGCAAATGAACATATTTCAGTGAGCTGGAAGTTTTTTCCTTAATAGAGTAAGATTTTATTTTAAAATACAAGAACTTTTCGTGGTTCTTGTCAATTTTTGTTGGTTTTCATCTAATGAACTTATTTCAGTCAGCTAGATCTTTCTTCTTCAAAGCAAAAAGATTTTATCTTCAAATACAAGAACTTTTCGTGGTTTTGATGGTTTTCAGCAAATGAACATATTTCAGCGAGCCGAAGGTTTTTTCTTTAATAGCGTAGGATTTTATCTTAAAATACAAGAACTTTTCGTGGTTCTTGTCAATTTTTGTTGGTTTTCATCTAATGAAGTTATTTCAGTCAGCTCGATCTTTCTTCTTCAAAGCAAAAAGATTTTATCTTCAAATACAAGAACTTTTCGTGGTTTTCATGGTTTTCCGCGAATGAACATATTTCAGCGAGCTGGGAGTTTTTTCTTTAATAGCGTAAGTTTTTATCTTAAAATACAAGAACTTTTCGTGGTTCTTGTCAATTTTTGTGGGTTTTCATCTAATGAACTTATTTCAGTCAGCGAGATCTTTCTTCTTCACAGCAAAAAGATTTTATCTTCAAATACAAGAACTTTTCGTGGTTTTGTTGGTTTTCAGCAAATGAACAGATTTCAGCGAGCAAGAAGTTTTTTCTTTAATAGCGTAAGATGTTATCTTAAAATACAAGATTTTTTCGTGGTTCTTGTCAATTTTTTTTGGTTTTCATCTAATGAACTTATTTCAGTCAGCTGGATCTTTCTTCTTCAAAGCAAAAAGATTTTATCTTCAAATCCAAGAACTTTTCGTGGTTTTGATGGTTTTTAGCAAATGAACATATTTCAGCGAGCCGGAAGGTTTTTCTTTAATCGCGTCAGATATTATCATGAAATACAAGAAGTTTTCGTGGTTCTTGTCAATTTTTGTTGGTTTGCATCTAATGAACTTATTTCAGTCAGCTAGATCTTTCTTCTTCAAAGCAAAAAGGTTTTATCTTCAAATACAAGAACTTTTCGTGGTTTTGTTGGTTTTCAGCAAATGAACAGATTTCAGCGAGCTGGGAGTTTTTTCTTTAATAGCGTAAGATTTTATCTTAAAATACAAGAACTTTTCGTGGTTCTTGTCAATTTTTGTTGGTTTTCATCTAATGAACTTATTTCAGTCAGCTGGATCTTTCTTCTTCAAAGCAAAAAGATTTTATCTTCAAATACAAGAACTTTTCGTGGTTTTGTTGGTTTTCAGCAAATGAACAGATTTCAGCGAGCAAGAAGTTTTTTCTTTAATAGCGTAAGATTTTATCTTAAAATGCAAGTACTTTTCGTGGTTCTTGTCAATTTTTGTTGGTTTTCATCTAATGAACTTATTTCAGTCAGCTCGATCTTTCTTCTTCAAAGCAAAAAGATTTTATCTTCAAATACAAGAACTTTTCGTGGTTTTGATGGTTTTCAGCAAATGAACACATTTCAGCGAGCTGGAAGTTTTTTCCTTAATAGAGTAAGATTTTATCTTAAAATGCAAGTACTTTTCGTGGTTCTTGTCAATTTTTGTTGGTTTTCATCTAATGAACTTATTTCAGTCAGCTGGATCTTTCTTCTTCAAAGCAAAAGGATTTTATCTTCAAATCCAAGAACTTTTCGTGGTTTTGATGGTTTTCAGCAAATGAACACATTTCAGCGAGCTGGAAGTTTTTTCCTTAATAGCGTAAGATTTTATCTTAAAATACAAGAACTTTTCGTGGTTCTTGTCAATTTGGGTTGGTTTTCATCTAATGAACTTATTTCAGTCAGCGAGATCATTCTTCTTCAAAGCAAAAAGATTTTATCTTCAAATACAAGAACTTTTCGTGGTTTTGTTGGTTTTCAGCAAATGAACAGATTTCAGCGAGCAAGAAGTTTTTTCTTTAATAGCGTAAGATTTTATCTTAAAATACAAGAACTTTTCGTGGTTCTTGTCAATTTTTGTTGGTTTTCATCGAATGAACTTATTGCAGTCAGCTAGATCTTTCTTCTTCAAAGCAAAAAGATTTTATCTTCAAATACAAGAACTTTTCGTGGTTTTGATGGTTTTCAGCAAATGAACATATTTCAGCGAGCTTGAAGTTTTTTCCTTATTAGAGTAAGATTTTATCTTAAAATACAAGAACTTTTCGTGGTTCTTGTCAATTTTTGTTGGTTTTCATCCAATGAACTTATTTCAGTCAGCTAGATCTTTCTTCTTCAAAGCAAAAAGATTTTATCTTCAAATACAAGAACTTTTCGTGGTTTTGTTGGTTTTCAGCAAATGAACAGATTTCAGCGAGCAAGAAGTTTTTTCTTTAATAGCGTAAGATTTTATCTTAAAATACAAGAAGTTTTCGTGGTTCTTGTCAATTTTTGTTGGTTTTCATCTAATGAACTTATTTCAGTCAGCTGGATCTTTCTTTTTCAAAGGAAAAAGATTTTATCTTCAAATACCAGAACTTTTCCTGGTTTTGATGGTTTTCAGCAAATGAACATATTTCAGCGAGCCAGAAGGTTTTCCTTTAATAGCGTAAGATATTATCTTAAAATACAAGAAGTTTTCGTGGTTCTTGTCAATTTTTGTTGGTTTTCATCTAATGAACTTATTTCAGTCAGCTCAATCTTTCTTCTTCTAAGCAAAAAGATTTTATCTTCAAATACAAGAACTTTTCGTGGTTCTGATGGTTTTCAGCAAATGAACATATTTCAGCGAGCAAGATGTTTTTTCTTCAATAGCGTAAGATTTTATCTTAAAATACAAGAAGTTTTCGTGGTTCTTGTCAATTTTTGTTGGTTTTCATCTAATGAACTGATTTCAGTCAGCTAGATCTTTCTTCTTCAAAGCAAAAAGATTTTATCATCAAATACAAGAACTTTTCGTGGTTTTGTTGGTTTTCAGCAAATGAACAGATTTCAGCGAGCAAGAAGTTTTTTCTTTAATAGCGTAAGATTTTATCTTAAAATACAAGAACTTTTCGTGGTTCCTGACAATTTTTCTTGGTTTTCATCTAATGAACTTATTTCAGTCAGCTGGATCTTTCTTCTTCAAAGCAAAAAGATTTTATCTTCAAATACAAGAACTTTTCGTGGTTCTTGTCAATTTTTGTTCGTTTTCATCCAATGAACTTATTTCAGTCAGCTCGATCTTTCTTCTTGAAAGCAAAATGATTTTATCTTCAAATACAACAACTTTTCGTGGTTTTGTTGGTTTTCAGCAAATGAACATATTTCAGCGAGCTGGGAGTTTTTTCTTTAATAGCGGAAGATTTTATCTTAAAATACAAGAACTTTTCGTGGTTTTGTTGGTTTTCAGCAAATGAACAGATTTCAGCGAGCAAGAAGTTTTTTCTTTAATAGCGTAAGATTTTATCTTAAAATACAAGAACTTTTCGTGGTTCTTGTCAATTTTTGTTGGTTTTCATCTAATGAACTTATTTCAGTCAGCTAGATCTTTCTTCTTCAAAGGAAAAAGATTTTATCTTCAAATACAAGAACTTTTCGTGGTTTTGATGGTTTTCAGCAAATGAACATATTTCAGCGAGCTGGAAGTTTTTTCCTTAATAGAGTAAGATTTTATCTTAAAATACAAGAACTTTTCGTGGTTCTTGTCAATTTTTGTTCGTTTTCATCCAATGAACTTATTTCAGTCAGCGAGATCTTTCTTCTTCAAAGCAAAATGATTTTATCTTCAAATACAAGAACTTTTCGTGGTTTTGTTGGTTTTCAGCAAATGAACAGATTTCAGCGAGCAAGAAGTTTTTTCTTTAATAGCGTAAGATTTTATCTTAAAATACAAGAACTTTTCGTGGTTCTTGTCAAATTTTGTTGGTTTTCATGTAATGAACTTATTTCAGTCAGCCAGATCTTTCTTCTTCAAAGCAAAAAGATTTAATCTTCAAATACAAGAACTTTTCGTGGTTTTCATGGTTTTCCGCAAATGAACATATTTCAGCGAGCTGGGAGTTTTTTCTTTAATAGCGTAAGTTTTTATCTTAAAATACGAGAACTTTTCGTGGTTCTTGTCAATTTTTGTTGGTTTTCATCTAATGAACTTATTTCAGTCAGCTAGATCTTTCTTCTTCACAGCAAAAAGATTTTATCTTCAAATACAAGAACTTTTCGTGGTTTTGTTGGTTTTCAGCAAATGAACAGATTTCAGCGAGCAAGAAGTTTTTTCTTTAATAGCGTAAGATTTTATCTTAAAATACAAGAAGTTTTCGTGGTTCTTGTCAATTTTTGTTGGTTTTCATCTAATGAACTTATTTCAGTCAGCTGGATCTTTCTTTTTCAAAGGAAAAAGATTTTATCTTCAAATACCAGAACTTTTCCTGGTTTTGATGGTTTTCAGCAAATGAACATATTTCAGCGAGCCAGAAGGTTTTCCTTTAATAGCGTAAGATATTATCTTAAAATACAAGAAGTTTTCGTGGTTCTTGTCAATTTTTGTTGGTTTTCATCTAATGAACTTATTTCAGTCAGCTCAATCTTTCTTCTTCAAAGCAAAAAGATTTTATCTTCAAATACAAGAACTTTTCGTGGTTCTGATGGTTTTCAGCAAATGAACATATTTCAGCGAGCAAGATGTTTTTTCTTCAATAGCGTAAGATTTTATCTTAAAATACAAGAAGTTTTCGTGGTTCTTGTCAATTTTTGTTGGTTTTCATCTAATGAACTGATTTCAGTCAGCTAGATCTTTCTTCTTCAAAGCAAAAAGATTTTATCATCAAATACAAGAACTTTTCGTGGTTTTGTTGGTTTTCAGCAAATGAACAGATTTCAGCGAGCAAGAAGTTTTTTCTTTAATAGCGTAAGATTTTATCTTAAAATACAAGAACTTTTCGTGGTTCCTGTCAATTTTTCTTGGTTTTCATCTAATGAACTTATTTCAGTCAGCTGGATCTTTCTTCTTCAAAGCAAAAAGATTTTATCTTCAAATACAAGAACTTTTCGTGGTTCTTGTCAATTTTTGTTCGTTTTCATCCAATGAACTTATTTCAGTCAGCTAGATCTTTCTTCTTCAAAGCAAAATGATTTTATCTTCAAATACAACAACTTTTCGTGGTTTTGTTGGTTTTCAGCAAATGAACATATTTCAGCGAGCTGGGAGTTTTTTCTTTAATAGCGGAAGATTTTATCTTAAAATACAAGAACTTTTCGTGGTTCTTGTCAATTTTTGTTGGTTTTCATCCAATGAACTTATTTCAGTCAACTAGATCTTTCTTCTTCAAAGCAAAAAGATTTTATCTTCAAATACAAGAACTTTTCGTGGTTTTGTTGGGTTTCAGCAAATGAACATATTTCAGCGAGCTGGAAGTTTTTTCCTCAATAGAGTAAGATTTTATCTTAAAATACAAGAACTTTTCGTGGTTTTGATGGTTTTCAGCAAATGAACATATTTCAGTGAGCTGGAAGTTTTTTCCTTAACAGATTAAGATTTTATCTTAAAATACAAGAACTTTTCGTGGTTCTTGTCAATTTTTGTTGGTTTTCATCTAATGAACTTATTTCAGTCAGCCAGATCTTTCTTCTTCAAAGCAAAAAGATTTTATCTTCAAATACAAGAACTTTTCGTGGTTTTGATGGTTTTCAGCAAATGAACATATTTCAGTGAGCTGGAAGTTTTTTCCTTAACAGATTAAGATTTTATCTTAAAATACAAGAACTTTTCGTGGTTCTTGTCAATTTTTGTTGGTTTTCATCTAATGAACTTATTTCAGTCAGCCAGATCTTTCTTCTTCAAAGCAAAAAGATTTTATCTTCAAATACAAGAACTTTTCGTGGTTTTCATGGTTTTCCGCAAATGAACATATTTCAGCGAGCTGGGAGTTTTTTCTTTAATAGCGTAAGTTTTTATCTTAAAATACAAGAACTTTTCGTGGTTCTTGTCAATTTTTGTGGGTTTTCATCTAATGAACTTATTTCAGTCAGCTAGATCTTTCTTCTTCACAGCAAAAAGATTTTATCTTCAAATACAAGAACTTTTCGTGGTTTTGTTGGTTTTCAGCAAATGAACATATTTCAGCGAGCTGGAAGTTTTTTCCTTAATAGAGTAAGATTTTATCTTAAAATACAAGAACTTTTCGTGGTTCTTGTCAATTTTTGTTGGTTTTCATCGAATGAAGTTATTTCAGTCAGCTCGATCTTTCTTCTTCAAAGCAAAAAGATTTTATCTTCAAATACAAGAACTTTTCGTGGTTTTCATGGTTTTCCGCAAATGAACATATTTCAGCGAGCTGGGAGTTTTTTCTTTAATAGCGTAAGTTTTTATCTTAAAATACAAGAACTTTTCGTGGTTCTTGTCAATTTTTGTGGGTTTTCATCTAATGAACTTATTTCAGTCAGCTAGATCTTTCTTCTTCACAGCAAAAAGATTTTATCTTCAAATACAAGAACTTTTCGTGGTTTTGTTGGTTTTCAGCAAATGAACAGATTTCAGCGAGCAAGAAGTTTTTTCTTTAATAGCGTAAGATTTTATCTTAAAATACAAGAACTTTTCGTGGTTCTTGTCAATTTTTGTTGGTTTTCATCTAATGAACTTATTTCAGTCAGCTAGATCTTTCTTCTTCAAAGGAAAAAGATTTTATCTTCAAATACAAGAACTTTTCGTGGTTTTGATGGTTTTCAGCAAATGAACATATTTCAGCGAGCTGGAAGTTTTTTCCTTAATAGAGTAAGATTTTATCTTAAAATACAAGAACTTTTCGTGGTTCTTGTCAATTTTTGTTCGTTTTCATCCAATGAACTTATTTCAGTCAGCGAGATCTTTCTTCTTCAAAGCAAAATGATTTTATCTTCAAATACAAGAACTTTTCGTGGTTTTGTTGGTTTTCAGCAAATGAACAGATTTCAGCGAGCAAGAAGTTTTTTCTTTAATAGCGTAAGATTTTATCTTAAAATACAAGAACTTTTCGTGGTTCTTGTCAAATTTTGTTGGTTTTCATGTAATGAACTTATTTCAGTCAGCCAGATCTTTCTTCTTCAAAGCAAAAAGATTTAATCTTCAAATACAAGAACTTTTCGTGGTTTTCATGGTTTTCCGCAAATGAACATATTTCAGCGAGCTGGGAGTTTTTTCTTTAATAGCGTAAGTTTTTATCTTAAAATACGAGAACTTTTCGTGGTTCTTGTCAATTTTTGTTGGTTTTCATCTAATGAACTGATTTCAGTCAGCTAGATCTTTCTTCTTCAAAGCAAAAAGATTTTATCATCAAATACAAGAACTTTTCGTGGTTTTGTTGGTTTTCAGCAAATGAACAGATTTCAGCGAGCAAGAAGTTTTTTCTTTAATAGCGTAAGATTTTATCTTAAAATACAAGAACTTTTCGTGGTTCCTGTCAATTTTTCTTGGTTTTCATCTAATGAACTTATTTCAGTCAGCTGGATCTTTCTTCTTCAAAGCAAAAAGATTTTATCTTCAAATACAAGAACTTTTCGTGGTTCTTGTCAATTTTTGTTCGTTTTCATCCAATGAACTTATTTCAGTCAGCTAGATCTTTCTTCTTCAAAGCAAAATGATTTTATCTTCAAATACAACAACTTTTCGTGGTTTTGTTGGTTTTCAGCAAATGAACATATTTCAGCGAGCTGGGAGTTTTTTCTTTAATAGCGGAAGATTTTATCTTAAAATACAAGAACTTTTCGTGGTTCTTGTCAATTTTTGTTGGTTTTCATCCAATGAACTTATTTCAGTCAACTAGATCTTTCTTCTTCAAAGCAAAAAGATTTTGTCTTCAAATACAAGAACTTTTCGTGGTTTTGTTGGGTTTCAGCAAATGAACATATTTCAGCGAGCTGGAAGTTTTTTCCTCAATAGAGTAAGATTTTATCTTAAAATACAAGAACTTTTCGTGGTTTTGATGGTTTTCAGCAAATGAACATATTTCAGTGAGCTGGAAGTTTTTTCCTTAATAGAGTAAGATTTTATCTTAAAATACAAGAACTTTTCGTGGTTCTTGTCAATTTTTGTTGGTTTTCATCTAATGAACTTATTTCAGTCAGCTAGATCTTTCTTCTTCAAAGCAAAACGATTTTATCTTCAAATACAAGAACTTTTCGTGGTTTTGTTGGGTTTCAGCAAATGAACATATTTCAGCGAGCTGGGAGTTTTTTCTTTAATAGCGTAAGATTTTATCTTAAAATACAAGAACTTTTCGTGGTTCTTGTCAATTTTTGTTGGTTTTCATCTAATGAACTTATTTCAGTCAGCTAGATCTTTCTTCTTCAAAGCAAAAAGATTTTATCTTCAAATACAAGAACTTTTCCTGGTTTTGATGGTTTTCAGCAAATGAACATATTTCAGCGAGCTGGAAGTTTTTTCCTTAATAGAGTAAGATTTTATCTTAAAATACAAGAACTTTTCGTGGTTCTTGTCAATTTTTGTTAGTTTTCATCCAATGAACTTATTTCAGTCAGCTAGATCTTTCGTCTTCAATGCAAAAAGATTCTATCTTCAAGTACAAGAACTTTTCGTGGTTTTGTTGGTTTTCAGCAAATGAACATATTTCAGCGAGCTGGGAGTTTTTTCTTTAGTAGCAAATGATTTTATCTTAAAATACAAGAACTTTTCGTGGTTCTTGTCAATTTTTGTTGGTTTTCATCTAATGAACTTATTTCAGTCAGCTAGATCTTTCTTCTTCAAAGCAAAAAGATTTTATCTTCAAATACAAGAACTTTTCGTGGTTTTGTTGGTTTTCAGCAAATGAACATATTTCAGCGAGCTGGAATTTTTTTCCTCAATAGAGTAAGATTTTATCTTAAAATACAAGAACTTTTCGTGGTTCTTCTCAATTTTTGTTGGTTTTCATCTAATGAATTTATTTCAGTCAGCTGGATCTTTCTTCTTCAAAGCAAAAAGATTTTATCTTCAAATACAAGAACTTTTCATGGTTTTGATGGTTTTCAGCAAATGAACATATTTCAGTGAGCTGGAAGTTTTTTCCTTAATAGAGTAAGATTTTATTTTAAAATACAAGAACTTTTCGTGGTTCTTGTCAATTTTTGTTGGTTTTCATCTAATGAACTTATTTCAGTCAGCTAGATCTTTCTTCTTCAAAGCAAAAAGATTTTATCTTCAAATACAAGAACTTTTCGTGGTTTTGATGGTTTTCAGCAAATGAACATATTTCAGCGAGCCGAAGGTTTTTTCTTTAATAGCGTAGGATTTTATCTTAAAATACAAGAACTTTTCGTGGTTCTTGTCAATTTTTGTTGGTTTTCATCTAATGAAGTTATTTCAGTCAGCTCGATCTTTCTTCTTCAAAGCAAAAAGATTTTATCTTCAAATACAAGAACTTTTCGTGGTTTTCATGGTTTTCCGCGAATGAACATATTTCAGCGAGCTGGGAGTTTTTTCTTTAATAGCGTAAGTTTTTATCTTAAAATACAAGAACTTTTCGTGGTTCTTGTCAATTTTTGTGGGTTTTCATCTAATGAACTTATTTCAGTCAGCGAGATCTTTCTTCTTCACAGCAAAAAGATTTTATCTTCAAATACAAGAACTTTTCGTGGTTTTGTTGGTTTTCAGCAAATGAACAGATTTCAGCGAGCAAGAAGTTTTTTCTTTAATAGCGTAAGATGTTATCTTAAAATACAAGATTTTTTCGTGGTTCTTGTCAATTTTTTTTGGTTTTCATCTAATGAACTTATTTCAGTCAGCTGGATCTTTCTTCTTCAAAGCAAAAAGATTTTATCTTCAAATCCAAGAACTTTTCGTGGTTTTGATGGTTTTTAGCAAATGAACATATTTCAGCGAGCCGGAAGGTTTTTCTTTAATCGCGTCAGATATTATCATGAAATACAAGAAGTTTTCGTGGTTCTTGTCAATTTTTGTTGGTTTGCATCTAATGAACTTATTTCAGTCAGCTAGATCTTTCTTCTTCAAAGCAAAAAGGTTTTATCTTCAAATACAAGAACTTTTCGTGGTTTTCATGGTTTTCCGCAAATGAACATATTTCAGCGAGCTGGGAGTTTTTTCTTTAATAGCGTAAGTTTTTATCTTAAAATACGAGAACTTTTCGTGGTTCTTGTCAATTTTTGTTGGTTTTCATCTAATGAACTGATTTCAGTCAGCTAGATCTTTCTTCTTCAAAGCAAAAAGATTTTATCATCAAATACAAGAACTTTTCGTGGTTTTGTTGGTTTTCAGCAAATGAACAGATTTCAGCGAGCAAGAAGTTTTTTCTTTAATAGCGTAAGATTTTATCTTAAAATACAAGAACTTTTCGTGGTTCCTGTCAATTTTTCTTGGTTTTCATCTAATGAACTTATTTCAGTCAGCTGGATCTTTCTTCTTCAAAGCAAAAAGATTTTATCTTCAAATACAAGAACTTTTCGTGGTTCTTGTCAATTTTTGTTCGTTTTCATCCAATGAACTTATTTCAGTCAGCTAGATCTTTCTTCTTCAAAGCAAAATGATTTTATCTTCAAATACAACAACTTTTCGTGGTTTTGTTGGTTTTCAGCAAATGAACATATTTCAGCGAGCTGGGAGTTTTTTCTTTAATAGCGGAAGATTTTATCTTAAAATACAAGAACTTTTCGTGGTTCTTGTCAATTTTTGTTGGTTTTCATCCAATGAACTTATTTCAGTCAACTAGATCTTTCTTCTTCAAAGCAAAAAGATTTTGTCTTCAAATACAAGAACTTTTCGTGGTTTTGTTGGGTTTCAGCAAATGAACATATTTCAGCGAGCTGGAAGTTTTTTCCTCAATAGAGTAAGATTTTATCTTAAAATACAAGAACTTTTCGTGGTTTTGATGGTTTTCAGCAAATGAACATATTTCAGTGAGCTGGAAGTTTTTTCCTTAATAGAGTAAGATTTTATCTTAAAATACAAGAACTTTTCGTGGTTCTTGTCAATTTTTGTTGGTTTTCATCTAATGAACTTATTTCAGTCAGCTAGATCTTTCTTCTTCAAAGCAAAACGATTTTATCTTCAAATACAAGAACTTTTCGTGGTTTTGTTGGGTTTCAGCAAATGAACATATTTCAGCGAGCTGGGAGTTTTTTCTTTAATAGCGTAAGATTTTATCTTAAAATACAAGAACTTTTCGTGGTTCTTGTCAATTTTTGTTGGTTTTCATCTAATGAACTTATTTCAGTCAGCTAGATCTTTCTTCTTCAAAGCAAAAAGATTTTATCTTCAAATACAAGAACTTTTCCTGGTTTTGATGGTTTTCAGCAAATGAACATATTTCAGCGAGCTGGAAGTTTTTTCCTTAATAGAGTAAGATTTTATCTTAAAATACAAGAACTTTTCGTGGTTCTTGTCAATTTTTGTTAGTTTTCATCCAATGAACTTATTTCAGTCAGCTAGATCTTTCGTCTTCAATGCAAAAAGATTCTATCTTCAAGTACAAGAACTTTTCGTGGTTTTGTTGGTTTTCAGCAAATGAACATATTTCAGCGAGCTGGGAGTTTTTTCTTTAGTAGCAAATGATTTTATCTTAAAATACAAGAACTTTTCGTGGTTCTTGTCAATTTTTGTTGGTTTTCATCTAATGAACTTATTTCAGTCAGCTAGATCTTTCTTCTTCAAAGCAAAAAGATTTTATCTTCAAATACAAGAACTTTTCGTGGTTTTGTTGGTTTTCAGCAAATGAACATATTTCAGCGAGCTGGAATTTTTTTCCTCAATAGAGTAAGATTTTATCTTAAAATACAAGAACTTTTCGTGGTTCTTCTCAATTTTTGTTGGTTTTCATCTAATGAATTTATTTCAGTCAGCTGGATCTTTCTTCTTCAAAGCAAAAAGATTTTATCTTCAAATACAAGAACTTTTCATGGTTTTGATGGTTTTCAGCAAATGAACATATTTCAGTGAGCTGGAAGTTTTTTCCTTAATAGAGTAAGATTTTATTTTAAAATACAAGAACTTTTCGTGGTTCTTGTCAATTTTTGTTGGTTTTCATCTAATGAACTTATTTCAGTCAGCTAGATCTTTCTTCTTCAAAGCAAAAAGATTTTATCTTCAAATACAAGAACTTTTCGTGGTTTTGATGGTTTTCAGCAAATGAACATATTTCAGCGAGCCGAAGGTTTTTTCTTTAATAGCGTAGGATTTTATCTTAAAATACAAGAACTTTTCGTGGTTCTTGTCAATTTTTGTTGGTTTTCATCTAATGAAGTTATTTCAGTCAGCTCGATCTTTCTTCTTCAAAGCAAAAAGATTTTATCTTCAAATACAAGAACTTTTCGTGGTTTTCATGGTTTTCCGCGAATGAACATATTTCAGCGAGCTGGGAGTTTTTTCTTTAATAGCGTAAGTTTTTATCTTAAAATACAAGAACTTTTCGTGGTTCTTGTCAATTTTTGTGGGTTTTCATCTAATGAACTTATTTCAGTCAGCGAGATCTTTCTTCTTCACAGCAAAAAGATTTTATCTTCAAATACAAGAACTTTTCGTGGTTTTGTTGGTTTTCAGCAAATGAACAGATTTCAGCGAGCAAGAAGTTTTTTCTTTAATAGCGTAAGATGTTATCTTAAAATACAAGATTTTTTCGTGGTTCTTGTCAATTTTTTTTGGTTTTCATCTAATGAACTTATTTCAGTCAGCTGGATCTTTCTTCTTCAAAGCAAAAAGATTTTATCTTCAAATCCAAGAACTTTTCGTGGTTTTGATGGTTTTTAGCAAATGAACATATTTCAGCGAGCCGGAAGGTTTTTCTTTAATCGCGTCAGATATTATCATGAAATACAAGAAGTTTTCGTGGTTCTTGTCAATTTTTGTTGGTTTGCATCTAATGAACTTATTTCAGTCAGCTAGATCTTTCTTCTTCAAAGCAAAAAGGTTTTATCTTCAAATACAAGAACTTTTCGTGGTTTTGTTGGTTTTCAGCAAATGAACAGATTTCAGCGAGCTGGGAGTTTTTTCTTTAATAGCGTAAGATTTTATCTTAAAATACAAGAACTTTTCGTGGTTCTTGTCAATTTTTGTTGGTTTTCATCTAATGAACTTATTTCAGTCAGCTGGATCTTTCTTCTTCAAAGCAAAAAGATTTTATCTTCAAATACAAGAACTTTTCGTGGTTTTGTTGGTTTTCAGCAAATGAACAGATTTCAGCGAGCAAGAAGTTTTTTCTTTAATAGCGTAAGATTTTATCTTAAAATGCAAGTACTTTTCGTGGTTCTTGTCAATTTTTGTTGGTTTTCATCTAATGAACTTATTTCAGTCAGCTCGATCTTTCTTCTTCAAAGCAAAAAGATTTTATCTTCAAATACAAGAACTTTTCGTGGTTTTGATGGTTTTCAGCAAATGAACACATTTCAGCGAGCTGGAAGTTTTTTCCTTAATAGAGTAAGATTTTATCTTAAAATGCAAGTACTTTTCGTGGTTCTTGTCAATTTTTGTTGGTTTTCATCTAATGAACTTATTTCAGTCAGCTGGATCTTTCTTCTTCAAAGCAAAAGGATTTTATCTTCAAATCCAAGAACTTTTCGTGGTTTTGATGGTTTTCAGCAAATGAACACATTTCAGCGAGCTGGAAGTTTTTTCCTTAATAGCGTAAGATTTTATCTTAAAATACAAGAACTTTTCGTGGTTCTTGTCAATTTGGGTTGGTTTTCATCTAATGAACTTATTTCAGTCAGCGAGATCATTCTTCTTCAAAGCAAAAAGATTTTATCTTCAAATACAAGAACTTTTCGTGGTTTTGTTGGTTTTCAGCAAATGAACAGATTTCAGCGAGCAAGAAGTTTTTTCTTTAATAGCGTAAGATTTTATCTTAAAATACAAGAACTTTTCGTGGTTCTTGTCAATTTTTGTTGGTTTTCATCGAATGAACTTATTGCAGTCAGCTAGATCTTTCTTCTTCAAAGCAAAAAGATTTTATCTTCAAATACAAGAACTTTTCGTGGTTTTGATGGTTTTCAGCAAATGAACATATTTCAGCGAGCTTGAAGTTTTTTCCTTATTAGAGTAAGATTTTATCTTAAAATACAAGAACTTTTCGTGGTTCTTGTCAATTTTTGTTGGTTTTCATCCAATGAACTTATTTCAGTCAGCTAGATCTTTCTTCTTCAAAGCAAAAAGATTTTATCTTCAAATACAAGAACTTTTCGTGGTTTTGTTGGTTTTCAGCAAATGAACAGATTTCAGCGAGCAAGAAGTTTTTTCTTTAATAGCGTAAGATTTTATCTTAAAATACAAGAAGTTTTCGTGGTTCTTGTCAATTTTTGTTGGTTTTCATCTAATGAACTTATTTCAGTCAGCTGGATCTTTCTTTTTCAAAGGAAAAAGATTTTATCTTCAAATACCAGAACTTTTCCTGGTTTTGATGGTTTTCAGCAAATGAACATATTTCAGCGAGCCAGAAGGTTTTCCTTTAATAGCGTAAGATATTATCTTAAAATACAAGAAGTTTTCGTGGTTCTTGTCAATTTTTGTTGGTTTTCATCTAATGAACTTATTTCAGTCAGCTCAATCTTTCTTCTTCTAAGCAAAAAGATTTTATCTTCAAATACAAGAACTTTTCGTGGTTCTGATGGTTTTCAGCAAATGAACATATTTCAGCGAGCAAGATGTTTTTTCTTCAATAGCGTAAGATTTTATCTTAAAATACAAGAAGTTTTCGTGGTTCTTGTCAATTTTTGTTGGTTTTCATCTAATGAACTGATTTCAGTCAGCTAGATCTTTCTTCTTCAAAGCAAAAAGATTTTATCATCAAATACAAGAACTTTTCGTGGTTTTGTTGGTTTTCAGCAAATGAACAGATTTCAGCGAGCAAGAAGTTTTTTCTTTAATAGCGTAAGATTTTATCTTAAAATACAAGAACTTTTCGTGGTTCCTGACAATTTTTCTTGGTTTTCATCTAATGAACTTATTTCAGTCAGCTGGATCTTTCTTCTTCAAAGCAAAAAGATTTTATCTTCAAATACAAGAACTTTTCGTGGTTCTTGTCAATTTTTGTTCGTTTTCATCCAATGAACTTATTTCAGTCAGCTAGATCTTTCTTCTTGAAAGCAAAATGATTTTATCTTCAAATACAACAACTTTTCGTGGTTTTGTTGGTTTTCAGCAAATGAACATATTTCAGCGAGCTGGGAGTTTTTTCTTTAATAGCGGAAGATTTTATCTTAAAATACAAGAACTTTTCGTGGTTCTTGTCAATTTTTGTTGGTTTTCATCCAATGAACTTATTTCAGTCAACTAGATCTTTCTTCTTCAAAGCAAAAAGATTTTATCTTCAAATACAAGAACTTTTCGTGGTTTTGTTGGGTTTCAGCAAATGAACATATTTCAGCGAGCTGGAAGTTTTTTCCTCAATAGAGTAAGATTTTATCTTAAAATACAAGAACTTTTCGTGGTTTTGATGGTTTTCAGCAAATGAACATATTTCAGTGAGCTGGAAGTTTTTTCCTTAATAGAGTAAGATTTTATCTTAAAATACAAGAACTTTTCGTGGTTCTTGTCAATTTTTGTTGGTTTTCATCTAATGAACTTATTTCAGTCAGCTAAATCTTTCTTCTTCAAAGCAAAAAGATTTTATCTTCAAATACAAGAACTTTTCGTGGTTTTGTTGGTTTTCAGCAAATGAACAGATTTCAGCGAGCAAGAAGTTTTTTCTTTAATAGCGTAAGAATTTATCTTAAAATACAAGAACTTTTCGTGGTTCTTGTCAATTATTGTTGGTTTTCATCTAATGAACTTATTTCAGTCAACTAGATCTTTCTTCTTCGAAGCAAAAAGATTTTATCTTCAAATACAAGAACTTTTCGTGGTTTTGTTGGGTTTCAGCAAATGAACATATTTCAGCGAGCTGGGAGTTTTTTCTTTAATAGCGTAAGATTTTATCTTAAAATACAAGAACTTTTCGTGGTTCTTGTCAATTTTTGTTGGTTTTCATCTAATGAACTTATTTCAGTCAGCGAGATCTTTCTTCTTCAAAGCAAAAAGATTTTATCTTCAAATACAAGAACTTTTCCTGGTTTTGATGGTTTTCAGCAAATGAACATATTTCAGCGAGCTGGAAGTTTTTTCCTTAATAGAGTAAGATTTTATCTTAAAATACAAGAACTTTTCGTGGTTCTTGTCAATTTTTGTTAGTTTTCATCCAATGAACTTATTTCAGTCAGCTAGATCTTTCGTCTTCAATGCAAAAAGATTTTATCTTCAAGTACAAGAACTTTTCGTGGTTTTGTTGGTTTTCAGCAAATGAACATATTTCAGCGAGCTGGGAGTTTTTTCTTTAATAGCGTATGATTTTATCTTAAAATACAAGAACTTTTCGTGGTTCTTGTCAATTTTTGTTGGTTTTCATCTAATGAACTTATTTCAGTCAGCTAGATCTTTCTTCTTCAAAGCAAAAAGATTTTATCTTCAAATACAAGAACTTTTCGTGGTTTTGTTGGTTTTCAGCAAATGAACATATTTCAGCGAGCTGGAATTTTTTTCCTCAATAGAGTAAGATTTTATCTTAAAATACAAGAACTTTTCGTGGTTCTTCTCAATTTTTGTTGGTTTTCATCTAATGAATTTATTTCAGTCAGCTGGATCTTTCTTCTTCAAAGCAAAAAGATTTTATCTTCAAATACAAGAACTTTTCATGGTTTTGATGGTTTTCAGCAAATGAACATATTTCAGCGAGCCGAAGGTTTTTTCTTTAATAGCGTAGGATTTTATCTTAAAATACAAGAACTTTTCGTGGTTCTTGTCAATTTTTGTTGGTTTTCATCTAATGAAGTTATTTCAGTCAGCTCGATCTTTCTTCTTCAAAGCAAAAAGATTTTATCTTCAAATACAAGAACTTTTCGTGGTTTTCATGGTTTTCCGCGAATGAACATATTTCAGCGAGCTGGGAGTTTTTTCTTTAATAGCGTAAGTTTTTATCTTAAAATACAAGAACTTTTCGTGGTTCTTGTCAATTTTTGTGGGTTTTCATCTAATGAACTTATTTCAGTCAGCGAGATCTTTCTTCTTCACAGCAAAAAGATTTTATCTTCAAATACAAGAACTTTTCGTGGTTTTGTTGGTTTTCAGCAAATGAACAGATTTCAGCGAGCAAGAAGTTTTTTCTTTAATAGCGTAAGATGTTATCTTAAAATACAAGATTTTTTCGTGGTTCTTGTCAATTTTTTTTGGTTTTCATCTAATGAACTTATTTCAGTCAGCTGGATCTTTCTTCTTCAAAGCAAAAAGATTTTATCTTCAAATCCAAGAACTTTTCGTGGTTTTGATGGTTTTTAGCAAATGAACATATTTCAGTGAGCTGGAAGTTTTTTCCTTAATAGAGTAAGATTTTATCTTAAAATACAAGAACCTTTCGTGGTTCTTGTCAATTTTTGTTGGTTTTCATCTAATGAACTTATTTCAGTCAGCGAGATCTTTCTTCTTCAAAGCAAAAAGATTTTATCTTCAAATACAAGAACTTTTCGTGGTTTTGATGGTTTTCAGCAAATGAACATATTTCAGCGAGCTGGAAGTTTTTTCCTTAATAGAGTAAGATTTTATCTTAAAATTCAAGAACTTTTCGTGGTTCTTGTCAATTTTTGTTGGTTTTCATCTAATGAACTTATTTCAGTCAGCTCGATCTTTCTTCTTCAAAGCAAAAAGATTTTCTCTTCAAATACAAGAACTTTTCGTGGTTTTCATGGTTTTCCGCAAATGAACATATTTCAGCGAGCTGGGAGTTTTTTCTTTAATAGCGTAAGTTTTTATCTTAAAATACAAGAACTTTTCGTGGTTCTTGTCAATTTTTGTGGGTTTTCATCTAATGAACTTATTTCAGTCAGCTAGATCTTTCTTCTTCACAGCAAAAAGATTTTATCTTCAAATACAAGAACTTTTCGTGGTTTTGTTGGTTTTCAGCAAATGAACAGATTTCAGCGAGCAAGAAGTTTTTTCTTTAATAGCGTAAGATTTTATCTTAAAATACAAGAACTTTTCGTGGTTCTTGTCAATTTTTGTTGGTTTTCATCTAATGAACTTATTTCAGTCAGCTAGATCTTTCTTCTTCAAAGGAAAAAGATTTTATCTTCAAATACAAGAACTTTTCGTGGTTTTGTTGGTTTTCAGCAAATGAACATATTTCAGCGAGCTGGGAGTTTTTTCTTTAATAGCGTAAGATTTCATCTTAAAATACAAGAACTTTTCGTGGTTCTTGTCAATTTTTGTTGGTTTTCATCTAATGAACTTATTTCAGTCAGCTAGATCTTTCTTCTTCAAAGCAAAAAGATTTTATCTTCAAATACAAGAACTTTTCCTGGTTTTGATGGTTTTCAGCAAATGAACATATTTCAGCGAGCTGGAAGTTTTTTCCTTAATAGAGTAAGATTTTATCTTAAAATACAAGAACTTTTCGTGGTTCTTGTCAATTTTTGTTAGTTTTCATCCAATGAACTTATTTCAGTCAGCAAGATCTTTCGTCTTCAAAGCAAAAAGATTTTATCTTCAAATACAAGAACTTTTCGTGGTTTTGTTGGTTTTCAGCAAATGAACATATTTCAGCGAGCTGGGAGTTTTTTCTTTAATAGCGTATGATTTTATCTTAAAATACAAGAACTTTTCGTGGTTCTTGTGAATTTTTGTTGGTTTTCATCTAATGAACTTATTTCAGTCAGCTGGATCTTTCTTCTTCAAAGCAAAAAGATTTTATCTTCAAATACAAGAACTTTTCGTGGTTTTGTTGGTTTTCAGCAAATGAACAGATTTCAGCGAGCAAGAAGTTTTTTCTTTAATAGCGTAAGATTTTATCTTAAAATACAAGAACTTTTCGTGGTTCTTGTCAATTTTTGTTGGTTTTCATCTAATGAACTTATTTCAGTCAGCCAGATCTTTCTTCTTCAAAGCAAAAAGATTTTATCTTCAAATACAAGAACTTTTCGTGGTTTTGATGGTTTTCAGCAAATGAACATATTTCAGCGAGCCGAAGGTTTTTTCTTTAATAGCGTAGGATTTTATCTTAAAATACAAGAACTTTTCGTGGTTCTTGTCAATTTTTGTTGGTTTTCATCTAATGAACTTATTTCATTCAGCTAGATCTTTCTTCTTCAAAGCAAAAAGATTTTATCTTCAAATACAAGAACTTTTCGTGGTTTTGTTGGTTTTCAGCAAATGAACAGATGTCAGCGAGCAAGAAGTTTTTTCTTTAATAGCGTAAGATTTTATCTTAAAGTACAAGAACTTTTCGTGGTTCTTGTCAATTTTTGTTGGTTTTCATCTAATGAAGTTATTTCAGTCAGCTCGATCTTTCTTCTTCAAAGCAAAAAGATTTTATCTTCAAATACAAGAACTTTTCGTGGTTTTCATGGTTTTCCGCAAATGAACATATTTCAGCGAGCTGGGAGTTTTTTCTTTAATAGCGTAAGTTTTTATCTTAAAATACAAGAACTTTTCGTGGTTCTTGTCAATTTTTGTGGGTTTTCATCTAATGAACTTATTTCAGTCAGCGAGATCTTTCTTCTTCACAGCAAAAAGATTTTATCTTCAAATACAAGAACTTTTCGTGGTTTTGTTGGTTTTCAGCAAATGAACAGATTTCAGCAAGCAAGAAGTTTTTTCTTTAATAGCGTAAGATGTTATCTTAAAATACAAGATTTTTTCGTGGTTCTTGTCAATTTTTTTTGGTTTTCATCTAATGAACTTATTTCAGTCAGCTAGATCTTTCTTCTTCAAAGCAAAAAGATTTTATCTTCAAATCCAAGAACTTTTCGTGGTTTTGATGGTTTTTAGCAAATGAACATATTTCAGCGAGCCGGAAGGTTTTTCTTTAATCGCGTAAGATATTATCTTGAAATACAAGAAGTTTTCGTGGTTCTTGTCAATTTTTGTTGGTTTTCATCTAATGAACTTATTTCAGTCAGCTAGATCTTTCTTCTTGAAAGCAAAAAGGTTTTATCTTCAAATACAAGAACTTTTCGTGGTTTTGTTGGTTTTCAGCAAATGAACAGATTTCAGCGAGCTGGGAGTTTTTTCTTTAAGAGCGTAAGATTTCATCTTAAAATACAAGAACTTTTCGTGGTTCTTGTCAATTTTTGTTGGTTTTCATCTAATGAACTTATTTCAGTCAGCTGGATCTTTCTTCTTCAAAGCAAAAAGATTTTATCTTCAAATACAAGAACTTTTCGTGGTTTTGTTGGTTTTCAGCAAATGAACAGATTTCAGCGAGCAAGAAGTTTTTTCTTTAATAGCGTAAGATTTTATCTTAAAATGCAAGTACTTTTCGTGGTTCTTGTCAATTTTTGTTGGTTTTCATCTAATGAACTTATTTCAGTCAGCTAGATCTTTCTTCTTCAAAGCAAAAAGATTTTATCTTCAAATACAAGAACTTTTCGTGGTTTTGATGGTTTTCAGCAAATGAACACATTTCAGCGAGCTGGAAGTTTTTTCCTTAATAGAGTAAGATTTTATCTTAAAATGCAAGTACTTTTCGTGGTTCTTGTCAATTTTTGTTGGTTTTCATCTAATGAACTTATTTCAGTCAGCTGGATCTTTCTTCTTCAAAGCAAAAAGATTTTATCTTCAAATCCAAGAACTTTTCGTGGTTTTGATGGTTTTCAGCAAATGAACACATTTCAGCGAGCTGGAAGTTTTTTCCTTAATAGCGTAAGATTTTATCTTAAAATACAAGAACTTTTCGTGGTTCTTGTCAATTTGGGTTGGTTTTCATCTAATGAACTTATTTCAGTCAGCGAGATCATTCTTCTTCAAAGCAAAAAGATTTTATCTTCAAATACAAGAACTTTTCGTGGTTTTGTTGGTTTTCAGCAAATGAACAGATTTCAGCGAGCAAGAAGTTTTTTCTTTAATAGCGTAAGATTTTATCTTAAAATACAAGAACTTTTCGTGGTTCTTGTCAATTTTTGTTGGTTTTCATCGAATGAACTTATTGCAGTCAGCTAGATCTTTCTTCTTCAAAGCAAAAAGATTTTATCTTCAAATACAAGAACTTTTTGTGGTTTTGATGGTTTTCAGCAAATGAACATATTTCAGCGAGCTGGAAGTTTTTTCCTTATTAGAGTAAGATTTTATCTTAAAATACAAGAACTTTTCGTGGTTCTTGTCAATTTTTGTTGGTTTTCATCCAATGAACTTATTTCAGTCAGCTAGATCTTTCTTCTTCAAAGCAAAAAGATTTTATCTTCAAATACAAGAACTTTTCGTGGTTTTGTTGGTTTTCAGCAAATGAACATATTTCAGCGAGCTGGGAGTTTTTTCTTTAATAGCGTAAGATTTTATCTTAAAATACAAGAACTTTTCGTGGTTCTTGTCAATTTTTGTTGGTTTTCATCCAATGAACTTATTTCAGTCAGCTAGATCTTTCTTCTTCAAAGCAAAAAGATTTTATCTTCAAATACAAGAACTTTTCGTGGTTTTGTTGGTTTTCAGCAAATGAACATATTTCAGCGAGCTGGAAGTTTTTTCCTCAATAGAGTAAGATTTTATCTTAAAATACAAGAACTTTTCGTGGTTCTTGTCAATTTTTGTTGGTTTTCATCTAATGAACTTATTTCAGTCAGCCAGATCTTTCTTCTTCAAAGCAAAAAGATTTTATCTTCAAATACAAGAACTTTTCGTGGTTTTGATGGTTTTCAGCAAATGAACATATTTCAGTGAGCTGGAAGTTTTTTCCTTAATAGAGTAAGATTTTATCTTAAAATACAAGAACCTTTCGTGGTTCTTGTCAATTTTTGTTGGTTTTCATCTAATGAACTTATTTCAGTCAGCTAGATCTTTCTTCTTCAAAGCAAAAAGATTTTATCTTAAAATACAAGAACTTTTCGTGGTTTTGATGGTTTTCAGCAAATGAACATATTTCAGCGAGCTGGAAGTTTTTTCCTTCACAGATTAAGATTTTATCTTAAAATACAAGAACTTTTCGTGGTTCTTGTCAATTTTTGTTGGTTTTCATCTAATGAACTTATTTCAGTCAGCCAGATCTTTCTTCTTCAAAGCAAAAAGATTTTATCTTCAAATACAAGAACTTTTCGTGGTTTTGATGGTTTTCAGCTAAATGAACATATTTCAGTGAGCTGGAAGTTTTTTCCTTAATAGAGTAAGATTTTATCTTAAAATACAAGAACCTTTCGTGGTTCTTGTCAATTTTTGTTGGTTTTCATCTAATGAACTTATTTCAGTCAGCTAGATCTTTCTTCTTGAAAGCAAAAAGATTTTATCTTCAAATCCAAGAACTTTTCGTGGTTTTGATGGTTTTCAGCAAATGAACATATTTCAGCGAGCCGGAAGGTTTTTCTTTAATAGCGTAAGATATTATCTTAAAATACAAGAACTTTTCGTGGTTCTTGTCAATTTTTGTTGGTTTTCATCTAATGAACTTATTTCAGTCAGCTAGATCTTTCTTCTTCAAAGCAAAATGATTTTATCTTCAAATACAAGAACTTTTCGTGGTTTTGTTGGTTTTCAGCAAATGAACATATTTCTGCGAGCTGGGAGTTTTTTCCTCAATAGAGTAAGATTTTATCTTAAAATACAAGAACTTTTCGTGGTTCTTGTCAATTTTTGTTGGTTTTCATCTAATGAACTTATTTCAGTCAGCTGGATCTTTCTTCTTCAAAGCAAAAAGATTTTATCTTCAAATACAAGAACTTTTCGTGGTTTAGATGGTTTTCAGCAAATGAACATATTTCAGTGAGCTGGAAGTTTTTTCCTTAATAGAGTAAGATTTTATCTTAAAATACAAGAACTTTTCGTGGTTCTTGTCAATTTTTGTTAGTTTTCATCCAATGAACTTATTTCAGTCAGCAAGATCTTTCGTCTTCAAAGCAAAAAGATTTTATCTTCAAATACAAGAACTTTTCGTGGTTTTGTTGGTTTTCAGCAAATGAACATATTTCTGCGAGCTGGGAGTTTTTTCTTTAATAGCGTATGATTTTATCTTAAAATACAAGAACTTTTCGTGGTTCTTGTCAATTTTTGTTGGTTTTCATCTAATGAACTTATTTCAGTCAGCTGGATCTTTCTTCTTCAAAGCAAAAAGATTTTATCTTCAAATACAAGAACTTTTCGTGGTTTTGTTGGTTTTCAGCAAATGAACAGATTTCAGCGAGCAAGAAGTTTTTTCTTTAATAGCGTAAGATTTTATCTTAAAATACAAGAACTTTTCGTGGTTCTTGTCAATTTTTGTTGGTTTTCATCTAATGAACTTATTTCAGTCAGCCAGATCTTTCTTCTTCAAAGCAAAAAGATTTTATCTTCAAATACAAGAACTTTTCGTGGTTTTGATGGTTTTCAGCAAATGAACATATTTCAGCGAGCCGAAGGTTTTTTCTTTAATAGCGTAGGATTTTATCTTAAAATACAAGAACTTTTCGTGGTTCTTGTCAATTTTTGTTGGTTTTCATCTGATGAACTTATTTCATTCAGCTAGATCTTTCTTCTTCAAAGCAAAAAGATTTTATCTTCAAATACAAGAACTTTTCGTGGTTTTGTTGGTTTTCAGCAAATGAACAGATGTCAGCGAGCAAGAAGTTTTTTCTTTAATAGCGTAAGATTTTATCTTAAAGTACAAGAACTTTTCGTGGTTCTTGTCAATTTTTGTTGGTTTTCATCTAATGAAGTTATTTCAGTCAGCTCGATCTTTCTTCTTCAAAGCAAAAAGATTTTATCTTCAAATACAAGAACTTTTCGTGGTTTTCATGGTTTTCCGCAAATGAACATATTTCAGCGAGCTGGGAGTTTTTTCTTTAATAGCGTAAGTTTTTATCTTAAAATACAAGAACTTTTCGTGGTTCTTGTCAATTTTTGTGGGTTTTCATCTAATGAACTTATTTCAGTCAGCGAGATCTTTCTTCTTCACAGCAAAAAGATTTTATCTTCAAATACAAGAACTTTTCGTGGTTTTGTTGGTTTTCAGCAAATGAACAGATTTCAGCAAGCAAGAAGTTTTTTCTTTAATAGCGTAAGATGTTATCTTAAAATACAAGATTTTTTCGTGGTTCTTGTCAATTTTTTTTGGTTTTCATCTAATGAACTTATTTCAGTCAGCTAGATCTTTCTTCTTCAAAGCAAAAAGATTTTATCTTCAAATCCAAGAACTTTTCGTGGTTTTGATGGTTTTTAGCAAATGAACATATTTCAGCGAGCCGGAAGGTTTTTCTTTAATCGCGTAAGATATTATCTTGAAATACAAGAAGTTTTCGTGGTTCTTGTCAATTTTTGTTGGTTTTCATCTAATGAACTTATTTCAGTCAGCTAGATCTTTCTTCTTGAAAGCAAAAAGGTTTTATCTTCAAATACAAGAACTTTTCGTGGTTTTGTTGGTTTTCAGCAAATGAACAGATTTCAGCGAGCTGGGAGTTTTTTCTTTAAGAGCGTAAGATTTTATCTTAAAATACAAGAACTTTTCGTGGTTCTTGTCAATTTTTGTTGGTTTTCATCTAATGAACTTATTTCAGTCAGCTGGATCTTTCTTCTTCAAAGCAAAAAGATTTTATCTTCAAATACAAGAACTTTTCGTGGTTTTGTTGGTTTTCAGCAAATGAACAGATTTCAGCGAGCAAGAAGTTTTTTCTTTAATAGCGTAAGATTTTATCTTAAAATGCAAGTACTTTTCGTGGTTCTTGTCAATTTTTGTTGGTTTTCATCTAATGAACTTATTTCAGTCAGCTAGATCTTTCTTCTTCAAAGCAAAAAGATTTTATCTTCAAATACAAGAACTTTTCGTGGTTTTGATGGTTTTCAGCAAATGAACACATTTCAGCGAGCTGGAAGTTTTTTCCTTAATAGAGTAAGATTTTATCTTAAAATGCAAGTACTTTTCGTGGTTCTTGTCAATTTTTGTTGGTTTTCATCTAATGAACTTATTTCAGTCAGCTGGATCTTTCTTCTTCAAAGCAAAAAGATTTTATCTTCAAATCCAAGAACTTTTCGTGGTTTTGATGGTTTTCAGCAAATGAACACATTTCAGCGAGCTGGAAGTTTTTTCCTTAATAGCGTAAGATTTTATCTTAAAATACAAGAACTTTTCGTGGTTCTTGTCAATTTGGGTTGGTTTTCATCTAATGAACTTATTTCAGTCAGCGAGATCATTCTTCTTCAAAGCAAAAAGATTTTATCTTCAAATACAAGAACTTTTCGTGGTTTTGTTGGTTTTCAGCAAATGAACAGATTTCAGCGAGCAAGAAGTTTTTTCTTTAATAGCGTAAGATTTTATCTTAAAATACAAGAACTTTTCGTGGTTCTTGTCAATTTTTGTTGGTTTTCATCGAATGAACTTATTGCAGTCAGCTAGATCTTTCTTCTTCAAAGCAAAAAGATTTTATCTTCAAATACAAGAACTTTTCGTGGTTTTGATGGTTTTCAGCAAATGAACATATTTCAGCGAGCTGGAAGTTTTTTCCTTATTAGAGTAAGATTTTATCTTAAAATACAAGAACTTTTCGTGGTTCTTGTCAATTTTTGTTGGTTTTCATCCAATGAACTTATTTCAGTCAGCTAGATCTTTCTTCTTCAAAGCAAAAAGATTTTATCTTCAAATACAAGAACTTTTCGTGGTTTTGTTGGTTTTCAGCAAATGAACATATTTCAGCGAGCTGGGAGTTTTTTCTTTAATAGCGTAAGATTTTATCTTAAAATACAAGAACTTTTCGTGGTTCTTGTCAATTTTTGTTGGTTTTCATCCAATGAACTTATTTCAGTCAGCTAGATCTTTCTTCTTCAAAGCAAAAAGATTTTATCTTCAAATACAAGAACTTTTCGTGGTTTTGTTGGTTTTCAGCAAATGAACATATTTCAGCGAGCTGGAAGTTTTTTCCTCAATAGAGTAAGATTTTATCTTAAAATACAAGAACTTTTCGTGGTTCTTGTCAATTTTTGTTGGTTTTCATCTAATGAACTTATTTCAGTCAGCCAGATCTTTCTTCTTCAAAGCAAAAAGATTTTATCTTCAAATACAAGAACTTTTCGTGGTTTTGATGGTTTTCAGCAAATGAACATATTTCAGTGAGCTGGAAGTTTTTTCCTTAATAGAGTAAGATTTTATCTTAAAATACAAGAACCTTTCGTGGTTCTTGTCAATTTTTGTTGGTTTTCATCTAATGAACTTATTTCAGTCAGCTAGATCTTTCTTCTTCAAAGCAAAAAGATTTTATCTTAAAATACAAGAACTTTTCGTGGTTTTGATGGTTTTCAGCAAATGAACATATTTCAGCGAGCTGGAAGTTTTTTCCTTCACAGATTAAGATTTTATCTTAAAATACAAGAACTTTTCGTGGTTCTTGTCAATTTTTGTTGGTTTTCATCTAATGAACTTATTTCAGTCAGCCAGATCTTTCTTCTTCAAAGCAAAAAGATTTTATCTTCAAATACAAGAACTTTTCGTGGTTTTGATGGTTTTCAGCTAAATGAACATATTTCAGTGAGCTGGAAGTTTTTTCCTTAATAGAGTAAGATTTTATCTTAAAATACAAGAACCTTTCGTGGTTCTTGTCAATTTTTGTTGGTTTTCATCTAATGAACTTATTTCAGTCAGCTAGATCTTTCTTCTTCAAAGCAAAAAGATTTTATCTTCAAATCCAAGAACTTTTCGTGGTTTTGATGGTTTTCAGCAAATGAACATATTTCAGCGAGCCGGAAGGTTTTTCTTTAATAGCGTAAGATATTATCTTAAAATACAAGAACTTTTCGTGGTTCTTGTCAATTTTTGTTGGTTTTCATCTAATGAACTTATTTCAGTCAGCTAGATCTTTCTTCTTCAAAGCAAAATGATTTTATCTTCAAATACAAGAACTTTTCGTGGTTTTGTTGGTTTTCAGCAAATGAACATATTTCTGCGAGCTGGGAGTTTTTTCCTCAATAGAGTAAGATTTTATCTTAAAATACAAGAACTTTTCGTGGTTCTTGTCAATTTTTGTTGGTTTTCATCTAATGAACTTATTTCAGTCAGCTGGATCTTTCTTCTTCAAAGCAAAAAGATTTTATCTTCAAATACAAGAACTTTTCGTGGTTTAGATGGTTTTCAGCAAATGAACATATTTCAGTGAGCTGGAAGTTTTTTCCTTAATAGAGTAAGATTTTATCTTAAAATACAAGAACCTTTCGTGGTTCTTGTCAATTTTTGTTGGTTTTCATCTAATGAACTTATTTCAGTCAGCTAGATCTTTCTTCTTCAAAGCAAAAAGATTTTATCTTCAAATACAAGAACTTTTCGTGGTTTTGATGGTTTTCAGCAAATGAACATATTTCAGCGAGCTGGAAGTTTTTTCCTTAATAGAGTAAGATTTTATCTTAAAATACAAGAACTTTTCGTGGTTCTTGTCAATTTTTGTTGGTTTTCATCTAATGAACTTATTTCAGTCAGCTCGATCTTTCTTCTTCAAAGCAAAAAGATTTTATCTTCAAATACAAGAACTTTTCGTGGTTTTCATTGTTTTCCGCAAATGAACATATTTCAGCGAGCTGGGAGTTTTTTCTTTAATAGCGTAAGTTTTTATCTTAAAATACAAGAACTTTTCGTGGTTCTTGTCAATTTTTGTTGGTTTTCATCTAATGAACTTATTTCAGTCAGCTAGATCTTTTTTCTTCACAGCAAGAAGATTTTATCTTCAAATACAAGAACTTTTCGAGGTTTTGTTGGTTTTCAGCAAATGAACAGATTTCAGCGAGCAAGAAGTTTTTTCTTTAATAGCGTAAGATTTTATCTTAAAATACAAGAACTTTTCGTGGTTCTTGTCAATTTTTGTTGGTTTTCATCTAATGAACTTATTTCAGTCAGCTAGATCTTTCTTCTTCAAAGGAAAAAGATTTTATCTTCAAATACCAGAACTTTTCCTGGTTTTGATGGTTTTCAGCAAATGAACATATTTCAGCGAGCCGGAAGGTTTTTCTTTAATAGCGTAAGATATTATCTTAAAATACAAGAAGTTTTCGTGGTTCTTGTCAATTTTTGTTGGTTTTCATCTAATGAACTTATTTCAGTCAGCTCGATCTTTCTTCTTCAAAGCAAAAAGATTTTATCTTCAAATACAAGAACTTTTCGTGGTTTTGATGGTTTTCAGCAAATGAACATATTTCAGCGAGCAAGATGTTTTTTCTTCAATAGCGTAAGATTTTATCTTAAAATACAAGAACTTTTCGTGGTTCTTGTCAATTTTTGTTGGTTTTCATCTAATGAACTGATTTCAGTCAGGTAGATCTTTCTTCTTCAAAGCAAAAAGATTTTATCATCAAATACAAGAACTTTTCGTGGTTTTGTTGGATTTCAGCAAATGAACAGATTTCAGCGAGCAAGAAGTTTTTTCTTTAATAGCGTAAGATTTTATCTTAAAATACAAGAACTTTTCGTGGTTCTTGTCAAATTTTGTTGGTTTTCATGTAATGAACTTATTTCAGTCAGCCAGATCTTTCTTCTTCAAAGCAAAAAGATTTTATCTTCAAATACAAGAACTTTTCGTGGTTTTGATGGTTTTCAGCAAATGAACATATTTCAGTGAGCTGGAAGTTTTTTCCTTAATAGCGTAAGATTTTATCTTAAAATACAAGAACTTTTCGTGGTTCTTGTCAATTTTTGTTAGTTTTCATCCAATGAACTTATTTCAGTCAGCTAGATCTTTCTTCTTCAAAGGAAAAAGATTTTATCTTCAAATCCAAGAACTTTTCGTGGTTTTGATGGTTTTCAGCAAATGAACATATTTCAGCGAGCCGGAAGGTTTTTCTTTAATAGCGTAAGATATTATCTTAAAATACAAGAACTTTTCGTGGTTCTTGTCAATTTTTGTTGGTTTTCATCTCATGAACTTATTTCAGTCAGCTAGATCTTTCTTCTTCAAAGCAAAATGATTTTATCTTCAAATACAAGAACTTTTCGTAGTTTTGTTGGTTTTCAGCAAATGAACATATTTCTGCGAGCTGGGACTTTTTTCCTCAATAGAGTAAGATTTTATCTTAAAATACAAGAACTTTTCGTGGTTCTTGTCAATTTTTGTTGGTTTTCATCTAATGAACTTATTTCAGTCAGCTGGATCTTTCTTCTTCAAAGCAAAAAGATTTTATCTTCAAATACAAGAACTTTTCGTGGTTTTGTTGGTTTTCAGCAAATGAACAGATTTCAGCGAGCAAGAAGTTTTTTCTTTAATAGCGTAAGATTTTATCTTAAAATACAAGAACTTTTCGTGGTTCTTGTCAATTTTGTTGGTTTTCATGTAATGAACTTATTTCAGTCAGCCAGATCTTTCTTCTTCAAAGCAAAAAGATTTTATCTTCAAATACAAGAACTTTTCGTGGTTTTGATGGTTTTCAGCAAATGAACATATTTCAGTGAGCTGGAAGTTTTTTCCTTAATAGAGTAAGATTTTATCTTAAAATACAAGAACCTTTCGTGGTTCTTGTCAATTTTTGTTGGTTTTCATCTAATGAACTTATTTCAGTCAGGTAGATCTTTCTTCTTCAAAGCAAAAAGATTTTATCATCAAATACAAGAACTTTTCGTGGTTTTGTTGGATTTCAGCAAATGAACAGATTTCAGCGAGCAAGAAGTTTTTTCTTTAATAGCGTAAGATTTTATCTTAAAATACAAGAACTTTTCGTGGTTCTTGTCAAATTTTGTTGGTTTTCATGTAATGAACTTATTTCAGTCAGCTGGATCTTTCTTCTTCAAAGCAAAAAGATTTTATCTTCAAATACAAGAACTTTTCGTGGTTTTGTTGGTTTTCAGCAAATGAACAGATTTCAGCGAGCAAGAAGTTTTTTCTTTAATAGCGTAAGATTTTATCTTAAAATACAAGAACTTTTCGTGGTTCTTGTCAAATTTTATTGGTTTTCATGTAATGAACTTATTTAATCAGCCAGATCTTTCTTCTTCAAAGCAAAAAGATTTTATCTTCAAATACAAGAACTTTTCGTGGTTTTGATGGTTTTCAGCAAATGAACATATTTCAGTGAGCTGGAAGTTTTTTCCTTAATAGAGTAAGATTTTATCTTAAAATACAAGAACCTTTCGTGGTTCTTGTCAATTTTTGTTGGTTTTCATCTAATGAACTTATTTCAGTCAGCTAGATCTTTCTTCTTCAAAGCAAAAAGATTTTATCATCAAATACAAGAACTTTTCGTGGTTTTGTTGGATTTCAGCAAATGAACAGATTTCAGCGAGCAAGAAGTTTTTTCTTTAATAGCGTAAGATTTTATCTTAAAATACAAGAACTTTTCGTGGTTCTTGTCAAATTTTGTTGGTTTTCATGTAATGAACTTATTTCAGTCAGCCAGATCTTTCTTCTTCAAAGCAAAAAGATTTTATCTTCAAATACAAGAACTTTTCGTGGTTTTGATGGTTTTCAGCAAATGAACATATTTCAGTGAGCTGGAAGTTTTTTCCTTAATAGAGTAAGATTTTATCTTAAAATACAAGAACTTTTCGTGGTTCTTGTCAATTTTTGTTGGTTTTCATCTAATGAACTTATTTCAGTCAGCCAGATCTTTCTTCTTCAAAGCAAAAAGATTTTATCTTCAAATACAAGAACTTTTCGTGGTTTTGATGGTTTTCAGCAAATGAACATATTTCAGTGAGCTGGAAGTTTTTTCCTTAATAGAGTAAGATTTTATCTTAAAATACAAGAACCTTTCGTGGTTCTTGTCAATTTTTGTTGGTTTTCATCTAATGAACTTATTTCAGTCAGCTAGATCTTTCTTCTTCAAAGCAAAAAGATTTTATCTTAAAATACAAGAACTTTTCGTGGTTTTGATGGTTTTCAGCAAATGAACATATTTCAGCGAGCTGGAAGTTTTTTCCTTCACAGATTAAGATTTTATCTTAAAATACAAGAACTTTTCGTGGTTCTTGTCAATTTTTGTTGGTTTTCATCTAATGAACTTATTTCAGTCAGCCAGATCTTTCTTCTTCAAAGCAAAAAGATTTTATCTTCAAATACAAGAACTTTTCGTGGTTTTGATGGTTTTCAGCTAAATGAACATATTTCAGTGAGCTGGAAGTTTTTTCCTTAATAGAGTAAGATTTTATCTTAAAATACAAGAACCTTTCGTGGTTCTTGTCAATTTTTGTTGGTTTTCATCTAATGAACTTATTTCAGTCAGCTAGATCTTTCTTCTTCAAAGCAAAAAGATTTTATCTTCAAATCCAAGAACTTTTCGTGGTTTTGATGGTTTTCAGCAAATGAACATATTTCAGCGAGCCGGAAGGTTTTTCTTTAATAGCGTAAGATATTATCTTAAAATACAAGAACTTTTCGTGGTTCTTGTCAATTTTTGTTGGTTTTCATCTAATGAACTTATTTCAGTCAGCTAGATCTTTCTTCTTCAAAGCAAAATGATTTTATCTTCAAATACAAGAACTTTTCGTGGTTTTGTTGGTTTTCAGCAAATGAACATATTTCTGCGAGCTGGGAGTTTTTTCCTCAATAGAGTAAGATTTTATCTTAAAATACAAGAACTTTTCGTGGTTCTTGTCAATTTTTGTTGGTTTTCATCTAATGAACTTATTTCAGTCAGCTGGATCTTTCTTCTTCAAAGCAAAAAGATTTTATCTTCAAATACAAGAACTTTTCGTGGTTTAGATGGTTTTCAGCAAATGAACATATTTCAGTGAGCTGGAAGTTTTTTCCTTAATAGAGTAAGATTTTATCTTAAAATACAAGAACCTTTCGTGGTTCTTGTCAATTTTTGTTGGTTTTCATCTAATGAACTTATTTCAGTCAGCTAGATCTTTCTTCTTCAAAGCAAAAAGATTTTATCTTCAAATACAAGAACTTTTCGTGGTTTTGATGGTTTTCAGCAAATGAACATATTTCAGCGAGCTGGAAGTTTTTTCCTTAATAGAGTAAGATTTTATCTTAAAATACAAGAACTTTTCGTGGTTCTTGTCAATTTCTGTTGGTTTTCATCTAATGAACTTATTTCAGTCAGCTCGATCTTTCTTCTTCAAAGCAAAAAGATTTTATCTTCAAATACAAGAACTTTTCGTGGTTTTCATGGTTTTCCGCAAATGAACATATTTCAGCGAGCTGGGAGTTTTTTCTTTAATAGCGTAAGTTTTTATCTTAAAATACAAGAACTTTTCGTGGTTCTTGTCAATTTTTGTTGGTTTTCATCTAATGAACTTATTTCAGTCAGCTAGATCTTTTTTCTTCACAGCAAGAAGATTTTATCTTCAAATACAAGAACTTTTCGAGGTTTTGTTGGTTTTCAGCAAATGAACAGATTTCAGCGAGCAAGAAGTTTTTTCTTTAATAGCGTAAGATTTTATCTTAAAATACAAGAACTTTTCGTGGTTCTTGTCAATTTTTGTTGGTTTTCATCTAATGAACTTATTTCAGTCAGCTAGATCTTTCTTCTTCAAAGCAAAAAGATTTTATCTTCAAATACCAGAACTTTTCCTGGTTTTGATGGTTTTCAGCAAATGAACATATTTCAGCGAGCCGGAAGGTTTTTCTTTAATAGCGTAAGATATTATCTTAAAATACAAGAAGTTTTCGTGGTTCTTGTCAATTTTTGTTGGTTTTCATCTAATGAACTTATTTCAGTCAGCTCGATCTTTCTTCTTCAAAGCAAAAAGATTTTATCTTCAAATACAAGAACTTTTCGTGGTTTTGATGGTTTTCAGCAAATGAACATATTTCAGCGAGCAAGATGTTTTTTCTTCAATAGCGTAAGATTTTATCTTAAAATACAAGAACTTTTCGTGGTTCTTGTCAATTTTTGTTGGTTTTCATCTAATGAACTGATTTCAGTCAGGTAGATCTTTCTTCTTCAAAGCAAAAAGATTTTATCATCAAATACAAGAACTTTTCGTGGTTTTGTTGGATTTCAGCAAATGAACAGATTTCAGCGAGCAAGAAGTTTTTTCTTTAATAGCGTAAGATTTTATCTTAAAATACAAGAACTTTTCGTGGTTCTTGTCAAATTTTGTTGGTTTTCATGTAATGAACTTATTTCAGTCAGCCAGATCTTTCTTCTTCAAAGCAAAAAGATTTTATCTTCAAATACAAGAACTTTTCGTGGTTTTGATGGTTTTCAGCAAATGAACATATTTCAGTGAGCTGGAAGTTTTTTCCTTAATAGCGTAAGATTTTATCTTAAAATACAAGAACTTTTCGTGGTTCTTGTCAATTTTTGTTAGTTTTCATCCAATGAACTTATTTCAGTCAGCTAGATCTTTCTTCTTCAAAGGAAAAAGATGTTATCTTCAAATCCAAGAACTTTTCGTGGTTTTGATGGTTTTCAGCAAATGAACATATTTCAGCGAGCCGGAAGGTTTTTCTTTAATAGCGTAAGATATTATCTTAAAATACAAGAACTTTTCGTGGTTCTTGTCAATTTTTGTTGGTTTTCATCTCATGAACTTATTTCAGTCAGCTAGATCTTTCTTCTTCAAAGCAAAATGATTTTATCTTCAAATACAAGAACTTTTCGTAGTTTTGTTGGTTTTCAGCAAATGAACATATTTCTGCGAGCTGGGACTTTTTTCCTCAATAGAGTAAGATTTTATCTTAAAATACAAGAACTTTTCGTGGTTCTTGTCAATTTTTGTTGGTTTTCATCTAATGAACTTATTTCAGTCAGCTGGATCTTTCTTCTTCAAAGCAAAAAGATTTTATCTTCAAATACAAGAACTTTTCGTGGTTTTGTTGGTTTTCAGCAAATGAACAGATTTCAGCGAGCAAGAAGTTTTTTCTTTAATAGCGTAAGATTTTATCTTAAAATACAAGAACTTTTCGTGGTTCTTGTCAATTTTGTTGGTTTTCATGTAATGAACTTATTTCAGTCAGCCAGATCTTTCTTCTTCAAAGCAAAAAGATTTTATCTTCAAATACAAGAACTTTTCGTGGTTTTGATGGTTTTCAGCAAATGAACATATTTCAGTGAGCTGGAAGTTTTTTCCTTAATAGAGTAAGATTTTATCTTAAAATACAAGAACCTTTCGTGGTTCTTGTCAATTTTTGTTGGTTTTCATCTAATGAACTTATTTCAGTCAGGTAGATCTTTCTTCTTCAAAGCAAAAAGATTTTATCATCAAATACAAGAACTTTTCGTGGTTTTGTTGGATTTCAGCAAATGAACAGATTTCAGCGAGCAAGAAGTTTTTTCTTTAATAGCGTAAGATTTTATCTTAAAATACAAGAACTTTTCGTGGTTCTTGTCAAATTTTGTTGGTTTTCATGTAATGAACTTATTTCAGTCAGCTGGATCTTTCTTCTTCAAAGCAAAAAGATTTTATCTTCAAATACAAGAACTTTTCGTGGTTTTGTTGGTTTTCAGCAAATGAACAGATTTCAGCGAGCAAGAAGTTTTTTCTTTAATAGCGTAAGATTTTATCTTAAAATACAAGAACTTTTCGTGGTTCTTGTCAAATTTTATTGGTTTTCATGTAATGAACTTATTTAATCAGCCAGATCTTTCTTCTTCAAAGCAAAAAGATTTTATCTTCAAATACAAGAACTTTTCGTGGTTTTGATGCTTTTCAGCAAATGAACATATTTCAGTGAGCTGGAAGTTTTTTCCTTAATAGAGTAAGATTTTATCTTAAAATACAAGAACCTTTCGTGGTTCTTGTCAATTTTTGTTGGTTTTCATCTAATGAACTTATTTCAGTCAGCTAGATCTTTCTTCTTCAAAGCAAAAAGATTTTATCATCAAATACAAGAACTTTTCGTGGTTTTGTTGGATTTCAGCAAATGAACAGATTTCAGCGAGCAAGAAGTTTTTTCTTTAATAGCGTAAGATTTTATCTTAAAATACAAGAACTTTTCGTGGTTCTTGTCAAATTTTGTTGGTTTTCATGTAATGAACTTATTTCAGTCAGCCAGATCTTTCTTCTTCAAAGCAAAAAGATTTTATCTTCAAATACAAGAACTTTTCGTGGTTTTGATGGTTTTCAGCAAATGAACATATTTCAGTGAGCTGGAAGTTTTTTCCTTAATAGAGTAAGATTTTATCTTAAAATACAAGAACTTTTCGTGGTTCTTGTCAATTTTTGTTGGTTTTCATCTAATGAACTTATTTCAGTCAGCCAGATCTTTCTTCTTCAAAGCAAAAAGATTTTATCTTCAAATACAAGAACTTTTCGTGGTTTTGATGGTTTTCAGCAAATGAACATATTTCAGTGAGCTGGAAGTTTTTTCCTTAATAGAGTAAGATTTTATCTTAAAATACAAGAACCTTTCGTGGTTCTTGTCAATTTTTGTTGGTTTTCATCTAATGAACTTATTTCAGTCAGCTAGATCTTTCTTCTTCAAAGCAAAAAGATTTTATCTTAAAATACAAGAACTTTTCGTGGTTTTGATGGTTTTCAGCAAATGAACATATTTCAGCGAGCTGGAAGTTTTTTCCTTAACAGATTAAGATTTTATCTTAAAATACAAGAACTTTTCGTGGTTCTTGTCAATTTTTGTTGGTTTTCATCTAATGAACTTATTTCAGTCAGCCAGATCTTTCTTCTTCAAAGCAAAAAGATTTTATCTTCAAATACAAGAACTTTTCGTGGTTTTGATGGTTTTCAGCTAAATGAACATATTTCAGTGAGCTGGAAGTTTTTTCCTTAATAGAGTAAGATTTTATCTTAAAATACAAGAACCTTTCGTGGTTCTTGTCAATTTTTGTTGGTTTTCATCTAATGAACTTATTTCAGTCAGCTAGATCTTTCTTCTTCAAAGCAAAAAGATTTTATCTTCAAATCCAAGAACTTTTCGTGGTTTTGATGGTTTTCAGCAAATGAACATATTTCAGCGAGCCGGAAGGTTTTTCTTTAATAGCGTAAGATATTATCTTAAAATACAAGAACTTTTCGTGGTTCTTGTCAATTTTTGTTGGTTTTCATCTAATGAACTTATTTCAGTCAGCTAGATCTTTCTTCTTCAAAGCAAAATGATTTTATCTTCAAATACAAGAACTTTTCGTGGTTTTGTTGGTTTTCAGCAAATGAACATATTTCTGCGAGCTGGGAGTTTTTTCCTCAATAGAGTAAGATTTTATCTTAAAATACAAGAACTTTTCGTGGTTCTTGTCAATTTTTGTTGGTTTTCATCTAATGAACTTATTTCAGTCAGCTGGATCTTTCTTCTTCAAAGCAAAAAGATTTTATCTTCAAATACAAGAACTTTTCGTGGTTTTGTTGGTTTTCAGCAAATGAACAGATTTCAGCGAGCAAGAAGTTTTTTCTTTAATAGCGTAAGATTTTATCTTAAAATACAAGAACTTTTCGTGGTTCTTGTCAAATTTTGTTGGTTTTCATGTAATGAACTTATTTCAGTCAGCCAGATCTTTCTTCTTCAAAGCAAAAAGATTTTATCTTCAAATACAAGAACTTTTCGTGGTTTAGATGGTTTTCAGCAAATGAACATATTTCAGTGAGCTGGAAGTTTTTTCCTTAATAGAGTAAGATTTTATCTTAAAATACAAGAACCTTTCGTGGTTCTTGTCAATTTTTGTTGGTTTTCATCTAATGAACTTATTTCAGTCAGCTAGATCTTTCTTCTTCAAAGCAAAAAGATTTTATCTTCAAATACAAGAACTTTTCGTGGTTTTGATGGTTTTCAGCAAATGAACATATTTCAGCGAGCTGGAAGTTTTTTCCTTAATAGAGTAAGATTTTATCTTAAAATACAAGAACTTTTCGTGGTTCTTGTCAATTTTTGTTGGTTTTCATCTAATGAACTTATTTCAGTCAGCTCGATCTTTCTTCTTCAAAGCAAAAAGATTTTATCTTCAAATACAAGAACTTTTCGTGGTTTTCATGGTTTTCCGCAAATGAACATATTTCAGCGAGCTGGGAGTTTTTTCTTTAATAGCGTAAGTTTTTATCTTAAAATACAAGAACTTTTCGTGGTTCTTGTCAATTTTTGTTGGTTTTCATCTAATGAACTTATTTCAGTCAGCTAGATCTTTTTTCTTCACAGCAAGAAGATTTTATCTTCAAATACAAGAACTTTTCGAGGTTTTGTTGGTTTTCAGCAAATGAACAGATTTCAGCGAGCAAGAAGTTTTTTCTTTAATAGCGTAAGATTTTATCTTAAAATACAAGAACTTTTCGTGGTTCTTGTCAATTTTTGTTGGTTTTCATCTAATGAACTTATTTCAGTCAGCTAGATCTTTCTTCTTCAAAGGAAAAAGATTTTATCTTCAAATACCAGAACTTTTCCTGGTTTTGATGGTTTTCAGCAAATGAACATATTTCAGCGAGCCGGAAGGTTTTTCTTCAATAGCGTAAGATATTATCTTAAAATACAAGAAGTTTTCGTGGTTCTTGTCAATTTTTGTTGGTTTTCATCTAATGAACTTATTTCAGTCAGCTCGATCTTTCTTCTTCAAAGCAAAAAGATTTTATCTTCAAATACAAGAACTTTTCGTGGTTTTGATGGTTTTCAGCAAATGAACATATTTCAGCGAGCAAGATGTTTTTTCTTCAATAGCGTAAGATTTTATCTTAAAATACAAGAACTTTTCGTGGTTCTTGTCAATTTTTGTTGGTTTTCATCTAATGAACTGATTTCAGTCAGGTAGATCTTTCTTCTTCAAAGCAAAAAGATTTTATCATCAAATACAAGAACTTTTCGTGGTTTTGTTGGATTTCAGCAAATGAACAGATTTCAGCGAGCAAGAAGTTTTTTCTTTAATAGCGTAAGATTTTATCTTAAAATACAAGAACTTTTCGTGGTTCTTGTCAAATTTTGTTGGTTTTCATGTAATGAACTTATTTCAGTCAGCCAGATCTTTCTTCTTCAAAGCAAAAAGATTTTATCTTCAAATACAAGAACTTTTCGTGGTTTTGATGGTTTTCAGCAAATGAACATATTTCAGTGAGCTGGAAGTTTTTTCCTTAATAGCGTAAGATTTTATCTTAAAATACAAGAACTTTTCGTGGTTCTTGTCAATTTTTGTTAGTTTTCATCCAATGAACTTATTTCAGTCAGCTAGATCTTTCTTCTTCAAAGGAAAAAGATTTTATCTTCAAATCCAAGAACTTTTCGTGGTTTTGATGGTTTTCAGCAAATGAACATATTTCAGCGAGCCGGAAGGTTTTTCTTTAATAGCGTAAGATATTATCTTAAAATACAAGAACTTTTCGTGGTTCTTGTCAATTTTTGTTGGTTTTCATCTCATGAACTTATTTCAGTCAGCTAGATCTTTCTTCTTCAAAGCAAAATGATTTTATCTTCAAATACAAGAACTTTTCGTAGTTTTGTTGGTTTTCAGCAAATGAACATATTTCTGCGAGCTGGGACTTTTTTCCTCAATAGAGTAAGATTTTATCTTAAAATACAAGAACTTTTCGTGGTTCTTGTCAATTTTTGTTGGTTTTCATCTAATGAACTTATTTCAGTCAGCTGGATCTTTCTTCTTCAAAGCAAAAAGATTTTATCTTCAAATACAAGAACTTTTCGTGGTTTTGTTGGTTTTCAGCAAATGAACAGATTTCAGCGAGCAAGAAGTTTTTTCTTTAATAGCGTAAGATTTTATCTTAAAATACAAGAACTTTTCGTGGTTCTTGTCAATTTTGTTGGTTTTCATGTAATGAACTTATTTCAGTCAGCCAGATCTTTCTTCTTCAAAGCAAAAAGATTTTATCTTCAAATACAAGAACTTTTCGTGGTTTTGATGGTTTTCAGCAAATGAACATATTTCAGTGAGCTGGAAGTTTTTTCCTTAATAGAGTAAGATTTTATCTTAAAATACAAGAACCTTTCGTGGTTCTTGTCAATTTTTGTTGGTTTTCATCTAATGAACTTATTTCAGTCAGGTAGATCTTTCTTCTTCAAAGCAAAAAGATTTTATCATCAAATACAAGAACTTTTCGTGGTTTTGTTGGATTTCAGCAAATGAACAGATTTCAGCGAGCAAGAAGTTTTTTCTTTAATAGCGTAAGATTTTATCTTAAAATACAAGAACTTTTCGTGGTTCTTGTCAAATTTTGTTGGTTTTCATGTAATGAACTTATTTCAGTCAGCTGGATCTTTCTTCTTCAAAGCAAAAAGATTTTATCTTCAAATACAAGAACTTTTCGTGGTTTTGTTGGTTTTCAGCAAATGAACAGATTTCAGCGAGCAAGAAGTTTTTTCTTTAATAGCGTAAGATTTTATCTTAAAATACAAGAACTTTTCGTGGTTCTTGTCAAATTTTATTGGTTTTCATGTAATGAACTTATTTAATCAGCCAGATCTTTCTTCTTCAAAGCAAAAAGATTTTATGTTCAAATACAAGAACTTTTCGTGGTTTTGATGGTTTTCAGCAAATGAACATATTTCAGTGAGCTGGAAGTTTTTTCCTTAATAGAGTAAGATTTTATCTTAAAATACAAGAACCTTTCGTGGTTCTTGTCAATTTTTGTTGGTTTTCATCTAATGAACTTATTTCAGTCAGCTAGATCTTTCTTCTTCAAAGCAAAAAGATTTTATCATCAAATACAAGAACTTTTCGTGGTTTTGTTGGATTTCAGCAAATGAACAGATTTCAGCGAGCAAGAAGTTTTTTCTTTAATAGCGTAAGATTTTATCTTAAAATACAAGAACTTTTCGTGGTTCTTGTCAAATTTTGTTGGTTTTCATGTAATGAACTTATTTCAGTCAGCCAGATCTTTCTTCTTCAAAGCAAAAAGATTTTATCTTCAAATACAAGAACTTTTCGTGGTTTTGATGGTTTTCAGCAAATGAACATATTTCAGTGAGCTGGAAGTTTTTTCCTTAATAGAGTAAGATTTTATCTTAAAATACAAGAACCTTTCGTGGTTCTTGTCAATTTTTGTTGGTTTTCATCTAATGAACTTATTTCAGTCAGCTAGATCTTTCTTCTTCAAAGCAAAAAGATTTTATCTTCAAATACAAGAACTTTTCGTGGTTTTGATGGTTTTCAGCAAATGAACATATTTCAGCGAGCTGGAAGTTTTTTCCTTAATAGAGTAAGATTTTATCTTAAAATACAAGAACTTTTCGTGGTTCTTGTCAATTTTTGTTGGTTTTCATCTAATGAACTTATTTCAGTCAGCTCGATCTTTCTTCTTCAAAGCAAAAAGATTTTATCTTCAAATACAAGAACTTTTCGTGGTTTTCATGGTTTCCGCAAATGAACATATTTCAGCGAGCTGGGAGTTTTTTCTTTAATAGCGTAAGTTTTTATCTTAAAATACAAGAACTTTTCGTGGTTCTTGTCAATTTTTGTTGGTTTTCATCTAAAGAACTGATTTCAGTCAGCTAGATCTTTCTTCTTCAAAGCAAAAAGATTTTATCTTCAAATACAAGAACTTTTCGTGGTTTTGATGGTTTTCAGCAAATGAACATATTTCAGCGAGCTGGAAGTTTTTTCCTTATTAGAGTAAGATTTTATCTTAAAATACAAGAACTTTTCGTGGTTCTTGTCAATTTTTGTTGGTTTTCATCCAATGAACTTATTTCAGTCAGCTAGATCTTTCTTCTTCACAGCAAGAAGATTTTATCTTCAAATACAAGAACTTTTCGTGGTTTTGTTGGTTTTCAGCAAATGAACAGATTTCAGCGAGCAAGAAGTTTTTTCTTTAATAGCGTAAGATTTTATCTTAAAATACAAGAACTTTTCGTGGTTCTTGTCAATTTTTGTTGGTTTTCATCTAATGAACTTATTCAGTCAGCTAGATCTTTCTTCTTCAAAGGAAAAAGATTTTATCTTCAAATACCAGAACTTTTCCTGGTTTTGATGGTTTTCAGCAAATGAACATATTTCAGCGAGCCGGAAGGTTTTTCTTTAATAGCGTAAGATATTATCTTAAAATACAAGAAGTTTTCGTGGTTCTTGTCAATTTTTGTTGGTTTTCATCTAATGAACTTATTTCAGTCAGCTCGATCTTTCTTCTTCAAAGCAAAAAGATTTTATCTTCAAATACAAGAACTTTTCGTGGTTTTGATGGTTTTCAGCAAATGAACATATTTCAGCGAGCAAAATGTTTTTTCTTCAATAGCGTAAGATTTTATCTTAAAATACAAGAACTTTTCGTGGTTCTTGTCAATTTTTGTTGGTTTTCATCTAATGAACTGATTTCAGTCAGGTAGATCTTTCTTCTTCAAAGCAAAAAGATTTTATCATCAAATACAAGAACTTTTCGTGGTTTTGTTGGATTTCAGCAAATGAACAGATTTCAGCGAGCAAGAAGTTTTTTCTTTAATAGCGTAAGATTTTATCTTAAAATACAAGAACTTTTCGTGGTTCTTGTCAAATTTTGTTGGTTTTCATGTAATGAACTTATTTCAGTCAGCTGGATCTTTCTTCTTCAAAGCAAAAAGATTTTATCTTCAAATACAAGAACTTTTCGTGGTTTTGTTGGTTTTCAGCAAATGAACAGATTTCAGCGAGCAAGAAGTTTTTTCTTTAATAGAGTAAGATTTTATCTTAAAATACAAGAACCTTTCGTGGTTCTTGTCAATTTTTGTTGGTTTTCATCTAATGAACTTATTTCAGTCAGCTAGATCTTTCTTCTTCAAAGCAAAAAGATTTTATCTTCAAATACAAGAACTTTTCGTGGTTTTGATGGTTTTCAGCAAATGAACATATTTCAGCGAGCTGGAAGTTTTTTCCTTATTAGAGTAAGATTTTATCTTAAAATACAAGAACTTTTCGTGGTTCTTGTCAATTTTTGTTGGTTTTCATCCAATGAACTTATTTCAGTCAGCTAGATCTTTCTTCTTCAAAGCAAAAAGATTTTATCTTCAAATACAAGAACTTTTCGTGGTTTTGTTGGTTTTCAGCAAATGAACATATTTCAGCGAGCTGGGAGTTTTTTCTTTAATAGCGTAAGATTTTATCTTAAAATACAAGAACTTTTCGTGGTTCTTGTCAATTTTTGTTGGTTTTCATCTGATGAACTTATTTCAGTCAGCTAGATCTTTCTTGTTCAAAGCAAAAAGATTTTATCTTCAAATACAAGAACTTTTCGTGGTTTTGTTGGTTTTCAGCAAATGAACATATTTCAGCGAGCTGGAAGTTTTTTCCTCAATAGAGTAAGATTTTATCTTAAAATACAAGAACTTTTCGTGGTTCTTGTCAATTTTTGTTGGGTTTCATCTAATGAACTTATTTCAGTCAGCCAGATCTTTCTTCTTCAAAGCAAAAAGATTTTATCTTCAAATACAAGATCTTTTCGTGGTTTTGATGGTTTTCAGCAAATGAACATATTTCAGTGAGCTGGAAGTTTTTTCCTTAATAGAGTAAGATTTTATCTTAAAATACAAGAACCTTTCGTGGTTCTTGTCAATTTTTGTTGGTTTTCATCTAATGAACTTATTTCAGTCAGCTGGATCTTTCTTCTTCAAAGCAAAAAGATTTTATCTTCAAATACAAGAACTTTTCGTGGTTTTGATGGTTTTCAGCAAATGAACATATTTCAGTGAGCTGGAAGTTTTTTCCTTAACAGATTAAGATTTTATCTTAAAATACAAGAACTTTTCGTGGTTCTTGTCAATTTTTGTTGGTTTTCATCTAATGAACTTATTTCAGTCAGCCAGATCTTTCTTCTTCAAAGCAAAAAGATTTTATCTTCAAATACAAGAACTTTTCGTGGTTTTGATGGTTTTCAGCAAATGAACATATTTCAGTGAGCTGGAAGTTTTTTCCTTAATAGAGTAAGATTTTATCTTAAAATACAAGAACCTTTCGTGGTTCTTGTCAATTTTTGTTGGTTTTCATCTAATGAACTTATTTCAGTCAGCTAGATCTTTCTTCTTCAAAGCAAAAAGATTTTATCTTCAAATACAAGAACTTTTCGTGGTTTTGATGGTTTTCAGCAAATGAACATATTTCAGCGAGCTGGAAGTTTTTTCCTTAATAGAGTAAGATTTTATCTTAAAATACAAGAACTTTTCGTGGTTCTTGTCAATTTTTGTTGGTTTTCATCTAATGAACTTATTTCAGTCAGCTCGATCTTTCTTCTTCAAAGCAAAAAGATTTTCTCTTCAAATACAAGAACTTTTCGTGGTTTTCATGGTTTTCCGCAAATGAACATATTTCAGCGAGCTGGGAGTTTTTTCTTTAATAGCGTAAGTTTTTATCTTAAAATACAAGAACTTTTCGTGGTTCTTGTCAATTTTTGTGGGTTTTCATCTAATGAACTTATTTCAGTCAGCTAGATCTTTCTTCTTCACAGCAAAAAGATTTTATCTTCAAATACAAGAACTTTTCGTGGTTTTGTTGGTTTTCAGCAAATGAACAGATTTCAGCGAGCAAGAAGTTTTTTCTTTAATAGCGTAAGATTTTATCTTAAAATACAAGAACTTTTCGTGGTTCTTGTCAATTTTTGTTGGTTTTCATCTAATGAACTTATTTCAGTCAGCTAGATCTTTCTTCTTCAAAGGAAAAAGATTTTATCTTCAAATCCAAGAACTTTTCGTGGTTTTGATGGTTTTCAGCAAATGAACATATTTCAGCGAGCCGGAAGGTTTGTCTTTAATAGCGTAAGATATTATCTTAAAATACAAGAACTTTTCGTGGTTCTTGTCAATTTTTGTTGGTTTTCATCTAATGAACTTATTTCAGTCAGCTCGATCTTTCTTCTTCAAAGCAAAAAGATTTTATCTTCAAATACAAGAACTTTTCGTGGTTTTGATGGTTTTCAGCAAATGAACATATTTCAGCGAGCTGGAAGTTTTTTCCTTAATAGAGTAAGATTTTATCTTAAAATACAAGAACTTTTCGTGGTTCTTGTCAATTTTTGTTCGTTTTCATCCAATGAACTTATTGCAGTCAGCGAGATCTTTCTTCTTCAAAGCAATATGATTTTATCTTCAAATACAAGAACTTTTCGTGGTTTTGTTGGTTTTCAGCAAATGAACATATTTCTGCGAGCTGGGAGTTTTTTCCTCAATAGAGTAAGATTTTATCTTAAAATACAAGAACTTTTCGTGGTTCTTGTCAATTTTTGTTGGTTTTCATCTAATGAACTTATTTCAGTCAGCTGGATCTTTCTTCTTCAAAGCAAAAATATTTTATCTTCAAATACAAGAACTTTTCGTGGTTTTGTTGGTTTTCAGCAAATGAACAGATTTCAGCGAGCAAGAAGTTTTTTCTTTAATAGCGTAAGATTTTATCTTAAAATACAAGAACTTTTCGTGGTTCTTGTCAAATTTTGTTGGTTTTCATGTAATGAACTTATTTCAGTCAGCCAGATCTTTCTTCTTCAAAGCAAAAAGATTTTATCTTCAAATACAAGAACTTTTCGTGGTTTTGATGGTTTTCAGCAAATGAACATATTTCAGTGAGCTGGAAGTTTTTTCCTTAATAGAGTAAGATTTTATCTTAAAATACAAGAACCTTTCGTGGTTCTTGTCAATTTTTGTTGGTTTTCATCTCATGAACTTATTTCAGTCAGCTAGATCTTTCTTCTTCAAAGCAAAAAGATTTTATCTTCAAATACAAGAACTTTTCGTGGTTTTGATGGTTTTCAGCAAATGAACATATTTCAGCGAGCTGGAAGTTTTTTCCTTAATAGAGTAAGATTTTATCTTAAAATACAAGAACTTTTCGTGGTTCTTGTCAATTTTTGTTGGTTTTCATCTAATGAACTTATTGCAGTCAGCTCGATCTTTCTTCTTCAAAGCAAAAAGATTTTATCTTCAAATACAAGAACTTTTCGTGGTTTTCATGGTTTTCCGCAAATGAACATATTTCAGCGAGCTGGGAGTTTTTTCTTTAATAGCGTAAGATATTATCTTAAAATACAAGAAGTTTTCGTGGTTCTTGTCAATTTTTGTTGGTTTTCATCTAATGAACTTATTTCAGTCAGCTCGATCTTTCTTCTTCAAAGCAAAAAGATTTTATCTTCAAATACAAGAACTTTTCGTGGTTTTGATGGTTTTCAGCAAATGAACATATTTCAGCGAGCAAAATGTTTTTTCTTCAATAGCGTAAGATTTTATCTTAAAATACAAGAACTTTTCGTGGTTCTTGTCAATTTTTGTTGGTTTTCATCTAATGAACTGATTTCAGTCAGGTAGATCTTTCTTCTTCAAAGCAAAAAGATTTTATCATCAAATACAAGAACTTTTCGTGGTTTTGTTGGATTTCAGCAAATGAACAGATTTCAGCGAGCAAGAAGTTTTTTCTTTAATAGCGTAAGATTTTATCTTAAAATACAAGAACTTTTCGTGGTTCTTGTCAAATTTTGTTGGTTTTCATGTAATGAACTTATTTCAGTCAGCTGGATCTTTCTTCTTCAAAGCAAAAAGATTTTATCTTCAAATACAAGAACTTTTCGTGGTTTTGTTGGTTTTCAGCAAATGAACAGATTTCAGCGAGCAAGAAGTTTTTTCTTTAATAGAGTAAGATTTTATCTTAAAATACAAGAACCTTTCGTGGTTCTTGTCAATTTTTGTTGGTTTTCATCTAATGAACTTATTTCAGTCAGCTAGATCTTTCTTCTTCAAAGCAAAAAGATTTTATCTTCAAATACAAGAACTTTTCGTGGTTTTGATGGTTTTCAGCAAATGAACATATTTCAGCGAGCTGGAACTTTTTTCCTTATTAGAGTAAGATTTTATCTTAAAATACAAGAACTTTTCGTGGTTCTTGTCAATTTTTGTTGGTTTTGATCCAATGAACTTATTTCAGTCAGCTAGATCTTTCTTCTTCAAAGCAAAAAGATTTTATCTTCAAATACAAGAACTTTTCGTGGTTTTGTTGGTTTTCAGCAAATGAACATATTTCAGCGAGCTGGGAGTTTTTTCTTTAATAGCGTAAGATTTTATCTTAAAATACAAGAACTTTTCGTGGTTCTTGTCAATTTTTGTTGGTTTTCATCTGATGAACTTATTTCAGTCAGCTAGATCTTTCTTGTTCAAAGCAAAAAGATTTTATCTTCAAATACAAGAACTTTTCGTGGTTTTGTTGGTTTTCAGCAAATGAACATATTTCAGCGAGCTGGAAGTTTTTTCCTCAATGGAGTAAGATTTTATCTTAAAATACAAGAACTTTTCGTGGTTCTTGTCAATTTTTGTTGGTTTTCATCTAATGAACTTATTTCAGTCAGCCAGATCTTTCTTCTTCAAAGCAAAAAGATTTTATCTTCAAATACAAGATCTTTTCGTGGTTTTGATGGTTTTCAGCAAATGAACATATTTCAGTGAGCTGGAAGTTTTTTCCTTAATAGAGTAAGATTTTATCTTAAAATACAAGAACCTTTCGTGGTTCTTGTCAATTTTTGTTGGTTTTCATCTAATGAACTTATTTCAGTCAGCTGGATCTTTCTTCTTCAAAGCAAAAAGATTTTATCTTAAAATACAAGAACTTTTCGTGGTTTTGATGGTTTTCAGCAAATGAACATATTTCAGTGAGCTGGAAGTTTTTTCCTTAACAGATTAAGATTTTATCTTAAAATACAAGAACTTTTCGTGGTTCTTGTCAATTTTTGTTGGTTTTCATCTAATGAACTTACTTCAGTCAGCCAGATCTTTCTTCTTCAAAGCAAAAAGATTTTATCTTCAAATACAAGAACTTTTCGTGGTTTTGATGGTTTTCAGCAAATGAACATATTTCAGTGAGCTGGAAGTTTTTTCCTTAATAGAGTAAGATTTTATCTTAAAATACAAGAACCTTTCGTGGTTCTTGTCAATTTTTGTTGGTTTTCATCTAATGAACTTATTTCAGTCAGCTAGATCTTTCTTCTTCAAAGCAAAAAGATTTTATCTTCAAATACAAGAACTTTTCGTGGTTTTGATGGTTTTCAGCAAATGAACATATTTCAGCGAGCTGGAAGTTTTTTCCTTAATAGAGTAAGATTTTATCTTAAAATACAAGAACTTTTCGTGGTTCTTGTCAATTTTTGTTGGTTTTCATCTAATGAACTTATTTCAGTCAGCTCGATCTTTCTTCTTCAAAGCAAAAAGATTTTCTCTTCAAATACAAGAACTTTTCGTGGTTTTCATGGTTTTCCGCAAATGAACATATTTCAGCGAGCTGGGAGTTTTTTCTTTAATAGCGTAAGTTTTTATCTTAAAATACAAGAACTTTTCGTGGTTCTTGTCAATTTTTGTGGGTTTTCATCTAATGAACTTATTTCAGTCAGCTAGATCTTTCTTCTTCACAGCACAAAGATTTTATCTTCAAATACAAGAACTTTTCGTGGTTTTGTTGGTTTTCAGCAAATGAACAGATTTCAGCGAGCAAGAAGTTTTTTCTTTAATAGCGTAAGATTTTATCTTAAAATACAAGAACTTTTCGTGGTTCTTGTCAATTTTTGTTGGTTTTCATCTAATGAACTTATTTCAGTCAGCTAGATCTTTCTTCTTCAAAGGAAAAAGATTTTATCTTCAAATCCAAGAACTTTTCGTGGTTTTGATGGTTTTCAGCAAATGAACATATTTCAGCGAGCCGGAAGGTTTTTCTTTAATAGCGTAAGATATTATCTTAAAATACAAGAACTTTTCGTGGTTCTTGTCAATTTTTGTTGGTTTTCATCTAATGAACTTATTTCAGTCAGCCAGATCTTTCTTCTTCAAAGCAAAAAGATTTTATCTTCAAATACAAGAACTTTTCGTGGTTTTGATGGTTTTCAGCAAATGAACATATTTCAGCGAGCTGGAAGTTTTTTCCTTAATAGAGTAAGATTTTATCTTAAAATACAAGAACTTTTCGTGGTTCTTGTCAATTTTTGTTCGTTTTCATCCAATGAACTTATTGCAGTCAGCGAGATCTTTCTTCTTCAAAGCAAAATAATTTTATCTTCAAATACAAGAACTTTTCGTGGTTTTGTTGGTTTTCAGCAAATGAACATATTTCTGCGAGCTGGGAGTTTTTTCCTCAATAGAGTAAGATTTTATCTTAAAATACAAGAACTTTTCGTGGTTCTTGTCAATTTTTGTTGGTTTTCATCTAATGAACTTATTTCAGTCAGCTGGATCTTTCTTCTTCAAAGCAAAAATATTTTATCTTCAAATACAAGAACTTTTCGTGGTTTTGTTGGTTTTCAGCAAATGAACAGATTTCAGCGAGCAAGAAGTTTTTTCTTTAATAGCGTAAGATTTTATCTTAAAATACAAGAACTTTTCGTGGTTCTTGTCAAATTTTGTTGGTTTTCATGTAATGAACTTATTTCAGTCAGCCAGATCTGTCTTCTTCAAAGCAAAAAGATTTTATCTTCAAATACAAGAACTTTTCGTGGTTTTGATGGTTTTCAGCAAATGAACATATTTCAGTGAGCTGGAAGTTTTTTCCTTAATAGAGTAAGATTTTATCTTAAAATACAAGAACCTTTCGTGGTTCTTGTCAATTTTTGTTGGTTTTCATCTAATGAACTTATTTCAGTCAGCTAGATCTTTCTTCTTCACAGCAAGAAGATTTTATCTTCAAATACAAGAACTTTTCGTGGTTTTGTTGGTTTTCAGCAAATGAACAGATTTCAGCGAGCAAGAAGTTTTTTCTTTAATAGCGTAAGATTTTATCTTAAAATACAAGAACTTTTCGTGGTTCTTGTCAATTTTTGTTGGTTTTCATCTAATGAACTTATTTCAGTCAGCTAGATCTTTCTTCTTCAAAGGAAAAAGATTTTATCTTCAAATACCAGAACTTTTCCTGGTTTTGATGGTTTTCAGCAAATGAACATATTTCAGCGAGCCGGAAGGTTTTTCTTTAATAGCGTAAGATATTATCTTAAAATACAAGAAGTTTTCGTGGTTCTTGTCAATTTTTGTTGGTTTTCATCTAATGAACTTATTTCAGTCAGCTCGATCTTTCTTCTTCAAAGCAAAAAGATTTTATCTTCAAATACAAGAACTTTTCGTGGTTTTGATGGTTTTCAGCAAATGAACATATTTCAGCGAGCAAGATGTTTTTTCTTCAATAGCGTAAGATTTTATCTTAAAATACAAGAACTTTTCGTGGTTCTTGTCAATTTTTGTTGGTTTTCATCTAATGAACTGATTTCAGTCAGGTGGATCTTTCTTCTTCAAAGCAAAAAGATTTTATCATCAAATACAAGAACTTTTCGTGGTTTTGTTGGATTTCAGCAAATGAACAGATTTCAGCGAGCAAGAAGTTTTTTCTTTAATAGCGTAAGATTTTATCTTAAAATACAAGAACTTTTCGTGGTTCTTGTCAAATTTTGTTGGTTTTCATGTAATGAACTTATTTCAGTCAGCTGGATCTTTCTTCTTCAAAGCAAAAAGATTTTATCATCAAATACAAGAACTTTTCGTGGTTTTGTTGGATTTCAGCAAATGAACAGATTTCAGCGAGCAAGAAGTTTTTTCTTTAATAGCGTAAGATTTTATCTTAAAATACAAGAACTTTTCGTGGTTCTTGTCAATTTTTGTTGGTTTTCATGTAATGAACTTATTTCAGTCAGCTGGATCTTTCTTCTTCAAAGCAAAAAGATTTTATCTTCAAATACTAGAACTTTTCGTGGTTTTGTTGGTTTTCAGCAAATGAACAGATTTCAGCGAGCAAGAAGTTTTTTCTTTAATAGCGTAAGATTTTATCTTAAAATACAAGAACTTTTCGTGGTTCTTGTCAAATTTTGTTGGTTTTCATGTAATGAACTTATTTCAGTCAGCCAGATCTTTCTTCTTCAAAGCAAAAAGATTTTATCTTCAAATACAAGAACTTTTCGTGGTTTTGATGGTTTTCAGCAAATGAACATATTTCAGCGAGCTGGAAGTTTTTTCCTTAATAGAGTAAGATTTTATCTTAAAATACAAGAACCTTTCGTGGTTCTTGTCAATTTTTGTTGGTTTTCATCTAATGAACTTATTTCAGTCAGCTAGATCTTTCTTCTTCAAAGCAAAAAGATTTTATCTTCAAATACAAGAACTTTTCGTGGTTTTGATGGTTTTCAGCAAATGAACATATTTCAGCGAGCTGGAAGTTTTTTCCTTAATAGAGTAAGATTTTATCTTAAAATACAAGAACTTTTCGTGGTTCTTGTCAATTTTTGTTGGTTTTCATCTAATGAACTTATTTCAGTCAGCTCGATCTTTCTTCTTCAAAGCAAAAAGATTTTATCTTCAAATACAAGAACTTTTCGTGGTTTTCATGGTTTTCCGCAAATGAACATATTTCAGCGAGCTGGGAGTTTTTTCTTTAATAGCGTAAGTTTTTATCTTAAAATACAAGAACGTTTCGTGGTTCTTGTCAATTTTTGTTGGTTTTCATCTGATGAACTTATTTCAGTCAGCTAGATCTTTCTTGTTCAAAGCAAAAAGATTTTATCTTCAAATACAAGAACTTTTCGTGGTTTTGTTGGTTTTCAGCAAATGAACATATTTCAGCGAGCTGGAAGTTTTTTCCTCAATAGAGTAAGATTTTATCTTAAAATACAAGAACTTTTCGTGGTTCTTGTCAATTTTTGTTGGTTTTCATCTAATGAACTTATTTCAGTCAGCTAGATCTTTCTTCTTCAAAGCAAAAAGATTTTATCTTCAAATACAAGAACTTTTCGTGGTTTTGATGGTTTTCAGCAAATGAACATATTTCAGTGAGCTGGAAGTTTTTTCCTCAATAGAGTAAGATTTTATCTTAAAATACAAGAACTTTTCGTGGTTCTTGTCAATTTTTGTTGGTTTTCATCTAATGAACTTATTTCAGTCAGCTAGATCTTTCTTCTTCAAAGCAAAAAGATTTTATCTTAAAATACAAGAACTTTTCGTGGTTTTGATGGTTTTCAGCAAATGAACATATTTCAGCGAGCTGGAAGTTTTTTCCTTAACAGATTAAGATTTTATCTTAAAATACAAGAACTTTTCGTGGTTCTTGTCAATTTTTGTTGGTTTTCATCTAATGAACTTATTTCAGTCAGCCAGATCTTTCTTCTTCAAAGCAAAAAGATTTTATCTTCAAATACAAGAACTTTTCGTGGTTTTGATGGTTTTCAGCAAATGAACATATTTCAGTGAGCTGGAAGTTTTTTCCTTAATAGAGTAAGATTTTATCTTAAAATACAAGAACCTTTCGTGGTTCTTGTCAATTTTTGTTGGTTTTCATCTAATGAACTTATTTCAGTCAGCTAGATCTTTCTTCTTCAAAGCAAAAAGATTTTATCTTCAAATACAAGAACTTTTCGTGGTTTTGATGGTTTTCAGCAAATGAACATATTTCAGCGAGCTGGAAGTTTTTTCCTTAATAGAGTAAGATTTTATCTTAAAATATAAGAACTTTTCGTGGTTCTTGTCAATTTTTGTTGGTTTTCATCTAATGAACTTATTTCAGTCAGCTCGATCTTTCTTCTTCAAAGCAAAAAGATTTTCTCTTCAAATACAAGAACTTTTCGTGGTTTTCATGGTTTTCCGCAAATGAACATATTTCAGCGAGCTGGGAGTTTTTTCTTTAATAGCGTAAGTTTTTATCTTAAAATACAAGAACTTTTCGTGGTTCTTGTCAATTTTTGTTGGTTTTCATGTAATGAACTTATTTCAGTCAGCTGGATCTTTCTTCTTCAAAGCAAAAAGATTTTATCTTCAAATACAAGAACTTTTCGTGGTTTTGTTGGTTTTCAGCAAATGAACAGATTTCAGCGAGCAAGAAGTTTTTTCTTTAATAGAGTAAGATTTTATCTTAAAATACAAGAACTTTTCGTGGTTCTTGTCAATTTTTGTTGGTTTTCATCCAATGAACTTATTTCAGTCAGCTAGATCTTTCTTCTTCAAAGCAAAAAGATTTTATCTTCAAATACAAGAACTTTTCGTGGTTTTGTTGGTTTTCAGCAAATGAACATATTTCAGCGAGCTGGGAGTTTTTTCTTTAATAGCGTAAGATTTTATCTTAAAATACAAGAACTTTTCGTGGTTCTTGTCAATTTTTGTTGGTTTTCATCTGATGAACTTATTTCAGTCAGCTAGATCTTTCTTGTTCAAAGCAAAAAGATTTTATCTTCAAATACAAGAACTTTTCGTGGTTTTGTTGGTTTTCAGCAAATGAACATATTTCAGCGAGCTGGAAGTTTTTTCCTCAATGGAGTAAGATTTTATCTTAAAATACAAGAACTTTTCGTGGTTCTTGTCAATTTTTGTTGGTTTTCATCTAATGAACTTATTTCAGTCAGCCAGATCTTTCTTCTTCAAAGCAAAAAGATTTTATCTTCAAATACAAGATCTTTTCGTGGTTTTGATGGTTTTCAGCAAATGAACATATTTCAGTGAGCTGGAAGTTTTTTCCTTAATAGAGTAAGATTTTATCTTAAAATACAAGAACCTTTCGTGGTTCTTGTCAATTTTTGTTGGTTTTCATCTAATGAACTTATTTCAGTCAGCTGGATCTTTCTTCTTCAAAGCAAAAAGATTTTATCTTCAAATACAAGAACTTTTCGTGGTTTTGATGGTTTTCAGCAAATGAACATATTTCAGTGAGCTGGAAGTTTTTTCCTTAACAGATTAAGATTTTATCTTAAAATACAAGAACTTTTCGTGGTTCTTGTCAATTTTTGTTGGTTTTCATCTAATGAACTTACTTCAGTCAGCCAGATCTTTCTTCTTCAAAGCAAAAAGATTTTATCTTCAAATACAAGAACTTTTCGTGGTTTTGATGGTTTTCAGCAAATGAACATATTTCAGTGAGCTGGAAGTTTTTTCCTTAATAGAGTAAGATTTTATCTTAAAATACAAGAACCTTTCGTGGTTCTTGTCAATTTTTGTTGGTTTTCATCTAATGAACTTATTTCAGTCAGCTAGATCTTTCTTCTTCAAAGCAAAAAGATTTTATCTTCAAATACAAGAACTTTTCGTGGTTTTGATGGTTTTCAGCAAATGAACATATTTCAGCGAGCTGGAAGTTTTTTCCTTAATAGAGTAAGATTTTATCTTAAAATACAAGAACTTTTCGTGGTTCTTGTCAATTTTTGTTGGTTTTCATCTAATGAACTTATTTCAGTCAGCTCGATCTTTCTTCTTCAAAGCAAAAAGATTTTCTCTTCAAATACAAGAACTTTTCGTGGTTTTCATGGTTTTCCGCAAATGAACATATTTCAGCGAGCTGGGAGTTTTTTCTTTAATAGCGTAAGTTTTTATCTTAAAATACAAGAACTTTTCGTGGTTCTTGTCAATTTTTGTGGGTTTTCATCTAATGAACTTATTTCAGTCAGCTAGATCTTTCTTCTTCACAGCAAAAAGATTTTATCTTCAAATACAAGAACTTTTCGTGGTTTTGTTGGTTTTCAGCAAATGAACAGATTTCAGCGAGCAAGAAGTTTTTTCTTTAATAGCGTAAGATTTTATCTTAAAATACAAGAACTTTTCGTGGTTCTTGTCAATTTTTGTTGGTTTTCATCTAATGAACTTATTTCAGTCAGCTAGATCTTTCTTCTTCAAAGGAAAAAGATTTTATCTTCAAATCCAAGAACTTTTCGTGGTTTTGATGGTTTTCAGCAAATGAACATATTTCAGCGAGCCGGAAGGTTTTTCTTTAATAGCGTAAGATATTATCTTAAAATACAAGAACTTTTCGTGGTTCTTGTCAATTTTTGTTGGTTTTCATCTAATGAACTTATTTCAGTCAGCCAGATCTTTCTTCTTCAAAGCAAAAAGATTTTATCTTCAAATACAAGAACTTTTCGTGGTTTTGATGGTTTTCAGCAAATGAACATATTTCAGCGAGCTGGAAGTTTTTTCCTTAATAGAGTAAGATTTTATCTTAAAATACAAGAACTTTTCGTGGTTCTTGTCAATTTTTGTTCGTTTTCATCCAATGAACTTATTGCAGTCAGCGAGATCTTTCTTCTTCAAAGCAAAATGATTTTATCTTCAAATACAAGAACTTTTCGTGGTTTTGTTGGTTTTCAGCAAATGAACATATTTCTGCGAGCTGGGAGTTTTTTCCTCAATAGAGTAAGATTTTATCTTAAAATACAAGAACTTTTCGTGGTTCTTGTCAATTTTTGTTGGTTTTCATCTAATGAACTTATTTCAGTCAGCTGGATCTTTCTTCTTCAAAGCAAAAATATTTTATCTTCAAATACAAGAACTTTTCGTGGTTTTGTTGGTTTTCAGCAAATGAACAGATTTCAGCGAGCAAGAAGTTTTTTCTTTAATAGCGTAAGATTTTATCTTAAAATACAAGAACTTTTCGTGGTTCTTGTCAAATTTTGTTGGTTTTCATGTAATGAACTTATTTCAGTCAGCCAGATCTTTCTTCTTCAAAGCAAAAAGATTTTATCTTCAAATACAAGAACTTTTCGTGGTTTTGATGGTTTTCAGCAAATGAACATATTTCAGCGAGCTGGAAGTTTTTTCCTTAATAGAGTAAGATTTTATCTTAAAATACAAGAACTTTTCGTGGTTCTTGTCAATTTTTGTTGGTTTTCATCTAATGAACTTATTTCAGTCAGCTCGATCTTTCTTCTTCAAAGCAAAAAGATTTTCTCTTCAAATACAAGAACTTTTCGTGGTTTTCATGGTTTTCCGCAAATGAACATATTTCAGCGAGCTGGGAGTTTTTTCTTTAATAGCGTAAGTTTTTATCTTAAAATACAAGAACTTTTCGTGGTTCTTGTCAATTTTTGTGGGTTTTCATCTAATGAACTTATTTCAGTCAGCTAGATCTTTCTTCTTCACAGCAAAAAGATTTTATCTTCAAATACAAGAACTTTTCGTGGTTTTGTTGGTTTTCAGCAAATGAACAGATTTCAGCGAGCAAGAAGTTTTTTCTTTAATAGCGTAAGATTTTATCTTAAAATACAAGAACTTTTCGTGGTTCTTGTCAATTTTTGTTGGTTTTCATCTAATGAACTTATTTCAGTCAGCTAGATCTTTCTTCTTCAAAGGAAAAAGATTTTATCTTCAAATCCAAGAACTTTTCGTGGTTTTGATGGTTTTCAGCAAATGAACATATTTCAGCGAGCCGGAAGGTTTTTCTTTAATAGCGTAAGATATTATCTTAAAATACAAGAACTTTTCGTGGTTCTTGTCAATTTTTGTTGGTTTTCATCTAATGAACTTATTTCAGTCAGCCAGATCTTTCTTCTTCAAAGCAAAAAGATTTTATCTTCAAATACAAGAACTTTTCGTGGTTTTGATGGTTTTCAGCAAATGAACATATTTCAGCGAGCTGGAAGTTTTTTCCTTAATAGAGTAAGATTTTATCTTAAAATACAAGAACTTTTCGTGGTTCTTGTCAATTTTTGTTCGTTTTCATCCAATGAACTTATTGCAGTCAGCGAGATCTTTCTTCTTCAAAGCAAAATGATTTTATCTTCAAATACAAGAACTTTTCGTGGTTTTGTTGGTTTTCAGCAAATGAACATATTTCTGCGAGCTGGGAGTTTTTTCCTCAATAGAGTAAGATTTTATCTTAAAATACAAGAACTTTTCGTGGTTCTTGTCAATTTTTGTTGGTTTTCATCTAATGAACTTATTTCAGTCAGCTGGATCTTTCTTCTTCAAAGCAAAAATATTTTATCTTCAAATACAAGAACTTTTCGTGGTTTTGTTGGTTTTCAGCAAATGAACAGATTTCAGCGAGCAAGAAGTTTTTTCTTTAATAGCGTAAGATTTTATCTTAAAATACAAGAACTTTTCGTGGTTCTTGTCAAATTTTGTTGGTTTTCATGTAATGAACTTATTTCAGTCAGCCAGATCTTTCTTCTTCAAAGCAAAAAGATTTTATCTTCAAATACAAGAACTTTTCGTGGTTTTGATGGTTTTCAGCAAATGAACATATTTCAGTGAGCTGGAAGTTTTTTCCTTAATAGAGTAAGATTTTATCTTAAAATACAAGAACCTTTCGTGGTTCTTGTCAATTTTTGTTGGTTTTCATCTAATGAACTTATTTCAGTCAGCTAGATCTTTCTTCTTCAAAGCAAAAAGATTTTATCTTCAAATACAAGAACTTTTCGTGGTTTTGATGGTTTTCAGCAAATGAACATATTTCAGCGAGCTGGAAGTTTTTTCCTTAATAGAGTAAGATTTTATCTTAAAATACAAGAACTTTTCGTGGTTCTTGTCAATTTTTGTTGGTTTTCATCTAATGAACTTATTTCAGTCAGCTCGATCTTTCTTCTTCAAAGCAAAAAGATTTTATCTTCAAATACAAGAACTTTTCGTGGTTTTCATGGTTTTCCGCAAATGAACATATTTCAGCGAGCTGGGAGTTTTTTCTTTAATAGCGTAAGTTTTTATCTTAAAATACAAGAACTTTTCGTGGTTCTTGTCAATTTTTGTTGGTTTTCATCTAATGAACTTATTTCAGTCAGCTAGATCTTTCTTCTTCACAGCAAGAAGATTTTATCTTCAAATACAAGAACTTTTCGTGGTTTTGTTGGTTTTCAGCAAATGAACAGATTTCAGCGAGCAAGAAGTTTTTTCTTTAATAGCGTAAGATTTTATCTTAAAATACAAGAACTTTTCGTGGTTCTTGTCAATTTTTGTTGGTTTTCATCTAATGAACTTATTTCAGTCAGCTAGATCTTTCTTCTTCAAAGGAAAAAGATTTTATCTTCAAATACCAGAACTTTTCCTGGTTTTGATGGTTTTCAGCAAATGAACATATTTCAGCGAGCCGGAAGGTTTTTCTTTAATAGCGTAAGATATTATCTTAAAATACAAGAAGTTTTCGTGGTTCTTGTCAATTTTTGTTGGTTTTCATCTAATGAACTTATTTCAGTCAGCTCGATCTTTCTTCTTCAAAGCAAAAAGATTTTATCTTCAAATACAAGAACTTTTCGTGGTTTTGATGGTTTTCAGCAAATGAACATATTTCAGCGAGCAAGATGTTTTTTCTTCAATAGCGTAAGATTTTATCTTAAAATACAAGAACTTTTCGTGGTTCTTGTCAATTTTTGTTGGTTTTCATCTAATGAACTGATTTCAGTCAGGTGGATCTTTCTTCTTCAAAGCAAAAAGATTTTATCATCAAATACAAGAACTTTTCGTGGTTTTGTTGGATTTCAGCAAATGAACAGATTTCAGCGAGCAAGAAGTTTTTTCTTTAATAGCGTAAGATTTTATCTTAAAATACAAGAACTTTTCGTGGTTCTTGTCAAATTTTGTTGGTTTTCATGTAATGAACTTATTTCAGTCAGCTGGATCTTTCTTCTTCAAAGCAAAAAGATTTTATCATCAAATACAAGAACTTTTCGTGGTTTTGTTGGATTTCAGCAAATGAACAGATTTCAGCGAGCAAGAAGTTTTTTCTTTAATAGCGTAAGATTTTATCTTAAAATACAAGAACTTTTCGTGGTTCTTGTCAAATTTTGTTGGTTTTCATGTAATGAACTTATTTCAGTCAGCTGGATCTTTCTTCTTCAAAGCAAAAAGATTTTATCTTCAAATACTAGAACTTTTCGTGGTTTTGTTGGTTTTCAGCAAATGAACAGATTTCAGCGAGCAAGAAGTTTTTTCTTTAATAGCGTAAGATTTTATCTTAAAATACAAGAACTTTTCGTGGTTCTTGTCAAATTTTGTTGGTTTTCATGTAATGAACTTATTTCAGTCAGCCAGATCTTTCTTCTTCAAAGCAAAAAGATTTTATCTTCAAATACAAGAACTTTTCGTGGTTTTGATGGTTTTCAGCAAATGAACATATTTCAGTGAGCTGGAAGTTTTTTCCTTAATAGAGTAAGATTTTATCTTAAAATACAAGAACCTTTCGTGGTTCTTGTCAATTTTTGTTGGTTTTCATCTAATGAACTTATTTCAGTCAGCTAGATCTTTCTTCTTCAAAGCAAAAAGATTTTATCTTCAAATACAAGAACTTTTCGTGGTTTTGATGGTTTTCAGCAAATGAACATATTTCAGCGAGCTGGAAGTTTTTTCCTTAATAGAGTAAGATTTTATCTTAAAATACAAGAACTTTTCGTGGTTCTTGTCAATTTTTGTTGGTTTTCATCTAATGAACTTATTTCAGTCAGCTCGATCTTTCTTCTTCAAAGCAAAAAGATTTTATCTTCAAATACAAGAACTTTTCGTGGTTTTCATGGTTTTCCGCAAATGAACATATTTCAGCGAGCTGGGAGTTTTTTCTTTAATAGCGTAAGTTTTTATCTTAAAATACAAGAACGTTTCGTGGTTCTTGTCAATTTTTGTTGGTTTTCATCTAATGAACTGATTTCAGTCAGCTGGATCTTTCTTCTTCAAAGCAAAAAGATTTTATCTTCAAATACAAGAACTTTTCGTGGTTTTGATGGTTTTCAGCAAATGAACATATTTCAGCGAGCTGGAAGTTTTTTCCTTATTAGAGTAAGATTTTATCTTAAAATACAAGAACTTTTCGTGGTTCTTGTCAATTTTTGTTGGTTTTCATCCAATGAACTTATTTCAGTCAGCTAGATCTTTCTTCTTCAAAGCAAAAAGATTTTATCTTCAAATACAAGAACTTTTCGTGGTTTTGTTGGTTTTCAGCAAATGAACATATTTCAGCGAGCTGGGAGTTTTTTCTTTAATAGCGTAAGATTTTATCTTAAAATACAAGAACTTTTCGTGGTTCTTGTCAATTTTTGTTGGTTTTCATCTGATGAACTTATTTCAGTCAGCTAGATCTTTCTTGTTCAAAGCAAAAAGATTTTATCTTCAAATACAAGAACTTTTCGTGGTTTTGTTGGTTTTCAGCAAATGAACATATTTCAGCGAGCTGGAAGTTTTTTCCTCAATAGAGTAAGATTTTATCTTAAAATACAAGAACTTTTCGTGGTTCTTGTCAATTTTTGTTGGTTTTCATCTAATGAACTTATTTCAGTCAGCCAGATCTTTCTTCTTCAAAGCAAAAAGATTTTATCTTCAAATACAAGAACTTTTCGTGGTTTTGATGGTTTTCAGCAAATGAACATATTTCAGTGAGCTGGAAGTTTTTTCCTTAATAGAGTAAGATTTTATCTTAAAATACAAGAACCTTTCGTGGTTCTTGTCAATTTTTGTTGGTTTTCATCTAATGAACTTATTTCAGTCAGCTAGATCTTTCTTCTTCAAAGCAAAAAGATTTTATCTTAAAATACAAGAACTTTTCGTGGTTTTGATGGTTTTCAGCAAATGAACATATTTCAGCGAGCTGGAAGTTTTTTCCTTAACAGATTAAGATTTTATCTTAAAATACAAGAACTTTTCGTGGTTCTTGTCAATTTTTGTTGGTTTTCATCTAATGAACTTATTTCAGTCAGCCAGATCTTTCTTCTTCAAAGCAAAAAGATTTTATCTTCAAATACAAGAACTTTTCGTGGTTTTGATGGTTTTCAGCAAATGAACATATTTCAGTGAGCTGGAAGTTTTTTCCTTAATAGAGTAAGATTTTATCTTAAAATACAAGAACCTTTCGTGGTTCTTGTCAATTTTTGTTGGTTTTCATCTAATGAACTTATTTCAGTCAGCTAGATCTTTCTTCTTCAAAGCAAAAAGATTTTATCTTCAAATACAAGAACTTTTCGTGGTTTTGATGGTTTTCAGCAAATGAACATATTTCAGCGAGCTGGAAGTTTTTTCCTTAATAGAGTAAGATTTTATCTTAAAATATAAGAACTTTTCGTGGTTCTTGTCAATTTTTGTTGGTTTTCATCTAATGAACTTATTTCAGTCAGCTCGATCTTTCTTCTTCAAAGCAAAAAGATTTTCTCTTCAAATACAAGAACTTTTCGTGGTTTTCATGTTTTTCCGCAAATGAACATATTTCAGCGAGCTGGGAGTTTTTTCTTTAATAGCGTAAGTTTTTATCTTAAAATACAAGAACTTTTCGTGGTTCTTGTCAATTTTTGTGGGTTTTCATCTAATGAACTTATTTCAGTCAGCTAGATCTTTCTTCTTCACAGCAAAAAGATTTTATCTTCAAATACAAGAACTTTTCATGGTTTTGTTGGTTTTCAGCAAATGAACAGATTTCAGCGAGCAAGAAGTTTTTTCTTTAATAGCGTAAGATTTTATCTTAAAATACAAGAACTTTTCGTGGTCCTTGTCAATTTTTGTTGGTTTTCATCTAATGAACTTATTTCAGTCAGCTAGATCTTTCTTCTTCAAAGGAAAAAGATTTTATCTTCAAATCCAAGAACTTTTCGTGGTTTTGATGGTTTTCAGCAAATGAACATATTTCAGCGAGCCGGAAGGTTTTTCTTTAATAGCGTAAGATATTATCTTAAAATACAAGAACTTTTCGTGGTTCTTGTCAATTTTTGTTGGTTTTCATCTAATGAACTTATTTCAGTCAGCTAGATCTTTCTTCTTCAAAGCAAAAAGATTTTATCTTCAAATACAAGAACTTTTCGTGGTTTTGATGGTTTTCAGCAAATGAACATATTTCAGCGAGCTGGAAGTTTTTTCCTTAATAGAGTAAGATTTTATCTTAAAATACAAGAACTTTTCGTGGTTCTTGTCAATTTTTGTTCGTTTTCATCCAATGAACTTATTTCAGTCAGCGAGATCTTTCTTCTTCAAAGCAAAATGATTTTATCTTCAAATACAAGAACTTTTCGTGGTTTTGTTGGTTTTCAGCAAATGAACATATTTCTGCGAGCTGGGAGTTTTTTCCTCAATAGAGTAAGATTGTATCTTAAAATACAAGAACTTTTCGTGGTTCTTGTCAATTTTTGTTGGTTTTCATCTAATGAACTTATTTCAGTCAGCTGGATCTTTCTTCTTCAAAGCAAAAAGATTTTATCTTCAAATACAAGAACTTTTCGTGGTTTTGTTGGTTTTCAGCAAATGAACAGATTTCAGCGAGCAAGAAGTTTTTTCTTTAATAGCGTAAGATTTTATCTTAAAATACAAGAACTTTTCGTGGTTCTTGTCAAATTTTGTTGGTTTTCATGTAATGAACTTATTTCAGTCAGCCAGATCTTTCTTCTTCAAAGCAAAAAGATTTTATCTTCAAATACAAGAACTTTTCGTGGTTTTGATGGTTTTCAGCAAATGAACATATTTCAGTGAGCTGGAAGTTTTTTCCTTAATAGAGTAAGATTTTATCTTAAAATACAAGAACCTTTCGTGGTTCTTGTCAATTTTTGTTGGTTTTCATCTAATGAACTTATTTCAGTCAGCTAGATCTTTCTTCTTCAAAGCAAAAAGATTTTATCTTCAAATACAAGAACTTTTCGTGGTTTTGATGGTTTTCAGCAAATGAATTTTCAGCAAATGAACAGATTTCAGCGAGCAAGAAGTTTTTTCTTTAATAGCGTAAGATTTTATCTTAAAATACAAGAACTTTTCGTGGTTCTTGTCAATTTTTGTTGGTTTTCATCGAATGAACTTATTGCAGTCAGCTAGATCTTTCTTCTTCAAAGCAAAAAGATTTTATCTTCAAATACAAGAACTTTTCGTGGTTTTGATGGTTTTCAGCAAATGAACATATTTCAGCGAGCTGGAAGTTTTTTCCTTATTAGAGTAAGATTTTATCTTAAAATACAAGAACTTTTCGTGGTTCTTGTCAATTTTTGTTGGTTTTCATCTGATGAACTTATTTCAGTCAGCTAGATCTTTCTTCTTCAAAGCAAAAAGATTTTATCTTCAAATACAAGAACTTTTCGTGGTTTTGTTGGTTTTCAGCAAATGAACATATTTCAGCGAGCTGGAAGTTTTTTCCTCAATAGAGTAAGATTTTATCTTAAAATACAAGAACTTTTCGTGGTTCTTGTCAATTTTTGTTGGTTTTCATCTAATGAACTTATTTCAGTCAGCCAGATCTTTCTTCTACAAAGCAAAAAGATTTTATCTTCAAATACAAGAACTTTTCGTGGTTTTGATGGTTTTCAGCAAATGAACATATTTCAGCGAGCTGGGAGTTTTTTCTTTAATAGCGTAAGTTTTTATCTTAAAATAGAAGAACTTTTCGTGGTTCTTGTCAATTTTTGTGGGTTTTCATCTAATGAACTTATTTCAGTCAGCTAGATCTTTCTTCTTCACAGCAAAAAGATTTTATCTTCAAATACAAGAACTTTTCGTGGTTTTGTTGGTTTTCAGCAAATGAACAGATTTCAGCGAGCAAGAAGTTTTTTCTTTAATAGCGTAAGATTTTATCTTAAAATACAAGTACTTTTCGTGGTTCTTGTCAATTTTTGTTGGTTTTCATCTAATGAACTTATTTCAGTCAGCTAGATCTTTCTTCTTCAAAGGAAAAAGATTTTATCTTCAAATACAAGAACTTTTCGTGGTTTTGTTGGTTTTCAGCAAATGAACATATTTCAGCGAGCTGGGAGTTTTTTCTTTAATAGCGTAAGATTTCATCTTAAAATACAAGAACTTTTCGTGGTTCTTGTCAATTTTTGTTGGTTTTCATCTAATGAACTTATTTCAGTCAGCTAGATCTTTCTTCTTCAAAGCAAAAAGATTTTATCTTCAAATACAAAAACTTTTCCTGGTTTTGATGGTTTTCAGCAAATGAACATATTTCAGCGAGCTGGAAGTTTTTTCCTTAATAGAGTAAGATTTTATCTTAAAATACAAGAACTTTTCGTGGTTCTTGTCAATTTTTGTTAGTTTTCATCCAATGAACTTATTTCAGTCAGCTAGATCTTTCGTCTTCAAAGCAAAAAGATTTTATCTTCAAATACAAGAACTTTTCGTGGTTTTGTTGGTTTTCAGCAAATGAACATATTTCAGCGAGCTGGAATTTTTTTGCTCAATAGAGTAAGATTTTATCTTAAAATACAAGAACTTTTCGAGGTTCTTGTCAATTTTTGTTGGTTTTCATCTAATGAATTTATTTCAGTCAGCTGGATCTTTCTTCTTCAAAGCAAAAAGATGTTATCTTCAAATACAAGAACTTTTCATGGTTTTGTTGGTTTTCAGCAAATGAACAGATTTCAGCGAGCAAGAAGTTTTTTCTTTAATAGCGTAAGATTTTATCTTAAAATACAAGAACTTTTCGTGGTTCTTGTCAATTTTTGTTGGTTTTCATCTAATGAACTTATTTCAGTCAGCCAGATCTTTCTTCTTCAAAGCAAAAAGATTTTATCTTCAAATACAAGAACTTTTCGTGGTTTTCATGGTTTTCCGCAAATGAACATATTTCAGCGAGCTGGGAGTTTTTTCTTTAATAGCGTAAGTTTTTATCTTAAAATACAAGAACGTTTCGTGGTTCTTGTCAATTTTTGTTGGTTTTCATCTAATGAACTGATTTCAGTCAGCTGGATCTTTCTTCTTCAAAGCAAAAAGATTTTATCTTCAAATACAAGAACTTTTCGTGGTTTTGATGGTTTTCAGCAAATGAACATATTTCAGCGAGCTGGAAGTTTTTTCCTTATTAGAGTAAGATTTTATCTTAAAATACAAGAACTTTTCGTGGTTCTTGTCAATTTTTGTTGGTTTTCATCCAATGAACTTATTTCAGTCAGCTAGATCTTTCTTCTTCAAAGCAAAAAGATTTTATCTTCAAATACAAGAACTTTTCGTGGTTTTGTTGGTTTTCAGCAAATGAACATATTTCAGCGAGCTGGGAGTTTTTTCTTTAATAGCGTAAGATTTTATCTTAAAATACAAGAACTTTTCGTGGTTCTTGTCAATTTTTGTTGGTTTTCATCTGATGAACTTATTTCAGTCAGCTAGATCTTTCTTGTTCAAAGCAAAAAGATTTTATCTTCAAATACAAGAACTTTTCGTGGTTTTGTTGGTTTTCAGCAAATGAACATATTTCAGCGAGCTGGAAGTTTTTTCCTCAATAGAGTAAGATTTTATCTTAAAATACAAGAACTTTTCGTGGTTCTTGTCAATTTTTGTTGGTTTTCATCTAATGAACTTATTTCAGTCAGCCAGATCTTTCTTCTTCAAAGCAAAAAGATTTTATCTTCAAATACAAGAACTTTTCGTGGTTTTGATGGTTTTCAGCAAATGAACATATTTCAGTGAGCTGGAAGTTTTTTCCTTAATAGAGTAAGATTTTATCTTAAAATACAAGAACCTTTCGTGGTTCTTGTCAATTTTTGTTGGTTTTCATCTAATGAACTTATTTCAGTCAGCTAGATCTTTCTTCTTCAAAGCAAAAAGATTTTATCTTCAAATACAAGAACTTTTCGTGGTTTTGATGGTTTTCAGCAAATGAACATATTTCAGTGAGCTGGAAGTTTTTTCCTTAATAGAGTAAGATTTTATCTTAAAATACAAGAACCTTTCGTGGTTCTTGTCAATTTTTGTTGGTTTTCATCTAATGAACTTATTTCAGTCAGCTAGATCTTTCTTCTTCAAAGCAAAAAGATTTTATCTTCAAATACAAGAACTTTTCGTGGTTTTGATGGTTTTCAGCAAATGAACATATTTCAGCGAGCTGGAAGTTTTTTCCTCAATAGAGTAAGATTTTATCTTAAAATATAAGAACTTTTCGTGGTTCTTGTCAATTTTTGTTGGTTTTCATCTAATGAACTTATTTCAGTCAGCTCGATCTTTCTTCTTCAAAGCAAAAAGATTTTCTCTTCAAATACAAGAACTTTTCGTGGTTTTCATGGTTTTCCGCAAATGAACATATTTCAGCGAGCTGGGAGTTTTTTCTTTAATAGCGTAAGTTTTTATCTTAAAATACAAGAACTTTTCGTGGTTCTTGTCAATTTTTGTGGGTTTTCATCTAATGAACTTATTTCAGTCAGCTAGATCTTTCTTCTTCACAGCAAAAAGATTTTATCTTCAAATACAAGAACTTTTCATGGTTTTGTTGGTTTTCAGCAAATGAACAGATTTCAGCGAGCAAGAAGTTTTTTCTTTAATAGCGTAAGATTTTATCTTAAAATACAAGTACTTTTCGTGGTTCTTGTCAATTTTTGTTGGTTTTCATCTAATGAACTTATTTCAGTCAGCTAGATCTTTCTTCTTCAAAGGAAAAAGATTTTATCTTCAAATACAAGAACTTTTCGTGGTTTTGTTGGTTTTCAGCAAATGAACATATTTCAGCGAGCTGGGAGTTTTTTCTTTAATAGCGTAAGATTTCATCTTAAAATACAAGAACTTTTCGTGGTTCTTGTCAATTTTTGTTGGTTTTCATCTAATGAACTTATTTCAGTCAGCTAGATCTTTCTTCTTCAAAGCAAAAAGATTTTATCTTCAAATACAAAAACTTTTCCTGGTTTTGATGGTTTTCAGCAAATGAACATATTTCAGCGAGCTGGAAGTTTTTTCCTTAATAGAGTAAGATTTTATCTTAAAATACAAGAACTTTTCGTGGTTCTTGTCAATTTTTGTTAGTTTTCATCCAATGAACTTATTTCAGTCAGCTAGATCTTTCGTCTTCAAAGCAAAAAGATTTTATCTTCAAATACAAGAACTTTTCGTGGTTTTGTTGGTTTTCAGCAAATGAACATATTTCAGCGAGCTGGAATTTTTTTGCTCAATAGAGTAAGATTTTATCTTAAAATACAAGAACTTTTCGAGGTTCTTGTCAATTTTTGTTGGTTTTCATCTAATGAATTTATTTCAGTCAGCTGGATCTTTCTTCTTCAAAGCAAAAAGATGTTATCTTCAAATACAAGAACTTTTCATGGTTTTGTTGGTTTTCAGCAAATGAACAGATTTCAGCGAGCAAGAAGTTTTTTCTTTAATAGCGTAAGATTTTATCTTAAAATACAAGAACTTTTCGTGGTTCTTGTCAATTTTTGTTGGTTTTCATCCAATGAACTTATTTCAGTCAGCCAGATCTTTCTTCTTCAAAGCAAAAAGATTTTATCTTCAAATACAAGAACTTTTCGTGGTTTTCATGGTTTTCCGCAAATGAACATATTTCAGCGAGCTGGGAGTTTTTTCTTTAATAGCGTAAGTTTTTATCTTAAAATACAAGAACGTTTCGTGGTTCTTGTCAATTTTTGTTGGTTTTCATCTAATGAACTGATTTCAGTCAGCTGGATCTTTCTTCTTCAAAGCAAAAAGATTTTATCTTCAAATACAAGAACTTTTCGTGGTTTTGATGGTTTTCAGCAAATGAACATATTTCAGCGAGCTGGAAGTTTTTTCCTTATTAGAGTAAGATTTTATCTTAAAATACAAGAACTTTTCGTGGTTCTTGTCAATTTTTGTTGGTTTTCATCCAATGAACTTATTTCAGTCAGCGAGATCTTTCTTCTTCAAAGCAAAAAGATTTTATCTTCAAATACAAGAACTTTTCGTGGTTTTGTTGGTTTTCAGCAAATGAACATATTTCAGCGAGCTGGGAGTTTTTTCTTTAATAGCGTAAGATTTTATCTTAAAATACAAGAACTTTTCGTGGTTCTTGTCAATTTTTGTTGGTTTTCATCTGATGAACTTATTTCAGTCAGCTAGATCTTTCTTGTTCAAAGCAAAAAGATTTTATCTTCAAATACAAGAACTTTTCGTGGTTTTGTTGGTTTTCAGCAAATGAACATATTTCAGCGAGCTGGAAGTTTTTTCCTCAATAGAGTAAGATTTTATCTTAAAATACAAGAACTTTTCGTGGTTCTTGTCAATTTTTGTTGGTTTTCATCTAATGAACTTATTTCAGTCAGCCAGATCTTTCTTCTTCAAAGCAAAAAGATTTTATCTTCAAATACAAGAACTTTTCGTGGTTTTGATGGTTTTCAGCAAATGAACATATTTCAGTGAGCTGGAAGTTTTTTCCTTAATAGAGTAAGATTTTATCTTAAAATACAAGAACCTTTCGTGGTTCTTGTCAATTTTTGTTGGTTTTCATCTAATGAACTTATTTCAGTCAGCTAGATCTTTCTTCTTCAAAGCAAAAAGATTTTATCTTCAAATACAAGAACTTTTCGTGGTTTTGATGGTTTTCAGCAAATGAACATATTTCAGTGAGCTGGAAGTTTTTTCCTTAATAGAGTAAGATTTTATCTTAAAATAGAAGAACCTTTCGTGGTTCTTGTCAATTTTTGTTGGTTTTCATCTAATGAACTTATTTCAGTCAGCTAGATCTTTCTTCTTCAAAGCAAAAAGATTTTATCTTCAAATACAAGAACTTTTCGTGGTTTTGATGGTTTTCAGCAAATGAACATATTTCAGCGAGCTGGAAGTTTTTTCCTTAATAGAGTAAGATTTTATCTTAAAATATAAGAACTTTTCGTGGTTCTTGTCAATTTTTGTTGGTTTTCATCTAATGAACTTATTTCAGTCAGCTCGATCTTTCTTCTTCAAAGCAAAAAGATTTTCTCTTCAAATACAAGAACTTTTCGTGGTTTTCATGGTTTTCCGCAAATGAACATATTTCAGCGAGCTGGGAGTTTTTTCTTTAATAGCGTAAGTTTTTATCTTAAAATACAAGAACTTTTCGTGGTTCTTGTCAATTTTTGTGGGTTTTCATCTAATGAACTTATTTCAGTCAGCTAGATCTTTCTTCTTCACAGCAAAAAGATTTTATCTTCAAATACAAGAACTTTTCATGGTTTTGTTGGTTTTCAGCAAATGAACAGATTTCAGCGAGCAAGAAGTTTTTTCTTTAATAGCGTAAGATTTTATCTTAAAATACAAGAACTTTTCGTGGTTCTTGTCAATTTTTGTTGGTTTTCATCTAATGAACTTATTTCAGTCAGCTAGATCTTTCTTCTTCAAAGGAAAAAGATTTTATCTTCAAATCCAAGAACTTTTCGTGGTTTTGATGGTTTTCAGCAAATGAACATATTTCAGCGAGCCGGAAGGTTTTTCTTTAATAGCGTAAGATATTATCTTAAAATACAAGAACTTTTCGTGGTTCTTGTCAATTTTTGTTGGTTTTCATCTAATGAACTTATTTCAGTCAGCTAGATCTTTCTTCTTCAAAGCAAAAAGATTTTATCTTCAAATACAAGAACTTTTCGTGGTTTTGATGGTTTTCAGCAAATGAACATATTTCAGCAGCTGGAAGTTTTTTCCTTAATAGAGTAAGATTTTATCTTAAAATACAAGAACTTTTCGTGGTTCTTGTCAATTTTTGTTCGTTTTCATCCAATGAACTTATTTCAGTCAGCGAGATCTTTCTTCTTCAAAGCAAAATGATTTTATCTTCAAATACAAGAACTTTTCGTGGTTTTGTTGGTTTTCAGCAAATGAACATATTTCTGCGAGCTGGGAGTTTTTTCCTCAATAGAGTAAGATTGTATCTTAAAATACAAGAACTTTTCGTGGTTCTTGTCAATTTTTGTTGGTTTTCATCTAATGAACTTATTTCAGTCAGCTGGATCTTTCTTCTTCAAAGCAAAAAGATTTTATCTTCAAATACAAGAACTTTTCGTGGTTTTGTTGGTTTTCAGCAAATGAACAGATTTCAGCGAGCAAGAAGTTTTTTCTTTAATAGCGTAAGATTTTATCTTAAAATACAAGAACTTTTCGTGGTTCTTGTCAAATTTTGTTGGTTTTCATGTAATGAACTTATTTCAGTCAGCCAGATCTTTCTTCTTCAAAGCAAAAAGATTTTATCTTCAAATACAAGAACTTTTCGTGGTTTTGATGCTTTTCAGCAAATGAACATATTTCAGTGAGCTGGAAGTTTTTTCCTTAATAGAGTAAGATTTTATCTTAAAATACAAGAACCTTTCGTGGTTCTTGTCAATTTTTGTTGGTTTTCATCTAATGAACTTATTTCAGTCAGCTAGATCTTTCTTCTTCAAAGCAAAAAGATTTTATCTTCAAATACAAGAACTTTTCGTGGTTTTGATGGTTTTCAGCAAATGAATTTTCAGCAAATGAACAGATTTCAGCGAGCAAGAAGTTTTTTCTTTAATAGCGTAAGATTTTATCTTAAAATACAAGAACTTTTCGTGGTTCTTGTCAATTTTTGTTGGTTTTCATCGAATGAACTTATTGCAGTCAGCTAGATCTTTCTTCTTCAAAGCAAAAAGATTTTATCTTCAAATACAAGAACTTTTCGTGGTTTTGATGGTTTTCAGCAAATGAACATATTTCAGCGAGCTGGAAGTTTTTTCCTTATTAGAGTAAGATTTTATCTTAAAATACAAGAACTTTTCGTGGTTCTTGTCAATTTTTGTTGGTTTTCATCTGATGAACTTATTTCAGTCAGCTAGATCTTTCTTCTTCAAAGCAAAAAGATTTTATCTTCAAATACAAGAACTTTTCGTGGTTTTGTTGGTTTTCAGCAAATGAACATATTTCAGCGAGCTGGAAGTTTTTTCCTCAATAGAGTAAGATTTTATCTTAAAATACAAGAACTTTTCGTGGTTCTTGTCAATTTTTGTTGGTTTTCATCTAATGAACTTATTTCAGTCAGCCAGATCTTTCTTCTACAAAGCAAAAAGATTTTATCTTCAAATACAAGAACTTTTCGTGGTTTTGATGGTTTTCAGCAAATGAACATATTTCAGCGAGCTGGGAGTTTTTTCTTTAATAGCGTAAGTTTTTATCTTAAAATAGAAGAACTTTTCGTGGTTCTTGTCAATTTTTGTGGGTTTTCATCTAATGAACTTATTTCAGTCAGCTAGATCTTTCTTCTTCACAGCAAAAAGATTTTATCTTCAAATACAAGAACTTTTCGTGGTTTTGTTGGTTTTCAGCAAATGAACAGATTTCAGCGAGCAAGAAGTTTTTTCTTTAATAGCGTAAGATTTTATCTTAAAATACAAGTACTTTTCGTGGTTCTTGTCAATTTTTGTTGGTTTTCATCTAATGAACTTATTTCAGTCAGCTAGATCTTTCTTCTTCAAAGGAAAAAGATTTTATCTTCAAATACAAGAACTTTTCGTGGTTTTGTTGGTTTTCAGCAAATGAACATATTTCAGCGAGCTGGGAGTTTTTTCTTTAATAGCGTAAGATTTCATCTTAAAATACAAGAACTTTTCGTGGTTCTTGTCAATTTTTGTTGGTTTTCATCTAATGAACTTATTTCAGTCAGCTAGATCTTTCTTCTTCAAAGCAAAAAGATTTTATCTTCAAATACAAAAACTTTTCCTGGTTTTGATGGTTTTCAGCAAATGAACATATTTCAGCGAGCTGGAAGTTTTTTCCTTAATAGAGTAAGATTTTATCTTAAAATACAAGAACTTTTCGTGGTTCTTGTCAATTTTTGTTAGTTTTCATCCAATGAACTTATTTCAGTCAGCTAGATCTTTCGTCTTCAAAGCAAAAAGATTTTATCTTCAAATACAAGAACTTTTCGTGGTTTTGTTGGTTTTCAGCAAATGAACATATTTCAGCGAGCTGGAATTTTTTTGCTCAATAGAGTAAGATTTTATCTTAAAATACAAGAACTTTTCGAGGTTCTTGTCAATTTTTGTTGGTTTTCATCTAATGAATTTATTTCAGTCAGCTGGATCTTTCTTCTTCAAAGCAAAAAGATGTTATCTTCAAATACAAGAACTTTTCATGGTTTTGTTGGTTTTCAGCAAATGAACAGATTTCAGCGAGCAAGAAGTTTTTTCTTTAATAGCGTAAGATTTTATCTTAAAATACAAGAACTTTTCGTGGTTCTTGTCAATTTTTGTTGGTTTTCATCTAATGAACTTATTTCAGTCAGCCAGATCTTTCTTCTTCAAAGCAAAAAGATTTTATCTTCAAATACAAGAACTTTTCGTGGTTTTCATGGTTTTCCGCAAATGAACATATTTCAGCGAGCTGGGAGTTTTTTCTTTAATAGCGTAAGTTTTTATCTTAAAATACAAGAACGTTTCGTGGTTCTTGTCAATTTTTGTTGGTTTTCATCTAATGAACTGATTTCAGTCAGCTGGATCTTTCTTCTTCAAAGCAAAAAGATTTTATCTTCAAATACAAGAACTTTTCGTGGTTTTGATGGTTTTCAGCAAATGAACATATTTCAGCGAGCTGGAAGTTTTTTCCTTATTAGAGTAAGATTTTATCTTAAAATACAAGAACTTTTCGTGGTTCTTGTCAATTTTTGTTGGTTTTCATCCAATGAACTTATTTCAGTCAGCTAGATCTTTCTTCTTCAAAGCAAAAAGATTTTATCTTCAAATACAAGAACTTTTCGTGGTTTTGTTGGTTTTCAGCAAATGAACATATTTCAGCGAGCTGGGAGTTTTTTCTTTAATAGCGTAAGATTTTATCTTAAAATACAAGAACTTTTCGTGGTTCTTGTCAATTTTTGTTGGTTTTCATCTGATGAACTTATTTCAGTCAGCTAGATCTTTCTTGTTCAAAGCAAAAAGATTTTATCTTCAAATACAAGAACTTTTCGTGGTTTTGTTGGTTTTCAGCAAATGAACATATTTCAGCGAGCTGGAAGTTTTTTCCTCAATAGAGTAAGATTTTATCTTAAAATACAAGAACTTTTCGTGGTTCTTGTCAATTTTTGTTGGTTTTCATCTAATGAACTTATTTCAGTCAGCCAGATCTTTCTTCTTCAAAGCAAAAAGATTTTATCTTCAAATACAAGAACTTTTCGTGGTTTTGATGGTTTTCAGCAAATGAACATATTTCAGTGAGCTGGAAGTTTTTTCCTTAATAGAGTAAGATTTTATCTTAAAATACAAGAACCTTTCGTGGTTCTTGTCAATTTTTGTTGGTTTTCATCTAATGAACTTATTTCAGTCAGCTAGATCTTTCTTCTTCAAAGCAAAAAGATTTTATCTTCAAATACAAGAACTTTTCGTGGTTTTGATGGTTTTCAGCAAATGAACATATTTCAGTGAGCTGGAAGTTTTTTCCTTAATAGAGTAAGATTTTATCTTAAAATACAAGAACCTTTCGTGGTTCTTGTCAATTTTTGTTGGTTTTCATCTAATGAACTTATTTCAGTCAGCTAGATCTTTCTTCTTCAAAGCAAAAAGATTTTATCTTCAAATACAAGAACTTTTCGTGGTTTTGATGGTTTTCAGCAAATGAACATATTTCAGCGAGCTGGAAGTTTTTTCCTCAATAGAGTAAGATTTTATCTTAAAATATAAGAACTTTTCGTGGTTCTTGTCAATTTTTGTTGGTTTTCATCTAATGAACTTATTTCAGTCAGCTCGATCTTTCTTCTTCAAAGCAAAAAGATTTTCTCTTCAAATACAAGAACTTTTCGTGGTTTTCATGGTTTTCCGCAAATGAACATATTTCAGCGAGCTGGGAGTTTTTTCTTTAATAGCGTAAGTTTTTATCTTAAAATACAAGAACTTTTCGTGGTTCTTGTCAATTTTTGTGGGTTTTCATCTAATGAACTTATTTCAGTCAGCTAGATCTTTCTTCTTCACAGCAAAAAGATTTTATCTTCAAATACAAGAACTTTTCATGGTTTTGTTGGTTTTCAGCAAATGAACAGATTTCAGCGAGCAAGAAGTTTTTTCTTTAATAGCGTAAGATTTTATCTTAAAATACAAGTACTTTTCGTGGTTCTTGTCAATTTTTGTTGGTTTTCATCTAATGAACTTATTTCAGTCAGCTAGATCTTTCTTCTTCAAAGGAAAAAGATTTTATCTTCAAATACAAGAACTTTTCGTGGTTTTGTTGGTTTTCAGCAAATGAACATATTTCAGCGAGCTGGGAGTTTTTTCTTTAATAGCGTAAGATTTCATCTTAAAATACAAGAACTTTTCGTGGTTCTTGTCAATTTTTGTTGGTTTTCATCTAATGAACTTATTTCAGTCAGCTAGATCTTTCTTCTTCAAAGCAAAAAGATTTTATCTTCAAATACAAAAACTTTTCCTGGTTTTGATGGGTTTCAGCAAATGAACATATTTCAGCGAGCTGGAAGTTTTTTCCTTAATAGAGTAAGATTTTATCTTAAAATACAAGAACTTTTCGTGGTTCTTGTCAATTTTTGTTAGTTTTCATCCAATGAACTTATTTCAGTCAGCTAGATCTTTCGTCTTCAAAGCAAAAAGATTTTATCTTCAAATACAAGAACTTTTCGTGGTTTTGTTGGTTTTCAGCAAATGAACATATTTCAGCGAGCTGGAATTTTTTTGCTCAATAGAGTAAGATTTTATCTTAAAATACAAGAACTTTTCGAGGTTCTTGTCAATTTTTGTTGGTTTTCATCTAATGAATTTATTTCAGTCAGCTGGATCTTTCTTCTTCAAAGCAAAAAGATGTTATCTTCAAATACAAGAACTTTTCATGGTTTTGTTGGTTTTCAGCAAATGAACAGATTTCAGCGAGCAAGAAGTTTTTTCTTTAATAGCGTAAGATTTTATCTTAAAATACAAGAACTTTTCGTGGTTCTTGTCAATTTTTGTTGGTTTTCATCTAATGAACTTATTTCAGTCAGCCAGATCTTTCTTCTTCAAAGCAAAAAGATTTTATCTTCAAATACAAGAACTTTTCGTGGTTTTCATGGTTTTCCGCAAATGAACATATTTCAGCGAGCTGGGAGTTTTTTCTTTAATAGCGTAAGTTTTTATCTTAAAATACAAGAACGTTTCGTGGTTCTTGTCAATTTTTGTTGGTTTTCATCTAATGAACTGATTTCAGTCAGCTGGATCTTTCTTCTTCAAAGCAAAAAGATTTTATCTTCAAATACAAGAACTTTTCGTGGTTTTGATGGTTTTCAGCAAATGAACATATTTCAGCGAGCTGGAAGTTTTTTCCTTATTAGAGTAAGATTTTATCTTAAAATACAAGAACTTTTCGTGGTTCTTGTCAATTTTTGTTGGTTTTCATCCAATGAACTTATTTCAGTCAGCGAGATCTTTCTTCTTCAAAGCAAAAAGATTTTATCTTCAAATACAAGAACTTTTCGTGGTTTTGTTGGTTTTCAGCAAATGAACATATTTCAGCGAGCTGGGAGTTTTTTCTTTAATAGCGTAAGATTTTATCTTAAAATACAAGAACTTTTCGTGGTTCTTGTCAATTTTTGTTGGTTTTCATCTGATGAACTTATTTCAGTCAGCTAGATCTTTCTTGTTCAAAGCAAAAAGATTTTATCTTCAAATACAAGAACTTTTCGTGGTTTTGTTGGTTTTCAGCAAATGAACATATTTCAGCGAGCTGGAAGTTTTTTCCTCAATAGAGTAAGATTTTATCTTAAAATACAAGAACTTTTCGTGGTTCTTGTCAATTTTTGTTGGTTTTCATCTAATGAACTTATTTCAGTCAGCCAGATCTTTCTTCTTCAAAGCAAAAAGATTTTATCTTCAAATACAAGAACTTTTCGTGGTTTTGATGGTTTTCAGCAAATGAACATATTTCAGTGAGCTGGAAGTTTTTTCCTTAATAGAGTAAGATTTTATCTTAAAATACAAGAACCTTTCGTGGTTCTTGTCAATTTTTGTTGGTTTTCATCTAATGAACTTATTTCAGTCAGCTAGATCTTTCTTCTTCAAAGCAAAAAGATTTTATCTTCAAATACAAGAACTTTTCGTGGTTTTGATGGTTTTCAGCAAATGAACATATTTCAGTGAGCTGGAAGTTTTTTCCTTAATAGAGTAAGATTTTATCTTAAAATAGAAGAACCTTTCGTGGTTCTTGTCAATTTTTGTTGGTTTTCATCTAATGAACTTATTTCAGTCAGCTAGATCTTTCTTCTTCAAAGCAAAAAGATTTTATCTTCAAATACAAGAACTTTTCGTGGTTTTGATGGTTTTCAGCAAATGAACATATTTCAGCGAGCTGGAAGTTTTTTCCTTAATAGAGTAAGATTTTATCTTAAAATATAAGAACTTTTCGTGGTTCTTGTCAATTTTTGTTGGTTTTCATCTAATGAACTTATTTCAGTCAGCTCGATCTTTCTTCTTCAAAGCAAAAAGATTTTCTCTTCAAATACAAGAACTTTTCGTGGTTTTCATGGTTTTCCGCAAATGAACATATTTCAGCGAGCTGGGAGTTTTTTCTTTAATAGCGTAAGTTTTTATCTTAAAATACAAGAACTTTTCGTGGTTCTTGTCAATTTTTGTGGGTTTTCATCTAATGAACTTATTTCAGTCAGCTAGATCTTTCTTCTTCACAGCAAAAAGATTTTATCTTCAAATACAAGAACTTTTCATGGTTTTGTTGGTTTTCAGCAAATGAACAGATTTCAGCGAGCAAGAAGTTTTTTCTTTAATAGCGTAAGATTTTATCTTAAAATACAAGAACTTTTCGTGGTTCTTGTCAATTTTTGTTGGTTTTCATCTAATGAACTTATTTCAGTCAGCTAGATCTTTCTTCTTCAAAGGAAAAAGATTTTATCTTCAAATCCAAGAACTTTTCGTGGTTTTGATGGTTTTCAGCAAATGAACATATTTCAGCGAGCCGGAAGGTTTTTCTTTAATAGCGTAAGATATTATCTTAAAATACAAGAACTTTTCGTGGTTCTTGTCAATTTTTGTTGGTTTTCATCTAATGAACTTATTTCAGTCAGCTAGATCTTTCTTCTTCAAAGCAAAAAGATTTTATCTTCAAATACAAGAACTTTTCGTGGTTTTGATGGTTTTCAGCAAATGAACATATTTCAGCAGCTGGAAGTTTTTTCCTTAATAGAGTAAGATTTTATCTTAAAATACAAGAACTTTTCGTGGTTCTTGTCAATTTTTGTTCGTTTTCATCCAATGAACTTATTTCAGTCAGCGAGATCTTTCTTCTTCAAAGCAAAATGATTTTATCTTCAAATACAAGAACTTTTCGTGGTTTTGTTGGTTTTCAGCAAATGAACATATTTCTGCGAGCTGGGAGTTTTTTCCTCAATAGAGTAAGATTGTATCTTAAAATACAAGAACTTTTCGTGGTTCTTGTCAATTTTTGTTGGTTTTCATCTAATGAACTTATTTCAGTCAGCTGGATCTTTCTTCTTCAAAGCAAAAAGATTTTATCTTCAAATACAAGAACTTTTCGTGGTTTTGTTGGTTTTCAGCAAATGAACAGATTTCAGCGAGCAAGAAGTTTTTTCTTTAATAGCGTAAGATTTTATCTTAAAATACAAGAACTTTTCGTGGTTCTTGTCAAATTTTGTTGGTTTTCATGTAATGAACTTATTTCAGTCAGCCAGATCTTTCTTCTTCAAAGCAAAAAGATTTTATCTTCAAATACAAGAACTTTTCGTGGTTTTGATGCTTTTCAGCAAATGAACATATTTCAGTGAGCTGGAAGTTTTTTCCTTAATAGAGTAAGATTTTATCTTAAAATACAAGAACCTTTCGTGGTTCTTGTCAATTTTTGTTGGTTTTCATCTAATGAACTTATTTCAGTCAGCTAGATCTTTCTTCTTCAAAGCAAAAAGATTTTATCTTCAAATACAAGAACTTTTCGTGGTTTTGATGGTTTTCAGCAAATGAATTTTCAGCAAATGAACAGATTTCAGCGAGCAAGAAGTTTTTTCTTTAATAGCGTAAGATTTTATCTTAAAATACAAGAACTTTTCGTGGTTCTTGTCAATTTTTGTTGGTTTTCATCGAATGAACTTATTGCAGTCAGCTAGATCTTTCTTCTTCAAAGCAAAAAGATTTTATCTTCAAATACAAGAACTTTTCGTGGTTTTGATGGTTTTCAGCAAATGAACATATTTCAGCGAGCTGGAAGTTTTTTCCTTATTAGAGTAAGATTTTATCTTAAAATACAAGAACTTTTCGTGGTTCTTGTCAATTTTTGTTGGTTTTCATCCAATGAACTTATTTCAGTCAGCAAGATCTTTCTTCTTCAAAGCAAAAAGATTTTATCTTCAAATACAAGAACTTTTCGTGGTTTTGTTGGTTTTCAGCAAATGAACATATTTCAGCGAGCTGGGAGTTTTTTCTTTAATAGCGTAAGATTTTATCTTAAAATACAAGAACTTTTCGTGGTTCTTGTCAATTTTTGTTGGTTTTCATCTAATGAACTTATTTCAGTCAGCCAGATCTTTCTTCTTCAAAGCAAAAAGATTTTATCTTCAAATACAAGAACTTTTCGTGGTTTTGATGGTTTTCAGCAAATGAACATATTTCAGCGAGCTGGGAGTTTTTTCTTTAATAGCGTAAGTTTTTATCTTAAAATAGAAGAACTTTTCGTGGTTCTTGTCAATTTTTGTGGGTTTTCATCTAATGAACTTATTTCAGTCAGCTAGATCTTTCTTCTTCACAGCAAAAAGATTTTATCTTCAAATACAAGAACTTTTCGTGGTTTTGTTGGTTTTCAGCAAATGAACAGATTTCAGCGAGCAAGAAGTTTTTTCTTTAATAGCGTAAGATTTTATCTTAAAATACAAGTACTTTTCGTGGTTCTTGTCAATTTTTGTTGGTTTTCATCTAATGAACTTATTTCAGTCAGCTAGATCTTTCTTCTTCAAAGGAAAAAGATTTTATCTTCAAATACAAGAACTTTTCGTGGTTTTGTTGGTTTTCAGCAAATGAACATATTTCAGCGAGCTGGGAGTTTTTTCTTTAATAGCGTAAGATTTCATCTTAAAATACAAGAACTTTTCGTGGTTCTTGTCAATTTTTGTTGGTTTTCATCTAATGAACTTATTTCAGTCAGCTAGATCTTTCTTCTTCAAAGCAAAAAGATTTTATCTTCAAATACAAGAACTTTTCCTGGTTTTGATGGTTTTCAGCAAATGAACATATTTCAGCGAGCTGGAAGTTTTTTCCTTAATAGAGTAAGATTTTATCTTAAAATACAAGAACTTTTCGTGGTTCTTGTCAATTTTTGTTAGTTTTCATCCAATGAACTTATTTCAGTCAGCTAGATCTTTCGTCTTCAAAGCAAAAAGATTTTATCTTCAAATACAAGAACTTTTCGTGGTTTTGTTGGTTTTCAGCAAATGAACATATTTCAGCGAGCTGGAATTTTTTTGCTCAATAGAGTAAGATTTTATCTTAAAATACAAGAACTTTTCGAGGTTTTGTTGGTTTTCAGCAAATGAACAGATTTCAGGGAGCAAGAAGTTTTTTCTTTAATAGCGTAAGATTTTATCTTAAAATACAAGAACTTTTCGTGGTTCTTGTCAATTTTTGTTGGTTTTCATCTAATGAACTTATTTCAGTCAGCCAGATCTTTCTTCTTCAAAGCAAAAAGATTTTATCTTCAAATACAAGAACTTTTCGTGGTTTTGATGGTTTTCAGCAAATGAACATATTTCAGTGAGCTGGAAGTTTTTTCCTTAATAGAGTAAGATTTTATCTTAAAATACAAGAACTTTTCGTGGTTCTTGTCAATTTTTGTTGGTTTTCATCTAATGAACTTATTTCAGTCAGCTAGATCTTCCTTCTTCAAAGCAAAAAGATTTTATCTTCAAATACAAGAACTTTTCGTGGTTTTGATGGTTTTCAGCAAATGAACATATTTCAGCGAGCCGAAGGTTTTTTCTTTAATAGCGTAGGATTTTATCTTAAAATACAAGAACTTTTCGTGGTTCTTGTCAATTTTTGTTGGTTTTCATCTAATGAACTTATTTCATTCAGCTAGATCTTTCTTCTTCAAAGCAAAAAGATTTTATCTTCAAATACAAGAACTTTTCGTGGTTTTGTTGGTTTTCAGCAAATGAAGAGATGTCAGCGAGCATGAAGTTTTTTCTTTAATAGCGTAAGATTTTATCTTAAAATACAAGAACTTTTCGTGGTTCTTGTCAATTTTTGTTGGTTTTCATCTAATGAAGTTATTTCAGTCAGCTCGATCTTTCTTCTTCAAAGCAAAAAGATTTTATCTTCAAATACAAAAACTTTTCGTGGTTTTCATGGTTTTCCGCAAATGAACATATTTCAGCGAGCTGGGAGTTTTTTCTTTAATAGCGTAAGTTTTTATCTTAAAATACAAGAACTTTTCGTGGTTCTTGTCAATTTTTGTGGGTTTTCATCTAATGAACTTATTTCAGTCAGCGAGATCTTTCTTCTTCACAGCAAAAAGATTTTATCTTCAAATACAAGAACTTTTCGTGGTTTTGTTGGTTTTCAGCAAATGAACAGATTTCAGCGAGCAAGAAGTTTTTTCTTTAATAGCGTAAGATGTTATCTTAAAATACAAGATTTTTTCGTGGTTCTTGTCAATTTTTTTTGGTTTTCATCTAATGAACTTATTTCAGTCAGCTAGATCTTTCTTCTTCAAAGCAAAAAGATTTTATCTTCAAATACAAGAACTTTTCGTGGTTTTGATGGTTTTCAGCAAATGAATTTTCAGCAAATGAACAGATTTCAGCGAGCAAGAAGTTTTTTCTTTAATAGCGTAAGATTTTATCTTAAAATACAAGAACTTTTCGTGGTTCTTGTCAATTTTTGTTGGTTTTCATCGAATGAACTTATTGCAGTCAGCTAGATCTTTCTTCTTCAAAGCAAAAAGATTTTATCTTCAAATACAAGAACTTTTCGTGGTTTTGATGGTTTTCAGCAAATGAACATATTTCAGCGAGCTGGAAGTTTTTTCCTTATTAGAGTAAGATTTTATCTTAAAATACAAGAACTTTTCGTGGTTCTTGTCAATTTTTGTTGGTTTTCATCCAATGAACTTATTTCAGTCAGCAAGATCTTTCTTCTTCAAAGCAAAAAGATTTTATCTTCAAATACAAGAACTTTTCGTGGTTTTGTTGGTTTTCAGCAAATGAACATATTTCAGCGAGCTGGGAGTTTTTTCTTTAATAGCGTAAGATTTTATCTTAAAATACAAGAACTTTTCGTGGTTCTTGTCAATTTTTGTTGGTTTTCATCTAATGAACTTATTTCAGTCAGCCAGATCTTTCTTCTTCAAAGCAAAAAGATTTTATCTTCAAATACAAGAACTTTTCGTGGTTTTGTTGGTTTTCAGCAAATGAACAGATTTCAGCGAGCAAGAAGTTTTTTCTTTAATAGCGTAAGATTTTATCTTAAAATACAAGTACTTTTCGTGGTTCTTGTCAATTTTTGTTGGTTTTCATCTAATGAACTTATTTCAGTCAGCTAGATCTTTCTTCTTCAAAGGAAAAAGATTTTATCTTCAAATACAAGAACTTTTCGTGGTTTTGTTGGTTTTCAGCAAATGAACATATTTCAGCGAGCTGGGAGTTTTTTCTTTAATAGCGTAAGATTTCATCTTAAAATACAAGAACTTTTCGTGGTTCTTGTCAATTTTTGTTGGTTTTCATCTAATGAACTTATTTCAGTCAGCTAGATCTTTCTTCTTCAAAGCAAAAAGATTTTATCTTCAAATACAAGAACTTTTCCTGGTTTTGATGGTTTTCAGCAAATGAACATATTTCAGCGAGCTGGAAGTTTTTTCCTTAATAGAGTAAGATTTTATCTTAAAATACAAGAACTTTTCGTGGTTCTTGTCAATTTTTGTTAGTTTTCATCCAATGAACTTATTTCAGTCAGCTAGATCTTTCGTCTTCAAAGCAAAAAGATTTTATCTTCAAATACAAGAACTTTTCGTGGTTTTGTTGGTTTTCAGCAAATGAACATATTTCAGCGAGCTGGAATTTTTTTGCTCAATAGAGTAAGATTTTATCTTAAAATACAAGAACTTTTCGAGGTTTTGTTGGTTTTCAGCAAATGAACAGATTTCAGGGAGCAAGAAGTTTTTTCTTTAATAGCGTAAGATTTTATCTTAAAATACAAGAACTTTTCGTGGTTCTTGTCAATTTTTGTTGGTTTTCATCTAATGAACTTATTTCAGTCAGCCAGATCTTTCTTCTTCAAAGCAAAAAGATTTTATCTTCAAATACAAGAACTTTTCGTGGTTTTGATGGTTTTCAGCAAATGAACATATTTCAGTGAGCTGGAAGTTTTTTCCTTAATAGAGTAAGATTTTATCTTAAAATACAAGAACTTTTCGTGGTTCTTGTCAATTTTTGTTGGTTTTCATCTAATGAACTTATTTCAGTCAGCTAGATCTTCCTTCTTCAAAGCAAAAAGATTTTATCTTCAAATACAAGAACTTTTCGTGGTTTTGATGGTTTTCAGCAAATGAACATATTTCAGCGAGCCGAAGGTTTTTTCTTTAATAGCGTAGGATTTTATCTTAAAATACAAGAACTTTTCGTGGTTCTTGTCAATTTTTGTTGGTTTTCATCTAATGAACTTATTTCATTCAGCTAGATCTTTCTTCTTCAAAGCAAAAAGATTTTATCTTCAAATACAAGAACTTTTCGTGGTTTTGTTGGTTTTCAGCAAATGAAGAGATGTCAGCGAGCATGAAGTTTTTTCTTTAATAGCGTAAGATTTTATCTTAAAATACAAGAACTTTTCGTGGTTCTTGTCAATTTTTGTTGGTTTTCATCTAATGAAGTTATTTCAGTCAGCTCGATCTTTCTTCTTCAAAGCAAAAAGATTTTATCTTCAAATACAAAAACTTTTCGTGGTTTTCATGGTTTTCCGCAAATGAACATATTTCAGCGAGCTGGGAGTTTTTTCTTTAATAGCGTAAGTTTTTATCTTAAAATACAAGAACTTTTCGTGGTTCTTGTCAATTTTTGTGGGTTTTCATCTAATGAACTTATTTCAGTCAGCGAGATCTTTCTTCTTCACAGCAAAAAGATTTTATCTTCAAATACAAGAACTTTTCGTGGTTTTGTTGGTTTTCAGCAAATGAACAGATTTCAGCGAGCAAGAAGTTTTTTCTTTAATAGCGTAAGATGTTATCTTAAAATACAAGATTTTTTCGTGGTTCTTGTCAATTTTTTTTGGTTTTCATCTAATGAACTTATTTCAGTCAGCTAGATCTTTCTTCTTCAAAGCAAAAAGATTTTATCTTCAAATCCAAGAACTTTTCGTGGTTTTGATGGTTTTTAGCAAATGAACATATTTCAGCGAGCCGGAAGGTTTTTCTTTAATCGCGTAAGATATTATCTTGAAATACAAGAAGTTTTCGTGGTTCTTGTCAATTTTTGTTGGTTTTCAACTAATGAACTTATTTCAATCAGCTAGATCTTTCTTCTTCAAAGCAAAAAGGTTTTATCTTCAAATACAAGAACTTTTCGTGGTTTTGTTGGTTTTCAGCAAATGAACAGATTTCAGCGAGCTGGGAGTTTTTTCTTTAATAGCGTAAGATTTTATCTTAAAATACAAGAACTTTTCGTGGTTCTTGTCAATTTTTGTTGGTTTTCATCTAATGAACTTATTTCAGTCAGCTGGATCTTTCTTCTTCAAAGCAAAAAGATTTTATCTTCAAATACAAGAACTTTTCGTGGTTTTGTTGGTTTTCAGCAAATGAACAGATTTCAGCGAGCAAGAAGTTTTTTCTTTAATAGCGTAAGATTTTATCTTAAAATGCAAGTACTTTTCGTGGTTCTTGTCAATTTTTGTTGGTTTTCATCAAATGAACTTATTTCAGTCAGCTGGATCTTTCTTCTTCAAAGCAAAAAGATTTTATCTTCAAATACAAGAACTTTTCGTGGTTTTGATGGTTTTCAGCAAATGAACACATTTCAGCGAGCTGGAAGTTTTTTCCTTAATAGAGTAAGATTTAATCTTAAAATGCAAGTACTTTTCGTGGTTCTTGTCAATTTTTGTTGGTTTTCATCTAATGAACTTATTTCAGTCAGCTGGATCTTTCTTCTTCAAAGCAAAAAGATTTTATCTTCAAATCCAAGAACTTTTCGTGGTTGTGATGGTTTTCAGCAAATGAACACATTTCAGCGAGCTGGAAGTTTTTTCCTTAATAGCGTAAGATTTTATCTTAAAATACAAGAACTTTTCGTGGTTCTTGTCAATTTGGGTTGGTTTTCATCTAATGAACTTATTTCAGTCAGCGAGATCTTTCTTCTTCAAAGCAAAAAGATTTTATCTTCAAATACAAGAACTTTTCGTGGTTTTGTTGGTTTTCAGCAAATGAAGAGATGTCAGCGAGCATGAAGTTTTTTCTTTAATAGCGTAAGATTTTATCTTAAAATACAAGAACTTTTCGTGGTTCTTGTCAATTTTTGTTGGTTTTCATCTAATGAAGTTATTTCAGTCAGCTCGATCTTTCTTCTTCAAAGCAAAAAGATTTTATCTTCAAATACAAGAACTTTTCGTGGTTTTCATGGTTTTCCGCAAATGAACATATTTCAGCGAGCTGGGAGTTTTTTCTTTAATAGCGTAAGTTTTTATCTTAAAATACAAGAACTTTTCGTGGTTCTTGTCAATTTTTGTGGGTTTTCATCTAATGAACTTATTTCAGTCAGCGAGATCTTTCTTCTTCACAGCAAAAAGATTTTATCTTCAAATACAAGAACTTTTCGTGGTTTTGTTGGTTTTCAGCAAATGAACAGATTTCAGCGAGCAAGAAGTTTTTTCTTTAATAGCGTAAGATGTTATCTTAAAATACAAGATTTTTTCGTGGTTCTTGTCAATTTTTTTTGGTTTTCATCTAATGAACTTATTTCAGTCAGCTAGATCTTTCTTCTTCAAAGCAAAAAGATTTTATCTTCAAATCCAAGAACTTTTCGTGGTTTTGATGGTTTTTAGCAAATGAACATATTTCAGCGAGCCGGAAGGTTTTTCTTTAATCGCGTAAGATATTATCTTGAAATACAAGAAGTTTTCGTGGTTCTTGTCAATTTTTGTTGGTTTTCATCTAATGAACTTATTTCAATCAGCTAGATCTTTCTTCTTCAAAGCAAAAAGGTTTTATCTTCAAATACAAGAACTTTTCATGGTTTTGTTGGTTTTCAGCAAATGAACAGATTTCAGCGAGCTGGGAGTTTTTTCTTTAATAGCGTAAGATTTTATCTTAAAATACAAGAACTTTTCGTGGTTCTTGTCAATTTTTGTTGGTTTTCATCTAATGAACTTATTTCAGTCAGCTGGATCTTTCTTCTTCAAAGCAAAAAGATTTTATCTTCAAATACAAGAACTTTTCGTGGTTTTGATGGTTTTCAGCAAATGAACACATTTCAGCGAGCTGGAAGTTTTTTCCTTAATAGAGTAAGATTTTATCTTAAAATGCAAGTACTTTTCGTGGTTCTTGTCAATTTTTGTTGGTTTTCATCTAATGAACTTATTTCAGTCAGCTGGATCTTTCTTCTTCAAAGCAAAAAGATTTTATCTTCAAATCCAAGAACTTTTCGTGGTTGTGATGGTTTTCAGCAAATGAACACATTTCAGCGAGCTGGAAGTTTTTTCCTTAATAGCGTAAGATTTTATCTTAAAATACAAGAACTTTTCGTGGTTCTTGTCAATTTGGGTTGGTTTTCATCTAATGAACTTATTTCAGTCAGCGAGATTATTCTTCTTCAAAGCAGAAAGATTTTATCTTCAAATACAAGAACTTTTCGTGGTTTTGTTGGTTTTCAGCAAATGAACAGATTTCAGCGAGCAAGAAGTTTTTTCTTTAATAGCGTAAGATTTTATCTTAAAATACAAGAACTTTTCGTGGTTCTTGTCAATTTTTGTTGGTTTTCATCGAATGAACTTATTGCAGTCAGCTAGATCTTTCTTCTTCAAAGCAAAAAGATTTTATCTTCAAATACAAGAACTTTTCGTGGTTTTGATGGTTTTCAGCAAATGAACATATTTCAGCGAGCTGGAAGTTTTTTCCTTATTAGAGTAAGATTTTATCTTAAAATACAAGAACTTTTCGTGGTTCTTGTCAATTTTTGTTGGTTTTCATCCAATGAACTTATTTCAGTCAGCGAGATCTTTCTTCTTCAAAGCAAAAAGATTTTATCTTCAAATACAAGAACTTTTCGTGGTTTTGTTGGTTTTCAGCAAATGAACATATTTCAGCGAGCTGGGAGTTTTTTCTTTAATAGCGTAAGATTTTATCTTAAAATGCAAGAACTTTCGTGGTTCTTGTCAATTTTTGTTGGTTTTCATCTGATGAACTTATTTCAGTCAGCTAGATCTTTCTTCTTCAAAGCAAAAAGATTTTATCTTCAAATACAAGAACTTTTCCTGGTTTTGATGGTTTTCAGCAAATGAACATATTTCAGCGAGCTGGAAGTTTTTTCCTTAATGGAGTAAGATTTTATCTTAAAATACAAGAACTTTTCGTGTTTCTTGTCAATTTTTGTTAGTTTTCATCCAATGAACTTATTTCAGTCAGCTAGATCTTTCGTCTTCAAAGCAAAAAGATTTTATCTTCAAATACAAGAACTTTTCGTGGTTTTGTTGGTTTTCAGCAAATGAACATATTTCAGCGAGCTGGGAGTTTTTTCTTTAATAGCGTATGATTTTATCTTAAAATACAAGAACGTTTCGTGGTTCTTGTCAATTTGTGTTGGTTTTCATCTAATGAACTTATTTCAGTCAGCTAGATCTTTCTTCTTCAAAGCAAAAAGATTTTATCTTCAAATACAAGAACTTTTCGTGGTTTTGTTGGTTTTCAGCAAATGAACATATTTCAGCGAGCTGGAATTTTTTTGCTCAATAGAGTAAGATTTTATCTTAAAATACAAGAACTTTTCGAGGTTCTTGTCAATTTTTGTTGGTTTTCATCTAATGAATTTATTTCAGTCAGCTGGATCTTTCTTCTTCAAAGCAAAAAGATTTTATCTTCAAATACAAGAACTTTTCGTGGTTTTGTTGGTTTTCAGGAAATGAACATATTTCAGCGAGCTGGGAGTTTTTTCTTTAATAGCGTAAGATTTTATCTTAAAATACAAGAACTTTCGTGGTTCTCGTCAATTTTTGTTGGTTTTCATCTGATGAACTTATTTCAGTCAGCTAGATCTTTCTTCTTCAAAGCAAAAAGATTTTATCTTCAAATACAAGAACTTTTCCTGGTTTTGATGGTTTTCAGCAAATGAACATATTTCAGCGAGCTGGAAGTTTTTTCCTTAATAGAGTAAGATTTTATCTTAAAATACAAGAACTTTTCGTGGTTCTTGTCAATTTTTGTTAGTTTTCATCCAATGAACTTATTTCAGTCAGCTAGATCTTTCGTCTTCAAAGCAAAAAGATTTTATCTTCAAATACAAGAACTTTTCGTGGTTTTGTTGGTTTTCAGCAAATGAACATATTTCAGCGAGCTGGAATTTTTTTGCTCAATAGAGTAAGATTTTATCTTAAAATACAAGAACTTTTCGAGGTTCTTGTCAATTTTTGTTGGTTTTCATCTAATGAATTTATTTCAGTCAGCTGGATCTTTCTTCTTCAAAGCAAAAAGATTTTATCTTCAAATACAAGAACTTTTCGTGGTTTTGTTGGTTTTCAGGAAATGAACATATTTCAGCGAGCTGGGAGTTTTTTCTTTAATAGCGTAAGATTTTATCTTAAAATACAAGAACTTTCGTGGTTCTCGTCAATTTTTGTTCGTTTTCATCTGATGAACTTATTTCAGTCAGCTAGATCTTTCTTCTTCAAAGCAAAAAGATTTTATCTTCAAATACAAGAACTTTTCCTGGTTTTGATGGTTTTCAGCAAATGAACATATTTCAGCGAGCTGGAAGTTTTTTCCTTAATAGAGTAAGATTTTATCTTAAAATACAAGAACTTTTCGTGGTTCTTGTCAATTTTTGTTAGTTTTCATCCAATGAACTTATTTCAGTCAGCTAGATCTTTCGTCTTCAAAGCAAAAAGATTTTATCTTCAAATACAAGAACTTTTCGTGGTTTTGTTGGTTTTCAGCAAATGAACATATTTCAGCGAGCTGGGAGTTTTTTCTTTAATAGCGTATGATTTTATCTTAAAATACAAGAACGTTTCGTGGTTCTTGTCAATTTGTGTTGGTTTTCATCTAATGAACTTATTTCAGTCAGCTAGATCTTTCTTCTTCAAAGCAAAAAGATTTTATCTTCAAATACAAGAACTTTTCGTGATTTTGTTGGTTTTAAGCAAATGAACATATTTCAGCGAGCTGGAATTTTTTTGCTCAATAGAGTAAGATTTTATCTTAAAATACAAGAACTTTTCGTGGTTCTTGTCAATTTTTGTTGGTTTTCATCTAATGAACTTATTTCAGTCAGCTGAATCTTTCTTCTTCAAAGCAAAAAGATTTTATCTTCAAATACAAGAACTTTTCGTGGTTTTGTTGGTTTTCAGCAAATGAACAGATTTCAGCGAGCAAGAAGTTTTTTCTTTAATAGCGTAAGATTTTATCTTAAAATACAAGAACTTTTCGTGGTTCTTGTCAAATTTTGTTGGTTTTCATCTAATGAACTTATTTCAGTCAGCCAGATCTTTCTTCTTCAAAGCAAAAAGATTTTATCTTCAAATACAAGAACTTTTCGTGGTTTTGATGGTTTTCAGCAAATGAACATATTTCAGCGAGCTGGAAGTTTTTTCCTTAATAGAGTAAGATTTTATCTTAAAATACAAGAACTTTTCGTGGTTCTTGTCAATTTTTGTTGGTTTTCATCCAATGAACTTATTTCAGTCAGCTCGATCTTTCTTCTTCAAAGCAAAAAGATTTTCTCTTCAAATACAAGAACTTTTCGTGGTTTTCATGGTTTTCCGCAAATGAACATATTTCAGCGAGCTGGGAGTTTTTTCTTTAATAGCGTAAGTTTTTATCTTAAAATACAAGAACTTTTCGTGGTTCTTGTCAATTTTTGTGGGTTTTCATCTAATGAACTTATTTCAGTCAGCTAGATCTTTCTTCTTCACAGCAAAAAGATTTTATCTTCAAATACAAGAACTTTTCGTGGTTTTGTTGGTTTTCAGCAAATGAACAGATTTCAGCGAGCAAGAAGTTTTTTCTTTAATAGCGTAAGATTTTATCTTAAAATACAAGAACTTTTCGTGGTTCTTGTCAATTTTTGTTGGTTTTCATCTAATGAACTTATTTCAGTCAGCTAGATCTTTCTTCTTCAAAGGAAAAAGATTTTATCTTCAAATCCAAGAACTTTTCGTGGTTTTGATGGTTTTCAGCATATGAACATATTTCAGCGAGCCGGAAGGTTTTTCTTTAATAGCGTAAGATATTATCTTAAAATACAAGAACTTTTCGTGGTTCTTGTCAATTTTTGTTGGTTTTCATCTAATGAACTTATTTCAGTCAGCTAGATCTTTCTTCTTCAAAGCAAAAAGATTTTATCTTCAAATACAAGAACTTTTCGTGGTTTTGATGGTTTTCAGCAAATGAACATATTTCAGTGAGCTGGAAGTTTTTTCCTTAATAGAGTAAGATTTTATCTTAAAATACAAGAACTTTTCGTGGTTCTTGTCAATTTTTGTTCGTTTTCATCCAATGAACTTATTTCAGTCAGCGAGATCTTTCTTCTTCAAAGCAAAATGATTTTATCTTCAAATACAAGAACTTTTCGTGGTTTTGTTGGTTTTCAGCAAATGAACATATTTCTGCGAGCTGGGAGTTTTTTCCTCAATAGAGTAAGATTTTATCTTAAAATACAAGAACTTTTCGTGGTTCTTGTCAATTTTTGTTGGTTTTCATCTAATGAACTTATTTCAGTCAGCTGGATCTTTCTTCTTCAAAGCAAAAAGATTTTATCTTCAAATACAAGAACTTTTCGTGGTTTTGTTGGTTTTCAGCAAATGAACAGATTTCAGCGAGCAAGAAGTTTTTTCTTTAATAGCGTAAGATTTTATCTTAAAATACAAGAACTTTTCGTGGTTCTTGTCAAATTTTGTTGGTTTTCATCTAATGAACTTATTTCAGTCAGCCAGATCTTTCTTCTTCAAAGCAAAAAGATTTTATCTTCAAATACAAGAACTTTTCGTGGTTTTGATGGTTTTCAGCAAATGAACATATTTCAGCGAGCTGGAAGTTTTTTCCTTAATAGAGTAAGATTTTATCTTAAAATACAAGAACTTTTCGTGGTTCTTGTCAATTTTTGTTGGTTTTCATCTAATGAACTTATTTCAGTCAGCTCGATCTTTCTTCTTCAAAGCAAAAAGATTTTCTCTTCAAATACAAGAACTTTTCGTGGTTTTCATGGTTTTCCGCAAATGAACATATTTCAGCGAGCTGGGAGTTTTTTCTTTAATAGCGTAAGTTTTTATCTTAAAATACAAGAACTTTTCGTGGTTCTTGTCAATTTTTGTGGGTTTTCATCTAATGAACTTATTTCAGTCAGCTAGATCTTTCTTCTTCACAGCAAAAAGATTTTATCTTCAAATACAAGAACTTTTCGTGGTTTTGTTGATTTTCAGCAAATGAACAGATTTCAGCGAGCAAGAAGTTTTTTCTTTAATAGCGTAAGATTTTATCTTAAAATACAAGAACTTTTCGTGGTTCTTGTCAATTTTTGTTGGTTTTCATCTAATGAACTTATTTCAGTCAGCTAGATCTTTCTTCTTCAAAGGAAAAAGATTTTATCTTCAAATCCAAGAACTTTTCGTGGTTTTGATGGTTTTCAGCAAATGAACATATTTCAGCGAGCCGGAAGGTTTTTCTTTAATAGCGTAAGATATTATCTTAAAATACAAGAACTTTTCGTGGTTCTTGTCAATTTTTGTTGGTTTTCATCTAATGAACTTATTTCAGTCAGCTAGATCTTTCTTCTTCAAAGCAAAAAGATTTTATCTTCAAATACAAGAACTTTTCGTGGTTTTGATGGTTTTCAGCATAATGAACATATTTCAGCGAGCTGGGAGTTTTTTCCTCAATAGCGTAAGATTTTACCTTAAAATACAAGAACTTTTCGTGGTTCTTGTCAATTTTTGTTGGTTTTCATCTAATGAACTTATTTCAGTCAGCTGGATCTTTCTTCTTCAAAGCAAAAAGATTTTATCTTCAAATACAAGAACTTTTCGTGGTTTTGTTGGTTTTCAGCAAATGAACAGATTTCAGCGAGCAAGAAGTTTTTTCTTTAATAGCGTAAGATTTTATCTTAAAATACAAGAACTTTTCGTGGTTCTTGTCAAATTTTGTTGGTTTTCATCTAATGAACTTATTTCAGTCAGCTAGATCTTTCTTCTTCAAAGCAAAAAGATTTTATCTTCAAATACAAGAACTTTTCGTGGTTTTGATGGTTTTCAGCAAATGAACATATTTCAGTGAGCTGGAAGTTTTTTCCTTAATAGAGTAAGATTTTATCTTAAAATACAAGAACCTTTCGTGGTTCTTGTCAATTTTTGTTGGTTTTCATCTAATGAACTTATTTCAGTCAGCGAGATCTTTCTTCTTCAAAGCAAAAAGATGTTATCTTCAAATACAAGAACTTTTCGTGGTTTTGATGGTTTTCAGCAAATGAACATATTTCAGCGAGCTGGAAGTTTTTTCCTTAATAGAGTAAGATTTTATCTTAAAATACAAGAACTTTTCGTGGTTCTTGTCAATTTTTGTTGGTTTTCATCTAATGAACTTATTTCAGTCAGCTAGATCTTTCTTCTTCAAAGCAAAAAGATTTTATCTTCAAATACAAGAACTTTTCGTGGTTTTCATGGTTTTCCGCAAATGAACATATTTCAGCGAGCTGGGAGTTTTTTCTTTAATAGCGTAAGTTTTTATCTTAAAATACAAGAACTTTTCGTGGTTCTTGTCAATTTTTGTTGGTTTTCATCTAATGAACTTATTTCAGTCAGCTAGATCTTTCTTCTTCACAGCAAAAAGATTTTATCTTCAAATACAAGAACTTTTCGTGGTTTTGTTGGTTTTCAGCAAATGAACAGATTTCAGCGAGCAAGAAGTTTTTTCTTTAATAGCGTAAGTTTTTATCTTAAAATACAAGAACTTTTCGTGGTTCTTGTCAATTTTTGTGGGTTTTCATCTAATGAACTTATTTCAGTCAGCTAGATCTTTCTTCTTCACAGCAAAAAGATTTTATCTTCAAATACAAGAACTTTTCGTGGTTTTGTTGGTTTTCAGCAAATGAACAGATTTCAGCGAGCAAGAAGTTTTTTCTTTAATAGCGTAAGATTTTATCTTAAAATACAAGAACTTTTCGTGGTTCTTGTCAATTTTTGTTGGTTTTCATCTAATGAACTTATTTCAGTCAGCTAGATCTTTCTTCTTCAAAGGAAAAAGATTTTATCTTCAAATCCAAGAACTTTTCGTGGTTTTGATGGTTTTCAGCAAATGAACATATTTCAGCGAGCCGGAAGGTTTTTCTTTAATAGCGTAAGATATTATCTTAAAATACAAGAACTTTTCGTTGTTCTTGTCAATTTTTGTTGGTTTTCATCTAATGAACTTATTTCAGTCAGCTCGATCTTTCTTCTTCAAAGCAAAAAGATTTTATCTTCAAATACAAGAACTTTTCGTGGTTTTGATGGTTTTCAGCAAATGAACATATTTCAGCGAGCTGGAAGTTTTTTCCTTAATAGAGTAAGATTTTATCTTAAAATACAAGAACTTTTCGTGGTTCTTGTCAATTTTTGTTCGTTTTCATCCAATGAACTTATTTCAGTCAGCAAGATCTTTCTTCTTCAAAGCAAAATGATTTTATCTTCAAATACAAGAACTTTTCGTGGTTTTGTTGGTTTTCAGCAAATGAACATATTTTTGCGAGCTGGGAGTTTTTTCCTCAATAGAGTAAGATTTTATCTTAAAATACAAGAACCTTTCGTGGTTCTTGTCAATTTTTGTTGGTTTTCATCTAATGAACTTATTTCAGTCAGCTGGATCTTTCTTCTTCAAAGCAAAAAGATTTTATCTTCAAATACAAGAACTTTTCGTGGTTTTGATGGTTTTCAGCAAATGAACATATTTCAGCGAGCTGGGAGTTTTTTCCTCAATAGCGTAAGATTTTACCTTAAAATACAAGAACTTTTCGTGGTTCTTGTCAATTTTTGTTGGTTTTCATCTAATGAACTTATTTCAGTCAGCTGGATCTTTCTTCTTCAAAGCAAAAAGATTTTATCTTCAAATACAAGAACTTTTCGTGATTTTGTTGGTTTTCAGCAAATGAACAGATTTCAGCGAGCAAGAAGTTTTTTCTTTAATAGCGTAAGATTTTATCTTAAAATACAAGAACTTTTCGTGGTTCTTGTCAAATTTTGTTGGTTTTCATCTAATGAACTTATTTCAGTCAGCTAGATCTTTCTTCTTCAAAGCAAAAAGATTTTATCTTCAAATACAAGAACTTTTCGTGGTTTTGATGGTTTTCAGCAAATGAACATATTTCAGTGAGCTGGAAGTTTTTTCCTTAATAGAGTAAGATTTTATCTTAAAATACAAGAACTTTTCGTGGTTCTTGTCAATTTTTGTTCGTTTTCATCAAATGAACTTATTTCAGTCAGCGAGATCTTTCTTCTTCAAAGCAAAATGATTTTATCTTCAAATACAAGAACTTTTCGTGGTTTTGTTGGTTTTCAGCAAATGAACATATTTCTGCGAGCTGGGAGTTTTTTCCTCAATAGAGTAAGATTTTATCTTAAAATACAAGAACTTTTCGTGGTTCTTGTCAATTTTTGTTGGTTTTCATCTAATGAACTTATTTCAGTCAGCTGGATCTTTCTTCTTCAAAGCAAAAAGATTTTATCTTCAAATACAAGAACTTTTCGTGGTTTTGTTGGTTTTCAGCAAATGAACAGATTTCAGCGAGCAAGAAGTTTTTTCTTTAATAGCGTAAGATTTTATCTTAAAATACAAGAACTTTTCGTGGTTCTTGTCAAATTTTGTTGGTTTTCATCTAATGAACTTATTTCAGTCAGCCAGATCTTTCTTCTTCAAAGCAAAAAGATTTTATCTTCAAATACAAGAACTTTTCGTGGTTTTGATGGTTTTCAGCAAATGAACATATTTCAGCGAGCTGGAAGTTTTTTCCTTAATAGAGTAAGATTTTATCTTAAAATACAAGAACTTTTCGTGGTTCTTGTCAATTTTTGTTGGTTTTCATCTAATGAACTTATTTCAGTCAGCTCGATCTTTCTTCTTCAAAGCAAAAAGATTTTCTCTTCAAATACAAGAACTTTTCGTGGTTTTCATGGTTTTCCGCAAATGAACATATTTCAGCGAGCTGGGAGTTTTTTCTTTAATAGCGTAAGTTTTTATCTTAAAATACAAGAACTTTTCGTGGTTCTTGTCAATTTTTGTGGGTTTTCATCTAATGAACTTATTTCAGTCAGCTAGATCTTTCTTCTTCAAAGCAAAAAGATTTTATCTTCAAATCCAAGAACTTTTCGTGATTTTGATGGTTTTCAGCAAATGAACATATTTCAGCGAGCCGGAAGGTTTTTCTTTAATAGCGTAAGATATTATCTTAAAATACAAGAACTTTTCGTGGTTCTTGTCAATTTTTGTTGGTTTTCATCTAATGAACTTATTTCAGTCAGCTAGATTTTTCTTCTTCAAAGCAAAAAGATTTTATCTTCAAATACAAGAACTTTTCGTGGTTTTGATGGTTTTCAGCATAATGAACATATTTCAGCGAGCTGGGAGTTTTTTCCTCAATAGCGTAAGATTTTACCTTAAAATACAAGAACTTTTCGTGGTTCTTGTCAATTTTTGTTGGTTTTCATCTAATGAACTTATTTCAGTCAGCTGGATCTTTCTTCTTCAAAGCAAAAAGATTTTATCTTCAAATACAAGAACTTTTCGTGGTTTTGTTGGTTTTCAGCAAATGAACAGATTTCAGCGAGCAAGAAGTTTTTTCTTTAATAGCGTAAGATTTTATCTTAAAATACAAGAACTTTTCGTGGTTCTTGTCAAATTTTGTTGGTTTTCATCTAATGAACTTATTTCAGTCAGCTAGATCTTTCTTCTTCAAAGCAAAAAGATTTTATCTTCAAATACAAGAACTTTTCGTGGTTTTGATGGTTTTCAGCAAATGAACATATTTCAGTGAGCTGGAAGTTTTTTCCTTAATAGAGTAAGATTTTATCTTAAAATACAAGAACCTTTCGTGGTTCTTGTCAATTTTTGTTGGTTTTCATCTAATGAACTTATTTCAGTCAGCGAGATCTTTCTTCTTCAAAGCAAAAAGATGTTATCTTCAAATACAAGAACTTTTCGTGGTTTTGATGGTTTTCAGCAAATGAACATATTTCAGCGAGCTGGAAGTTTTTTCCTTAATAGAGTAAGATTTTATCTTAAAATACAAGAACCTTTCGTGGTTCTTGTCAATTTTTGTTGGTTTTTATCTAATGAACTTATTTCAGTCAGCTAGATCTTTCTTCTTCAAAGCAAAAAGATTTTATCTTCAAATACAAGAACTTTTCGTGGTTTTCATGGTTTTCCGCAAATGAACATATTTCAGCGAGCTGGGAGTTTTTTCTTTAATAGCGTAAGTTTTTATCTTAAAATACAAGAACTTTTCGTGGTTCTTGTCAATTTTTGTTGGTTTTCATCTAATGAACTTATTTCAGTCAGCTAGATCTTTCTTCTTCACAGCAAAAAGATTTTATCTTCAAATACAAGAACTTTTCGTGGTTTTGTTGGTTTTCAGCAAATGAACAGATTTCAGCGAGCAAGAAGTTTTTTCTTTAATAGCGTAAGTTTTTATCTTAAAATACAAGAACTTTTCGTGGTTCTTGTCTATTTTTGTGGGTTTTCATCTAATGAACTTATTTCAGTCAGCCAGATCTTTCTTCTTCACAGCAAAAAGATTTTATCTTCAAATACAAGAACTTTTCGTGGTTTTGTTGGTTTTCAGCAAATGAACAGATTTCAGCGAGCAAGAAGTTTTTTCTTTAATAGCGTAAGATTTTATCTTAAAATACAAGAACTTTTCGTGGTTCTTGTCAATTTTTGTTGGTTTTCATCTAATGAACTTATTTCAGTCAGCTAGATCTTTCTTCTTCAAAGGAAAAAGATTTTATCTTCAAATCCAAGAACTTTTCGTGGTTTTGATGGTTTTCAGCAAATGAACATATTTCAGCGAGCCGGAAGGTTTTTCTTTAATAGCGTAAGATATTATCTTAAAATACAAGAACTTTTCGTTGTTCTTGTCAATTTTTGTTGGTTTTCATCTAATGAACTTATTTCAGTCAGCTCGATCTTTCTTCTTCAAAGCAAAAAGATTTTATCTTCAAATACAAGAACTTTTCGTGGTTTTGATGGTTTTCAGCAAATGAACATATTTCAGCGAGCTGGAAGTTTTTTCCTTAATAGAGTAAGATTTTATCTTAAAATACAAGAACTTTTCGTGGTTCTTGTCAATTTTTGTTCGTTTTCATCCAATGAACTTATTTCAGTCAGCAAGATCTTTCTTCTTCAAAGCAAAATGATTTTATCTTCAAATACAAGAACTTTTCGTGGTTTTGTTGGTTTTCAGCAAATGAACATATTTTTGCGAGCTGGGAGTTTTTTCCTCAATAGAGTAAGATTTTATCTTAAAATACAAGAACCTTTCGTGGTTCTTGTCAATTTTTGTTGGTTTTCATCTAATGAACTTATTTCAGTCAGCTGGATCTTTCTTCTTCAAAGCAAAAAGATTTTATCTTCAAATACAAGAACTTTTCGTGGTTTTGTTGGTTTTCAGCAAATGAACAGATTTCAGTGAGCAAGAAGTTTTTTCTTTAATAGCGTAAGATTTTATCTTAAAATAAAAGAACTTTTCGTGGTTCTTGTCAAATTTTGTTGGTTTTCATCTAATGAACTTATTTCAGTCAGCCAGATCTTTCTTCTTCAAAGCAAAAAGATTTTATCTTCAAATACAAGAACTTTTCGTGGTTTTGATGGTTTTCAGCAAATGAACATATTTCAGCGAGCTGGAAGTTTTTTCCTTAATAGAGTAAGATTTTATCTTAAAATACAAGAACTTTTCGTGGTTCTTGTCAATTTTTGTTGGTTTTCATCTAATGAACTTATTTCAGTCAGCTCGATCTTTCTTCTTCAAAGCAAAAAGATTTTCTCTTCAAATACAAGAACTTTTCGTGGTTTTCATGGTTTTCCGCAAATGAACATATTTCAGCGAGCTGGGAGTTTTTTCTTTAATAGCGTAAGTTTTTATCTTAAAATACAAGAACTTTTCGTGGTTCTTGTCAATTTTTGTGGGTTTTCATCTAATGAACTTATTTCAGTCAGCTAGATCTTTCTTCTTCACAGCAAAAAGATTTTATCTTCAAATACAAGAACTTTTCGTGGTTTTGTTGGTTTTCAGCAAATGAACAGATTTCAGCGAGCAAGAAGTTTTTTTCTTTAATAGCGTAAGATTTTATCTTAAAATACAAGAACTTTTCGTGGTTCTTGTCAATTTTTGTTGGTTTTCATCTAATGAACTTATTTCAGTCAGCTAGATCTTTCTTCTTCAAAGGAAAAAGATTTTATCTTCAAATCCAAGAACTTTTCGTGGTTTTGATGGTTTTCAGCAAATGAACATATTTCAGCGAGCCGGAAGGTTTTTCTTTAATAGAGTAAGATATTATCTTAAAATACAAGAACTTTTCGTGGTTCTTGTCAATTTTTGTTGGTTTTCATCTAATGAACTTATTTCAGTCAGCTAGATCTTTCTTCTTCAAAGCAAAAAGATTTTATCTTCAAATACAAGAACTTTTCGTGGTTTTGATGGTTTTCAGCAAATGAACATATTTCAGCGAGCTGGAAGTTTTTTCCTTAATAGAGTAAGATTTTATCTTAAAATACAAGAACTTTTCGTGGTTCTTGTCAATTTTTGTTCGTTTTCATCCAATGAACTTATTTCAGTCAGCTGGATCTTTCTTCTTCAAAGCAAAAAGATTTTATCTTCAAATACAAGAACTTTTCGTGGTTTTGTTGGTTTTCAGCAAATGAACAGATTTCAGCGAGCAAGAAGTTTTTTCTTTAATAGCGTAAGATTTTATCTTAAAATACAAGAACTTTTCGTGGTTCTTGTCAAATTTTGTTGGTTTTCATCTAATGAACTTATTTCAGTCAGCCAGATCTTTCTTCTTCAAAGCAAAAAGATTTTATCTTCAAATACAAGAACTTTTCGTGGTTTTGATGGTTTTCAGCAAATGAACATATTTCAGTGAGCTGGAAGTTTTTTCCTTAATAGAGTAAGATTTTATCTTAAAATACAAGAACCTTTCGTGGTTCTTGTCAATTTTTGTTGGTTTTCATCTAATGAACTTATTTCAGTCAGCGAGATCTTTCTTCTTCAAAGCAAAAAGATTTTATCTTCAAATGCAAGAACTTTTCGTGGTTTTGATGGTTTTCAGCAAATGAACATATTTCAGCGAGCTGGAAGTTTTTTCCTTAATAGAGTAAGATTTTATCTTAAAATACAAGAACTTTTCGTGGTTCTTGTCAATTTTTGTTGGTTTTCATCTAATGAACTTATTTCAGTCAGCCAGATCTTTCTTCTTCAAAGCAAAAAGATTTTATCTTCAAATACAAGAACTTTTCGTGGTTTTGATGGTTTTCAGCAAATGAACATATTTCAGTGAGCTGGAAGTTTTTTCCTTAATAGAGTAAGATTTTATCTTAAAATACAAGAACCTTTCGTGGTTCTTGTCAATTTTTGTTGGTTTTCATCTAATGAACTTATTTCAGTCAGCGAGATCTTTCTTCTTCAAAGCAAAAAGATTTTATCTTCAAATGCAAGAACTTTTCGTGGTTTTGATGGTTTTCAGCAAATGAACATATTTCAGCGAGCTGGAAGTTTTTTCCTTAATAGAGTAAGATTTTATCTTCAAATACAAGAACTTTTCGTGGTTTTCATGGTTTTCCGCAAATGAACATATTTCAGCGAGCTGGGAGTTTTTTCTTTAATAGCGTAAGTTTTTATCTTAAAATACAAGAACTTTTCGTGGTTCTTGTCAATTTTTGTTGGTTTTCATCTAATGAACTTATTTCAGTCAGCTAGATCTTTCTTCTTCACAGCAAAAAGATTTTATCTTCAAATACAAGAACTTTTCGTGGTTTTGTTGGTTTTCAGCAAATGAACAGATTTCAGCGAGCAAGAAGTTTTTTCTTTAATAGCGTAAGATTTTATCTTAAAATACAAGAACTTTTCGTGGTTCTTGTCAATTTTTGTTGGTTTTCATCTAATGAACTTATTTCAGTCAGCTGGATCTTTCTTCTTCAAAGCAAAAAGATTTTATCTTCAAATACAAGAACTTTTCGTGGTTTTGTTGGTTTTCAGCAAATGAACAGATTTCAGCGAGCAAGAAGTTTTTTCTTTAATAGCGTAAGATTTTATCTTAAAATACAAGAACTTTTCGTGGTTCTTGTCAAATTTTGTTGGTTTTCATCTAATGAACTTATTTCAGTCAGCCAGATCTTTCTTCTTCAAAGCAAAAAGATTTTATCTTCAAATACAAGAACTTTTCGTGGTTTTGATGGTTTTCAGCAAATGAACATATTTCAGCGAGCTGGAAGTTTTTTCCTTAATAGAGTAAGATTTTATCTTAAAATACAAGAACTTTTCGTGGTTCTTGTCAATTTTTGTTGGTTTTCATCTAATGAACTTATTTCAGTCAGCTCGATCTTTCTTCTTCAAAGCAAAAAGATTTTCTCTTCAAATACAAGAACTTTTCGTGGTTTTCATGGTTTTCCGCAAATGAACATATTTCAGCGAGCTGGGAGTTTTTTCTTTAATAGCGTAAGTTTTTATCTTAAAATACAAGAACTTTTCGTGGTTCTTGTCAATTTTTGTGGGTTTTCATCTAATGAACTTATTTCAGTCAGCTAGATCTTTCTTCTTCACAGCAAAAAGATTTTATCTTCAAATACAAGAACTTTTCGTGGTTTTGTTGGTTTTCAGCAAATGAACAGATTTCAGCGAGCAAGAAGTTTTTTTCTTTAATAGCGTAAGATTTTATCTTAAAATACAAGAACTTTTCGTGGTTCTTGTCAATTTTTGTTGGTTTTCATCTAATGAACTTATTTCAGTCAGCTAGATCTTTCTTCTTCAAAGGAAAAAGATTTTATCTTCAAATCCAAGAACTTTTCGTGGTTTTGATGGTTTTCAGCAAATGAACATATTTCAGCGAGCCAGAAGGTTTTTCTTTAATAGCGTAAGATATTATCTTAAAATACAAGAACTTTTCGTGGTTCTTGTCAATTTTTGTTGGTTTTCATCTAATGAACTTATTTCAGTCAGCTAGATCTTTCTTCTTCAAAGCAAAAAGATTTTATCTTCAAATACAAGAACTTTTCGTGGTTTTGATGGTTTTCAGCAAATGAACATATTTCAGCGAGCTGGAAGTTTTTTCCTTAATAGAGTAAGATTTTATCTTAAAATAGAAGAACTTTTCGTGGTTCTTGTCAATTTTTGTTCGTTTTCATCCAATGAACTTATTTCAGTCAGCGAGATCTTTCTTCTTCAAAGCAAAATGATTTTATCTTCAAATACAAGAACTTTTCGTGGTTTTGTTGGTTTTCAGCAAATGAACAGATTTCAGCGAGCAAGAAGTTTTTTCTTTAATAGCGTAAGATTTTATCTTAAAATACAAGAACTTTTCGTGGTTCTTGTCAAATTTTGTTGGTTTTCATCTAATGAACTTATTTCAGTCAGCTAGATCTTTCTTCTTCAAAGCAAAAAGATTTTATCTTCAAATACAAGAACTTTTCGTGGTTTTGATGGTTTTCAGCAAATGAACATATTTCAGTGAGCTGGAAGTTTTTTCCTTAATAGAGTAAGATTTTATCTTAAAATACAAGAACCTTTCGTGGTTCTTGTCAATTTTTGTTGGTTTTCATCTAATGAACTTATTTCAGTCAGCGAGATCTTTCTTCTTCACAGCAAAAAGATTTTATCTTCAAATGCAAGAACTTTTCGTGGTTTTGATGGTTTTCAGCAAATGAACATATTTCAGCGAGCTGGAAGTTTTTTCCTTAATAGAGTAAGATTTTATCTTAAAATACAAGAACTTTTCGTGGTTCTTGTCAATTTTTGTTCGTTTTCATCCAATGAACTTATTTCAGTCAGCGAGATCTTTCTTCTTCAAAGCAAAATGATTTTATCTTCAAATACAAGAACTTTTCGTGGTTTTGTTGGTTTTCAGCAAATGAACATATTTCTGCGAGCTGGGAGTTTTTTCCTCAATAGCGTAAGATTTTATCTTAAAATACAAGAACTTTTCGTGGTTCTTGTCAATTTTTGTTGGTTTTCATCTAATGAACTTATTTCAGTCAGCTGGATCTTTCTTCTTCAAAGCAAAAAGATTTTATCTTCAAATACAAGAACTTTTCGTGGTTTTGTTGGTTTTCAGCAAATGAACAGATTTCAGCGAGCAAGAAGTTTTTTCTTTAATAGCGTAAGATTTTATCTTAAAATACAAGAACTTTTCGTGGTTCTTGTCAAATTTTGTTGGTTTTCATCTAATGAACTTATTTCAGTCAGCCAGATCTTTCTTCTTCAAAGCAAAAAGATTTTATCTTCAAATACAAGAACATTTCGTGGTTTTGATGGTTTTCAGCAAATGAACATATTTCAGTGAGCTGGAAGTTTTTTCCTTAATAGAGTAAGATTTTATCTTAAAATACAAGAACCTTTCGTGGTTCTTGTCAATTTTTGTTGGGTTTCATCTAATGAACTTATTTCAGTCAGCGAGATCTTTCTTCTTCAAAGCAAAAAGATTTTATCTTCAAATACAAGAACTTTTCGTGGTTTTGTTGGTTTTCAGCAAATGAACAGATTTCAGCGAGCAAGAAGTTTTTTTCTTTAATAGCGTAAGATTTTATCTTAAAATACAAGAACTTTTCGTGGTTCTTGTCAATTTTTGTTGGTTTTCATCTAATGAACTTATTTCAGTCAGCTAGATCTTTCTTCTTCAAAGGAAAAAGATTTTATCTTCAAATCCAAGAACTTTTCGTGGTTTTGATGGTTTTCAGCAAATGAACATATTTCAGCGAGCCAGAAGGTTTTTCTTTAATAGCGTAAGATATTATCTTAAAATACAAGAACTTTTCGTGGTTCTTGTCAATTTTTGTTGGTTTTCATCTAATGAACTTATTTCAGTCAGCTAGATCTTTCTTCTTCAAAGCAAAAAGATTTTATCTTCAAATACAAGAACTTTTCGTGGTTTTGATGGTTTTCAGCAAATGAACATATTTCAGCGAGCTGGAAGTTTTTTCCTTAATAGAGTAAGATTTTATCTTAAAATACAAGAACTTTTCGTGGTTCTTGTCAATTTTTGTTCGTTTTCATCCAATGAACTTATTTCAGTCAGCGAGATCTTTCTTCTTCAAAGCAAAATGATTTTATCTTCAAATACAAGAACTTTTCGTGGTTTTGTTGGTTTTCAGCAAATGAACATATTTCTGCGAGCTGGGAGTTTTTTCCTCAATAGCGTAAGATTTTATCTTAAAATACAAGAACTTTTCGTGGTTCTTGTCAATTTTTGTTGGTTTTCATCTAATGAACTTATTTCAGTCAGCTGGATCTTTCTTCTTCAAAGCAAAAAGATTTTATCTTCAAATACAAGAACTTTTCATGGTTTTGTTGGTTTTCAGCAAATGAACAGATTTCAGCGAGCAAGAAGTTTTTTCTTTAATAGCGTAAGATTTTATCTTAAAATACAAGAACTTTTCGTGGTTCTTGTCAAATTTTGTTGGTTTTCATCTAATGAACTTATTTCAGTCAGCCAGATCTTTCTTCTTCAAAGCAAAAAGATTTTATCTTCAAATACAAGAACTTTTCGTGGTTTTGATGGTTTTCAGCAAATGAACATATTTCAGTGAGCTGGAAGTTTTTTCCTTAATAGAGTAAGATTTTATCTTAAAATACAAGAACCTTTCGTGGTTCTTGTCAATTTTTGTTGGTTTTCATCTAATGAACTTATTTCAGTCAGCGAGATCTTTCTTCTTCACAGCAAAAAGATTTTATCTTCAAATGCAAGAACTTTTCGTGGTTTTGATGGTTTTCAGCAAATGAACATATTTCAGCGAGCTGGAAGTTTTTTCCTTAATAGAGTAAGATTTTATCTTAAAATACAAGAACTTTTCGTGGTTCTTGTCAATTTTTGTTGGTTTTCATCTAATGAACTTATTTCAGTCAGCGAGATCTTTCTTCTTCAAAGCAAAAAAGATTTTATCTTCAAATGCAAGAACTTTTCGTGGTTTTGATGGTTTTCAGCAAATGAACATATTTCAGCGAGCTGGAAGTTTTTTCCTTAATAGAGTAAGATTTTATCTTCAAATACAAGAACTTTTCGTGGTTTTCATGGTTTTCCGCAAATGAACATATTTCAGCGAGCTGGGAGTTTTTTCTTTAATAGCGTAAGTTTTTATCTTAAAATACAAGAACTTTTCGTGGTTCTTGTCAATTTTTGTTGGTTTTCATCTAATGAACTTATTTCAGTCAGCTTGATCTTTCTTCTTCACAGCAAAAAGATTTTATCTTCAAATACAAGAACTTTTCGTGGTTTTGTTGGTTTTCAGCAAATGAACAGATTTCAGCGAGCAAGAAGTTTTTTCTTTAATAGCGTAAGATTTTATCTTAAAATACAAGAACTTTTCGTGGTTCTTGTCAATTTTTGTTGGTTTTCATCTAATGAACTTATTTCAGTCAGCTGGATCTTTCTTCTTCAAAGCAAAAAGATTTTATCTTCAAATACAAGAACTTTTCGTGGTTTTGTTGGTTTTCAGCAAATGAACAGATTTCAGCGAGCAAGAAGTTTTTTCTTTAATAGCGTAAGATTTTATCTTAAAATACAAGAACTTTTCGTGGTTCTTGTCAAATTTTGTTGGTTTTCATCTAATGAACTTATTTCAGTCAGCCAGATCTTTCTTCTTCAAAGCAAAAAGATTTTATCTTCAAATACAAGAACTTTTCGTGGTTTTGATGGTTTTCAGCAAATGAACATATTTCAGCGAGCTGGAAGTTTTTTCCTTAATAGAGTAAGATTTTATCTTAAAATACAAGAACTTTTCGTGGTTCTTGTCAATTTTTGTTGGTTTTCATCTAATGAACTTATTTCAGTCAGCTCGATCTTTCTTCTTCAAAGCAAAAAGATTTTCTCTTCAAATACAAGAACTTTTCGTGGTTTTCATGGTTTTCCGCAAATGAACATATTTCAGCGAGCTGGGAGTTTTTTCTTTAATAGCGTAAGTTTTTATCTTAAAATACAAGAACTTTTCGTGGTTCTTGTCAATTTTTGTGGGTTTTCATCTAATGAACTTATTTCAGTCAGCTAGATCTTTCTTCTTCACAGCAAAAAGATTTTATCTTCAAATACAAGAACTTTTCGTGGTTTTGTTGGTTTTCAGCAAATGAACAGATTTCAGCGAGCAAGAAGTTTTTTTCTTTAATAGCGTAAGATTTTATCTTAAAATACAAGAACTTTTCGTGGTTCTTGTCAATTTTTGTTGGTTTTCATCTAATGAACTTATTTCAGTCAGCTAGATCTTTCTTCTTCAAAGGAAAAAGATTTTATCTTCAAATCCAAGAACTTTTCGTGGTTTTGATGGTTTTCAGCAAATGAACATATTTCAGCGAGCCAGAAGGTTTTTCTTTAATAGCGTAAGATATTATCTTAAAATACAAGAACTTTTCGTGGTTCTTGTCAATTTTTGTTGGTTTTCATCTAATGAACTTATTTCAGTCAGCTAGATCTTTCTTCTTCAAAGCAAAAAGATTTTATCTTCAAATACAAGAACTTTTCGTGGTTTTGATGGTTTTCAGCAAATGAACATATTTCAGCGAGCTGGAAGTTTTTTCCTTAATAGAGTAAGATTTTATCTTAAAATAGAAGAACTTTTCGTGGTTCTTGTCAATTTTTGTTCGTTTTCATCCAATGAACTTATTTCAGTCAGCGAGATCTTTCTTCTTCAAAGCAAAATGATTTTATCTTCAAATACAAGAACTTTTCGTGGTTTTGTTGGTTTTCAGCAAATGAACAGATTTCAGCGAGCAAGAAGTTTTTTCTTTAATAGCGTAAGATTTTATCTTAAAATACAAGAACTTTTCGTGGTTCTTGTCAAATTTTGTTGGTTTTCATCTAATGAACTTATTTCAGTCAGCTAGATCTTTCTTCTTCAAAGCAAAAAGATTTTATCTTCAAATACAAGAACTTTTCGTGGTTTTGTTGGTTTTCAGCAAATGAACATATTTCAGTGAGCTGGAAGTTTTTTCCTTAATAGAGTAAGATTTTATCTTAAAATACAAGAACCTTTCGTGGTTCTTGTCAATTTTTGTTGGTTTTCATCTAATGAACTTATTTCAGTCAGCGAGATCTTTCTTCTTCACAGCAAAAAGATTTTATCTTCAAATGCAAGAACTTTTCGTGGTTTTGATGGTTTTCAGCAAATGAACATATTTCAGCGAGCTGGAAGTTTTTTCCTTAATAGAGTAAGATTTTATCTTAAAATACAAGAACTTTTCGTGGTTCTTGTCAATTTTTGTTCGTTTTCATCCAATGAACTTATTTCAGTCAGCGAGATCTTTCTTCTTCAAAGCAAAATGATTTTATCTTCAAATACAAGAACTTTTCGTGGTTTTGTTGGTTTTCAGCAAATGAACATATTTCTGCGAGCTGGGAGTTTTTTCCTCAATAGCGTAAGATTTTATCTTAAAATACAAGAACTTTTCGTGGTTCTTGTCAATTTTTGTTGGTTTTCATCTAATGAACTTATTTCAGTCAGCTGGATCTTTCTTCTTCAAAGCAAAAAGATTTTATCTTCAAATACAAGAACTTTTCATGGTTTTGTTGGTTTTCAGCAAATGAACAGATTTCAGCGAGCAAGAAGTTTTTTCTTTAATAGCGTAAGATTTTATCTTAAAATACAAGAACTTTTCGTGGTTCTTGTCAAATTTTGTTGGTTTTCATCTAATGAACTTATTTCAGTCAGCCAGATCTTTCTTCTTCAAAGCAAAAAGATTTTATCTTCAAATACAAGAACATTTCGTGGTTTTGATGGTTTTCAGCAAATGAACATATTTCAGTGAGCTGGAAGTTTTTTCCTTAATAGAGTAAGATTTTATCTTAAAATACAAGAACCTTTCGTGGTTCTTGTCAATTTTTGTTGGGTTTCATCTAATGAACTTATTTCAGTCAGCGAGATCTTTCTTCTTCAAAGCAAAAAGATTTTATCTTCAAATACAAGAACTTTTCGTGGTTTTGTTGGTTTTCAGCAAATGAACAGATTTCAGCGAGCAAGAAGTTTTTTTCTTTAATAGCGTAAGATTTTATCTTAAAATACAAGAACTTTTCGTGGTTCTTGTCAATTTTTGTTGGTTTTCATCTAATGAACTTATTTCAGTCAGCTAGATCTTTCTTCTTCAAAGGAAAAAGATTTTATCTTCAAATCCAAGAACTTTTCGTGGTTTTGATGGTTTTCAGCAAATGAACATATTTCAGCGAGCCAGAAGGTTTTTCTTTAATAGCGTAAGATATTATCTTAAAATACAAGAACTTTTCGTGGTTCTTGTCAATTTTTGTTGGTTTTCATCTAATGAACTTATTTCAGTCAGCTAGATCTTTCTTCTTCAAAGCAAAAAGATTTTATCTTCAAATACAAGAACTTTTCGTGGTTTTGATGGTTTTCAGCAAATGAACATATTTCAGCGAGCTGGAAGTTTTTTCCTTAATAGAGTAAGATTTTATCTTAAAATACAAGAACTTTTCGTGGTTCTTGTCAATTTTTGTTCGTTTTCATCCAATGAACTTATTTCAGTCAGCGAGATCTTTCTTCTTCAAAGCAAAATGATTTTATCTTCAAATACAAGAACTTTTCGTGGTTTTGTTGGTTTTCAGCAAATGAACATATTTCTGCGAGCTGGGAGTTTTTTCCTCAATAGCGTAAGATTTTATCTTAAAATACAAGAACTTTTCGTGGTTCTTGTCAATTTTTGTTGGTTTTCATCTAATGAACTTATTTCAGTCAGCTGGATCTTTCTTCTTCAAAGCAAAAAGATTTTATCTTCAAATACAAGAACTTTTCATGGTTTTGTTGGTTTTCAGCAAATGAACAGATTTCAGCGAGCAAGAAGTTTTTTCTTTAATAGCGTAAGATTTTATCTTAAAATACAAGAACTTTTCGTGGTTCTTGTCAAATTTTGTTGGTTTTCATCTAATGAACTTATTTCAGTCAGCCAGATCTTTCTTCTTCAAAGCAAAAAGATTTTATCTTCAAATACAAGAACTTTTCGTGGTTTTGATGGTTTTCAGCAAATGAACATATTTCAGTGAGCTGGAAGTTTTTTCCTTAATAGAGTAAGATTTTATCTTAAAATACAAGAACCTTTCGTGGTTCTTGTCAATTTTTGTTGGTTTTCATCTAATGAACTTATTTCAGTCAGCGAGATCTTTCTTCTTCACAGCAAAAAGATTTTATCTTCAAATGCAAGAACTTTTCGTGGTTTTGATGGTTTTCAGCAAATGAACATATTTCAGCGAGCTGGAAGTTTTTTCCTTAATAGAGTAAGATTTTATCTTAAAATACAAGAACTTTTCGTGGTTCTTGTCAATTTTTGTTCGTTTTCATCCAATGAACTTATTTCAGTCAGCGAGATCTTTCTTCTTCAAAGCAAAATGATTTTATCTTCAAATACAAGAACTTTTCGTGGTTTTGTTGGTTTTCAGCAAATGAACATATTTCTGCGAGCTGGGAGTTTTTTCCTCAATAGCGTAAGATTTTATCTTAAAATACAAGAACTTTTCGTGGTTCTTGTCAATTTTTGTTGGTTTTCATCTAATGAACTTATTTCAGTCAGCTGGATCTTTCTTCTTCAAAGCAAAAAGATTTTATCTTCAAATACAAGAACTTTTCATGGTTTTGTTGGTTTTCAGCAAATGAACAGATTTCAGCGAGCAAGAAGTTTTTTCTTTAATAGCGTAAGATTTTATCTTAAAATACAAGAACTTTTCGTGGTTCTTGTCAAATTTTGTTGGTTTTCATCTAATGAACTTATTTCAGTCAGCCAGATCTTTCTTCTTCAAAGCAAAAAGATTTTATCTTCAAATACAAGAACTTTTCGTGGTTTTGATGGTTTTCAGCAAATGAACATATTTCAGTGAGCTGGAAGTTTTTTCCTTAATAGAGTAAGATTTTATCTTAAAATACAAGAACCTTTCGTGGTTCTTGTCAATTTTTGTTGGTTTTCATCTAATGAACTTATTTCAGTCAGCGAGATCTTTCTTCTTCAAAGCAAAAAGATTTTATCTTCAAATGCAAGAACTTTTCGTGGTTTTGATGGTTTTCAGCAAATGAACATATTTCAGCGAGCTGGAAGTTTTTTCCTTAATAGAGTAAGATTTTATCTTAAAATACAAGAACTTTTCGTGGTTCTTGTCAATTTTTGTTGGTTTTCATCTAATGAACTTATTTCAGTCAGCTAGATCTTTCTTCTTCAAAGCAAAAAGATTTTATCTTCAAATACAAGAACTTTTCGTGGTTTTCATGGTTTTCCGCAAATGAACATATTTCAGCGAGCTGGGAGTTTTTTCTTTAATAGCGTAAGTTTTTATCTTAAAATACAAGAACTTTTCGTGGTTCTTGTCAATTTTTGTTGGTTTTCATCTAATGAACTTATTTCAGTCAGCTGGATCTTTCTTCTTCACAGCAAAAAGATTTTATCTTCAAATACAAGAACTTTTCGTGGTTTTGTTGGTTTTCAGCAAATGAACAGATTTCAGCGAGCAAGAAGTTTTTTCTTTAATAGCGTAAGATTTTATCTTAAAATACAAGAACTTTTCGTGGTTCTTGTCAATTTTTGTTGGTTTTCATCTAATGAACTTATTTCAGTCAGCTAGATCTTTCTTCTTCAAAGGAAAAAGATTTTATCTTCAAATACCAGAACTTTTCCTGGTTTTGATGGTTTTCAGCAAATGAACATATTTCAGCGAGCCGGAAGGTTTTTCTTTAATAGCGTAAGATATTATCTTAAAATACAAGAAGTTTTCGTGGTTCTTGTCAATTTTTGTTGGTTTTCATCTAATGAACTTATTTCAGTCAGCTCGATCTTTCTTCTTCAAAGCAAAAAGATTTTATCTTCAAATACAAGAACTTTTCGTGGTTTTGATGGTTTTCAGCAAATGAACATATTTCAGCGAGCAAGATGTTTTTTCTTCAATAGCGTAAGATTTTATCTTAAAATACAAGAACTTTTCGTGGTTCTTGTCAATTTTTGTTGGTTTTCATCTAATGAACTGATTTCAGTCAGGTAGATCTTTCTTCTTCAAAGCAAAAAGATTTTATCATCAAATACAAGAACTTTTCGTGGTTTTGTTGGATTTCAGCAAATGAACAGATTTCAGCGAGCAAGAAGTTTTTTCTTTAATAGCGTAAGATTTTATCTTAAAATACAAGAACTTTTCGTGGTTCTTGTCAAATTTTGTTGGTTTTCATGTAATGAACTTATTTCAGTCAGCTGGATCTTTCTTCTTCAAAGCAAAAAGATTTTATCTTCAAATACAAGAACTTTTCGTGGTTTTGTTGGTTTTCAGCAAATGAACAGATTTCAGCGAGCAAGAAGTTTTTTCTTTAATAGCGTAAGATTTTATCTTAAAATACAAGAACTTTTCGTGGTTCTTGTCAAATTTTGTTGGTTTTCATGTAATGAACTTATTTCAGTCAGCCAGATCTTTCTTCTTCAAAGCAAAAAGATTTTATCTTCAAATACAAGAACTTTTCGTGGTTTTGATGGTTTTCAGCAAATGAACATATTTCAGTGAGCTGGAAGTTTTTTCCTTAATAGAGTAAGATTTTATCTTAAAATACAAGAACCTTTCGTGGTTCTTGTCAATTTTTGTTGGTTTTCATCTAATGAACTTATTTCAGTCAGCTCGATCTTTCTTCTTCAAAGCAAAAAGATTTTATCTTCAAATACAAGAACTTTTCGTGGTTTTGATGGTTTTCAGCAAATGAACATATTTCAGCGAGCTGGAAGTTTTTTCCTTAATAGAGTAAGATTTTATCTTAAAATACAAGAACTTTTCGTGGTTCTTGTCAATTTTTGTTGGTTTTCATCTAATGAACTTATTTCAGTCAGCGAGATCTTTCTTCTTCACAGCAAAAAGATTTTATCTTCAAATACAAGAACTTTTCGGGGTTTTGTTGGTTTTCAGCAAATGAACAGATTTCAGCGAGCAAGAAGTTTTTTCTTAATAGCGTAAGATTTTATCTTAAAATACAAGAAGTTTTCGTGGTTCTTGTCAATTTTTGTTGGTTTTCATCTAATGAACTTATTTCAGTCAGCTAGATCTTTCTTTTTCAAAGGAAAAAGATTTTATCTTCAAATACCAGAACTTTTCCTGGTTTTGATGGTTTTCAGCAAATGAACATATTTCAGCGAGCCGGAAGGTTTTTCTTTAATAGCGTAAGATATTATCTTAAAATACAAGAACTTTTCGTGGTTCTTGTCAATTTTTGTTGGTTTTTATCCAATGAACTTATTTCAGTCAGCTCGATCTTTCTTCTTCAAAGCAAAAAGATTTTATCTTCAAATACAAGAACTTTTCGTGGTTTTGATGGTTTTCAGCAAATTAACATATTTCAGCGAGCAAGATGTTTTTTCTTCAATAGCGTAAGATTTTATCTTAAAATACAAGAACTTTTCGTGGTTCTTGTCAATTTTTCTTGGTTTTCATCTAATGAACTTATTTCAGTCAGCTCGATCTTTCTTCTTCAAAGCAAAAAGATTTTATCTTCAAATACAAGAACTTTTCGTGGTTTTGATGGTTTTCAGCAAATGAACATATTTCAGCGAGCAAGATGTTTTTTCTTCAATAGCGTAAGATTTTATCTTAAAATACAAGAACTTTTCGTGGTTCTTGTCAATTTTTGTTGGTTTTCATCTAATGAACTGATTTCAGTCAGGTAGATCTTTCTTCTTCAAAGCAAAAAGATTTTATCATCAAATACAAGAACTTTTCGTGGTTTTGTTGGATTTCAGCAAATGAACAGATTTCAGCGAGCAAGAAGTTTTTTCTTTAATAGCGTAAGATTTTATCTTAAAATACAAGAACTTTTCGTGGTTCTTGTCAAATTTTGTTGGTTTTCATGTAATGAACTTATTTCAGTCAGCTGGATCTTTCTTCTTCAAAGCAAAAAGATTTTATCTTCAAATACAAGAACTTTTCGTGGTTTTGTTGGTTTTCAGCAAATGAACAGATTTCAGCGAGCAAGAAGTTTTTTCTTTAATAGCGTAAGATTTTATCTTAAAATACAAGAACTTTTCGTGGTTCTTGTCAAATTTTGTTGGTTTTCATGTAATGAACTTATTTCAGTCAGCCAGATCTTTCTTCTTCAAGCAAAAAGATTTTATCTTCAAATACAAGAACTTTTCGTGGTTTTGATGGTTTTCAGCAAATGAACATATTTCAGTGAGCTGGAAGTTTTTTCCTTAATAGAGTAAGATTTTATCTTAAAATACAAGAACCTTTCGTGGTTCTTGTCAATTTTTGTTGGTTTTCATCTAATGAACTTATTTCAGTCAGCAAGATCTTTCTTCTTCAAAGCAAAAAGATTTTATCTTCAAATACAAGAACTTTTCGTGGTTTTGATGGTTTTCAGCAAATGAACATATTTCAGCGAGCTGGAAGTTTTTTCCTTAATAGAGTAAGATTTTATCTTAAAATACAAGAACTTTTCGTGGTTCTTGTCAATTTTTGTTGGTTTTCATCTAATGAACTTATTTCAGTCAGCTAGATCTTTCTTCTTCACAGCAAAAAGATTTTATCTTCAAATACAAGAACTTTTCGTGGTTTTGTTGGTTTTCAGCAAATGAACAGATTTCAGCGAGCAAGAAGTTTTTTCTTTAATAGCGTAAGATTTTATCTTAAAATACAAGAAGTTTTCGTGGTTCTTGTCAATTTTTGTTGGTTTTCATCTAATGAACTTATTTCAGTCAGCTCGATCTTTCTTCTTCAAAGCAAAAAGATTTTATCTTCAAATACCAGAACTTTTCCTGGTTTTGATGGTTTTCAGCAAATGAACATATTTCAGCGAGCCGGAAGGTTTTTCTTTAATAGCGTAAGATATTATCTTAAAATACAAGAACTTTTCGTGGTTCTTGTCAATTTTTGTTGGTTTTCATCCAATGAACTTATTTCAGTCAGCTCGATCTTTCTTCTTCAAAGCAAAAAGATTTTATCTTCAAATACAAGAACTTTTCGTGGTTTTGATGGTTTTCAGCAAATTAACATATTTCACCGAGCAAGATGTTTTTTCTTCAATAGCGTAAGATTTTATCTTAAAATACAAGAACTTTTCGTGGTTCTTGTCAATTTTTCTTGGTTTTCATCTAATGAACTTATTTCAGTCAGCTAGATCTTTCTTCTTCAAAGCAAAAAGATTTTATCTTCAAATACAAGAACTTTTCGTGGTTCTTGTCAATTTTTGTTCGTTTTCATCCAATGAACTTATTTCAGTCAGCTAGATCTTTCTTCTTCAAAGCAAAATGATTTTATCTTCAAATACAACAACTTTTCGTGGTTTTGTTGGTTTTCAGCAAATGAACATATTTCAGCGAGCTGGGAGTTTTTTCTTTAATAGCGTAAGATTTTATCTTAAAATACAAGAACTTTTTGTGGTTCTTGTCAATTTTTGTTGGTTTTCATCTCATGAACTTATTTCAGTCAGCTAGATCTTTCTTCTTCAAAGCAAAAAGATTTTATCTTCAAATACAAGAACTTTTCGTGGTTTTGATGGTTTTCAGCAAATGAACATATTTCAGCGAGCAAGAAGTTTTTTCTTTAATAGCGTAAGATTTTATCTTGAAATACAAGAACTTTTCGTGGTTCTTGTCAATTTTTGTTGGTTTTCATCTAATGAACTTATTTCAGTCAGCTCGATCTTTCTTCTTCAAAGCAAAAAGATTTTATCTTCAAATACAAGAACTTTTCGTGGTTTTGTTGGTTTTCAGCAAATGAACAGATTTCAGCGAGCTGGGAGTTTTTTCTTTAATAGCGTAAGATTTTATCTTAAAATTCAAGAACTTTTCGTGGTTCTTGTCAATTTTTGTTGGTTTTCATCTAATGAACTTATTTCAGTCAGCTGGATCTTTCTTCTTCAAAGCAAAAAGATTTTATCTTCAAATACAAGAACTTTTCGTGGTTTTGATGGTTTTCAGCAAATGAACATATTTCAGCGAGCAAGAAGTTTTTTCTTTAATAGCGTAAGATTTTATCTTGAAATACAAGAACTTTTCGTGGTTCTTGTCAATTTTTGTTGGTTTTCATCTAATGAACTTATTTCAGTCAGCTGGATCTTTCTTCTTGAAAGCAAAAAGATTTTATCTTCAAATACAAGAACTTTTCGTGGTTTTGTTGGTTTTCAGTAAATGAACAGATTTCAGCGAGCTGGGAGTTTTTTCTTTAATAGCGTAAGATTTTATCTTACAATACAAGACGTTTTCGTGGTTCTTGTCAATTTTTGTTGGTTTTCATCTAATGAACTTATTTCAGTCAACCAGATCTTTCTTCTTCAAAGCAAAAAGATTTTATCTTCAAATACAAGAACTTTTCATGGTTTTGTTGGTTTTCAGCAAATGAACAGATTTCAGCGAGCAAGAAGTTTTTTCTTTAATAGCGTAAGATTTTATCTTAAAATACAAGAACTTTTCGTGGTTCTTGTCAAATTTTGTTGGTTTTCATCTAATTAACTTATTTCAGTCAGCCAGATCTTTCTTCTTCAAAGCAAAAAGATTTTATCTTCAAATACAAGAACTTTTCGTGGTTTTGATGGTTTTCAGCAAATGAACATATTTCAGTGAGCTGGAAGTTTTTTCCTTAATAGAGTAAGATTTTATCTTAAAATACAAGAACCTTTCGTGGTTCTTGTCAATTTTTGTTGGTTTTCATCTAATGAACTTATTTCAGTCAGCGAGATCTTTCTTCTTCAAAGCAAAAAGATTTTATCTTCAAATGCAAGAACTTTTCGTGGTTTTGATGGTTTTCAGCAAATGAACATATTTCAGCGAGCTGGAAGTTTTTTCCTTAATAGAGTAAGATTTTATCTTAAAATACAAGAACTTTTCGTGGTTCTTGTCAATTTTTGTTGGTTTTCATCTAATGAACTTATTTCAGTCAGCTAGATCTTTCTTCTTCAAAGCAAAAAGATTTTATCTTCAAATACAAGAACTTTTCGTGGTTTTCATGGTTTTCCGCAAATGAACATATTTCAGCGAGCTGGGAGTTTTTTCTTTAATAGCGTAAGTTTTTATCTTAAAATACAAGAACTTTTCGTGGTTCTTGTCAATTTTTGTTGGTTTTCATCTGATGAACTTATTTCAGTCAGCTGGATCTTTCTTGTTCAAAGCAAAAAGATTTTATCTTCAAATACAAGAACTTTTCGTGGTTTTGTTGGTTTTCAGCAAATGAACATATTTCAGCGAGCTGGAAGTTTTTTCCTCAATAGAGTAAGATTTTATCTTAAAATACAAGAACTTTTCGTGGTTCTTGTCAATTTTTGTTGGTTTTCATCTAATGAACTTATTTCAGTCAGCCAGATCTTTCTTCTTCAAAGCAAAAAGATTTTATCTTCAAATACAAGAACTTTTCGTGGTTTTGATGGTTTTCAGCAAATGAACATATTTCAGTGAGCTGGAAGTTTTTTCCTTAATAGAGTAAGATTTTATCTTAAAATACAAGAACCTTTCGTGGTTCTTGTCAATTTTTGTTGGTTTTCATCTAATGAACTTATTTCAGTCAGCTGGATCTTTCTTCTTCAAAGCAAAAAGATTTTATCTTAAAATACAAGAACTTTTCGTGGTTTTGATGGTTTTCAGCAAATGAACATATTTCAGTGAGCTGGAAGTTTTTTCCTTAACAGATTAAGATTTTATCTTAAAATACAAGAACTTTTCGTGGTTCTTGTCAATTTTTGTTGGTTTTCATCTAATGAACTTATTTCAGTCAGCCAGATCTTTCTTCTTCAAAGCAAAAAGATTTTATCTTCAAATACAAGAACTTTTCGTGGTTTTGATGGTTTTCAGCAAATGAACATATTTCAGTGAGCTGGAAGTTTTTTCCTTAATAGAGTAAGATTTTATCTTAAAATACAAGAACCTTTCGTGGTTCTTGTCAATTTTTGTTGGTTTTCATCTAATGAACTTATTTCAGTCAGCTAGATCTTTCTTCTTCAAAGCAAAAAGATTTTATCTTCAAATACAAGAACTTTTCGTGGTTTTGATGGTTTTCAGCAAATGAACATATTTCAGCGAGCTGGAAGTTTTTTTCTTAATAGAGTAAGATTTTATCTTAAAATACAAGAACTTTTCGTGGTTCTTGTCAATTTTTGTTGGTTTTCATCTAATGAACTTATTTCAGTCAGCTCGATCTTTCTTCTTCAAAGCAAAAAGATTTTCTCTTCAAATACAAGAACTTTTCGTGGTTTTCATGGTTTTCCGCAAATGAACATATTTCAGCGAGCTGGGAGTTTTTTCTTTAATAGCGTAAGTTTTTATCTTAAAATACAAGAACTTTTCGTGGTTCTTGTCAATTTTTGTGGGTTTTCATCTAATGAACTTATTTCAGTCAGCTAGATCTTTCTTCTTCACAGCAAAAAGATTTTATCTTCAAATACAAGAACTTTTCGTGGTTTTGTTGGTTTTCAGCAAATGAACAGATTTCAGCGAGCAAGAAGTTTTTTCTTTAATAGCGTAAGATTTTATCTTAAAATACAAGAACTTTTCGTGGTTCTTGTCAATTTTTGTTGGTTTTCATCTAATGAACTTATTTCAGTCAGCTAGATCTTTCTTCTTCAAAGGAAAAAGATTTTATCTTCAAATCCAAGAACTTTTCGTGGTTTTGATGGTTTTCAGCAAATGAACATATTTCAGCGAGCCGGAAGGTTTTTCTTTAATAGCGTAAGATATTATCTTAAAATACAAGAACTTTTCGTGGTTCTTGTCAATTTTTGTTGGTTTTCATCTAATGAACTTATTTCAGTCAGCTAGATCTTTCTTCTTCAAAGCAAAAAGATTTTATCTTCAAATACAAGAACTTTTCGTGGTTTTGATGGTTTTCAGCAAATAAACATATTTCAGCGAGCTGGAAGTTTTTTCCTTAATAGAGTAAGATTTTATCTTAAAATACAAGAACTTTTCGTGGTTCTTGTCAATTTTTGTTCGTTTTCATCCAATGAACTTATTGCAGTCAGCGAGATCTTTCTTCTTCAAAGCAAAATGATTTTATCTTCAAATACAAGAACTTTTCGTGGTTTTGTTGGTTTTCAGCAAATGAACATATTTCTGCGAGCTGGGAGTTTTTTCCTCAATAGAGTAAGATTTTATCTTAAAATACAAGAACTTTTCGTGGTTCTTGTCAATTTTTGTTGGTTTTCATCTAATGAACTTATTTCAGTCAGCTAGATCTTTCTTCTTCAAAGCAAAAAGATTTTATCTTCAAATACAAGAACTTTTCGTGGTTTTGATGGTTTTCAGCAAATAAACATATTTCAGCGAGCTGGAAGTTTTTTCCTTAATAGCGTAAGATTTTATCTTAAAATACAAGAACTTTTCGTGGTTCTTGTCAATTTTTGTTGGTTTTCATCTAATGAACTTATTTCAGTCAGCTGGATCTTTCTTCTTCAAAGCAAAAAGATTTTATCTTCAAATACAAGAACTTTTCGTGGTTTTGATGGTTTTCAGCAAATGAACATATTTCAGCGAGCAAGAAGTTTTTTCTTTAATAGCGTAAGATTTTATCTTGAAATACAAGAACTTTTCGTGGTTCTTGTCAATTTTTGTTGGTTTTCATCTAATGAACTTATTTCAGTCAGCTGGATCTTTCTTCTTGAAAGCAAAAAGATTTTATCTTCAAATACAAGAACTTTTCGTGGTTTTGTTGGTTTTCAGTAAATGAACAGATTTCAGCGAGCTGGGAGTTTTTTCTTTAATAGCGTAAGATTTTATCTTACAATACAAGACGTTTTCGTGGTTCTTGTCAATTTTTGTTGGTTTTCATCTAATGAACTTATTTCAGTCAACCAGATCTTTCTTCTTCAAAGCAAAAAGATTTTATCTTCAAATACAAGAACTTTTCATGGTTTTGTTGGTTTTCAGCAAATGAACAGATTTCAGCGAGCAAGAAGTTTTTTCTTTAATAGCGTAAGATTTTATCTTAAAATACAAGAACTTTTCGTGGTTCTTGTCAAATTTTGTTGGTTTTCATCTAATTAACTTATTTCAGTCAGCCAGATCTTTCTTCTTCAAAGCAAAAAGATTTTATCTTCAAATACAAGAACTTTTCGTGGTTTTGATGGTTTTCAGCAAATGAACATATTTCAGTGAGCTGGAAGTTTTTTCCTTAATAGAGTAAGATTTTATCTTAAAATACAAGAACCTTTCGTGGTTCTTGTCAATTTTTGTTGGTTTTCATCTAATGAACTTATTTCAGTCAGCGAGATCTTTCTTCTTCAAAGCAAAAAGATTTTATCTTCAAATGCAAGAACTTTTCGTGGTTTTGATGGTTTTCAGCAAATGAACATATTTCAGCGAGCTGGAAGTTTTTTCCTTAATAGAGTAAGATTTTATCTTAAAATACAAGAACTTTTCGTGGTTCTTGTCAATTTTTGTTGGTTTTCATCTAATGAACTTATTTCAGTCAGCTAGATCTTTCTTCTTCAAAGCAAAAAGATTTTATCTTCAAATACAAGAACTTTTCGTGGTTTTCATGGTTTTCCGCAAATGAACATATTTCAGCGAGCTGGGAGTTTTTTCTTTAATAGCGTAAGTTTTTATCTTAAAATACAAGAACTTTTCGTGGTTCTTGTCAATTTTTGTTGGTTTTCATCTGATGAACTTATTTCAGTCAGCTAGATCTTTCTTGTTCAAAGCAAAAAGATTTTATCTTCAAATACAAGAACTTTTCGTGGTTTTGTTGGTTTTCAGCAAATGAACATATTTCAGCGAGCTGGAAGTTTTTTCCTCAATAGAGTAAGATTTTATCTTAAAATACAAGAACTTTTCGTGGTTCTTGTCAATTTTTGTTGGTTTTCATCTAATGAACTTATTTCAGTCAGCCAGATCTTTCTTCTTCAAAGCAAAAAGATTTTATCTTCAAATACAAGAACTTTTCGTGGTTTTGATGGTTTTCAGCAAATGAACATATTTCAGTGAGCTGGAAGTTTTTTCCTTAATAGAGTAAGATTTTATCTTAAAATACAAGAACCTTTCGTGGTTCTTGTCAATTTTTGTTGGTTTTCATCTAATGAACTTATTTCAGTCAGCTGGATCTTTCTTCTTCAAAGCAAAAAGATTTTATCTTAAAATACAAGAACTTTTCGTGGTTTTGATGGTTTTCAGCAAATGAACATATTTCAGTGAGCTGGAAGTTTTTTCCTTAACAGATTAAGATTTTATCTTAAAATACAAGAACTTTTCGTGGTTCTTGTCAATTTTTGTTGGTTTTCATCTAATGAACTTATTTCAGTCAGCCAGATCTTTCTTCTTCAAAGCAAAAAGATTTTATCTTCAAATACAAGAACTTTTCGTGGTTTTGATGGTTTTCAGCAAATGAACATATTTCAGTGAGCTGGAAGTTTTTTCCTTAATAGAGTAAGATTTTATCTTAAAATACAAGAACCTTTCGTGGTTCTTGTCAATTTTTGTTGGTTTTCATCTAATGAACTTATTTCAGTCAGCTAGATCTTTCTTCTTCAAAGCAAAAAGATTTTATCTTCAAATACAAGAACTTTTCGTGGTTTTGATGGTTTTCAGCAAATGAACATATTTCAGCGAGCTGGAAGTTTTTTTCTTAATAGAGTAAGATTTTATCTTAAAATACAAGAACTTTTCGTGGTTCTTGTCAATTTTTGTTGGTTTTCATCTAATGAACTTATTTCAGTCAGCTCGATCTTTCTTCTTCAAAGCAAAAAGATTTTCTCTTCAAATACAAGAACTTTTCGTGGTTTTCATGGTTTTCCGCAAATGAACATATTTCAGCGAGCTGGGAGTTTTTTCTTTAATAGCGTAAGTTTTTATCTTAAAATACAAGAACTTTTCGTGGTTCTTGTCAATTTTTGTGGGTTTTCATCTAATGAACTTATTTCAGTCAGCTAGATCTTTCTTCTTCACAGCAAAAAGATTTTATCTTCAAATCCAAGAACTTTTCGTGGTTTTGATGGTTTTCAGCAAATGAACATATTTCAGCGAGCCGGAAGGTTTTTCTTTAATAGCGTAAGATATTATCTTAAAATACAAGAACTTTTCGTGGTTCTTGTCAATTTTTGTTGGTTTTCATCTAATGAACTTATTTCAGTCAGCTAGATCTTTCTTCTTCAAAGCAAAAAGTTTTTATCTTCAAATACAAGAACTTTTCGTGGTTTTGATGGTTTTCAGCAAATGAACATATTTCAGCGAGCTGGAAGTTTTTTCCTTAATAGAGTAAGATTTTATCTTAAAATACAAGAACTTTTCGTGGTTCTTGTCAATTTTTGTTCGTTTTCATCCAATGAACTTATTGCAGTCAGCGAGATCTTTCTTCTTCAAAGCAAAATGATTTTATCTTCAAATACAAGAACTTTTCGTGGTTTTGTTGGTTTTCAGCAAATGAACATATTTCTGCGAGCTGGGAGTTTTTTCCTCAATAGAGTAAGATTTTATCTTAAAATACAAGAACTTTTCGTGGTTCTTGTCAATTTTTGTTGGTTTTCATCTAATGAACTTATTTCAGTCAGCTGGATCTTTCTTCTTCAAAGCAAAAAGATTTTATCTTCAAATACAAGAACTTTTCGTGGTTTTGTTGGTTTTCAGCAAATGAACAGATTTCAGCGAGCAAGAAGTTTTTTCTTTAATAGCGTAAGATTTTATCTTAAAATACAAGAACTTTTCGTGGTTCTTGTCAAATTTTGTTGGTTTTCATGTAATGAACTTATTTCAGTCAGCCAGATCTTTCTTCTTCAAAGCAAAAAGATTTTATCTTCAAATACAAGAACTTTTCGTGGTTTTGATGGTTTTCAGCAAATGAACATATTTCAGTGAGCTGGAAGTTTTTTCCTTAATAGAGTAAGATTTTATCTTAAAATACAAGAACCTTTCGTGGTTCTTGTCAATTTTTGTTGGTTTTCATCTAATGAACTTATTTCAGTCAGCAAGATCTTTCTTCTTCAAAGCAAAAAGATTTTATCTTCAAATACAAGAACTTTTCGTGGTTTTCATGGTTTTCCGCAAATGAACATATTTCAGCGAGCTGGGAGTTTTTTCTTTAATAGCGTAAGTTTTTATCTTAAAATACAAGAACTTTTCGTGGTTCTTGTCAATTTTTGTTGGTTTTCATCTAATGAACTTATTTCAGTCAGCTAGATCTTTCTTCTTCACAGCAAGAAGATTTTATCTTCAAATACAAGAACTTTTCGTGGTTTTGTTGGTTTTCAGCAAATGAACAGATTTCAGCGAGCAAGAAGTTTTTTCTTTAATAGCGTAAGATTTTATCTTAAAATACAAGAACTTTTCGTGGTTCTTGTCAATTTTTGTTGGTTTTCATCTAATGAACTTATTTCAGTCAGCTAGATCTTTCTTCTTCAAAGCAAAAAGATTTTATCTTCAAATACAAGAACTTTTTGTGGTTTTGATGGTTTTCAGCAAATGAACATATTTCAGCGAGCTGGAAGTTTTTTCCTTAATAGAGTAAGATTTTATCTTAAAATACAAGAACTTTTCGTGGTTCTTGTCAATTTTTGTTGGTTTTCATCTAATGAACTTATTTCAGTCAGCTCGATCTTTCTTCTTCAAAGCAAAAAGATTTTATCTTCAAATACAAGAACTTTTCGTGGTTTTCATGGTTTTCCGCAAATGAACATATTTCAGCGAGCTGGGAGTTTTTTCTTTAATAGCGTAAGTTTTTATCTTAAAATACAAGAACTTTTCGTGGTTCTTGTCAATTTTTGTTGGTTTTCATCTAATGAACTTATTTCAGTCAGCTCGATCTTTCTTCTTCAAAGCAAAAAGATTTTATCTTCAAATACAAGAACTTTTCGTGGTTTTGATGGTTTTCAGCAAATGAACATATTTCAGCGAGCAAGATGTTTTTTCTTCAATAGCGTAAGATTTTATCTTAAAATACAAGAACTTTTCGTGGTTCTTGTCAATTTTTGTTGGTTTTCATCTAATGAACTGATTTCAGTCAGGTAGATCTTTCTTCTTCAAAGCAAAAAGATTTTATCATCAAACACAAGAACTTTTCGTGGTTTTGTTGGATTTCAGCAAATGAACAGATTTCAGCGAGCAAGAAGTTTTTTCTTTAATAGCGTAAGATTTTATCTTAAAATACAAGAACTTTTCGTGGTTCTTGTCAAATTTTGTTGGTTTTCATGTAATGAACTTATTTCAGTCAGCTGGATCTTTCTTCTTCAAAGCAAAAAGATTTTATCATCAAATACAAGAACTTTTCGTGGTTTTGTTGGATTTCAGCAAATGAACAGATTTCAGCGAGCAAGAAGTTTTTTCTTTAATAGCGTAAGATTTTATCTTAAAATACAAGAACTTTTCGTGGTTCTTGTCAAATTTTGTTGGTTTTCATGTAATGAACTTATTTCAGTCAGCTGGATCTTTCTTCTTCAAAGCAAAAAGATTTTATCTTCAAATACAAGAACTTTTCGTGGTTTTGTTGGTTTTCAGCAAATGAACAGATTTCAGCGAGCAAGAAGTTTTTTCTTTAATAGCGTAAGATTTTATCTTAAAATACAAGAACTTTTCGTGGTTCTTGTCAAATTTTGTTGGTTTTCATGTAATGAACTTATTTCAGTCAGCCAGATCTTTCTTCTTCAAAGCAAAAAGATTTTATCTTCAAATACAAGAACTTTTCGTGGTTTTGATGGTTTTCAGCAAATGAACATATTTCAGTGAGCTGGAAGTTTTTTCCTTAATAGAGTAAGATTTTATCTTAAAATACAAGAACCTTTCGTGGTTCTTGTCAATTTTTGTTGGTTTTCATCTAATGAACTTATTTCAGTCAGCTAGATCTTTCTTCTTCAAAGCAAAAAGATTTTATCTTCAAATACAAGAACTTTTCGTGGTTTTGATAGTTTTCAGCAAATGAACATATTTCAGCGAGCTGGAAGTTTTTTCCTTAATAGAGTAAGATTTTATCTTAAAATACAAGAACTTTTCGTGGTTCTTGTCAATTTTTGTTGGTTTTCATCTAATGAACTTATTTCAGTCAGCTCGATCTTTCTTCTTCAAAGCAAAAAGATTTTATCTTCAAATACAAGAACTTTTCGTGGTTTTCATGGTTTTCCGCAAATGAACATATTTCAGCGAGCTGGGAGTTTTTTCTTTAATAGCGTAAGTTTTTATCTTAAAATACAAGAACGTTTCGTGGTTCTTGTCAATTTTTGTTGGTTTTCATCTAATGAACTGATTTCAGTCAGCTAGATCTTTCTTCTTCAAAGCAAAAAGATTTTATCTTCAAATACAAGAACTTTTCGTGGTTTTGATGGTTTTCAGCAAATGAACATATTTCAGCGAGCTGGAAGTTTTTTCCTTATTAGAGTAAGATTTTATCTTAAAATACAAGAACTTTTCGTGGTTCTTGTCAATTTTTGTTGGTTTTCATCCAATGAACTTATTTCAGTCAGCTAGATCTTTCTTCTTCAAAGCAAAAAGATTTTATCTTAAAATACAAGAACTTTTCGTGGTTTTGATGGTTTTCAGCAAATGAACATATTTCAGCGAGCTGGAAGTTTTTTCCTTAACAGATTAAGATTTTATCTTAAAATACAAGAACTTTTCGTGGTTCTTGTCAATTTTTGTTGGTTTTCATCTAATGAACTTATTTCAGTCAGCCAGATCTTTCTTCTTCAAAGCAAAAAGATTTTATCTTCAAATACAAGAACTTTTCGTGGTTTTGATGGTTTTCAGCAAATGAACATATTTCAGTGTGCTGGAAGTTTTTTCCTTAATAGAGTAAGATTTTATCTTAAAATACAAGAACCTTTCGTGGTTCTTGTCAATTTTTGTTGGTTTTCATCTAATGAACTTATTTCAGTCAGCTAGATCTTTCTTCTTCAAAGCAAAAAGATTTTATCTTCAAATACAAGAACTTTTCGTGGTTTTGATGGTTTTCAGCAAATGAACATATTTCAGCGAGCTGGAAGTTTTTTCCTTAATAGAGTAAGATTTTATCTTAAAATATAAGAACTTTTCGTGGTTCTTGTCAATTTTTGTTGGTTTTCATCTAATGAACTTATTTCAGTCAGCTCGATCTTTCTTCTTCAAAGCAAAAAGATTTTCTCTTCAAATACAAGAACTTTTCGTGGTTTTCATGGTTTTCCGCAAATGAACATATTTCAGCGAGCTGGGAGTTTTTTCTTTAATAGCGTAAGTTTTTATCTTAAAATACAAGAACTTTTCGTGGTTCTTGTCAATTTTTGTGGGTTTTCATCTAATGAACTTATTTCAGTCAGCTAGATCTTTCTTCTTCACAGCAAAAAGATTTTATCTTCAAATACAAGAACTTTTCATGGTTTTGTTGGTTTTCAGCAAATGAACAGATTTCAGCGAGCAAGAAGTTTTTTCTTTAATAGCGTAAGATTTTATCTTAAAATACAAGAACTTTTCGTGGTTCTTGTCAATTTTTGTTGGTTTTCATCTAATGAACTTATTTCAGTCAGCTAGATCTTTCTTCTTCAAAGGAAAAAGATTTTATCTTCAAATCCAAGAACTTTTCGTGGTTTTGATGGTTTTCAGCAAATGAACATATTTCAGCGAGCCGGAAGGTTTTTCTTTAATAGCGTAAGATATTATCTTAAAATACAAGAACTTTTCGTGGTTCTTGTCAATTTTTGTTGGTTTTCATCTAATGAACTTATTTCAGTCAGCTAGATCTTTCTTCTTCAAAGCAAAAAGATTTTATCTTCAAATACAAGAACTTTTCGTGGTTTTGATGGTTTTCAGCAAATGAACATATTTCAGCGAGCTGGAAGTTTTTTCCTTAATAGAGTAAGATTTTATCTTAAAATACAAGAACTTTTCGTGGTTCTTGTCAATTTTTGTTCGTTTTCATCCAATGAACTTATTTCAGTCAGCGAGATCTTTCTTCTTCAAAGCAAAATGATTTTATCTTCAAATACAAGAACTTTTCGTGGTTTTGTTGGTTTTCAGCAAATGAACATATTTCTGCGAGCTGGGAGTTTTTTCCTCAATAGAGTAAGATTGTATCTTAAAATACAAGAACTTTTCGTGGTTCTTGTCAATTTTTGTTGGTTTTCATCTAATGAACTTATTTCAGTCAGCTGGATCTTTCTTCTTCAAAGCAAAAAGATTTTATCTTCAAATACAAGAACTTTTCGTGGTTTTGTTGGTTTTCAGCAAATGAACAGATTTCAGCGAGCAAGAAGTTTTTTCTTTAATAGCGTAAGATTTTATCTTAAAATACAAGAACTTTTCGTGGTTCTTGTCAAATTTTGTTGGTTTTCATGTAATGAACTTATTTCAGTCAGCCAGATCTTTCTTCTTCAAAGCAAAAAGATTTTATCTTCAAATACAAGAACTTTTCGTGGTTTTGATGGTTTTCAGCAAATGAACATATTTCAGTGAGCTGGAAGTTTTTTCCTTAATAGAGTAAGATTTTATCTTAAAATACAAGAACCTTTCGTGGTTCTTGTCAATTTTTGTTGGTTTTCATCTAATGAACTTATTTCAGTCAGCTAGATCTTTCTTCTTCAAAGCAAAAAGATTTTATCTTCAAATACAAGAACTTTTCGTGGTTTTGATGGTTTTCAGCAAATGAATTTTCAGCAAATGAACAGATTTCAGCGAGCAAGAAGTTTTTTCTTTAATAGCGTAAGATTTTATCTTAAAATACAAGAACTTTTCGTGGTTCTTGTCAATTTTTGTTGGTTTTCATCGAATGAACTTATTGCAGTCAGCTAGATCTTTCTTCTTCAAAGCAAAAAGATTTTATCTTCAAATACAAGAACTTTTCGTGGTTTTGATGGTTTTCAGCAAATGAACATATTTCAGCGAGCTGGAAGTTTTTTCCTTATTAGAGTAAGATTTTATCTTAAAATACAAGAACTTTTCGTGGTTCTTGTCAATTTTTGTTGGTTTTCATCCAATGAACTTATTTCAGTCAGCTAGATCTTTCTTCTTCAAAGCAAAAAGATTTTATCTTCAAATACAAGAACTTTTCGTGGTTTTGTTGGTTTTCAGCAAATGAACATATTTCAGCGAGCTGGGAGTTTTTTCTTTAATAGCGTAAGATTTTATCTTAAAATACAAGAACTTTTCGTGGTTCTTGTCAATTTTTGTTGGTTTTCATCTGATGAACTTATTTCAGTCAGCTAGATCTTTCTTCTTCAAAGCAAAAAGATTTTATCTTCAAATACAAGAACTTTTCGTGGTTTTGTTGGTTTTCAGCAAATGAACATATTTCAGCGAGCTGGAAGTTTTTTCCTCAATAGAGTAAGATTTTATCTTAAAATACAAGAACTTTTCGTGGTTCTTGTCAATTTTTGTTGGTTTTCATCTAATGAACTTATTTCAGTCAGCCAGATCTTTCTTCTTCAAAGCAAAAAGATTTTATCTTCAAATACAAGAACTTTTCGTGGTTTTGATGGTTTTCAGCAAATGAACATATTTCAGCGAGCTGGGAGTTTTTTCTTTAATAGCGTAAGTTTTTATCTTAAAATAGAAGAACTTTTCGTGGTTCTTGTCAATTTTTGTGGGTTTTCATCTAATGAACTTATTTCAGTCAGCTAGATCTTTCTTCTTCACAGCAAAAAGATTTTATCTTCAAATACAAGAACTTTTCGTGGTTTTGTTGGTTTTCAGCAAATGAACAGATTTCAGCGAGCTGGGAGTTTTTTCTTTAATAGCGTAAGTTTTTATCTTAAAATACAAGAACGTTTCGTGGTTCTTGTCAATTTTTGTTGGTTTTCATCTAATGAACTGATTTCAGTCAGCTAGATCTTTCTTCTTCAAAGCAAAAAGATTTTATCTTCAAATACAAGAACTTTTCGTGGTTTTGATGGTTTTCAGCAAATGAACATATTTCAGCGAGCTGGAAGTTTTTTCCTTATTAGAGTAAGATTTTATCTTAAAATACAAGAACTTTTCGTGGTTCTTGTCAATTTTTGTTGGTTTTCATCCAATGAACTTATTTCAGTCAGCTAGATCTTTCTTCTTCAAAGCAAAAAGATTTTATCTTCAAATACAAGAACTTTTCGTGGTTTTGTTGGTTTTCAGCAAATGAACATATTTCAGCGAGCTGGGAGTTTTTTCTTTAATAGCGTAAGATTTTATCTTAAAATACAAGAACTTTTCGTGGTTCTTGTCAATTTTTGTTGGTTTTCATCTGATGAACTTATTTCAGTCAGCTAGATCTTTCTTGTTCAAAGCAAAAAGATTTTATCTTCAAATACAAGAACTTTTCGTGGTTTTGTTGGTTTTCAGCAAATGAACATATTTCAGCGAGCTGGAAGTTTTTTCCTCAATAGAGTAAGATTTTATCTTAAAATACAAGAACTTTTCGTGGTTCTTGTCAATTTTTGTTGGTTTTCATCTAATGAACTTATTTCAGTCAGCCAGATCTTTCTTCTTCAAAGCAAAAAGATTTTATCTTCAAATACAAGAACTTTTCGTGGTTTTGATGGTTTTCAGCAAATGAACATATTTCAGTGAGCTGGAAGTTTTTTCCTTAATAGAGTAAGATTTTATCTTAAAATACAAGAACCTTTCGTGGTTCTTGTCAATTTTTGTTGGTTTTCATCTAATGAACTTATTTCAGTCAGCTAGATCTTTCTTCTTCAAAGCAAAAAGATTTTATCTTAAAATACAAGAACTTTTCGTGGTTTTGATGGTTTTCAGCAAATGAACATATTTCAGCGAGCTGGAAGTTTTTTCCTTAACAGATTAAGATTTTATCTTAAAATACAAGAACTTTTCGTGGTTCTTGTCAATTTTTGTTGGTTTTCATCTAATGAACTTATTTCAGTCAGCCAGATCTTTCTTCTTCAAAGCAAAAAGATTTTATCTTCAAATACAAGAACTTTTCGTGGTTTTGATGGTTTTCAGCAAATGAACATATTTCAGTGAGCTGGAAGTTTTTTCCTTAATAGAGTAAGATTTTATCTTAAAATACAAGAACCTTTCGTGGTTCTTGTCAATTTTTGTTGGTTTTCATCTAATGAACTTATTTCAGTCAGCTAGATCTTTCTTCTTCAAAGCAAAAAGATTTTATCTTCAAATACAAGAACTTTTCGTGGTTTTGATGGTTTTCAGCAAATGAACATATTTCAGCGAGCTGGAAGTTTTTTCCTTAATAGAGTAAGATTTTATCTTAAAATATAAGAACTTTTCGTGGTTCTTGTCAATTTTTGTTGGTTTTCATCTAATGAACTTATTTCAGTCAGCTCGATCTTTCTTCTTCAAAGCAAAAAGATTTTCTCTTCAAATACAAGAACTTTTCGTGGTTTTCATGGTTTTCCGCAAATGAACATATTTCAGCGAGCTGGGAGTTTTTTCTTTAATAGCGTAAGTTTTTATCTTAAAATACAAGAACTTTTCGTGGTTCTTGTCAATTTTTGTGGGTTTTCATCTAATGAACTTATTTCAGTCAGCTAGATCTTTCTTCTTCACAGCAAAAAGATTTTATCTTCAAATACAAGAACTTTTCATGGTTTTGTTGGTTTTCAGCAAATGAACAGATTTCAGCGAGCAAGAAGTTTTTTCTTTAATAGCGTAAGATTTTATCTTAAAATACAAGAACTTTTCGTGGTTCTTGTCAATTTTTGTTGGTTTTCATCTAATGAACTTATTTCAGTCAGCTAGATCTTTCTTCTTCAAAGGAAAAAGATTTTATCTTCAAATCCAAGAACTTTTCGTGGTTTTGATGGTTTTCAGCAAATGAACATATTTCAGCGAGCCGGAAGGTTTTTCTTTAATAGCGTAAGATATTATCTTAAAATACAAGAACTTTTCGTGGTTCTTGTCAATTTTTGTTGGTTTTCATCTAATGAACTTATTTCAGTCAGCTAGATCTTTCTTCTTCAAAGCAAAAAGATTTTATCTTCAAATACAAGAACTTTTCGTGGTTTTGATGGTTTTCAGCAAATGAACATATTTCAGCGAGCTGGAAGTTTTTTCCTTAATAGAGTAAGATTTTATCTTAAAATACAAGAACTTTTCGTGGTTCTTGTCAATTTTTGTTCGTTTTCATCCAATGAACTTATTTCAGTCAGCGAGATCTTTCTTCTTCAAAGCAAAATGATTTTATCTTCAAATACAAGAACTTTTCGTGGTTTTGTTGGTTTTCAGCAAATGAACATATTTCTGCGAGCTGGGAGTTTTTTCCTCAATAGAGTAAGATTGTATCTTAAAATACAAGAACTTTTCGTGGTTCTTGTCAATTTTTGTTGGTTTTCATCTAATGAACTTATTTCAGTCAGCTGGATCTTTCTTCTTCAAAGCAAAAAGATTTTATCTTCAAATACAAGAACTTTTCGTGGTTTTGTTGGTTTTCAGCAAATGAACAGATTTCAGCGAGCAAGAAGTTTTTTCTTTAATAGCGTAAGATTTTATCTTAAAATACAAGAACTTTTCGTGGTTCTTGTCAATTTTTGTTGGTTTTCATCTGATGAACTTATTTCAGTCAGCTAGATCTTTCTTGTTCAAAGCAAAAAGATTTTATCTTCAAATACAAGAACTTTTCGTGGTTTTGTTGGTTTTCAGCAAATGAACATATTTCAGCGAGCTGGAAGTTTTTTCCTCAATAGAGTAAGATTTTATCTTAAAATACAAGAACTTTTCGTGGTTCTTGTCAATTTTTGTTGGTTTTCATCTAATGAACTTATTTCAGTCAGCCAGATCTTTCTTCTTCAAAGCAAAAAGATTTTATCTTCAAATACAAGAACTTTTCGTGGTTTTGATGGTTTTCAGCAAATGAACATATTTCAGTGAGCTGGAAGTTTTTTCCTTAATAGAGTAAGATTTTATCTTAAAATACAAGAACCTTTCGTGGTTCTTGTCAATTTTTGTTGGTTTTCATCTAATGAACTTATTTCAGTCAGCTAGATCTTTCTTCTTCAAAGCAAAAAGATTTTATCTTAAAATACAAGAACTTTTCGTGGTTTTGATGGTTTTCAGCAAATGAACATATTTCAGCGAGCTGGAAGTTTTTTCCTTAACAGATTAAGATTTTATCTTAAAATACAAGAACTTTTCGTGGTTCTTGTCAATTTTTGTTGGTTTTCATCTAATGAACTTATTTCAGTCAGCCAGATCTTTCTTCTTCAAAGCAAAAAGATTTTATCTTCAAATACAAGAACTTTTCGTGGTTTTGATGGTTTTCAGCAAATGAACATATTTCAGTGAGCTGGAAGTTTTTTCCTTAATAGAGTAAGATTTTATCTTAAAATACAAGAACCTTTCGTGGTTCTTGTCAATTTTTGTTGGTTTTCATCTAATGAACTTATTTCAGTCAGCTAGATCTTTCTTCTTCAAAGCAAAAAGATTTTATCTTCAAATACAAGAACTTTTCGTGGTTTTGATGGTTTTCAGCAAATGAACATATTTCAGCGAGCTGGAAGTTTTTTCCTTAATAGAGTAAGATTTTATCTTAAAATATAAGAACTTTTCGTGGTTCTTGTCAATTTTTGTTGGTTTTCATCTAATGAACTTATTTCAGTCAGCTCGATCTTTCTTCTTCAAAGCAAAAAGATTTTCTCTTCAAATACAAGAACTTTTCGTGGTTTTCATGGTTTTCCGCAAATGAACATATTTCAGCGAGCTGGGAGTTTTTTCTTTAATAGCGTAAGTTTTTATCTTAAAATACAAGAACTTTTCGTGGTTCTTGTCAATTTTTGTGGGTTTTCATCTAATGAACTTATTTCAGTCAGCTAGATCTTTCTTCTTCACAGCAAAAAGATTTTATCTTCAAATACAAGAACTTTTCATGGTTTTGTTGGTTTTCAGCAAATGAACAGATTTCAGCGAGCAAGAAGTTTTTTCTTTAATAGCGTAAGATTTTATCTTAAAATACAAGAACTTTTCGTGGTTCTTGTCAATTTTTGTTGGTTTTCATCTAATGAACTTATTTCAGTCAGCTAGATCTTTCTTCTTCAAAGGAAAAAGATTTTATCTTCAAATCCAAGAACTTTTCGTGGTTTTGATGGTTTTCAGCAAATGAACATATTTCAGCGAGCCGGAAGGTTTTTCTTTAATAGCGTAAGATATTATCTTAAAATACAAGAACTTTTCGTGGTTCTTGTCAATTTTTGTTGGTTTTCATCTAATGAACTTATTTCAGTCAGCTAGATCTTTCTTCTTCAAAGCAAAAAGATTTTATCTTCAAATACAAGAACTTTTCGTGGTTTTGATGGTTTTCAGCAAATGAACATATTTCAGCGAGCTGGAAGTTTTTTCCTTAATAGAGTAAGATTTTATCTTAAAATACAAGAACTTTTCGTGGTTCTTGTCAATTTTTGTTCGTTTTCATCCAATGAACTTATTTCAGTCAGCGAGATCTTTCTTCTTCAAAGCAAAATGATTTTATCTTCAAATACAAGAACTTTTCGTGGTTTTGTTGGTTTTCAGCAAATGAACATATTTCTGCGAGCTGGGAGTTTTTTCCTCAATAGAGTAAGATTGTATCTTAAAATACAAGAACTTTTCGTGGTTCTTGTCAATTTTTGTTGGTTTTCATCTAATGAACTTATTTCAGTCAGCTGGATCTTTCTTCTTCAAAGCAAAAAGATTTTATCTTCAAATACAAGAACTTTTCGTGGTTTTGTTGGTTTTCAGCAAATGAACAGATTTCAGCGAGCAAGAAGTTTTTTCTTTAATAGCGTAAGATTTTATCTTAAAATACAAGAACTTTTCGTGGTTCTTGTCAAATTTTGTTGGTTTTCATGTAATGAACTTATTTCAGTCAGCCAGATCTTTCTTCTTCAAAGCAAAAAGATTTTATCTTCAAATACAAGAACTTTTCGTGGTTTTGATGGTTTTCAGCAAATGAACATATTTCAGTGAGCTGGAAGTTTTTTCCTTAATAGAGTAAGATTTTATCTTAAAATACAAGAACCTTTCGTGGTTCTTGTCAATTTTTGTTGGTTTTCATCTAATGAACTTATTTCAGTCAGCTAGATCTTTCTTCTTCAAAGCAAAAAGATTTTATCTTCAAATACAAGAACTTTTCGTGGTTTTGATGGTTTTCAGCAAATGAATTTTCAGCAAATGAACAGATTTCAGCGAGCAAGAAGTTTTTTCTTTAATAGCGTAAGATTTTATCTTAAAATACAAGAACTTTTCGTGGTTCTTGTCAATTTTTGTTGGTTTTCATCGAATGAACTTATTGCAGTCAGCTAGATCTTTCTTCTTCAAAGCAAAAAGATTTTATCTTCAAATACAAGAACTTTTCGTGGTTTTGATGGTTTTCAGCAAATGAACATATTTCAGCGAGCTGGAAGTTTTTTCCTTATTAGAGTAAGATTTTATCTTAAAATACAAGAACTTTTCGTGGTTCTTGTCAATTTTTGTTGGTTTTCATCCAATGAACTTATTTCAGTCAGCTAGATCTTTCTTCTTCAAAGCAAAAAGATTTTATCTTCAAATACAAGAACTTTTCGTGGTTTTGTTGGTTTTCAGCAAATGAACATATTTCAGCGAGCTGGGAGTTTTTTCTTTAATAGCGTAAGATTTTATCTTAAAATACAAGAACTTTTCGTGGTTCTTGTCAATTTTTGTTGGTTTTCATCTGATGAACTTATTTCAGTCAGCTAGATCTTTCTTCTTCAAAGCAAAAAGATTTTATCTTCAAATACAAGAACTTTTCGTGGTTTTGTTGGTTTTCAGCAAATGAACATATTTCAGCGAGCTGGAAGTTTTTTCCTCAATAGAGTAAGATTTTATCTTAAAATACAAGAACTTTTCGTGGTTCTTGTCAATTTTTGTTGGTTTTCATCTAATGAACTTATTTCAGTCAGCCAGATCTTTCTTCTTCAAAGCAAAAAGATTTTATCTTCAAATACAAGAACTTTTCGTGGTTTTGATGGTTTTCAGCAAATGAACATATTTCAGCGAGCTGGGAGTTTTTTCTTTAATAGCGTAAGTTTTTATCTTAAAATAGAAGAACTTTTCGTGGTTCTTGTCAATTTTTGTGGGTTTTCATCTAATGAACTTATTTCAGTCAGCTAGATCTTTCTTCTTCACAGCAAAAAGATTTTATCTTCAAATACAAGAACTTTTCGTGGTTTTGTTGGTTTTCAGCAAATGAACAGATTTCAGCGAGCAAGAAGTTTTTTCTTTAATAGCGTAAGATTTTATCTTAAAATACAAGAACTTTTCGTGGTTCTTGTCAAATTTTGTTGGTTTTCATCTAATGAACTTATTTCAGTCAGCCAGATCTTTCTTCTTCAAAGCAAAAAGATTTTATCTTCAAATACAAGAACTTTTCGTGGTTTTGATGGTTTTCAGCAAATGAACATATTTCAGTGAGCTGGAAGTTTTTTCCTTAATAGAGTAAGATTTTATCTTAAAATACAAGAACCTTTCGTGGTTCTTGTCAATTTTTGTTGGTTTTCATCTAATGAACTTATTTCAGTCAGCTAGATCTTTCTTCTTCAAAGCAAAAAGATTTTATCTTCAAATACAAGAACTTTTCGTGGTTTTGATGGTTTTCAGCAAATGAACATATTTCAGCGAGCTGGAAGTTTTTTCCTTAATAGAGTAAGATTTTATCTTAAAATACAAGAACTTTTCGTGGTTCTTGTCAATTTTTGTTAGTTTTCATCCAATGAACTTATTTCAGTCAGCTAGATCTTTCGTCTTCAAAGCAAAAAGATTTTATCTTCAAATACAAGAACTTTTCGTGGTTTTGTTGGTTTTCAGCAAATGAACATATTTCAGCGAGCTGGGAGTTTTTTCTTTAATAGCGTATGATTTTATCTTAAAATACAAGAACGTTTCGTGGTTCTTGTCAATTTTTGTTGGTTTTCATCTAATGAACTTATTTCAGTCAGCTAGATCTTTCTTCTTCAAAGCAAAAAGATTTTATCTTCAAATACAAGAACTTTTCGTGGTTTTGTTGGTTTTCAGCAAATGAACATATTTCAGCGAGCTGGAATTTTTTTGCTCAATAGAGTAAGATTTTATCTTAAAATACAAGAACTTTTCGAGGTTCTTGTCAATTTTTGTTGGTTTTCATCTAATGAATTTATTTCAGTCAGCTGGATCTTTCTTCTTCAAAGCAAAAAGATTTTATCTTCAAATACAAGAACTTTTCGTGGTTTTGATGGTTTTCAGCAAATGAACATATTTCAGTGAGCTGGAAGTTTTTTCCTTGATAGAGTAAGATTTTATCTTAAAATACAAGAACCTTTCGTGGTTCTTGTCAATTTTTGTTGATTTTCATCTAATGAACTTATTTCAGTCAGCTAGATCTTTCTTCTTCAAAGCAAAACGATTTTATCTTCAAATACAAGAACTTTTCGTGGTTTTGATGGTTTTCAGCAAATGAACATATTTCAGCGAGCTGGAAGTTTTTTCCTTAATAGAGTAAGATTTTATCTTAAAATACAAGAACTTTTCGTGGTTCTTGTCAATTTTTGTTAGTTTTCATCCAATGAACTTATTTCAGTCAGCTAGATCTTTCGTCTTCAAAGCAAAAAGATTTTATCTTCAAATACAAGAACTTTTCGTGGTTTTGTTGGTTTTCAGCAAATGAACATATTTCAGCGAGCTGGGAGTTTTTTCTTTAATAGCGTATGATTTTATCTTAAAATACAAGAACGTTTCGTGGTTCTTGTCAATTTTTGTTGGTTTTCATCTAATGAACTTATTTCAGTCAGCTAGATCTTTCTTCTTCAAAGCAAAAAGATTTTATCTTCAAATACAAGAACTTTTCGTGGTTTTGTTGGTTTTCAGCAAATGAACATATTTCAGCGAGCTGGAATTTTTTTGCTCAATAGAGTAAGATTTTATCTTAAAATACAAGAACTTTTCGAGGTTCTTGTCAATTTTTGTTGGTTTTCATCTAATGAATTTATTTCAGTCAGCTGGATCTTTCTTCTTCAAAGCAAAAAGATGTTATCTTCAAATACAAGAACTTTTCATGGTTTTGTTGGTTTTCAGCAAATGAACAGATTTCAGCGAGCAAGAAGTTTTTTCTTTAATAGCGTAAGATTTTATCTTAAAATACAAGAACTTTTCGTGGTTCTTGTCAATTTTTGTTGGTTTTCATCTAATGAACTTATTTCAGTCAGCCAGATCTTTCTTCTTCAAAGCAAAAAGATTTTATCTTCAAATACAAGAACTTTTTGTGGTTTTGATGGTTTTCAGCAAATGAACATATTTCAGTGAGCTGGAAGTTTTTTCCTTAATAGAGTAAGATTTTATCTTAAAATACAAGAACTTTTCGTGGTTCTTGTCAATTTTTGTTGGTTTTCATCTAATGAACTTATTTCAGTCAGCTAGATCTTTCTTCTTCAAAGCAAAAAGATTTTATCTTCAAATACAAGAACTTTTCGTGGTTTTGATGGTTTTCAGCAAATGAACATATTTCAGCGAGCCGAAGGTTTTTTCTTTAATAGCGTAGGATTTTATCTTAAAATACAAGAACTTTTCGTGGTTCTTGTCAATTTTTGTTGGTTTTCATCTAATGAACTTATTTCATTCAGCTAGATCTTTCTTCTTCAAAGCAAAAAGATTTTATCTTCAAATACAAGAACTTTTCGTGGTTTTGTTGGTTTTCAGCAAATGAAGAGATGTCAGCGAGCATGAAGTTTTTTCTTTAATAGCGTAAGATTTTATCTTAAAATACAAGAACTTTTCGTGGTTCTTGTCAATTTTTGTTGGTTTTCATCTAATGAAGTTATTTCAGTCATCTCGATCTTTCTTCTTCAAAGCAAAAAGATTTTATCTTCAAATACAAGAACTTTTCGTGGTTTTCATGGTTTTCCGCAAATGAACATATTTCAGCGAGCTGGGAGTTTTTTCTTTAATAGCGTAAGTTTTTATCTTAAAATACAAGAACTTTTCGTGGTTCTTGTCAATTTTTGTGGGTTTTCATCTAATGAACTTATTTCAGTCAGCGAGATCTTTCTTCTTCACAGCAAAAAGATTTTATCTTCAAATACAAGAACTTTTCGTGGTTTTGTTGGTTTTCAGCAAATGAACAGATTTCAGCGAGCAAGAAGTTTTTTCTTTAATAGCGTAAGATGTTATCTTAAAATACAAGATTTTTTCGTGGTTCTTGTCAATTTTTTTTGGTTTTCATCTAATGAACTTATTTCAGTCAGCTAGATCTTTCTTCTTCAAAGCAAAAAGATTTTATCTTCAAATCCAAGAACTTTTCGTGGTTTTGATGGTTTTTAGCAAATGAACATATTTCAGCGAGCCGGAAGGTTTTTCTTTAATCGCGTAAGATATTATCTTGAAATACAAGAAGTTTTCGTGGTTCTTGTCAATTTTTGTTGGTTTTCATCTAATGAACTTATTTCAATCAGCTAGATCTTTCTTCTTCAAAGCAAAAAGGTTTTATCTTCAAATACAAGAACTTTTCGTGGTTTTGTTGGTTTTCAGCAAATGAACAGATTTCAGCGAGCTGGGAGTTTTTTCTTTAATAGCGTAAGATTTTATCTTAAAATACAAGAACTTTTCGTGGTTCTTGTCAATTTTTGTTGGTTTTCATCTAATGAACTTATTTCAGTCAGCTGGATCTTTCTTCTTCAAAGCAAAAAGATTTTATCTTCAAATACAAGAACTTTTCGTGGTTTTGTTGGTTTTCAGCAAATGAACAGATTTCAGCGAGCAAGAAGTTTTTTCTTTAATAGCGTAAGATTTTATCTTAAAATGCAAGTACTTTTCGTGGTTCTTGTCAATTTTTGTTGGTTTTCATCTAATGAACTTATTTCAGTCAGCTGGATCTTTCTTTTTCAAAGCAAAAAGATTTTATCTTCAAATACAAGAACTTTTCGTGGTTTTGATGGTTTTCAGCAAATGAACACATTTCAGCGAGCTGGAAGTTTTTTCCTTAATAGAGTAAGATTTTATCTTAAAATGCAAGTACTTTTCGTGGTTCTTGTCAATTTTTGTTGGTTTTCATCTAATGAACTTATTTCAGTCAGCTGGATCTTTCTTCTTCAAAGCAAAAAGATTTTATCTTCAAATCCAAGAACTTTTCGTGGTTGTGATGGTTTTCAGCAAATGAACACATTTCAGCGAGCTGGAAGTTTTTTCCTTAATAGCGTAAGATTTTATCTTAAAATACAAGAACTTTTCGTGGTTCTTGTCAATTTGGGTTGGTTTTCATCTAATGAACTTATTTCAGTCAGCGAGATCTTTCTTCTTCAAAGCAAAAAGATTTTATCTTCAAATACAAGAACTTTTCGTGGTTTTGTTGGTTTTCAGCAAATGAAGAGATGTCAGCGAGCATGAAGTTTTTTCTTTAATAGCGTAAGATTTTATCTTAAAATACAAGAAATTTTCGTGGTTCTTGTCAGTTTTTGTTGGTTTTCATCTAATGAAGTTATTTCAGTCAGCTCGATCTTTCTTCTTCAAAGCAAAAAGATTTTATCTTCAAATACAAGAACTTTTCGTGGTTTTGATGGTTTTCCGCAAATGAACATATTTCAGCGAGCTGGGAGTTTTTTCTTTAATAGCGTAAGATTTTATCTTAAAATACAAGAACTTTTCGTGGTTCTTGTCAATTTTTGTGGGTTTTCATCTAATGAACTTATTTCAGTCAGCGAGATCTTTCTTCTTCACAGCAAAAAGATTTTATCTTCAAATACAAGAACTTTTCGTGGTTTTGTTGGTTTTCAGCAAATGAACAGATTTCAGCGAGCAAGAAGTTTTTTCTTTAATAGCGTAAGATGTTATCTTAAAATACAAGATTTTTTCGTGGTTCTTGTCAATTTTTTTTGGTTTTCATCTAATGAACTTATTTCAGTCAGCTAGATCTTTCTTCTTCCAAGCAAAAAGATTTTATCTTCAAATCCAAGAACTTTTCGTGGTTTTGATGGTTTTTAGCAAATGAACATATTTCAGCGAGCCGGAAGGTTTTTCTTTAATCGCGTAAGATATTATCTTGAAATACAAGAAGTTTTCGTGGTTCTTGTCAATTTTTGTTGGTTTTCATCTAATGAACTTATTTCAATCAGCTAGATCTTTCTTCTTCAAAGCAAAAAGGTTTTATCTTCAAATACAAGAACTTTTCGTGGTTTTGTTGGTTTTCAGCAAATGAACAGATTTCAGCGAGCTGGGAGTTTTTTCTTTAATAGCGTAAGATTTTATCTTAAAATACAAGAACTTTTCGTGGTTCTTGTCAATTTTTGTTGGTTTTCATCTAATGAACTTATTTCAGTCAGCTGGATCTTTCTTCTTCAAAGCAAAAAGATTTTATCTTCAAATACAAGAACTTTTCGTGGTTTTGTTGGTTTTCAGCAAATGAACAGATTTCAGCGAGCAAGAAGTTTTTTCTTTAATAGCGTAAGATTTTATCTTAAAATGCAAGTACTTTTCGTGGTTCTTGTCAATTTTTGTTGGTTTTCATCTAATGAACTTATTTCAGTCAGCTGGATCTTTCTTCTTCAAAGCAAAAAGATTTTATCTTCAAATACAAGAACTTTTCGTGGTTTTGATGGTTTTCAGCAAATGAACACATTTCAGCGAGCTGGAAGTTTTTTCCTTAATAGAGTAAGATTTTATCTTAAAATGCAAGTACTTTTCGTGGTTCTTGTCAATTTTTGTTGGTTTTCATCTAATGAACTTATTTCAGTCAGCTGGATCTTTCTTCTTCAAAGCAAAAAGATTTTATCTTCAAATCCAAGAACTTTTCGTGGTTGTGATGGTTTTCAGCAAATGAACACATTTCAGCGAGCTGGAAGTTTTTTCCTTAATAGCGTAAGATTTTATCTTAAAATACAAGAACTTTTCGTGGTTCTTGTCAATTTGGGTTGGTTTTCATCTAATGAACTTATTTCAGTCAGCGAGATCATTCTTCTTCAAAGCAGAAAGATTTTATCTTCAAATACAAGAACTTTTCGTGGTTTTGTTGGTTTTCAGCAAATGAACAGATTTCAGCGAGCAAGAAGTTTTTTCTTTAATAGCGTAAGATTTTATCTTAAAATACAAGAACTTTTCGTGGTTCTTGTCAATTTTTGTTGGTTTTCATCGAATGAACTTATTGCAGTCAGCTAGATCTTTCTTCTTCAAAGCAAAAAGATTTTATCTTCAAATACAAGAACTTTTCGTGGTTTTGATGGTTTTCAGCAAATGAACATATTTCAGCGAGCTGGAAGTTTTTTCCTTATTAGAGTAAGATTTTATCTTAAAATACAAGAACTTTTCGTGGTTCTTGTCAATTTTTGTTGGTTTTCATCCAATGAACTTATTTCAGTCAGCGAGATCTTTCTTCTTCAAAGCAAAAAGATTTTATCTTCAAATACAAGAACTTTTCGTGGTTTTGTTGGTTTTCAGCAAATGAACATATTTCAGCGAGCTGGGAGTTTTTTCTTTAATAGCGTAAGATTTTATCTTAAAATACAAGAACTTTCGTGGTTCTTGTCAATTTTTGTTGGTTTTCATCTGATGAACTTATTTCAGTCAGCTAGATCTTTCTTCTTCAAAGCAAAAAGATTTTATCTTCAAATACAAGAACTTTTCCTGGTTTTGATGGTTTTCAGCAAATGAACATATTTCAGCGAGCTGGAAGTTTTTTCCTTAATAGAGTAAGATTTTATCTTAAAATACAAGAACTTTTCGTGTTTCTTGTCAATTTTTGTTAGTTTTCATCCAATGAACTTATTTCAGTCAGCTAGATCTTTCGTCCTCAAAGCAAAAAGATTTTATCTTCAAATACAAGAACTTTTCGTGGTTTTGTTGGTTTTCAGCAAATGAACATATTTCAGCGAGCTGGGAGTTTTTTCTTTAATAGCGTATGATTTTATCTTAAAATACAAGAACGTTTCGTGGTTCTTGTCAATTTGTGTTGGTTTTCATCTAATGAACTTATTTCAGTCAGCTAGATCTTTCTTCTTCAAAGCAAAAAGATTTTATCTTCAAATAGAAGAACTTTTTGTGGTTTTGTTGGTTTTCAGCAAATGAACATATTTCAGCGAGCTGGAATTTTTTTGCTCAATAGAGTAAGATTTTATCTTAAAATACAAGAACTTTTCGAGGTTCTTGTCAATTTCTGTTGGTTTTCATCTAATGAATTTATTTCAGTCAGCTGGATCTTTCTTCTTCAAAGCAAAAAGATTTTATCTTCAAATCCAAGAACTTTTCGTGGTTTTGATGGTTTTCAGCAAATGAACACATTTCAGCGAGCTGGAAGTTTTTTCCTTAATAGAGTAAGATTTTATCTTAAAATGCAAGTACTTTTCGTGGTTCTTGTCAATTTTTGTTGGTTTTCATCTAATGAACTTATTTCAGTCAGCTGGATCTTTCTTCTTCAAAGCAAAAAGATTTTATCTTCAAATCCAAGAACTTTTCGTGGTTGTGATGGTTTTCAGCAAATGAACACATTTCAGCGAGCTGGAAGTTTTTTCCTTAATAGCGTAAGATTTTATCTTAAAATACAAGAACTTTTCGTGGTTCTTGTCAATTTGGGTTGGTTTTCATCTAATGAACTTATTTCAGTCAGCGAGATCATTCTTCTTCAAAGCAGAAAGATTTTATCTTCAAATACAAGAACTTTTCGTGGTTTTGTTGGTTTTCAGCAAATGAACAGATTTCAGCGAGCAAGAAGTTTTTTCTTTAATAGCGTAAGATTTTATCTTAAAATACAAGAACTTTTCGTGGTTCTTGTCAATTTTTGTTGGTTTTCATCGAATGAACTTATTGCAGTCAGCTAGATCTTTCTTCTTCAAAGCAAAAAGATTTTATCTTCAAATACAAGAACTTTTCGTGGTTTTGATGGTTTTCAGCAAATGAACATATTTCAGCGAGCTGGAAGTTTTTTCCTTATTAGAGTAAGATTTTATCTTAAAATACAAGAACTTTTCGTGGTTCTTGTCAATTTTTGTTGGTTTTCATCCAATGAACTTATTTCAGTCAGCGAGATCTTTCTTCTTCAAAGCAAAAAGATTTTATCTTCAAATACAAGAACTTTTCGTGGTTTTGTTGGTTTTCAGCAAATGAACATATTTCAGCGAGCTGGGAGTTTTTTCTTTAATAGCGTAAGATTTTATCTTAAAATACAAGAACTTTCGTGGTTCTTGTCAATTTTTGTTGGTTTTCATCTGATGAACTTATTTCAGTCAGCTAGATCTTTCTTCTTCAAAGCAAAAAGATTTTATCTTCAAATACAAGAACTTTTCCTGGTTTTGATGGTTTTCAGCAAATGAACATATTTCAGCGAGCTGGAAGTTTTTTCCTTAATAGAGTAAGATTTTATCTTAAAATACAAGAACTTTTCGTGTTTCTTGTCAATTTTTGTTAGTTTTCATCCAATGAACTTATTTCAGTCAGCTAGATCTTTCGTCCTCAAAGCAAAAAGATTTTATCTTCAAATACAAGAACTTTTCGTGGTTTTGTTGGTTTTCAGCAAATGAACATATTTCAGCGAGCTGGGAGTTTTTTCTTTAATAGCGTATGATTTTATCTTAAAATACAAGAACGTTTCGTGGTTCTTGTCAATTTGTGTTGGTTTTCATCTAATGAACTTATTTCAGTCAGCTAGATCTTTCTTCTTCAAAGCAAAAAGATTTTATCTTCAAATACAAGAACTTTTTGTGGTTTTGTTGGTTTTCAGCAAATGAACATATTTCAGCGAGCTGGAATTTTTTTGCTCAATAGAGTAAGATTTTATCTTAAAATACAAGAACTTTTCGAGGTTCTTGTCAATTTCTGTTGGTTTTCATCTAATGAATTTATTTCAGTCAGCTGGATCTTTCTTCTTCAAAGCAAAAGATTTTATCTTCAAATCCAAGAACTTTTCGTGGTTTTGATGGTTTTTAGCAAATGAACATATTTCAGCGAGCCGGAAGGTTTTTCTTTAATCGCGTAAGATATTATTTTGAAATACAAGAAGTTTTCGTGGTTCTTGTCAATTTGTGTTGGTTTTCATCGAATGAACTTATTTCAATCAGCTAGATCTTTCTTCTTCAAAGCAAAAAGGTTTTATCTTCAAATACAAGAACTTTTCGTGGTTTTGTTGGTTTTCAGCAAATGAACAGATTTCAGCGAGCTGGGAGTTTTTTCTTTAATAGCGTAAGATTTTATCTTAAAATACAAGAACTTTTCGTGGTTCTTGTCAATTTTTGTTGGTTTTCATCTAATGAACTTATTTCAGTCAGCTGGATCTTTCTTCTTCAAAGCAAAAAGATTTTATCTTCAAATACAAGAACTTTTCGTGGTTTTGTTGGTTTTCAGCAAATGAACAGATTTCAGCGAGCAAGAAGTTTTTTCTTTCATCGCGTAAGATTTTATCTTAAAATGCAAGTACTTTTCGTGGTTCTTGTCAATTTTTGTTGGTTTTCATCTAATGAACTTATTTCAGTCAGCTGGATCTTTCTTCTTCAAAGCAAAAAGATTTTATCTTCAAATACAAGAACTTTTCGTGGTTTTGATGGTTTTCAGCAAATGAACACATTTCAGCGAGCTGGAAGTTTTTTCCTTAATAGAGTAAGATTTTATCTTAAAATGCAAGTACTTTTCGTGGTTCTTGTCAATTTTTGTTGGTTTTCATCTAATGAACTTATTTCAGTCAGCTGGATCTTTCTTCTTCAAAGCAAAAAGATTTTATCTTCAAATCCAAGAACTTTTCGTGGTTGTGATGGTTTTCAGCAAATGAACACATTTCAGCGAGCTGGAAGTTTTTTCCTTAATAGCGTAAGATTTTATCTTAAAATACAAGAACTTTTCGTGGTTCTTGTCAATTTGGGTTGGTTTTCATCTAATGAACTTATTTCAGTCAGCGAGATCTTTCTTCTTCAAAGCAAAAAGATTTTATCTTCAAATACAAGAACTTTTCGTGGTTTTGTTGGTTTTCAGCAAATGAAGAGATGTCAGCGAGCATGAAGTTTTTTCTTTAATAGCGTAAGATTTTATCTTAAAATACAAGAAATTTTCGTGGTTCTTGTCAATTTTTGTTGGTTTTCATCTAATGAAGTTATTTCAGTCAGCTCGATCTTTCTTCTTCAAAGCAAAAAGATTTTATCTTCAAATACAAGAACTTTTCGTGGTTTTCATGGTTTTCCGCAAATGAACATATTTCAGCGAGCTGGGAGTTTTTTCTTTAATAGCGTAAGATTTTATCTTAAAATACAAGAACTTTTCGTGGTTCTTGTCAATTTTTGTGGGTTTTCATCTAATGAACTTATTTCAGTCAGCGAGATCTTTCTTCTTCACAGCAAAAAGATTTTATCTTCAAATACAAGAACTTTTCGTGGTTTTGTTGGTTTTCAGCAAATGAACAGATTTCAGCGAGCAAGAAGTTTTTTCTTTAATAGCGTAAGATGTTATCTTAAAATACAAGATTTTTTCGTGGTTCTTGTCAATTTTTTTTGGTTTTCATCTAATGAACTTATTTCAGTCAGCTAGATCTTTCTTCTTCCAAGCAAAAAGATTTTATCTTCAAATCCAAGAACTTTTCGTGGTTTTGATGGTTTTTAGCAAATGAACATATTTCAGCGAGCCGGAAGGTTTTTCTTTAATCGCGTAAGATATTATCTTGAAATACAAGAAGTTTTCGTGGTTCTTGTCAATTTTTGTTGGTTTTCATCTAATGAACTTATTTCAATCAGCTAGATCTTTCTTCTTCAAAGCAAAAAGGTTTTATCTTCAAATACAAGAACTTTTCGTGGTTTTGTTGGTTTTCAGCAAATGAACAGATTTCAGCGAGCTGGGAGTTTTTTCTTTAATAGCGTAAGATTTTATCTTAAAATACAAGAACTTTTCGTGGTTCTTGTCAATTTTTGTTGGTTTTCATCTAATGAACTTATTTCAGTCAGCTGGATCTTTCTTCTTCAAAGCAAAAAGATTTTATCTTCAAATACAAGAACTTTTCGTGGTTTTGTTGGTTTTCAGCAAATGAACAGATTTCAGCGAGCAAGAAGTTTTTTCTTTAATAGCGTAAGATTTTATCTTAAAATGCAAGTACTTTTCGTGGTTCTTGTCAATTTTTGTTGGTTTTCATCTAATGAACTTATTTCAGTCAGCTGGATCTTTCTTCTTCAAAGCAAAAAGATTTTATCTTCAAATACAAGAACTTTTCGTGGTTTTGATGGTTTTCAGCAAATGAACACATTTCAGCGAGCTGGAAGTTTTTTCCTTAATAGCGTAAGATTTTATCTTAAAATACAAGAACTTTTCGTGGTTCTTGTCAATTTGGGTTGGTTTTCATCTAATGAACTTATTTCAGTCAGCGAGATCATTCTTCTTCAAAGCAGAAAGATTTTATCTTCAAATACAAGAACTTTTCGTGGTTTCGTTGGTTTTCAGCAAATGAACAGATTTCAGCGAGCAAGAAGTTTTTTCTTTAATAGCGTAAGATTTTATCTTAAAATACAAGAACTTTTCGTGGTTCTTGTCAATTTTTGTTGGTTTTCATCCAATGAACTTATTTCAGTCAGCGAGATCTTTCTTCTTCAAAGCAAAAAGATTTTATCTTCAAATACAAGAACTTTTCGTGGTTTTGTTGGTTTTCAGCAAATGAACATATTTCAGCGAGCTGGGAGTTTTTTCTTTAATAGCGTAAGATTTTATCTTAAAATACAAGAACTTTCGTGGTTCTTGTCAATTTTTGTTGGTTTTCATCTGATGAACTTATTTCAGTCAGCTAGATCTTTCTTCTTCAAAGCAAAAAGATTTTATCTTCAAATACAAGAACTTTTCCTGGTTTTGATGGTTTTCAGCAAATGAACATATTTCAGCGAGCTGGAAGTTTTTTCCTTAATAGAGTAAGATTTTATCTTAAAATACAAGAACTTTTCGTGTTTCTTGTCAATTTTTGTTAGTTTTCATCCAATGAACTTATTTCAGTCAGCTAGATCTTTCGTCCTCAAAGCAAAAAGATTTTATCTTCAAATACAAGAACTTTTCGTGGTTTTGTTGGTTTTCAGCAAATGAACATATTTCAGCGAGCTGGGAGTTTTTTCTTTAATAGCGTATGATTTTATCTTAAAATACAAGAACGTTTCGTGGTTCTTGTCAATTTGTGTTGGTTTTCATCTAATGAACTTATTTCAGTCAGCTAGATCTTTCTTCTTCAAAGCAAAAAGATTTTATCTTCAAATACAAGAACTTTTCGTGGTTTTGTTGGTTTTCAGCAAATGAACATATTTCAGCGAGCTGGAATTTTTTTGCTCAATAGAGTAAGATTTTATCTTAAAATACAAGAACTTTTCGAGGTTCTTGTCAATTTTTGTTGGTTTTCATCTAATGAATTTATTTCAGTCAGCTGGATCTTTCTTCTTCAAAGCAAAAAGATTTTATCTTCAAATACAAGAACTTTTCGTGGTTTTGTTGGTTTTCAGGAAATGAACATATTTCAGCGAGCTGGGAGTTTTTTCTTTAATAGCGTAAGATTTTATCTTAAAATACAAGAACTTTCGTGGTTCTCGTCAATTTTTGTTGGTTTTCATCTGATGAACTTATTTCAGTCAGCTAGATCTTTCTTCTTCAAAGCAAAAAGATTTTATCTTCAAATACAAGAACTTTTCCTGGTTTTGATGGTTTTCAGCAAATGAACATATTTCAGCGAGCTGGAAGTTTTTTCCTTAATAGCGTATGATTTTATCTTAAAATACAAGAACTTTTCGTGGTTCTTGTCAATTTTTGTTAGTTTTCATCCAATGAACTTATTTCAGTCAGCTAGATCTTTTGTCTTCAAAGCAAAAAGATTTTATCTTCAAATACAAGAACTTTTCATGGTTTTGTTGGTTTTCAGCAAATGAACATATTTCAGCGAGCTGGGAGTTTTTTCTTTAATAGCGTAAGATTTTATCTTAAAATACAAGAACTTTTCGTGGTTCTTGTCAATTTTTGTTGGTTTTCATCTGATGAACTTATTTCAGTCAGCTAGATCTTTCTTCTTCAAAGCAAAAAGATTTTATCTTCAAATACAAGAACTTTTCGTGGTTTTGTTGGTTTTCAGCAAATGAACATATTTCAGCGAGCTGGAATTTTTTTGCTCAATAGAGTAAGATTTTATCTTAAAATACAAGAACTTTTCGAGGTTCTTGTCAATTTTTGTTGGTTTTCATCTAATGAATTTATTTCAGTCAGCTGGATCTTTCTTCTTCAAAGCAAAAAGATTTTATCTTCAAATACAAGAACTTTTCATGGTTTTGTTGGTTTTCAGCAAATGAACATATTTCAGCGAGCTGGGAGTTTTTTCTTTAATAGCGTAAGATTTTATCTTAAAATACAAGAACTTTTCGTGGTTCTTGTCAATTTTTGTTGGTTTTCATCTGATGAACTTATTTCAGTCAGCTAGATCTTTCTTCTTCAAAGCAAAAAGATTTTATCTTCAAATACAAGAACTTTTCGTGGTTTTGTTGGTTTTCAGCAAATGAACATATTTCAGCGAGCTGGAAGTTTTTTCCTCAATAGAGTAAGATTTTATCTTAAAATACAAGAACTTTTCGTGGTTCTTGTCAATTTTTGTTGGTTTTCATCTAATGAACTTATTTCAGTCAGCCAGATCTTTCTTCTTCAAAGCAAAAAGATTTTATCTTCAAATACAAGAACTTTTCGTGGTTTTGATGGTTTTCAGCAAATGAACATATTTCAGTGAGCTGGAAGTTTTTTCCTTAATAGAGTAAGATTTTATCTTAAAATACAAGAACCTTTCGTGGTTCTTGTCAATTTTTGTTGGTTTTCATCTAATGAACTTATTTCAGTCAGCTAGATCTTTCTTCTTCAAAGCAAAAAGATTTTATCTTAAAATACAAGAACTTTTCGTGGTTTTGATGGTTTTCAGCAAATGAACATATTTCAGCGAGCTGGAAGTTTTTTCCTTAACAGATTAAGATTTTATCTTAAAATACAAGAACTTTTCGTGGTTCTTGTCAATTTTTGTTGGTTTTCATCTAATGAACTTATTTCAGTCAGCCAGATCTTTCTTCTTCAAAGCAAAAAGATTTTATCTTCAAATACAAGAACTTTTCGTGGTTTTGATGGTTTTCAGCAAATGAACATATTTCAGTGAGCTGGAAGTTTTTTCCTTAATAGAGTAAGATTTTATCTTAAAATACAAGAACCTTTCGTGGTTCTTGTCAATTTTTGTTGGTTTTCATCTAATGAACTTATTTCAGTCAGCTAGATCTTTCTTCTTCAAAGCAAAAAGATTTTATCTTCAAATACAAGAACTTTTCGTGGTTTTGATGGTTTTCAGCAAATGAACATATTTCAGCGAGCTGGAAGTTTTTTCCTTAATAGAGTAAGATTTTATCTTAAAATACAAGAACTTTTCGTGGTTCTTGTCAATTTTTGTTGGTTTTCATCTAATGAACTTATTTCAGTCAGCTCGATCTTTCTTCTTCAAAGCAAAAAGATTTTCTCTTCAAATACAAGAACTTTTCGTGGTTTTGTTGGTTTTCAGCAAATGAACAGATTTCAGCGAGCAAGAAGTTTTTTCTTTAATAGCGTATGATTTTATCTTAAAATACAAGAACTTTTCGTGGTTCTTGTCAATTTTTGTTGGTTTTCATCTAATGAACTTATTTCAGTCAGCTAGATCTTTCGTCCTCAAAGCAAAAAGATTTTATCTTCAAATACAAGAACTTTTCGTGGTTTTGTTGGTTTTCAGCAAATGAACATATTTCAGCGAGCTGGGAGTTTTTTCTTTAATAGCGTATGATTTTATCTTAAAATACAAGAACGTTTCGTGGTTCTTGTCAATTTGTGTTGGTTTTCATCTAATGAACTTATTTCAGTCAGCTGGATCTTTCTTCTTCAAAGCAAAAAGATTTTATCTTCAAATACAAGAACTTTTCGTGGTTTTGTTGGTTTTCAGCAAATGAACATATTTCAGCGAGCTGGAATTTTTTTGCTCAATAGAGTAAGATTTTATCTTAAAATACAAGAACTTTTCGAGGTTCTTGTCAATTTTTGTTGGTTTTCATCTAATGAATTTATTTCAGTCAGCTGGATCTTTCTTCTTCAAAGCAAAAAGATTTTATCTTCAAATACAAGAACTTTTCGTGGTTTTGTTGGTTTTCAGGAAATGAACATATTTCAGCGAGCTGGGAGTTTTTTCTTTAATAGCGTAAGATTTTATCTTAAAATACAAGAACTTTCGTGGTTCTCGTCAATTTTTGTTGGTTTTCATCTGATGAACTTATTTCAGTCAGCTAGATCTTTCTTCTTCAAAGCAAAAAGATTTTATCTTCAAATACAAGAACTTTTCCTGGTTTTGATGGTTTTCAGCAAATGAACATATTTCAGCGAGCTGGAAGTTTTTTCCTTAATAGAGTAAGATTTTATCTTAAAATACAAGAACTTTTCGTGGTTCTTGTCAATTTTTGTTAGTTTTCATCCAATGAACTTATTTCAGTCAGCTAGATCTTTTGTCTTCAAAGCAAAAAGATTTTATCTTCAAATACAAGAACTTTTCATGGTTTTGTTGGTTTTCAGCAAATGAACATATTTCAGCGAGCTGGGAGTTTTTTCTTTAATAGCGTAAGATTTTATCTTAAAATACAAGAACTTTTCGTGGTTCTTGTCAATTTTTGTTGGTTTTCATCTGATGAACTTATTTCAGTCAGCTAGATCTTTCTTCTTCAAAGCAAAAAGATTTTATCTTCAAATACAAGAACTTTTCGTGGTTTTGTTGGTTTTCAGCAAATGAACATATTTCAGCGAGCTGGAATTTTTTTGCTCAATAGAGTAAGATTTTATCTTAAAATACAAGAACTTTTCGAGGTTCTTGTCAATTTTTGTTGGTTTTCATCTAATGAATTTATTTCAGTCAGCTGGATCTTTCTTCTTCAAAGCAAAAAGATTTTATCTTCAAATACAAGAACTTTTCATGGTTTTGTTGGTTTTCAGCAAATGAACATATTTCAGCGAGCTGGGAGTTTTTTCTTTAATAGCGTAAGATTTTATCTTAAAATACAAGAACTTTTCGTGGTTCTTGTCAATTTTTGTTGGTTTTCATCTGATGAACTTATTTCAGTCAGCTAGATCTTTCTTCTTCAAAGCAAAAAGATTTTATCTTCAAATACAAGAACTTTTCGTGGTTTTGTTGGTTTTCAGCAAATGAACATATTTCAGCGAGCTGGAAGTTTTTTCCTCAATAGAGTAAGATTTTATCTTAAAATACAAGAACTTTTCGTGGTTCTTGTCAATTTTTGTTGGTTTTCATCTAATGAACTTATTTCAGTCAGCCAGATCTTTCTTCTTCAAAGCAAAAAGATTTTATCTTCAAATACAAGAACTTTTCGTGGTTTTGATGGTTTTCAGCAAATGAACATATTTCAGTGAGCTGGAAGTTTTTTCCTTAATAGAGTAAGATTTTATCTTAAAATACAAGAACCTTTCGTGGTTCTTGTCAATTTTTGTTGGTTTTCATCTAATGAACTTATTTCAGTCAGCTAGATCTTTCTTCTTCAAAGCAAAAAGATTTTATCTTAAAATACAAGAACTTTTCGTGGTTTTGATGGTTTTCAGCAAATGAACATATTTCAGCGAGCTGGAAGTTTTTTCCTTAACAGATTAAGATTTTATCTTAAAATACAAGAACTTTTCGTGGTTCTTGTCAATTTTTGTTGGTTTTCATCTAATGAACTTATTTCAGTCAGCCAGATCTTTCTTCTTCAAAGCAAAAAGATTTTATCTTCAAATACAAGAACTTTTCGTGGTTTTGATGGTTTTCAGCAAATGAACATATTTCAGTGAGCTGGAAGTTTTTTCCTTAATAGAGTAAGATTTTATCTTAAAATACAAGAACCTTTCGTGGTTCTTGTCAATTTTTGTTGGTTTTCATCTAATGAACTTATTTCAGTCAGCTAGATCTTTCTTCTTCAAAGCAAAAAGATTTTATCTTCAAATACAAGAACTTTTCGTGGTTTTGATGGTTTTCAGCAAATGAACATATTTCAGCGAGCTGGAAGTTTTTTCCTTAATAGAGTAAGATTTTATCTTAAAATACAAGAACTTTTCGTGGTTCTTGTCAATTTTTGTTGGTTTTCATCTAATGAACTTATTTCAGTCAGCTCGATCTTTCTTCTTCAAAGCAAAAAGATTTTCTCTTCAAATACAAGAACTTTTCGTGGTTTTGTTGGTTTTCAGCAAATGAACAGATTTCAGCGAGCAAGAAGTTTTTTCTTTAATAGCGTATGATTTTATCTTAAAATACAAGAACTTTTCGTGGTTCTTGTCAATTTTTGTTGGTTTTCATCTAATGAACTTATTTCAGTCAGCTAGATCTTTCTTCTTCAAAGGAAAAAGATTTTATCTTCAAATCCAAGAACTTTTCGTTGTTTTGATGGTTTTCAGCAAATGAACATATTTCAGCGAGCCGGAAGATTTTTCTTTAATAGCGTAAGATATTATCTTAAAATACAAGAACTTTTCGTGGTTCTTGTCAATTTTTGTTGGTTTTCATCTAATGAACTTATTTCAGTCAGCTAGATCTTTCTTCTTCAAAGCAAAAAGATTTTATCTTCAAATACAAGAACTTTTCGTGGTTTTGATGGTTTTCAGCAAATGAACATATTTCAGCGAGCTGGAAGTTTTTTCCTTAATAGAGTAAGATTTTATCTTAAAATACAAGAACTTTTCGTGGTTCTTGTCAATTTTTGTTCGTTTTCATCCAATGAACTTATTTCAGTCAGCGAGATCTTTCTTCTTCAAAGCAAAATGATTTTATCTTCAAATACAAGAACTTTTCGTGGTTTTGTTGGTTTACAGCAAATGAACATATTTCAGCGAGCTGGGAGTTTTTTCTTTAATAGCGTATGATTTTATCTTAAAATACAAGAACGTTTCGTGGTTCTTGTCAATTTGTGTTGGTTTTCATCTAATGAACTTATTTCAGTCAGCTAGATCTTTCTTCTTCAAAGCAAAAAGATTTTATCTTCAAATACAAGAACTTTTCGTGGTTTTGTTGGTTTTCAGCAAATGAACATATTTCAGCGAGCTGGAATTTTTTTGCTCAATAGAGTAAGATTTTATCTTAAAATACAAGAACTTTTCGAGGTTCTTGTCAATTTTTGTTGGTTTTCATCTAATGAATTTATTTCAGTCAGCTGGATCTTTCTTCTTCAAAGCAAAAAGATTTTATCTTCAAATCCAAGAACTTTTCGTGGTTTTGATGGTTTTTAGCAAATGAACATATTTCAGCGAGCCGGAAGGTTTTTCTTTAATCGCGTAAGATATTATCTTGAAATACAAGAAGTTTTCGTGGTTCTTGTCAATTTTTGTTGGTTTTCATCGAATGAACTTATTTCAGTCAGCTGGATCTTTCTTCTTCAAAGCAAAAAGATTTTATCTTCAAATACAAGAACTTTTCGTGGTTTTGTTGGTTTTCAGCAAATGAACAGATTTCAGCGAGCAAGAAGTTTTTTCTTTAATCGCGTAAGATTTTATCTTAAAATACAAGAACTTTTCGTGGTTCTTGTCAATTTGGGTTGGTTTTCATCTAATGAACTTATTTCAGTCAGCTAGATCTTTCTTCTTCAAAGCAAAAAGATTTTATCTTCAAATACAAGAACTTTTCGTGGTTTTGTTGGTTTTCAGCAAATGAACATATTTCAGCGAGCTGGAATTTTTTTGCTCAATAGAGTCAGATTTTATCTTAAAATGCAAGTACTTTTCGTGGTTCTTGTCAATTTTTGTTGGTTTTCATCTAATGAACTTATTTCAGTCAGCTGGATCTTTCTTCTTCAAAGCAAAAAGATTTTATCTTCAAATACAAGAACTTTTCGTGGTTTTGATGGTTTTCAGCAAATGAACACATTTCAGCGAGCTGGAAGTTTTTTCCTTAATAGAGTAAGATTTTATCTTAAAATGCAAGTACTTTTCGTGGTTCTTGTCAATTTTTGTTGGTTTTCATCTAATGAACTTATTTCAGTCAGCTGGATCTTTCTTCTTCAAAGCAAAAAGATTTTATCTTCAAATCCAAGAACTTTTCGTGGTTGTGATGGTTTTCAGCAAATGAACACATTTCAGCGAGCTGGAAGTTTTTTCCTTAATAGCGTAAGATTTTATCTTAAAATACAAGAACTTTTCGTGGTTCTTGTCAATTTGGGTTGGTTTTCATCTAATGAACTTATTTCAGTCAGCGAGATCTTTCTTCTTCAAAGCAAAAAGATTTTATCTTCAAATACAAGAACTTTTCGTGGTTTTGTTGGTTTTCAGCAAATGAAGAGATGTCAGCGAGCATGAAGTTTTTTCTTTAATAGCGTAAGATTTTATCTTAAAATACAAGAAATTTTCGTGGTTCTTGTCAATTTTTGTTGGTTTTCATCTAATGAACTTATTTCAGTCAGCTAGATCTTTCTTCTTCCAAGCAAAAAGATTTTATCTTCAAATCCAAGAACTTTTCGTGGTTTTGATGGTTTTTAGCAAATGAACATATTTCAGCGAGCCGGAAGGTTTTTCTTTAATCGCGTAAGATATTATCTTGAAATACAAGAAGTTTTCGTGGTTCTTGTCAATTTTTGTTGGTTTTCATCTAATGAACTTATTTCAATCAGCTAGATCTTTCTTCTTCAAAGCAAAAAGGTTTTATCTTCAAATACAAGAACTTTTCGTGGTTTTGTTGGTTTTCAGCAAATGAACAGATTTCAGCGAGCTGGGAGTTTTTTCTTTAATAGCGTAATATTTTATCTTAAAATACAAGAACTTTTCGTGGTTCTTGTCAATTTTTGTTGGTTTTCATCTAATGAACTTATTTCAGTCAGCTGGATCTTTCTTCTTCAAAGCAAAAAGATTTTATCTTCAAATACAAGAACTTTTCGTGGTTTTGTTGGTTTTCAGCAAATGAACAGATTTCAGCGAGCAAGAAGTTTTTTCTTTAATAGCGTAAGATTTTATCTTAAAATGCAAGTACTTTTCGTGGTTCTTGTCAATTTTTGTTGGTTTTCATCTAATGAACTTATTTCAGTCAGCTGGATCTTTCTTCTTCAAAGCAAAAAGATTTTATCTTCAAATACAAGAACTTTTCGTGGTTTTGATGGTTTTCAGCAAATGAACACATTTCAGCGAGCTGGAAGTTTTTTCCTTAATAGAGTAAGATTTTATCTTAAAATGCAAGTACTTTTCGTGGTTCTTGTCAATTTTTGTTGGTTTTCATCTAATGAACTTATTTCAGTCAGCTGGATCTTTCTTCTTCAAAGCAAAAAGATTTTATCTTCAAATCCAAGAACTTTTCGTGGTTGTGATGGTTTTCAGCAAATGAACACATTTCAGCGAGCTGGAAGTTTTTTCCTTAATAGCGTAAGATTTTATCTTAAAATACAAGAACTTTTCGTGGTTCTTGTCAATTTTTGTGGGTTTTCATCTAATGAACTTATTTCAGTCAGCGAGATCTTTCTTCTTCACAGCAAAAAGATTTTATCTTCAAATACAAGAACTTTTCGTGGTTTTGTTGGTTTTCAGCAAATGAACAGATTTCAGCGAGCAAGAAGTTTTTTCTTTAATAGCGTAAGATGTTATCTTAAAATACAAGATTTTTTCGTGGTTCTTGTCAATTTTTTTTGGTTTTCATCTAATGAACTTATTTCAGTCAGCTAGATCTTTCTTCTTCCAAGCAAAAAGATTTTATCTTCAAATCCAAGAACTTTTCGTGGTTTTGATGGTTTTTAGCAAATGAACATATTTCAGCGAGCCGGAAGGTTTTTCTTTAATCGCGTAAGATATTATCTTGAAATACAAGAAGTTTTCGTGGTTCTTGTCAATTTTTGTTGGTTTTCATCTAATGAACTTATTTCAATCAGCTAGATCTTTCTTCTTCAAAGCAAAAAGGTTTTATCTTCAAATACAAGAACTTTTCGTGGTTTTGTTGGTTTTCAGCAAATGAACAGATTTCAGCGAGCTGGGAGTTTTTTCTTTAATAGCGTAAGATTTTATCTTAAAATACAAGAACTTTTCGTGGTTCTTGTCAATTTTTGTTGGTTTTCATCTAATGAACTTATTTCAGTCAGCTGGATCTTTCTTCTTCAAAGCAAAAAGATTTTATCTTCAAATACAAGAACTTTTCGTGGTTTTGATGGTTTTCAGCAAATGAACACATTTCAGCGAGCTGGAAGTTTTTTCCTTAATAGAGTAAGATTTTATCTTAAAATGCAAGTACTTTTCGTGGTTCTTGTCAATTTTTGTTGGTTTTCATCTAATGAACTTATTTCAGTCAGCTGGATCTTTCTTCTTCAAAGCAAAAAGATTTTATCTTCAAATCCAAGAACTTTTCGTGGTTGTGATGGTTTTCAGCAAATGAACACATTTCAGCGAGCTGGAAGTTTTTTCCTTAATAGCGTAAGATTTTATCTTAAAATACAAGAACTTTTCGTGGTTCTTGTCAATTTGGGTTGGTTTTCATCTAATGAACTTATTTCAGTCAGCGAGATCATTCTTCTTCAAAGCAGAAAGATTTTATCTTCAAATACAAGAACTTTTCGTGGTTTTGTTGGTTTTCAGCAAATGAACAGATTTCAGCGAGCAAGAAGTTTTTTCTTTAATAGCGTAAGATTTTATCTTAAAATACAAGAACTTTTCGTGGTTCTTGTCAATTTTTGTTGGTTTTCATCGAATGAACTTATTGCAGTCAGCTAGATCTTTCTTCTTCAAAGCAAAAAGATTTTATCTTCAAATACAAGAACTTTTCGTGGTTTTGATGGTTTTCAGCAAATGAACATATTTCAGCGAGCTGGAAGTTTTTTCCTTATTAGAGTAAGATTTTATCTTAAAATACAAGAACTTTTCGTGGTTCTTGTCAATTTTTGTTGGTTTTCATCCAATGAACTTATTTCAGTCAGCGAGATCTTTCTTCTTCAAAGCAAAAAGATTTTATCTTCAAATACAAGAACTTTTCGTGGTTTTGTTGGTTTTCAGCAAATGAACATATTTCAGCGAGCTGGGAGTTTTTTCTTTAATAGCGTAAGATTTTATCTTAAAATACAAGAACTTTCGTGGTTCTTGTCAATTTTTGTTGGTTTTCATCTGATGAACTTATTTCAGTCAGCTAGATCTTTCTTCTTCAAAGCAAAAAGATTTTATCTTCAAATACAAGAACTTTTCCTGGTTTTGATGGTTTTCAGCAAATGAACATATTTCAGCGAGCTGGAAGTTTTTTCCTTAATAGAGTAAGATTTTATCTTAAAATACAAGAACTTTTCGTGTTTCTTGTCAATTTTTGTTAGTTTTCATCCAATGAACTTATTTCAGTCAGCTAGATCTTTCGTCCTCAAAGCAAAAAGATTTTATCTTCAAATACAAGAACTTTTCGTGGTTTTGTTGGTTTTCAGCAAATGAACATATTTCAGCGAGCTGGGAGTTTTTTCTTTAATAGCGTATGATTTTATCTTAAAATACAAGAACGTTTCGTGGTTCTTGTCAATTTGTGTTGGTTTTCATCTAATGAACTTATTTCAGTCAGCTAGATCTTTCTTCTTCAAAGCAAAAAGATTTTATCTTCAAATACAAGAACTTTTCGTGGTTTTGTTGGTTTTCAGCAAATGAACATATTTCAGCGAGCTGGAATTTTTTTGCTCAATAGAGTAAGATTTTATCTTAAAATACAAGAACTTTTCGAGGTTCTTGTCAATTTTTGTTGGTTTTCATCTAATGAATTTATTTCAGTCAGCTGGATCTTTCTTCTTCAAAGCAAAAAGATTTTATCTTCAAATACAAGAACTTTTCGTGGTTTTGTTGGTTTTCAGGAAATGAACATATTTCAGCGAGCTGGGAGTTTTTTCTTTAATAGCGTAAGATTTTATCTTAAAATACAAGAACTTTCGTGGTTCTCGTCAATTTTTGTTGGTTTTCATCTGATGAACTTATTTCAGTCAGCTAGATCTTTCTTCTTCAAAGCAAAAAGATTTTATCTTCAAATACAAGAACTTTTCCTGGTTTTGATGGTTTTCAGCAAATGAACATATTTCAGCGAGCTGGAAGTTTTTTCCTTAATAGAGTAAGATTTTATCTTAAAATACAAGAACTTTTCGTGGTTCTTGTCAATTTTTGTTAGTTTTCATCCAATGAACTTATTTCAGTCAGCTGGATCTTTCGTCTTCAAAGCAAAAAGATTTTATCTTCAAATACAAGAACTTTTCGTGGTTTTGTTGGTTTTCAGCAAATGAACATATTTCAGCGAGCTGGAATTTTTTTGCTCAATAGAGTAAGATTTTATCTTAAAATACAAGAACTTTTCGAGGTTCTTGTCAATTTTTGTTGGTTTTCATCTAATGAATTTATTTCAGTCAGCTGGATCTTTCTTCTTCAAAGCAAAAAGATTTTATCTTCAAATACAAGAACTTTTCGTGGTTTTGTTGGTTTTCAGGAAATGAACATATTTCAGCGAGCTGGGAGTTTTTTCTTTAATAGCGTAAGATTTTATCTTAAAATACAAGAACTTTCGTGGTTCTCGTCAATTTTTGTTGGTTTTCATCTGATGAACTTATTTCAGTCAGCTAGATCTTTCTTCTTCAAAGCAAAAAGATTTTATCTTCAAATACAAGAACTTTTCCTGGTTTTGATGGTTTTCAGCAAATGAACATATTTCAGCGAGCTGGAAGTTTTTTCCTTAATAGAGTAAGATTTTATCTTAAAATACAAGAACTTTTCGTGGTTCTTGTCAATTTTTGTTAGTTTTCATCCAATGAACTTATTTCAGTCAGCTAGATCTTTCGTCTTCAAAGCAAAAAGATTTTATCTTCAAATACAAGAACTTTTCGTGGTTTTGTTGGTTTTCAGCAAATGAACATATTTCAGCGAGCTGGGAGTTTTTTCTTTAATAGCGTATGATTTTATCTTAAAATACAAGAACGTTTCGTGGTTCTTGTCAATTTGTGTTGGTTTTCATCTAATGAACTTATTTCAGTCAGCTAGATCTTTCTTCTTCAAAGCAAAAAGATTTTATCTTCAAATACGAGAACTTTTCGTGGTTTTGTTGGTTTTAAGCAAATGAACATATTTCAGCGAGCTGGAATTTTTTTGCTCAATAGAGTAAGATTTTATCTTAAAATACAAGAACTTTTCGAGGTTCTTGTCAATTTTTGTTGGTTTTCATCTAATGAATTTATTTCAGTCAGCTGGATCTTTCTTCTTCAAAGCAAAAAGATTTTATCTTCAAATACAAGAACTTTTCATGGTTTTGTTGGTTTTCAGCAAATGAACATATTTCAGCGAGCTGGGAGTTTTTTCTTTAATAGCGTAAGATTTTATCTTAAAATACAAGAACTTTTCGTGGTTCTTGTCAATTTTTGTTGGTTTTCATCTGATGAACTTATTTCAGTCAGCTAGATCTTTCTTCTTCAAAGCAAAAAGATTTTATCTTCAAATACAAGAACTTTTCGTGGTTTTGTTGGTTTTCAGCAAATGAACATATTTCAGCGAGCTGGAAGTTTTTTCCTCAATAGAGTAAGATTTTATCTTAAAATACAAGAACTTTTCGTGGTTCTTGTCAATTTTTGTTGGTTTTCATCGAATGAACTTATTTCAGTCAGCCAGATCTTTCTTCTTCAAAGCAAAAAGATTTTATCTTCAAATGCAAGAACTTTTCGTGGTTTTGATGGTTTTCAGCAAATGAACATATTTCAGTGAGCTGGAAGTTTTTTCCTTAATAGAGTAAGATTTTATCTTAAAATACAAGAACCTTTCGTGGTTCTTGTCAATTTTTGTTGGTTTTCATCTAATGAACTTATTTCAGTCAGCTAGATCTTTCTTCTTCAAAGCAAAAAGATTTTATCTTAAAATACAAGAACTTTTCGTGGTTTTTAATTGTTTTCAGCAAATGAACATATTTCAGCGAGCTGGAAGTTTTTTCCTTAACAGATTAAGATTTTATCTTAAAATACAAGAACTTTTCGTGGTTCTTGTCAATTTTTGTTGGTTTTCATCTAATGAACTTATTTCAGTCAGCCAGATCTTTCTTCTTCAAAGCAAAAAGATTTTATCTTCAAATACAAGAACTTTTCGTGGTTTTGATGGTTTTCAGCAAATGAACATATTTCAGTGAGCTGGAAGTTTTTTCCTTAATAGAGTAAGATTTTATCTTAGAATACAAGAACCTTTCGTGGTTCTTGTCAATTTTTGTTGGTTTTCATCTAATGAACTTATTTCAGTCAGCTAGATCTTTCTTCTTCAAAGCAAAAAGATTTTATCTTCAAATACAAGAACTTTTCGTGGTTTTGATGGTTTTCAGCAAATGAACATATTTCAGCGAGCTGGAAGTTTTTTCCTTAATAGAGTAAGATTTTATCTTAAAATACAAGAACTTTTCGTGGTTCTTGTCAATTTTTGTTGGTTTTCATCTAATGAACTTATTTCAGTCAGCTCGATCTTTCTTCTTCAAAGCAAAAAGATTTTCTCTTCAAATACAAGAACTTTTCGTGGTTTTGTTGGTTTTCAGCAAATGAACAGATTTCAGCGAGCAAGAAGTTTTTTCTTTAATAGCGTATGATTTTATCTTAAAATACAAGAACTTTTCGTGGTTCTTGTCAATTTTTGTTGGTTTTCATCTAATGAACTTATTTCAGTCAGCTAGATCTTTCTTCTTCAAAGGAAAAAGATTTTATCTTCAAATCCAAGAACTTTTCGTGGTTTTGATGGTTTTCAGCAAATGAACATATTTCAGCGAGCCGGAAGATTTTTCTTTAATAGCGTAAGATATTATCTTAAAATTCAAGAACTTTTCGTGGTTCTTGTCAATTTTTGTTGGTTTTCATCTAATGAACTTATTTCAGTCAGCTAGATCTTTCTTCTTCAAAGCAAAAAGATTTTATCTTCAAATACAAGAACTTTTCGTGGTTTTGATGGTTTTCAGCAAATGAACATATTTCAGCGAGCTGGAAGTTTTTTCCTTAATAGAGTAAGATTTTATCTTAAAATACAAGAACTTTTCGTGGTTCTTGTCAATTTTTGTTCGTTTTCATCCAATGAACTTATTTCAGTCAGCGAGATCTTTCTTCTTCAAAGCAAAATGATTTTATCTTCAAATACAAGAACTTTTCGTGGTTTTGTTGGTTTTCAGCAAATGAACATATTTCTGCGAGCTGGGAGTTTTTTCCTCAATAGAGTAAGATTTTATCTTAAAATACAAGAACTTTTCGTGGTTCTTGTCAATTTTTGTTGGTTTTCATCTAATGAACTTATTTCAGTCAGCTGGATCTTTCTTCTTCAAAGCAAAAAGATTTTATCTTCAAATACAAGAACTTTTCGTGGTTTTGTTGGTTTTCAGCAAATGAACAGATTTCAGCGAGCAAGAAGTTTTTTCTTTAATAGCGTAAGATTTTATCTTAAAATACAAGAACTTTTCGTGGTTCTTGTCAAATTTTGTTGGTTTTCATCTAATGAACTTATTTCAGTCAGCTAGATCTTTCTTCTTCAAAGCAAAAAGATTTTATCTTCAAATACAAGAACTTTTCGTGGTTTTGATGGTTTTCAGCAAATGAACATATTTCAGTGAGCTGGAAGTTTTTTCCTTAATAGAGTAAGATTTTATCTTAAAATACAAGAACTTTTCGTGGTTCTTGTCAATTTTTGTTCGTTTTCATCCAATGAACTTATTTCAGTCAGCGAGATGTTTCTTCTTCAAAGCAAAATGATTTTATCTTCAAATACAAGAACTTTTCGTGGTTTTGTTGGTTTTCAGCAAATGAACATATTTCTGCGAGCTGGGAGTTTTTTCCTCAATAGAGTAAGATTTTATCTTAAAATACAAGAACTTTTCGTGGTTCTTGTCAATTTTTGTTGGTTTTCATCTAATGAACTTATTTCAGTCAGCCAGATCTTTCTTCTTCAAAGCAAAAAGATTTTATCTTCAAATACAAGAACTTTTCGTGGTTTTGATGGTTTTCAGCAAATGAACATATTTCAGCGAGCTGGAAGTTTTTTCCTTAATAGAGTAAGATTTTATCTTAAAATACAAGAACTTTTCGTGGTTCTTGTCAATTTTTGTTGGTTTTCATCTAATGAACTTATTTCAGTCAGCTCGATCTTTCTTCTTCAAAGCAAAAAGATTTTCTCTTCAAATACAAGAACTTTTCGTGGTTTTCATGGTTTTCCGCAAATGAACATATTTCAGCGAGCTGGGAGTTTTTTCTTTAATAGCGTAAGTTTTTATCTTAAAATACAAGAACTTTTCGTGGTTCTTGTCAATTTTTGTGGGTTTTCATCTAATGAACTTATTTCAGTCAGCTAGATCTTTCTTCTTCACAGCAAAAAGATTTTATCTTCAAATACAAGAACTTTTCGTGGTTTTGTTGGTTTTCAGCAAATGAACAGATTTCAGCGAGCAAGAAGTTTTTTCTTTAATAGCGTAAGATTTTATCTTAAAATACAAGAACTTTTCGTGGTTCTTGTCAATTTTTGTTGGTTTTCATCTAATGAACTTATTTCAGTCAGCTAGATCTTTCTTCTTCAAAGGAAAAAGATTTTATCTTCAAATCCAAGAACTTTTCGTGGTTTTGATGGTTTTCAGCAAATGAACATATTTCAGCGAGCCGGAAGGTTTTTCTTTAATAGCGTAAGATATTATCTTAAAATACAAGAACTTTTCGTGGTTCTTGTCAATTTTTGTTGGTTTTCATCTAATGAACTTATTTCAGTCAGCTAGATCTTTCTTCAAAGCAAAAAGATTTTATCTTCAAAGACAAGAACTTTTCGTGGTTTTGATGGTTTTCAGCAAATGAACATATTTCAGCGAGCTGGGAGTTTTTTCCTCAATAGCGTAAGATTTTACCTTAAAATACAAGAACTTTTCGTGGTTCTTGTCAATTTTTGTTGGTTTTCATCTAATGAACTTATTTCAGTCAGCTGGATCTTTCTTCTTCAAAGCAAAAAGATTTTATCTTCAAATACAAGAACTTTTCGTGGTTTTGTTGGTTTTCAGCAAATGAACAGATTTCAGCGAGCAAGAAGTTTTTTCTTTAATAGCGTAAGATTTTATCTTAAAATACAAGAACTTTTCGTGGTTCTTGTCAAATTTTGTTGGTTTTCATCTAATGAACTTATTTCAGTCAGCTAGATCTTTCTTCTTCAAAGCAAAAAGATTTTATCTTCAAATACAAGAACTTTTCGTGGTTTTGATGGTTTTCAGCAGATGAACATATTTCAGTGAGCTGGAAGTTTTTTCCTTAATAGAGTAAGATTTTATCTTAAAATACAAGAACCTTTCGTGGTTCTTGTCAATTTTTGTTGGTTTTCATCTAATGAACTTATTTCAGTCAGCGAGATCTTTCTTCTTCAAAGCAAAAAGATGTTATCTTCAAATACAAGAACTTTTCGTGGTTTTGATGGTTTTCAGCAAATGAACATATTTCAGCGAGCTGGAAGTTTTTTCCTTAATAGAGTAAGATTTTATCTTAAAATACAAGAACTTTTCGTGGTTCTTGTCAATTTTTGTTGGTTTTCATCTAATGAACTTATTTCAGTCAGCTAGATCTTTCTTCTTCAAAGCAAAAAGATTTTATCTTCAAATACAAGAACTTTTCGTGGTTTTCATGGTTTTCCGCAAATGAACATATTTCAGCGAGCTGGGAGTTTTTTCTTTAATAGCGTAAGTTTTTATCTTAAAATACAAGAACTTTTCGTGGTTCTTGTCAATTTTTGTTGGTTTTCATCTAATGAACTTATTTCAGTCAGCTAGATCTTTCTTCTTCACAGCAAAAAGATTTTATCTTCAAATACAAGAACTTTTCGTGGTTTTGTTGGTTTTCAGCAAATGAACAGATTTCAGCGAGCAAGAAGTTTTTTCTTTAATAGCGTAAGATTTTATCTTAAAATACAAGAACTTTTCGTGGTTCTTGTCAATTTTTGTTGGTTTTCATCTAATGAACTTATTTCAGTCAGCTAGATCTTTCTTCTTCAAAGGAAAAAGATTTTATCTTCAAATACCAGAACTTTTCCTGGTTTTGATGGTTTTCAGCAAATGAACATATTTCAGCGAGCAAGATGTTTTTTCTTCAATAGCGTAAGATTTTATCTTAAAATACAAGAACTTTTCGTGGTTCTTGTCAATTTTTGTTGGTTTTCATCTAATGAACTGATTTCAGTCAGGTAGATCTTTCTTCTTCAAAGCAAAAAGATTTTCTCTTCAAATACTAGAACTTTTCGTGGTTTTCATGGTTTTCCGCAAATGAACATATTTCAGCGAGCTGGGAGTTTTTTCTTTAATAGCGTAAGTTTTTATCTTAAAATACAAGAACTTTTCGTGGTTCTTGTCAATTTTTGTGGGTTTTCATCTAATGAACTTATTTCAGTCAGCTAGATCTTTCTTCTTCACAGCAAAAAGATTTTATCTTCAAATACAAGAACTTTTCGTGGTTTTGTTGGTTTTCAGCAAATGAACAGATTTCAGCGAGCAAGAAGTTTTTTCTTTAATAGCGTAAGATTTTATCTTAAAATACAAGAACTTTTCGTGGTTCTTGTCAATTTTTGTTGGTTTTCATCTAATGAACTTATTTCAGTCAGCTAGATCTTTCTTCTTCAAAGGAAAAAGATTTTATCTTCAAATACCAGAACTTTTCCTGGTTTTGATGGTTTTCAGCAAATGAACATATTTCAGCGAGCAAGATGTTTTTTCTTCAATAGCGTAAGATTTTATCTTAAAATACAAGAACTTTTCGTGGTTCTTGTCAATTTTTGTTGGTTTTCATCTAATGAACTGATTTCAGTCAGGTAGATCTTTCTTCTTCAAAGCAAAAAGATTTTCTCTTCAAATACAAGAACTTTTCGTGGTTTTCATGGTTTTCCGCAAATGAACATATTTCAGCGAGCTGGGAGTTTTTTCTTTAATAGCGTAAGTTTTTATCTTAAAATACAAGAACTTTTCGTGGTTCTTGTCAATTTTTGTGGGTTTTCATCTAATGAACTTATTTCAGTCAGCTGGATCTTTCTTCTTCACAGCAAAAAGATTTTATCTTCAAATACAAGAACTTTTCGTGGTTTTGTTGGTTTTCAGCAAATGAACAGATTTCAGCGAGCAAGAAGTTTTTTCTTTAATAGCGTAAGATTTTATCTTAAAATACAAGAACTTTTCGTGGTTCTTGTCAATTTTTGTTGGTTTTCATCTAATGAACTTATTTCAGTCAGCTAGATCTTTCTTCTTCAAAGGAAAAAGATTTTAACTTCAAATCCAAGAACTTTTCGTGGTTTTGATGGTTTTCAGCAAATGAACATATTTCAGCGAGCCGGAAGGTTTTTCTTTAATAGCGTAAGATATTATCTTAAAATACAAGAACTTTTCGTGGTTCTTGTCAATTTTTGTTGGTTTTCATCTAATGAACTTATTTCAGTCAGCTCGATCTTTCTTCTTCAAAGCAAAAAGATTTTATCTTCAAATACAAGAACTTTTCGTGGTTTTGATGGTTTTCAGCAAATGAACATATTTCAGCGAGCTGGAAGTTTTTTCCTTAATAGAGTAAGATTTTATCTTAAAATACAAGAACTTTTCGTGGTTCTTGTCAATTTTTGTTCGTTTTCATCCAATGAACTTATTTCAGTCAGCGAGATCTTTCTTCTTCAAAGCAAAATGATTTTATCTTCAAATACAAGAACTTTTCGTGGTTTTGTTGGTTTTCAGCAAATGAACATATTTTTGCGAGCTGGGAGTTTTTTCCTCAATAGAGTAAGATTTTATCTTAAAATACAAGAACCTTTCGTGGTTCTTGTCAATTTTTGTTGGTTTTCATCTAATGAACTTATTTCAGTCAGCTGGATCTTTCTTCTTCAAAGCAAAAAGATTTTATCTTCAAATACAAGAACTTTTCGTGGTTTTGTTGGTTTTCAGCAAATGAACAGATTTCAGCGAGCAAGAAGTTTTTTCTTTAATAGCGTAAGATTTTATCTTAAAATAAAAGAACTTTTCGTGGTTCTTGTCAAATTTTGTTGGTTTTCATCTACTGAACTTATTTCAGTCAGCCAGATCTTTCTTCTTCAAAGCAAAAAGATTTTATCTTCAAATACAAGAACTTTTCGTGGTTTTGATGGTTTTCAGCAAATGAACATATTTCAGCGAGCTGGAAGTTTTTTCCTTAATAGAGTAAGATTTTATCTTAAAATACAAGAACTTTTCGTGGTTCTTGTCAATTTTTGTTGGTTTTCATCTAATGAACTTATTTCAGTCAGCTCGATCTTTCTTCTTCAAAGCAAAAAGATTTTCTCTTCAAATACAAGAACTTTTCGTGGTTTTCATGGTTTTCCGCAAATGAACATATTTCAGCGAGCTGGGAGTTTTTTCTTTAATAGCGTAAGTTTTTATCTTAAAATACAAGAACTTTTCGTGGTTCTTGTCAATTTTTGTGGGTTTTCATCTAATGAACTTATTTCAGTCAGCTAGATCTTTCTTCTTCACAGCAAAAAGATTTTATCTTCAAATACAAGAACTTTTCGTGGTTTTGTTGGTTTTCAGCAAATGAACAGATTTCAGCGAGCAAGAAGTTTTTTTCTTTAATAGCGTAAGATTTTATCTTAAAATACAAGAACTTTTCGTGGTTCTTGTCAATTTTTGTTGGTTTTCATCTAATGAACTTATTTCAGTCAGCTAGATCTTTCTTCTTCAAAGGAAAAAGATTTTATCTTCAAATCCAAGAACTTTTCGTGGTTTTGATGGTTTTCAGCAAATGAACATATTTCAGCGAGCCGGAAGGTTTTTCTTTAATAGCGTAAGATATTATCTTAAAATACAAGAACTTTTCGTGGTTCTTGTCAATTTTTGTTGGTTTTCATCTAATGAACTTATTTCAGTCAGCTAGATCTTTCTTCTTCAAAGCAAAAAGATTTTATCTTCAAATACAAGAACTTTTCGTGGTTTTGTTGGTTTTCAGCAAATGAACAGATTTCAGCGAGCAAGAAGTTTTTTCTTTAATAGCGTAAGATTTTATCTTAAAATACAAGAACTTTTCGTGGTTCTTGTCAAATTTTGTTGGTTTTCATCTAATGAACTTATTTCAGTCAGCCAGATCTTTCTTCTTCAAAGCAAAAAGATTTTATCTTCAAATACAAGAACTTTTCGTGGTTTTGATGGTTTTCAGCCAATGAACATATTTCAGTGAGCTGGAAGTTTTTTCCTTAATAGAGTAAGATTTTATCTTAAAATACAAGAACCTTTCGTGGTTCTTGTCAATTTTTGTTGGTTTTCATCTAATGAACTTATTTCAGTCAGCGAGATCTTTCTTCTTCAAAGCAAAAAGATTTTATCTTCAAATGCAAGAACTTTTCGTGGTTTTGATGGTTTTCAGCAAATGAACATATTTCAGCGAGCTGGAAGTTTTTTCCTTAATAGAGTAAGATTTTATCTTAAAATACAAGAACTTTTCGTGGTTCTTGTCAATTTTTGTTGGTTTTCATCTAATGAACTTATTTCAGTCAGCTAGATCTTTCTTCTTCAAAGCAAAAAGATTTTATCTTCAAATACAAGAACTTTTCGTGGTTTTCATGGTTTTCCGCAAATGAACATATTTCAGCGAGCTGGGAGTTTTTTCTTTAATAGCGTAAGTTTTTATCTTAAAATACAAGAACTTTTCGTGGTTCTTGTCAATTTTTGTTGGTTTTCATCTAATGAACTTATTTCAGTCAGCTAGATCTTTCTTCTTCACAGCAAAAAGATTTTATCTTCAAATACAAGAACTTTTCGTGGTTTTGTTGGTTTTCAGCAAATGAACAGATTTCAGCGAGCAAGAAGTTTTTTCTTTAATAGCGTAAGATTTTATCTTAAAATACAAGAACTTTTCGTGGTTCTTGTCAATTTTTGTTGGTTTTCATCTAATGAACTTATTTCAGTCAGCTGGATCTTTCTTCTTCAAAGCAAAAAGATTTTATCTTCAAATACAAGAACTTTTCGTGGTTTTGTTGGTTTTCAGCAAATGAACAGATTTCAGCGAGCAAGAAGTTTTTTCTTTAATAGCGTAAGATTTTATCTTAAAATACAAGAACTTTTCGTGGTTCTTGTCAAATTTTGTTGGTTTTCATCTAATGAACTTATTTCAGTCAGCCAGATCTTTCTTCTTCAAAGCAAAAAGATTTTATCTTCAAATACAAGAACTTTTCGTGGTTTTGATGGTTTTCAGCAAATGAACATATTTCAGCGAGCTGGAAGTTTTTTCCTTAATAGAGTAAGATTTTATCTTAAAATACAAGAACTTTTCGTGGTTCTTGTCAATTTTTGTTGGTTTTCATCTAATGAACTTATTTCAGTCAGCTCGATCTTTCTTCTTCAAAGCAAAAAGATTTTCTCTTCAAATACAAGAACTTTTCGTGGTTTTCATGGTTTTCCGCAAATGAACATATTTCAGCGAGCTGGGAGTTTTTTCTTTAATAGCGTAAGTTTTTATCTTAAAATACAAGAACTTTTCGTGGTTCTTGTCAATTTTTGTGGGTTTTCATCTAATGAACTTTTTTCAGTCAGCTAGATCTTTCTTCGTCACAGCAAAAAGATTTTATCTTCAAATACAAGAACTTTTCGTGGTTTTGTTGGTTTTCAGCAAATGAACAGATTTCAGCGAGCAAGAAGTTTTTTTCTTTAATAGCGTAAGATTTTATCTTAAAATACAAGAACTTTTCGTGGTTCTTGTCAATTTTTGTTGGTTTTCATCTAATGAACTTATTTCAGTCAGCTAGATCTTTCTTCTTCAAAGGAAAAAGATTTTATCTTCAAATCCAAGAACTTTTCGTGGTTTTGATGGTTTTCAGCAAATGAACATATTTCAGCGAGCCAGAAGGTTTTTCTTTAATAGCGTAAGATATTATCTTAAAATACAAGAACTTTTCATGGTTCTTGTCAATTTTTGTTGGTTTTCATCTAATGAACTTATTTCAGTCAGCTAGATCTTTCTTCTTCAAAGCAAAAAGATTTTATCTTCAAATACAAGAACTTTTAGTGGTTTTGATGGTTTTCAGCAAATGAACATATTTCAGCGAGCTGGAAGTTTTTTCCTTAATAGAGTAAGATTTTATCTTAAAATACAAGAACTTTTCGTGGTTCTTGTCAATTTTTGTTCGTTTTCATCCAATGAACTTATTTCAGTCAGCGAGATCTTTCTTCTTCAAAGCAAAATGATTTTATCTTCAAATACAAGAACTTTTCGTGGTTTTGTTGGTTTTCAGCAAATGAACATATTTCTGCGAGCTGGGAGTTTTTTCCTCAATAGCGTAAGATTTTATCTTAAAATACAAGAACTTTTCGTGGTTCTTGTCAATTTTTGTTGGTTTTCATCTAATGAACTTATTTCAGTCAGCTGGATCTTTCTTCTTCAAAGCAAAAAGATTTTATCTTCAAATACAAGAACTTTTCATGGTTTTGTTGGTTTTCAGCAAATGAACAGATTTCAGCGAGCAAGAAGTTTTTTCTTTAATAGCGTAAGATTTTATCTTAAAATACAAGAACTTTTCGTGGTTCTTGTCAAATTTTGTTGGTTTTCATCTAATGAACTTATTTCAGTCAGCCAGATCTTTCTTCTTCAAAGCAAAAAGATTTTATCTTCAAATACAAGAACTTTTCGTGGTTTTGATGGTTTTCAGCAAATGAACATATTTCAGTGAGCTGGAAGTTTTTTCCTTAATAGAGTAAGATTTTATCTTAAAATACAAGAACCTTTCGTGGTTCTTGTCAATTTTTGTTGGTTTTCATCTAATGAACTTATTTCAGTCAGCGAGATCTTTCTTCTTCAAAGCAAAAAGATTTTATCTTCAAATGCAAGAACTTTTCGTGGTTTTGATGGTTTTCAGCAAATGAACATATTTCAGCGAGCTGGAAGTTTTTTCCTTAATAGAGTAAGATTTTATCTTAAAATACAAGAACTTTTCGTGGTTCTTGTCAATTTTTGTTCGTTTTCATCCAATGAACTTATTTCAGTCAGCGAGATCTTTCTTCTTCAAAGCAAAATGATTTTATCTTCAAATACAAGAACTTTTCGTGGTTTTGTTGGTTTTCAGCAAATGAACATATTTCTGCGAGCTGGGAGTTTTTTCCTCAATAGCGTAAGATTTTATCTTAAAATACAAGAACTTTTCGTGGTTCTTGTCAATTTTTGTTGGTTTTCATCTAATGAACTTATTTCAGTCAGCTGGATCTTTCTTCTTCAAAGCAAAAAGATTTTATCTTCAAATACAAGAACTTTTCATGGTTTTGTTGGTTTTCAGCAAATGAACAGATTTCAGCGAGCAAGAAGTTTTTTCTTTAATAGCGTAAGATTTTATCTTAAAATAGAAGAACTTTTCGTGGTTCTTGTCAAATTTTGTTGGTTTTCATCTAATGAACTTATTTCAGTCAGCCAGATCTTTCTTCTTCAAAGCAAAAAGATTTTATCTTCAAATACAAGAACTTTTCGTGGTTTTGATGGTTTTCAGCAAATGAACATATTTCAGTGAGCTGGAAGTTTTTTCCTTAATAGAGTAAGATTTTATCTTAAAATACAAGAACCTTTCGTGGTTCTTGTCAATTTTTGTTGGTTTTCATCTAATGAACTTATTTCAGTCAGCGAGATCTTTCTTCTTCAAAGCAAAAAGATTTTATCTTCAAATGCAAGAACTTTTCGTGGTTTTGATGGTTTTCAGCAAATGAACATATTTCAGCGAGCTGGAAGTTTTTTCCTTAATAGAGTAAGATTTTATCTTAAAATACAAGAACTTTTCGTGGTTCTTGTCAATTTTGGTTGGTTTTCATCTAATGAACTTATTTCAGTCAGCTAGATCTTTCTTCTTCAAAGCAAAAAGATTTTATCTTCAAATACAAGAACTTTTCGTGGTTTTCATGGTTTTCCGCAAATGAACATATTTCAGCGAGCTGGGAGTTTTTTCTTTAATAGCGTAAGTTTTTATCTTAAAATACAAGAACCTTTCGTGGTTCTTGTCAATTTTTGTTGGTTTTCATCTAATGAACTTATTTCAGTCAGCTGGATCTTTCTTCTTCACAGCAAAAAGATTTTATCTTCAAATACAAGAACTTTTCGTGGTTTTGTTGGTTTTCAGCAAATGAACAGATTTCAGCGAGCAAGAAGTTTTTTCTTTAATAGCGTAAGATTTTATCTTAAAATACAAGAACTTTTCGTGGTTCTTGTCAATTTTTGTTGGTTTTCATCTAATGAACTTATTTCAGTCAGCTAGATCTTTCTTCTTCAAAGGAAAAAGATTTTATCTTCAAATACCAGAACTTTTCCTGGTTTTGATGGTTTTCAGCAAATGAACATATTTCAGCGAGCCGGAAGGTTTTTCTTTAATAGCGTAAGATATTATCTTAAAATACAAGAAGTTTTCGTGGTTCTTGTCAATTTTTGTTGGTTTTCATCTAATGAACTTATTTCAGTCAGCTCGATCTTTCTTCTTCAAAGCAAAAAGATTTTCTCTTCAAATACAAGAACTTTTCGTGGTTTTCATGGTTTTCCGCAAATGAACATATTTCAGCGAGCTGGGAGTTTTTTCTTTAATAGCGTAAGTTTTTATCTTAAAATACAAGAACTTTTCGTGGTTCTTGTCAATTTTTGTGGGTTTTCATCTAATGAACTTTTTTCAGTCAGCTAGATCTTTCTTCTTCACAGCAAAAAGATTTTATCTTCAAATACAAGAACTTTTCGTGGTTTTCATGGTTTTCCGCAAATGAACATATTTCAGCGAGCTGGGAGTTTTTTCTTTAATAGCGTAAGTTTTTATCTTAAAATACAAGAACTTTTCGTGGTTCTTGTCAATTTTTGTTGGTTTTCATCTAATGAACTTATTTCAGTCAGCTGGATCTTTCTTCTTCACAGCAAAAAGATTTTATCTTCAAATACAAGAACTTTTCGTGGTTTTGTTGGTTTTCAGCAAATGAACAGATTTCAGCGAGCAAGAAGTTTTTTCTTTAATAGCGTAAGATTTTATCTTAAAATACAAGAACTTTTCGTGGTTCTTGTCAATTTTTGTTGGTTTTCATCTAATGAACTTATTTCAGTCAGCTAGATCTTTCTTCTTCAAAGGAAAAAGATTTTATCTTCAAATACCAGAACTTTTCCTGGTTTTGATGGTTTTCAGCAAATGAACATATTTCAGCGAGCCGGAAGGTTTTTCTTTAATAGCGTAAGATATTATCTTAAAATACAAGAAGTTTTCGTGGTTCTTGTCAATTTTTGTTGGTTTTCATCTAATGAACTTATTTCAGTCAGCTCGATCTTTCTTCTTCAAAGCAAAAAGATTTTCTCTTCAAATACAAGAACTTTTCGTGGTTTTCATGGTTTTCCGCAAATGAACATATTTCAGCGAGCTGGAAGTTTTTTCCTTAATAGAGTAAGATTTTATCTTAAAATACAAGAACTTTTCGTGGTTCTTGTCAATTTTTGTTGGTTTTCATCTAATGAACTTATTTCAGTCAGCGAGATCTTTCTTCTTCACAGCAAAAAGATTTTATCTTCAAATACAAGAACTTTTCGTGGTTTTGTTGGTTTTCAGCAAATGAACAGATTTCAGCGAGCAAGAAGTTTTTTCTTTAATAGCGTAAGATTTTATCTTAAAATACAAGAAGTTTTCGTGGTTCTTGTCAATTTTTGTTGGTTTTCATCTAATGAACTTATTTCAGTCAGCTAGATCTTTCTTTTTCAAAGGAAAAAGATTTTATCTTCAAATACCAGAACTTTTCCTGGTTTTGATGGTTTTCAGCAAATGAACATATTTCAGCGAGCCGGAAGGTTTTTCTTTAATAGCGTAAGATATTATCTTAAAATACAAGAACTTTTCGTGGTTCTTGTCAATTTTTGTTGGTTTTTATCCAATGAACTTATTTCAGTCAGCTCGATCTTTCTTCTTCAAAGCAAAAAGATTTTATCTTCAAATACAAGAACTTTTCGTGGTTTTGATGGTTTTCAGCAAATTAACATATTTCAGCGAGCAAGATGTTTTTTCTTCAATAGCGTAAGATTTTATCTTAAAATACAAGAACTTTTCGTGGTTCTTGTCAATTTTTCTTGGTTTTCATCTAATTAACTTATTTCAGTCAGCTCGATCTTTCTTCTTCAAAGCAAAAAGATTTTATCTTCAAATACAAGAACTTTTCGTGGTTTTGTTGGTTTTCAGCAAATGAACAGATTTCAGCGAGCAAGAAGTTTTTTCTTTAATAGCGTAAGATTTTATCTTAAAATACAAGAACTTTTCGTGGTTCTTGTCAAATTTTGTTGGTTTTCATGTAATGAACTTATTTCAGTCAGCCAGATCTTTCTTCTTCAAAGCAAAAAGATTTTATCTTCAAATACAAGAACTTTTCGTGGTTTTGATGGTTTTCAGCAAATGAACATATTTCAGTGAGCTGGAAGTTTTTTCCTTAATAGAGTAAGATTTTATCTTAAAATACAAGAACCTTTCGTGGTTCTTGTCAATTTTTGTTGGTTTTCATCTAATGAACTTATTTCAGTCAGCTAGATCTTTCTTCTTCAAAGCAAAAAGATTTTATCTTCAAATACAAGAACTTTTCGTGGTTTTGATGGTTTTCAGCAAATGAACATATTTCAGCGAGCTGGAAGTTTTTTCCTTAATAGAGTAAGATTTTATCTTAAAATACAAGAACTTTTCGTGGTTCTTGTCAATTTTTGTTGGTTTTCATCTAATGAACTTATTTCAGTCAGCTAGATCTTTCTTCTTCACAGCAAAAAGATTTTATCTTCAAATACAAGAACTTTTCGTGGTTTTGTTGGTTTTCAGCAAATGAACAGATTTCAGCGAGCAAGAAGTTTTTTCTTTAATAGCGTAAGATTTTATCTTAAAATACAAGAAGTTTTCGTGGTTCTTGTCAATTTTTGTTGGTTTTCATCTAATGAACTTATTTCAGTCAGCTCGATCTTTCTTCTTCAAAGCAAAAAGATTTTATCTTCAAATACAAGAACTTTTCGTGGTTTTGATGGTTTTCAGCAAATTAACATATTTCAGCGAGCAAGATGTTTTTTCTTCAATAGCGTAAGATTTTATCTTAAAATACAAGAACTTTTCGTGGTTCTTGTCAATTTTTCTTGGTTTTCATCTAATGAACTTATTTCAGTCAGCTAGATCTTTCTTCTTCAAAGCAAAAAGATTTTATCTTCAAATACAAGAACTTTTCGTGGTTCTTGTCAATTTTTGTTCGTTTTCATCCAATGAACTTATTTCAGTCAGCTAGATCTTTCTTCTTCAAAGCAAAATGATTTTATCTTCAAATACAACAACTTTTCGTGGTTTTGTTGGTTTTCAGCAAATGAACAGATTTCAGCGAGCAAGAAGTTTTTTTCTTTAATAGCGTAAGATTTTATCTTAAAATACAAGAACTTTTCGTGGTTCTTGTCAATTTTTGTTGGTTTTCATCTAATGAACTTATTTCAGTCAGCTAGATCTTTCTTCTTCAAAGGAAAAAGATTTTATTTTCAAATCCAAGAACTTTTCGTGGTTTTGATGGTTTTCAGCAAATGAACATATTTCAGCGAGCCGGAAGGTTTTTCTTTAATAGCGTAAGATATTATCTTAAAATACAAGAACTTTTCGTGGTTCTTGTCAATTTTTGTTGGTTTTCATCTAATGAACTTATTTCAGTCAGCTAGATCTTTCTTCTTCAAAGCAAAAAGATTTTATCTTCAAATACAAGAACTTTTCGTGGTTTTGATGGTTTTCAGCAAATGAACATATTTCAGCGAGCTGGAAGTTTTTTCCTTAATAGAGTAAGATTTTATCTTAAAATACAAGAACTTTTCGTGGTTCTTGTCAATTTTTGTTCGTTTTCATCCAATGAACTTATTTCAGTCAGCTGGATCTTTCTTCTTCAAAGCAAAAAGATTTTATCTTCAAATACAAGAACTTTTCGTGGTTTTGTTGGTTTTCAGCAAATGAACAGATTTCAGCGAGCAAGAAGTTTTTTCTTTAATAGCGTAAGATTTTATCTTAAAATACAAGACCTTTTCGTGGTTCTTGTCAAATTTTGTTGGTTTTCATCTAATGAACTTATTTCAGTCAGCCAGATCTTTCTTCTTCAAAGCAAAAAGATTTTATCTTCAAATACAAGAACTTTTCGTGGTTTTGATGGTTTACAGCCAATGAACATATTTCAGTGAGCTGGAAGTTTTTTCCTTAATAGAGTAAGATTTTATCTTAAAATACAAGAACCTTTCGTGGTTCTTGTCAATTTTTGTTGGTTTTCATCTAATGAACTTATTTCAGTCAGCGAGATCTTTCTTCTTCAAAGCAAAAAGATTTTATCTTCAAATGCAAGAACTTTTCGTGGTTTTGATGGTTTTCAGCAAATGAACATATTTCAGCGAGCTGGAAGTTTTTTCCTTAATAGAGTAAGATTTTATCTTAAAATACAAGAACTTTTCGTGGTTCTTGTCAATTTTTGTTGGTTTTCATCTAATGAACTTATTTCAGTCAGCTAGATCTTTCTTCTTCAAAGCAAAAAGATTTTATCTTCAAATACAAGAACTTTTCGTGGTTTTCTTGGTTTTCCGCAAATGAACATATTTCAGCGAGCTGGGAGTTTTTTCTTTAATAGCGTAAGTTTTTATCTTAAAATACAAGAACTTTTCGTGGTTCTTGTCAATTTTTGTTGGTTTTCATCTAATGAACTTATTTCAGTCAGCTAGATCTTTCTTCTTCACAGCAAAAAGATTTTATCTTCAAATACAAGAACTTTTCGTGGTTTTGTTGGTTTTCAGCAAATGAACAGATTTCAGCGAGCAAGAAGTTTTTTCTTTAATAGCGTAAGATTTTATCTTAAAATACAAGAACTTTTCGTGGTTCTTGTCAATTTTTGTTGGTTTTCATCTAATGAACTTATTTCAGTCAGCTGGATCTTTCTTCTTCAAAGCAAAAAGATTTTATCTTCAAATACAAGAACTTTTCGTGGTTTTGTTGGTTTTCAGCAAATGAACAGATTTCAGCGAGCAAGAAGTTTTTTCTTTAATAGCGTAAGATTTTATCTTAAAATACAAGAACTTTTCGTGGTTCTTGTCAAATTTTGTTGGTTTTCATCTAATGAACTTATTTCAGTCAGCCAGATCTTTCTTCTTCAAAGCAAAAAGATTTTATCTTCAAATACAAGAACTTTTCGTGGTTTTGATGGTTTTCAGCAAATGAACATATTTCAGCGAGCTGGAAGTTTTTTCCTTAATAGAGTAAGATTTTATCTTAAAATACAAGAACTTTTCGTGGTTCTTGTCAATTTTTGTTGGTTTTCATCTAATGAACTTATTTCAGTCAGCTCGATCTTTCTTCTTCAAAGCAAAAAGATTTTATCTTCAAATACAAGAACTTTTCGTGGTTTTCATGGTTTTCCGCAAATGAACATATTTCAGCGAGCTGGGAGTTTTTTCTTTAATAGCGTAAGTTTTTATCTTAAAATACAAGAACTTTTCGTGGTTCTTGTCAATTTTTGTGGGTTTTCATCTAATGAACTTATTTCAGTCAGCTAGATCTTTCTTCTTCACAGCAAAAAGATTTTATCTTCAAATACAAGAACTTTTCGTGGTTTTGTTGGTTTTCAGCAAATGAACAGATTTCAGCGAGCAAGAAGTTTTTTTCTTTAATAGCGTAAGATTTTATCTTAAAATACAAGAACTTTTCGTGGTTCTTGTCAATTTTTGTTGGTTTTCATCTAATGAACTTATTTCAGTCAGCTAGATCTTTCTTCTTCAAAGGAAAAAGATTTTATCTTCAAATCCAAGAACTTTTCGTGGTTTTGATGGTTTTCAGCAAATGAACATATTTCAGCGAGCCAGAAGGTTTTTCTTTAATAGCGTAAGATATTATCTTAAAATACAAGAACTTTTCATGGTTCTTGTCAATTTTTGTTGGTTTTCATCTAATGAACTTATTTCAGTCAGCTAGATCTTTCTTCTTCAAAGCAAAAAGATTTTATCTTCAAATACAAGAACTTTTCGTGGTTTTGATGGTTTTCAGCAAATGAACATATTTCAGCGAGCTGGAAGTTTTTTCCTTAATAGAGTAAGATTTTATCTTAAAATACAAGAACTTTTCGTGGTTCTTGTCAATTTTTGTTCGTTTTCATCCAATGAACTTATTTCAGTCAGCGAGATCTTTCTTCTTCAAAGCAAAATGATTTTATCTTCAAATACAAGAACTTTTCGTGGTTTTGTTGGTTTTCAGCAAATGAACATATTTCTGCGAGCTGGGAGTTTTTTCCTCAATAGCGTAAGATTTTATCTTAAAATACAAGAACTTTTCGTGGTTCTTGTCAATTTTTGTTGGTTTTCATCTAATGAACTTATTTCAGTCAGCTGGATCTTTCTTCTTCAAAGCAAAAAGATTTTATCTTCAAATACAAGAACTTTTCATGGTTTTGTTGGTTTTCAGCAAATGAACAGATTTCAGCGAGCAAGAAGTTTTTTCTTTAATAGCGTAAGATTTTATCTTAAAATACAAGAACTTTTCGTGGTTCTTGTCAAATTTTGTTGGTTTTCATCTAATGAACTTATTTCAGTCAGCCAGATCTTTCTTCTTCAAAGCAAAAAGATTTTATCTTCAAATGCAAGAACTTTTCGTGGTTTTGATGGTTTTCAGCAAATGAACATATTTCAGCGAGCTGGAAGTTTTTTCCTTAATAGAGTAAGATTTTATCTTAAAATACAAGAACTTTTCGTGGTTCTTGTCAATTTTTGTTGGTTTTCATCTAATGAACTTATTTCAGTCAGCTAGATCTTTCTTCTTCAAAGCAAAAAGATTTTATCTTCAAATACAAGAACTTTTCGTGGTTTTCATGGTTTTCCGCAAATGAACATATTTCAGCGAGCTGGGAGTTTTTTCTTTAATAGCGTAAGTTTTTATCTTAAAATACAAGAACTTTTCGTGGTTCTTGTCAATTTTTGTTGGTTTTCATCTAATGAACTTATTTCAGTCAGCTAGATCTTTCTTCTTCACAGCAAAAAGATTTTATCTTCAAATACAAGAACTTTTCGTGGTTTTGTTGGTTTTCAGCAAATGAACAGATTTCAGCGAGCAAGAAGTTTTTTCTTTAATAGCGTAAGATTTTATCTTAAAATACAAGAACTTTTCGTGGTTCTTGTCAATTTTTGTTGGTTTTCATCTAATGAACTTATTTCAGTCAGCTGGATCTTTCTTCTTCAAAGCAAAAAGATTTTATCTTCAAATACAAGAACTTTTCGTGGTTTTGTTGGTTTTCAGCAAATGAACAGATTTCAGCGAGCAAGAAGTTTTTTCTTTAATAGCGTAAGATTTTATCTTAAAATACAAGAACTTTTCGTGGTTCTTGTCAAATTTTGTTGGTTTTCATCTAATGAACTTATTTCAGTCAGCCAGATCTTTCTTCTTCAAAGCAAAAAGATTTTATCTTCAAATACAAGAACTTTTCGTGGTTTTGATGGTTTTCAGCAAATGAACATATTTCAGCGAGCTGGAAGTTTTTTCCTTAATAGAGTAAGATTTTATCTTAAAATACAAGAACTTTTCGTGGTTCTTGTCAATTTTTGTTGGTTTTCATCTAATGAACTTATTTCAGTCAGCGAGATCTTTCTTCTTCAAAGCAAAAAGATTTTCTCTTCAAATACAAGAACTTTTCGTGGTTTTCATGGTTTTCCGCAAATGAACATATTTCAGCGAGCTGGGAGTTTTTTCTTTAATAGCGTAAGTTTTTATCTTAAAATACAAGAACTTTTCGTGGTTCTTGTCAATTTTTGTGGGTTTTCATCTAATGAACTTTTTTCAGTCAGCTAGATCTTTCTTCGTCACAGCAAAAAGATTTTATCTTCAAATACAAGAACTTTTCGTGGTTTTGTTGGTTTTCAGCAAATGAACAGATTTCAGCGAGCAAGAAGTTTTTTTCTTTAATAGCGTAAGATTTTATCTTAAAATACAAGAACTTTTCGTGGTTCTTGTCAATTTTTGTTGGTTTTCATCTAATGAACTTATTTCAGTCAGCTAGATCTTTCTTCTTCAAAGGAAAAAGATTTTATCTTCAAATCCAAGAACTTTTCGTGGTTTTGATGGTTTTCAGCAAATGAACATATTTCAGCGAGCCAGAAGGTTTTTCTTTAATAGCGTAAGATATTATCTTAAAATACAAGAACTTTTCATGGTTCTTGTCAATTTTTGTTGGTTTTCATCTAATGAACTTATTTCAGTCAGCTAGATCTTTCTTCTTCAAAGCAAAAAGATTTTATCTTCAAATACAAGAACTTTTAGTGGTTTTGATGGTTTTCAGCAAATGAACATATTTCAGCGAGCTGGAAGTTTTTTCCTTAATAGAGTAAGATTTTATCTTAAAATACAAGAACTTTTCGTGGTTCTTGTCAATTTTTGTTCGTTTTCATCCAATGAACTTATTTCAGTCAGCGAGATCTTTCTTCTTCAAAGCAAAATGATTTTATCTTCAAATACAAGAACTTTTCGTGGTTTTGTTGGTTTTCAGCAAATGAACATATTTCTGCGAGCTGGGAGTTTTTTCCTCAATAGCGTAAGATTTTATCTTAAAATACAAGAACTTTTCGTGGTTCTTGTCAATTTTTGTTGGTTTTCATCTAATGAACTTATTTCAGTCAGCTGGATCTTTCTTCTTCAAAGCAAAAAGATTTTATCTTCAAATACAAGAACTTTTCATGGTTTTGTTGGTTTTCAGCAAATGAACAGATTTCAGCGAGCAAGAAGTTTTTTCTTTAATAGCGTAAGATTTTATCTTAAAATACAAGAACTTTTCGTGGTTCTTGTCAAATTTTGTTGGTTTTCATCTAATGAACTTATTTCAGTCAGCCAGATCTTTCTTCTTCAAAGCAAAAAGATTTTATCTTCAAATACAAGAACTTTTCGTGGTTTTGATGGTTTTCAGCAAATGAACATATTTCAGTGAGCTGGAAGTTTTTTCCTTAATAGAGTAAGATTTTATCTTAAAATACAAGAACCTTTCGTGGTTCTTGTCAATTTTTGTTGGTTTTCATCTAATGAACTTATTTCAGTCAGCGAGATCTTTCTTCTTCAAAGCAAAAAGATTTTATCTTCAAATGCAAGAACTTTTCGTGGTTTTGATGGTTTTCAGCAAATGAACATATTTCAGCGAGCTGGAAGTTTTTTCCTTAATAGAGTAAGATTTTATCTTAAAATACAAGAACTTTTCGTGGTTCTTGTCAATTTTTGTTCGTTTTCATCCAATGAACTTATTTCAGTCAGCGAGATCTTTCTTCTTCAAAGCAAAATGATTTTATCTTCAAATACAAGAACTTTTCGTGGTTTTGTTGGTTTTCAGCAAATGAACATATTTCTGCGAGCTGGGAGTTTTTTCCTCAATAGCGTAAGATTTTATCTTAAAATACAAGAACTTTTCGTGGTTCTTGTCAATTTTTGTTGGTTTTCATCTAATGAACTTATTTCAGTCAGCTGGATCTTTCTTCTTCAAAGCAAAAAGATTTTATCTTCAAATACAAGAACTTTTCATGGTTTTGTTGGTTTTCAGCAAATGAACAGATTTCAGCGAGCAAGAAGTTTTTTCTTTAATAGCGTAAGATTTTATCTTAAAATAGAAGAACTTTTCGTGGTTCTTGTCAAATTTTGTTGGTTTTCATCTAATGAACTTATTTCAGTCAGCCAGATCTTTCTTCTTCAAAGCAAAAAGATTTTATCTTCAAATACAAGAACTTTTCGTGGTTTTGATGGTTTTCAGCAAATGAACATATTTCAGTGAGCTGGAAGTTTTTTCCTTAATAGAGTAAGATTTTATCTTAAAATACAAGAACCTTTCGTGGTTCTTGTCAATTTTTGTTGGTTTTCATCTAATGAACTTATTTCAGTCAGCGAGATCTTTCTTCTTCAAAGCAAAAAGATTTTATCTTCAAATGCAAGAACTTTTCGTGGTTTTGATGGTTTTCAGCAAATGAACATATTTCAGCGAGCTGGAAGTTTTTTCCTTAATAGAGTAAGATTTTATCTTAAAATACAAGAACTTTTCGTGGTTCTTGTCAATTTTGGTTGGTTTTCATCTAATGAACTTATTTCAGTCAGCTAGATCTTTCTTCTTCAAAGCAAAAAGATTTTATCTTCAAATACAAGAACTTTTCGTGGTTTTCATGGTTTTCCGCAAATGAACATATTTCAGCGAGCTGGGAGTTTTTTCTTTAATAGCGTAAGTTTTTATCTTAAAATACAAGAACCTTTCGTGGTTCTTGTCAATTTTTGTTGGTTTTCATCTAATGAACTTATTTCAGTCAGCTGGATCTTTCTTCTTCACAGCAAAAAGATTTTATCTTCAAATACAAGAACTTTTCGTGGTTTTGTTGGTTTTCAGCAAATGAACAGATTTCAGCGAGCAAGAAGTTTTTTCTTTAATAGCGTAAGATTTTATCTTAAAATACAAGAACTTTTCGTGGTTCTTGTCAATTTTTGTTGGTTTTCATCTAATGAACTTATTTCAGTCAGCTAGATCTTTCTTCTTCAAAGGAAAAAGATTTTATCTTCAAATACCAGAACTTTTCCTGGTTTTGATGGTTTTCAGCAAATGAACATATTTCAGCGAGCCGGAAGGTTTTTCTTTAATAGCGTAAGATATTATCTTAAAATACAAGAAGTTTTCGTGGTTCTTGTCAATTTTTGTTGGTTTTCATCTAATGAACTTATTTCAGTCAGCTCGATCTTTCTTCTTCAAAGCAAAAAGATTTTCTCTTCAAATACAAGAACTTTTCGTGGTTTTCATGGTTTTCCGCAAATGAACATATTTCAGCGAGCTGGGAGTTTTTTCTTTAATAGCGTAAGTTTTTATCTTAAAATACAAGAACTTTTCGTGGTTCTTGTCAATTTTTGTGGGTTTTCATCTAATGAACTTTTTTCAGTCAGCTAGATCTTTCTTCTTCACAGCAAAAAGATTTTATCTTCAAATACAAGAACTTTTCGTGGTTTTCATGGTTTTCCGCAAATGAACATATTTCAGCGAGCTGGGAGTTTTTTCTTTAATAGCGTAAGTTTTTATCTTAAAATACAAGAACTTTTCGTGGTTCTTGTCAATTTTTGTTGGTTTTCATCTAATGAACTTATTTCAGTCAGCTGGATCTTTCTTCTTCACAGCAAAAAGATTTTATCTTCAAATACAAGAACTTTTCGTGGTTTTGTTGGTTTTCAGCAAATGAACAGATTTCAGCGAGCAAGAAGTTTTTTCTTTAATAGCGTAAGATTTTATCTTAAAATACAAGAACTTTTCGTGGTTCTTGTCAATTTTTGTTGGTTTTCATCTAATGAACTTATTTCAGTCAGCTAGATCTTTCTTCTTCAAAGGAAAAAGATTTTATCTTCAAATACCAGAACTTTTCCTGGTTTTGATGGTTTTCAGCAAATGAACATATTTCAGCGAGCCGGAAGGTTTTTCTTTAATAGCGTAAGATATTATCTTAAAATACAAGAAGTTTTCGTGGTTCTTGTCAATTTTTGTTGGTTTTCATCTAATGAACTTATTTCAGTCAGCTCGATCTTTCTTCTTCAAAGCAAAAAGATTTTCTCTTCAAATACAAGAACTTTTCGTGGTTTTCATGGTTTTCCGCAAATGAACATATTTCAGCGAGCTGGAAGTTTTTTCCTTAATAGAGTAAGATTTTATCTTAAAATACAAGAACTTTTCGTGGTTCTTGTCAATTTTTGTTGGTTTTCATCTAATGAACTTATTTCAGTCAGCGAGATCTTTCTTCTTCACAGCAAAAAGATTTTATCTTCAAATACAAGAACTTTTCGTGGTTTTGTTGGTTTTCAGCAAATGAACAGATTTCAGCGAGCAAGAAGTTTTTTCTTTAATAGCGTAAGATTTTATCTTAAAATACAAGAAGTTTTCGTGGTTCTTGTCAATTTTTGTTGGTTTTCATCTAATGAACTTATTTCAGTCAGCTAGATCTTTCTTTTTCAAAGGAAAAAGATTTTATCTTCAAATACCAGAACTTTTCCTGGTTTTGATGGTTTTCAGCAAATGAACATATTTCAGCGAGCCGGAAGGTTTTTCTTTAATAGCGTAAGATATTATCTTAAAATACAAGAACTTTTCGTGGTTCTTGTCAATTTTTGTTGGTTTTTATCCAATGAACTTATTTCAGTCAGCTCGATCTTTCTTCTTCAAAGCAAAAAGATTTTATCTTCAAATACAAGAACTTTTCGTGGTTTTGATGGTTTTCAGCAAATTAACATATTTCAGCGAGCAAGATGTTTTTTCTTCAATAGCGTAAGATTTTATCTTAAAATACAAGAACTTTTCGTGGTTCTTGTCAATTTTTCTTGGTTTTCATCTAATGAACTTATTTCAGTCAGCTCGATCTTTCTTCTTCAAAGCAAAAAGATTTTATCTTCAAATACAAGAACTTTTCGTGGTTTTGTTGGTTTTCAGCAAATGAACAGATTTCAGCGAGCAAGAAGTTTTTTCTTTAATAGCGTAAGATTTTATCTTAAAATACAAGAACTTTTCGTGGTTCTTGTCAAATTTTGTTGGTTTTCATGTAATGAACTTATTTCAGTCAGCCAGATCTTTCTTCTTCAAAGCAAAAAGATTTTATCTTCAAATACAAGAACTTTTCGTGGTTTTGATGGTTTTCAGCAAATGAACATATTTCAGTGAGCTGGAAGTTTTTTCCTTAATAGAGTAAGATTTTATCTTAAAATACAAGAACCTTTCGTGGTTCTTGTCAATTTTTGTTGGTTTTCATCTAATGAACTTATTTCAGTCAGCTAGATCTTTCTTCTTCAAAGCAAAAAGATTTTATCTTCAAATACAAGAACTTTTCGTGGTTTTGATGGTTTTCAGCAAATGAACATATTTCAGCGAGCTGGAAGTTTTTTCCTTAATAGAGTAAGATTTTATCTTAAAATACAAGAACTTTTCGTGGTTCTTGTCAATTTTTGTTGGTTTTCATCTAATGAACTTATTTCAGTCAGCTAGATCTTTCTTCTTCACAGCAAAAAGATTTTATCTTCAAATACAAGAACTTTTCGTGGTTTTGTTGGTTTTCAGCAAATGAACAGATTTCAGCGAGCAAGAAGTTTTTTCTTTAATAGCGTAAGATTTTATCTTAAAATACAAGAAGTTTTCGTGGTTCTTGTCAATTTTTGTTGGTTTTCATCTAATGAACTTATTTCAGTCAGCTCGATCTTTCTTCTTCAAAGCAAAAAGATTTTATCTTCAAATACAAGAACTTTTCGTGGTTTTGATGGTTTTCAGCAAATTAACATATTTCAGCGAGCAAGATGTTTTTTCTTCAATAGCGTAAGATTTTATCTTAAAATACAAGAACTTTTCGTGGTTCTTGTCAATTTTTCTTGGTTTTCATCTAATGAACTTATTTCAGTCAGCTAGATCTTTCTTCTTCAAAGCAAAAAGATTTTATCTTCAAATACAAGAACTTTTCGTGGTTCTTGTCAATTTTTGTTCGTTTTCATCCAATGAACTTATTTCAGTCAGCTAGATCTTTCTTCTTCAAAGCAAAATGATTTTATCTTCAAATACAACAACTTTTCGTGGTTTTGTTGGTTTTCAGCAAATGAACAGATTTCAGCGAGCAAGAAGTTTTTTTCTTTAATAGCGTAAGATTTTATCTTAAAATACAAGAACTTTTCGTGGTTCTTGTCAATTTTTGTTGGTTTTCATCTAATGAACTTATTTCAGTCAGCTAGATCTTTCTTCTTCAAAGGAAAAAGATTTTATTTTCAAATCCAAGAACTTTTCGTGGTTTTGATGGTTTTCAGCAAATGAACATATTTCAGCGAGCCGGAAGGTTTTTCTTTAATAGCGTAAGATATTATCTTAAAATACAAGAACTTTTCGTGGTTCTTGTCAATTTTTGTTGGTTTTCATCTAATGAACTTATTTCAGTCAGCTAGATCTTTCTTCTTCAAAGCAAAAAGATTTTATCTTCAAATACAAGAACTTTTCGTGGTTTTGATGGTTTTCAGCAAATGAACATATTTCAGCGAGCTGGAAGTTTTTTCCTTAATAGAGTAAGATTTTATCTTAAAATACAAGAACTTTTCGTGGTTCTTGTCAATTTTTGTTCGTTTTCATCCAATGAACTTATTTCAGTCAGCTGGATCTTTCTTCTTCAAAGCAAAAAGATTTTATCTTCAAATACAAGAACTTTTCGTGGTTTTGTTGGTTTTCAGCAAATGAACAGATTTCAGCGAGCAAGAAGTTTTTTCTTTAATAGCGTAAGATTTTATCTTAAAATACAAGACCTTTTCGTGGTTCTTGTCAAATTTTGTTGGTTTTCATCTAATGAACTTATTTCAGTCAGCCAGATCTTTCTTCTTCAAAGCAAAAAGATTTTATCTTCAAATACAAGAACTTTTCGTGGTTTTGATGGTTTACAGCCAATGAACATATTTCAGTGAGCTGGAAGTTTTTTCCTTAATAGAGTAAGATTTTATCTTAAAATACAAGAACCTTTCGTGGTTCTTGTCAATTTTTGTTGGTTTTCATCTAATGAACTTATTTCAGTCAGCGAGATCTTTCTTCTTCAAAGCAAAAAGATTTTATCTTCAAATGCAAGAACTTTTCGTGGTTTTGATGGTTTTCAGCAAATGAACATATTTCAGCGAGCTGGAAGTTTTTTCCTTAATAGAGTAAGATTTTATCTTAAAATACAAGAACTTTTCGTGGTTCTTGTCAATTTTTGTTGGTTTTCATCTAATGAACTTATTTCAGTCAGCTAGATCTTTCTTCTTCAAAGCAAAAAGATTTTATCTTCAAATACAAGAACTTTTCGTGGTTTTCTTGGTTTTCCGCAAATGAACATATTTCAGCGAGCTGGGAGTTTTTTCTTTAATAGCGTAAGTTTTTATCTTAAAATACAAGAACTTTTCGTGGTTCTTGTCAATTTTTGTTGGTTTTCATCTAATGAACTTATTTCAGTCAGCTAGATCTTTCTTCTTCACAGCAAAAAGATTTTATCTTCAAATACAAGAACTTTTCGTGGTTTTGTTGGTTTTCAGCAAATGAACAGATTTCAGCGAGCAAGAAGTTTTTTCTTTAATAGCGTAAGATTTTATCTTAAAATACAAGAACTTTTCGTGGTTCTTGTCAATTTTTGTTGGTTTTCATCTAATGAACTTATTTCAGTCAGCTGGATCTTTCTTCTTCAAAGCAAAAAGATTTTATCTTCAAATACAAGAACTTTTCGTGGTTTTGTTGGTTTTCAGCAAATGAACAGATTTCAGCGAGCAAGAAGTTTTTTCTTTAATAGCGTAAGATTTTATCTTAAAATACAAGAACTTTTCGTGGTTCTTGTCAAATTTTGTTGGTTTTCATCTAATGAACTTATTTCAGTCAGCCAGATCTTTCTTCTTCAAAGCAAAAAGATTTTATCTTCAAATACAAGAACTTTTCGTGGTTTTGATGGTTTTCAGCAAATGAACATATTTCAGCGAGCTGGAAGTTTTTTCCTTAATAGAGTAAGATTTTATCTTAAAATACAAGAACTTTTCGTGGTTCTTGTCAATTTTTGTTGGTTTTCATCTAATGAACTTATTTCAGTCAGCTCGATCTTTCTTCTTCAAAGCAAAAAGATTTTATCTTCAAATACAAGAACTTTTCGTGGTTTTCATGGTTTTCCGCAAATGAACATATTTCAGCGAGCTGGGAGTTTTTTCTTTAATAGCGTAAGTTTTTATCTTAAAATACAAGAACTTTTCGTGGTTCTTGTCAATTTTTGTGGGTTTTCATCTAATGAACTTATTTCAGTCAGCTAGATCTTTCTTCTTCACAGCAAAAAGATTTTATCTTCAAATACAAGAACTTTTCGTGGTTTTGTTGGTTTTCAGCAAATGAACAGATTTCAGCGAGCAAGAAGTTTTTTTCTTTAATAGCGTAAGATTTTATCTTAAAATACAAGAACTTTTCGTGGTTCTTGTCAATTTTTGTTGGTTTTCATCTAATGAACTTATTTCAGTCAGCTAGATCTTTCTTCTTCAAAGGAAAAAGATTTTATCTTCAAATCCAAGAACTTTTCGTGGTTTTGATGGTTTTCAGCAAATGAACATATTTCAGCGAGCCAGAAGGTTTTTCTTTAATAGCGTAAGATATTATCTTAAAATACAAGAACTTTTCATGGTTCTTGTCAATTTTTGTTGGTTTTCATCTAATGAACTTATTTCAGTCAGCTGGATCTTTCTTCTTCAAAGCAAAAAGATTTTATCTTCAAATACAAGAACTTTTCGTGGTTTTGATGGTTTTCAGCAAATGAACATATTTCAGCGAGCTGGAAGTTTTTTCCTTAATAGAGTAAGATTTTATCTTAAAATACAAGAACTTTTCGTGGTTCTTGTCAATTTTTGTTCGTTTTCATCCAATGAACTTATTTCAGTCAGCGAGATCTTTCTTCTTCAAAGCAAAATGATTTTATCTTCAAATACAAGAACTTTTCGTGGTTTTGTTGGTTTTCAGCAAATGAACATATTTCTGCGAGCTGGGAGTTTTTTCCTCAATAGCGTAAGATTTTATCTTAAAATACAAGAACTTTTCGTGGTTCTTGTCAATTTTTGTTGGTTTTCATCTAATGAACTTATTTCAGTCAGCTGGATCTTTCTTCTTCAAAGCAAAAAGATTTTATCTTCAAATACAAGAACTTTTCATGGTTTTGTTGGTTTTCAGCAAATGAACAGATTTCAGCGAGCAAGAAGTTTTTTCTTTAATAGCGTAAGATTTTATCTTAAAATACAAGAACTTTTCGTGGTTCTTGTCAAATTTTGTTGGTTTTCATCTAATGAACTTATTTCAGTCAGCCAGATCTTTCTTCTTCAAAGCAAAAAGATTTTATCTTCAAATACAAGAACTTTTCGTGGTTTTGATGGTTTTCAGCAAATGAACATATTTCAGTGAGCTGGAAGTTTTTTCCTTAATAGAGTAAGATTTTATCTTAAAATACAAGAACCTTTCGTGGTTCTTGTCAATTTTTGTTGGTTTTCATCTAATGAACTTATTTCAGTCAGCGAGATCTTTCTTCTTCAAAGCAAAAAGATTTTATCTTCAAATGCAAGAACTTTTCGTGGTTTTGATGGTTTTCAGCAAATGAACATATTTCAGCGAGCTGGAAGTTTTTTCCTTAATAGAGTAAGATTTTATCTTAAAATACAAGAACTTTTCGTGGTTCTTGTCAATTTTTGTTCGTTTTCATCCAATGAACTTATTTCAGTCAGCGAGATCTTTCTTCTTCAAAGCAAAATGATTTTATCTTCAAATACAAGAACTTTTCGTGGTTTTGTTGGTTTTCAGCAAATTAACATATTTCTGCGAGCTGGGAGTTTTTTCCTCAATAGCGTAAGATTTTATCTTAAAATACAAGAACTTTTCGTGGTTCTTGTCAATTTTTGTTGGTTTTCATCTAATGAACTTATTTCAGTCAGCTGGATCTTTCTTCTTCAAAGCAAAAAGATTTTATCTTCAAATACAAGAACTTTTCATGGTTTTGTTGGTTTTCAGCAAATGAACAGATTTCAGCGAGCAAGAAGTTTTTTCTTTAATAGCGTAAGATTTTATCTTAAAATACAAGAACTTTTCGTGGTTCTTGTCAAATTTTGTTGGTTTTCATCTAATGAACTTATTTCAGTCAGCCAGATCTTTCTTCTTCAAAGCAAAAAGATTTTATCTTCAAATACAAGAACTTTTCGTGGTTTTGATGGTTTTCAGCAAATGAACATATTTCAGTGAGCTGGAAGTTTTTTCCTTAATAGAGTAAGATTTTATCTTAAAATACAAGAACCTTTCGTGGTTCTTGTCAATTTTTGTTGGTTTTCATCTAATGAACTTATTTCAGTCAGCGAGATCTTTCTTCTTCAAAGCAAAAAGATTTTATCTTCAAATGCAAGAACTTTTCGTGGTTTTGATGGTTTTCAGCAAATGAACATATTTCAGCGAGCTGGAAGTTTTTTCCTTAATAGAGTAAGATTTTATCTTAAAATACAAGAACTTTTCGTGGTTCTTGTCAATTTTGGTTGGTTTTCATCTAATGAACTTATTTCAGTCAGCTAGATCTTTCTTCTTCAAAGCAAAAAGATTTTATCTTCAAATACAAGAACTTTTCGTGGTTTTCATGGTTTTCCGCAAATGAACATATTTCAGCGAGCTGGGAGTTTTTTCTTTGATAGCGTAAGTTTTTATCTTAAAATACAAGAACTTTTCGTGGTTCTTGTCAATTTTTGTTGGTTTTCATCTAATGAACTTATTTCAGTCAGCTGGATCTTTCTTCTTCACAGCAAAAAGATTTTATCTTCAAATACAAGAACTTTTCGTGGTTTTGTTGGTTTTCAGCAAATGAACAGATTTCAGCGAGCAAGAAGTTTTTTCTTTAATAGCGTAAGATTTTATCTTAAAATACAAGAACTTTTCGTGGTTCTTGTCAATTTTTGTTGGTTTTCATCTAATGAACTTATTTCAGTCAGCTAGATCTTTCTTCTTCACAGCAAAAAGATTTTATCTTCAAATACAAGAACTTTTCGTGGTTTTGTTGGTTTTCAGCAAATGAACAGATTTCAGCGAGCAAGAAGTTTTTTCTTTAATAGCGTAAGATTTTATCTTAAAATACAAGAAGTTTTCGTGGTTCTTGTCAATTTTTGTTGGTTTTCATCTAATGAACTTATTTCAGTCAGCTCGATCTTTCTTCTTCAAAGCAAAAAGATTTTATCTTCAAATACCAGAACTTTTCCTGGTTTTGATGGTTTTCAGCAAATGAACATATTTCAGCGAGCCGGAAGGTTTTTCTTTAATAGCGTAAGATATTATCTTAAAATACAAGAACTTTTCGTGGTTCTTGTCAATTTTTGTTGGTTTTCATCCAATGAACTTATTTCAGTCAGCTCGATCTTTCTTCTTCAAAGCAAAAAGATTTTATCTTCAAATACAAGAACTTTTCGTGGTTTTGATGGTTTTCAGCAAATTAACATATTTCAGCGAGCAAGATGTTTTTTCTTCAATAGCGTAAGATTTTATCTTAAAATACAAGAACTTTTCGTGGTTCTTGTCAATTTTTGTTCGTTTTCATCCAATGAACTTATTTCAGTCAGCTAGATCTTTCTTCTTCAAAGCAAAATGATTTTATCTTCAAATACAACAACTTTTCGTGGTTTTGTTGGTTTTCAGCAAATGAACATATTTCAGCGAGCTGGGAGTTTTTTCTTTAATAGCGTAAGATTTTATCTTAAAATACAAGAACTTTTTGTGGTTCTTGTCAATTTTTGTTGGTTTTCATCTCATGAACTTATTTCAGTCAGCTAGATCTTTCTTCTTCAAAGCAAAAATATTTTATCTTCAAATACAAGAACTTTTCGTGGTTTTGATGGTTTTCAGCAAATGAACATATTTCAGCGAGCAAGAAGTTTTTTCTTTAATAGCGTAAGATTTTATCTTGAAATACAAGAACTTTTCGTGGTTCTTGTCAATTTTTGTTGGTTTTCATCTAATGAACTTATTTCAGTCAGCTCGATCTTTCTTCTTCAAAGCAAAAAGATTTTATCTTCAAATACAAGAACTTTTCGTGGTTTTGTTGGTTTTCAGCAAATGAACAGATTTCAGCGAGCTGGGAGTTTTTTCTTTAATAGCGTAAGATTTTATCTTAAAATTCAAGAACTTTTCGTGGTTCTTGTCAATTTTTGTTGGTTTTCATCTAATGAACTTATTTCAGTCAGCTAGATCTTTCTTCTTCAAAGCAAAAAGATTTCATCTTCAAATACAAGAACTTTTCGTGGTTTTGATGGTTTTCAGCAAATGAACATATTTCAGCGAGCTGGAAGTTTTTTCCTTAATAGCGTAAGATTTTATCTTAAAATACAAGAACTTTTCGTGGTTCTTGTCAATTTTTGTTGGTTTTCATCTAATGAACTTATTTCAGTCAGCTGGATCTTTCTTCTTCAAAGCAAAAAGATTTTATCTTCAAATACAAGAACTTTTCGTGGTTTTGATGGTTTTCAGCAAATGAACATATTTCAGCGAGCAAGAAGTTTTTTTCTTTAATAGCGTAAGATTTTATCTTGAAATACAAGAACTTTCGTGGTTCTGTCAATTTTTGTTGGTTTTCATCTAATGAACTTATTTCAGTCAGCTGGATCTTTCTTCTTCAAAGCAAAAAGATTTTATCTTCAAATACAAGAACTTTTCGTGTTTTGTTGGTTTTCAGTAAATGAACTGATTTCAGCGAGCTGGAGTTTTTTCTTTAATAGCGTAAGATTTAATCTACAATACAAGACGTTTTCGTGGTTCTTGTCAATTTTTGTTGGTTTTCATCTAATGAACTTATTTCAGTCACCAGATCTTTCTTCTTCAAAGCAAAAAGATTTATCTTCAAATACAAGAACTTTTCATGGTTTTGTTGTTTTCAGCAAATGAACAGATTTCAGCGAGCAAGAAGTTTTTTCTTTAATAGCGTAAGATTTTATCTTAAAATACAAGAACTTTTCGTGGTTCTTGTCAAATTTTGTTGGTTTTCATCTAATTAACTTATTTCAGTCAGCCAGATCTTTCTTCTTCAAGCAAAAAGATTTTATCTTCAAATACAAGAACTTTTCGTGGTTTTGATGGTTTTCAGCAATGAACATATTTCAGTGAGCTGGAAGTTTTTTTCCTTAATAGAGTAAGATTTTATCTTAAAATACAAGAACTTTCGTGGTTCTTGTCATTTTTGTTGGTTTTCATCTAATGAACTTATTTCAGTCAGCGAGATCTTTCTTCTTCAAAGCAAAAAGATTTTATCTTCAAATGCAAGAACTTTTCGTGGTTTGATGGTTTTCAGCAAATGAACATATTTCAGCGAGCTGGAAGTTTTTTCTTAATAGAGTAAGATTTTATCTTAAAATACAAGAACTTTTCGTGGTTCTTGTCAATTTTTGTTGGTTTTCATCTAATGAACTTATTTCAGTCAGCTAGATCTTTCTTCTTCAAAGCAAAAAGATTTTATCTTCAAATACAAGAACTTTTCGTGGTTTTCATGGTTTTCCGCAAATGAACATATTTCAGCGAGCTGGGAGTTTTTCTTTAATAGCGTAAGTTTTTATCTTAAAATACAAGAACTTTTCGTGGTTCTTGTCAATTTTTGTTGGTTTTCATCTAATGAACTTATTTCAGTCAGCTAGATCTTTCTTCTTCACAGCAAAAAGATTTATCTTCAAATACAAGAACTTTTCGTGGTTTTGTTGTTTTCAGCAAATGAACAGATTTCAGCGAGCAAGAAGTTTTTTTCTTTAATAGCGTAAGATTTTATCTTAAAATACAAGAACTTTTCGTGGTTCTTGTCAATTTTTGTTGGTTTTCATCTAATGAACTTATTTCAGTCAGCGAGATCTTTCTTCTTCAAAGGCAAAAAGATTTTATCTTCAAATACCAGAACTTTTCTGGTTTTGTTGGTTTTCAGCAAATGAACAGATTTCAGCGAGCAAGAAGTTTTTTCTTTAATAGCGTAAGATTTTATCTTAAAAATACAAGAACTTTTCGTGGTTCTTGTCAATTTTGTTGGTTTTCATGCTAATGAACTTATTTCAGTCAGCTGATCTTTCTTCTTCAAAGCAAAAGATTTTATCTTCAAATACAAGAACTTTCGTGGTTTTGTTGGTTTTCAGCAATGAACAGATTTCAGCGAGCAGGAAGTTTTTTCTTTAATAGCGTAAGATTTTATCTTAAAATACAGAACTTTTCGTGGTTCTTGTCAATTTTGTTGGTTTTCATGTAATGAACTTATTTCAGTCAGCCAGATCTTTCTTCTTCAAAGCAAAAAGATTTTATCTTCAAATACAAGAACTTTTCGTGGTTTTGATGGTTTTCAGCAAATGAACATATTTCAGCGAGCTGGAAGTTTTTTCCTTAATAGAGTAAGATTTTATCTTAAAATACAAGAACTTTTCGTGGTTCTTGTCAATTTTTGTTGGTTTTCATCTAATGAACTTATTTCAGTCAGCTCGATCTTTCTTCTTCAAAGCAAAAAGATTTTCTCTTCAAATACAAGAACTTTTCGTGGTTTTCATGGTTTTCCGCAATGAACATATTCAGCGAGCTGGAGTTTTTTCTTTAATAGCGTAAGTTTTATCTTAAAATACAAGAACTTTTCGTGGTTCTTGTCAATTTTTGTTGGTTTTCATCTAATGAACTTATTTCAGTCAGCTAGATCTTTCTTCTTCACAGCAAAAAGATTTTATCTTCAAATACAAGAACTTTTCGTGGTTTTGATGGTTTTCAGCAAATGAACAGATTTCAGCGAGCAAGAGTTTTTTCTTTCATAGCGTAAGATTTTATCTTAAAATACAAGAACGTTTTCGTGGTTCTTGTCAATTTTGTTGGTTTTCATCTAATGAACTTATTTCAGTCAGCTCGATCTTTCTTCTTCAAAGCAAAAGATTTTATCTTCAAATGCAAGAACTTTTCGTGGTTTTGATGTTTTCAGCAAATGAACATATTTCAGCGAGCAGATGTTTTTCTTCAATAGCGTAAGATTTTATCTTAAAATACAAGAAACTTTTCGTGGTTCTTGTCAATTTTGTGGTTTTCATCTAATGAACTGATTTCAGTCAGGCTAGATCTTTCTTCTTCAAAGCAAAAAGATTTTATCATCAAATACAAGAACTTTTCGTGGTTTTGTTGGATTTCAGCAAATGAACAAATTTCAGCGAGCAAGAAGTTTTTTCTTTATAGCGTAAGATTTTATCTTAAAATACAAGAACTTTTCGTGGTTCTTGTCAAATTTTGTTGGTTTCATGTAATGAACTTATTTCAGTCAGCTGGATCTTTCTTCTTCAAAGCAAAAAGATTTTATCTTCAAATACAAGAACTTTTCGTGTTTTGATGGTTTTCAGCAAATGAACAGATTTCAGCGAGCAAGAAGTTTTTTCTTAATAGCGTAAGATTTTATCTTAAAATACAAGAACTCTTTAGTGGTTCTTGTCAAATTTTGTTGGTTTTCATGCTAATGAACTTATTTCAGTCAGCAGATCTTTCTTCTTCAAAGCAAAAAGATTTTATCTTCAAATACAAGAACTTTTCGTGGTTTTGATGGTTTTCAGCAAATGAACATATTTCAGTGAGCTGGAAGTTTTTTCCTTAATAGAGTAAGATTTTATCTTAAAATACAAGAACTTTCGTGGTTCTTGTCAATTTTTGTTGGTTTTCATCTAATGAACTTATTTCAGTCAGCTAGATCTTTCTTCTTCAAAGCAAAAAGATTTTATCTCAAATACAAGAACTTTCGTGTTTTGATGGTTTTCAGCAAATGAACATATTTCAGCGAGCTGGAAGTTTTTTCTTAATAGCGTAGATTTTATCTTAAAATACAAGAACTTTTCGTGGTTCTTGTCAATTTTTGTTGGTTTTCATCTAATGAACTTATTTCAGTCAGCGAGATCTTTCTCTTCACAGCAAAAGATTTTATCTTCAAATACAAGAACTTTTCGTGGTTTTGTTGGTTTTCAGCAAATGAACAGATTTCAGCGAGCAAGAAGTTTTTTTCTTTAATAGCGTAAGATTTTATCTTAAAATACAAGAACTTTTCGTGGTTCTTGTCAATTTTTGTTGGTTTTCATCTAATGAACTTATTTCAGTCAGCTAGATCTTTCTTCTTCAAAGGCAAAAGATTTTATCTTCAAATACAAGAACTTTTCGTGGTTTTGATGGTTTTCAGCAAATGAACATATTTCAGCGAGCCAGAAGGTTTTTCTTTAATAGCGTAAGATATTATCTTAAAATACAAGAACTTTTCGTGGTTCTTGTCAATTTTGTTGGTTTTCATCTAATGAACTTATTTCAGTCAGCTCGATCTTTCTTCTTCAAAGCAAAAAGATTTTATCTTCAAATACAAGAACTTTTCGTGGTTTTGATGGTTTTCAGCAAATGAACATATTTCAGCGAGCAAGAAGTTTTTTCTTAATAGCGTAAGATTTTATCTTAAAATACAAGAACTTTTCGTGGTTCTTGTCAATTTTTGTTGGTTTTTCATCTAATGAACTTATTTCAGTCAGCTAGATCTTTCTTCTTCAAAGCAAAAAGATTTATCTTCAAATACAAGAACTTTTCGTGGTTTTGATGGTTTTCAGCAAATGAACATATTTCAGCGAGCAAGATGTTTTTTCTTCAATAGCGTAAGATTTTATCTTAAAATACAAGAACTTTTCGTGGTTCTTGTCAATTTTTGTTGGTTTTCATCTAATGAACTTATTTCAGTCAGCTAGATCTTTCTTCTTCAAAGCAAAAAGATTTTATCTTCAAATACAAGAACTTTTCGTGGTTTTGTTGGTTTTCAGCAAATGAACAGATTTCAGCGAGCAGAAGTTTTTTCTTTAATAGCGTAAGATTTTATCTTAAAATACAAGAACTTTTCGTGGTTCTTGTCAAATTTTGTTGGTTTTCATCTAATGAACTTATTTCAGTCAGCTGATCTTTCTTCTTCAAAGCAAAAAGATTTTATCTTCAAATACAAGAACTTTTCGTGGTTTTGATGGTTTTCAGCAAATGAACATATTTCAGCGAGCAGAAGTTTTTTCTTTAATAGCGTAAGATTTTATCTTAAAATACAAGAACTTTTCGTGGTTCTTGTCAAATTTTGTTGGTTTTCATGTAATGAACTTATTTCAGTCAGCCAGATCTTTCTTCTTCAAAGCAAAAAGATTTTATCTTCAAATACAAGAACTTTTCGTGGTTTTGATGGTTTTCAGCAAATGAACATATTTCAGTGAGCTGGAAGTTTTTTCCTTAATAGAGTAAGATTTTATCTTAAAATACAAGAACCTTTCGTGGTTCTTGTCAATTTTTGTTGGTTTTCATCTAATGAACTTATTTCAGTCAGCTAGATCTTTCTTCTTCAAAGCAAAAAGATTTTATCTTCAAATACAAGAACTTTTCGTGGTTTTGATGGTTTTCAGCAAATGAACATATTTCAGCGAGCTGGAAGTTTTTTCCTTAATAGAGTAAGATTTTATCTTAAAATACAAGAACTTTTCGTGGTTCTTGTCAATTTTTGTTGGTTTTCATCTAATGAACTTATTTCAGTCAGCTAGATCTTTCTTCTTCACAGCAAAAAGATTTTATCTTCAAATACAAGAACTTTTCGTGGTTTTGTTGGTTTTCAGCAAATGAACAGATTTCAGCGAGCAAGAAGTTTTTTCTTTAATAGCGTAAGATTTTATCTTAAAATACAAGAAGTTTTCGTGGTTCTTGTCAATTTTTGTTGGTTTTCATCTAATGAACTTATTTCAGTCAGCTGGATCTTTCTTTTTCAAAGGAAAAAGATTTTATCTTCAAATACCAGAACTTTTCCTGGTTTTGATGGTTTTCAGCAAATGAACATATTTCAGCGAGCCGGAAGGTTTTTCTTTAATAGCGTAAGATATTATCTTAAAATACAAGAACTTTTCGTGGTTCTTGTCAATTTTTGTTGGTTTTCATCCAATGAACTTATTTCAGTCAGCTCGATCTTTCTTCTTCAAAGCAAAAAGATTTTATCTTCAAATACAAGAACTTTTCGTGGTTTTGATGGTTTTCAGCAAATTAACATATTTCAGCGAGCAAGAAGTTTTTTCTTTAATAGCGTAAGATTTTATCTTAAAATACAAGAACTTTTCGTGGTTCCTGTCAATTTTTCTTGGTTTTCATCTAATGAACTTATTTCAGTCAGCTAGATCTTTCTTCTTCAAAGCAAAAAGATTTTATCTTCAAATACAAGAACTTTTCGTGGTTCTTGTCAATTTTTGTTCGTTTTCATCCAATGAACTTATTTCAGTCAGCTAGATCTTTCTTCTTCAAAGCAAAATGATTTTATCTTCAAATACAACAACTTTTCGTGGTTTTGTTGGTTTTCAGCAAATGAACATATTTCAGCGAGCTGGGAGTTTTTTCTTTAATAGCGTAAGATTTTATCTTAAAATACAAGAACTTTTTGTGGTTCTTGTCAATTTTTGTTGGTTTTCATCTCATGAACTTATTTCAGTCAGCTAGATCTTTCTTCTTCAAAGCAAAAAGATTTTATCTTCAAATACAAGAACTTTTCGTGGTTTTGATGGTTTTCAGCAAATGAACATATTTCAGCGAGCAAGAAGTTTTTTCTTTAATAGCGTAAGATTTTATCTTGAAATACAAGAACTTTTCGTGGTTCTTGTCAATTTTTGTTGGTTTTCATCTAATGAACTTATTTCAGTCAGCTCGATCTTTCTTCTTCAAAGCAAAAAGATTTTATCTTCAAATACAAGAACTTTTCGTGGTTTTGTTGGTTTTCAGCAAATGAACAGATTTCAGCGAGCTGGGAGTTTTTTCTTTAATAGCGTAAGATTTTATCTTAAAATTCAAGAACTTTTCGTGGTTCTTGTCAATTTTTGTTGGTTTTCATCTAATGAACTTATTTCAGTCAGCTAGATCTTTCTTCTTCAAAGCAAAAAGATTTTA